>NC_064629.1:37067518-38317518 GCF_023864275.1 Schistocerca cancellata
TGGCATTGAAGAACCATTCTTACTTCCTTCAGACAATTTTTGAATGACTGATGAATGATAATTGTTTCAGCACTTCTGCTGGGTTCGATGAAATAATGCCAATTCCTCTAAAACCCGACTCTAAGTTTTTTTAATTACAGGTTCAAGTTTTCTTAACGCCTGACAAAGCAACCTAGGAAAAATATTTTTTCGGAGTGAACCGTTGTTTTTGTCTCCCAATCCTGCAGAGACTGACCCCAACAAATCTTTACAAGTCTGAAGAATGTTTCATCCAGTGGCTGGCACAGATGCTGTTGGGTGCAAGAAGAATGAATTTTGTATTACGAGATATAGCAGACAATGACTATGAGACGTAGCAGACAAGACAAATGGCTTGCCAAATTGTCATAGATCAGAACGTTTGGTACATCTCTTCGAACTTTCTTAAAATATGGCAGTGCTACGAAGTCGAATTAATAAGCCAACAGTGCAGAATCAAACCACCCACTGGGAGAGTAATTATATTTTGTCCCTTCGAAGTTCCATAAAGATGATCCGTTTTGCCAACTGTATGACGTGCAGATTAGATTAGATTACATTAGATTAGTTTTTCCTTCCATAGATCCGTGCTGAGGAGATCCTCGTGGTTGTGGAACATGCCGTATTTTTTTAAGCTAAAATAACAATACTAATAGAATGAATATGTACAATACATCATTTGTTTCTATTAAAAAATTCGTCAATGGAGTAGAAGGAGCTGACCACTAGTAAGTCTTTCAGGCTCCTTTTAAACTGATCTTTATTTGTAACTAAATTTTGATCAAGCGTACTACTTATTGTCCCAGTAAACATCAACGAATTGACTCACTCTTACACCCTTTGCCGACAAGGCATTACTTCTTCCCGAGCCGTCGAGTAAATCTGTTTCTTCGCAGTTCACAATTACTCCCTCGAGAACGAAAGTAATCTATGAATGATATTTCCTCCATTTGACTGTACAGACTTCTATATTTTGTATTACTATCACGATTTCGGTCTTAAGGCATTATCAAGTACAATAATTTCGGGTATAATTAGACTTTGTTAACTGAAGTGATCTTCAAGACCTGCTGAACAGCCGCGAGGGGTAGCCGCGTGGTCTCGGGCGTCTTGTCACGGCTCACGAGGCTTGCCCGGTCGGAGGTTCAAGTCCTCCCTGGGGCATATGTGAGTGTGTGTGTGTGTGTTGTCCTTAGCGTAAGTTAATTTAAGTTTGACTAAGTAGTGAGTGAGATTAGGGGCTGATGAGCTCAGCAGTTTGGTCCCGTGAAGCCTTACCACAAATTTCCAATTTACCTACTGCGCAGCGTGTCCCAGCGTGTAGTTACTTACCTACACGCTGGGAAACCCAGTTCAGCAGACCTTGACGATGAGTTGACTCAACAAAGCCTAATTATACCTATCATTGTTGTACTTGATTATGGATTAAGGCCGAAATCATGATAGTAATATAAGACAAAGAAGACTGTGTGGTCAAATGGCGGAAATACACTCCTGGAAATGGAAAAAAGAACACATTGACACCGGTGTGTCAGACCCACCATACTTGCTCCGGATACTGCGAGGGGGCTGTACAAGCAATGATCACACGCACGGCACAGCGGACACACCAGGAACCGCGGTGTTGGCCGTCGAATGGCGCAAGCTGCGCAGCATTTGTGCACCGCCGCCGTCAGTGTCAGCCAGTTTGCCGTGGCATACGGAGCTCCATCGCAAACTTTAACACTGGTAGCATGCCGCGACAGCGTGGACGTGAACCGTATGTGCAGTTGACGGACTTTGAGCGAGGGCGTATAGTGGGCATGCGGGAGGCCGGGTGGACGTACCGCCGAATTGCTCAACACGTGGGGCGTGAGGTCTCCACAGTACATCGATGTTGTCGCCAGTGGTCGGCGGAAGGTGCACGTGCCCGTCGACCTGGGACCGGACCGCAGCGACGCACGGATGCACGCCAAGACCGTAGGATCCTACGCAGTGCCGTAGGGGACCGCACCGCCACTTCCCAGCAAATTAGGGACACTGTTGCTCCTGGGGTATCGGCGAGGACCATTCGCAACCGTCTCCATGAAGCTGGGCTACGGTCCCGCACACCGTTAGGCCGTCTTCCGCTCACGCCCCAACATCGTGCAGCCCGCCTCCAGTGGTGTCGCGACAGGCGTGAATGGAGGGACGAATGGAGACGTGTCGTCTTCAGCGATGAGAGTCGCTTCTGCCTTGGTGCCAATGATGGTCGTATGCGTGTTTGGCGCCGTGCAGGTGAGCGCCACAATCAGGACTGCATACGACCGAGGCACACAGGGCCAACACCCGGCATCAGGGTTGGGGAGCGATCACCTACACTGGCCGTACACCACTGGTGATCGTCGAGGGGACGCTGAATAGTGCACGGTACATCCAAACCGTCATCGAACCCATCGTTCTACCATTCCTAGACCGGCAAGGGAACTTGCTGTTCCAACAGGACAATGCACGTCCGCATGTATCCCGTGCCACCCAACGTGCTCTAGAAGGTGTAAGTCAACTACCCTGGCCAGCAAGATCTCCGGATCTGTCCCCCATTGAGCATGTTTGGGACTGGATGAAGCGTCGTCTCACGCGGTCTGCACATCCAGCACGAACGCTGGTCCAACTGAGGCGCCAGGTGGAAATGGCGTGGCAAGCCGTTCCACAGGACTACACCCAGCATCTCTACGATCGTCTCCATGGGAGAATAGCAGCCTGCATTGCTGCGAAAGGTGGATATACACTGTACTAGTGCCGACATTGTGCATGCTCTGTTGCCTGTGTCTATGTGCCTGTGGTTCTGTCAGTGTGATCATGTGATGTATCTGACCCCAGGAATGTGTCAATAAAGTTTCCCCTTCCTGGGACAATGAATTCACGGTGATCTTATTTCAATTTCCAGGAGTGAATCATTCGAACATTATTACGTGACTGTGGGCCAAAAATATGAGAAGATTACGAAGGAAATCCTTCTGCATTTCTTTGCTGACTTGAGCTCTGTTGCGTTTAATATTCCTATTTATCCTCAAAAAAGGAGTACATTTGTGCCTGTCACGAAATGAGCGATACCAGTCATCTCTGTGAGCATTATTTTCCATTTTTTTCTGTTGATTGGTTGGTTGATTTGGGAGAGGGGACCAAGCAGCGAGGTCATCGGTCTCATCGGATTTGGGAAGGATGGGGAAGGAAGTCGGCCGTGTCCTTTCAAAGGAACCATCCAGGAATTTGCCTGAAGCGCCTTAGGGAAATCACGGAAAACCTAAATGAGGAAGCCGAACGCCGGTTTGAACTTTCCGAAGTCGAGTCCAGTGTGCTAACCACTGCGCTACCTTGCTCGTTTCTTTCATTTTTGTGTGTGTGATTGAGTTTGTGTTTTACTGTTAACCTCACATCCTAAGGGTAAAAAGGAAAGCTCCATTCTGCTGCAGTAAGAATCTCATATATAAGATGATCTTCTTACTCTGATATTAGTTTTCTAAAGGACTTTACACTGAAGCGCTTTAGTTTTCGATTCATGGTTCTTCTATAAGCAAAATAATTGTCTGCTGATTTTATTTGTGTATCTGTCCAATTTGCATTTCCCACACAGCATCACATAAAATTCGTATGGAATAATCTGCGTATCGACTGCTTCCTGGCCCCCTTGTATGTTTTGTAGGCAGTACTTAGCATTCGAAACAAAAGTTCTGACTGCTATAAACATAACATTTATTAAGTACATAATTTTCATACTCCTTAATTTTCGGACTAGGTAAAACATAAGCTAGTTTATGAATTACAATAACATATTACATATTCGGACGGTTCGTGTATATCCATTTTTTTTAAATTTACATGTAAAGATGTTCTCATAACAAGATACATAATCGAACTTTTCTTAGGCGTATTAGAGAGCATTCTTTTATATACACTTTCATTATAAAACTATAATTATATTATACTTGATTGAACGTTCTAATTTTATTAATTTTTTTCTGAATGTGTACCTAAAGGCAGATGCAAACCGATTGCTAAACTTAAGGGTGCTGCCTGAATGATTTAAAATACGACCATGTGCATAAACGACCATGCATATAAGCCATGTGCAAATACGAATGAAAATACAGGGTGTTCATAAAGTCCGGGAACACAGTCCCTAGTAGTTTCAGTGTTTTCAGTCAGCCATTGATTGTTTACAGTTGACAGTAATAAGGCATCTATAAAGAAACGTAACGTGGAAAGCTGAAATGAGGCCTAGCAGCTAGCTTTACTACGGCTGGCGAGGTTTCTGGAGGTGCACACTTCTCCGACTGTTGCGTTGGCTCTGTAGATAGCCTACTCCCGCCGCTATGTCCCACAGCACTCAGAGTCCACAGCTAAATCCGCAGCTGAGATACGGGGCCGCCGTAAAAGCAGAGATACGGAGAACTTCCATCCTCTCCAAGGCGCTCTGAGCCTGAGTACCTGCCCTTTCATAACTTTGGAGGAGGTCATGGCTACCCCAAACATCACGTGGACTTGGACAGCGCAACCCTTTCCCTCGTGGCAGAGGCTGCTGAGGGGTAGTAAACCGCTACTTCTCTTTGGGAGAGAAAAAATCTGCTCTCAGTGGTTCACGGGGTATTACTCGCGTGCTCTCTGGAAATACCTTTGCGTTCGCACTGTAGGGGTTCCTCGTTCTTCATGCACACAAAAATGCGTCATTGTTGGCCCGAATAATAACTGTGCTTCTAAATACTATAGCGGAATATTTTATATTCATATATTATTATTAGAAACACACGAATCGCATCTTCTACTTTCACAGAAAGCGCAGAATGCAATAAATATAAGATTTCTCCTCCTTTTGTTAATTTATTACAACAATTCCACCGCTAATATAAAAAAGCGTTGTCCGCTCGGAAACGAATTAAAGCTTTAGTTTTGGAAACGTTATTGACTATTACAAGGAGAAGTATCCAGCACATCTAGTAGTGCTTTATGAAACTTTTATAAAAATAAGAAAATATCTTTCAAAATATGAGCGGCAGCTTGATATAGTCTATCGCCACAAACAAACTGTTTACATGAGAATATGCGAAATAGTGATTGATATGCATCTGATATTCTATGTCCCAGTATCTGGAGAAAATGAAGGCAGGGTGTGGAAGGTCATCTATTTTATAAACAAAGCGTATGCACAACATGGTTTAAAAATGCTGGGAGAAAAAGAAACAATTATGTTTTTGCTGAGAAAATAGGGGCTAATATATTTATGTGATGATGAGGTAATGGGGTGAGTTAGTCTCTTTCATTATTTAGGACATGGTATTTTTATTCATAAGAAATGTAAAAGTTCTAAAGTTATGTGAAATGATTAAGAGATACTGAGGAGACAAATGCCATAAAGAACCCAGCGTGAAATTTTATGAAACATGGGTAATCAGAAAAATATTGCCTAGAAGGATATCGGAATCCAGAAAATGACAGAAGAGTTATATCTAAGCATCAGAATGGAATTTTTTTTTTACAGCATTAAAAAATATCGAAGATCAGACGAGCTCCGATCATGGAAGGAGTCTCCACGAATGATGGTTGTACAGTCGGGCGAGTCCTGGAATTGTTGAACTAATGTCAACGACTAATCCTTTCACCACCGGAAAACTACTGACACACATCAGAGAAAGATGCCAAAAACAAACATTTGGCCTTTTCGAGACCAAAAATTGTGATGACTTCATTAAATATCAAAGGATTGTCAACAGGGATAGAGTGTTTACTATCACAAACGAGCGAACAAAGTTCACGGACCATTTTAGCATTGCAGAAAACAAAGGGGTAAACGACCAAAGAGATGAAGACTGCGTTAGAACTTCCTAGTGAGCAATATGGTGGTTCTGTCTTTGTATAGAAATTAAGTTAGAAATTATCGTGGTCACAGACAATATTGAAAATTTAACAATTGAGCTACAGTCGTGTACTACTACACCAGTGTACAAACTACCTAATACTGATTTCATTTTACACCCATGAACCATGGACCTTGCCGTTGGTGGGGAGGCTTGCGAGCCTCAGCGATACAGATAGCCGTACCGTAGGTACAACCACAACGGAGGGGTATCTGTTGAGAGGCCAGACAAACGAGTAGTTCCTGAAGAGGGGCAGCAGCCTTTTCAGTATTTGCAAAGGCAACAGTCTGGATGATTGACTGATCTGGCCTTGTAACAATAACCAAAACGGCCTTGCTGTGCTGGTACTGCGAACGGCTGAAAACAAGGGGAAACTACGGCCGTAATTTTTCCCGAGGGCATGCAGCTTTACTGTATGATTAAATGATGATGGCGTCCTCTTGGGTAAAATATTCCGGAGGTAAAATAGTCCCCCATTCGGATCTCCGGGCGGGGACTACTCAAGAGGATGTCATTATCAGGAGAAAGAAAACTGGCGCTCTACGGATCGGAGCGTGGAATGTCAGATCCCTTAATCGGGCAGGTAGGTTAGAAAATTTAAAACGGGAAATGGATAGGTTAAAGTTAGATATAGTGGGAATTAGTGAAGTTCGGTGGCAGGAGGAACAAGATTTTTGGTCAGGTGAATACAGGGTTATAAATACAAAATCAAATAGGGGTAATGCAGGAGTAGCTTTAATAATGAACAGCATAGTGAACGCATTATTGTGGCAAAGATAGATACGAAGCCCACACCTACTACAGTAGTACAAGTTTATATGCAAACTAGCTCTGCAGATGACGAAGAAATTGAAGAAATGTATGATGAGATAAAAGAAATTATTCAGATAGTGAAGGGAGACGAAAATTTAATAGTCATGGGTGACTGGAATTCGAGTGTAGGAAAAGGGAGAGAAGGAAATGTAGCAGGTGAATATGGATTAGGGGTAAGAAATGAAAGAGGAAGCCGCCTGGTAGAATTTTCCACAGAGCACAACTTAATCATAGCTAACACTTGGTTTAAGAATCATGATAGAAGGTTGTATACATGGAAGAACCCTGGAGATACTAAAAGGTATCAGATAGATTATATAATGGTAAGACAGAGATTTAGGAACCAGGTTTTAAATTGTAAGACATTTCCAGGGGCAGATGTGGACTCTGACCACAATCTATTGGTTATGACCTGTAGATTAAAACTGAAAAAACTGCAAAAAGGTGGGAATTTAAGGAGATGGGACCTGGATAAACTGAAAGAACCAGAGGTTGTACAGAGTTTCAGGGAGAGCATAAGGGAACAATTGACAAGAATGGGGGAAAGAAATACAGTAGAAGAAGAATGGGCAGCTTTGAGGGATGAAGTAGTGAAGGCAGCAGAGGATCAAGTAGGTAAAAAGACAAGGGCTTGTAGAAATCCTTGGGTAACAGAAGAAATATTGAATTTAATTGATGAAAGGAGAAAATATAAAAATGCAGTAAATGAAGCAGGCAAAAAGGAATACAAACGTCTCAAAAATGAGATCAACAGGAAGTGCAAAATGGCACGGCAGGGATGGCTAGAGGACAAATGTAAGGATGTAGAGGCTTATCTCACTAGGGGTAAGATCGATACTGCCTACAGGAAAATTAAAGAGACCTTTGGAGATAAGAGAACCACTTGTAAGAACATCAAGAGCTCAGATGGAAACCCAGTTCTAAGCAAAGAAGGGAAAGCAGAAAGGTGGAAGGAGTATATAGAGGGTCTATACAAGGGCGATGTACTTGAGGACAATATTATGGAAATGGAAGAGGATTTAGATGAAGATGAAATGGGAGGTACAATACTGCGTGAAGAGTTTGACAGAGCACTGAAAGACCTGAGTCGAAACAAGGCCCCCGGAGTAGACAACATTCCATTGGAACTACTGATGGCCTTGGGAGAGCCATTCCTGACAAAACTCTACCATCTGGTGAGCAAGATGTATGAAACAGGCGAAATACCCTCAGACTTCAAGAAGAATATAATAACTTCAATCCCAAAGAAAGCAGGTGTTGACAGATGTGAAAATTACCGAACAATCAGTTTAATAAGCCACAGCTGCAAAATACTAACACGAATTCTTTTCAAACGAATGGAAAAACTAGTAGAAGCTGATCTCGGGGAAGATCAGTTTCGATTCCGTAGAAATACTGGAACACGTGAGGCAATACTGACCTTACGACTTATCTTAGAAGAAAGATTAAGGAAAGGCAAACCTACGTTTCTAGCATTTGTAGACTTAGAGAAAGCTTTTGACAATGTTGACTGGAATACTGTCTTTCAAATTCTAAAGGTGGCAGGGGTAAAATACAGGGAGCGAAAGGCTATTTACAATTTGTACTGAAACCAGATGGCAGTTATAAGAGTCGAGGGACATGAAAGGGAAGCAGTGGTTGGGAAGGGAGTAAGACAGGGTTGTAACCTCTCCCCGATGTTATTCAACCTGTATATTGAGCAAGCAGTAAAGGAAACAAAAGAAAAATTCGGAGAAGGTATTAAAATCCATGGAGAAGAAATAAAAACTTTGAGGTTCGCCGATGACATTGTAATTCTGTCAGAGACAGCAAAGGACTTGGAAGAGCAGTTGAATGGAATGGAAGGTGTCTTGAAGGGAGGATATAAGATGAACATCAACAAAAGCAAAACGAGGATAATGGAATGTAGTCGAATTAAGTCGGGTGATGTTGAGGGTATTAGATTAGGAAATGAGACACTTAAAGTAGTAAAGGAGTTTTGCTATTTGGGGAGCAAAATAACTGATGATGGTCGAAGTAGAGAGGATATAAAATGTAGACTGGCAATGGCAAGGAAAGCGTTTCTGAAGAAGAGAAATTTGTTAACATCAGGTATAGATTTAAGTGTCAGGAACTCATTTCTGAAAGTATTTGTATGGAGTGTTGCCTTGTATGAAAGTGAAACATGGACGGTAAATAGTTTGGACAAGAAGAGAATACAAGCTTTCGAAATGTGGTACTACAGGAGAATGCTGAAGATTAGATGGGTAGATCACATAACTAATGAGGAAGTATTGAATGGGATTGGGGAGAAGAGAAGTTTGTGGCACAACTTGACCAGAAGAAGGGATCGGTTGGTAGGATATGTTCTGAGGCATCAAGGGATCACCAATTTAGTATTTGAGGGCAGCGTGGAGGGTAAAAATCGTAGGGGGAGACCAAGAGATGAATACACTAAGCAGATTCAGAAGGATGTAGGTTGCAGTAGGTACTGGGAGATGAAGAAACTTGCACAGGATAGAGTAGCATGGAGAGCTGCATCAAACCAGTCTGAGGACTGAAGACCACAACAACAACAACAATTTTCATTAAAAAATCGGCCGGCTGGAGTGGCCGAGCGGTTAAAGGCGCTACAGTCTGGAACCGCACGACCGCTACGGTCGCAAGTTCGAATCCTGCCTCGGGCATGGATGTGTGTGATGTCCTTAGGTTAGTTAGGTTTAAGTAGTTCTAAGTTCTAGGGGACTTATGACCACAGTAGTTGAGTCCCATAGTGCTCAGAGCCATTTGAACCATTTTTTCATTAAAAACTCAAGATTCTATTGAGGTATTTTAACTACTTAAGTGCCAATTGGGTATGTATCTGCACTGATAAATACGCAGAAATAACAGGAAATCCGACATAAAAAAGGGTACAGTAACCTATTCTAGCCCTGAACAAAAACCTTCATTTAACAGCAGCAGATGACAGAGACGGTATAATCCTGACAATGTCTTTATTACTGAGAACATTGCTCATCATGTTTCAAAAATAGTAGAAGAACCCATCCCCAGGACGTTACATTGCCCTATACCTTGTTTCTGGAGTTTTCAGAATAGAAATTGTATCCTTCAAACGCCGTTTTGTCTTCAAGTAAGTGAAGTGGAAGGCTTTTCGAAAAGAATTGGATCTCGAAGTTGCAAACATGTAAGCAGACCCAATAAACCACAAAGAGTTTGCCGAACTTGTAAAGGATCAGTCAAGGAGGCATGCTCCACGTGGATTTCGAAATAATTTATATCTGGCCTCGATTGAAGTTCACAAGAGCCCTTGGACGACTATCTTACTAAATACAATGGAAACTTTTTCTCAGCAGTTACAACAGAGAAGAGAGGAGATCTACTCTGAACCAAAACTGAACATAAAAGGGAAGGAGGGGCTGAACTGTAAGTGGTAGTACAGTGAAAAACAGTTAAATGGAAAAAGTAAGTAAACTGTTTATTGTTGCAGGAGTAATCACTATGATTGTTAATACATTTCTCGCACTGTGAGACAAGACGGTCAACGCCTTCAGGGAGAAATGTTTAAGGTTGTCTACGGAACCATGATTGTGACCTGCCCACATACTGCCAAGCTTTTTCCGAGTACGCTGCAGACGTTTCTCTGGGAAGCCCTTCCATATCCTCCACACAGCCCCCACCTCTCTCCATACGATTTCCATATTTTTGGAGCCCTGAAAAAAAGACATCTTACCCGCGCGGTTAGAGGCACCATGTCACGAATTGCGCGGCCTCTTCCGCCGGAGGTTCGAGTCCTCCCTCGGGCATGGGTGTGTGTGTGTGTTGTCCTTAGGGTAAGTTAGTTTAAGAAGTGTGTAAGTCTAGGGACCGACGACCTTAGCTGTTTGGTCACTTAGGAATTCACACACATTTGAACATTTTTGAAAGACATCGTACCCATCGATTTGCCTCGGACGAAAAGGTGCAAACGTAGGAACAATGATGGTTTTGTAGGTAACGAAAACGCCAAAAGGCATTAACGATCTTGTCTCACAATGCAATAAATATTTTAACACTTTTGACGATTACTTCTGAAGCAACGAACGCTTACCGACTTCTTTTTCCATGTCTCTTTCGACTGTTCCTTCACTATCCTATCTCAGGGGTACTCATCCTGTCGACCGCAATCTACCGGTCGATTGCCATGGCTTCATGAGTAGATCTTTCAACACCTTTGTTCGAAATTTGTTTAAATCAGCTTTCTTATAAAATACCAGTTTGTTGACAGTGTGTTTTTCGCACAGTATTTGTAGGCGGTAAATCTGACAACACTGTGTCCTCTTTCGTTTCCGTCTACATTTCACCGCCTTTAACGCTCGCGCCAAGCAGCAGTGTTTTCTCCTGCGTGGTTCTGTTGCGGTGGTGAACCAGATCCGCCTTCGCTCTTGTAGGTAGCACAAACATCTCACTTAGTGACTTGTTTCTGAAAAATGAGGGCACCTAAACATATGAAAACATACCAGTTCCATGGTGAAGTAGAAGAACAGTTTCGTGTTACAATGCATGAAGATAGGTGTGTATGTGTGACATGTAATGCTACATTACTGGCCATTAAAATTGCTACACTATGAAGAAATGCAGATGATAAACGGGTATTCATTGGACAAATATATTATACTAGATCTGACATGTGATTACATTTTCACGCAATTTGGGTGCATAAATCCTGAGAAATCAGTACCCAGAACAACCACCTCTGCCCGTAATAACGGCCTGGGCATTGAGTCAAACAGAGCTTGGATGGCGTCTACAGGTACAGCTGCCCATGCAGCTTCAACACGATACCACAGTTCATCAAGAGTAGTGACTGGCGTATTGTGACGAGCCAATTGCTCGGTCACCATTGACCACACGTTTTCAATTGGTGAGAGATCTGGAGAATGTGCTGGCCAGGGCAGCAGTCGATCAGTTTCTGTATCCAGAAAGGCCCGTACAGGACATGCAACATGCGGTCGTGCATTATCCTGTTGAAATGTAGGTTTTCGCAGGTCGAATGAAGGGTAGAGCCACGGGTCGTAACACATCTGAAATATAACTTCCACTGTTCATAGTGCCGTCAATGCAAATAATAGGTGACCGAGACGTGTAACCAATGGCTCCCCATACCATCAAGCCGGGTGATACGCCAGTATGGCGATGACGAATACACGCTTCCAATGTGCGTTCACCGCGATGTCGCCAAACACGGATGCGACGATCATGATACTCTAAACAGAACCTGGATTCATCCGAAAAAATGACGTTTTGCCATTCGTGCACCCAGGTTCGTCGTTGAGTACACCATCGCAGGCGCTCGTTTCTGTGATGCAGCGTCAAGGGTAACCGCAGCCATGGTCTCCGAGCTGATAGTCCATGCTGCTGCAAACGTCGTCGAACTGTTGGTGCAGATGGTTGTTGTCTTGCAAACGTCCCCATCTGTTGACTCAGGGATCGAGACGTGGTTGCTCGATCCGTTACAGCCATGCGGATAAGATGCCTGTCATCTCGCCTGCTAGTGATAGGAGGCCGTTGGGATCCAGCACCGTGTTACGTATTACCCTTCTGGACCCACCGATTCCATATTGTGCTAACAGTCATTGGATCTAGACCAACGCGAGCAGCAATGTCGCGATACGATAAACCGCAATCGGGATAGGCTACAATCCGACCTTTATCAAAGTCGGAAACGTGATGGTACGCACTCCTCCTTTTTACACGAGGCATCACAACAACGTTTCACCAGGCAATGCCGGTCCACTGCTGTTTGTGTATGAGAAATCGGTTGGAAACTTTCCTCATGTCAGCACGTTGTAGGTGTCGCCACCGGCGCCAACCTTGTGTGAATGCTCTGAAAAGCTAATCATTTGCATATCACAGCATCTTCTTCCTGTTGGTTAAATTTCGCCTCTGTAGCACGTCATCTTCATGGTCTAGCAATTTTAATGGCCAGTAGTGTACTTTAGTCATACCTAAAAAGGGAAATACTATACTCATATTTTAGAACAGTTCACAAATACTTCGAGTCGGAAACCGACGTTGGTGATGAGCTGAGGAGAAAGAAACTTTCTCATCCTAAAAGTAAATTACAATAACAGTAGATGCCTTTTTGTCAAGCCTGTGCAAAAATGTCTTTCATCAAACACACCGGCATTTCGTGTATTTGAAGTACTGATGACATGCAAAATCATTTTGCCGATAGCACAGTTGTTAAGGAGTGCATTCTGGTAGCTAGTGAGACCGTTCCACATTTAAAAACAAGTCGAAAATAATGTCAGACAACTGAGTCCTGCCTCTGACATGACCTACCATAACAAGGTAAGTGAAATGTATGGCGAAAAATATAAAAGGTCAGCTGATACCATATTTGAATCCTGCTTGTGTATCTCATTGCAGTTAGGCGAGTCGGTTGAATGGAGTCGATTGACCTTAAGTCTCGATTTTTGTAGGACTTATGATTTCGGATTTCAATGTAAATGAAGACTTCCTTGCAAATTTGACCTTGAAAGACACTGCACGAGGAGCAGACTTTTACATTGCATTTGAATCCTTCATTTCTGAATGTGATTCGCCAATTGAGAAACTCGACTGATGCAGTGCCTTGCGTGGTAGGCAAACACAAAGGATTTGCTACATTGTGTGTGAACGGCGAATATTTCCCGCTTTTCTCTAAGTATCACAGTATGGTGCATCAGCAAGTTATTTCGATTTTGAAAATGGCGCATGTTATGAGTATTGCCACAAAAATTATGAATTCAGTTCTCTCCCACTGACGACAGATCAGATAATTTAGAGTGCTATTAGAATTGGATGGCTGGTATGGACACCTGCTATTGCACAGTGGAGTTCGCTGGCTGGAGAGAGGTATGGTTCATAACAGATTTAGGGAACTTCCTACCAGCGATAAGATCTTTTGTGTCTGGAAGAGGGGAAGAGTACTCACAACTTTACAATTTGAGCTTGTTGTTGGATCTGGCATTTGTAACTAATATGACAGCTAAATTAAATGAGTTAAAGAACGTCAAGAAAAAAGCCAAACTGTTATAACTCTTATGTCTTCTGAAAAGTTCTTAAGGCAAAGACTTGACCTTTGCATAGCACATTTGGAGAAATTAAATGTAAAACACTTTCTTCAAATATAGTCAGACCTGTCAGATCAATAAACATCACTGGAACATGAAGCTGCAAAAAAGTTATACGGCAAAAAAGGCAGCACTGAAGACGGAGCCTGAAGACAGAAATACAGACTTCAAATGGTTCAAATGGCTCCAAGTACTATGGGACTTAATATCTGTGGTGATTATTCCCCTAGACTTAGAACTACTTAAATGTAACTGACCTAAGAACATCACACACATCCATGCCCGAGGCAGGATTCGAACCTGCGACCGTAGCAGCAGCGTGGTTCTAGGCGTTTCCGGACTGAAACGCCTAGAACCGCTCGGCCACAGCGGCTGGCAAATACAGACTTCACGGCAATGGAACCTGTTCCAGATTTCATAGCTCAAACTTTCCAAAAAGTGGATTTGAAAGATATTTCAAGTAGAATGAGTTTTCTTTTCTCTTGTAGTGTAACTGAACTTGAAGAGAAAGTAATTAGATTTCGCAACAATATTTACTTAAAGTCTGAATCAATGATGATATCTTATGGAATAGTGAATTTAAAAACCTACCCTAAGATTATAAAAGCGGTATCGAATGCCTTAACGTTCTTTGGATCAACTTCTCTGTTTGAGGCAAGGTCTAAAGCGATGGGAATAGTGAAATTTAAGTGTAGAAACAAAGTGACTGATTTTCATCTCTCAGATACTGCAAGGTTTGCGCAGAAAAATTATTTGCCAGATTATAATAAACTCGCCAATGACACACAAAGCCAAGTATGTCCCCAAATATTTTTCAACATTTATGATGGTGTCTATTTTCATTTCTGTTCACATGAGTAATATATTGAAGATGGAGCAGCAGGTTTACAGTTTTTGATGGAGAGAAATTTATGTTTTATATATTTTGTGAAATAGCCTCTTGGCTACAAGTTGTTTGTGCGTAAAATTTTATCAGTTTTTAAGTCAATAGATCTCTAAATGAACTACAATGCATGTAGTAGATCTGAAGCCTAAAATGGCTGAGCACCCCTGTCCCATCTGGGTATGAAACAGAACAGTGAAAGAGCGTGGAAGCTGATGAAAAATCTTAACAAATATACTACGAATCCACCGTTGGGCACAAACGTTAATCCGAATCAAACTACTCGCTAGCTTCTACTTAATGAAAGACAAGACAAAGCCGATTAGACTGAGTCTCAAGTGAAGCATAGGAGGAGAGGATGGGTCTCTAGAAACATCACTTTCACCTAAAGAGGTTGGAAAACCAATGTGATAACCGGGAGAAAACAATGCAGCCGGCCCTGAAAACAAACGAGTTGAACAAGTAAAGGTCTTCGGTTCAAAAATTAATGAATGGCTAGTGAGGATGATAAACAGATTGTTTGAAACATTCCTGATTCCCAAATTGTGGAGGAAACCAGAAGACAGTTCTACTGTAAATTGTATGGAGAGGTGTTACATCATTGCACCAACTCAGAATACTTAGAAGCCAGCCTAGACCGTACGATGCCATTTACAAATTACTGAATTGATTTTAAAGGAAAATTATGTGCTAGAAACAATATTATATAGAAACTTACTGGATCAACCTAGCGAGCACAGCCAAAAGGTATTTGATCATGAGCAGTGGATTCTGTTATGGAGGAGGGTAATAAGCAGCACCGGTATGGAAGACACCTTGTACCCTAAATGAGTGGATGTTGCTTTACATGAGACTGCCAGGATTGTCACAGGATGTTTGAGGCATACACCAGTCCACAAAATATGTCCACTTGCACCCGTAGCACCTCTAGATGTCGTACGCAAAGCAGCCGATAAAACAGAGAAGTACAAACAGTAAACAGCGCACGGCCCTTATGCACAGGGTGATTATAATTAACCTTTCGCTACTTGAGAGGGCCGCCATGAAAAACGAGTGATCGTAGGACAATGGAACTTCGTGGAAACATTTGTAAGAACGTGCGGAATAATAAAACTAAAAACTGTCGTGTTTGTCTGTTAGTCTGTCTGAATAAGGTTCTTCAAAACTACCAGACGAATTTTCTTGGGGTTTTCGCAGGAACTTGAGCATAGCTTGGGATAACGTATAGGAACTTGAGCATAGCTTGGAATAACGTATAGACTTTATTTTATCAAAATCAGATCGCGGAGACAAAGGTATTGAAATATAAAGTGTTATCTAAAACTACCGTGTGTGTCCCTTTGAACACGCTAATCTTCAAAACTAATAGTTGAATTTTCGCGTGGTTTTGAGAGGTAACTTGAAAGTAGCATGGAGCACCGTAAAGGCTTTATTTCAACAAAATCGGATCAGAAATAAAACATATTATAAAAATGTATGTATCTGTGTATGTTCCACATCTCCTCCGAAAGCACTGGACCGATTTCAAGCAAACTTATTACACATTTCACTTACTGTCTGGAAAGAATAGCTGTGAGTGTAAGTACGACCTACATATCAAAGGGGTGGAGGTGGAAAAGAAGTGTAGGCCACGACGCGCGAATACCCAGATTTTAGTCATCCAGTATTTGAGAGTGAGAGCACTTAGTGTCTTGTAACAGACTTTACACATAATTTCAGACCTTTGAAAACTTAGTCTCGCTTAAAACCGCCAAAAAAT
Source organism: Schistocerca cancellata (assembly GCF_023864275.1). Lineage (NCBI taxonomy): Eukaryota > Metazoa > Arthropoda > Insecta > Orthoptera > Acrididae > Schistocerca > Schistocerca cancellata. The sequence goes on from NC_064629.1 coordinate 37,083,938, forward strand.
GAAACAAAAGAAGTTTATCGCTTACTACATTTTCGCTGTTCATGCAGTAAAAGTCTTGCATCAGGCATGAAGGTTTAATTTATTTCCTCTTTGCTATTGACTTTATTCGCGGCACATTTTGCAGACAGAGTTCACATATACGATGTAATGTACGTACCTACCAATAACGCCATAAACACTGAGATGCGTGAACGAAACTACAGGGCGAAATTTGCTAGAGAGACAGGTGAAAGATGCGGGCAAATATCTATTTCGATGGAATTTGATCTGTAGATAGCATGAACCCTGAGGAAGAACGTGGGCTGTTTTTGAAAGTGAGTAGTACAAGGTACTTATTTGTTCGCACTATATTAGAAGAATCAGGAAAAAATATTCGCTCTTTGAAAAAGCTATTTACTCTTTGACTTTCGAACTTCATCATACTCGTGAAAATGATTTTACTGGTTGATATGTGCTACATGATACGATTAAAAGTCGTGAATACACGGCTTGTACAATCTTCAATGTGTTCAGTCCATATCTCCGCACAATTTGTTGTATGATGCACACACTGTGGTAAGTATAGCTACTTCAGTAGCTTGATACATGTTTGCACACTTCTTCCTACGCCCCTCTGTACGCATTACTCATCAGTGATGCTGCACATGCCAACGCCTCATGCATATCATGTGATGGGGCAGATTGGGAGGGGAGAGAGGGAGGAGCTCACAACTTCCTATCAGAAAAAAATTGCAGTAAAATTTAGCCTACCGTCCACGAGTCGAGGATGGACAAATCAGTCAGATTTGCTCCGACCTAAGACAGAACAAAAAACACAAAGACCGTCCGAGCAGGCCTTGAAGGGCCAACGGTACCGATCGGCAGCCGTGTCATGTTCAGCCCTTAGGCGTCACTGGAGGCAGATACGGAGGAGCATGTGGTCAGCATACCTCTCTCCCGGCTGTTCTCAGTCTTCGTGATCGGTGCCGTTATTCTTAGTCAAGTAGCTCCTCAATTCGCCCCACAAGGGCTGTGTGCACCCCGCTTTCCAACAGCACTTGGCAGACCCATCCAAGTGCTAGCCTAGCGCGACAGAGCTTACCTTTTGATAATCTGATGGGAACCAGTATTAACACTGTGACAAGGCCATTGGCTTTTGGAGGTAGAAGGGTGCCCAAAACTACGCTTTCAGTGACACGCCAGTATGAAACTTCTTCTCCCAGAAAAATATAGACGCACACCAAGTAAATGATTTTCTGTCGCTTATCTGATCTCCCGAGTCCTGCGAAAATGCAGTTCGGCCCTGAAAGCCCAGATGCTCACATTCTTCAGTCATGTGCCAGACTCCAAAACAAGCTTTAGCTTGTCCCTACTTGTTCGACTACCGCAAATGTAGCTAAATTTAGTGTTGTATATCCGCTCCTTAGTATTATTCGCTCTTCTGTCTCTGAGAAGAGCTGGACTGCCAGTGTGGCACTGTCCATACAGAGCAAAGACCCCCTGCTGTCTCCAACGACCTTTGGTGGTCACTCACACAGCTTCTGAAAGCGACTGCATGTTGCTCAGTTGCATATCTTGGTTACGTCCTTTTGACAGTCTCCTGCTGGACATAGGAACTTTCTCTAATTCGTCATACACAACAGAGTCTAGGGAACCAATATGCTTGTCCAGAAAGCTTACACGGGGTACACATTTACTATAAGTATCTTAAATGTAAGAAAAAGTTATGAAAATAAACTACTGAAGAAACATTACCTCTGAACATTGATTGAAAAGAAAATTGGAGGTAATATGGAAACAAAATCTCATAAACTCGAATGCAATTAACAACTCTGAGGAACCGAATGTGAGAGGAAAGCCAATTAGGCCGTCACCTCACAAGCTCGTGCTATCGCACAGACTGTAGCTTGCCTAAGTATTGGGCCAAAGTTCTTCCTGGACCAGTTGACAAAACTTTCTAATGTCAACGACAGGGTCACCCCATCCCTCCCATCCCCCATAGTCAAGATCAAAGTCAAGGTAACCTACTGTTCCACTCCTCCTTCTCCCCTCCTACCCTCCTTCCACCATCCTCTACTTTGACCCCTCCTTACCTAATCCTTACTCCAAGACTTACTTCTGCTGGCCAATTCTATGGCTTACAATTGGAAGGACGTTGCCTTGTCGATCGTCAGACCTCTATCACTATTTACTCTAGGCTTTCTATCGGTTAGGAAAGTCATCACACAATGCATGATTGCCAGGCAGACTAAGCATCATTCCTGTTCTGTCTACTGTAGTGAGAGGACTGGCAGCCAACACATACTCAAACTGGTCTAAAATTACGCTGGTTCTGTGGTTAATGGTGGGAAAGCTGGGTCTGACACATGACTTGTGACTGAAATAACATATCGCACTATGGACATAGTAAAACAATTACCAACAAGCATGTGTCACATTAAAAACACTGCCACAAGCTGAGAACAGTTATTCCATACAATCACACATGCCATCCAGACGGCATAATAAGAAAAATGTGAGCTGAGACATTGTTACTGGTGCAATTAATTAGGCCAGTTGGTATACCACAGTCCAAAAAATGGGAGATTGCCTTAGTGGGAAGGTACACACTTATCAGCGTTACCACCACCTAATCACTATGGCAAATAATTACCACTGATCTCCATATGCAACAATTAATGAAATATGATACATTAAAAACGACATTCATAAACAGTTAGCTGAAAAGAAATGCTTGCCTCAGAACACATGCCGCAAAACGATACATCGCTGTACCACTAGGAGTTGTAGCAAATGCTTCTTTATTCAGCAAGGAGGAAGCATCGTTGCTGTGCATCCATAGGAAATGTGACTGTCACAGGCTGACTCTAATCATGACAGCAGCGCGCCAGGAACCATTTATAAAACGTCCTCTTTAGAACCATTTATACAAGACTGTGCTTAACCTGACACACAATATTATTTAGCGCAACGCAATCTGACTATCAAAGATCCCTGCAAAAGAATGGCCCTGAGTAACATTAAACTATACCTTTCACAAATCACTTACCTCACAAAAATCTCCGTTACTCGAACTACTGCAATACGGCGAGCGCCACTACTGCCAGCTAAATAAAAGATTCAAACTACGGAAGGCACTAACTTCTGATAGGGATAGTTAGCAAATGAAAGATTTTAATAGAGAACAAACACTGTATTTACCTTAATACTCATAATATATATAGCAGTTCATGATAAATTACAAAACTCCGCCATCTCTCTCCCCACATCCACCACTGCTGGCGGCTCACCTCCAACTGCGCAACGCTACGCGCTGTTCACATCCAGCTGCCGCTCTACAATGGCAGACAACAATGCAAACTAGCCACAGACTGCACACAGCACAGCCAGTGATTTTCATACAGAGCGCTACGTAACGTTGCCAATAAGAAAACATAAACAGCAAACTTACATAAAGAAAACATAAACAGCCTACTTACATAGAGAAAACATAAATAGCCTACTTACACATTGAGTGGCTACTGCAAGTGTCGGTGTACAAACGTCTCCAGCAAGAATGTGAGAAGCCAACTGTGGTACTGGCATGTGTTGGGAGGCGCGTAGTTCCTCACCACCGACCTCTTGCCCAAACCTTCTCAGATGCTGAGATACTGCAGGCAAATCCTGACAGATGCAACTCCAGTGCATCTTCCATGTGACAAAATAGCGAGCCCTCAAGCTCTCACAGAAATTGTATGTCGTTGAAATGCAGCATAAAAATAACACCAAATAATATCTGTACAGAGTTCTCAGGTTCTATATGATCATCACCATAATTTACTGCCCATGAAAGTCAAAATCTCCACTTTAAGAATTTTTCCATTAATTTTGCACCCTCGCACAAATTACAGATCTGTACATGTCTGCATTACTCCATCACCAAGCCACTGCTGTCACTGGGCACCGCCCAATGGTCATTGACTGTACGCTGACAAAGACCAGCTGTACTGCTATGGCCCAGAGCGCACCGCCGTACCCCACCATCATCCTTATATCAGTCCATCTTCTGTTGACAGCCAACCAGCCCACCAGAGCAGACATTCTTCACTGGACCCTTTGGCATGTGAGGCGTCGTCTGCTGCCCCAGCACGTAAATCTAAGTCATACAGATCGTCGAATTAATTTTTTTTATCAATGTCACCAACCTCCCACTACAGACTCTGTCAGATATATTAGACAGAAGGAATACAACAGCAGTCAGTTATGAAAGGCAACACCGTCTACCAATTATAGGCACTCGGTGCAAGACGTATGCTTGTCAAGGAACACATAAACAGCAGAAGAGAAAACGACACACCGCTGACAGCCGCTTGTTACTGGTGATTCTTGTTGTGCAACGTCTGTATTGTATGAACGAAGGAAGGAAGGAAGGAAGGATAGGATCAGTGACGATTACTCTAGTACCATCAAATACGGCGACTGATGATCACAACTGCTGCTAGCCGGTGGGGACAGCCACCACTTTTAAGCACCTGGAGTGTGCTGCACATGAGTCTGCTGTGAGGCGCCGAATACTGCATAGCAACATGATTTTGTTGAACCGTGGGTGCACCGTTCCCTCACCCCATCCTCAACACCACTCTGTTGCTACCCCCAGCTTCTGGCATCCCTTGTAGTGGTTGTGTTCTCCAAGTTAAATTTTTCCATTTTGTATCAGAAGCATGCGAGTGACTCTGGTGGTTTTTGAGAACACACTGTAAATTCTACAGTGGAAAAAAGTTACGCAACTGTATCGTGATGGCAGAGTGCTACACTCAAAGCTTTATGCTGTGGCAAGGAGTGAAACTGAACCGCACTTTATCGGTCACATAACATATTTAATTGCAAAATGTATTCCAGAGGCGCACGAAAAATTACACACACTCCTCTTGGTATCGTTCTGTGAGTCGTAATGTCATGGTATACCATACTTTAGTGATCACACGACAAGCTCAATTGCGAAGAATTCATTTGAAGGAAGGAAAGACGCAAGGCTATGGTTACACATCCCAAGGACATAGAAGTCATTAGTTCAGTTTAGTTTAGTTATGTCATCTTCTGTAGACCATTTTCATGATTACTTTATCGATATGATGTGGAACGATCCAGATTACAAGATTATATATATATATATATATATATATAGTTAATATTTCTGAAATTTTTAGTTCTACACATGGAACTACACTCCTGGAAATGGAAAAAAGAACACATTGACACCGGTGTGTCAGACCCACCATACTTGCTCCGGACACTGCGAGAGGGCTGTACAAGCAATGATCACACGCACGGCACAGCGGACACACCAGGAACCGCGGTGTTGGCCGTCGAATGGCGCTAGCTGCGCAGCATTTGTGCACCGCCGCCGTCAGTGTCAGCCAGTTTGCCGTGGCATACGGAGCTCCATCGCAGTCTTTAACACTGGTAGCATGCCGCGACAGCGTGGACGTGAACCGTATGTGCAGTTGACGGACTTTGAGCGAGGGCGTATAGTGGGCATGCGGGAGGCCGGGTGGACGTACCGCCGAATTGCTCAACACGTGGGGCGTGAGGTCTCCACAGTACATCGATGTTGTCGCCAGTGGTCGGCGGAAGGTGCACGTGCCCGTCGACCTGGGACCGGACCGCAGCGACGCACGGATGCACGCCAAGACCGTAGGATCCTACGCAGTGCCGTAGGGGACCGCACCGCCACTTCCCAGCAAATTAGGGACACTGTTGCTCCTGGGGTATCGGCGAGGACCATTCGCAACCGTCTCCAGAAGATGGGCTACAGTCCCGCACACCGTTAGGCCGTCTTCCGCTCACGCCCCAACATCGTGCAGCCCGCCTCCAGTAGTGTCGCGACAGGCGTGAATGGAGGGACGAATGGAGACGTGTCGTCTTCAGCGATGAGAGTCGCTTCTGCCTTGGTGCCAATGATGGTCGTATGCGTGTTTGGCGCCGTGCAGGTGAGCGCCACAATCAGGACTGCATACGACCGAGGCACACAGGGCCAACACCCGGCATCATGGTGTGGGGAGCGATCTCCTACACTGGCCGTACACCACTGGTGATCGTCGAGGGGACACTGAATAGTGCACGGTACATCCAAACCGTCATCGAACCCATCGTTCTACCATTCCTAGACCGGCAAGGGAACTTGCTGTTCCAACAGGACAATGCACGTCCGCATGTATCCCGTGCCACTCAACGTGCTCTAGAAGGTGTAAGTCAACTACCCTGGCCAGCAAGATCTCCGGATCTGTCCCCCATTGAGCATGTTTGGGACTGGATGAAGCGTCGTCTCACGCGGTCTGCACGTCCAGCACGAACGCTGGTCCAACTGAGGCGCCAGATGGAAATGGCATGGCAAGCCATTCCACAGGACTACATCCAGCATCTCTACGATCGTCTCCATGGGAGAATAGCAGCCTGCATTGCTGCGAAAGGTGGATATACACTGTACTAGTGCCGACATTGTGCATGCTCTGTTGCCTGTGTCTATGTGCCTGTGGTTCTGTCAGTGTGATCATGTGATGTATCTGACCCCAGGAATGTGTCAATAAAGTTTCCCCTTCCTGGGACAATGAATTCACGGTGTTCTTATTTCAATTTCCAGGAGTGTACATTTAGAGGTACAACTTTTTTTTACCAGTTCTGAAACAGAGACTCGTCTATAGAACAGAAGGAGTTGTCCAAAAGAAATAATTTTAAACTAGATCTAAAACTTGATCTGCTACCTGCCAGACACTTCATGTTGTCGGGCAAATGATCAAAGAATTTTGTTGCTGAATAAGGTACTCCCTTTTGAGCAACTGACAGCTTCAACAACGGATAGGAATGGTCATTTTACCCTCTAGTGTTGTACGTATGTGCAACACTGTTCTTCGCGAATTGGGATGGATTATTTATAACGAATTTCATTAGCGAATATAAGTACTCTGATGGTGCAGTTAAAATACCTAACTCCTTGAATAGGTGCCTACATGACGTCCTTCTGTGAACACCACTAATTATTCTCACTGCTCTCTTTTGTGCAATCAGTAATTTACGTCTATGTGGTGAGTTACCCCAGAAAACTATTCCATAAGACATTATTGAGTGGAAATATGCAAAGTACGTTAGGAGGCTAATCTGTGTATTACCAAGACTAGCGATTATACAAAGAGCGAAAGAAGCTGAACTTAATTATTTGAGAAGCTCAGTAATATGCTTCTTCAAGTTCAAGTTGTCATCAATGTGAACACCCAAAAATGTGGAGAAATCTATCCTATTAACTGAGTCCTGTTCATATGCTACATCAGTTGTCGGTATGACTCTATTCGGTGTACAGAACTGGATATAGTGAATTTTTTCAAAATTAAGGGAGAGTCCATTTTGTGAGAACCACTTAATACTTTAAAAGCGATGGCTCGTTTTATTTTACAGGTTACTATCCCTCTTTGTAGGGGCTGTAATTTTTGATATTCCTTTTTTTTAAACCAGCAAGGTAAAACAGAGGCCACTACTTCCACCACATCCAGTGGATTTAGTGCTCACGTACTCACACTGAGCCGTGAACACTTCCCAGTTTATCAATGGGGGATAATTGAAAATTATTATTACTATTATCGGTGCCATGCGTGCAATGGTCGTGCCAGGCGCGCGATATTGAATCTTGATCCTATCATTAATGGCGCGAGACCTGCACGACCTTGTAGCAACCGTTATAGTTCTTCATTATTCTACTGTGACACTAAGGATGGTTTCACGCAATGAAAGGGAGAATGTACGGATTAAAGGACTCATTTATTTAACAGTTGAATGCTGAACAATTATACAGTCAAATGGGGGTGGGGGAAGAAAGAATTGAGTTCAGCAGCTTGCCCCAACGCTCGTTCATAATAAGCCACGATAGCAAGAGACAAGGAATTTTAGGGACGATCGCCGTATTATCAAATGGGGTCCAATTTACTAAAGGAAGGGGTTGCAGGCATGCAACGACCACTACGATGAATCAGCAAAAGATTAAGATAGATGCTACTGTGGGTGAATCGCTAGGTAGCCTCCTGTACTAAGGGAATACAACCAGCAAGACGCGAAACTATTCACATAACTTTGGCTCGCGGTCCGACTACGTTAACGAAACATGAAGGGGCGCCAGACACTCACCACGTGGCGTAGGACAAAGGGCACAACTTTTCAAGCTAGGAAGACACAAATTCTGAGTCGAATTTTACACAGGAGAACTGAAAGAGCTACTGTCGGACGAAGTGGAAAAGTGAGCTAGAATGTGTGCACTTTAGTGCCGTACTGCAAGCTTCTGTGACTAACCAACACGTCTCGCACATTATGCTCGACTGTATAAGGAAAACGCTACAGTCTTATAACACGGAAAACATTGCATAAACCGTAATTCAAGGAGCGCACATCAGTACAATGACCTATAAGGTTCCCTCTGGGCCGCAGGGCGCGAATCTACAGTGCACGTCGGCGCTCATGCTTACCGAAGTTCATCTCCTGGAAGCAGCACCTCCGGCCTCAGGCACGGTCACACTAGAACTGACTACAGCCCCTTTGTCCACTATCCATCCGCGGAGGGCGGTTGGCGCCCGCCCGCGGAAAACGGGCGCGCACCTGAACTGGCCAATCATAGGGCTGGAATTTCACAGGGAGGCGACCTCGCGACGTTAAGGTTGAGATGAAATATCAGTTACAAGGTTGGCAAGGCAGGTTGGGGAACTGAGAGCAGGAGAAACTTTGGCCACTACTGAACTTTCAAACGCCACCACGTGCTACCCTGGCGATCGGAAAAAGGATAGGAAACGGGGAGCCATCATGGCTGCTAGAAAGACTGCTGCCCTCGCCCATAAATAAAGAAAATTCCTGGCGTCAAGCTCCTCTCACAGATCAGTGTGAGACAAGCTGTAAAAATCGTCAAATAGATCAGGCAACCCATAGAAATTATTAATATTACCTGAATTAATAGTTTACCGAATACTAGAATGCGTTGATTAGAAATATGAAATGCGAGCACTGAATGTTGAAAGAAGTGCACGTCTTTCAACTTCTTTGAAATACATCCTCAACAATATCTTCAGCTTTTCTGGAATGGGATTTATTATAACACTCGTGTCATCTGCAAAAAGTACTAGCTCTGCTTGCTGAACGTTAAGTGAGAGGTCATTCACATGAATAAGGGACAGCAGAGGACACAAAACTGAACCCTCTGGGACTTCCTCTGCGATAACTCCCCATTCACTAGAAATTACCACCCTCCCAACATTATTTGTGTTATTCAGCACAACTTTTTGCTTTCTGTTCTTTAAGTATGATTCAAACCAGCAGTGTGTATAGCCTTCAATTCCATAAAACCTGAGTTTTTCTAAGAGTGTGACATGATCCACACAGACAAATGCCTTGGAAAGACCACAAAAAATACTAACTGGTGATAATTTGTTGTTTAGGGCTTGTACTATTTGATGGGTAAATGTGTAGCTAGCATTCTCAGTCGAGTAACCATTCTGGACTCGGAACTGTGACATGCTGAGTAAATTATTTTCACTTAAATGTGAGACTACTCTTGAATACATAACTTTTTCGAATATTTTAGAAAACAAAGTCAGCAATGAGATTGGTTTATAATTATTTAAGTCACTCTTGTCCCTTTTCATATGAAAAAGCTTGACAATTGCATATTTTAAACTATCTGGAAAAATTTCCTGTGCCAGTGAAGCTTTATGTGTATCACTAAGGACTCCACTTATTAAATTAGAACAGCACTTCAATATTCTGTTAGAGATCCCATCAACACCACATGAGTTCTTGTTTTTCAGTATATTTATAATTCCCTTAGTTTCGGGGGGGGGGGGATATTCGTGCTATTTGCTGGTCACTGTGGCCTAGCGGTTCTAGGGGCTTCAGTCCAGAACCGCGCGACTGCTACGGTCGCAGGTTCGAATATTGCCTCGTGCATGGATGTGTGTGATGCTCTTAGGTAAGCCAGGTTTAAGTAGTTCTAAGTTCTAGGAGACTGATGACTTCACATGTTAAGTCCCATAGTGCTCAGAGTCATTTGAATCATTTTTTTTCTACCTCTTCTAGGCTGCTCTTAAAACACTGTACCCTGTTCGCATCAATAAGCCTCCCTGCCTTGTGTGAAGCTGCCTGAAGCCTGTAAGGTGCTATCTGCGTTATTTCCATTAACTGTGCATCATGATCAGATAGCCCATTAACAACTGGGTACACATTAATTGTTTCTGCTTGAGCACTGTCTATGAAAATGTTATCAATAAGTGATCTACTATCATCCTGCACACAAGATGCTAAATTTACAACAGATACTACACGTAAATAACCAAGCAAACATTGTATGTCATTTTTCCTATCGGTATCTCTTAAGAAATCTACATTAAAATCACCGCCTACTACTAACTGCTTCTTTTTGTCTGACAGTTAGCTCAATAATGCCTCTAGATTTTTCATGAATAGCTGAGAGTTCTCTTGAGGGAATCTGTAGATTGTTACTATTACTATAGAAGTTTATTGCAGTGGCAACTCACAAGCACATGCTTCAAGGATATGATCTACACAAAAAATATTTCTTTCAATATTTTTGACTTTGTGTCCAGTTCTTATATAAGTAGCAACTCCTCCGTTTTTCCATGTTGACTCCACATGAATAATATGCTAATCTGTAATCCCTTAAATTTAACTTTATCATCCCTGCGTTTACATGGTGTTCAGAGAGACACAAAACATCTATACCTTCAGAATTTCCCCGATTTTCTAGGCATACAAGAAGGTCATTGTTGTAATGGCGACCGGAACGGTCACGGGGTAGTAGCGACGGAAACGCGGAGGGACCCGGGAGTGGCCCGCGAACAACACCGCAACGGGAGAGGACGGACACGACCGACGGAGGACATTATGACACAACAAGAACAGACAACAGAATAACGAACCAAACAAGACAAACACGTGCACTGGAATAGCAACACAAAAGTCAATACGCTGTCTGAGGCGACATGTCCTGAGACACACGCAATGTTAGACTGCTGGTTGAGCTTTTTTTGTTCTTTATTGTAATTTGAACACCCTATAAAAGGTGGGCTGGCAGCGGAAAAGTGGACTCCGGTCTTCAGCCATAAGCATGACAATAAAAAAGAAAGGGAGACATATAAGGAACAGATTGGCGGTTAAAAAACAGTAGATACAATAATTAAAAAACATGAAGCCGTTCACACTCGACGAAAGAAACAAGAAAACTGTCGGTACTGTGCACAAACACTGACGAGTTAGACGACACATGTGAACGAAGGAGCGTGGACGGCGAAAAACACTGATGCACAAACACGACGGCACAGACACTAAACCGAGGGCGATGATCTCCGGCGCGCGAATGTTCACTTTGCGTGTGCGAGTCCGGGGACCTGCCAAGAGAGGAGGAGGAGGAGGAGGAGGAGGAGAGGGAGTGGGAGAGCGAGAGGGGAGAGCAGAGACGCCACGGGCAGGGGAGAGAGGGAGGAGAGAGGAAGGGGGAGGGGAAGCCCGGGGGAAGAGGGTTGGAGGGAGGGGATGGGGGAAAAGGAAAGAGAAGGGAAGGGAAGAGAAAGGAGGGAGGGTGCCTAAGGGAAAGGACGTCGGAAGTGGGGGGGGGGCAGGGTCAAAGTTGATAAGAGGGGTAGATGGATGGGACGAGGACATCATCAGGGAGGGGGAGCTGGCGGAAGCCACCTTGGGAGAGGGTAAGGAGGGTGGAGAGATGGAGACCGGGTGGGACGTGGGAATACAGGCGCGGCAGCAGGCGGGGGTGGGAGGGAGAGGATCGGGGACACGAGCGGGTGAGGAGGATCAAGTTTACGGGAGGTGTACAGGATCCGTATCCTTTCAAGAAAAAGGAGGAGGTGGGGAAAGGGGATGAGATCATACAGGATCCACGTGGGGGAGGGGAGACGGATGCGATAGGCAAGGCGGAGAGCATGGCGTTCAAGGATTTGGAGGGATTTATAGAAGGTAGGGGGGGGCGGAGATCCAGGGTGGATGGGCGTAACAAAGGATAGGGCGGATGAGGGATTTATAGGTGTGGAGGATTGTGGAGGGGTCCAGACCCCACGAGCGGCCGGAAAGGAGCTTGAGGAGACGGAGTCGGGAACGTGCCTTGGCTTGGATCGTCTGGAGATGGGGAGTCCAGGAGAGGCGACGGTCGAGGGTGACGCCAAGGTACTGAAGGGTGGGAGTGAGGGCGATAGGACGGCCATAGACGGTGAGATAGAAATCAAGGAGGCGGAAGGAAGGGGTGGTTTTGCCTACATTGATCGCCTGGGTTTTGGCTGGTTGAGCGCGAGACAGGCGCCTAAGTATGCTATTGGGGGCGCTGCTATTGGCCGCTGGGACCATGTGTTCCACGGTGGCGCCCTCACCCATACTGGCGGGCCCACATGGCTGTGCCAGGGGTATACCACCGCGAAGGCCGCGAGTGGGGTCGGGAGGAGAATGGCACCAGCAAATGAAGCGGTGTGCGCGGTTGTCGTCCCTGAAGGAGATCCTCCGGATTGTGTCTGTCAGTGGGCGTAGTGCGATAGGTGCTCAAAAACAGGGTGAGGGCCGACGTGGTTTGGGATGTGTCGACCGCTTTAGTCAACTGGTGTTTAAAAGTATGGACAAGCCTCTCCACCGTGCCATTGGACGAAGGGTGGAAAGAGGGGCTACGGATATGTTTGATGCCGTTGGCCTGACAGAAGTCACGGAAGGAGGATGCTGTGAATTGGGGACAATTATCGGAGACAAACGTGTGGGGCAGGCCATCAATGGCGAGAACCTGGGCCAGGGCCGTGAGTGTAGCCTCCATGGTAGTGGATGCATTCGGACAACATAGGGGTATTTGGAGTAGGCATCAACGATGAGTAACCACATAGACCCGAAAAACGGGCCCGCAAAATCGATATGGGTGTGAACCCAGGGCCGGAGAGGCACAGGCCAGGGTGCAAACGACTGAGGGGGGCTCGCCTGGTGTTGCGCACAGACAGCACACCCACGGACCAGGCGCTCAATATTGCCATCGATACCAGGCCAATACACATGCGGGCGAGCCAAAACTTTCATACGGGACATACCCCAGTGCCCACAGTGTAACAAACTGTGCACCCAAAGCCGCAATTTCAGAGGTATGACCACCCGGTGGGCATCCGACTCCGTGGCCAACGAAAGAACATCATCGACCACAGAGAGCCTGTGGGACAGGTGGCGCCAGGGGCTAAAATAAGACTGCTTCGGACGATAAACATAGGACGGCACCCAATGGACCACGTAGTGGAGAACCTGCCGCAAGACAGGGCCGCGGCGGGTAGCCACAGCAGTGTCAGTAGCTATAAGAGGAAGACTGTCCAGCGAATCCCGGCGGGCGGAATCAATGTGAAAGCAGAGGACCTCCTGTTGGTCATAGGCAGGGTCGGGGCCTGCTGGAAGACGTGACAAGGCGTCCGCATTATCATGCTGGGCGGTGGGCTTATACCGGATGGTGTAAGCGTAATTACGTAAACACAATGCCCAGCGCTGGAGACGTTGGGCCGTCGGCTCAGGAAGGTGAGAGCAGGGCCCGAAGAATGATGTCAAAGTTAGCGTAAGGAGGGCTATGCGTGAAGCGTTCAGTGAATTCGAAAGTAAAATTCTATGTACCGACTTGACAGAAAATCCTAGGAAGTTCTGGTCTTACGTTAAATCAGTAAGTGGCTCGAAACAGCATATCCAGACACTCCGGGATGATGAAGGCATTGAAACAGAGGATGACACGCGTAAAGCTGAAATACTAAACACCTTTTTCCAAAGCTGTTTCACAGAGGAGGACCGCACTGCAGTTCCTTCTCTAAATGGCTGACATCGAAATAAGTGTCCAAGGAATATAAAAGCAACTGGAATCACTCAACAGAGGAAAGTCCACTGGACCTGACGGGATACCAATTCGATTCTACACAGAGTACGCGAAAGAACTTGCCCCCCTTCTAATAGTCGTGCACCGCAAGTCTCTAGAGGAACGGAAGGTTCCAAATGATTGGAAAAGAGCACAGGTACTCCCAGTCTTCAAGAAGGGTCGTCGAGCAGATGCGCAAAACTATAGACCTATATCTCTGACGTCGATCTGTTCTAGAATTTTAGAACATGTTTTTTGCTCGAGTATCATGTCGTTTTTGGAAACCCAGAATCTACTATGTAGGAATCAACATGGATTCCGGAAACAGCGATCATGTGAGACCCAACTCGCTTTATTTGTTCATGAGACCCAGAAAATATTAGATGCAGGCTCCCAGGTAGATGCTATTTTTCTTGACTTCCGGAAGGCTTTCGATACAGTTCCGCACTGTCGCCTGATAAACAAAGTAAGAGACTACGGAATATCAGACCAGCTGTGTGGCTGGATTGAAGAGTTTTTAGCAAACAGAACACAGCATGTTGTTATCAATGGAGAGACGTCTACAGACGTTAAAGTAACCACTGGCGTGCCACAGGGGAGTGTAATGGGACCATTGCTTTTCACAATATACATAAATGACCTAGTAGGTAGTGTCGGAAGTTCCATGCGGCTTTTCGCGGATGATGCTGTAATATACAGAGAAGTTGCAGCATTAGAAAATTGTAGCAAAATGCAGGAAGATCTGCAACGGATAGGCACTTGGTGCAGGGAGTGGAAACTGACCCTTAACATAGACAAATGTAATGTATTGCGAATACATAGAAACAAGGATCCTTTATTGTATGATTATATGATAGCGGAACAAACACTGGTAGCAGTTACATCTGTAAAATATCTGGGAGTATGCGTGTGGAACGATTTGAAGTGGAATGATCATATAAAATTAATTGTTGGTAAAGCGGGTACCAGGTTGAGATTCATTGGGAGAGTCCTTAGAAAATGTAGTCCATCAACAAAGGAGGTGGCTTACAAAACACTCGTTGGACCTATACTTGTGTATTGCTCATCAGTGTGGGATCCGTACCAGGTCGGGTTGACGGAGGAGATAGAGAAGATCCAAAGAAGAGCGGCGCGTTTCGTCACAAGGTTAAATGGTAACCGTGATAGCGTTACGGAGATGTTTAACAAACTTAAGTGGCAGACTCTGCAAGAGAGGCGCTCTGCATCGCGGTGTAGCTTGCTCGCCAGGTTTCGAGAGGGTGTGTTTCTGGATGAGGTATCGAATATATTCCTTCCCCCTACTTATACCTCCCGAGAAGATCACGAATGTAAAATTAGAGATTAGAGAAAAGAGAGATTAGAGCGCGCACGGAGGCTTTCAGACAGTCGTTTGTCCCGTGAACCATAGGCGACTGGAACAGGAAAGGGAGGTAATGACAGTGGCACGTAAAGTGCCCTCCGCCACACACCGTTGGGTGGCTTGCGGAGTGTAAATGTAGATGTAGATGTAGATGTAGTGTAACCAAGGGTTTATGGTCCGTTAGGAGGGTGAACTTTGCCCGAAAGACATAGGTTTGAAATTTTTGGACGGCGAACACAATCGCCAGGGTCTCCTTTTCAATCTGGGTGTAGTTTCGTTGTGCTGGGGTCAACGTCTTAGAGGCATAAGCGACGACGAAGAGGGTAAGGAGCCGTGGAACCCGCTTGTACGTCGCCTGGACGACGAACTGCCCACGAAGGGGAATGGAACCCTCTCTAGGCGACCAAACGGCGAGAGGTAGGCGACAATGCAGGAGAGCCCAGCCGCATATACGTCGCCATATTAATTAGGGAGGCGTTGGGCCCAGTGTCGACCTGAAAACTGACATCCTCTGTGAAAATGCGGAGCTTGAGGAAAAGCTTCCGCGCTGATGGGTCATCCTGTGCGAAAACCGATTACATAGCATGGACGGTATCTTGAGACCCTGGAGGGGCAGAACTGGATCGAGTCGAGCGACTACGACAAACCGATCGGATGTGGCCCTCCTTGTGACACAGCGTTCACGTTTTCCAGCGGTGGGGACAATCAGCCAGCGAATGTAAAGCACTGTGGGCAAGATGGAAGTGGGCCGCGCGACCAGCAACGAGGGGCGACCGAAGGCGCCGATGCCATAGGGACGTTGGACAACGACGCTGGCCTCTGTCGGCCGGGCCACGTCGACGTCGCAAGGGCGAAACCCGTCGTGGCGCTGTGATTGGAGGAAACAACGGCGGACGCGGGAAAGCATCGGACACCCAAGGACTCAGAAGCTGTTGCAGTAACGCATCCCGGGCATCGACTGTGTCCGTTAGCAACTGCACCGACTTTTGTAAGAAGTCTAACTGGAGCTGCTGCTGCTGCTTCATGAGCTGCTGCTTTTGCTCCAGCAGACAGACCAACTTCGCCTCCATACCAAAAACGACCGACGTTTACATCGTCGCCAAAATGTTGTAACGGCGACCGGAACGGTCGCGGGTTAGTAGTGAGGGAAACGCGGAGGGACCCGCGGAACGGCCCGCGAACAAAAACACAACAGGAGAGGATGGACACGACCAACGGAGGACGTTACGACACAACAAGAACAGACAACAGAGTAACGAAGCAAACAAGACAACCACGGCCACTGGAATAGCAACACGCCGGCCGGACTGGCCGAGCGAGTCTAGCCGCTGCAGTCTGGAACCGCGCGACCGCTACGGTCACAGGTTCGAATCCTGCCTCGGGCATGGATGTGTGTGATGTCCTCAGGTTGGTTAGATTTAAGTAATTCTAAGTTCTAGGGAACTGATGACCTCAGAAGTTAAGTCCCATAGTACTCAAAGCCATTTGAACCATTTTTTTAATAGCAACACGAAAGTCAATACGCTGTCTGAGGCTATATGTCCTGAGACGCAGGCGATGTTAGACTGCTGGCTGGACTTTTTTTTCCTGTATCGTTATTTTCATACCTGTACAATCAGGTAGGCTGTCAGTGGCATGCTACGCCGCTCTTCAGCCATAGAGTTGACAATGATATAACACAGAATGAAGAACCAGAATAAACATAGTGATGGGCAAAAAATAGTGGACACAGAAATAGAAAAAACACGGAGCTGTTCACACTCGACGATAACGACAGTGAAAACATGTGGACACTGATGAATCCGACGGCACAAGTGTACGTATGAGCGTGATGGTGGACAGTTAAAACACAAAACGACGGCACACATACGCGAAACTGACGGCGATGATCTCTGGCGCGTGAATGTCCACAGAGCGTGTACGAGTCCGAGGACCTGCCAAGAGGGAAGAAGGGGGAGTGGGAGGGAGAGGGGTGAGCACAGATGCCAATGGCGGAGGTGACGGAAGTAGGAGATGGAGAAAGGGCTGGAGGGGAAGCCCGGGGGAGGAGTGGGGAGAAAGGGAGGAGGGAGGGAAGGGGAAGAGAAGGGAGGGAGGGTGCCAAAGGAACAGACAAAGGAAGAGGGAGGCTGGATCAAAGTTGGTAGGAGGGGTAGATGGAGGGGAGGAGGGCATCATCAGGGAGGGGGAGCTGGCGGAAGCCACCTTGGGACAGGGTAAGGAGAGTGGAGAGATGGAGAACAGGTGGGACATGGAAATACAGGTGCAGCACTGGGCAGGAGTGGGACAGGATGGGGGAGACAAGCGGATGAGGACGATCGAGTTTACGGGAGGTGTAGAGGATCCATATCCTTTCAAGCAAAAGGAGGAGGTGGGGAACATAATGAGGTCGTACAGGATCCATGTGGGGAAGGGGAGACGGATGCGATAGGCAAGGCGGAGAGCATGGCGTTCAACGATCTGAAGGGATTTGTAAAAGGTAGGGGGCGGAGATCCAGTCAGGATGGGCATAACAGAGGATAGGGCAAATGAGGGATTTACAGGTATGGAGTATGGTGGAAGGGTCCAGACCCCACGTACAGCTGGAAAGGAGCTTGAGGAGACGGAGTCAGGAGCGTGCCTTGGCTTGGATTGTCCGGAGATGGGGGGTCCAGGAGAGGCGACGTTCGAGGGTGACGCCAAGGTACTTAAGGGTGGGGGTGAGGGCGATAGGACGGCCATAGATGGTGATGTAGAAATCGAGGAGACGGAAGGAAGGGGTGGTTTTGCCTACAATGATTGCCTGGTATTTGGAAGGATTGACCTTAAGCAACCACTGGTTGCACCAAGCGGTGAACTGGCCAATATGGGATTAGAGAAGGTGTTGGAAGCGCTGCAGGGTGGGGGCAAGGGAAAGGAAGGCTGTGTCATCGGCGTACTGAAGAAGGTGGATGGGGGGTATAGGCGGCGGCATGTCCGCCGTATACAAGTGGTACAGAAGTGGGGAGAGGACGCAACCCTGGGGCACACCGGCAGAGGGGAACAGGTGTAGGAATCCGTGTTGTGGATGGTGTGTCCGGGTCACGCGTGCGGAGGAAGGCACAGTAGAGATGGCAGGATTCACGGAGGAAGAGGACGGCCTGTGGGGGTAAGGTAGGACGGTGGGGGTGGATGGTGACAGAAGAGACACTGGCCTCCACGGCCTCAGACAAGGCCTGTTGGAGAAAGGAGGTGGCATGTGTAATATCATCGAGGTGGAGGCAGGTGAATGTGTGGCCATCGACCTGGGTGGAGAGGGTATCCCTGTAGGTATTCCAGTCGGCACGGGAATAATCATGGACGTACTTCAGCAGAGGGTCATGAAGGGGGTCGTTGCAGGGCGACGACCGTCTGAAACGGTGAGGAGGATAGGGAGATGGTCACTACCAATGGGGTCCAGGACCTCCACCATTATGCGGCCAATGAGGTTAGGGGAGGAGAGGATGAGATCAGGAGTGGAGTTGGATTCGGGGCGGGTGTGCTGGGGAATAGGAATGAGGTCGCCTTGGAGGGACGAGAGGAACCGATGCCACCACCATAACTGGGCGGCAGAATGACTATGGATGTTGAGGTCAGTGGCGATCACATAGGAGGAGAAGGTATGGTCAATGTGGGAGAGGATGTCAAAAGGAATAGGGGTGTTAGGGCGGACATAGATGGTGGCACAGGTGACGGTAAGGCCAGGGAAGAAGAGACTAAGGATCAGGTGTTCGGCGGGATTGGGAAGGAGAGGTTGGAGCTGAACTGGGATCTGGCGGTGGTGACCGATGGCAACTCCAACACACGCTATCGGGAAGGAATTGTCGGAGCGGTGAAGGAGGTAGGGCAAGGTATGAACGGTGTGGTGGGGCCAAAGAAAGGTTTCATTAAGGAGGAAGGCACCCACGCGGTGGGTGGCGAGGTTGTGCATGAAGAGGTTCTTGTTGGCGGGAAGGGAACAGATGTTGTTGAACAGGATACGGTGCTGTCGCACAATGACAGGGATTTAGACGAGGGTGTCGCGACGGGAGAAGGTGAAACGGGCCTGGTTGTGGGAGTAAGTGGCATACATTTTTAGGTGGAAGACAGAACGGGTGGCGAGGGAGATCTGTTGGAGGGTGTGAGGGCGCTGGAAAGGGTGGACGTTTTGCAGACCAATGATGAGGAACCTGATGTTGTCCTCAGCGGTGGGGGGGGGGGGACAAAGGGAATTGCCAGGAGGGGTGGGAGCGTCCAGAGGGCGGACAGGGACAGTGAGTTCAGGAGTGGTTGGAGGGGGTTGGGCTTTACGTTTTTGGGAGTAGGTGGGATGGGGGAGATTGCAGGTATTACAGGAGGGAGGGGACTGAAGGTAAGGGCACTGCCGGAGGAAGTGCGCTTGCTTACAATGCGGGCAGATGGGGGGCTTGTGGCACTCAGCTGTTGTGTGTGCGTTGTAGCGCAGACACCTCTGGCAGCGAAGGGATTGAGGAGGGGAGAGGGAGGGGTCGACCTTATATCGCTGGTTGAAGAGGAGGGAAACCTCCTTCTGGAGGCGGTCAATGGAGGGGGCGTCCTCTGACGAAACCCGTGTAAGGAGAGTGGGGCCAGCCGAGTTAAAAATGCGTCGGACCGCCCGCACCTCCAGCGACGGATGCGCCTTGAGCTCCATCAACACCTCCATAATCGTCGGACTAAGCCGAGTGAATACGGCGGTGAGGGGCGACGGGCGACGCGGGGGTTGGGATTGGCGGGTAGGAGATGGGGAAGGAGCATGGGTGAGGGAGGTGTTAGGTCCAAACCGGGTGATGGGGATGCGGGAGAGAATGTCAGTATGGAGGGTGGGGCTGGAGGAGGAGATGAGAACTGAGTCCCGTCTGGGAGTGAGGAGTGAGACGGGGTCACCAGGAAAGTGTTGGCAGAGTAGGAGGGAGACGTTCCGGGCCTCGATGAGGGAAGGATCAGGACGAGAGAGGCGTATTTGTAGGTAGAGGTAGGGGAGGAGGAGGAGAAGGAGGAGGAGGCAGAGGGAGCAGGGCCAGGCGGGGAGACATCCATGGCATCCTGCAGGGGGGGGGGGAGGAGGACGGGGCGGGGCCTTTTTGGGAGCGGAGGAGGTGGTGATGCGATTAAGGGCGGCGGAAGGGTGAGTGGTGACATGAGGGACGGGAGCTATAGGGAGGTGGCAGGAAGTGGCAGGCTCGATATTATCTAACGACAAATTTGAACAGGCGCTATCACTGAATTATGTATAAATACTCTAGTGGAAACAGAATAACGACTTTACTGCACAATATGGAAAATTAACTGTACGTAAGTATAGAAACACAGGAAACACGAACCGAATGCAAACTATACACGCACGATATTCTTCACAATAAAGCTACACAGACACTACCTGGAAATTATTGAATAGTCACATAACGTAATGCGGTTGATAACGAAAACAAACCCACGCCAACGGCTTGCACTTTAGAACAGTTATCTTTTCACGAAAACTACGC
This sequence comes from Schistocerca cancellata, assembly GCF_023864275.1. Lineage (NCBI taxonomy): Eukaryota > Metazoa > Arthropoda > Insecta > Orthoptera > Acrididae > Schistocerca > Schistocerca cancellata. The sequence continues at coordinate 37,104,645 of NC_064629.1, forward strand.
AAGTAAAAGCGATACCTTAAATATGTAGATCACAATGGATAGTAATTTACTTATTTAAGTTACATAATTGCCTTAATATACACTCCTGGAAATTGAAATAAGAACACCGTGAATTCATTGTCCCAGGAAGGGGAAACTTTATTGACACATTCCTGGGGTCAGATACATCACATGATCACACTGACAGAACCACAGGCACATAGACACAGGCAACAGAGCATGCACAATGTCGGCACTAGTACAGTGTATATCCACCTTTCGCAGCAATGCAGGCTGCTATTCTCCCATGGAGACGATCGTAGAGATGCTGGATGTAGTCCTGTGGAACGGCTTGCCATGCCATTTCCATCTGGCGCCTCAGTTGGACCAGCGTTCGTGCTGGACGTGCAGACCGCGTGAGACGACGCTTCATCCAGTCCCAAACATGCTCAATGGGGGACAGATCCGGAGATCTTGCTGGCCAGGGTAGTTGACTTACACCTTCTAGAGCACGTTGGGTGGCACGGGATACATGCGGACGTGCATTGTCCTGTTGGAACAGCAAGTTCCCTTACCGGTCTAGGAATGGTAGAACGATGGGTTCGATGACGGTTTGGATGTACTGTGCACTATTCAGTGTCCCCTCGACGATCACCAGTGGTGTACGGCCAGTGTAGGAGATCGCTCCCCACACCATGATGCCAGGTGTTGGCCCTGTGTGCCGCGGTCGTATGCAGTCCTGATTGTGGCGCTCACCTGCACGGCGCCAAACACGCATACGACCATCATTGGCACCAAGGCAGAAGCGACTCTCATCGCTGAAGACGACACGTCTCCATTCGTCCCTCCATTCACGCCTGTCGTGACACCACTGGAGGCGGGCTGCACGATGTTGGGGCGTGAGAAGAAGACGGCCTAACGGTGTGCGGGACCGTAGCCCAGCTTCATGGAGACGGTTGCGAATGGTCCTCGCCGATACCCCAGGAGCAACAGTGTCCCTAATTTGCTGGGAAGTGGCGGTGCGGTCCCCTACGGCACTGCGTAGGATCCTACGGTCTTGGCGTGCATCCGTGCGTCGCTGCGGTCCGGTCCCAGGTCGACGGGCACGTGCACCTTCCGCCGACCACTGGCGACAACATCGATGTACTGTGGAGACCTCACGCCCCACGTGTTGAGCAATTCGGCAGTACGTCCACCTGGCCTCCCGCATGCCCACTATACGCCCTCACTCAAAGTCCGTCAACTGCACATATGGTTCACGTCCACGCTGTCGCGGCATGCTACCAGTGTTAAAGACTGCGATGGAGCTCCGTATGCCACGGCAAACTGACTGACACTGACGGCGGCGGTGCACAAATGCTGCGCAGCTAGCGCCATTCGACGGCCAACACCGCGGTTCCTGGTGTGTCCGCTGTGCCGTGCGTGTGATCATTGCTTGTACAGCCCTCTCGCAGTGTCCGGAGCAAGTATGGTGGGTCTGACACACCGGTGTCAATGTGTTCTTTTTTCCATTTCCAGGAGTGTATTTTTTCCCACGAGTAAGCACAGACACCTGCACCAAAGAGCTTAGAGACAGAGTACAAGCATGAAATGGTTCAAATACGAGAAAGGAAATCAACAATGAGCTTTCAAAGGAACCATTCTGGCATTTACCGTGGGAGACTCAAAGAAATTTTGGAAAACATAGATCGGGAAGGTCTGACAGTTGAGCCATCATCTTATTGAATATGAGTTCAGTGTGTTAACCACGGTGACACCTCACTCAGTACATTGACCACTACACGTAACATATGCATTTAACTGACACATATATTTATAATACTCCAGTTTACATGTAACATATACATTTAACTACCACAAGTAATAATAATAATAATAATAATAATAATAATAATACTCCAGTTTTATAAGTGCCACACATATGACAGCAATGCTCTTAAATCACATCCCATTGGTGAACTCTTTCTACTGAAAACATACATGGGATGAAATTCTCCAATACGCAGTTGTACAGTTAGTATCCATGGAATAGCGCTGTGATGGTCGAGTTCACGAATTTTGGTGGTCAGCAAAGTTTCAGTTATATTGTGATCTGGTGACTGTAATGACCAGAGGAGATGTAATTATTCATCCCCATGCTTCTAAAACCATTCCTGAATGATGCAAGCTGTATCAAGAGGGATCAGGTAATCTTGGAACACTGCATCCCCATTGGGGAACAAACATTGTACTATGGGATGGAAGTAATCAGCCATAACAATCCTTGGCAGGAATTTCACCGTCAAGAGTGACAATGGGATTCACAGAATGTCCCGATATGGCTGCCCAAATCATCATCGCCATATTTCACTCTTAGGACATAAATTTAATCAGGCATTCGAATGGTAGTGTATTATGATGTCACGCAAGATGGCAGCAGAATAAAAGATGGCAGCAGAAAAAAGACAGCGGCCAGCTATTACATAGCAAGCTGAGACTAGAAAAAAGACTCAGAAAATTGCGCATTTTAGAAAAAAAAGTTCGTGCATTAGCCTGCTGACAGCATATTAGCTCATCAGGTGAGCACAATGTGATTACAATATGCCGTTCACATTATGACTGTATTATGGGAAAAAGTCTGGATGTTATCCTGCTGGAATTCATGAAGTGTGTTAACTCAACTACCGGCCACGTGATCACACATGTTTGACGTGCTATCACAAGAATCCATATATGAAATTTTAACAAGAAAGAGCAATAAACACTTGTTCTAGAATTGCATAGCTCAACTGACAGTCTCTTGATCATTGAAAATCCATGAGGTACATTCGAATTGCTAAGACAGGAAGTTTAAACAAAAAAGAATAATAAACAAAAAAGTTTCACATAGGTCAACTACCAATCACATGATAATCGACAATTGATCAGATACATCTGAATTGATATAATATGATATAATATATAAAAAAGATCAATAAACAAAAAGTTTAACATTGTACATTATCCTGCTGGACATGGTATATGAAAACAACAAAATTCGGTTATTTATAAAGAGGTAAGAGATGTTTTTTTGCATTTTATTTCGACACTCAGTAACGAAACAATACGATAAGATGGTGGACTAGACGACACCAAGATGGCAGACAAGATGACAGAGAAGACGGAAGGTTGTGGCAGAGAAAAAGGCAGACTACGGTACTGAACAGTTAGTTTTGCTGCATTCACTTAACCCCACCACGTGGCAAGGCAATGCAATCACCCACCAAATCAATGAGCTATGTTCAGTCACTGTAGTGGAAGGATCATGATGTGTCAGCAAAGATCAACTGAGTTAAATAAAAATTAGAAGAATAGGGCTGAATGTAAGTACTGTATTATTTCACACTAATAAAAAAGCCACGAAGGAATTATTCAAGTCAGTAACAGCTTGGTCCACCTCTGGCCGTTATGCAAGCAGTTATTCGGCTTGGCAATGATTGACACAGTTGTTGGACGTCCTCCTAATTCAAATCATACCAAATTCTGTCAGATTTACACATTACACTGTCAAAATCCCGAGATGGTTGAAGGGTCCTTTCTGTGGTGTCACCGCCAGACACCACACTTGCTAGGTGGTAGCTTTTAAATCGGCCGCGGTCCGCTAGTATACGAGGGACCCGCGTGTCGCCACTGTCAGTAATTGCAGACCGAGCGCCACCACACGGCAGGTCTAGAGAGACGTACTAGCATTCGCCCCAGTTGTACAGCCGACGTTGCTAGCCATGGTTCACTGAGAATTACGCTCTCACTTGCCGAGACGATAGTTAGCATAGCCTTCAGCTACATTTGCTACGACCTAGCAATGCGCCATTACCAGAATAGATATTGAGATTCTATTAATGTATCATCAAGAGCGATATTCTACAAATGTGGTTTAAAGTTAAGTATTCCAGAAGCTACGTACTTTTCTTTATAGCATTCACTACGTATCCTGTTTCAGACCTCACGCCAGCCTGCGTGAGTTAAGCGCGTGCCTTTCGACTTCCTCTCATTGTGTCTAGGTTGTCTTGTCTAGACACAACATATTTGGCGACGAGTCTAAAAAGGGTCTTCTTTTTCTTTATACTTGCTTACTTTACTTGTGTAATGGCTTCGCCACCTTCTCCAGATGTACTGTCCGAATTTTATCGCTTTCAGAATCAGCAGACGCAGGCCTTATTGGATGCCCTTGGACAGCTCGTCCAGGGTCAACGTGCAATGCAAAACGATGCGGCCGCCGCCGCTTCATCGCTACCGTAGCCACAACACGCAGTTGCACCACCTTTTCGTCCGTTCAAGGCGGAAATGGAAAGCTGGGCGGAGTGGTCATGCCAATTTGGATTCCATTTCGCCGCCTACAGAATTCAAGGTAACGAGCGGCAGCCTCATCTCCTTTCTTGTGTCGGTGTGTCCACCTACCGTGTGATAGTATGCCCGCATCTCGTGGTCGTGCGGTAGCGTTCTCGCTTCCCACGCCCGGGTTCCCGGGTTCGATTCCCGGCGGGGTCAGGGATTTTCTCTGCCTCGTGATGGCTGGGTGTTGTGTGCTGTCCTTAGGTTAGTTAGGTTTAAGTAGTTCTAAGTTCTAGGTGACTTATGACCACAGCAGTTGAGTCCCATAGTGCTCAGAGCCATTTGAACCATTTTTTTTGTGATAGTGAAATTGTTTCCCCGACGCGACGTAGCAACTCTGTCCTACGAAGAAATTTTGTCTGCATTGGATGCATATTTCAAAGAATCAGTTAATGTACTTGCAAAAAGGTATACGTTCTTTCCTACAAAACGTATGGCCGGTCAGACTAATCGGGAGTGGGTTGCAACTTTGCAAGGCCTTACTAGGGATTGTGCATTTGAGTGTGAATGTGGACTCCCTTATTCAGATACTATGGTGCGTGATGCAATTGCACAGAACGTTTCTGATGTTCGTATACAGGAACAGATTTTGAAACTAGTCAATCCCTCCCTTCAACAAGTGATGGACATTTTGGATTGGCAAGACACACTTGACTTTGCTCAGGAACCATTTGAAAATTCGCCAGCTGTGTGTCACATTAACCGGCCCGCCGGGCGAGCTGCACGGAACTGTAAACAGCCCTCGCGCATGTCCGCGCAGCCACGTGTGCCGCGCAAGCACGCAACTGCAGTGAAATCATGCTCGCAGTGTGCAACTAGACATTCGCGTGAGAATTGCCTGTCACGCCAAGCTATTTGCTTTTTCTGTAATAAGAAAGGTCATGTTCAAAGTGTTTGCCAGAAAAAGCTTAGATCGGACACTCACAACCATTCCAGGCCCTTTGCTTCACGCTGAAATCGAACCAAGAATACTCAGGCTTGCGAACCTTCGCCCATGGACATTCATGTAGTTAATTCCACTGCGCCCAGTGCCACTCTCTCTAACAGTGACTGTGTTCGTCCCACAAAAAGTGTGCGTCGACGTCGACGGAAATCCCGTCAGGTCCCAAGTGATTCTGTACCCGTGTCAGTTCACGTTGCACGAGACAGTCGCTCTTGTCATCAGCAGGACAATAAACTTTTTGTAGATTTGGACTTTGACGGAAAAGTGGTCCCGTTCCAGCTCGATACCGGAGCTGCAGTTTCATAGATCAATCACGACACGTACAGACAGCTCGGCAAACCTCCGTTGCGTGCTGCAAATGTTAAGTTACATAGTTATTCCGGACAGCATATCCCTGTGTTAGGACAGTGCAGCCTTCTTGCAACATACAAGGGACAAACAAAACTTGTGTCTTTTTACGTCCTTTGTTCTTCTTCTGCAGTGAACTTGTTTGGTTTAGATTTATTTCAGTTGTTTAACTTGTCTATCGTAAATCAGGTCCTATCAGTGAACCAGACTGTGCCTTCAGCCAGTGTTTCTCGTCTATGTGAAAAGTTTGCAGACATTTTTGCACCGGGCCTTGGTTGCGCTAAGAACTATGCAGCACATTTGGAACTGAAAGTAAATGCGCAACCGAAGTTTTTCAGAGCGCGCAATGTTCCCCACACATTGCGTGATGAGGTCGCAAGAACATTACACGATTTGGAATCACAAGGTGTAATTGAACGTGTGCAGGATTCTCCCTGGGCTTCACCCTTAGTAATTTTGCCAAAACCTTCCAGAAAATTGAGACTTTGTGTGGACTTCAAGGCAACAGTGAATCCGCAACTAGTGATTGCAACTTATCCTTTACCCCGCCCGGAAGATCTTTTTGACACACTGTGCCCGAGTAAATATTTTTCGAAGTTGGACCTAGCAGATGCGTACTTGCATATACCGGTGGACGAAGAATCCCAGCGCGTATTGGTGGTTAACACGCCTCTTGGTTTGTACCGATTCAAACAACTGCCATTCGGGTGTGCATCCGCCCCTGCATTGTTTCAGCACTATTTACAAACTGTTTGTGCGTCGGTCCCTACTGCAGCAAACTATCTGGACGATACAGTGATCTCCGGAAAGTCGGAAGACGAACATTTCGCCAACCTCCGAACATTATTTCAGGTCTTGCGACGAAATGGTCTTCGCTTGCGGAAGGACAAATGTGTGTTTTTTGCTCGTGATTTGCCATACCTGGGACATGTACTCAATGCCCAAGGCATGCATCCCAGTCCAAAGCACCTTCGTGCCATACAAGACTTGTCTTCGCCGCAGAATTTGAAGCAGCTACAGAGTGTGCTGGGTAAAATAAATTATTACCATCGCTATATCCCTCATGCCTCTTCCATTTCAGCTCCGCTTCATCGTTTATGCCGTAAAGGTGTTCCGTTCGTCTGGTCGACGGAATGCGAACGCGCCTTTCACCAGCTGAAATCGGCGTTGCTTTCTAATACTTGCCTTACGCCATTCGATCCCCAGACACCCCTTTTGTTGATGGTAGATGCATCAGATTTCGGGATCGGTGCTGTGCTTGCGCACAAAGATGGTTCGCACGATCGCCCTATTGCCTTTGCGTCCAAATTGCTGTCGTCTGCGCAAAGAAATTATTCAGATCGAGAAAGAAGCATTGGCTCTCGTATTTGGTGTTACCAAGTTTCACGATTTCTTGTATGGTCGTAACTTTACCATCATCACAGACCACAAACCTTTGACATCGCTTTTTCATCTGACCAAGCCTGTACCTCCACGTACAGCGCAGAAATTCATTCGCTGGTCTACTTTCCTCTCGCAGTACCGCTACGATATCTTGTATCGGTCCACTGCTAAGCACGGAAACGCCGATGCGTTGTCTCGTTTGCCTGTTGCCGAGGATAGAGCATTCGATTCCTCCGAACTTGCTTGCATGTTCATTGATGCGGAAGCCGATGACGTGGTAGAATCGTTTCCAATTGATTTTCGTCGTGTAGATACAGCCACAGCTGCTGACCCTGTCCTTACTACAGTTTTGCGTTTTGTTGCTACGCAATGGCCCTTGTCAAAGTCACGGATCGTGGATCCGTTGGTTCGCCGATTTTTTGCTCACAAGGAGAGACTTCTTGTATGACGTGGTGTTTTGCTGTTGCGTTCTGATAATGATCAGTCCAGGGTCGTGGTCCTACGTTCGTTACAGTCCTCTGTCTTACGGCTTCTCCACCAAGGACATTGGGGTATAGTGAGAACGAAACAACTTGCTCGTCAGCACTGTACTTGGTTCGGAATCGATGCTGCGATTACGAATATGTGCTCTTCTTGCATGGCGTGTGCCGAACAACAATCCGCGCCACTGCGGAAATTCTTTGCATGGCCGACAGCCACTTCCCCTTGGCAACACTTACACATCGATTTTGCTGGTCCATTCTGGAATGCTCGATGGTTGGTTGTGGTCGATTCCTTCAGTAATTTTCCTTTTGTTGTCAAGATGTCTTCCACGACGTCATCTGCCACAATCCAAGCGTTATCCGCTATCTTTTGCATTGAAGGTCTTCCGCAGACTATTGTTTCCGACAATGGCCCACAATTCATGTCCGCAGAATTTCAGTCATTCTGCACGGCCAATGGTATTCAACATCTGACATCCGCACCGTTTTCGCCTCAGTCAAACGGTGCCGCTGAACGTTTGGTCCGGACTTTCAAGTCACAGATGTTGAGATTGAAAGAGTCACATTCTCGGGAGGACGCGTTATTGCTCATTTTGTCCTCGTATCGCTCTCAGCCCCGCGATGGTCGCTCGCCGGCTGAGTTGCTCCATGGTCGTCCTCATCGAACCTTGATGTCTTTGCTGCATCCGCCGCATCAGGTTCCTTTGCAGCGGCAGACACCTGCTTTTGCCCCAGGCGACGTTGTCTATTATCGCAACTATCGCGGTTCACGGCGTTGGGTCGCAGGGCGCGTTCTTCGCTGCCTCGCCCGCGCTATGTATCTGGTTTTGGGGGCCTCTGGTGAGGTGCGTCGGCATCTCAATCAGCTGCGCCTCTGTTGTCGCCCGGGTTCTGCCGCTCCCCGTCTGCTTTCAGCGACGGTGCCGTCCGGTCAGCGCCCTGGGGACCCATCTACTGGCTCGCCTCATCCCCAGGTGTTACCGACGCTGCCTTCCATTTTGCCCCATGGCGTCGCGCCGCTGCCGCAGCCGCCGCCGGCGCCGCCTGCAGTGGACGCGTCGCTGCAACCGCCGGGCGCCTCCCTGGGTCCCACGCCGCCGATAGCTTCCCGTGACCAGTTGTCCTCCGACATGGAACTCTGGCCCGCTCCGGACCATCTGTCGTCTTCGCCACTCGGGTGCTCCGGCTCAATGGAGTTCGACCCTTCGGCCCCTCCTTACTATCTACGGGCGCATACACCTTATGTTGGCGTGCACCCTTGACTAGGTTTTCAGGCGTTTCCTAGCTCCCCTCGGACCGAATGGCCGAGTGCGGGTGGCACAGCCTCGCCTGTTGTTAGGCTCCCCACCTCGTCGCATACGTCAACATGGGGTCCTCCCCACGGCGGGCGGAAGCCTTATAATACAACCGTTCGCCGATTTGCGGGGGAGGAATGTGTTGCCACCGCCAGACACCACACTTGCTAGGTGGTAGCTTTTAAATCGGCCGCGGTCCGCTAGTATACGACGGACCCGCGTGTCGCCACTGTCAGTAATTGCAGACCGAGCGCCACCACACGGCAGGTCTAGAGAGACGTACTAGCACTCGACCCAGTTGTATAGCCGACGTTGCTAGCCATGGTTCACTGAGAATTACGCTCTCATTTGCCGAGACGATAGTTAGCATAGCCTTCAGCTACATTTGCTACGACCTAGCAAAGCGCCATTACCAGTATAGATATTGAGATTCTATTAATGTATCATCAAGAGCGATGTTCTACAAATTTGGATTAAAGTTAAGTATTCCAGAAGCTACGAACTTTTCTTTATAGCATTCATTACGTATCCTGTTTCAGATGTCACGCTAGCCTGAGTGAGTTAAGCGCATGCCTTTCGGCTTCCTCTCATTGTGTCTAGGCTGTCTTGTCTAGACACAACACTTTCCATAATTCTCCACACGTTTCCCATTGGGATGATACAGAAGGACCTTGCTGGCAGAGATAGCGTTTGGGAAGCATGAAGACAAATAGTAGAAACCTTCATAGTGTGCATGCAGGCGTTATCTTGCTGATATTTAGCCTCAGAATTGCTTGCCATGAAGGTCAACAAAACGGGGTGTAGAAAGTTGTCGACGTGACACTGTGCTCAAATGGCACTGTGGATGAAAACCAAAGAGGTCCTGCAATGAAAATAAATGGTACCCCAGAACATCAATCCAGGTTCTTGGACCAAGTGTCGGGCAACACGCGGTTTGGTATCCCATCATTGTTGGAGGCGTCTCCAGACACGTCTTTGCCCTGTAATCTAAGTGATTGGAGTATAATTGTCTTCACTGATGAGTCCTGCTTCGAAATGCGACCTGATGACCAGTGAAGATGTGCCTGGAGATACCCTGGACAGCAGTAGGACACCATCCTAAATGTCGCCTGCCATACGGCCCCGACGATACTCTACACCCAGTTCTGTTGGTCTTCTTTGCAAGACATTCTTCGCTTACATTTCAGCAAGATAATGCCCTCCCTCGCGTGGCGAGCATGTTTACTTTGAAACGTCCCCTTAGAACAATTTATACGCGACTATGCTTAGAACTGACATACAATATTTTAGCGCAACGCAATCTGACTTTCAAAAATCCCTACAAAAGAATGGCCCTGACTAACATTAACCTATACCCTTCACAAATCGCTTACCTCACAAAAATCTTCGTTACTCAAGCTACAGCAAAACAGCGAGCGCCACTACTGCCAGCTAAATAACAGATTCAAACTACAGAAGGCACTAACTACTAGTAGGCATAGTTAGCAAATGAAAGATATTAATAGAGAACAAACAATGTATTTACCTTAATAGTCATAATATATGTAATTTCAAAACTCCGCCATCTCTCTCCTCACATCCACCAGTCTGAATTCGGCAGGTCAAAGGTGAGGTTTTTGGGACATATTATTTCTTCTGAAGGCATTCAGCTGGATCCTGAAAAGTTAGAAGCAATCAGAGCCATTCCAGTTCCATCCACAAAAAAACAAGTCCGCAGTTTTCTAGGTCTCGTAAATTTTTACCGTCGTTTTCTGAATATGCAAATTCTAGTTACACCAAAACTTTGTTCTCTCACTGGAAAAAATACTATTTGGAACTGGGACGAACAAGCACAGTTGGAATTCAATTCTTTGAAAGAAGCGTTACTTCACGCGCCAATACTAGCTCATCCAGATCTGTCACAAGATTTCTGCCTTAGCACGGATTCTTCTAAAGTCGGTCTTGGTGCCCACTTATTTCAAGAAGCCATAGATAATGACACTACTGTTCAGAAAACCATTGCTTTTGCTAGCCGAATGCTAACAAAATCTGAAAAAAATTATTCCGTTACTGAATTAGAAGCTTTAGCTATCGTTTGGGCATTTAACAAATTCCGTTTCTTTCTTTCTGGTAAGCACGTAAAAGTATACAGTGATCATCATGCATTACAGTTTCTTATGTCTTCAAAATTAAATCATGATAGGTTAAAACGTTGGGCATTGTTTCTGCAAGAATTCCACTTCACAGTAGTCTACATTCCCGGCAAGGAGAACATTGTTGCGGACGCACTGTCACGCGCACCGGCTGGGCTTGAGAAAAGTAACACAGAAGGCAACCTCGAGAAAAATTTCAGTATTCTTTACATTCAGAAAGTCGCCTTTGAAAACTTCATCACCACATCTTTAAAGGACATTGCTCATGAACAAGATAAAGATCCGATTTGGAAAGACATCAAAAGTAAATGGCATGAAAAGACACACACTCAGATTCGGCATTATTACCTGGTTAGAAACAACATACTGTTCAAACGCTGCACTGTTGATGACAAGCTATGGGTACTTTGCATTCCAGACGATTTTGTTAATAAGCTCATTTGGTACATTCATTTCAGCTACGCACATTTTGGCCCACGAAAATGTTATCATATTCTTCGAACGACTTGTTATTTTAACAATATGGTAAAGCGAATTCGAAGAGTCTTGTCTATTTGTAAACTTTGTGAAAAGGCGAAACCATCTACTATCTCACATCGTGCTCCGTTGTTTCCTATTATTCCTTCTAAATTAAAAGAATTTGCTGCTGTTGATCTCTTGGGACCCCTTGTCAGAACATCGAATGGATTTTCGTACGTTCTAGTCGCTGTTGAACTTACTTCAAAATTTGTTTCTTTCAGTCCATTACGTAAAGCCACTGGACGGTCTGTATCCAGCGCCTTTGTTAAAAATTTCTTACGTGAAGTTGGACACGTTAGTAAAGTCATTTCAGATAACGGACCGCAATTCAGATCTGCTGTTTGGTCACGCATGCTTCGGAATCATAAAATCAAACCTGTTTTTATTTCATTGTTTTCACCACATTGTAACCCGTCTGAACGGATTATGAAAGAAATCAATAAGCTTTGTAGACTTTATTGTCACAGAAAGCATCAGCATTGGGACAGATATTTACACTTATTTCAAAATGTGCTGAATGAAATGCTTCATGATTCCACTGCTTTACCACCTACTCTTGTACTGAAGAATGTAGAACCTCCGAACAGAATCAGAGAGCTTGTACCTTTCCCGAATACACGTAAACTTCGACAGAAAGATATAATTGAGTTGGCTCTTAAAAATATAAAATCTGCAGCAGACAAAAGGAGAAAACTACACGGTAAAGCAAATGCAAAGAAATTATGTATTGGTCAGAAAGTTCTCATTAAAGCTCATTCATTGTCACATAAGAAGAAACACTTGAGTCACAAATTCTTTCTAGTTTACAATGGACCTTACAGAATCCGACGTATACCACATGATAATTGCGTTGAAGTTGAAACTCTGCGTACTAGGAAGAGTAAAGGTTTACACCACATTTCACATGTAAAACCATTTATTGACAGATAATCTGCTTTTTAACTTAGTCTTTGCAATTTTCACTTCACGCTACTTGTACAATTTGTCACACTGAGAATCTGTTAACATGCAACAATGTTTTGAAGTTCAATATCCACTCAAGAACCAAGAGAACTTATTTAAACAGAAATTACGACTGCATTGTTATTGCGAACAGACGACACAGTGTTATTGTGTGTGTACATTCTTGCTTGTTAGTTGCACGATTACGTAACGACTATAAGGCTCACATACTTAGAACATTTACCAGTACTGCTAATGGGATTCTATTGCAACATTTTGGTTTACTTGAAAATACATTCCGGATTTAAAGTACTTTCTGAGAGATACCAGATGACACAGTGGTTAGTTTATGTGACAGCTACACGATTATATCACGACGTTACTAATGTGTGACACAATTTACATTGTTGCTTTTGCGGGGTATCTGTTTTATATCTGCACGGTTTTTCTGAATTCTTCTGGAAAGCAAAACATGTTTTAGTAGTAACTTTTGTGGTATAGCTACAAGGAGACAGCCTTTTCTGTAGCACAACAATACGTTACAGCACAGTACTTTCTTCATCACGGCAATAAGTGTAATAAGTAAGATATCTATACGCAAAGCATTTCACTTTTGTTTATCATGAGGTAAGTACATTGACTTCTGCAGAACTTAGCTTTTGGAGGACGATAACTACGACACTTCCACAGAGATTATCTTACAGCAAGACGCACATCTAGCGCTACAGGACACGTATTTGAGTGATTAATTTTGTACTTAAAACATTTATTTTTAAAGATTTTTGAATTACAAAGAAAGTTTTCCGTGATACATTTCATTCCATTGCTGTAATCTGTAACACCTGAGGGTATAATTACAATAATCCTCAGGGGGGTACACGCTTACTTTGTGTATCATGTGTTTGGCAAGCACAAGGAGCCCTAGCTAATATGGTATTTGCTCATACAACTTTACACATCGGTACCATATTTCTCTAACACAAATTACACAGCTATCTGATCATTTAACTGAGAGAGACAAACTTTTTTATTACATCAGTGACAGATGTTTACGTGATTACACCGTTGGATAACTTCACACTTACGAAATTGTATTAACTGTAATTCCAGATTCTGCAAAAATACGTAACAAACTGTTGAGGATGCGGTTATGTTGTTCCCATGAAGCTTCTGCTATTAGAATGTCGTCCACATATAAGGTGATGTGACGTTTTAAGAACTCAGGTAATATGGAAATTAGCCCGCGAATGAATGCTGCCGAAGAAATGTTCAAACCAAATGGAAGTTTCCGAAACTGATAACAAACGTCGAAACAAAGGAAAGCTGTGTATTTTCTACATTCTGGATGAAGTTCGATCTGATAAAAGCTGGATCTGAGATCAATGGAAGACAACACTTTTACACCATTAAAATTTTGAAGAAGTTCTTCCATCGTGTGCGGCCTGTCTGTTTCAGGAATAATGATAGTATTGATTTGTCTCGAATCTAAGACAAGCCTGATCGATCCATTTTTCTTCTCAACAACATGTAACGGATTGTTGTAAGAGCTTACTGCAGGCTCAATAATGCCCTCGTCAAGCATAGATTGAATTTCTGTTCTAACACGGTCCCTATATGTGCTGGAATTACATATGGTCTAACACAAAATTTAGTATGCTCACGAACACGAAATTGGTATTGAAATCCCTTGATTGTTCCTGTTTTTTGAGAAAAAACTGTGGAATGTGCTTGTAAAATCTCAAAAAGGTCCTGCCTATCAGTGTCATTACAATTCTCAATTGTTTGAATTTTATTCTGAATTAACTCATTAATTTCAAATATGTCGTCGATATCATCCCTGTCAGTACTTGCAGAGTGATTGTTAGTGTCTAGTTCCGTAGAAAATTCCGAACTGTTGTCTAACAGAAGGTAAAGCCGATTAATTTCCTCATCATGGTTTGAGAGCCAGTCTTCCAATTTCAAAGCTATTGACTTACCTTCTTTCTCTAAACTTATTTCAGCATTGTGAAAGCTTAAGATTGCTTTGTATTCATTCAAGAAGTCTACTCCCAGTATAATTTCCGTCGACAATAATGGAACAATAAGAAAGTTCATAGAGAAGCTGTGGCTTTGACAAAAGAATTCTAAGTTGGTTTGTTGGCATACATCTGCACTTTTTCCAAAGATTGCACCTTGTAATTTAATCTTACGTAACGGAAGTGTGGGGCAATCGTTCGATTTGTTGCACTTGCTAAAAGCTGTTTCACTAATTACTGAAATGGGACTGCCAGAGTCAAGTATTGCCGTAAATTTTACGTCATTTACAGTAATGTGAATCACAGGATAAGCAATGTTGTTAAGTTTTACGTTGTGTTCCTGGAGTAAGATGTCCCTAATGTCTTCCATTTTTACGTAATTACTAGCTACGGCAGCTGCGTCGTCAGTTTCATAAGTACGTTTTGTGGCTGCCAGCGGTGTGAGTCATTGCCTATTGTCTCTTTGTTGGCGCGCATTGTTATTGGGATTTGGAGACCTAACTTCTACAAATTCACCGTGACGAGAGGGTCCTGCTCTGTTTAAATCCCGCCAGTTCTGATGCGGTTCAGGTCTGTCGTTACGATCATATCGTCTGTCGTCATGTCGGTAGATTCCATAGTTTCTTTCTTGTTGGTCACGTGGTGGAGAATTTCTCCCTGAATCATAACTGCGCACTTCACCGTTGCGTCTAAAGTTATTCTGTCTCCCTTGATAACATTTATTTTGGTTCCCATATTGTCTGTTTCTCTGATTGTCTCTGTGATAGTCATTACCGCAGAGAGGTGATCTTTCCCTTTAATTATTACTACTCTGCCAACGGTTCTCATACGGGTGGTGTCTGTTTCGGTCACGATTTACATTGAAAGAATAGCCTTGTCGTATATTATTTCTGTCATCGCGGAATTGCGATGGATGTGATCTGTAATTGTTGTGCTCCTGTTTTCACGTTCCGCGATTGTCAGTGTCAATTTCCAGTTCTTGTAACAGTCCCTGAAAAGCTTCAATGTCGTCTTTGCAGCGTCCTGCCACAATAATATGTCGTAAATGTTCAGGTAATTTGATTAAGCAAATGCGGATGAGTTCTGAGGGGCTGTATGAGTTTGACAGGTACTGATTCTTGTGCAACATGTCTTCAAAATATTTCACAAGACTGGAAAATTCAGATTGTTCGAAATGTTTCATCATTATGATGCTATGTTTTACACGGTCTTGTGTAGCTTGAGATCAATATGCTGAGAGGAAGGCATGATAAAATTCTCCTTCACTGTGACAATCGTGAATGACCGATCGCATTCTTACAGCTGGTTCATTCTCCAAGTAGCCACACGTAAATTCTAACCTGTGCTCCAATGACCAGTTGGGAGGAAAACAATGAGAAAATTGATGAAGCCATGCTTGTGGATGAATGTCGTCAGAATTCTTAAATGTTTTGAATTTACGTGTAGTAATGAACAGCTTATAGTCAAAATCATCATGTCGGCGAGTCGCATGTCGGTCATTGTTACGTCGTTTCGGCGGTTCCATCTCAAAATTCGGTGTACCTTGCCAATTCCTTTCATAATTTCCGAAGTGCCCTGTGTTATTATTTTGTGGCTGTTCCGTATTTCTATGTCCCTCTTCCCAAATTGGAGCGTGAGTGTCCTCTGAAATACGTAATTCTTGTATTACCTGTGTCAGCGGATCTTGTACTTCGCGGATTTCTCTTTGGTGTTGCGTATTAATTTGATTCAGATTTTGTTTCAGTTTCCTAATTTGTTCGCACTCTTCTGTGTAATTAAAGACTACTGGTTTTGTGTCATTCAGATTATCATCTACCTTCGTAGATAAATTATTTAGCTGATCCGAAAGTTCAACTACTTTCTCTGATGATGAACTAATTTCCTCCATGTGTCTTTCTACTGTGCCCTTTAAGTTTTCCTGAGCTTTTGCAAGTTGCGTAACCGAATCGGTAGATGCAACTGAGTCAATTTTAGCTTGCAAGGTGTCGTGATTTTCATGAACAATAGTCTGCAGTTCTTTTATGGCTGCTTCGTGATTCTGTAATGCATTTTCATGACGCGAAAAAATAGGTTGTAAATGCTCACAAATTTGTGTTTTTACGTCATTACAGACCTTTTGACATTTCGATTCGATGTTATCTAACTCAGTAGTTAAATCTTCACGTGCTTGTTCAAGTGTGGTGTCTAACTTTTTAAGATTTTGTTCCACTGTGTCTAACTGTTGCTGTGTTTGTCTCTGGTATTGTTCCATTGTGTCTAACTTTTGAAGCTTTTGTCCCATTTGTTGCATTAATTGTAATAACAATGCATTAGTGTCTGGAATCTGTTCCTCTACGCTTTTCGGCAGTGCATTTGCACCGGCAACATTCACATTTTGACAAGCTGAAAATGTGTCTTGACTTGTTTGAGAAAACGGTGAGGACGCAAAACCTGGATCTACAGTATTTGTAAAATTGTGTCCTGTCATTTCGGATTCCTGAGGCGAACTGTTGCCGACCGATCGATTGATAATGCTTCCCTGTTCACAACCTGTTTCACTGTCTGCACCATTATTTGCCGCCCGCTCCATTTCCCTTGCCCAATTACCAAATTACTACTTGGAATGTCTGTTAATTCACTACACAGTGGTGCTGATAAGCTACGCTCGTTGTCACTATTATTTTTCAGTTTACTTTGGAGCCTAGTGTTACGTTTTTCACACGCCATTATTGTGACAATATTTCACACGATAACACAGAAAAACACAATTTGAAGAGCAAAAATAAGAGAACACATTAACATAGCACTGAAAATAATATCTAGTTAATTGCAAGCGCAGCTGCGAAATACTTGGTGCAAATCTACATGCATGCCACAACTGTTTTACTGTGCAACAATGAAAAACCACAACTACCAAGGAAATTCTCTCTATAATTACGCGCTAGCAATAAACAAAAGCTACACTAAATACACAAACTACAAGAAAAAATCAGAAGATTCCAGTGAGATATCCTGGCATGGTCGCCATATGAAACGTCGCTTTAGAACAATTTATACACGACTGTGCTTAAACTGACATACAATATTTTTAGCGCAACGCAATCTGACTTTCAAAAATCCCTACAAAAGAATGGCCCTGACTAACATTAACCTATACCCTTCACAAATCACTTACCTCACAAAAATCTTCGTTACTCAAGCTACAGCAAAACAGCGAGCGCCACTACTGCCAGCTAAATAACAGATTCAAACTACGGAAGGCACTAACTACTAGTAGACATAGTTAGCAAATGAAAGATATTAATAGAGAACAAACAATGTATTTACCTTAATAGTCATAATATATGTAATTTCAAAACCCCGCCATCTCTCTCCTCACATCCACCACTGCTGGCGGCTCACCTCCAACTGCGCAACGCTACGCGCTGTTCACATCCAGCTGCCGCTGCCCAACACTACAATGGCAGACAACAATGCAAACTAGCCACAGACTGCACACAGCCCAGCCAGTGATTTTCATACAGAGCGCTACGTAACGTTGCCAATAAGAAAACATAAACAGCCTACTTACAACTTCTTGTCTTATTACTTACCAAATCCTATATTGGCCAGCAAGGTCGCTGGGTCTATCACTACCTTTGACGATCTAAAGCACCAGCTGGACAGAATTTGGCATGATATCCCTGAGGATGGCATCCAGTAGCTCTATAAACCAATGCCTAGCAGAATAACTGCATGCATAAGACCCAGATGTGAGCCAATGCGTTATTGACTTGCTCATTTTGTGAAGCCCTTTCTCTTCAGAAAATCATCCATTCTTTTCAATTGTTATCATTTGTTTGTCTGTTCATGTATATCACACCTACCAGTTTCCATAATATTCAAATAATTCCTTTGCAGTGCATTTATTTGTCTTAGAGTGCTTTATAATTAACCATCTCCTATTAGTATTAATTTTTTGTGTACAAGTACTTGTGGGTTATTCGACTTTTCAACGGCCGAGCATTAGCGGCCCTCCATATTGCACTAGCTACCATGTTGGAGAAGGACAAGCATCTATTCAAGTATATATCGACTGAACCGCCCCTTATACAGCGACAGCAGTGCACAGACAGGCTACCAGATATATCTGATCAACTTCAGCCTGGCTTAGAGTTACTACCATCTAACACCCACAGACAGAATTAGAGGAAAGGAGCTGTATGTACTAAGCCACATATCATTATACTTGTTAATGTCATACAATTATACGTCTTTACATTCACTGTATTGTGTTCTATGTGTGTTATTTCGGAATTGTACAAGCTTTTCATGTGCTGTTCAACAGTCCAAATCCAACTGACTAATTAGGAAAGCCATTCAAATGATCAATCTTCCATTATACGCAGTGTCATTTGTAGACCCACAGGAGTGTGCAGATGGGCAACCAGATATACCTGAGCAGTACAGAACTGTTCATCGAGTTGCAGTTGAGTATTGTGTTGGCCACACCAGTACCAACATTTGTTGAGCCACAGCAGTGCACAAACAGACTACAAGATATATAAGTGGAGGACACACAATGTACATCAAGCTGCAGTTAAGTTGTTAATTACTATTTGCCACAAAAAACTATTTGACTGCCAGTGGATCGCAAAGTGGGAATATAGGCATAAAAGCAGACATTGAATGTAAACCAATGATAGAATCGAGAAGGGAAACTTCGTGTTAATGTGCAGTTTACCCAGAGGAAGTGGGATGGGTTATGTCATGCAGTGCCATGCATTGATGCTCGAATGACAACAGAATATGACCCATCTCACCTTCGATCCACAGACATGGTCCTTCCTGACATCAATTTGCCGTCATAGAGGTATATGGGAATGGTCTGGAGACTCCTCCATTTATCTAGCCATTCGAGGTTTCAGAACTTACACGACCTAGACTGTGTACTACTAGTTGTATTAGACAGAATGAGTGGATGGTTACTGTATGTTAAACCTGCATTCAGTGATGTTGTGCATTGTCTACACGAGAACAGTTTACATGTGAGTACTGTATAAGAATTTGCAACTGTGCTGTACCGGGATCTGCCCTGTCGCAACCATAAGTATTAAGAACATTCATGTTGAACTTATGGATTGAATACCAAAGATTTATGTTGCGCCTATACACATGCATGGCATACAGACTAAGTTTACAGCGTATAAGAGACAATTATTTGTAAAATATTGTATGAGCGAAAGATGACGTGCTCTACTCAATGTATGTTGTATATTAAAATAATAATACACCACGAAATTGCTTTTATTTCAAATATGAATTTTAAATTTGGCTTTCATTTTCTTGATATTTGTGAGTATTTTGTTAGAGATTTTGGCCCAGTTAAGAAGCACTTTGACAGAATGTTTCTTGCTGTAACTTGTATGTAGTCTCCAGTGATCAATTTCCTTCTTCATCTGAAATATTTATCAGTCCCATAACAAAAGGATTTGAAATGCAAACTAAACAGCAGTGTGTGTGAGACTACTTGCAGACAAACAGCAAAACGGCGTAACAGCGTCAGTAGACCTACCTTATCAGCACCTAAAAACTGATAGCGTGGTAAGAAGAACTAGCTGTTACTAATGTCTCCAAATAAATGGCTTTATAGACGTTTATATCGTTGCTTTGGCTCATTGGCGTATATGTTACTCATTTTTGTTTTGTTTCTCAACTCCATTAGATACAGTAGTCATATGAACTTTTCCTAAGTTAACGTGAGTGAACTTAATAAAATGTGTGCCAATTGTAAAGTCTCTCTTTCTACATTACAGATAGTTGAATTTTAGAACTTTGATAAGGAATATCGTCACATAGCAGAGGAGTTCTACACTTGTTCAAGTCAGTCGGTAGAGGGGTGGTGGAATACAACTGCACAAGTCAACTGTAAGACTATGGTAGAGAAATACTAAATTTTTACATAAAAAATTACACTGAACTGTAACTAGTTCAATACCAGACATCTGCAATAAACATTACAGCATCCATAGACCGTGATACAATTTTAGACATGTGTTCTATAGTCTTTGGGAATGGCGGTGACAGTGCACTACCTGTTCCTAGAAACCAAAACATGGGGACTGGCATGCAAAATCCCATCTGATCTTAACATCACAGCATCCAACAGCGGCAGTCCAAACATATCAGAAACTGTCAGATCTAGTACAGAGTTGACAGAAGGCCAAAGAATTTCACCGATTGGTCCATCCATGTCGCGACCACTCGACACAGGTGTTCCTCCTTTCACCCGGTTTGTCAATACACCCCACTTTCATACGGATCAAACCGTATGAGTAGCGTAGGTCTTAACATTAGTACTCTGGAGGGGACAAAAATTATGTTTTTAACCCTATAGCCAAAGGAAGACTGCACATGTTGGCAGGATGGTGGTACTGTGTGTGAATTCTGTGTATTGACAGTAAAGAGAATCACATTTCTTTAACATAGGCCACGAGTTGCTAATATCACACTGTAATCATAGCAGTCATATTAAGAGAGGACCTAAATATGACTGATGTAGGAAAAAATAAAGAAGAATACATTTAACAAAAGTGCTTTGTTGTCCACAATGCGTAAAAGAATGTATAAAATCAGTTTTCGTCAAAAACGTTCTCACTGTAGCCAAAACAGGTCTCTGACACAGCACATGAGAAAAGAGGAGGTCCACATTTAATGCAAGCAGCTATACGTATGCATGGAAGGAATAGTACCACCCCTCACCCCCTCCCACTAGTTCTTGGAAGCAGATTTTACTCAAGCGAGCTTTGGCAGAAGTTCTCAGGTCACACGGTGTTCTGATGCTGCTTTCAGAAGATTTGATGGATGTTTAATATTAGCTGCATCCTTTGTAAATTTGTTCAAATGGCTCTGCGCTCTATGCGACTTAACTGCTGAGGTCATCAGTCGCCTAGAAGAACTAATTAAACCTAACTAACCTAAGGACATCACACACATCCATGCCCGAGGCAGGATTCGAACCTGCGACCATAGCGGTCGCTCGGTTCCAGACTGTAGCGCCTAGAACCGCACGGCCACTCCGGCCGGCTGCATCCTTTGTAGAAGTTACTGCATCTCTGTTATGACTAGCATTATTCACAAAATTCTTAGCCTCTGAAAGAAGCACAATCATTGTTGAATACAGCTGTAACATTTAGTTGCGACCTACTCAGTCTGTCTAACACAGCTGACAACGTTTTCCTTGGTCACGTAAGTTCGGAACATTTGAATGGCGTAGATAAATTTCTACTCCAGGGCCTATCTTGGGTGTTGCATTCCCATATATCTCTATGGCGACGATCTTAATGCCAAGTAGGAATATGTCTGGGGGTAGAGGATGAGATGGGTCATACTCTGTTGTCATTCAAGCATCGACGTATAGCATTGCACGACTTACTCATCAGACGGTCTAGCACCACGTTCAACATTGTCGATTCTATTATTGGTTTACGTCCACTGTCTGCTTTTATGCATACATTCACACATTTCAATCCATGGTAGTCAAATTATATATTGTGACAAATAGTAGTAAACCACTTAACTGTGTGAGATTGTGGCGTATACAATGTTCAAATAACTTACGGGAATGCAGCCGGGTGACGTCGACAAAATACCAATATTTCGACAGGAGAACACCCAATTTCAACAATTTCAAGGCAAATCAGCAGCAAGTATGCCCTGTGAAAATGAATTCAGTACCTCGGTTTTCACATAAACTCGCTAAAGATAACACACACACACACACACACACACACACACACACACACACAGACGCGCGCGCGCACACACACACACACACACACACACACGCTGTTAACACTACCACCAGCACAAACCAAAGGTGACCGAAGTAAGAAGTTATCGATAGTGAAATCAATAATCGACTGGTAAGGGTACCATAAACTCCGTCCCTCTGTTGTTTGACAAATGAGAGAGCAAGATTCCATACTCTATTTAAACAAAAACCACCATCTGTTTTTATAAGGTTCCTTCATAATTTAATTTCTACAGCTTCCTTAATGACACTGTCTCAACAGCTGGAAGTGCACGCCACAACCTCCGTGTCGTTGAATTCCATAGGATGGCCAGTGCCAAGACAACGTTCTGCAGTGGTGGATTTGCTCAGCTGTTGTAAGCGCATGTGCCGCTTTTGTTCAGTACGCCGGTCCTCCGTAGTCTGACCAATATATGACATGCCACTACTACAAGGAATACGGTAGACACCCGCCTTACGCAAACCAAAACCATCCTTTACTGAACCTGAAAGGACCCTGTCTTAGATGGTGGTCGAAAAACACACTACACATCATATTCCCAAAAAATACGAGCAATACTGTTCGAAATGCTCCTTGTGTAAGGCAAAAAGGCTATAGAGTCTGGTGCCACTTCAGTATTATCGTCACTGATACTGTGCACAGTTGGTCGACAGCACAATGCACGTCTAATCTATCATCCACTATAAGCATCCTGGCGAAAGGTGGCTTTGAGATGAACTAACTCAGCTGACAAACTCTCAGCGTCCAAGGTGACTTCGGCTCTAAAACCAATGTACTAAGTACCCCTTCACGTTGAGCTGGATGGTGACTGCCTGCAGATACAAGTGAGTATGAGTAGGCTTCCTATGAACAGTATGTCCCAACGTACCAACCACCTTCCTCCTGACCAACACATCAAGGAAGGGAAGATAGCCATCCTTTTCCACCGCCATCATGAAACGAATATTTGGGTTGACTAAATTCAGGTCTTTTAAAAAGTCGATCAGATTCTCACTGCCATGAGACCAATCATCAAAAGTATCATTTTCATATCTGAAGAAAACGCACATGTTTCGAAGCCGCCGATTCCAAGCACGTTCCTCGAAATCTTTCACAAACAAATTGGCAATAATATGTGACAACATGGGTCCCATCGCAACTCCATCTGTTATGCTCGTAGTACTGTTCACTAACCTGGCAGCCTCTATGTGCACTGCTGTGGCTCGATAATTGTTGGTGTATATATAACCAATGGAACACCTAACTGTGACTCCGGCGCAGGGTGTCCTGGCCATGTATGTCTGGTAACTGACCTGTGCCCTGCTGTGTGTCTACAAATGACAGTGCATACGATGGAAGCCTGGTCCGTTAGACGTCCCCCCCCCCCCCTATACTTCAATGAGGTGCTGCTCTGTTGAAAAGAAAGAGAAAAGATCGTAAGTGTTTGAGACAAGTCTCATAGAATATGATAGAGCGAATGTAAAGATGTATGAATTTATGATATTAACAACTGTAAACTTGTTTGGGTTAACTTACCAACAACTTTTGTTTCTTCGTATTCTGTCTGCGGGTGTTACACTCCACAAACTCTAAGCCAGTCCATCTGTGCAGTGCTGTAGCAGCACAATTAACTTTTTGGCCAATAGGTGCTGGAACAGATGTGCTCCAACATGGTAGATAGTGCCATATGAGAAACCCACTCACGCTGAGCTGTAAGTACTTGTACACATATAATTAACACTGTGCAAAATTCTGTACATTGCTCTTGAATGTTTAAATACCTTACATGCCTTTCCACGATAGCAGTTCGAACGTATTATATCAGTTCTCGATGAACACGTGAGCAGTAGTTGAGCTAATAAACTTCTCCAATTCCAACAGGATAACCCACGACATTTTTGTCATAAAACTCAGTCATAATGTCAGTGTCGTAATTGTAATCGTATTGTGTCCATAATTTCCAATAGTTGAGCTAAGATGCTTCCAGTAGGTTAAGGTACAATTTTTGTTTCCAAACTGCACAACTGTCTCAATATTTTTCTAGTGTTATCTTGCGACGTCATAGCCGGCCACTATCTTTCTGCCGTCGCCATTTTTTCCGCAACTATCTTGTGTGACGTCATAATTCACCACCATTCAAACATGTAGTCGAGTTTACATCCAGAGAATGAAATATGAAGGTGATGATTTGGACAGCCATATTTTAACACTCCATAAACTCTATGGTTACTGTGCAAAGTCACATTACTGCCAAGGATAGTTTTGGCTGATCAGTTCCATCTCATGGTACAACGTTTGTTCCCCAATGGTAATTCTTTGCTGTAAGACGACAGAATCACTGTTCACACAGTTCGCATCATCCAGGACTCGTTTTGTAAGCCTGGGAATGAACTCTCACATGTCCCTTGGTCGTCACAGACACTAGTTCACAATATTATTGGATCTTTGCAGAGTATGGAAATTCGTGAACTTGAATGCCAGTGTGTTGTTCCACGCATACTACCTGTTCAAATGTTCAAATTGGTTAAAATGGCTCTGAGCACTATGGGACTTAACATCTATGGTCATCAGTCCCCTAGAACTTAGAACTACTTAAACCTAACTAACCTAAGGACATCACACTACACCCAATCATCACGAGGCAGAAAAAATCCCTGACCCCGCCGGGAATCAAACCCGGGAACCCGGGTGCGGGAAGCGAGAACGCTACCGCACGACCACGAGCTGCGGACGCTGTTCAAATGTGACTTAGAGAATTTTATACCATGCAGGTTTCTGATGAAGAAGTTCATCAGTGATAGGTAATTTAGGAGTACTGCAATCATATGTATGGTACATACACAAACTGAAAAAAGACATACCACGAAGGTATTATCCGAATGAGACGGAAATCGGTTGGGTTGGTATTTCACCACTATCTGGGCGCTCTCCATACACGTCTTCGGCCTCGAATCTCATTGAGTGAAGAATTGTCTTCAGTGACGAATCCCACTTTAAATTAAGCTCCAAAGACCTGTGAAAGATGTATCTGGAGACACCCCAGACAGTGATGGGATAACAACCTGACTTTTATCTGTCATACAGTCCGACAATCAGGAGTGATGGTTTGAGATGGCATTTTTTTCATAGCAGGATCCCTTTGTTTGTCATCTGTGGCACCCTTACAGCACACCGGCATCTCGACAATATTCTACGGACTGTTTTGTTGCCGTTCATGGCAAGTCATCCTCGGCTTACATTTCAACAAGATAATTCCTACCTGCACACATTGAGAGTTTCCACTGCTTTTTGTCATGATTGACAAATCCTACCTTGACCAGGAAGACCGCCGAACCTCTCCCCTACAGAGAACATTTGGAGCATTAAAGTCAGGGAGCCTCAAATCAGCTCCGGAGTTTGACGATCTAACCTGATAATTGGACAGAATTTGGCACAGTATATCTAAGGAGGATATACAGCAATCTTTTCAATCAAAGCCAAGCCAAAAAATTGCTTACACAATGGCCAGAGGTGGACCAACGCATTATTACTTTGCTTGATTTCTGAAGCACTTTCTGTTGAATAAATCATCCAGTTCTTCTAATGCTGAGCCGAATAACTGCTTGCTTAAGAACCAGAGGTGGGCCAGTGCATTATTGACTTGTTCAATCTGTGATACTGGTTCCCTTGAATAAATCAACTAATTTTCCTGAAACTGTAATCGTATGATTGTATATGTACATCACATCTACAGATTTCCTTTCCATTCAGATTATGTTTTGGAGCAGTGGTAGCCAACCTTTTTCACTTACTGCCCACCTTTGTATTTCTATAATTGTAAGTAGTAAAAACTTCTCCCAAGTTCCGCGGTAATGGTGATTAATAAAGAAGGGAAGTAACTTTACGTTTTAAATTTGTAACACATAGTTGAAATAAGTTAATACCTACAATAATGAAAATGTGCCAAACACTTTATGTCAACATTTTGTGAAAACCTACTGATGTATCTTTAACCCCGAATCGCCTACCACCCACCATGAAAGCTAGAATGCACTCTAGTGGGCGTTAGGGGCCAGGTTAATTACCACTGTCTTAGACATTATTATGTGAACTTGTGAAAGTTGAAACGTCCCCTTAGAAAAATTATACATGACTGTGCTTA
Organism: Schistocerca cancellata; assembly: GCF_023864275.1. Lineage (NCBI taxonomy): Eukaryota > Metazoa > Arthropoda > Insecta > Orthoptera > Acrididae > Schistocerca > Schistocerca cancellata. The sequence continues at coordinate 37,130,925 of NC_064629.1, forward strand.
GACTGACACACAATATTTTTAGTGCAACGCAATCTGACTTTCAAAAATCCCTACAAAAGAATGGCCCTGACTAACATTAACCTATACCTTGCACAAATCACTTACCTCACCAAAAATCTTCGTTACTCAAACTACTGCAATACAGCGAGCGCCACTACTGCCAGCTAAATAAAATATTCAAACTACTGAAGGCACTAACTACTGATAGGCATAGGTAGCAAATGAAAGATTTTGATAGAGAACAAACAATGTATTTACCTTAATAGTGTTCAAAAGTCATAATATATATAGAAGTTCATGACATCCAGTCTTACAAATTTCAAAACTCCGCCATTTCTCTCTCCACATCCACCACCGCTGGCGGCTCACCTCCAACCGCACAACGCTACGCGCTGTTAACAGCCAACTGCCCAACGCAACAATGGCGAGTATTACAACAATGCCAACCAGCCACAGACTGCACACAGCACAGCCAGTGATTTTCATACAGAGTGCTACGTGGCGGCGGCGTTACCAATATAAAAACCTAAACAGCCTACTTACATAGCCCCCATGCTCCACACAAAAAATTTTACAAATTGTTTTGGGCAGTGGCCAATAATGATTTGAGAAAATTTTTCATAATTACAATAACAAAGATATCAAATGCACACACTTATTGATACAATGTTGGTCAAAAGCTAAAATTTTGTCACAGTCCATAGAGACAGTCCTGATCATTCATCACAGTAAAATTGCAGTTTTTTTTTCAAAGTCTGAGCAGTAAAAGAGAAGGCACACGGAAGTAGTGGATTTCCATGCAGTCTTGAAGTAGTGTTGTCCTTCCAACAGAAAGACAGCGCTGACTCTTGACATGCAGACAGGTAATGGGCCACAACAGAGCAAACCCACAGCAGAGTCAGTCGAAGTTTTGAAGAATATTGGTAGGTAGGTCATCAAAGAGCAGACCCACTGTAGTCCTGGTAGAGATTATGTTATTGGTGGGCCACCAGAAGTGCAGACCCACTGCAGTCCTTGTAGAAATGATGGTATTGGCGAGTCATCAAAGATGTAGACCCACTGTAGTCCTTGTAGAAATAATGGTATTTATGGGTCATCAAAGATGCAGACCCACTGTAGTCCCTGTAGAGATGGCCAGCAGCCATCTGTTTGACTGTGCAGGTGCACAATCACCATTGAAGAGTCTTGCGGATAATATAGCAAGTCCATGAACCACCACTTGTGCACTCACAAAATTTTTTTTGAAATGCCCTTCGAACCAGCAATGCTGTTATCCAGTTCCTTGCTGAATTATTAACACACATGCAAACACTATCAGTCCCTACTTCTCACATATTGTCCGTATACTATGACCAACAGAAACGTGTGCAGTGAAATGTAACTTACAAGTTACTTAATTTGATGAACTGGTGTTAATTACAATTTTATAACATAAGAATACAATAACAAAGGTACAAAATACATCATTAAAAACATAATAATACAGATAGCCCGCATCTCGTGGTCGTGCGGTAGCGTTCTCGCTTCCCACGCCCGGGTTCCCGGGTTCGATTCCCGGCGGGGTCAGGGATTTTCTCTGCCTCGTGATGGCTGGGTGTTGTGTGCTGTCCTTAGGTTAGTTAGGTTTAAGTAGTTCTAAGTTCTAGGGGACTGATGACCATAGAAGTTAAGTCCCATAGTGCTCAGAGCCAACCATAATAATACAGATAACATTTGTAGTAATACAGGCTTTACAAAACAATAGAAATAAACATATACATCATTGTTACAGGAATTATGACATAAGTAAATACATAAGACATCAGAATAACTTTTGAAACATCAACTTCACACATGAACATTAAAACAAAACAGACTAAATAATGTCTACACATCTTTACGAAGTAAATAACATATTATTAATGCCAATTATATTTGAGGATAACAGTATTCCTCATCATAGTGAATGTAGCTTAGTATTAGAAGAGAAAAAAATTCTGTGATACAGTACACAGGGACAGGAAGAAAACAAATCCACAAGGGTACACAAACACATAGTGGGGTAACACAAAAGGAAAGGACAGGGTTTGTTTTCAGTGTACCATTTGGCACTGCAGTCCAACCCAAAACTTCATTCCATAGATCGTTCCTCTTACTTCGACATTTTCTCCAGCCAAAAAAAAAAAAAAAAATTCTATCCAAGCATGCTTTCTGTATTCTGTTCACATCCTCTTTCAAAAATAGTTTTTCTCCACTGTACACCACTTTTTTGGCCAAACCATTTTCTTATAGTTTCTCAATGCATTTCTTCAATTCCATCATAGTTAATTTCTTATATAGTCTACCCCCTCTTAAGCTAACTTAAATCTACTGAGCTCAGATGCTAAACTAAGGGATGAGGCAATGCAGCAGCACAAAACAATTAACACAAACAGCAATGACAAAAAATTCAGATTGGCAAGGCAAGCAGCAATAAATGTAATAACTTATATCTAAACATGACAAAGCTCAAACAGAAAAAATAGTACGGTAAATATGGCCATGTCTAATACCTTTGTCACATCTTAATACTAAAGTGAAGCATCACAAAAACTTACTCTGCAAGAAAAGTTACCAAGTCATTAAAAAAATTATTTATGCAATTCCTGTGAAGGGAAATGTCTATTTGTGCTCTCTTTTCTACGAAAGTACATCATAAAATTATTCTTTACTGGGTCTGTAGACAGAAAATAGTGATATTAGTACATCTACTAAATTTAATTTTAACCAATGCTGCAGTGCAGCTAGAAACTAGATATTAAACAAAATGAGCAAATATGTACAAAGGAAGGCATGAAACATCATTCATTAGCCATATGGCATTTCATAAGGTAGTAAAAAAATCTCTCAACTAGAAAGACAGTAGTCAGTAGTCAGTACATCAGGTGTATAGACATAAAATATTTCTCGTCATTTCATTAGGCATTTCAGTAAATATCATAAATTAAGAGCTCCACAGTGTAATCATATGTTTCCAAGTTTGGGCGTGTCGTATTTGCGAAGCTTTCAACAAATAAATGTCAATAGCGAGGATAATGGCCTCTTTTTTTTCTCCACCTGTGCCTGTGAAAGGCACACGCTAATGGCTTTTTTCCAGGCGACCGTCGCGCAGCTGGGTGCCTACGACGCATTACGTGAAGGTGGTCACTTAACTTTCTTACTGAAATATTTATGACACAAGTTTGCACTACAGTGACAGTCTCATATAAAATATTTCACAGGTCGAGAATTTGCATTGCAAATGTGTAGAAACAAAATCCTATGAATATAACAGTGTGCAAAAAATTTTCGCCTGCTTTGTGATACATTCACGCATTTACACACATTTCATCACTCAAAGTACGATTCTCAGCTTATTGATCATAAACATACCTCAACAGCATAATACACATCATCATCGGAATAATAACATCATAACAGATCAATGACATCTCAGAAGCGTCGCAGCTTCTTTCAATAATTTCAAGACCTTCAATAAAGTCATCTACCTCAAACGTACTTCAAAAATCATGATCCCTTACCAAATACATCATTCTAAGCTCTCATAGTATCACAATGGTTCCGAAAAAATATATGAACAGTTCACAAAGTACAGACAAAATACAATTTCATAAGTGTGAAGTTATCAAACTGTGTTATTGCGTAAACATGTGTCACTGATGTAGTAAAAAAAAATGTTTGTTTCTCTGTTAAATAATCAGATAGCTGTGTAATTTATGTGTTAGAGAAATATGGTACCAATGTGTAAAGTTGTTTAAGCAAATACCACATTAGGTAGGGCTCCTTGTGCTTGCCGTACACATGGTACACAAAGTAGGCATGTACCCCCTGAGAATTAATGTAATTAGACCCTCAGGTGTTACAGATTACAGCAACGGAATGAAATGTATCACGGAAAACCTTTGTATCATTGTACTTCAAATATCTTTAAAAATAAATGCCTTAAGTACAAAATTAATCACTCAAATACGTGTACTGTAGCGCTAAACTGTGCGTCTTGTTGTAAGATAATCTCTGTGGAAGTGTCGTAGTTATCGTCCTCCGAAAGCTAAGTTCTGCAGAAGTCAATGTACTTGCCTCATGATAAACAAAAGTGAAATGCTTTGCGTATAGATATCTTACTTATTACGCTTATTGCCGTGATGAACAAAGTACTGTGCTGTAACGTATTCTTGTGCTACGGAAAAGTCTGTCTCATTGTAGCTATACCACAAAAGTTACTACTAAAACATGTTTCCCTTTCCAGAAGAATTCAGAAAAACTGTGCAGATATAAAACAGAAACACTGCAAAAGCAACAATGTAAATTATGTCACACATTAGTAGCGTCGTGATATAATCGTGTAGCTGTCAAAGAAACCAAATACTAAGTCATCTTTAATCTCACAGAAACTACTTCAAATAAAGAATTTCTTTTCAAGTAAACCAAAATGTTGCATTGAAACCTCATTAGCAGTATATGTTCTAAGTATGTAAGCCTTATAGTCGTTACATAATAGTGCAATTAACAAGCAAGAATGTACACACACAATAACACCGTGTCCTCTGTTCACTATAACAATGCATTCGTAATTTCTGTTTAAAAAAGTTCTCTTGGTATTTGACTGGATATTTAACTTCTAAACATAGTTGCATGTTAACAGTTGCTAAATGTGACAAAGAGTAAGTAACATGAAGTGAAAAATTTTATAGCAAAGAGTAAATTAAAAAGCAGATTATGTCTCAATAAACGGTTTTACATGTGAAATGTGGTGCAATCCTGTACTCTTCCTAGTGCGCAGAGGTTCAACTTGAACGCAATTATCATGCGGTATACGTCGGTAAGGAATGCTAAAATTTTTCTCAAGGTTAGCGTCTATGTTATTTTTCTCTGAGCCAGCCGGCGCACGTGGCTGCCTGCGGTGCAAGTCATTGTCTGTCTCTTTGTTGGCGCGTGTCGTTATTGGGATTTGGAGACCTAACTTCAACAAATTCGCCTTGCCGAGAGGGCCCAGCCCTGTTTCTGATGAAATTCACGTCTGTCGTTATGATTATATCGTCTGTTGTCATGTCGGTAATTTCTGTAATTTCTTTCTTGTCGGTTAAGTGGTGGAGAATTCCTCCCTAAATTAACACTGCACAGTGGACCGTCATGTCTGAAGTTATTCTGTCTCCCGTGATAATAAGTATTTTGGTTCCCATATTGTCTGTTTCTCTGATTGTCTGTGTCATATTCATTACTACGGAAATGTGATCTTTCTCTGTAACTATTATTCTGCCAACGATTGTCATAAGGGTGGTGTCTGTTTTGGGCACGATTTCCGTTGTAAGAATAGCCTTGTCGTGTCCAGTTATTATTTCTTTCATCGCGGAATTGTGATGGATGTGACCTGTAATTGTTGTGTTCCTGTTTTCGCTTTCCGCGATTTTCAGTGTCAATTTCCAATTCTTGTAACAGTCCCTGAAAAGCTTCAATGTCATCTTTGCAACGTCCTGCCAAAATAATATGTCGTAAATGTTCAGGTAGTTTGATGAAGCAAATGCGGATGATTTCTGAGGGGCTGTATGGGTTTGACAGGTACTGATTCTTGTGCAACATGTCTTCAAAATATTTCAAAAGACTTGAAAATTCAGATTGTTCGAAATGTTTCATCATTATGATGCTATGTTTTACTCGGTCTTGTGTAGCTTGAGACCAATGTGCTGAGAGGAAGGCATGATAAAATTCTCCTTCACTGTGGCAATCGTGAATGACCGATCGCATTCTTCCAGCTGGTTCATTATCTAAGTAGCCACACATAAATTATAATCTGTGCTCTAATGACCAGTTGGGAGGAAAACAACGAGAGAATTGATGGAGCCACGCTTGTGGATGAATGTCGTTGCGAGAATTCTTAAATGTTTTGAATTTATGTGTAGTAATAAACAGCTTATAGTCAAAATCATCGTGTCGGCGAGTAGCATATCGGTCATTGTTTCGTCGTGTCGGCAGTTCCATCTCAAAATTCGGTGCAGCTTGCCAATCTGTTTCATAATTTCCGAAATGCCCTGTGTTACTATTTTGTGGCTTTTCCGTATTTCGAAGTTCCTCTTCCCGTGTTGGAGAGCGAGTGTCCTCTGAAATATCTAATTTTTGTATTACTTGTGGCAACTGATCTTGTACTTCCCGGATTTCTCTTTGGTATTGCGTATTAATTTGATTCTGATTTTGTTTGAATTTCTTAATTTGTTCATACCCTTCTGTGTCGGTGATGGCTACAGGTCTTGTGTCATTCATATCATCATCTACCTTTGCAGATAAGTTAGTGAACTGATCCGAAAGTTCGGCTACTTTTTCCGATAGTGAACAGATTTCCTCAGTGTGTTTTTCTGAACCAAGCTTCAGAGTGTCCATTTGTGTTGAAATTGTATCTACTGTGTCCTTTAAGTTTTCCTGAGTTTTTGCAAGTTGCGTAACCAAATCGGTAGATGCAACTGAGTCAATTTTAGCTTGCAAGGTCTCATGATTTTCACGAACAATAGTCTGCAGTTCTTTCGTGTCTAATTCGTGATTCTGTAATGTATTTTCATGCCGCGAAAAAATAGGTTGGAAATGCTCACAAATTTGTGTTTTTACGTCATTAGAGCCTTTTTGACATTTCGATTCGATTTTATGTAACTCAGTAGTTAAATCTTCACGTGTTTATTCAAGCGTATGTTCTACTGAGTCTTAAATTTTGCAGCTTTTCTTCCATTGCTTTTGAAGCTTTTGCTGTGTTTGTCTCTGATTTTGTTCCATTGTGTCTAACTGTTGCTGTGTTTGTCTCTGATGTTGTTTCATTTGTTGCATTAATTGCAATAATAATGTATTAGTGTCTGGAATCTGTTCTTCTATGCTTTTCGGCAGTGCATTTGAACCGGCAATATTCGCATTTTGAAAAGCAGAAAATGTGTCTTGACTTATTTGAGAAAACGGCGAGGACGCAAAACCTGAATCCACAGTATTTGCAAGATTGTGTCCTGTCATTTCGGATTCCTGAGGCAAGCTGTTGCCGACCGATCGATCGATAATGCTTCCCTGTTCACTAATTGTTTCACTGCCTACACCATTATTTGCAGCCCGCTCCATTTCCCTATGCACAATTACCAAATTACTACTTTGAAAATTAGTTAATTCATTACACGGTGGCGCTAACACACTGCTTTCGTTGCATGTAGTGGTCCTTTTACCTAGTGAGGTGCCACAGTTGTTAACACACAGGAGTAGGGCGATGGTTCAAATCTATTTCAGACCTTCGCAGCTTAGGTTTTCCGTGGTTCCTGTAAATTTCTCCAGCAAATGATGGCGTGTGTCCTTTGAAAAAGCACTGCTGATTTCCTTTCTTATCTTTGAAGCATTCCAAGCTAGTATTCAGTTTCTAATCACGTCTGTGTGTTCGGACATTTAACCCTAACATACCAGCCTTTGTTTCTTAGAATAAATTCTTTGTAATTAGTCTTGCTGTGTGACCGCTGAAGCACGGTATAACACGACATTACGTCTCATAGGACGATACCAAGTGAAGTGTGTGATTTTCCGAGTGATTATGGAATATGTCCCGTAATTAGACATTTCATGTGATCGATAAAGCGCGGTATAATTTCACACGTTTCCTCAGTGTGAAACTTTGCAGAATACGGTAGGCAATATCTTTCCCCATTATACTGTTGCAGTGTGTTTCCGAAACAAATCAGAGTTGCTCACACACTTCTGATACGCAGCCATACTGTTAGTCGAGGAAGAGTCTCGTTCCATGCAATATTGTTATGTCTCTGAGTTCTGCCCATTGAGTTGTAGGTCCGTGTTGGTATGGCACGGTGTGGGCGATCAGAATAGACTTCTCTGAAAATCCGTTAAAGTAGAGAATTAGATACTGGGGGTGGTGAAAAATGTGGATGGTCATATATAACATGAGAACTTGAGAGAGGACAAGTTACTCTCTCACCTACTTTCTGCATATGGAAAATTATTAAAGATTTCATTACAACCTGATGCACCTTGAGCGAGATACTAGAAAGTTAATGGCCTGAGCAGACGCTGATGGAGCCTGGTAGGGCGCTAAAAGCATGAGGTATTTTTATGGTTCTTAGCTCATAGAAACGGCATGTTGGAAGTTGGAAGCAACTGGAGGCGAGCCCATCCCTCAGTAAATCTTGCTGCACAGGCCCACCACCGTACAGGGCAGACAGGGCAGCCCACGTCAAGACAGGTATCCAGGAGAACAATGCTGAGCTACCTGCTGCGGCGCCACCAATAGCCTGGGCTGGGGGCGACAGTCTGAAGGAATGTGTCTACACAGAGGAGCCATAAACTGGACATTGTGTGCAGATCCATGTGTAATAAAAATTCACCTGTTTTTGTGTTTGCCAAAAAGTGCAAATAGGCCAATGAACCACTTCCCTGGCTACCTCGGTTCTATGACTGAAATCCGGAGTCTGAGAAACGTTTAGAGATAGAATCTTTATTACACTTCATTACACTAACAAGCTCCAAGGCACAGGCGATTTAGATAAAGATCTTTAAGATTGTATCTGTTCACTTATTGCTGTGGGAAGTGACAAGTCTTCAGAGAAACTCATCTTCCCCTTGCAAAAACTTTAAAAAGCCAGTAACTGGCGGTTTCCTTTTTTTTTCCAGAGACGCAGGTATCATAACTCTTGCTCTGGTTCGACATGAGTTCGTGCTGTCGTGTGTGAGGAGAGATTTGGCGCCTCTAGACCTCTGTGATTGGCTCAAGATGGCGTGAAGGCAGTGTCGTTCTTGCACTTTGCGGGAAAACGGTATTTTTTTCTGAAGAGGTGCGAAGCACTCTGGTTCTGGACTTTGCTCTGGTAAGGGCACTTCTGGTCGAAGCTCTGGCATGTGTGGTTGGTACTTGGCAGAGACTGACTTCACTTGTGAGTAGTTTAGATTGGGGAGCCTGTGGTGAAGTTCTTACTGTACCGACAATGTGACTTCAAACGTCTAAGACTACTCGTTTGCCAAGGGCACACTTACTCGTATTTGGTTTATTGGTCTTGACGTTTGGTATCCTTGTGCGCTCTGTCACATAAGTGAGCCAAATTGATCCTTAGTATGACCAGCGAATCTTCCGTGATTTCAGGGCTCTGGTAGAGAGTAAATTGCGATTGGTCTGCCTAATCGCTAGACCGTGACATTTTTGCACTTTTTTCGTGGCCGCGATGGATTCACAGGTGCCACCTCACGTCTCATCTCCGCCGTACCCATCTCGCCAGCTGCAAGTTACATCGCCGCACGAAGCAAGTAGGGTAACGTACTGCCACTCCGGCATTGTCAGGACGTACAGATCTCAATCGCCACTTGCTCTAAGCTGCGCCTATGTAGTGAAACTATAGTAGATTTTTTTCAACTAAAGTCTCCACAGCGTCATATCAATTCAGATTGCGTTATCCACATTTTTAGGGCCAGAGTACTGGACTCTACTTCTGCCACCCAGTATCCTTATCCATTGTACTCTTAAAACACCTGGTAGTTGTTCACGGTATTCAATCGATAACTTGTCTGGCATAATTTATGTTTAGTTTATTAAGATAAGCTTTGATAGTAAATTTTACTTCATTCTCAATGATGTATATAGTCTCCACAGGGTTACCTTTCAAACTCTACATAGACATATTGTGGTGATAAGCGACGGTGACAGTATTGTATTTCTGCGTCAGATATGTCGTGGCATTCTAACAGTGGGTTGGCAGCTTCTGCAGAAAACGTTAGCGTAGAAATCACAGCCGCTGTTAGGGATGCTTGAGACTGTGTGCAATTGTGGGGGAGTGGGTAGCGGAACGGTATCCTTGCAGTCCGAAGAACCTGCGCGACCATGCCGCATTCGGCGTCTCACAGCAGAGACATGTGCAGCGCGCTCCAGATGCTCACAACCGGTCTCTGTCCCCACAGGCCAGCATTAGTTGCAAACATCAGTTGCTGTATTTAATTTTGTTAAAAGCATCATCAATGATTTTATCCTTCCTTCCTTGATTTCATATCTGACAATGCAGAGCGACTTCATGAACGACACCAGTAACATATAACCAGTGGCTATTAGCAATGTGTCATTTTGTGCTCTGCTGTTGGTGTGTTCCTTGGCGAGAATATGTCTTGCACTGTATAGCTCTAATGGGGATCCGTTGTTGGCTTTCACAGTTAAGTGACGTCTGATTCCTCCTGTCTGATACAGGGTGTTTCAAAAATGACCGGTATATTTGAAACGGCAATAAAAACTAAACGAGCAGCGATAGAAATACACCGTTTTTTGCAATATGCTTGGGACAACAGTACATTTTCAGGCGGACAAACTTACGAAATTACAGTAGTTACAAGTTTCAACAACAGATGGCGCTGCAAGTGATGTGAAAGATATAGAAGACAACGCAGTCTGTGTGTGCGCCATTCTGTACGTCGTCTTTCTGCTGTAAGCGTGTGCTGTTCACAACGTGCAAGTGTGCTGTAGACAACATGGTTTATTCCTTAGAACAGAAGATTTTTCTGGTGTCGGAATTCCACCGCCTAGAACACAGTGTTGTTGCAACAAGACGAAGTTTTCAACGGAGGTTTAATGTAACCAAAGGACCGAAAAGCGATACAATAAAGGATCTGTTTGAAAAATTACAACGGATTGGGAACGTGACGGATGAACGTGCTGGAAAGGTAGGGCGACCACGTACGGCAACCACAGAGGGCAACGCGCAGCTAGTGCAGCAGGTGATCCAACAGCGGCCTCGGTTTCCGTTCGCCGTGTTGCAGCTGCGGTCCAAATGACGCCAACGTCCACGTATCGTCTCATGCGCCAGAGTTTACACCTCTATCCATACAAAATTCAAACGCGGCAACCCCTCAGTGCCGCTGCCATTGCTGCACGAGAGACATTCGCTAACGATATAGTGCACAGGATTGATGACGGCGATATGCAAGTGGGCAGCATTTGGTTTACTGACGAAGCTTATTTTTACCTGTTGCAGTCCCATCGTCCCTGCATCCTCAAAAAGTACTGGTCTGGGCCGCCATTTCTTCCAAAGGAATCATTAGTCCATTTTTCAGATCCAAAACGATTACTGCATCACGCTATCTGGACATTCTTCGTGAATTTGTGGCGTTACAAACTGCCTTAGACGACACTGCGAACACCTCATGGTTTATGCAAGATGGTGCCCGGCCACATCGCACGGCCGACGTCTTTAATTTCCTGAATGAATATTTCGATGATCGTGTGATTGCTTTGGGCTATCCGAAACATACAGGAGGCGGCGTGGATTGGCCTCCCTATTCGCCAGACGTGAACCCCTGTGACTTCTTTCTATGGGGACACTTAAAGACCAGGTGTACCGCCAGAATCGAGAAACAATTGAACAGCTGAAGCAGTACATCTCATCTGCATGTGAAGCCATTCCGCCAGACACGTTGTCAAAGGTTTCAGGTAATTTCATTCAGAGACTACGCCATATTATTGCTACGCATGGTGGATATGTGGAAAATATCGTACTATAGAGTTTCCCAGACCGCAGCGCCATCTGTTGTTGAAAATTGTAACTACTGTAATTTCGAAAGTTTTTCTGCCTGAAAATGTACTGTTGTCCCAAGCATATTGCAAAAAACGGTGTATTTCTATCGCTGCTCGTTTAGTTTTTATTGCCGTTTCAAATATACCGGTCATTTTTGAAACACCCTGTATATATGGTAACAGAGTCTTTAATTGGAGGTGAGCGATTTGTATGAGATATATTTAAACGGGGGGTGGCAGACGAGCCCACACTTACCGAATGGGCCAGTGTGAGGAGTGCTGCCTGTGGCAGGCTGATTGGCTATCAGCAGAAGGAGAACTGATATGGGGCAGTGGTGAGGTGGGGCGGCATGCTCTGGGCCGTAGCAGTGCAGCAGGTGTTTGTTGGTATATTGCCTACGACCATTGGATGGTGTCCAGTGACAACTGTGGCTTCGTGATGGAGTAATGCAGACACTTACAGATCTGTGGGAGAAAACGTTACAGAAAAGAAGTGGAGATATTGAATTTGGTGACGTTAAATTATGTTGAAGATCATATGTACGTTGAGAACTCCGTATTTCCATAATTGGGTGCTTTTTGTGCTGTCAGTGTTGCATTCCTACGACAGATATTTTACGTGACATCTTAGGGGTTTCTTTTTTATCACATGGAGACTATGGTGGAGTTACATCTGTCAGGTCTCTGCACGAGAATCAGAGAGTGTGGGTGGGTGGGGCCCAGAGGTTCGTTGTGGGGGCACAGTGCATTCACAGCTGACGGAAATACTGCATTTGGCTTCTCGCTGCAGACGTGTGCATACGGACCCTCGCAGCAGCCGCTGGGATACTTCTGTCATGATTCCAGGCATGTGATGCGCGACCAGCCTGTGGCAGTCACACTTCTTATGTATGCACATTGAAGCATTTGCTACAATTTCTAGTAGTATAGCAATGTTCCATTTTGGGATCTGTATTCTGTGGCAGGCATTTCTTTTCAGTTAATTGTGTAAATCCGTGGTTTTTTTATGTGTCTTATTTCGTAATTATTGAACAAGGAGATCATTTATAATTATTAGCCATAGTGATTAGGTGGTAATAACGCCTTATTATTCTGTTTGTACCTCCCCACTATGCCTATCTTCCATTTTTGGACTGTGATATACCAGTTGACCTAGTTTAACTGCATCAGTAATAACGTCTCATCTCATCTTTTTCTTATTATTCTTCCTGGATAGCTTGTTTGATCATAGGGAATAACTATTCTGAACTTGTGGCAGTGTTTTTAATGTAATATATGCTTGCTGGCTATGTAATATATCATCTCATGTGAGGTCAAAAGTCATGTGTCGAGGCCAGTTTTACCGCCATTAATAATAGAATCAGTATAATTTTAGTTGAATTTTAGTAGGCAGCTGCAGTTCGTACTCTCACAACGACGTACAGAACATGAGTGAGGCTCAGTATGCTCGACCAGTGTGCAGAGTGTAATTCCCTTACCTGACCAATAGTAGGCCTAGAGCAAGTGGTGGTGTTGATCCGACAATCAACAAGGCAACACCCACCAGTTTTAAGCCACAGTTTTGGTCTACACAAGAAGGGCTTGAGGTGGAGATGGGGTAAAGTTGGGTCAGAGCGGGAGGTGATGATTGGGGCGAGATTTGAGAAGGTGGAATGGGTGGGGGTTGACCTTCACTTTGACCTTGGAGGCGTTAATGAGGTAGGAGGCACCCGTCAATCAAAGTGGCCCAATAAGAGCTTAGTTACTGTACTTACTTACCCATAGTCTCAGCGTCGTCCCTATGAAGTTTGATACGAATATGGTGAATAGTTTATCGTCTACAATGATTCAGGCAACGAAAGTTTAATTATAAACCCCTGTATAAACAGCAAAGAGTTCCAAGTCGTCTCAGTCAAGGAACAGCTTCATCAAATGAACAGTACCGCTTGGAAGCCGACCTGAGGCCCACTGCGCAGCTTTATGATTGGACTCTCTGCAAAATTTTAACTTGCACACCACAGAGGAATACATACAAGTGAAGGACTTACACTGAGGTGAAAAAATTCATAGAATACCATCTAATATTGTGTTGGACCTCATTTTGCCCGACGTTGTGCAGCAACTCGTATACGGAAGGTAAAGTAAGTAGATGACAATGATGATTTTATCATTTCCTGATCTCTCAACGATCATGAAAATCGAAAAATCTGGCGAGACGCTCCAATATGCTTGAGCAAGTGTTAATGTTGCATAGTTGGAGTGACATCATTAATGTAGCGTTAGCACTCAACCACCTCAAGGGCAAAATTACAGCATTACAGCAGTGGGCCATGAATGCGCAAAATACAGTACAGCTAAAAACATGGAAAATATCCTGTATGAAACGGAGATGAAAAAGATCCACTGGTCCCTTTGTGTCACAAGGCTAAGCATTGTTAAAAATTATTGTGTAAGGGAACAAATAGGATTAACGGTGAATACGAATAAACTGAGAGAACACGCATTGGTGATTAGTAATTAGATTGTACGGGCGCATTGTCAGATACGACGATATGAAAAAAAAATTGCCTTTCCTTGCCATCTAGGAGGAAGAGAAAGAAAACGGCCATGCACCAGAGCACCACGCATGATAAAATGGTTCAAATGGCTCTGAGCACTATGCGACTTAACTTCTGAGGTCATCAGTCGCCTAGAACTAAGAACTAATTAAACCTAACTAACCTAAGGACATCACATACATCCATGCCCGAGGCAGAATTCGAACCTGCGACCGTAGCGGTCGCTCGGCTCCAGACTGTAGCGCCTAGAACCACACGGCCACTCCGGCCGGCAGCACCCATGATAACATGTAAGTATCTCGAGAGGTGTAAGGAGGGTAGGGGAAACTACCGGCTCCCCGAAATATTAGATCACTATCTGACATTTCCTAGAATCGCCTAACGAATCCCGTTCCGCCATTCCTGATATCGGATTTCAGACAGTTCTCGGTATTAGCAGGGGACGGACGTGGAAGAGCTCATTAACTGGTGACCAATTAGAGAACACCTCTGCTACGTGTAGGCGGCGAACAAAAGGACACCTACATGTTGCAGGTCTGCGGATGTAACTGTCGACCCAGAAGCCTGCGCGCGTGATAGCGGGCTCGTTAGCTGCCTAGATATTAATTAGACGGCTCGTCTAACGAAGCTAGGGGACGTCCGGTAGGAGACTCGTGTCGCCGCTACAAATTAGGTCGTTATCTTCTCACAGACCTTCGCCTTACGCAATCAACTGATAAAATGTCCAGTGTTCAAGTGAATCTATAGAATGTTCTTGTAAGTACGCTGTTCCACATAACCAATAACAAACAATGTAAACATAAAAACATCATTAAATGCTCCTCGTTTCCTCAACAGGAACCGAATTGTCGAAACAGTGGTAAAAAGAGCGTGGGAAGACTTAGTCATCCAGGATGATTTCCATCAGATATCAAGAACTACAGCATGTATGTATATAAAAAATCATACACCACGAAGGAATTATCCAAATGGGCCCGAAATCGATAGATGTAATGTACATGTAGAAGCAAACAAATTATTACATTTTCGGAAATATTGGGTGATTTATTCAAGAGAAAGAGCTTCCCAATTTGAGCAAGTGGTCCACCTCGGGTCCATATTTGGGCAGTTGTTCGTCTTCTCAACGGTTGACAGAGTTGTAGGATGTCCTTCTGAGGGCTGTCTTGCCAAATTCTGTCTTACAAATGCAATGCATCGTCAGAATCCTGAGCTGGTTGAAGAGCCCTGCACATAATGCTCCAAACATTTCTCAATCGGCGACTTGCTGGGTAAGGCAGGGTTTGGCGAGCACGAAGACGAAATGGGGCACAGATTATCTTCGGTTTACCTCTGTGCTGTAGGGGTGCCATGGATGACAACCAAAGGCATCCTACTATGAAAAGAAATGGCACCCACAGACCATGACTTCTGGTTGTCAGGCCATATTTCTATGACGTCTCCAGACCCATATTCGCTGGACATCGGGGCTCAAATCGAAGCGGGACTCACCACTGAAAACAACTACACTCCATTCAATGTGATTCCAGAGCGAATACATGTCTGGAGACGCCCCAGACAGCGGCGGTAAAGCAACCTGAATGTCACCCGCCATACGGCTTGACAACCAGCAGCGATGGTTTGGGATGCTATCTTGGGATGCCATTTGTTTTGATTGTTTGTCATCCGCGGCACCTTTACAACAGTACGGGACGTCGACGATGTTCTACTCTCCGTTTTGTTTCCCATGGCAAGCCATCCTGGGCTTACGTTTCAGCAAGACAATGACCGCCCGCAGACGGTGAGGGTTTCTACTGCTTGTCTTCGTGCTTGCCAAACCCTACAATGGCCTGCAGGGTCGCCAGATCAGATTTTTTGGACCATTGTGGGCAGGGCTCTCCAAGGAGCTCGGGATTTTGGCGATATGACGCGCTAGTTGGACACAATTTGGCACGCTATCTCTCAAGAGGACATCCAACAAGTCCATCAACCAACTCCAAGTCGAATAACTGCTTGCATAAAGGGCATAGGTAGATCAACACGTTATTGACTTCCTCAATTTGTGAAGCTCTTCTACTTGTTAAACCATTCTGTTTTTCTGCAATTGTATTCATTTCTTTGTCTGTACAGTATTCAAAAAGTCAGTATAAATTTGAAAACTGAATAAATCACAGAATAATGTAGATAGAGAGGTACAAATTGACACACATGCATGGAATGACATGGGGTTTTATTAGAACCGAAACAATACAAAAGTTCAAAAAAGTTCAATAGATGGCGCTTCATCTGATCAGAATAGCAATCAATAATTAGCATAACAAAGTAAGACAAAGCAAAGATGATGTTATTTACAGGAAATGCTCAATATGTCCACCATCATTCCTCAACAATAGCTGTAGTCGAGGAATAATGTTGTGAACAGCACTGTAAAGCTTGTCCGGAGCTATGGTGAGGCATTGGCGTCGGATATTGTCTTTCAGCATCCTTAGAGATGTCGGTCGATCACGATACACTTGCGACTTCAGGTAACCTCAAAGCCAATAATCGCACGGACTGAGGTCTGGGGACCTGGGAGGCCAAGCATTACGAAAGTGGCGGCTGAGCACACGATCATCATTAAACGACGCGCGCAAGAGATCTTTCAAGCGTCTAGCAATATGGGGTGGAGCGCCATCCTGCATAAACATCGTACGTTCCAGCAGGTGTTTATCAGCCAGGCTGGGGATGATGGTGTTTATCACCCAGGCTGGGGATGATGCGATTCTGTAACATATCGGCGTACCTCTCACCCATAACAGTAGCAGTTACAAAACCAAAATCACGCATTTCCTCAAAGAAAAAATGCCCGATAACGGTAAATGTGGTAAATCCAGCCCATACCGTGACTTTCTCGTCGTGCAATGGAGTTTCCACGACAGTTCTAGGATTTTCGGTAGCCCAAATTCTGCAGCTGTGGGCGTTGACAGACCCTCGGAGCGTGAAATGAGCTTCTCGGTCCACAACACGTTACTCAACCAATCGTCATCTTCCGCCGTCTTTTGAAACGCACACACCGCAAATGCCCTCCGATTCACTAAATCGCCAGCTAACAGTTCATGATGCCGATGGATTTTGTACGGATAGCATCGGAGGGTACGCCTAAGTGCCAACCAAACAGTAGTGTATGGAATGCCGGTGCGACGTGCGACTGCACGAGCATTGACTTCCCCGTGCATAGACGAACCCGCTACAGTCTCCACTTCTTCCTGAACTGTCTCAGCAGCATTACGCCTTGTGCTCGGTCGGCCACTACGTGGTCTATCGTCTAAACAATCCGTGGCTTCGAAATTCGAAATCATTCTCGCCAAAGCTGCATTTGTCAACGGACCTTTACCCGTTCGAATCCCCTTCCTAAGGTGATAGGATCGTAACGCTGAAGTAGCACATTTCCCATTCTGATAATAAAGCTTCACTAAAATCGCCTTTTCAGGTAACGTCAACATGGTGCGACTACTGGCACATCTGATTCTCTCCCTCATTACAGCTCCTTTTATACATGATTGTCATGCGCAGTCAGTGACGTTCTGCTGTCCAGCGGCATCTGTCGGACAATTTATGAACTATGTTTTTTTTTCTAATAAAATCCCATGTTATTCCAAGCATGTGTGTCAATTTTTACGTCTCTGTCTACATTATTCCGTTGTTTATTAGGTTTTCAAATTTATACTGACTTTTTGATCACCCGGTACATATCAATCACATCTACCGATGTCCACTCAATTCAGATAATTTCTTCGTGGTGCGTGTTTTTTTTTCTTTTTCTTTTTGTGGTTTAACGTGCATATTCCTTCTGTAACTTTTATCATATTCTAAATTTTATTCGGCATCCTCTGTACAAGCTCATGGATATCAGCCTATCGTGTCGGCATCTGTTATTCTACAAGAGCGTCTGAAGTTTCCTAGAGAGTTTTGTACAATAGGACAATGACGACTGAAACACTCGAGTTAGTCCTATCTGTTGTCTATATGAATGATAGATACGATTGCTGGGCATTCCGTCACATTTGTCCATACAAATGCATGATGCATGGGACATAGGAGCAGGGTTTAAAAAGCGAAAGATGAAATTCAGTCCTAACAATGCAAGCAGCAACCACCATAACGTCGAACGGCATTTACTTGACGTACTTCCCATGGGTAAAGCAACTAGATATTATGTAAATTGAAAGTTTATCGGGGAGGAAGGAAAAAAGGGAAGGAACTAACGACATCAGCTGCATCGGGATTTTATGCGGAGTCAGCGGCAACGTATTGTGTACTGGACCTGGACTCGAACCCGGAATCTCTTGTTTACGAAGCAGTTGCTTCAACCAGTGCGCCGGCCGCATGCAGTGTTTACGGCAAATGCGCGAACTGTCTCGGCACGCTCCCCGGCCGGTTCACACTCCCACCTCTCTGCAGTCCCCATTCATGTCCCCCAAGCTCGCTGATTTTAGATTCCCGCTGGAGGTAGAACGTAGATGTTCATCCGCACTGAAGGTTGTGGAATCGTCTCCCATCGAGGCGAATCGATCAGATGAGTGCTTGGTGTCTCTTCTTTCGGACATATCTGAAAGAAGAGACACTATTCGTTCACATAAAACGACGAGAGCCAGAGGCATGATTTATGCAGCCGCTTACACTAATGCAGCCCCATACCGCACAGAATCGCGTCTTGCTGTATAGAGTTTCTGCACAACATTAGGCGTGCACCGCTCACCCCTGTGTTTTCCTTCATGTTCACTCTCCTTAGCCCGCATCTCGTGGTCGTGCGGTAGCGTTCTCGCTTCCCACGCCCGGTTTCCCGGGTTCGATTCCCGGCGGGGTTAGGGATTTTCTCTGCCTCGTGATGGCTGGGTGTTGTGTGCTGTCCTTAGGTTAGTTAGGTTTAAGTAGTTCCAAGTTCTAGGGGACTTATGACCACAGCAGTTGAGTCCCATAGTGCTCAGAGCCATTTGAACCATTTTGAAGATCTTAACCGACGGAAACAAGAGAGGAATGTCACACCTTGTCAGTGACAGTCGGTTTCAAAACGGACAGGAATTGCTGCTGTCAGAGAATACAGGTCCTTCTCAAGTAGTTTCTGAGAGAACTTTGCGAAGAAATAGTGTGCAATGCAAATTTGAGTCCATTACCTCGTAAAAGGCCATTGCCCACAGGGCACGTGATGCTGCACACCTTCAGTTGCTTGAACACAGATACTAAACTATAGCTGACTGGAGACGTATAGTGTGGTCCGACCAGTCGTGATTTTACTTTTCAAAATATATAAGTCATCGGGTTTACCGACTGCCCAATAAGGCGTTTAACTGACAGAATGTAGAGGCTGTAGTTCCACCTAGACGTAGTTCTGAGCTGGTTTAGAGTTGTTTTTCGCACTATGACTTGGGCTCACCCATTAAGATTACCGTGCACATGAATCAGCCCATTTTTCAACATTCTCAGGTACCAAGTGCTGACGTCTCATCTACCCCTTAGTAAATGTGTATGCTGTGGTCACTCCCGACTTCAATCATGACAATAGCATTGTACACAGGACTACAGACGAACATTCCTGGTTTGACGAGCTCTCAGGCACCCTATGGCAACTCGACTGATCCACAGAGTGTCAGAATCTTAATCTCATAGCAAATGTCTGGTACTGTTTCGATCAGTGAATGTAACATAATAATCAACATTCCCACAAGTTGGTAGCTCTACTGTTGAAAAAATTTGTATACTCTTCTCCGCGCCGAATTGAGGCCGTTATCAAGGCTAGGCACTGTGTAACTAGGTATTAGCGTCAGGTCTCCTGGGGTGACTAAGCTTTTGTTTGTTGTGCTTCGTTCTGTAGCAGTGAAATTGGGTACGGGCGAACAGAGGTGAGCCGTGTAATTTTGATGGCTTCAGTGGGGCACTTGGACGACACGTCAGTAACTAGAGTTCATTTGTCGTCACCTTATCTTCACAGTCTGATGGAAACCCTTGACTCCAGTGGCCCCTCCAAAAGTCTGGTGCGGCTTCCCAGTAGTCATTCCACGAAATCACAATGCAGAGATGACCAAGCAGCTTGCGTGGTGTCGGGGTGGAGAGGTGGGAAATTCACCTAATTTATGTACATCTGTATCAGAAAGGCAGGTACCCTCTGCTTCTTCCCCTTGAGCTGCCACTTTTTCTATCTCGCAGTGGACAATAATTAACACTGTAAGATATTATTTGGGCCTCGAGTGGACAATTCAAGAGTTGACACTTGTGTCATAATTTTTTTTGGTGATGATTTGATTAATTAACATCTCTCAAAAACGTATGGTACAAGGGCAGGATATTAAGCATCGTACCTTAACTATACAACTGATAATCAGATTGGCTATCACTACGAGATTTATTAACTTAGGATACAGAGACAATTCAATGTACACTGTAATTATTCTGTAATATAATATACAAAATTAGGTAACTGAGAATGAGCTCTTAGCAAAGTCAAGTGGGGACCTGCTATGTAACAACGGCTCCCTACGTTCTATTGGGAGAGGGTGAAATTTCACATAGACTAAAAATTCTACTTCGCTGTGGAACAGTGATCTAGTAACATAATTCATCTACAGCTTCACACATGCAAAAATCCCTGGTGTGGCCACAATTAGATGGTGCACGTAGCTGAGAGCGTCAGCATGAACAAACAAGTCCCAACTTTGCTATTGCTGCCAATGCTTGACCGAACTGTGAAGTCTGATCGTGGGCAGACAACTATCAGCACTGGGTTGCTCTGCAGACTGCAAACAGGATTTGCGACCTCCGTTGCGAGCTGCAGTCGCGGATAATTTCTCGACAACTCACGGATTCGGAAGATAACTTATTCCGACCGACGATTACGCTCAGTCCATGACTGCAACGCCTGAGGCCGCTCGGCTAATCCCGCGCGACACAGAACACATATCGAGCATGAAAACAGGAAGAAGGTGTACTGAACTGCGAAAAAAAAATTCAAAATAAAAGCTGTGCACGGTCCAAGGTTAAAAAGTGCATCATCCACCGAAGTATAGCAGCCACCGCTTAATGGTTTGCCGCCACGGTAATTCAGCGTGTTTGGTCAGAGGGCTGCTTGCCCTGTGTAATAAAAAAAGTGAGTAAAGGAATCAACGATCAACTTGAACTGATGTCTTGTGACGTCCGCCCAGACCAAACGCAACGAACAATACCGAACAAAATAAAAAAAAGGTTAATATGTCACGGTGTTGGACTGCAAAGCCGATGAACCGTGTTCAAAACTTCCTTATGCCCTTTATTTTTATTTTTTTCCATAACACTCTGAACTGTCCGTCCGGTAATTGACATGTAGTAGCCTTCGTACTTGTCATATTTATTATACGTTGGTTATACAATATTACTCATGCGGCAAGAATAGAATACCGTCGGAAGTAAATGTGAAACTAGTGAGAGGAGCCGAGATACCACATAGACGTCTCACAGAAATGAAAACAACAGAAAAAAGATCGGGTGTAAACTATGTTAGAACAAAGGAATTCAAGAGTCAAAACTTCCTAAACGGAACGCAACTTCAAAAATGTTAAAAACGTATGTTTTAACCGAGCGCAGATAAGCTGTATGTGAAGCTGATGCGTTCATTTGTTGCAGATTGTGTTGAAAACTTGAATGTTTTAATTTTTTCCTTTGGAGTGATCACATTCACATTCATACGAACACCTAAACCGGGCAAGGAGGCATATCTTACTCACTCACCAGAGGTACAAATTAGGTGCGTCGGTAAGATATTTCCATCTTATGAAACACGTACCGTCACTAATGCCGTGTGTGACACACCAGACGTGTTTTCCGGTGGATGATTCGGTTTACTTGCAACCTTGTCATCAACCGGTTGCGGTTCCCGTTCGAAAGCCATTTCCTTTCAGCTGCTGATAGAGTGGTTGTGCAAAATTAGCTCTCATTATAGGTTACTTCTTTACACCTCGCTGTTGCAAACGGACGTTACACCACGACACAGACACAAATCTGAATACAGATATTGGCAGGATCGAGCTTTGAACACGGCCGCCCAACTAAGCAGTGCAACACTGTGACCGGCTAACGACGACGCCGTAGCTCTGACACACTGCTCTATGTTACGCTCCTTGTGCTTGGACCGTTCACTGACTCTACACGTATTTTCCTTTTTTTTTCACAGTTCAGAACACCTTCTTCCTGTTCTCATGCTTAGGGCCCTCATACCACTAAATCTGAGGGTGGTGCGATGGGGAGTTTCCCTTGTCAGCAGCAAAACTATTATGCAAGGCGGGCGCCAGTCGCTCCAGACTTGAGCCGGGCCACTGGCCTCTACATGCAGGCTGCTACAAAGGCATACCGCCAACCGTTCGCCAGTGGTCGCCTCTGGCGGCACCCCGCTTTTGTCACCGACCGGCCGCCTTCTGGGAACTCTCTGGCTCCACCACACGCGGTTCTCTGAGAGAGCGGCCACAAAGATTCAGCAGAAAAAAAAAAAGAACAGAAACGAGACCAGAGCCCACACCCAATTTTATCGGAGCAAATAAAGTTAGAGCTTCAGTAACCGATCACAGGTTATTTTCATGATCTCAATCGGCCCGCTCCCACCTGCGACATTTCGGGTGAGTTATAAAAACGGAGAAAAAAGAAGAGCACAAGCTAACAAGAACTTTGCGTCTTTCAAACTGACATCGTGTGGTGGCTGTAACGCACCTACAACCTTGTCCATACCGCCTTGTCACCTGCCGTGTGAACGTTACGAAATGTCCAGTACGCCTGAATCAGAGTGACAGCTCTTCGTCTTCTGTTAATTTAAAATGACGGATTGCACGTGTTCCGTTCGACACACTGTTCGCAGAAGATAAGGGGTCCCTGCAAGGGATAATCACACAAAAACAAGACAGATGGAAAAAACTAAGTATACTGTTTATCACTGCAAAATTAATCGCCTTAGCTGTTAATAAATTTATCCCATGTGAGACAAGACGGTCGAAGCCTACATGGAAAAGTGTTCGCGGCTGCCTACGGAAACGTGATTGTACTCATGCGTGCACCTATTCGTCTGAAACAAATCAACGACCACGAATTTCTTTTTTTGTGGCTTCAAAGATAAGTAACGTCCACAGGGGAGAGATAGGGACTGTTTGGAGGGTGTGTGAGGGTTTCCCAGCGAAAGTTCAGCAGCGTTATCGAAACAACCTAGACATATTTCCCGTCTACACGTTGCCAAGATGGTTTCGAGTACGTTGCTGAACATTCGATGCGAAGCCCTCACACATCCTCCAGTAGACCACGATCTATGGTCCTGCGATATCTATATTTTTGGAGCCCTAAAGAAAGACATTCGTGGCCATCGAGTTGCTTCGGACAAAGTTGTGCATGCATGGGTACAGCCATGGTTCCATAGCCAACTGCAAACATTTTTTAACGAAAGCATGTACCGGCTTGTCTCACAGTGAGATAAATGTATTAACAAATAAACCGATTACTTTTAAAAAATAAAAAGAGTTTACTTACTTTTCTCCATCTGTCCATTTCATTGCCCATTACAACAATGAGACGCTTCGTTTTGAAGGTTTCTCTGACTCTGTAAAGGTAAAACTACAGAATGAGTATGACGTGGAAGTCGCATTCGCTGAATGGCTAAGATCTTGAGGTAAGCAACGCGGGGACACCAACTGCAGAAAGAGAGATAATGCACCAGACGGTCAAAAGCGTATTGCGTAAGTTTCATAACAGCAACATTTTATCACCGGAACAGTACAGTTAATTCCACTCGTTGCTAAAGCCGCATACAAACGTCGTCCTCAAATTCCAAAAAGAAAAATAAAAGAAATGTGAAAGCTGCAAACGTCAGGGCATTCATTGGCAGCCTTTGAAATTTGTAACGGAAATCAGTTTAATTTCGACGCTAGGCAACACATGCTGACATTAAAAAACGTTTAATTGCAGCCGACAATCTGAAATAACTAAAGCTTAAAATTTGCTTTGATCGTGAGCAATAATTGCTGCTATCAATTAAGAACAAACGGATTAAACTGTTAAACTAGCTAAGAGAGAGAAATAATAGAACCAGATTGCTAAAATTTCGCTCCTAGAAACAGTGCGCCCTCTCTTAAATAGATTTAAAAATGATGTTGGTTTATGTGAACATCAACTGATATGAGAACAAATTACGCACATCGTAAGAGCTTAATCGTATAAGTGCATTGTGAAACTACTGGAGCGATCATTTAAACTTCCGGTATTGGTTTGAAGGTTATCTAGAAAGTGACCTGCTACCCTTGTAAGTAGGCTGTTTAGGTTTTCTTATTGGTAACGCCACGTAGCGCTCTGTATGAAAATCACTGGCTGTGCTGTGTGCAGTCTGTGGCTAGTTTGCATTGTTGTCTGCCATTGTAGTGTTGGGCTGTCGGCTGTTAACAGCGCGTAGCGTTGCGCTAAAAAAAATATTGTGTGTCAGTTTATGCACAGTCATGTATAATATTTCTAAGGGGACGTTTCACCCTATAAGAAAGTACTGAAATTGTTAAAAGGAAATTAATAAAAAAATCTTAAAACTAAATCTTCGTATTACTCTTCTACATAATCAAAATCCAAATTTAACCATTTATTGTGTATGCTAACGTGATGACACCTTCCCTCTGAATGTCTTTTTACCGCCTCAGGTAGTACCCTGCCCGTGGCAGCATCATGAAGTTCCTGGTCGAAGGCAGTGAGCTGGCTGGGGAGTCACTTTTTTATGTACATCAAGATGTGCCAGTTCTGGGAAGGATGTCCAAAACGTCCGATTTTAACTAAGGCAATAATTCTCGTGTTTTCTGAGCAAAGTATGCGATAATATTGTTGTAAAAGGAAGACCCACCGTTATTCAAGAGATCACATCACTTGTTTTGAATGACCCTCTTTCTGCTATGTATGAGACATTTTTTTTTTTTTTTTTTTTTTTTAGCATTCCTGATTTTGGACTCGAGTGGGATGATATGGAGTATTACTTAGAATATCAACTCTGTTTATTTCAGTCTGTTACAATGTGCCAACATGTTGAATTTACAGCCGGCCGGTGTGGCCGAGCGGTTCTAGGCGCTTCAGTCTGGAACCGCGCGAACGCTACGGTCGCAGGTTAGAATCCTGCCTCGGACATGGATGTGTGTTGTGTCCTTAGGTTAGTTAGGTTTAAGTAGTTCTAAGTTCTAGAGGACTGATGACATCAGATGGAAAGTCCCATAGTGCTCCGAGCCATTTGAACCATTTTTGTTGAATTGACAAAAATAACAAGCTGTACATTGAAACGTAAACTGCTGGATTTATCACAAACTGCAGAGTACAGATAAATTTTACCAAAAGTACTAACATCGAACTGACAACGATACAGTGCACTGTACATTGAATAACCATGTGGTGGTTTTACAGAAAATCAAAAAGGTTAGCTTAGGTCTGGTGACAGTGCAGACAACCAGTTCATGGACTGTTGATAGAAATTCAGTCTGTTGGGTTCATAACAAAAGACAAGATTGACAAGAGTCCACCAGCAGTACTGTAATAAAATGGATGTCATATCCCATCACGGATAAGTGCTACAAAATAGCGTGTCTCAAAACTTCTACAGTAGTCCTCCACAACGCTGAACTGATATGACAATCAAAGGCACTCATGGCATGGAGAGATTCGATTGCTGTGGCAATGAAACTGTCTTGCAGTGGTCTTCAAGACTGGTTGTCCTTCCACGTTCCGTAAAATCGACGAACAAGATTTCTGTAGGATGCCAAGCAATGCACGTCGAAAAGTATTTGAACATATTTCTAGTTGTCATAACAGTACAATATTTAGAATGACATCATTTATCAACTTAATCACCCTGATTTTCGACGATGATGATGATGATGTTTGGATGTGGGGCGCTCAACTGCGCGGTCATCAGCGCCCATACAAAGTCGCAATTTGTACAAAGTCCAATTTTTTTTACGCAGTCCAATCTAGCCACGGTCACGAATGATGATGGTGATGATGAAACGCCGAAGACAAGACAAACACCCAGTCTCCTGGCAGAGAAATTCCGCAACCCGGCCGGGAATCGATTCCTGAACTCCTTGATCCAGAGACATCAACGCTAGCCACTAGATGCACTTGCACTAGGACGATCGTTGCCCAAGCAATACCTGTAGGAAAAAGGTTTTTCAGTTGAGCAGAAATCCACGTGTGCACGGCTTCTTTCAGTTCTTCCTCGGAGATGGATCGACGAGCTCTTAAACAACCTTTAATTGGGCTAGACAAATAGAAATCCGACATGCAAGATCGGGACAGTATGTAGGATGCTCACAAACTCTACATGCATTTAGAGGAGCGTTTGTACGGTGTGAGAGGCGATATGTGGACAAGCGTCGTCCTTTAAAAAGCGAACGCGGTTTGACAATAGACTTGTTTCGAATTGCAGGCTTCAACTCGTTAAAGATCATATCACTGCAACGTTGACTGTTTATTGTTGAAATCCTTCTCAGGTAAGGCTCTGGATTTAGCCTTTGTGCGTCCCAAGAAGCTGCGAGCATCTTTTCTTTCGCCTGGAAATTCATGTTTCCACTGTATACGCTTTATTCTGTCGTTCAGATAGGTTTCATCTTCTTCATTAGCATGTCGCTCCAGCAGTAGCTGACATGCACTCGCAATATTGCACTTGTGCCCTGGGACCGATCCTGCAAACGCTTTACAGAGTTTATAACAAACACTTGCACGGAGTGACACTTGTACAGACGGGGATGTATTGACATTTGTAGGGAGCTGAGGACACTGTAGGTACTGGACAGGGTGTTCCAGAAGTAGGATACGCCAGCCTATCCACCACTACCTGGGACCTATTCTGGGGAAGGCCAAAGCCTGTTTCCTGTACAAAGTTCCCTGTTTCCACACCAGTTCTTAGTGTGCCAGAGTTTAGTACTGCAGCTGACCCTTGACTAGCAAGTACTGTTCCGTGTTGCAATGCTGAGATAATGTAGTTCACTGGGACCACCAAAGGAAAGCCTTTACTGATTTACAACGATCATTGGTATATAGTGAGCTATACAAACAAACAAGAAGTGACTTATTGGGGTTGTGTAAACTTTCTAAACAATAAATACAGAGGAAGATTATCCACAGAAAGAACACAGTTTTGGGGGAAGGTATCCACGTTTGTATTCCAGATGAAGCAGCAAATAAAGTGCGAAAAAATGTTGGCAGTGCAAACAAGCTGAAAAACAGAAAAAGACAGACGCTACAGTTTCATCAGTTTACGTTGAAGAAGAAGGGCAGCTCTTCAATCGAGGCTACAGCTTAGTAACCTCATTACCAACCAGCACGAAACAATCGTTTCATCGTATTAGACGAAAATATACAGGAACTATCCTGGAGGAATATTCTTTCAAAAAAATAATTTGCTGATGAATCATGACAGCAATTCTTTGCTTGCTGTTGATACCAGGGGACCGAATGACGGAATACTGGTGTTTGCCAGCGACGTGGGAAAAACGTGTTTCAGTTTCGACAGCTCCACGCCGACCTTATTAGTTCTTGGGAGGAAACAAAAACAATTCCTTTTGTTTATATATTGCTGCCAAATAAAAGGTAAGGAACATATGAACTTCCTTTTTTTAGTCAAAACTAACGTGCCTTGGTGGAACCCTGTACCTCTGATCAAAAAAATGGTCAAATGGCTCTGAGCACTATGGGACTTAACTTCTGAGGTCATCAGTCCCCTAGAACTTAGAACTACTTAAACCTAACTAACCTAAGGACATCACACACACCCATGCCCGAGGAAGGATTCGAACCTGCGACCGTAGCGGTCGCGCGATTCCAGACTGTAGCGCCTAGAACCGCTCGGCCAACCCGGCCGGCCTCTGATCATGGACTTCGAAATTGCCATCGTCCAAGCAGCTAACAGATTGTTTCCTGGAAAAGAGGTTACTTGTTTGCAGTTATAATTTTAACCAATGTTTCTGGAAACTAGATCAGTGTTGCAGTCTCGTTTCAGTCTACATACAACGAAAAAGAGCAAGTATGCTGTCACATAACAATGTGTTCTGCTGTAGTACATCTTCCCCTGGAACTGTTGGAAGATGGTTGACTGTGTAGTCAGGAGAGTACGCCTGAAATCCAAAAACTTCAGGGCTTCTGCGACTATTTAGTGGGCAAGTGGCTCGATAATGAACACATGCCAAGAGAGATGTGAAGTTGCAGTGGAAAGTGCAATCGTACTAATAACGTCTCAGAAGGATGGAACCGAAGAATAAATACATTAATGCCAAAAGTTCATCCAAATGTTTAGTCATTAGTGAAAAGTCCTTGAGAAGATGTAGACCAACACAGACCTTAGTTTGATCGACCAGTTTTAAACTTTGATGGGAAAAGAAGCAAAAAGTCAGTAATAAAGACTGACGAAACGATTGAAAAGGCTTGAAAGAAACTCCAAATTAATGGGAACTTTGTGTGGCCAACGCACAGAAGTTACAATAACGACTAAAACGTAAGCATCATTGCAAAATTTGTGAGTATTGAAAGGTAGTTTAATGTAATTACTGGGAATCATGTAAATATTGTAAAGAAATTTAAAGGGGGCTAAAATAGACAACCTTCCCGTGGTTTTCCCTGGAAACCACACAAAAAGGCTAAGTGTCTTTTGAAATTGGTAAAATATTCTGTAATGAAGACTGACAAGACTATCTCAAAGGCCAAGACTTTTATAGGGAATAATCTCAGCATTCACCTTGAGAGGTTCTCAGAATCAAAATCTGTATGAACGGACACTGACTGAATACAAAATCTTAGCAGCGGAAACCCCAGCAATTGACAAGCAATTAAATCCATACATTCTCCCTCCGTTACAACATGAGCAAACTAGCATGAAACTGGTAAAGACTAAATAAATTACCATAAAAAGTGATTGGTCGCAGTTCTGCAACCTTTGAACGTATGTTAAAAATAATTTGTAGTAACATATGACTATGGGAGGTGGCATGCCTATCCAGTGCACACAGTGGCCTGCCCCCTCTCATGTTTACAGCAATCATCTTACTCTCAATAATTCGATTCGGGGAGGCATAGACCAGGATGGTCATTACAATGCTAATATTGAGAACTCGGAAGATACGAATGTTTTCCTTTCTAATTGCATGCGGTGAAGTGAGGCTATTCCTTCCCACATGGCATCTCTCGTCGCCTGGGTGGTCTGGAAAGACAGGACGATTCTGCTAGTCAAGAAAGGGCTATGCCGGCTGGTGTGAGGGACTGCCTGAATAGGGTGGATGCTGCCTCGACACCGACATCGCCGTAAGAGCGGGACGACACGCCCACGGTGGGTTCTGAGGGAGCGCCTGGGATGAGAGATTCTGTTTCTTTGCGGAAATTCGGTATAAACACACCTTCTGGCGCGCTACGAGTAACGCATGGGAACGACATGAGTTCCCAGGCGTTTTCTGCTCATGGAAAAGCTCCGAGACAGAGCAAAATCGGCGCAGAAATTGCCACCAAGTATTTCCATTTGTGTAGTAGAAGTGCTTCGGCAATAGAGTGGAATTTGTATTGGTTATCAAGTTGCTGATTGTCACGTTTAGCCACGGCCACTGTGGTGGGGGTGGTAATGTACAGGGTTTGGCTTGTATGGGTGCTCTGTGAGGGAGTCTAGTCTCATATTCAGTCTGAGTAGGTTACAAGACTGAATACTCGCTGCTCTTGACAGTCTACCTTCCGTTGGCTGTCTAATATACTTTTGTTTAATAGTACCTGTCTGACGAAGTTGTTCAAGTTTCGGCTTCAACGTAGGTCTCTGAGCCGGCCGGGGTGGCCGAGCGGTTCTAGACGCTACAGTCTGGAACCGCGCGACCGCTACGGTCGCAGTTTCGAATCCTGCCTCGGGCATGGATGAGTGTGATGTCCTTAGGTTAGTTAGGTTTAACTAGTTCTATGTTTTAGGGGACTGATCACCTCAGAAGTTAAGTCCCATAGTGCTTAGAGCCATTTGAACCATTTAGCTCTCTGAATATAGTTGGCAATTGAGTGTTTTGCGTACAAACAGACTATGTTGCCCGTTAAACTCAATCACTCTACCGTCAGTGATTGTGTGGCGACCTTTTTCCATATCCCTCAGAAGCGCATTTGAATTGCTTGGAAGTCTTTACTCTCGAACAACCAGGCCAGGATAATTAGTATCTGGCTATACTCAAGACATTATCATCACCGCGACGGGATGTCGAAGCAACCAGCCATCGCTGCCAGTACACCTGATCATGTTCTTGCAGTAAAGAAGACAGCCTGGCAATGTATGTCCGCAGCACCGGCAGATTATGGAATTTTGCTACGTGATAGTCAAAGCTCAGCAGAGTGCGCCTTTTTCCGTCCTTTCTATCTTGGGACTATCTTGGGTTTTCATTGTCTGAGTTCTCACTACTGTTACAGCGCAATTAATGTCGGGTTTGCCGTGTGTTTTTCTTAAGATATGAGTTGCAAGTAATTGGCTCCACATACCACTTGGTCATAAATGTCACAAGCTATTTCATGGACAACTTCACCTTCACAGCAATTATCTGTTTATCAAATTGACATATTGTAAATGTTTCATGAGTTTTTCATTTTGAATTTACTCAGAATAAATCCAACTGTTATCTTGAACAGAACTTTCATTCTGTAGTTAGGTAGCGCAACCCTTTCATCTGTCACAACAGTAATTAAACTTCCCACTGTTAAATTAATTTTTATCAAATTAAATTATTGCTGGTGCCATATTCTTCTCTACTCCACTTGCAGGATTGAGTACAATCAGTTTGAATTTCTGTTTTAATCCATGTGCAACAGCAAAAAGTCAGAGACAGGAAAGTGGGGCTTAGGGATATCATTTCAATATGCAAATTCTAGCTGAATTTAGTGCTAAACGCACTGCTAGCGCCGGCACCTTGCATAAAATGGCGACCCTGATAGGATCTTTCCTGTGAATTGCTTATAAGCAAGCTGTATTCTCAGGAGGAACATTGAAATTTTTTTCTACTTAATTTTTTTAATGAGTAATACCCAAATTCTTTTGTTGGTAGTTCCGCGATTAGTTTCAAGTAGTGGCGCATGATTACAGTTTTTTTTCAGTGTATTTATTTTTTGTTTGTTCATTGTTATTTGTGCTTCTATGATGTGGTGTCTGTACCATATCACACCTTGTCGGCTTTGTGTGAGGTTTCTGTACCACAATATATCGTGCATGTGATTACAGTGTTGGAACAGCGTTGCTGAAGTTTTATGTCTACATGTCAAGTATACATATAGGGAGTAGATTTTTCTTATTATGCTTATTAGACATCATTAGTAGTATTAGGTATGAGGATACTGCAGAATATGAATGATCATGAGAAGAATGGCATGACTATTAGGAGCGAAGATAAATCAAAAGAGGATGCATAATCGATAAGCTGCAGGTTAATAACGGGGATAGGTTCGGAGATGTGATGGGCACATGACCATCAGAACAGGGCGACAGGATCGTTGATGAGGTATGCGATTTGGACGCGATGTTAGAGCAACGTCGTGGCCGTGATTATGATAGTGAGGTAGAGGATGAAACAGAGACAAGCACACAGATCGAGAAGGTAGCAGAAGTTTATATTCTAACGAACGAGAGCAGACAGAGGCCAGCTCGGCCACGCCAGAGCTCTAGCGCCCATGTGTCCAGAGTTACATCGCCCATTGGTGACGAGGATTAAAAAGATGACAGTAACATAATACTGAGCTTCCCACTATCAATGAAAGAAGATGCTGACGAACAGAGTAAGAAAGAGAAGGAAGAAGATGACAGACAGCATAAGAAGGATAGAAAGAAGTTGGAAAACAGCATAAGAAGGGTTACGAAGACCTAGCTTCATTAATCGAAGAAGGGGTGCAGAGGAACACTCAGGCAGTAATTTCACATATAGAGGAAATTGGCGAGGAATTCCTAACAATAAAGAGAAAATGTGGAGAAGTAAAAGAAATGTCTATGGTCGCAAAAAAAGTAGCAGACCTAACCAAAACGGCAGCAATAGGGGCAATGAAAACCGCGGAAGCAACTTCCAGACTCACAGATCGCTTGCGACGTACAACACAAACCCACTCAAAATCCCTAATGTTCTTAAAAACCCAAGGTAATATCGTGCTTACGAACACCACGAAACGAATGGAAGAAGTAGAGAGTCGGATAGCAAAACTAGAGCGAAACGGGCACACGAGCACTGCTCGTTCGGATACAAATGGTGGAGTACAGGGATTGTGTCTCCAAGGGAAAGCCCGCCGTGCTCTAGCCCAGTGACAGAGTGCAGAACTAACAACGCGTACGCAGAAACAGCGAGTAATAGCTCCAATAATTGCAGCCCACTTAGGAGAGTGAATGCTGAATGCCACTTCCACTGTGATACCGAGGTAGCACATCACAGTTATCAGAAAGATAGATCAGTACACTCAACAGACGTACGAGTATCGGAAACGAGTGACAACACCAATGCGAGGATAGGACAGGATTATGATCACAATCACTTCCTGTAGATACTAAAATTCCAGAAGTTCAAAGATAATGGAAGGTCGATGCATCCCAAGAACCGGATGATGCAGTTCTCAAATTCATTACCGACATCATGGCCACCCCAGGCAAAATTCGAATTCATATGTGTACACATCGAAGGCGATGCCGTGGAAAAGATGCGGGGTATGGCAGTGACGTGTCGGACTTACCAGGAATTTGTTGGGGCATTCCTGCGGACCTACTGGTCAAAGGAAACTCAAGGCAGGATTAAAGTGGAAATAATATTTTGTCCTGAACTGGCAGTGTCCGGGCAATTGAATGCAACCAATTTTTTAATGATTTATTCAAGAAGAATCAGTTTTTAGATAATCCATATAGCAAGGGTGAAATTGAGAGGCACCCACATGCCTTGCTCATACTGTGGCATCAAGCAGTCGGGCCTGCAAGATGAGTGGTCTGTCAAGCGAGTGGATTCATTCTTATTTATCAAGCAACATGAGCTCTAGTACTCACAATTAAGTTACAAATTATTCTCCTGTTTGCATATTATGCAACGGAAACGGATAACGCACATCTGACTATTAGTAATTTACACAACTCTGACTGTTCACTACGCAGTGGCAATACCACATTTTCTTTCTTACCCAACGCCTTTGTTCAACACGTGGCCATCGCACTGAATATGAATTTCGCATACATTATAAATTCTGGGTATCAAGACAACATACTATTCGAAAGAAAAGGCCACCAATCTTTTTCTTTTCACTATCTTATTTATTCCGATAAATTCTATAACCTAACACACCATTACATTTTCTACAACAATAACACATGAGAAATTCCGCTCAGTGGGCATGGCTTTACATTGGTGATTCACTATCTTATGGTCTCGTAATTATTTAACGCTACAGTGAACTTTCTGGATAGGATGGTGGATCTTTTACTATATCTCATACTTCGACTCTCACACCCATCATCACGAAAATTCCCTCCAGACCGAGCGGTGCAAAAGGAAGACGCATAACCCACAGCCTCTGTACCTATCTTTCTACTCTCCCATGCAAACCACACATATTTAAATTACATGAAATACACCACACTGGCAACATGGAATACAACACAAGGAATAGTCGCAACGTTATAATCACATCACTTTCAGCTTTCCCACGTCAATTAGTAATCATCCCAGTTTCACACTACACTGCCCCACTTCGTAAATTTTCTTTCCTACTATGAACTCTGGAGGATATATGCACGTCTTCCTGTGCAATGCAAGCCGAGTGGCGTTGCTGGATAGACGGCTGACTTACCTTGCTTCACTCTCAGTGTATTATAGTTTGAATCAAGCGTCACACGGAAACATAACACGCAAAGTAATATTAAGAACATATTCGTCACACACGCGAGTCCTCAACTGATACCATGGACGAGTACTTCTCTTTATCCTTTGTCTCACACACAGATTGAGAGTCACACAGTACTCACCACGTGGAAGTACTCGTCTCTAATTTCAAGTCCTGCACACGCCATATTTCCAACTTATAGTACACACGCCAGTAATTCAGATTAACTTTAGCACTCGGAAGTATTTCAACTTATTGCTACACGTGGTTTCATTGTGACCGTTGGTCACTTCCGAAGATTACTATGATCCCCTTAATATTACCTGCCTGACATTTAATTCTCCCCACAAAAGTTCCTGAAATAGAGAAATTATTATTCCAAACTACTCTTAAGTATTCCACATGCATACCATTCTATCCACTCTTTTGTCTTTATGGAGCATACCTGACAGGTCTTACCAACACAATATCCAGCGCCAGAATGCTGAAACGTGGCCGTTCTTCAGGTCATCTCGCACATCCATCGAGGTGGGGGAAGACCAGGCTACCCATTGGTCAGCCACATTTCAGGCGCTCAAAGTTCAGGTAAATTTCATCTCTTTGGTTCCACCAAAGATGACCAAAGGACCGTCTCAAAGATGATCATATATTGCACATTCACTATCTGTGGTTAGCAGACTACCACACATTTATTCATTTCGCAGATCTCACCAAATTCGATGTAGGGATTTATTTTGTGGGAATGCACATGTGATCAATTAAATAAATAAATTGTCATTCTTTCCTACACTGGTATCCGGCTTCAGTGTATTAAGTGAAATTGAGTTATTATTACAAAAAAATATGTTGTTCTGACAAGAATAACGAAGAATGTTGTACCTATTTTCAACGTCGGGCGGTACTGTACCCTTTCACCATCGGCTACTCATGGAGAAAAAATGGCACGGTACTATCCTTGCAATGTAAGGGTAGTTCTGAACATTTTTTTAAGAAAACTGTATTCGAACAAACGTAGTAAGACATCATAATAACCAGGAGGAGACCTTAGCTCCTGGTGACCGCAAATAGACCACCAAATGTTGTTAATTTACCAAATTATTGACACAGTTGTTGCATTATTGTACTCTCCACAATCCGGAGTAACGTACACATACAAATTTACAACAATCCAAATGACAAATAAAACATTACATCATACAAATAAAAAATAATGGTGAGATAAAAATTTGCTTAATTACCGGGATCTCCATTATTTTTAGGAGTAATCCAATCTTCACTAATTCTATAACAAATAAAAAAATACTAATTGTACTCATAAAATTTTAAATAGCTCACCATCCAAACACAGAGCAAGTAATATGACCTTCACAAATTGCGTTGTAATAATCTTTACACGGCAATGTCTAAATACAAAACAAAATGAACAGAAGAAAAAAAAATTGCGTACACTAGTTATATGTAGAATGTCAGGCCCCATATCATTACCGTAAAATGTACATCAAACCTACCGAGAAATTAAACTGAGAAAAGAACAATGAAATATACCACAACTTACACACTGGTTACGTAACATAGTCTGTCTAAGACATCATGTCATACCTCATTAACTATCATCACTTAAGCAATTACCACCACTACTCGACTGTGAGTTTAACCTTATCCTTGTTCACCAGTACAAATACCTGCTGCTGAGCTAGTCAGTCCATCAACTTTGATCAATACACGCAGTAAATAGTTAGCAATAAGTGCATGAATCCACTCTCGTATTTTACTCTACTGCTCATTTCTCTGTTGTTACATATTTAGACAACAAGAACTTGCATTTCGACTAGCCTCCGTTACACTTCAATGTGAAATATCACCACTATGAC
The DNA here is from genome assembly GCF_023864275.1 of Schistocerca cancellata. Classification (NCBI taxonomy): domain Eukaryota; kingdom Metazoa; phylum Arthropoda; class Insecta; order Orthoptera; family Acrididae; genus Schistocerca; species Schistocerca cancellata. The sequence goes on from NC_064629.1 coordinate 37,166,681, forward strand.
AACGAAAATAAGTGGCTTCAGTCAACACACCAACTAGATTATTACTCTTCACGACATCAAAATGCATCAGTTAATTCCAATATTTGTTGTGAAACGCAAACTCTTGTCCCCTGTGACTACCTTACTGACCAATGCAACAAGACCCGCTACGTTAGTATTACGCCACTGGCTAATAATTAAATCATCCTTGTACCAAATATTCTAATAAACATGCTACGTGAACTTGATAACCCAGAACAACAACAAAAAAACACACTTACTATTCTAAACACATACGTTAATGAAATACAATTACACTTGCTGTCCCTTCAGGAATAAAACATATAAAAAAATGTACACAGTTACAAATACAAATACATTATTCCCTGTCTTGCGAGTCACACGGAATCATTTCATTCTGTGATTTTATTGGGGTCAAAAAGTTGCTGATAGTTTTCCTAGAAACGTCTCGGTATCAAAGCTCTCCCATGGTTACCCAAACGAAAGTCTTTAAGTCACTCAAATCGACATTTTGAACACGCACTGAACAGTAAAGTGTATCTCACATTAAACACAACTGTCACAGTCACTCTCAGAGTACCATCCACACAAATCTGGTCGTCCAGAAATGGCCCTGCAACTACTATTATCCACGGTCCTGCCTTTTCAGTTCATGGTGTAATTAAGTCTTAACTTCCAGCAAACAGCACTTATTCCCGCACCAATTAAGGAAATGTCTCCTACTACAAATGTCCTACTTTAGTTTCTTGTGTTCATACAATAATTAGTCACCAAACGACAACTGTCCTCTTTAAGTATACCAAGCGTCCGACATGCAATTTACAAAGCACACTTAACAAGTCACTGCTAAAAGTTTATGGATCCCACCATTCAGTGGACAAGACAAAACAAAACAATCGTCCTGTCTGCTAAAGACAAAATCTTTTCCACCACTCACAATGTGGAAACACAAGTCCTTCACTTTCCACCTTATTGAGACATACGAGAAGTCATCTTGTTTCACGGCTCCGCAGCCCAGTACTAGTTAATAGTTGCTGTTAAAAAATGCCCGCCAGACTCTGCCGCGAGTCGTTCATTCTGCCGTCGCGCCGCCGCCGCGCGAGCCGAGCCGTTGAGCAGAAAAACCACCCGCTGTATCCTCTGCAGGATACTGTCTCCAGTCATAAGGGTGGCGCAACTTACGAATGGCCAGTGATAGGTGCGTGTCGCCCCATGCCGTTGACCTGTTGTAGCGGGCGCGTGGAGTGTACCCCGACCGACAGTGGAGTGGGGAGCGCTGCGGCTATGTCGCCTCTCTCATGGCGACGTCAGCTTGGCCTCCTTCATTTTTATGTAAGTACGCTCGCGTTCTGCGTGAGCACCTCAGCACTATGACACTCAATCAGTCAGACCCTTCCATGCATCTCGCAACATTACAGACAACAGGATATTCTTACAGTATTTAAATACTCATTGATTACCTTATGATCTATTAGATACATTGTTAATAAAAGAATGTTTGTTCTAAAAAACATAAAATCATACACCCTAGTTTTCTACACGTACAACATCAACTTTTATCCCTTTCTATATACAGCCCACACTTGTGCTACTGATTGTACCTGTCGTCCCTCATACAAAACATGAAAGTGTTAAAAAAAAGGAATAAGAAACGATCTCTACAGCTCATAATAACAATATCAGATAGTAGGCTACTTTAACATCCTATCACAGTGAACATATTAGAAACTGTTGATTCTAAAACTACAATATACAACACACCTTTGTGCTTGTGATAGACTGAAATTAATACCCCTTGAAAGTGTTTTAACAAATAAATAAGAAACAATCTATACAGCTCACGATTACCTACTACATAATGTTAAATAGTAAACTACTTTAACATCCTAACACAATAAACATTTTAGAAACAAATGACTCTAAATCTACAACATACAATGCACCTTTGTGCTTGTGACAGACAGAAATTAGTATCTCTTTACATATTTTACCTTTTATTATATATTACAAGATTTCTAGGACATGTATGTACCATCCACATGACGTCATATCCTGACCTGCCATCGAGGTTCATCCAAATCAAAAAATAAAGCACAATAATGTTTTAGTTATGGATCAGTATCACCCTCTTTACAGGAGTGTGCGGATTGATCACACTACTCTACGACTCTCACTCAACAGACACCACATTTTCCTTCAATCCATTAATACACCAACAGAATAGGTCTAGAAGTCAGCTAACCTTAACACCACCACACTCACGTCAACATACCATACCTTTGCTCCCTTATACTCAACCACATAACATATGGCGTTGTTTCGGAGATAGCATTCGAGTCTCCGATTTCGTCCTTTCACTCCGGCACTTCTCTCCATCGGCTTACCTCTGCATTCACTTTACCGGTTATTCATCCTGCTAAATATCAACTTACAATTGCGACATTTCATCTAAGAACAAAAAATGTGTCAATAACTCGTTTTCTTCTAGGTACTTCATAATTTTCGAATGCAGTATATGTTCCAAAACCCTACTGCAAATCGATGTTAGTGATATAGGCCTGTAATTTAGAGGATTACTCCTACTTCCCTTTTCGGGTTTTGGTGTGACTTGTGCAATTTTCCAGTCTTTAGGTACGGATCTTGCATTGAAGTACGCTTTATAATTCGAACTTCCGTAAAACTTCGCCAAACTTGGGGATTTTGCGTTCTTTTAAATTTGGCATGCTTTTTCGTTGCTTCTGCAACAACGATGTGATCTGTTTTGTGTACCATGGGGGATCATTACCATCACTTATTAATTTATGTGGTGTATATCTCTCAATTGCTGTCGATACTATCTCTTTGAAAGCATTCCACAACTTTGCTACACTTACGTGATCAGTTCAGAAGGAGTGAAGACTGTCTCTTAAAAAGGCGTTAAGAGTATTTTTATCAGCTTTTTTTTAAATAGATGTACTTTGCGTTTCTTTTTCATGGTTGTAGGTGTTACGGTATTCAGCCTAGCAGCAACTGCCTTGTGGTCGCTAATCCCTGTATTCGTCACCATACTCACTATTTGTCCAGGATTATTTGTTGCTAAAAGGTCAAGTATGCTTTCGCAACCATTTACGCTTCGAGTGGGCTCATGAACTAATTGTTCAAAACAATTTTCTGAGAAACCATTCAGTACAATTTCGGACGACGTTTTATGCCTGCCGCCGGCTTTAAACGTATCATTTTTCCAGCCTATCGAGGGTAGATTAAAGTCACCACCGACTATAATTGTATGAGCGGGGTACTTATTTAAAATGAGGCTCATGTTTTCTTTGAATTGTTCAGCAACTATATCTTCTGAGTCGGGGGGTCGGTAAAACGATCCAATTAATAGTTTACTCCGATTGTCAGGTGTAACCTCTACCCATACTATTTCGCACGAACTAACTACTTCAATGTCGCTACAAGGCAAACTACCTCTGACAGCAATAAATAGTCCACCCCCAACTGTATTTAATCTATCCTTTCTGAACACTGTTAGATCGTTTGAAAAAATTTCGCCTGAACTTATTTCCGGATTTAGCCAGCTCTCTGTACCTACAATTATTTGAGCTTCAGTGCTTTCTATTAGGCCTTGGAGCTCTGGTTCTTTCACAACACAGCTACAACAATTTACAACTTCAGTACCAATCGTTTCTACAACAACCTTACTGTGTTTTACCTGCCCACTTTTAGATGGACGTCACTTCTGTGGTTCTCTGAGACCCTCTAACCTAAGAAACCGCCCAGTCCCTTCCACACAGCCCCCTCTACGCGTGTAGTGGACTCCTGACCTATTAAGTGGAACCCGGAAATCCATGAAATTTCATGAATTACTAGTAGAACATGCGGAAGTCTTCATTCCCAAGACAGGATCAATAAAGAACTTTGAATATGAATTCCGAGTACGTCCTCACAACCAGTTTCGTGTGCCTCCCTACCCAATTCCCATGGCACATCGACACAAGGTAGAAGCTGAAATTACGCGAATGCTGAGTGAAGGAATAACAGAGCCTACAGCCTCAGCCTATATTAAACCGTTTTATGTATTTAATCGTATGGCTAGGGCCCCTGTCGGGCAGGCTGTTCGCCTAGTGCCGGTCTTTCAAGTTGACGCCACTTCGGCGACCCGCAGTCGATGAGGATGATAGGATGATGATGACGACAGCCCAACACCCAGTACCTGGGCGGAGAAAATTCCCCGACCCAGCCGGGAATCGAACCCAGGTCCAGAGGATTGACAATCCGCCACGCTGACTATTCAGCTACCGGGGGCGGACAATAACGCGTTAAGAGTCGTCGATAAGGCAGGTGTTAGTATTCGTTTAGTCTTGGACTCGCGACAAATTAATACCATAATAGAACCGGAAACAGACAGACCGGAAATATTAGAGGAACTCTTACAAAACTTCCATGGAATATCAATCTTCTCAGCGGTGGATCTAAAATAGAGATTCTGACAAATTGAGCTCCACCCAAATTGCAGACAGTACACAGCCTCTTTGGCTTTTGGAAGATATCGGTTTTGTCGTTTAAAATTTGGTTTGAACATTTTGTCTGCCGCATTCTTTCGGGAGCTGGACGGCATACTAAGCGATAATTTGAAACGTCATGTCACCAGCTACGTGGACAATTCGCTGATCGCGGAGGAATCTTGGGGAGAGCACAACGCGGTCCGCGGTGAGCTCATAGCGACATTCAAGAAATACGGAGTGACTATCAATATCAAAAAATCGAATTCTGGGACGTCCTGTGTCAAATCCCTCGGACATATAATCACGAATGACGGCACTGCACCAAATCCCGAAAAGATCGAAGCGATTTAAAAGTTTACCATTCATACGACAAAGAAACAGTTAAGAGGGTTTTTAGGGATCATAAATTTTTAGAACCGCTTCATACATGTCAAAACTCAGATCAGTCCTAAGTTGCACCAGGTTACAGGGAAGAAGATTCCTTGGGAATAGGATGAGGCGGTAGAATCTGAATGGAAAACATTGAAATTGGCATTACTGTCGTCGTCAATAGCGGCGAGCAGCGAGACATCTCAGCGTAACAGGAATTAGGTAAAGGGAACTGTATGAGGTACTAAATGTACCACATACTGGGATAAGCTAAACTTTAGGATTAAGCAATAACCAGACACTCAACAATGTGTGAGTTTACTGCCACAAGCAGGAATGTATGGCGCACGCCAGTTGGAATTGCATTTTACAGGTCACCAAACCACAGACCCGAGATGGAGGGGCGACGGGCGAGCAAACGTAGAATAGTTGCATGTTCTGTATAGCTCAGTAAACTTCAACTTGCATAATTACGAAATGTATTAAAAGACATAGGTTCTAAATCGGTAGCAAAGGATAGTTAATTCTTGAGCGTGTCTGCTGTCGATCTATGTAAGTAATATTAATGTTAGTGCGGGTCCGCACATTTACTTGCTTATCCCATACATACCAGTTGTCACACAACATGTACAGTAGTGAGATCGATCTCTACACAAATAATAGGATAAATACCGTATTTTCATATCTAGGTTAGATACACGCAGATTTTTGTTATAATAAGAGCCATATATTTATACCTATAAATAAAAATTAGAGTATCTGAAATAACAGACCGTCATTGTTTCGTTATGTAAATTTATTGTAACACAGAAGGTCATGGTAGAAAGTTACGCATAAGATTCTTTTGAAACTTCCTGGCAGATTAAAACTGCGTGCCCGACCAAGACTCGAACTCGGGACCTTTGCCTTTCGCGGGCAAGTGCTCTACCATCTGAGCTACCGAAGCACGACTCACGCCCGGTACTCACAGCTTTACTTCTGGTAGAGCACTTGCCCGCGAAAGGCAAAGGTCCCGAGTTCGAGTCTCGGTCGGGCACACAGTTTTAATCTGCCAGGAAGTTTCATATCAGCGCACACTCCGCTGCAGAGTGAAAATCTCATTCTGGAAACATCTCCCAGGCTGTGGCTAAGCCATGTCTCCGCAATATCCTTTCTTTCAGGAGTGCTAGTTCTGCAAGTTTCGCAGGAGAGCTTCTGTAAAGTTTGGAAGGTAGGAGACGAGATACTGGCAGAAGTAAAGCTGTGAGTACCGTGCGTGAGTAGTGCTTCGGTATCTCAGATGGTAGAGCACTTGCCCGTGAAAGACAAAGGTCCCGAGTTCGAGTCTCGGTCGGGCACACAGTTTTAATCTGCCAGGAAGTTTCATATCAGCGCACACTCCGCTGCAGAGTGAAAATCTCATTCTCGATAAGATTCTTTTGTTAGAAATGTGCAGATGACGGGTGTCGTGGGGACGCAGAGGCCAACGGGAGCAAAAAGAAAAGCTCATCGGCTGCCTGTAAGAAGGAGTAGCGCTCCTGTAGACGAGGAGGGAGCGAGTGTGTCCGGTGCTGCCACCGGGCCTTATACCTGAGGGATTAGGCGGTGATCAACCCTCGCGGGGCCACAAGCGAAAGCGAGGCAGGCAGTTGACGCTGACACTCGACCAGCACACAACATCCAGCGAGGGCAGCCGTCTGAAGGGAATCCCTGCAGCAGACCACGTTATCGTGGGTACACGAAGAGATCACGCACGGTGACAGAACCTCCTCCTCATGTGCCTCAGGACAGGAAGGGACACAATATGCTTACCTCTTTGAGTTTTTACAACTCACTAGCTTTGGCCGATCTGCATACACAAAGCAGTATCGTGGCGCAAACTCTAATAAATGATTTGTCACATTTCTAACTTCTCCTCTCACTAAGAGAGCAGTCGTAGTAATCGTCCACAAATGGACTGATCTGTTGTTCCTAGTTCGATCCTGTATGGATGACCTCACACACTGGTGAAGTCACTCTACATGCCATCATCCCTTGTCGACCTTCAATATTGGGAAACGTAAAGTACTGTCCATGGGCAGCTGAGATCCTGCTTAGTGATGCATCCCAACTGATACACCTCAGAGACAATTAATCGACTTGAGGAGAACCACTCACTATGCCTTCCTACTGTACTGCCATGATCATATATGTGGGTCTTGCAGCAATCTCAACAGTGTACTGCAGATGCTCCAGCAAACCCTATTGATGTGGCAACAACGTAGGAACAACACCAGACACTTAACACTGTGTGACATCAGTACAGTGGCCCCATCCCAAAACCCTCCCTCCGATGCTCAAGACATGGAAACACGAGCATCAATTCATGTGACTCAATAGTCCAACCCCCTCAGAGAAACCAATGAAATTGTGAAGTGTAACGTGCTTCGTCTATTTCTAACAATGTGATTAAGTGTCTCATTCTCAATAGTCCAACCCCCTCAGAGAAACCAATGAAATTGTGAAGTGTAACGTGCTTCGTCTATTTCTAACAATGTGATTAAGTGTCTCATTCTCACCACAGTTGTGAACAATGTGCAATGTGCAAGCACAACCTGATACCCCATAACATCTTTCTTAAATTTCTTTCTCTAGTGGATTTTTTTTTGTAATGTATGTTATACCTTGTATATGTTTGTGTTTTCCATTGTAATTCTTATGTAATTTTTAGACTAGAGCACACAAAGTACTAAGATCACTCATGGAATATTAACAAACAATTGTGTTACACAGAGGTCAACTACATGTTGACATCAGATGTGTACTTGTCCGTGCTATACATAAATTTATCTTGCATCTATGTATATTTATGATACATGACAGTATGCTACACATGAACATAAACAGTGTACTTGGGATCACTTAGTTAAATGTGACTCTTTTATGACATTGTTCCCTACACTATGTTTTTTAGTTCTGTATTTATTGTTTACACATATGTGACACTAATATCGATGTACAGCTACACTACCATTCTCTGTATGTATGCAAACAGTATGCCTGAAATCCCCATAAACTGAAGCAAATACCACCACTGTCATTGTGAATGGGCCATCAGTTTAGGTAACATTTTGTTAAGGGGGCTGCAGAGGGGGCAGAATGAATTGGGGGTTTTAATTAAATTCAGAAAGTTCACAAAGAGATTGTTAACTTGAATAGTATGATGTGTGATTAAGTTCAGGTTAGTTTGATCATTGAGATTGTTGTAACATCTTGGGCATTTAATTGCAGAGCAATCCAACACTGATTGTTAAAATCAAAAGAAACAAAAAAATTACTTCATATTTGGCTCACATGCCCAGGCTGTTTTTAGAGTGTGAATGTCTATGTGAATCGGTATTTGGACGGGGCTCCCTGGCTATAGATATGTGATGTGAGTGATTGATTTCCAAAATAAGAAGGTGAAGTTGGCTACTTCACAATCAATCCCCGCACTATAAGCTGCATCATCTGTTACAGTAATTTTTATAGTGTGCGGCATGTAGGGTCAGTTTGCAAGATGGTTCTTGGGCGATTGATTCACTACACTGCTCCTAAGTAAGCCAACCACTTACCAATTACAATCTGAAATGGCATAGGGGCTATGAGAAATGGCATGACTTTCCGATGCACACAGTGGCCTGCCCCCTCTCATGTTTACAGCAATCATTTTACTCTTAGTAATTCGATTTGGGGAGGTATAGCCGAGAATGGTAATTACAATGCTAGTATTGAGAACTCAGAAGATATGTATGTTTCCCTCTCTAACTGCATGCGGTCAAGGGTTGCTATTCCTTTACACGCGGCGTCTCTCGCCGGCTGGGTGGTCTGGAAAGACAGAAGGTTTATGCTAGTCAAGAAAGGGTTATGCCGGTTGGTGTGAGGGACTGCCTGAATAGGGTGGATGCTGCCTCGACGCCGACATTGTCCAAAGAGCGGGAAGACACGCCCACAGTGGGTTCTGAGGGAGCGCCTGGGGTGAGATATTCTGTTTCTTTGCGGAAATTCGATGAACACACCTTCTGGCGAGCTACGAGTGAGGCGTGGAAACGACATGTGTTCCTAGGAAGTTCTTACAGGTGAATTCCCGCGTTTTCTGTAAAAGATTACCTATGATTGGCTTGCTCAGGGCAAAACTCCGTGACGTAGCAAAATCGGAGCAGAAATTTGCGCCAAGTATCTCCATTGGTGTGACAGAAGTGCCTCGGCAATAGAGTGGAATTTTCCATTGGTTACCAAGTTGCTGAATGTCACGTTTAACCACAGCCACTGTGGTGGGGGTGGTAATGTACTGGGTTCGGCTTGTATGGGTGCTTTGTGAGGGAATCTAGTCTCGTCTTCGGTCTGAGTAGGTTACAAGATTGAGCACTCGCTGCTCTTGACAGTCTGCCTTCCGTTGGTTGTCTAATGTACTTGGTTTAATAGTATCTGTTTGACGAAGTTGTTGAAGTTTCGGCTTCAGCGTAGCTTTCTGATTATAATTGGCAATTGAGCGATCTGCATACAAACGGCATATGTCGTCCGTCTTGAGCAGTTTTGACTAAAGTTGACTGTATCGGAGTTATTGTGTGCCTTCGCTTGTTAAAATCAATGTGCCGTCAGTAACTGTGAGGCGAGATTTCACCATCTTCCTCAGAGGCGCATTTGAACTGCTAGGAAGTCTTTAGTCTGGAACAACCAGGCCAGGATAATTAGTATCTGGCTATACTCAAGACATTATCATCACCACGACGGAACATCGAAGCAACCAGCCATCGCCGCCGGTATGCCTGATCGTGTTCTTGCAGTAAAGAAGACAGGCGGGTAATGTATGTCCGCAGCACCGGCAGATTAGGGAATTTTGCTACGTGATAGTCAAAGCTCAGCAGAATGCGCCTGTTTCCGTTCTTTCTATCTTGGTTCTGTCTTGGGTTTTCATTGTCTGATTTCTACTACTGTTGCAGTGCAATTAATGTCGCGTTTGCTGGGTGTTTTTCTTAAGATATGAGTTGCAAGTAATTGGCTCCACATACCACTTGGTCATAAATGTCACAAGCTAGTTTATGGACAACTTCACCTTCACAGTAATTAGCTGTGTATCAAATTGACGTATTGTAAATGTTTCATGTGGTTTTTATTTTGAATTTAGTCTGAATAAATCAAATGGTTCAAATGGCTCTGTGCCCTATGTGACTTAACATCTGAGATCATCAGTCCCCTAGAACTTAGAACTACTTAAACCTAACTAACCTAAGCACATCACACACACCCATGCCCGAGGCAGGATTCGAACCTGCGACCATAGCGGTCACGCGGTTCCAGAGTGTAGCGCCTAGAACCGCAAGGCCATTCCGGCCGGCTCTGAATAAATCCAATTTTTATCTTGAACAGAACTTTCGTTCTGTAGTTAGGTAGAGCAACCCTTTCATCTGTCATGACATTAATTTAACTTCCCACTGTCAAATTAATTTTTATCAAATTAAGTTATTGCTGGTGCCAAACACTTCTCTACTCCACTTGCAGCGTCGATTACAATCAGTTCGCGTTTCTTTTTTAATCCATGCGCAATAGCAGAAAGACTGAGTTAGGAAAGGGGGGCTTAGGGGATCATTTGTATATGCATATTTTAGCTGAATTTAGTGCTAAACATACTGGTAGCCCCGGCACCTCGCAACTACCGCAGGCCTGTTGAGGAGCAAAAGCATTCACGCTTGTTCGCCGCCTGGGTTGAAAGCGCTCGCGGTAAAGTGGGAAATTCAGACGTCGTTGCTTAAGCGCAGCACGGCCGACTGGTAATGCAGGATAAGTGCGAACAATGTACTACATTTAGAGAAATGATCATAATTAGGTTCTGCAAATCCTTAGATACGAACATACAGTTTATACGGCGCGGAGCTTAAGGATTGGCTTCATCCAAGAATTTAACTTTTCTTCTCCTTTTCCGACAGCAACAAAATTTTAAAATCATGTCTACTATGGAAAGATGTAGCAATACCCAATCTTTGGAGTCCATAGCTTCACTGATTTTCGACTTTTGAACTTTTAACATGATTTCAATGACATTTTTGAAACCCCTTGTTTTGTACTCTTACTACAATTTTACATGCCAGATTTTGTAGGTACACTCAATGGTTCTGCGCATTCATTTCATGAGAAATATTAACAACTTGTTTTCAGTGTTTATTTCGAATTTCAGCCCCAAATTTTCTTTAATTATCAATACATAAATGTGATGATAAACAAATAACGTTTTCGATAATATTAATGCTTGTAAGTATGTAAACGCATCAAGACTACTTCCTGCTAAAATTTCATTTAGGGTTGCTAATACTTATGATAAAAAAGTTGGCATTCAGCTTAGGAAAATTAAACTTATGGTAAAATAGATTTTAACATTTATAAAAAAATGAATGTTGCTACAAGACACATACCCATTAAAATTCCCGTCACCGTAATGTTTTCCCTTCGTGCTTGTATGAGGCTTCTTCTAATTTCAAAATCAAAGCAGACTTTTTCTTGAATTTTCTGAATAAAAATCTAATCACGGTCTTCTTGAGGAGGTGCAGTTGCATGATATCTGATTGTAAGCCAAGCCTATTTCCTTGCAGCTTGTTGACTGTACTGAACAGGACTTCATTGTATTTCCTATATTTATATTTACACGTTCAACAGGCGAAGTAATTGATTTCTAACGACTGGCTGCCAACTGTTTCACTTCTGTTTTCCTGGTGATCTTAAATCTTGTTTTTCCCAGTTTGAGCCGACCGGTGTGGCCGAGTGGTTCTAGGCGCTTCAGTCTGGAACCTCGCGACCGCTACGGTCGCAGGTTCGAATCTTGCCTCTGGCATGGATGTATGTTATGTCCTAAGGTTAGTTAGGTTTAAGTAGTTCTAAGTTCTAGTGGACTGATGACCTCAGACGTTAAGTCCCATAGTGCTCAGAGCCATTTGAATTTTTTCCCCGTTTGAGTTTATGCCACGATCGGAGTAAATATAGTTCTTCCAGGCGGAGATGGAAATAAAAATTATTTTTTGCATCGTATGGTGTGGTTCAAATGGTTCAAATGGCACTGAGCACTATGGGACTTAACATCTGTGGTCATCAGTCCCCTAAAACTTAGAACTACTTAAACCTAACTAATCTAAGGACATCACACACATCAATGCCCGAGGCAGGATTCGAACCTGCGACCGTAGCAGTCGCGCGGATCCGGACTGCGCGCCTAGAACCGCTAGACCACCGCGGCCGGCGTATGGTGTGCCACATCCCCTTACGCAGTAAGTATTTCAAACATTTCTTAGAGGTACTTGAAATACAAATCAACCAAACTGTTTTGAGATCTAAGAGTAAACACGCAAAAGATGTGCAATAGCTACTTTCTTTGTTTTGAAAAATTGAAGTTTTAGAGTGGCGTCTTCCCTTAAAACGGGGAACAGCTGCTTTTAAAGGATGAAAAGTAGCACTATGGTTGGGTCAGGAACCTCAAAGCTTTGAGGCACATCAACATCTACGTATCAGTGCAAGATGCCTAGTATATATGTGTCTTTATGCTTAGTATTCAATTATTGTGCTTCAAAACATTGAACACGAGGAAAAAATTCAGTTTACAACAACATTACTATAGACTTTTATGAAAAACATTGTGGACGCTTGGAAGGCGAACAGTAAGAAGCTGAAGTGCAGAAATAAAGAAAAAGGAAAGAAAAAATCTCCGCTTTTAAGTAAAACTACTGAAGAAATTATTCACCATACGTGAGCAGAGAAACAAATGTCTCTATTATTTTACCAACATTTTCACTATGAAAATACCTTTTTGTTTTCAGAAGGAACAATTAACGAATGATTCTACAGTTAGATCAGTTTACCATACTGCTTTTCAGGTTGCAAAGATCTGCGCAGTTCCACTGACTTTCCGTTTATGTTGACAGTTTAGAAACCTTGGTAAAGGGAGAACTTATACGCCTGCAGTGTGACGTTTGCGTGATTATTTTCATAGCAAAGTTAGTTTCGTAGACGTCTAACAAGTTTGTTTGCGTGGCCATCCTCCGCACCAAGCACAGAAATACTTGTTTTGTAGATAAAACCTCCTTTTCTTGCTGCAGCTTAATTTATTTTTCTCAGACGCGTTTCCCTTTTTATTATTCTAAGGCATCTAAGGCATAGTTTACTGTTGATGTGTTGGCAAATGTGCCAACACCTTGTAGATAGAGGAGGCCGAAATGCACACTGTAATCTAACGCAGACGGGCGTGAGGTCTGGAACAGGATACGTAATGAATGCTATAAAGAAAAGTACGTAGCTTCTTTAATACTTAACTTTAATCCATCATTTGTATACAGCATTCTTGATGATACAAGTGAGACTCTCAGATATGGTTAATGGCGCCTTGCTAGGTCGTAGCCATGGACTTAGCTGAAGGCTATTCTAACTATCTCTCGGCAAATGAAAGAAAGGCTTCGTACGTGTAGTCACTAGCAAAGTCGTCCGTACAACTGGGGTCGAGTACTAGTACCTCTAGTACCTCTAGACCTGCCGTGTGGTGGCGCTCGGTCTGCAATTACTGACAGTGGCGACACGCGGGTCCGACATGTACTAATGGACCGCGGCCGATTTAAAGCTACCACCTAGCAAGTGTGGTGTCTGGCGGTGACACCACAACTGTGATCTGAGTTTCTTCTCATCTAATCTGGAGGTCGCAATATCCCTTTATTTCTGAAACATGAGCGTACTTTTGTATTCTGAACTTCTTCACAATGTTCAAGTTTTTTTCCTTCTTTTTTGTGATACACTATTATTATTTTGCCACTAGATATGGCTATTTATTCTAACACTGTGCCTTTAACAATATAAATATTGTTACTTATTTACGTTGTAACAATATTTTTGTTGTTAAAAGACTTTCTCAGTACTGACATCAGTTGCGGATGTTACTGGACGTCCTGCTATTTTCTTATCTTCACGTACGTTTGGTCGCCTATGTATTGTTCAATACACAGGTAAAATCTTCGCCGTAATATAATGTTACCGAAAGTCTTGAATAGATTTCAGCACCTGTTAACCCTCGAAACCACTGAAAAAGGATTACAGAACGAAGTTCATTTTTGACACAAGTGAGGAGTGGAACAGCCATGTACACTTGACACCAGCGTAATGTGAACTGATGTAACAACGCTGAAACGTGCAAGAAGTGAAGAGAACCGTACCATTTAGTGGCTGGCGAGTGTACTAAGCTGTGCTAGGAGCCTGAAGACGAATAGAAGGAAAGTACTGGCACTTATTACTTACCCTTGTATAACTTTCCTGCCCCGCAGTTTTCGTCTTGCTGAGCGAAGTGGTGATGTCCCGAACTCACTGCCTTTTGTTTTTTCACCGCGATGATATGAGAAACCCACGTCTCGTTACTGCTTCAGTTCATTAGGCTTTCTTCATGCACCTTGTAACGTAAAAGAAAGGCCAGAGTATTCGATTAAATTTATGGTTCTCACAACACGATTACTCAGTTTGTGGTATCCAAACTGATTCGTCATGATCCCCTACAAAAAGCTTCTAGATATCTGAGAAAGTCGTCTGACAGTTGAGATGTCTTGAAAAACCGGTTTTTACGCAAATTTTCGTCATATTCGGTATCAATTCATTGCTGACTACAAACGCACTACCACTTTTGGCTTCTGCTATCATCATGAACATTTGTCCTTTTTTTCTCTAAGAAACGGTCTAGTGAGTGGGCTAAGGCTCTCAACACTACTAAATAAAAAGGCGAATGCCAAAGATGGATATTAGGGGCTTTTTAATGAACGAATCACATAACAGACAAAGCCACAAACTGCTAACAAATGATATTATAAACGTTCGACTACAGTGTCCCACATAACACAGTTCAAGTTCCTAACCATTAGAATGAACACAAAATACACTGACGGAAGAAAATCGCAACATTAAGAAGCAGATGTGCGACATAAACTAAAGTGGTAGGCATGTTTCTACGTCTGAAAGATTAAGTCTCTTCAAATTTTGCACCAGTCGCATAAGAGTGGAGCTAGTGGCGCCACGATGAGGATGCAAATCAGGTTTGCTTTAAATACACGCTGTAACGGTCGTGAGCGTTAGTTAACTTTCATATTGGACGAGATGAGTTGATGTTTGTCAAGAATGCGTTCAAGGCTACAAAGACGCCTTTATCAACATCTTCCTGAGTTTGAACGAGGTCGAATAAGAGGGCTACGAGAAGATGGATGTTCCTTCTGCGTTACTGAGGAAAGATTTGGCGGGAATGCAGGCAGCGATGGTGACGGGAAAGTACTGTCCCGAGAAGACCGGGTAATAGACGTCGAAGTGGCACTGTTGAGAGGGAAGACCATCGTGTTCGGCGTGTGGCTCTGACGCATCCTACTGCATCTGTAGTAACAATTTGAGCAATAGTTGGTGCCACAGAGACACAACGAACTGTTACTAATCGGTAATTCAAGGATAGCTCCGAGCCATACCAGCTAAGAGGTTAATCTTACCGAACCGTGCAACCACTCATTCGACTCTCCAACTGGATTGGTTCAGCCCGAAAAACTTCTTTCTGTGCGAATTGTTGGTGAGAGCCGAAGATGCACGAGGAGCTTCGACTGCAATTCTTAAAATTAAATTTGTCAGAGCATAGATAATGAAATAAATCGGTATATTGTGTATGACACCTTATTATGAAGGATGGCTGCCATAACTGTCAATAAGATGTCAGTTATGCGAGGTTGGATTAAAAATTAGTACCCCGTATGACACAAAAATTTAATAGTGAATATATAACAGTGGAATTAGCACAGATAACGAGCTGATCTGTCCTCTACAAAACACTGACGTTCAGCGTTGTCTTCATGCATTAGCACACATTTACGCCACGTTGAACTCAGGTATCAAAACCAGTTTCGAAAAATGCAGGGTTTAGTTTCTTGACTCTTTTTGTGAGATTGATTTTAAAGCTGTTGATTGCGAACTCTCAAACGTCCGTCTTCTCAAGTCACTTCATCAGCACGTCCTCGATTGGTATCTGAGACGTATGTTGACGACAAGCCGCCCAGCGGTTTTTTGCAATGTCCGTTTCTGCGTTACCAACCTTCTTCACCCAATATCACAAATAATGGTTCAAATGGCTATGAGCACTATGGGACTTAACATCTATGGTCATCAGTCCCCTAGAACTTAGAACTACTTAAACCTAACTAACCTAAGGACATCACACACATCCATGTCCGAGGCAGGATTCGAACCTGCGACCGTAGCAGTCGCGCGGCTCCGGACTGAGCGCCTAGAACCGCTAGACCACCGCGGCCGGCCCCAATATCGCACATTGTTGATCTCCATTATAGTGTCCCCATACGTTGTCTTCATGGCTGAGGTTAAAAAAGGTTTAAAATTGTGAGTCAAGAAGCAAAACATAGAATTTTTGCAAACTGGTTTTGATTCACAGGTTCAACGATGGTGCAAATGTGTAGAAATCGATAGTGAGTATGTTGAGCGGCAGTGCTGTGCAGAAGACAGTTCTGGCTACGATCTATAATAATTTCTCTAATATATGTCCATTATTAAACTTTTTATGAAACAGGAGGCATTACTTTTTATTCATCCTCGTATACAAAGAAATAATAATAAATGAAAATATTTCTGTACTTCACTCCCCCTCATACGTCATTCTTCAGCTAACATTCACTGTGCAGCAACGAAGTGAAGTTTGGGAGTGAATGTTACGGCTCCCAGAGTCAGATATGCAACACGTCCTCTCCACTGGGAAATTCTCGTCTAAGATATGCTAAGAGCAATATGAGCAAAAGGGAAAGGATAAGGACGTCTCAATAAAGGCATTAACATAATAAGTTACTGTCCCTCACTGAACATCAAAATCAACGTGTAAATGCTTGAATCAAATAAGTAATACTAGACAAACATTAATTAAATATACAAAGAAACAGATAAATTGCTGAATCATTAATCAAATACAGTAGTTAATCATTATTCAAAGAAGAAGAAAAATTACTGATTGTAGTTACTCACTAAATCATAGATGAATTATCTCTGATGACGAGGTATCCTCAAAACAGCAGAACTTAAAATTAAAAAAAAAAAAAATAAAAAAAAAACGTTGTCAGAAGTGAAGCATTCAGTTAATTCATTCAGCGAATATTTTGTCGTGCCTATTTCGAAAATAAACATTTTTAAATTTACGGAACTGAAGTTTTGAATGCTGTAATTCTAACGAGTAATTACAAAACTTTCAAGGCTCATATGCACTATTATAATGAAAAGTGTTATATTATTCAAAGACATGTCTCTTCAGTGCTTGCTGACATATCACACTATTACCAACTAATTTCGTCACTTTGATGCTCACTTTCTACTGGACACTACAATTAACCAATTTACTTCTATATACTTTAACTGTCGTTTTATTGACGTTCTTTTTCAGTAGACACTGCACTACACAAAGTCAATTTCATAGACATGGTGACAAAGGATCCTTAATTTCACAGGCGGGCGTGGGGAGGGGAGGGGGGTGACGTGATTATGTCAGCGACATCTGCAAGTGACTCAGCCATACGTAGTGTGACCTTGCATTGCGTGACAACAGATTTCCCCAAGTTGCGATGGGAAGGAATATTCTTTCTCCCTTGTCTCGTCTCCATAGACAGCGTGCAGTATAGTTATATATTTACATAGAAATATAACAAATAGCTTTAACCATTTCAATAACGTGTACTACCAAGAAGGGGGCGAGGGGATGCTTTACGAATATACTAAAAAATGTAAAATTCGTTAATTGTTGTTTACTTATATTAACAACACACTTTTTAAAGAGGTTCTGATGAAGTAGGCTTCACGAGATGACAATACCTTTCAGAACACTTAATAATACCAACTTACATCTTCTAACGTGTACTGTCTAGGCGGGAGGGGGGGGGGGGGGGAAGGGATTTCATGACCACCACAAAATTAAAAACAATGCAAATTTCGTTTCTTTTATTCGAAACATACTTTTTAAAGAGGTACAGATGTGTAAGTAGGATCCTGAAACCAAAGGTATACTCCTAAGACTTAAATTTCTGGGTTAGGTTTAACTGAAAAATTTAAAGCGTTTATGGAATCTGGTGGGAGACGTAACTAAGGACGATAAATATTATTTTCAAATTTTAAAATATAAAGTATCTGATTAGATTACAATACCTTCAAAAGATGGGCGTATTGTATTGTATCTGTATTGTGAGGGTTAATTAGTATTCTGCTCAGAACATGAAATAAATTACAACTTCTTACGACACTCCTTGCTTGTTAATATATCCATAAATATGTTATGTTATTTTTCATGGTATGTAACCATAATTGATAGTGTAAAGGGCAGTCACATGAAAACGAGAGAGATGGGAAAGAAGTAAGTCAACTGTTTATTATTTCAAAAGCAATCGCCATAACTGTTGATACATCTATCCCACTCTCAGACAAGACAGTCAGTGCCTTAATTAAAAAAATGTTTACAGTTGCCTAATGAACCTTGATGATACCATGGCGTGAACCTCTTCGTCTCAAGCAAATCGGCGGCGACCACTGTCTTTCTTCAGTCTTCAAAAATGAGGATTATGTGTATGGGTTTATCAGCGAAATTTCTGTTGCGTAGTCGAAACAAAATGTGGTAGAGCACTATTCAGCAACAGACTGATGCTATCCTTCAACATTACTGGACGTTTCGACTTGATGGCACACTTCAGTTGTTGCAAATTATTCCCATGGACATGTGATCTCCATATTTTTTGAGCCCTGAAGAAAGGCACTCGTGCCGCTGAACTGCTTCGGATGAGGTGGTGCATGACTGGATACAATCGTGGTTCCGTAGCCATTCGCAAACATTTTTCCATAAAGGTATTGACTGTCCTGGCTCTAGGATAAATGTTTTACAGATATGGCGATTATTTTTGAAATAATAAAGAGTTTACTTACTTTTTACATCTGTGTCATTTTTTATTAACAGCTTCTTATGTATCATTGAGTTTGACAGATATTTTAGTACATAATTGGTATATATTTTTATGACTATGGGAAGTTGTCTCACGAGCTACATAGATTTACAATTCTGCTTTTGTGAGAACACATAACTGTACAGGTCAAATCATGAAGATATGCTTGCGGTAGTGAAAAGGAAAATATCAGACAAAAAACGACTTTGCCCTTTCTCAACAGCCACAGATATATTTCTTTGGCTGTGGTGTAGTCTGTTAACTATAATTAAATTCCCAAACACGTATTTAAGTGGTTGTCTTGTCTTTGTTTCAAGAAGCGTGGAACAGTGTTCGTGTTTCATGTGTGTATATATACACATACATCAATATTTCAAAACATCCATCATCTCGATTCTATTGTTTTTCAGTTGCAATAAAATATTTTGTTATGCGGAGTCCATTACGTCACATGTGGCTGGGTTAATATTCTGTCACCAAACCTTTCTACGATATAAACAAGTATTTCGATAAGTTCAAAAATGGTTCAAATGGCTCTGAGCACTATGGGACTTAACATCTATGGTCATCAGTCCCCTAGAATTTAGACCTACTTAAACCTAACTATATCACACAACACCCAGTCATCGCGAGGCAGAGAAAATCCCCGACCCCGCCGGGAATCGAACCCGGGAACCCGGGCGTGGGAAGCGAGAACACTACCGCACGACCACGAGCTGCGGACTTTCGATAAGTGCATGACGGTTCTTATAGTCATCACACGTTGCGGTATCATTCTTGAAATTTTTACATACAATTTCGTCTCACAAGTGGGCTTCATGTTCCTCACCAACTGTATATCTTCTCCCTAATACTTCACTAATCTTTGCCAGAAAACATATCGCCTTATACTTTGATACCTGAATCGCTGTTGATCATTTGACCGACCTACCTGTCACGTGAAATAAACTTCTTGATCACAACTTCTCTCTCTTTATGAGGACGACTTATCTATTGTCGAAAAAATCTCCTAAATATCACAATGGCGTCATGGACAGGTTCATTACTCGCATATAAACATCAACACAATTCACACTGGTGAGGCACACGTCGCCTACTAAGCTCTCAATATAGCAGCATGACATTCTTCATACTTAGTTCAACTTTCACTTCACAATCTCCACGAGACAGTGTGCTGCCTGTAATACTTTCTGTTACCATCTCTGTAAATTACTATTATTCTGTTGTTTCGTTATTTCGTCACCACTAACCTCAGTCTGCGTAATAGATTTCTTCTGCTACAGTCAACTTATACACTATTGCAGGTTTCATATGTTTCTTAAGGGCCTTCACGATCGTGAATTAAATCTCTTTAGATACTTTTTTGTTTTGCATAAAATTGTGTTCAATTACAAAAGGTGTTTATTAACAAGTCATATGCTGCTGAAACCTTAATACTGTACCTAAAACTGAAACTAAACTTCGTTCAGACAGGCCGACTGCCGTGTCATCCTCAACCAACAGACGTCACTGGATGCAGATAAGGTGGGGCATGTGGTCAGCGCACCGCTTTCCCAACCGTTGTCAGTTTTCGCTACCGGAGTTTCTTCGCCGCCATTCCTGCTCTTTTATTTTTATTTATTTTGTTTGAGACGTCCTGTTCAGTAGGACCAAATTGAGGGGCAAATTTCCGATGTCATGGAACTTGTCAGTACATGAAATTACAACATAAATGTGATAACAGACAAAAATAAAATGTTTATGAACCCAAAAAAGCCGTAAGTTTCAGTAAACGCAATCAACAATATAACACAGGAATCAGCATAATTTTTCAAGGAGCTCCTCGACAGAATAGAAGGAGTGACCTATGAGGAAAATCTTCAGTTTAGGTTGGAAAGGGCGTGGATTACTGCCAATATTTATGAATTCTTGTCGCAGCTTATTTAAAATGGATGCAACAGTATACTGCACACCTTTCTGCACACGAGACAAGGAAGTGTTAGCCAAATGAAGACTGAATTTCTGCCTAGTATTAACTGAGTGAAAGCTGCTAATTCTTGCAAATAAGATGATACTGTTAACAAGACACGACAGTAAAGATTAAATATATTGAGAAGCCAGTGTCAGAATATCCAGACTAGTGAACAGGAGTCGGCAAGAGGTTCGCAAACTTACATCACTTATCACCCGAACTGCCCGTTTCTGAGCCAAAAACATTCTTTAAGAATGGGAAGAGTTACTCCAGAATATAATACCATACGTCATAAGCGTATGAAAACAAGCAAAGTAGACTACTTTTCGTGTCGAACGATCACTTACTTCAGTTACCGTTCGAATAGTAGAAATTGCAGCATTAAGTCTTTAACAAAATTCTTAACGTGGGCTTTCCACGGCAGTTCACTATCTATCTGAACACCTAGAAATTTGAACTCTTCAGTTTCACTAATCATATGCGCATTCTGTGAAATTAAAACTTCAGGTTGTGTTGAATTTTGCGTTAGAAACTGTAAAAACTGAGTCTTACCGTGATGTAAGGTTAGTTTATCTTCTACAAACAATGAACTTATGTCATGAACTGCATTATTTGAAGCAGAGCCAATGTTGCACACATCCTTTTCTACCAAGCTAGTATCAGCAGCAATAAAATATTTTTGAATTACCTCTAATACTAGAGGGTATGTCATTTATATAAATAAGGAACAGGAGTGCTCCAGCACTGATCCCTGGGGCACCCCCTATTTGACTGTCCCACTCAGACCTCACATCATAGCCATTCTCAACACTGTGAACATTGACCTTTTTCTGAGTGTTGTATAAGTAAGAGGTGAATCAGTTGTGAGCTACTCCCCATATTCCATAATGGTCCAAAGTATGGAGAAATATTTTGTGATCATCCCAATGAAACGCCTTAGTTAAATCAAAAAAGATGCCTAGCGTTCTAAATCTTTTGTTTAATCCATACAGTACCTCAAAGAGAAAAGAGAATGTAGCACAGTTGTTAAACCTTTACTAAAGGTGAAATGTATATTTGATAGCAAATTATGCGATATAAACGATCAATTACCCTTATATACACAGACTTTTCAATAACTTTAGCAAACAATGATGGCGTAGAAATAGGTCTAAAATAGTCTACATTATCCTTTTCTACCGTTTCATTAAGCGGCTTTACTATTGAGTACTTTAATCGTTCAGGAAACTGACCATTCTTAAAGGAAAATTTACAAATATGGCTAAATACAGGGCTAACATGCGCAGAACAGTACATCAGTATTCCGCTAGGCACTCGATCATATCAATGAGAGTCCATACTCTTCAATGATTCAAATATTGACTCAATCTCTCCCTTGTCAGTATCACAGAAGAGTATTTCAGACATCAATCGCGGAAAGGCATTTTCCGATAGAGTTATATGATGCCATGTAAAAAGTAGGTTTTTTTTATTTCACAAGCAAGGCTCAGAAAACGCTTGTTAAATAGTGCACATATATCTGACTTATCAATAACCGAAATATTTTTACTACGAACTGACTTGATATCGCCGAAATTGTGCTGCTGACCAGACACTTCCTTCATAACTGACCATATGGTTTTAATTTTATTCTTTGAATCAGCTATTCTGTCTGCGTACCACATACACTTTGCCTTCCTAATAACATTTTTAAGTACCTTACAATACGGTTTGTATGTGCCACTGTATCTTGATTGAGACCACTTCTAACATTTTGGTATAATTCCCACTTTGTTATCTATGATATCCTTATCCCACTAGTCAGCAACCCAGGCTGCCTTTTACTCCTTGTACCCTGCTTAGAACGTTCTAATGGAAAGTAGCTCTCAAAAAACACGAGAAATGTGTTAAGGAAAGCATTATATTTGATATCTATGTTATCAGCACTACAAACATCAAACTACAAACTACAAACTCTTGTTCCCTAACGAGGGTTAAAAAACTCCCTATTGCCATTGGATTAGCTTTAGCTTTTCTTCATAGTTTGCAATTATATAGAGCATTTATCTGAGTATAAAAACCTTTTTAGTGTTAAAATTTATGTATCATGGTCTGAAAGGCCATTCACCCTTTTACTAATAGAACGCCCATCTAGTAATGAATAGTGAATAAAAATATTGTCTATGGCTGTGCTGCTGTTCCCCTGCACCCTGGTTGGACACAAAAGTCTGAGTGAGATCATATGAGTTCAGGAAATATTCCATCTTTTTACTTGCACAGTCACATACAACATTAATAGTGAAGTCACAATATACAAGTAGGGGGGCAAAAGGGGTGTTGGTGCAGTTTGTTAGAACAGGTTGCCTACATCAGGGGCAGGGATGTACTCAGGGGCAAACCTAATGTTCTCCTTTGATTGAAAGATACTCAACCTATTGTTCTCCCTTGACCGACAAGTACTCAACCTATTGTTCCCCTTTGATTGACAGATATTTAATCTATTGTTCCGCTAAAAGGATCCTTCCTTCTGATTAACATGCACATAACCTATTCTCCCCACCACCCACTCCCCAACCCCCTCAGGAAACCTCCCCCATCACTGCTACAGGTACACTTTCAGGTCTGAGTAACTCGAATAGCCCCTCTCACTCATATCAGTTTGATTCACTACTTAATTAAATTGATCAACTAATTAACCACTCTCCTTCTGGTAAACCTCCTCTCCTCCCACCCTCTCTCCCAGAAAATGGCGGGAAAAAGACGGAATTGATCGGTCAATTGGAGGAAATTCGATTGTAGTGTATGGAATACTGATTAAACAATTTAAACAATGCATACAACATTGTTTATTTTTCAACATTTTAGGTAATTCAAGGCAGTGTATGGAATGTATGGAAATTGGTGCATAGAAATGATCTTGTAACAGGAAATTCAAGGGCATACTGTACATTTATAAAAAAAATCAGTTTGTGGGGTTGGATTTCTCTTGCTCATCATTCTCTGCTGTTTAAAAGCATATAGGTCTTGTAAGAAGTAATTACATGGGGCAAACATGTTGCATAACTTAATGTTTGGCATTGTACTCTGGGTGCCTTAACCTAAAGTTCAGCCCTTTGTTGGCACTTAACCTCTTGTTCTATTAAGTGGTTTTCCATGTCACCCCCAGTTCCTTAAACTGTTTTACCGCCTTTGACACGAAATTAAGTAGTTAGTTATGTCCTCCCACGATTTTCTGGTACACATATCGAATTTCACATGCTTTTGCACGCCATCTCTGGCGCATTCTTCTTTGTCACCCACCCCCTTAAACTTCTGTACTGCGTTTTACATAAAAATTATGCAAATTAACATATTGTTTTTGCACACCCTCCCTTTAACTATTGTACCACTAACACCAAGTTGATATAAAAAATTTATGCAAATTACTTAAATCGATATTCTTCTCATGTATGGGGTAGTTTTTGTTTTTAATTTACAGTATGCTATTGGTCAGTGAAATCGATGGAATATAGTTTAAACAAAAGGTCGCTAATGAAAAACATCTCCAGCCACCAGACATCTGACGCCGACGCCGCCGACTCCGCACGTGCCCCCAGGAGGCAGAGTGCATCAGCAACCCTGGGAACTGATGACGCAGCTGTCAGCTACCAAGCCATGCACAGGTGTCCATTCGGGTCCTGTAAGCATGAGGCAATGGCATCCCTTTCATACTTGACACCTGAGAAATTCCTGTCGAAATAAGTGTTCACCTGTTCACTGTTGCTGGCACGATGACGCAGAGCTGGGGGTCCAGCGCTGTAGAAATGTGTTCCAATGCTTCCCAGAATAGCTCAGGGTGCATTGTTCCTAGTGATCCTAATGGGACACCCGAGACGCATCTTCTGCGCACATGTGTTTACCTGCCCAACAAGGCTGATGCATCGCCACGAGATGTGTGCGTAGCATGGCTGTAATTCTCAGTGTCCTACAGCTACCGATCTGGAGATCTCCTACTACCACAATGAGGGACAGCACGCCACAGATGGATGGTCTGCTTCAACTAGTCTTTGAACACATAAACAAAGAATACATCACCTTACACTCAGAACTTTCCATAGATAAACCCCGCAAAAGTTATCCACAGATCATCAAATACATACAAGACTCACAAGAATGTTGGAAACCAGGAAAATATTTACTAGTGTGACTACAATTAAATATTATGATTGCTGCTGCAGTCTGACACCGATCGATGTACAGGTAATGTGTCCTCTTCACGGCTGTGGTTCTGGAACGAATCTCAGTATCTATAGCACACATAATTTTCCACATAGAAATGTCTCTCACACCCTCGTGGTTATCAATATGCTGAATCTATACTTCCTTCATGATAGGACACACAGTCATCTTCTCGTCATGCCACATCATAAAGCACAGTAACTTTAAAATGCAATGTATAGATATTTTACACAAACAGTGCTGTTGTCTTTTATATCTGTACAGCGCCCAAAAACATTATGGTATGCCTACACCCACACCGGCTCTATGTCTCCAGGCTCCTCAATCCTAGGAAACTGTCTGATAAATTCTTCGAATCAGCGTTTCTGAAAAGTGCTGCATCCTGACAAGATTCTCTCAACGAAGTGTTATGAAGGACAAGCGTCCGGCACTATGTGATAATGAATACCACACCCACGACCGTAATGATTGGAAAGACATCACCGACGTGGGTTGGTGTACTGTAATCAACATCACTAACGATAGGACAACAAGAAAAATGCGAGGGTACGCTTAGGGGTGCCGATGAGAGGACGCATTGTTACAGCTATATTGCCCGTCTTGTCTGTACACTATAGCAGGTCCAGTGAACACTTGCATTGCTATACTTTGCAGCTGTTTACGAAATGAATCTGTCACCACTTATGTTCGGATATACTCCTAAGTCCGTTGAAATCACAATTCACAATGACCAATCTATCTTTCCACTACTAGACACACGTAATTTTTACATGAATAGTAGTTTGATTACTTCCCACAAACGTATGTCGGAACTTGTACCATGGTACCTTTAGGTTCAAGCAGCAGCATAACATTTCTGACTATCAATTATAGGTTTATAAAAAGAAATTAAGATACGTCCACACTTGCACCAGCTGGGTGTCATTTTCGCACAGCAAAAAAGCCTCCCGCCATTACTTATTTATCGATGAATTAAGGATGTAGTTACAATTTAAAAAAGCCCTAGAGTCTTTTCAGTTTATCGATTTCACCACTTCCATGTAACCTTTTGGTATTTTCGATACTTGTAAATCCAGCCAATACACACACACACACACACACACACACACACACACACACACACTATATTCAGACCACGAAGTCAGGGTTTGTGCCAGTGCATTCCATGCATAGCTTCCACCACCCAAATCACACAATTTTCCCCTCACTAATAAATCATTATGAGCCATTGAGTAACCAGAATCTTATCCCATCTGCGAAGACCTTTACATGAGAACTCGATAAAAAATAGAGAAAACTGATATTTCCACTCCCTAATACCGATATCGGTGATGTAACTGATTCCTAATCATCCCTATAATTTACAAATTGTAAGGCAACTAAAGTGTTTCTTATGTCTAGAGAGCCAGAAAATGTGTCTGCCACTTCTCTTTCACCTGCTAGATGCACACACCACAATCGCTGTTCCCTCAACTAAAAAAAGGCGTGAAATGTGGAGAAGCATTTAACCAAACAATTTACATGGGAGGGTATAACGGTCCAGCGCAAACACACGTACATATTAAATCTTCTCAAATTTGCACACTATCACGAATGCTGGCCAACATATCCTAAGTATTAGTTCGGTATTCGGCCGCCTAGAGGACGACACCGTTAAGTCAGCTACATTCCTACACCCCAACAAGCTCTCCATTCGGACAGCTCCTACTGTTAGCCGTAAATGTGAATCATTCCGGCCACAGGTCACTGGCGCCGCATGCAAAGCACACATAGACAGGATCTTCCTAGGAAAAAAACCGGCCACATATATATTTTATCCCTGTACTTACAATTAAATATTACGATAGTGGTCTCAATTGGATGACATTTGACAATGAGTAAAGTATCGGAAATACACCCCGCTAACGGCCGTGGCTCTGGAAATACAAATATCTTTACCATTCTTATGACTTGACATACTTTTCCCTTTGCTATCACAGTATTCCATGTCAAATCCATACCTTCCTTACGACTGGACATAGTCATTTCCTTTGCACGTGTTGGAACACACACACATACTTTATATGCTTGATGCACATGACGAACCTATCACGCACCCCTTAATGCTAAATATAATACTTCACCAATAACTGATAACCGGCGATACGAAATAATACTGACCGAAAATCAGTGATGGGTGGACTTGTCTCATAAGTTTTTCTTGTGAGTGGTATCACTGTATCTTAGAAACAGAGACGTAATCGTCTTACAAACCGAAAGATGTTAAAAAACACGACCATATTAATATCACAAGTGGTCTTGGTTCTACAGGTGCACACAAGTATCCATGTTAAAACTATACTGGCTTTATAAATCGAGGTATGGCATTACCTTTGAATGAAATGAATTTTCCAGACATACCGCGACACTGTATATAGACCGTGATCGCTGGAGTGCGTATTATCAGACCAGCAGTGCGGTTACACGTCACTGCAGGTGCAACATCGTGATAAAATTATCGAATTTAGAAAATGACTCGGCTAAAGAACGTGGTATGAAGCCAGTATTTGCAAATCCCTCGGGCCGCCGATACATATTTCTCCACTATTTGTGACGTCTCGGTGCCATGTCAGAGGTTCGGTGACATATCGACTGGGTTATAGGAGACGGTTGATTGAGAAGGATCACAAACAGGAGTACATGGTGTGCTGATTGAGGTTCCAGATCACTAGTGCAATGCTTTCGGTAGGTATGGAGTCTGTGATTTGGAATCATGTCTTTCCATTCAACCACATACCTGCGTTGTATCCGATGGAGAAATCCTTTAATGATTACAGCCACTAGTGAATCATATTTCTGGCACTCTCATATCTCGAAATGAGTCACTTTCTTCAAACGTACCTGCTACTGTAAAATTTGAGATTTGCCCCTCAGACTCTGCACTACCATCCCGGCAGCTTTGACCCTGTGATGGTTCCAATTTAAGTTAGAACTGAGTAGAAGTCAGAGAAAGCTATATCTACCACCTTCTGCAACCCATGTACAAACAGGCTAAGCTGAGTTAGTGCAACACGACTGTGTTTGGCCATTCGATGGAAACGGGAACATGTTGTCATAGCCCTGCCAACTGTGCATCACGTGTAAGGTCAGCGCCAAACGAAACCGACTCCTGCAACACGAGGTAGTATAAAAGACAGTACGGGAACTGGTAGAAGGTCGAGGATTTTGCTACTGCATTGTGGTACGTCCCAAACAACGTACAGATTCTGAACTCCGAAGCAGATTCACGTCACTCAGGACCCATTCGCGTCTATCACCCCAACATTCTATCACTGTTATTCTGCACCACCCAACAGATAAAATTACCAACTATGAAAGCTCCACTAACTTCATACAATAGACAACTCGATAAGATTTTTACTGCATCTCGCTCCTCCCGCAGATCGAAAACAAATGCCGTATGCATACCGGCACTGAGCACATGAGGCGATCCTATTAAATATACAGGTATTGATCACCTGCACAGACCAGTTTAAAGTTTCATCACCTGTACTGTAGGAGCATAGCCGTATCCCACAGACTATATTGTAAGTCGCAAGAGACCCTGTCGTTGTTTCAAACATTGCTTTTTTGTTTCTACTGCAACACGCTTTGCACACTGCCATACATTTTGTTTTTCCGCCACAGCATCGAGGTCTGTGTCAGGTTCTAAACTGACATTAGCACGTTCCATTGCCTCTCGCAGAAAACTAGATGTAGCACGGTGTAAATCATGTTGTTATTGCTGCTACCATAACACACCACACACGCTGGATGATTTTAAACAAAAGACAGTTACAACACAAGGAAACTGAAAGAGTTTTGAAGTGTTGTGGAGGGTTTGGTTCAAATGGCTCTAAGCACTAAGGGACTTAACATCTGAGGTCATCAGTCCTCTAGACTTAGAACTACTTAAACATAACTAGACTAAAGACATCGCACAAAGCCATGCCCGAGGCAGGATTCGAACCTGCGACCGTAGCAACAGCGCTGTTCCGAACTGAAGCACCTAGAACTGCTCGGCCACAACAGCCAGCGGATGAGGGTTTCCAAACTGCTGTCCGAAGGTGACTGACGACCTCTACATTTAAACTCAACTGTCACGGTGACAGAAGAGCTGATGGCCCTGCGTTCCGTTTCTACTGATTCCTCATATTCCATTCATGTACACGATCATTGTTTCGGTGCTAGCTATCCCTAGGTGTTGCTCCTCCAGCCAAACTCTTTCTCCATCTCAAACAAGCGATGTCAGCCAATCATCATGTGGTAACCAACAGTGTACCAGTGGACGGATGGGGTGGAAAAGACACCGTCGATGAGCTGTAATAATAAGCATCACAGCTGATAGTGCAAACAATGTTAGTAATTTTACAGTAATTTCAACACCAACCAATGATGCGACAGCATATTTCTCAGTTTCAGTATCACAGCTAAACAGCCCATTCTCTACTTTGCGAGTATCATTGCCACTGTAGATAAAGGACTGTTCAGTACGTCCATTCATTGTTAATTCTAGAACACACACATCATCAAAGTATACCAGTGCTCTACATATTCCTAGCACCTCGAGAATAGTGAAAAATTTACGATGTATCTCTATGTGGATGGGAGTCAAAACATTCTCACAGTCTTAGGATAAAATTACAGACTGAAACGCCCCCTCGCACTATCTTTGACCAGCCCCCACTGCAGCACCGTTACCAATTTAACCTGCAGCTCGTGAATGAATTGAGCTTCCACAAGATTTCTCCCAGATGCGCCCATGTCGAGGTGGTTAGCACTCCTTATCGATGTATAGTAACAGAATTGAAAGTGTTGTGATGTAATAGCAGACGTTTAAGAAGAACAAGAAACAGGTGATATTTATGCACGATGGAGCTCCTTACGGATAGATTTCGAAGCATCTTACGGAAATCAACTATGCTATCAATTTTAAAGTATTGTTCTAGAGTCTGGGATCAGTACCAGGAGGGTACTGGTAAGAGAGAACATAAACACACGCACTTCTAAGGGCAAATGGCTCTACACTTAGATCAGTTTCCGACCTATCAGACAAATGGAATGCAGCGCTGTTAACATTCCAATGTAAGAAATATATCTGCAGTGCAGGAGATACATCTTCCCTGCAGGTTTCTCTACGATAAACTATGGTAACAAACGGTAAAACGTAAAAGCTACTTCCTTAAAACAGTGGCCCTGTGTAATATGTGCACAATGTAGCTTTCCAGAGATGTATAGCATCCACTGTTCACATCCGATTACGGTTCAGAAATTATATTATACCCGCATCAGTCCTACATAAAATGATCGTTAGTAATGGAGAATACCTCTTACATGGAAAAAGATAAACGCACAGCACTCGGCGTTCGACATGTGAAATTACAAGTCACGCTGCCACTATCTCTGTAAACAACACATCTGTCAAGCAGGTGCATACACGGGGATTGCAGTGTCTCACCAACACCTATTGCTAATTTAGAATCATCTTAGTTATGAAACTGAAGTATCGATTTTACACCCAAGATGCTCAAAAGTGGTTGAAATGGGTCTGAGCATATGGGACTTAACATCGGAGGTCATCAGTCCCCTAGACTTAGAACTACGTAAACCTAACTAACTTAAAGACATCACACACATCCGTGCCTGAGGTAGAATTCGAACCTGCGATCATAGCAGCCGCATGGTTCCAGACTGAAGCACGTAGAACCGCTCGACCACAGCGGCCGGCACCCAAGATGTGACAGGAGAATGGAGTACATCGCATAAATCTTCGTTCGTGTATGTCAATGTGTCATGTTTCATCACACATGAGATGGAAGTCCTCTGATGACCGAGAGGTTTACTGTTAACGATCACAAGTAGACACTGCTCTAAGAGCCACACTGAACACGCAGTTATGTACGAGTTGAATGCAGGCTATATCACACAACAGATGCATCCTGACAGAACAGAAGGAAAAAATGGTCAAATGACCTGCAGAAACTTCCTCCTTTCTCTCTCTCTCTAGAATGCATAATTAGCCTACCATTAAATCGTACCTCGTTACAACTCCATGTCAACCGACCAAACCATCCACTCTCTGTCATCCTTTAACGCATATTCATGTAAATTTAGCTGCAGATGGTTCTCTGTCTTCCTGAAAACCATCAAATACAGTAGTCAACTCACGTGTATCACTGTTACCTCTGCCCGCATCTCGTGGTCGTGCGGTAGCCTTCTCGCTTGCCACGCCCGGGTTCCCGGGTTCGATTCCCGGCGGGGTCAGGGATTTTCTGTGCCTCGTGATGGCTGGGTGTTGTGTGCTGTCCTTAGGTTAGTTAGGTTTAAGTAGTTCTAAGTTCTAGGGGACTGATGACCATAGCTGTTAAGTCCCATAGTGCTCAGAGCCATTTGAACCATTTTTGAACTGTTACCTCAGTAGACATACAGTAGAATGCTGCCTCTACGGAAAAAAGTGACTGTTTCCCTGGCGCCCTTCGCTTCCATGTCGACGTTTCCTCGGATACCTCTTGCTGTCCCATGCTTGTTCAAAAATGGCTCTGAGCACTATGGGACTTAACGTCTATGGTCATCAGTCCCCTAGAACTTAGAACTACTTAAACCTAACTAACCTAAGGACAGCACACAACACCCAGCCATCACGAGGCAGAGAAAATCCCTGACCCCGCCGGGAATCGAACCCGGGAACCCGGGCGTGAGAAGCGAGAACGCTACCGCAGGACCACGAGATGCGGGCCCCCATGCTTGTTCCCATCCACAATTTTTTCTGCACCAAGCAGAAGACAAGCAAGTACTTCCTCAGTCTCCCTGCATTTCGATGTATATTCCATCAATATGTACAAATTTCCGTAATTCTATCGATGTTTTTATGTCAGTTCTGCCCATCAGATCATGAGATAATCTCTCGTTCCGTGTTCTAAAATTGCTTGTAAATGTAGTACAGCTGCCAACACCTAGTGCAAATTCACTGATCGGGAGGCATAGTATAGCACTGTACTCGATTGTATCCGTTTGCCTCCACCCCACATATTCCACATTTGCAGAGCGTCTGCTCTGTTTTCTGTATGTCTGTGTATGTGCATATGTTGCAGATGGTTCCCAGGACCCGCAGTAGACCCCAGTTAGCGTTCAAGTGTGGATCCGCTGCGCGTTATATCCTGATGTTGGGACTTCGCTCCACAATGTGCCATGTCTGGGGTAGGATTTGAAGGTGTATCCGCCATGCACACTGTATGGAGTGATGTTGGGATGCAGATCCACAATATTCCACATCCTAGTTAGCGTTCAAGTGTGGATCTGCCATGCACTATATATCCAGACCGATGTTCAGAGTTGGATCCACTACACGTCACATCTGGGATAAGGCTCGCAGGTGGACCGACCACGCGTTAAGTCCAAAGATGTGTTCTATGTTCGAAGTTGGGTCCACCAGCGGTCGGGCCTAGTCTTGGAAGCTGTCCGAATTTAGAAAGTGATTCGGGTAAGGAACATTGTATGAGGCCAGTATTTCCAATTTCCTCAAGCCACCGGTAGATGTTTCTCCAGTATTTATAACACATTCTGTCCCGATGCCATGTTACAGGCTCTGCGATTGACTGAGAATCATCACATACCGTAGATGGTGTGCTATGCGATGAACCACTCAAAAAATGCAACTCTAGATTGAGGTCATAAGAAATGTACACTGGCTATTCAGATCTATTGTGTTACGCTTTCTGGTAGTGATGCTGTCTGCAATTTCGAATTTAGTCTTTCCATTCAACCTCATAACTGCGGTGGATGCTATGGAGATGTCTTTTAATGATCACAGCAGCTAGTGAATCATATTCATGGCAGTACTCTCACATCTCGTAACGGGTCACATTTTTCCTATCTAACGTCTTCAGTAAAACTCCAACGTGGTTTTTTAGGCAGCCCCCATTGATCTAGTAACTGTTACTCAGTCTCTGCCCCCACCCCTTTCCCTGCCCTGCAGCTTTGTCCATGTGACATGTGATCGTTCCACTTTAAGTCGAAACTGCACACAAGTTGGAGAGCGCTATGTCTACTACCTTCTGCAACTAGTAGAGAAACAGGATGAGCTGAGTTAATGCGACAGGACCATCATTCTTGACCATTCTGCGCAAATGCGGGCATTTTGTCGTAACTCTGCCAACAGTGTACTATGTGTAAGACTAGTATCAAACGAACCGTTCTCCTGCAATACGAGGTAGGAGTAGAAAAAGACAGTGCGGGAACTGGAAGAAGGACAAGGATTTTGCTACTGCTTTGCTGTGTGTCATCAAACTACTTGCAGCTACTGCAGCCTGAAGGAGATCTGCGTCCCTACATCTACATCTACGTGATTACTCTGCTATTCACAAAAAGTTCATGGCAGAGGGTTCAATAAATCACCTTCAAGCTATCTCTCTACCGTTCCACTCTCGAAAGGCACGCGGGAAAAACGAACACTTAAATATTTCTGTGCGAGCCCTCTGGGTGCATTCATGTCTGTCAGCCTAACATTCTCTGTATCAACGTGCACCTGCACTTTCGGTCTGTTAATACACACCCCAGCAACCACTGTCTATATTCAATATCGCGGTATTTATTCGGAAAACCACTTTATACGGAAGCAGTACGATACCTCGATTTATAAAGCTTGTATAGTTCTTAACATGAATGTCGTTAGCGATACTCGTGTGCCCGGTAGAACCACGACCGCTAGTGACAGTGACATAGTAGTTGCAATCTAGTTTTTTAATAGCTGGTCGCTTGTAAGACGATTACGTCTCTCTTCCTAAGACACACTGGTACCACTTACAAAAAAACAAATGAGGCATGTCAATCCAGCGCAGATTTTCGGTCAATATTGTTTGGCATCACCAGCAATTAGTTATTTGAGAAGTATTATTCTTAGTAGGGGATTTGTGATATATTCGCTATTATCACCAGACTTATAAACTATGTGTGTGTTCCGACATGTGCAAAAAAGATAACTATGCCCTGTCGTAAGGCAGGTGTTGATCTGACGTGGAAAACTACGATAGCTGTAAGAAGGATGAAAGATTTTTTTTACGTGAAGAATTGTGTCCAGTCATAAGAAGTATATAGATTTTTATATTTCCACAGCCACGGCGGTCAGGAGGGAGTATTTCCGATAATTCGCTCATTGTTGAATGTTAGATCGAGACTGCAATCGTAAGTGAAGTGCTAAAATATATGTAGCTGGTTTAACAGGACGGTTCTGGCTGCGGTGCGAGAGCCCGCGTTGCGGCGATAGCCTGTGGCCAGAAAGATTCACATTTCCAGCTTACGGCGGGAGCCATCCAACCTGGACGGACTGGGATACAAGAATGCAGCGGACCTAACCGTGTCGCCCTCTAGATGGGTGAAAAGCGAACTAATACTCAGTATGTGCTGGGCAGCCTTCGTGTGTTCTCTTTTGAAATTTGAGAAGATTCAATACGGGCGTATGTTTGCACTGGAAAGTTTGGTTGAAAGAACAACAATTGTGGTGTGTGTCACGTGCATTTAGATGGTGAAAGACAAGTGGAAGTGTCGTTTTCTGGTTTTCTAGACATGAGCTACACTTTGGTAGACTTTGCAAAGCTGAAAGATGATTTGGAATCTATTATATCATTGACATCGGTATTACAGAGTGGAACTACCAGTTTCCTCTATTTCTTCAAGTTTTCACGTAAAGATCTTCGCAAACGAGATACGTTTCTAGTTATTCAGAGGGTTGTAACACGTTGCAGCTCGCTGTACCTCACTGAAGTTTCAGGTTTATAGAGAAATAATTTCCACTCTTTATCTTCGAAAATATTCTATGCAAGCGATTGGTAGCTTAGTGCTATGCGCATGATATCGAGAACTGTCACGTAAATGGTGTGATATTCTGGCAAACCATGTGAAAATACATGTTGTTGTTGTTGTGGTCTTCAGTCCAGAGACGGGTATTATGCAGCTCTGCATGCTACTCTATCCTGTGCAAGCTTCTTCACCTCCAACTAACTACTGCAGCCTATATCGTTCTGTATCTGCTCAGTGTATTCATCTCTTGGTCTCCCTTTACGATTTATACCCTCCACACTGCCCTCCAGTAGTAAATTGGCGATACCTTGATGCCTCTGACAATGTCATACCAACCGATCCCTTCTTCTAGTCAAGTTGTGCCAAAAATTCCTCTTTTCCCCAATTCTGTTCAGTACCTCCTCATTAGTTACGTGATCTACCCACCTAATCTTCAGCATTCTTCTGTAGCACCACATTTCGAAAGCTTCTACTCTCTTCTTGTCTAAACTATTTATTTTACATGTTTCACATCCATACATGGATACACTCCATACAAATACATTTAGAAAAGACTTCCCGATAATAAATAAAAATTGTACAAATGGTTCTGAGCACTATGGGACTTAACATCTATGGTCATCAGTCCCCTAGAACTTAGAACTACTTAAACCTAACTAACCTGAGGGCAGAACACAACACCCAGTCTTCACGAGGCAGAGAAAATCCCTGACCCCGCCGGGAATCGAACCCGGGAACCCGGGCGCGGGAAGCGAGAACGCTACCGCACGACCACGAGCTGCGGACACCCCGATAATAAAACAAAACTCGATGTTAACAAATTTATCTTCTTCAAAAACGCTTTTCTAGCCATTCCCAGTCTGCATTTTATATCCTCTCTGCTTCGACAATCATCAGTTATTATGATATTCTTGTAATATCAGAGTATGGAGAGTGGTGCTGAAATCGTGGCAGCAAGCAAGGAAGGAACCAGGCAGTTTGGAGACAGAAACAGTAAAGTCTCTGTGCTCGGAGGAACCTGCCCAGCCCCTGAACCACAGTTTGGAGAGTGACTAACGTCCATGGAGGGCGCTCTGATCGTGCGTCGGGCCAGCATGTGTGCGGGAGCAGTTAACTTATGACCGTTGGCCACGGTGGATGACTGACCGACCTAGTGGGAAATATCTAGTGCTACGACTATATGTACAGTGCATGTACCTTTTCTTGTGGGGGGGGGGGGAGGGGAAAATCTGTTTGTCTTCACGGTATACGTCTGTGTGTCTCGTGGTCGATAGTTATATGCAGAATGCAGAAGTGATGATTTTATATGGTGCAGGATACGAACTGCGTTTACTACGTTTACTACTGATATAGCCTGGTTGAAGATCGGTTTCACACTGAAAAATCCAAGCTTTCCTAGACAATAGCAGAGTAGTGTAATTGAGGAAGTATCTTTGGCAATAGTTCCACTATTTTATGATCCGTAGGCCAGTTTCGCAGGGTTTAATTTTGAGGGAAGATGAATGCTCTATGTTTTTGTTGATCTGTAAAAATAGTTTTTCCGCTGAAAGTCTCGTAATTTGTCTGTCTGCAGAAAAAAGTGGCGGACGGTTCTGCCACACCACCAGCAGCAGCAGTTGGCGGGTAAATTCAGTAAGAGCGAACCAGATGGCTTCATTCACTAGACATCCTTTCCGCTGGACATAGGAGCCTCTACACACTCATTTGAACAAGATGGGGGAAACGTATCTACGGGAAGTGCTGTGACATCTGAGAGTCATATGATGTCTACTTTGTTCGAGTGTTCAGAGACATGTGCAAGCATATCACCCACCTCTGATGGGGTGCTGTCCCTCATGTGCCATTGTGGATTTAGAGCAATTCCATATCAGCCATCTTCTCGTATATACAACAGTGCATCGAATTCTGTTTGTGTATTTGGTCTGATTTTCCCGTGTGTGCTTAGACACCAGTGTGTACTTCGAGAAGTGAGGAAAATAACTTCCCTGACTTCAGCAGCAGCAAAAATAAAACGAAGGCCACTCACCGTTCCAGAAAAGTGACGAACCACGGCATCTGTAGGACGCAGTAATGTTTCTTTCTCTCTGGCAGTGCCAGCAGACAAGCAGCTAAAACTCGAAAAGTGGTGAGCGTCCTGTTTAGAGTTACAGAGACATTTATTTCGACTTCCAAATATCATCGTTTTTCCATGTAAAATCAGGCATTGTACCTGATATCGGTTTCGAGATCTGTTTTCCACAAAAGCGTGTCAAGTGTCCCAGGGAGATTTCACAAGTGAGCAGCGGTCCTTTTAGACTCCATGTTCTAGCGTGGCAGTATACATCGCAAAACTGAAGCAAACTACTGGGCAGCGATCTATTTTGAAAGTGTATTTAGAGACGTATTCAGTGGATTTAGTAACACCTGAAGCAGCCCATGCTCAAAGACAAGGGTATTTCTCACAAAAGCGGGCGAAGTGTCTCTAGGATGGTTTCACAAGTGTTTCACGATCTTTTTAGAGTCCGTGTTCAAGTGTGGCGGTTAGTGGTGTTCCAAGGGATAAAACGTGTAATTGTCTAAACATTCTCGCGTCATCCGCATAGCTCTCTCTCTCTCTTTTTCTTTGTGCAGTGGCACATTTAATCCCTGTGACACCTTCAAGTTATGTATGTCACAATATTCTGCAACACCAGATGTAATAACTCCTGAAAAAGTTTTTGTTCAACCACAAAGGGTATCCGTGCGCTGGGGATGGAAAGGATGAGGAAGGTCGCTACTGCGTGCTCATGCCGTAAACCCCCAAATGGTCTCTGGAGGCAGGGAGCATGCACACTGGTGCGAAAGACTTGCCTCTTGAGCTTTGGAAGACTGACTGTACATTTATAAAACGATCTACAGTCACAAAACACGAATTTATCGGCATGAGTCGTGAATGTTAAAGTAGCGCCATCGTCCTGCAACTTCATTATTTCATGAAGTGTATTCATCTTAATGAAATAGTATCTCTATCGACACATTCATCAGATGCATGGTTACAGCTAATATGCTTCTCCTTCTCCAGCACAGATACCTCATCCATTGAACACAGTAAACAATTATGTCTATACTCCCAGTCCAGCAGCTAGACATGGACCACCTTTTTTTCCCTCCATTTTTCCCCAGACCATCATCTTGGGTTACACAACAGGAGGTAGGAGGGAGGACAGTGCGCTCTGGTGGAGGTACAGTGAACTAGTTCAGTTGGACTCTGGAGCTCATGGTGATCGTACTGGATGGAGCTACAGTCTTTGTCAACTCAAGTTAAATAAACAGTGCATAAAATATGAAGACTTATGTCCATCGTATCTGGCAGCCCTGCACAGACTGAGTCCTTTTGCAGACAATTTCCAGATGGGTGAGGAGAGGGTTGGGGAGGGGAGGGGGAGGGTATCGGCAGGGAGATAGAAAGGGGAGGGAGGGGTGTTATTACAGTGGAGGTAGCCCAATTGACTTATTTTCGCGCCAAAATTTGATCTTTCTGCCACGACATCAGTTCGATGTTGCCACATCTATAGCCGCCATCTTGGATCCGCCATCTTGGATAAATCTGGTAACTATACAGAGTGGGGCCATACATACTTTGCCCTACTACTTACATTGTCCATTTGTAACGTTTTCTAATTTCATGCACTGCTGTTGGGGTTTTCTTTACATACCTCAGTATCTTTAACTTACATGTTGTCAGTTATATTAACTTCCTCGCTTATTTGAGTACTAAAAGATCCATGAGCTCTAAGGTGCTCCATACAGTGCTTAATTTATTTCCCCAATCTGTCCTGTATTTTACTCTGATGCTCATTCAAATTTTTAAGCAACTGTTTTGTTTCTTCAGTTATTCATAATTTCTAGTTTCTCCTTGCCCTGCTTTTAACTTCTGATTTGTTTCCCTTAAACCTGCTTCTAACTTTTGATTAGTTACAATTTAACTGCCATCTAATTTTGTATCTAATTTGCTTTGTCCTGGATCGAATTCCTGCATTAATAATCTCATCGTAGACATGACTGGTTTATCCTGATTTTGCTCAGTATTCTGTTCTTCACTAATATTTTGAGCTGACAAAGTGTCAACTGGGCGCAGTACATCTGACCTACTTCAGTCTTATCTCAGCTCTTTTCAAATGGCTCAAATGGCTCTGAGCACTATGGGACTTAACATCTATGGTCATCAGTCCCCTAGAACTTAGAACTACTTAAACCTAACTAACCTAAGGACAGCACACAACACCCAATCATCACGAGGCAGAGGAAATCCCTGACCCTGCCGTCAGCTCTTTTGAAATGTTGATGTCAGATTCAGAATCTCTGGCATCTCCACTGAAATCTGCCTAGTCAGAGTGGTCAGGCACGAGAGAATTTTAATAGTTTGGGACTTGTAGCCTGTTGTGGTTGGCAGGAGAGCCAACACCGTGTTACTAGAGGAAGCCGAAAGGCACGCGTTTTAGCTCACACAGGCTGGCGTGAGGTCTGGAACAGGACAAGGAAATTAGAATTTAGAAAAAACGGACGTAGCTGGTGGAATACTTAACTTTAATTCATTAATGGTGAACGTCGCTCTTGACGGTACATGATTCAGTATCAATAGTAACTGGTAATGGCGCCTTGCAAGGTCGTAGCAAATGACGTAGCTGAAGGCTATGCTAACTATCGTCTCGGCAAATGAGAGCGTATTTTGTCAGTGAACCATCGCTAGCAAAGTCGGTAGTACAACTGGGGCGAGTGCTAGGAAGTCTCTCTAGACCTGCCGTGTGGCGGCGCTCGGTCTGCAATCACTTATAGTGGCGACACGCGGGTCCGACGTATACTAACGGACCGCGACCGATTTAAAGGCTACCACCTCGCTATTGTGGTGTCTGGCGGTGACACCACATAGCCGATCTGCAGGATCGCCACTAGCATAGTTAGTTTGCGTTCCTTCCCCACTTCTCAGGAGATACCTCCTTCCCTCTTCAACTGCCATCTTTACGAATTCAAAACAGTCTACAAGATATATACTGAAGATACAAAAGTCTTGGGATAGCGAATAGCGATATGAACATATACAGAAGGCGTTAGTACCGTGTACACAAGGTACAAAAGGGCAGCGCATTGGCGTAGCTGTCATTTGTATTCAGGTGATTCATGTGAAAATGTTTGCGACTTGGTTATGGCCGCACGAAGGGAACCAACAGCCTGTGAATGCGGAATGGTAGTTGGAGCTAGACGCGTGGGACATCCGGCACAGAATAGCAAATTTCAGGCATTACCTCTCACCACTGTAAACGCAGTGGCCGACGGCTTTCACTTTAGCGACCGAAAGCAGCAGCGTTTGCATAGAGTTGTCAGTGCTAACAGACAAGCAAGACTGCTGAAATAACCGGAGAAATCAATGTGGCACGTACGATGAACGTACAAGTTAGGACAGTGCAGCAAAATTTGACGTTAATGGGCTACGGCAGCAGACGACCGACGCGAGTGTCATTGCTAACAGCGCCTATCCTGGGCTCGTGGCGATATGAACTGGACCCAGATGAGTCCCGATTTCAGGTTATAAAAGCTGATGATAGGGTTCGAGAGCGGCGAAGATTCCACGAAGCCATAGACCCAAGTATTAACAAGGCACTGTGCAACCTGGCCGTGGCTCCATAATAGTATGAGCTGTGTTTGCATGGAGTGGACTGGATCCTCTGGTCCTACTACACCGATGATTGACTGGAAATGGTTATGTTCGGCTTCTTGGAGATCACTTACAGCCATTCATTGACTTCATGTTCCCAAACAACGATGCCCCACCTCGCTGGACCACAATTGCTCGCGAATCGCCTGAGGAACGTTCTGGACAAATCGAGAGAAAATCTTTGGCACCTAGATCGCCCGACATGACTGCAGTCGAACATTTATGGGACATAACAGAGAAGTCAGTTCGTGCACAAAATCCTGCATCAACAACACTTTCGCAACTATGAATGGCTATCGAGGCAGCGTGGCTCATTACTTCTACAGGGGACTTCCAAAGACTTGTTCAGTCAGTGCCACGTCGAACTGGTGCACTGTGATGCGCAAAGTGAGGTCCGACACGGTATTCGGAATTATCTCCTGACCTTTATCACCTCAGTGTAAACAAAGCTTGGTAAATACAGTAACTACTACAGAATACACGACGACAACTCTCAGGTCACACCTTTTTTTTCTACTAACCACTGCAAAGCGTAGCACTCACTCTAGAATGATGTTATAAGGCATGCTGCTGTCGTGAATCTCTCTCTTTAATTTGATATACAATGCTGTCGGAACATCAGAGAATGCCGCAGGACTGTTTGCACACCCTGTGTTTGTCTGACGACAGTGCATCTGTTTTGCTGCTGCCAGTTCGCTCTTCTTGCCTTCTGCGATGCGTGGATCAGTTACGAGATGAAATTTTCGTAATGACAGCGTTCACGTAATTCAAACACCGGGCACACGAATATTAAAGTAACTTAGTTAGATAGTATGATACGAACTGAGCCATTAGGCTGACACTCAACACTCGCAATGACGTAATAATGAATCGTTCAGTACAGAAGTTTAAACAGTTTAAATGCCGTTTTATCACAGTTCTATGCAGTCCAAATACAGTTTATTCAGACTTTACTGTCCTCACTATTAATTTCAAGCCCCACCTACGCAGAAACCGTTTCTCTTTCGATGTATTTTGCCTCAAAGAGATGCCAAGTACGTTGAAATATTTTACAACCGAATGGAAACGAGAGTTAATGTTCAATACTACAATCATTCTATTTATTTCCCCTTCTGCATTACTGAATACTACATCGGAACCTCCATATTTGTACTATGGACGCAAAACATGCAAGGGGCCTAGTCCTACTCTGCCACGTCAAGGCTGAACTCAAACTTCCTAACCGTCCACCCAGCTGGTGTCTTCTGGGAAGAATCAGCACTCGGGTCCTTGTTCATGTTTCTTGATGTAAGGCTGTAAGAAACTGTCTGATGAGTAGGCTAAGGCTTTCCATGCAACTAAATGAGAAGTCAAATTTAAAAGAGGGATGCCAGTAGCTTTTTCACCTGAACGATCACATAGCAGACATAGTAGAGTACTGTTTCCAGGCAGTTCTTGGCGCAGCTGAAAGCGTGGAGAACGGTAATACAAGGGTCGTGGGGTCGAGGCTACATCCGGGAAGTTCAGTTATTTTCAACTTTCACGTTACATACAGTGAAAATAAACTGAAACAGGCCCAATGCTCAGTATATGGTATTTATTAATATTATTTATAAATGGCATCAAAAGGAAGAAACAAGGAAAATTCGGGAGTGCAAATAAATTTAAGAGATAGGATTCCCGTCAAATGCTCTCCGATAGTACAAGGCTGCGATGCCAATTTTTATCATCAGGTAAGGAACTTAAACTTCAAATCTACTCTCATCTAATTTAGAGAGAAAAATAAATCGCATTCCGAGAACACTGCATCAAAATAATTCCATTTTACATCACCAACTATCTTCGCCAATATTTGGCGAAATGATGCGTTACGTGCAGTTTACTGCCAAACTGTGAGGTGAGAGGGAACCTTTTATGAATGTGGACCATTTTGCTTTTCTATAGACACTCTAAGACAACCATCTAATGATGAAACTGCAGCGTTTAAAACGTGTGCAAGATTCCGAGAAAATTACTGCTTCCCCTCTTTTTACTATGAATGTCATCCTGGCACGTGTAAACCGTCAACTGTAAATTAGTAAATTTCATACGCGAGTTTTTCGAACACGCGTTACAACCCTTACCTGGAAACTTACTTGGAATCCCACATTTTCCTTTGCGTTACGTGTTCATGCCTTTTATGAAAAACATTAATAAATGCCATATGCTGAGCATTATTTCAGTTTATTTGCAGGGTACTTAACGTAACAGTGGAAAATTAAAAAAAAAAAGAACAATTGCTTAGGGACTCGACCCCACGCCCTGTCGTTACTGTCTATAATCTTTCCGCTGCAGTAACTGCTGCCTAGCAACTAAACAAACATAAATGCCTCATGCCGCACCCGACCTGCGTCAAAACTGCCAATTTTTAAAAACGCTTGTCCATATGGAGCTTTTACTTACTCACTTTTACTTCACGCCAAGGGTACCATAAATCTGAACGAAATCGGTGATGACGACTAGGGACGATACTCTTGTGAGTTCTGGGCACAAACGTTAAATGTGGATGATCTGTAAGGCACTGGATGCCAAATTTATGCACTTTTGTATATTTAGTGTAATGCAGACAGTGTCAGTATTCTTAAGGAAGTTTGATAGCCTGTGGTATTTCTCCTCTTTCAGGATGTTCCATATGAAATCCAAAAGTGCTAAATTTGAGAGTTTTTAGAGATCTAAATGTTGATTCTTGTCACAGAACTCCACATATCGTAACTGAGCAAGATAGATCTCATGCACGTGGGGAGAGAACTACAGTCACGTTCAGAAGAAAACAAAACATCTTGAAAGACTAGGGATAAGACTTTCACAGTTGTAAGATGTCAGGCAAATCCAACACCTTCCATGAAAACCCTGACATGATAAGCAAATCCAGTAGTATGTCACATAGCTCCGAATAAATCGTGACATTAAATTAACCAAAGCAATACGAGTAACGAGTGAGCAAATGGAATACCACAGACTAACACAAAAATGCCTAAATGCATGTCATACCTTCCTACTGTGAGACAGACGCAGTTCCGAGGGGAGAAACGAGAACAGAAGCCGAGAGCAGAACCGTGTTAAGCTGAAGGCCCTACGATAAGGGACGGACACCCACGTCGCCAGCTAACCGCTAGGACCACCCCCCAGCCCATGTTAAAAGCTAGAGCCCTCCAGAAGAACAGTATAGATCTTACGATAACACAAAAAGGGCCACACCACCCGCAAGTTTTTAGCGTGAGACTTTTTCGCATCTCTGTTACGTTGCAAACTTTAAAAACATTGCCCCACCACGAAAAGTATAACGTTTCTCATTGGATAGACAGAATTTTTGTAGGCGGAGCTTAAGGTTAACACTGAGGCCTTGATTTGTCAGATGAAAACACAGCCAGATAGTTTTTTAAACCAACTTCGGTAAATGGTAGTAAGGAGAAGTTAGGAGAGAGTTGCTTCCGAGACGGCGAGGTGAGCGGAGCTGTGCTGTCCGCCGCCCTCTGACGAACACTGACAAGGTAATGAACGCACGTGATGCCGCATTTTTGAGTGCATAAGGCTTCACTCAGAACTGCAGAAGTCTCATCTGTTATATCCCCTTTTTACGTAATACTAGTGTCAATCGTCAATTGAAGCTCATGGTATTCACATTTGCTACGTAAGTTAAAATCGGAAACGCGATGATTTTTCTGTTATATAATTATTGAGAAGCCACATCAGCCACTGTAATTTACGACATGTTAGATACGTAATTAAAGATAATTGAGGGTCACTGTAGACCATTTTGATAGTTTTCTCTTTTGTGAAACTTAATTTAAACCTAGATTATAGATGTGATGTGGCACAGGTCATCCTTCGATCCATTGTAGAACTTGGAAACCCATTCAGGGAATATTCGTTCACATTTTTGTTGAAAGCAGTTGGTTTTTATCATCCTGTATTAAAACATTTCCTTTTATCAATAATGCAATTTATAAACAATGTTTTGTGAGTAGAATAAAACTTCCAATGGTAAACTTAACTGCTTTTTTGACGTTATTTTACCAGCTAACTAAAAATAGGAAAGCCTTGAACCCCATCCACTAAATTTAGTTAGTATTAAGATTCTTTTACAGGGAATTCAGTGGAGCTGACGCTGAAATCATTAA
The DNA here is from genome assembly GCF_023864275.1 of Schistocerca cancellata. Taxonomy (NCBI): domain Eukaryota; kingdom Metazoa; phylum Arthropoda; class Insecta; order Orthoptera; family Acrididae; genus Schistocerca; species Schistocerca cancellata. The sequence continues at coordinate 37,211,269 of NC_064629.1, forward strand.
GTATTTGGTTATATCATCGCTAGTCTCACTGAACTCTTCTGAACTCTACATGTCATTTGTGGTCTGGCGTCTCTTTTCCAGCAACAGGTCCCAGGTTCAAACTAGTCAATTCCCTGAAAAACACGCTCAGAGCGTCGTTGCGCGAAAGTGGTAGCGAGTCACGACTTAGAACAAACAGACACCACGCGGAATGTTAGATAGTTAGAGGAAATGTACATTAGTACGCTCTGCAGAAATGATTAGCATTAGAACCATGTCGGCCTACGGGTTCAACGTCGACATCCATATCGCGGCGCAACACCACTTACCAGTAAAATGTGCCTGCAGCCCTCGTTGCCGGTATAAACCGAAAGTGATGGATTTGTGCGACTTGAGCAGACGTACAGAACGCCGCGCAGACGTATGCGCGAACCGTGCCGTGAAATCAGTGAGTTTCTAAGAGGGCACATTAAAGCCATGAGAGAATATGATGCATCGATCTGGGAAAAGGTTGCTCATGTGGGACGAAGTGTTGCAGCAGTGCAACGAGTGTGTACAGAATGATTCACGGAAAGCTGTAGAACACGACGAGATGTGTCGGCGCTCCACCAAGACCATTCCCCGAAAAGAGCGACACCTCATCCGAATGGCATTGCATGGCAGACCTGCGTCCACTTCGACTCTGACGCAACAGTGGAACACATCGTGCACTATCAGGGGTGACAATCCGTCACCGCTTATAATTGCTTGGGTTACATGGGCGTCGTCCCCTTCTCCGCCTACCTTTGACGAGTGTGCCCAAACACGCTAGACGGCAATGGTGGATGGAACGACGTGACTGGGGACAGGAAGGGCATAAGGTAGTGTTTCCGGGTGAACCCAGCTTCTGTTTGTTTGATAATGATGGCCGAATTTTGATTAGCCGCAGACAGGGGGTGCGGCATCGCAGTGACTGCATTTGTAGAAGACATACAGCTCCAGTTTAAGGCCTTATGGTGTGGAGTGCTATTGGGTATATCCACTAATGACAGTTGGTGCCTGTCCAGGGCACTGTGACCAGTGTGACCTACGTGAATGATATCCTGCGACCCGTAGCTATACCCTTTCTGCACTACAGCACAGACATCGTTTTTCAGCAATACAATGCATGGTCGCATGTTGCTGCAGTAACACGTACCTTCGTGGTGTCACAGTATGCCAGCCTTTTTCTCTGGCCCACCTGATCAACAGATTTGTCTCCAGTCGAAAATATGTGGCATTTGGTGAAACAGAGGGTGCAGCGCTGTGACACAATGCTAACCACAACAGATGAACTTTGGAACCAGGTGAATGCAGGGTTAATGGCTATAGCACAGATGCCATTCGCGATTATACGCGTCGATGCCACCATGCATTAAACAAGTTATCAGGACTCATTGACAGACCTGGGGCCTGTTAGACAACAAGACGCATCCCGAACCGAGATGCCTGAAATGCTAATCATTTCTGCAGAACATACTAACATACATGTCCTGTGAATATGAACGTCCTATCTCTAGTCGTTGAAGATATTCTGTTTTTTCTGAACATGAGTGGATGTAGGCCGCCTTAGAAAAACGACGTGTGTGACTGCTTTCGTCGCCTGTGCCTTCGTTTGACAGGCCGGCTAGCTGACATGTCTGCTATATGATTGATCGGCAGCTTTTAAGTCACAGCCCCCAAGTATATTTTGGACTACCACAGAAAGTGCATGGACTGGAGAGTCTTCATGAAAATACGCAACTCTCTTTAAATCTTCACAACAAGATATATTCTATGGTTTAATCTGTGGTGTAAAGTTAATTTCTGTTTTGTTGTTGCAGTTTTCATAGAAATGTTGTAAACGATAACTGTTTACAACGTACCACAGCGGTGTAGGAGAAGTCGAGACGAGCTGTTTGATATAGGACACTTACGGTCTATCAAGCTGGGAAACAGCCTGAAATTGGCCTACAAAGGCCGCCTAAGCCATAGCGCGTGCGAGCAGCGAGAGATTTTGTATATTTAAGTTGCTGGCCGCGATCTGATATTTGCGTGAATGCGAAAAGGATATGGTTGTGCGACTCATACACAGTGGTAATATTTCCAGAAGATGCGAAGATGACAGCCAGGCTCCGTCGAAATCGGTCATTGATGAAATAGAAAAATTTCAACAAGTGATATTGGCTGCAACAATTGTTAAGTTATCACTGTTTTGTATATTACTGTCGCCTCTTTAGCGCTACTGGTATACTCGCTCTGTTTTTTGAATTTATTTATCTCGTTAACATTAGTAATTTTACTTCAGTGTGAGGATAATGAAAGAAGAAAAATCTTTTGTAAGCGTTATTAAAAAACTAAATTACGTTTACATTTCGATCTAAGCTTAAACCTTACAAGCACAGCACTCTCGTAGTAAGATAGCCACGGAAACAAAACGATCTATTTGTTAATTTTATGCTGTCAAAACTCCTAAAATTTGTATTTGACAGTTACACAAACGTCAGTTTCACAATTTTTATGTGAAAGAACAAGGTGTGTTCAATATTCAATATTTTGGCGTGACAAAACAATGAGATTCAAACGGTGAAGACTAAATAAGCTGTCGCGTAGAGTGGCGATAGGAAATTCATAACATCACATGGCGCGCATGCGTAGGTCAATTTGAGGCTGTTTTCCGGCTTGAAATATCACAAGTGTGTTATATCAAATTCTTGATTCCTCCTTCACCTACGCCACTGTGTTACGTCGTAAACAATTGTCGTTAGCACCCTGCAGGTCAGTCCGTATTTGTTTCGAAAGTAGCTTCACTTATTTATAGCTGTCCATGGAAAAATCGTGAATCTTTAAAAGGTTGCATTCTGACGACAGATAATAATTAAAATAGCAGCCCTTCTTCTATTTCATTGATCGCCTCACTTTTGAGTACACTGTTGCGCTCTCAATTATTCGTACAATGTAAGAGAGTGTCATTACACTGAGTCATTTGGTACGCGGACTTATTAGTAAGAAAAGGCCGTTCAACATTAAAAGCATTGTTATCTTGGTAGGCTGTCTTCGCAAATGAGTTTTGGCGCCTTGCGGCGTGGAATAGCATCTGAGTTAAAATAGAAAATTTCTCATTTTTCTTTACTGGGTGGAAATAAATGGAAACCTAAAGCGTCGGGGACTGCGCCACATAATCTCTCAAGGGATAGCGGCCTAAGTTAGGGGCACTCCGGGAAATTGGGAAAACTCGCTTCCGGAACTGGCTCTTTCGTTCGAGTACCGAAATAGACAGTAGGCAATGGAACTCAATAGCGATGCCAATAGTACCTAGTAACAGATGTATAATCACCACGATAAATGTAGGTAGCACTCCTCGCTCTGATAAGAGCTTGAATTGCAGCTTTATCGTTACATACTACAACCCAACATATAGTTACCGGGCGATGTGGCACATTGGTTAAAACACTGGTCTTTACACGGAAGGACCGTTTAGCCATTCATGTTTAGCTTTTTCTTAATTTCTCTAACACGCTTAAGGCAAATTCCGGTGTAGTTCCTCTGAAAAAGACCGACCGGTGTCCATTTCTAATCGTAGCTTTTGCACCCTCGCTAATGACCTTGTAGTTAACGGGACGATAAATTCGTGTCTTCGTTCTTCCTGGGAGTTAGATGGATAGCTCCAGATTATAATTGTCTCGCAGAAGTTATTGCCGTATATTTGGGCAATAAACTGCTAGAAGAAGAAGCTGGTAGTACTCTGTTTTTGGGACTAAAGTTAGATCTCAATATGAACTGGAAATCCTGTCACCCTAGAAGTAATTAAGTGCTAGTTCAGCTACATTTGTAGTACGTGTGATTAAAGCTTTAGGTGACTTAGAAATTGGTCTCGCGGTTAAGGCGCTCAGTCCGGAACCGCGCGACTGCTAAGGTCGCAGGTTTGAATCCTGCCTCGGGCATGGATGTGTGTGATGTCCTTAGGTTGGTTAGGTTTAAGTAGTTCTAAGTTCTAGGGGACTGATGACCACAGATGTTAAGTCCCATAGTGCTCAGAGCCATTTGAACCATTTTTTTGACTTAGAAATAAAGAAATTAGGTTATTCCGCAAATTTTCATTCACTTATCAGTTATGGACTATTGTGTTTTTATCTTTTTCGACGATATGCAACTCAGAACTCTTCAAAAAATACAGAATACGTACATTAGTTTTTCTCTTTTCACAAAAATTTAATGCCGAGTTTTATTATATTACCAAAATTTAATAAAATACTATACGGAGATTTCTGGGGCATAATATTAATTCAAAAAGCAGTTTGATACATTGGTAAACATGTATTCAGCAACCTGCCACAGCATACTAGATGTGTCTTAGGTTGCCACAGTACACTACAACATTGAATTAACGAACTTCTACTCCATTGCATAATATCTTAAAATAATAAAAGAGTAATATTTCATAGAATGAAGTTATTCCACTGCATTTTCATACTTGACATGATGAAGTGATTTCAGTGGTTGTCTCCGGCCACACATATTCACTTCATGGTGAGTACGGCAACAGGCTACTAACGTCAGCTGTACGACTTTCTGAATGAAAGCCTGCTCGATGCTCGCCGATCCTGATCGCTGTTTTTTTGTTTTTGTCAAATGTTACGCTCTATCACTTATGTATTTCCACTAGTTGTGTGTGCTGTCGCTCCCGATATAAATATCACACTGAATTCTTTCGAGTAACTTTAGTCGGCTACAATTGTCAGTCTACCTTGAAGATGTTAAGATATTGTATCTGAAATCAGTGCAAGCTTTGTTTGATTTACACTACTGGCCATTAAAGTTGCTACATCAAGAAGAAATGCAGATGATAAATGAGTATTCATTGGACAAATATATTATACTAGACCGACATGTGATTACATTTTCACGCAATTTGGGTGAATAGATCCTGAGAAATCACTACCCAGAACAATCACCTCTGGCCGTAATAACGGCCTTGATACGCCTGGGTATTGAGTCCAACAGAGCTTGAATGGCGTGTACAACTACAGCAGCCCATGCAGCTTCAACACGATACCACAGTTCATCAAGAGTAGTGACTGGAGTATTATGACGGTGGTCAGAGATCTGGAGAATGTGCTGGCCAGGGCAGCCAACCTTGTGTGAATGCTCTGAAAAGCTAATCATTTGCATATCACAGCATCTTCTTCCTGTCGGTTAAATTTCGCGTCTGTAGCACGTCATCTTCGTGGTGTAGGAATTTTAATGGCCAGTAGTGTAATGAAATAAAATCTTATGCAGAATAGTCGTTGTTATTATTATTGATATTAACAGCACTATTTTCATTCCGTTTTCTTAGTTCAATGTGTCGATATTTCTTATTGTTCTCTAAAAATTTAAATATAGGTTGAAATTTTAAATGACCATATGTTAGAAACATAGCTAAACTGGAATAAACGTAAATTGTAGTAATGATTTATCTTTATACACTACAAAATGAGTGATGAAGCTGATAGTAATTGCTGAGTTTCTCAGTAAATATGACTAAGGAGTACCAACTAAATGGAGATGTTGGGAGAAATGGAAGGCAAGGTATCACAATTTGCAGGACACTGAGTGAGGCAACAGTGAAGTGAGTGTCTGGTGAGAAAATTGGATGCTGTGTACTGTTCTCTGGGGAGCCTCCCGAGCTGGGATTGAGGAGGTGAGACGTGTCTATTGGGCAGCTGGAAAAGAAAGGTCAGTTGTATCGGACAGGATCAGTAGTTTTCAGAACGGATTCCATTGTCTGGCAAATACAGCTGGTTAATTGTTTGGATACATTTCAAAAACTTATTTCCACCTAAATTCGTCTATAGGTTAATACTCCCACACAAGTTGATTGGAGTTACATGCGAAACTGAAGTTACGTCTGATCGAACTGAATCAACAAACTGCTGCACAAAAAAGATTCTATTTCGTATTTAACTACAGGGTTCATTAATTTAATTAGAAGTGCAACTCATCGGACGAAATGAAATACTGCACAATGCATTTTCAGTCGAATGAAAATTTAATCCGGGTGTATAATTGATTACGAGAACGGAATTGGTGAACAGCGTGCTAAACTATAACGTGACATAATACAGTCTTATCGGAAACAATATGTTGAATAGTTAAATGTAGATTACAATTAGTTTTGTGTTCAGCACTCGTACTTGCGTACTGTTAGAAGTCACTTTTAATGTAGTTCGCTCCGTCGTAATATCACAGACTTACTGAGCAGATGGGTCAGTCTTGCATGAGCTGAAGCACTGAAAGTTGTTCGTCAGCTTTGTACACTTGTCCCCGTGGATTCGCTTTTTTTGCTCGTGTTCTGTGTATATTAAGTTACCGTATAAATACAGTACGTGAACATTAGCTTACTCTTACACAGGGTGTTACAAAAAGGTATGGCCAAACTTTCAGGAAACATTCCTCACACACAAAGAAAGAAAATATGTTATTTGGACATGAGTCCGGAAGCGCTTACTTTCCATGTTAGAGCTCATTTTGTTACTTCTCTTCAAATCACATTAATCAGGGAATGGAAACACACAGCAACAGAACGTACCAGCGTGACTTCAAACACTTTGTTGCACGAAATGTTCAAAATGTCCTCCGTTAGCGAGGATACATGCATCCACCCTCCGTCGCATGGAATTCCTGATGTGCTGATGCAGCCCTGAAGAATGGCGTATTGTATCACAGCCGTCCACAATACGAGCACGAAGAGTCTCTACATTTGGTACCGGGGTTGCGTAGACAAGAGCTTTCAAATGCCCCCATAAATGAAAGTCAAGAGGGTTGAGGTCAGGCGAGCGTGTAGGCCATGGAATTGGTCCGCCTCTACCAATCCATCTGTTGTTGAGGAGCGTACGAACACTTCGACTGAAATGTGCAGGAGCTCCATCGTGTATGAACCACATGTTGTGTCGTACTTGTAAAGGCACATGTTCTAGCAGCACAGGTAGAGTATCCCGTATGAAATCATGATAACGTGCTCCATTGAGCGTAGGTGGAAGAACAAACTAAAATGGAAATTAAGCGTTTCCGGACACATGTCCACATAACATCTTTTCTTTATTTGTTTGTGGGGAATGTTTCCTAAGAGTTTGGCCGTACCTTTTGAAATGTCCCCTTTGAACAATTTATACAATACTGTGCTTAACCTGACACACAATAATTTTAGCGCAACGCAATCTGACTATCAAAAATCCCTGCAAAAGAATGGCCTTGAGTAACATTAAACTATACCTTTCAGAAATCACTTACCTCACAAAAATCTTCGTTACTCGAACTACTGCAATACAGCGAGCGCCACTACTGCCAGCTTAATATTCATAATTGACATCCAGTATTACAAATTATCAAAACTAAGCCATCTCTCTCCCCACATCCACCACTGCTGGCGGCTCACCTCCAACTGCGCAACGCTACGCGCTGTTCACATCCAGCTGCCGCTCTACAATGGCAGACAACAATGCAAACTAGCCACAGACTGCATACAGCACAGCCAGTGATTTTCATACAGAGAGCGCTACGTGGCGGCGGCGTTACCAATATAAAAATCTAAACAGTCTACTTACATAGCCCCCATGCTCCCCACAAAAAATTTTACAAATTGTTTTGGGCAGTGGCCAATAATGATTTGATAAAATTTTTCATAATTACAATAACAAAGAAATCAAATGCACACACTTATTGATACAATGTTGGTCAAAAGCTAAAATTTTCTCACAGTCCATAAAGACAGTCCAGATTGTTCATCATAATAGTAATTACAGTTTTTGTTTTTCACAAAGTCTCATTAGTAAAAGAAATTGCACACAGAAGTAGTGGATTTCCATGCAGTCTTGAAGAAGTAGTGTTGTCCTTCCAACGGAAAGACAGTGCTGACTCTTGAAATGCTGACAGGTAATGGGCCACAACAGAGCAAACCCACAGCAGAGTCATTCGACGTTTTGAAGAAGATTGGTAGGTAGGTCATCACAGAGCAGACCCACTGTAGTCCTGGTAGAGGTTGTGGTATTGGTGGGCCACCAGAGGCGCAGACCCACTGTAGTCCTGGTAGAGATTGTGGTATTGGTGAGTTAGCAAAGGTGTAGACCCACTGTAGTCCTTGTAGAAATAATGGTATTGGTGGGTCATTAAAGATGCAGACCTACTGTAGTCCTTGTAGAAATAATGGTATTGGTGGGTCATTAAAGATGCAGACCCACTGTAGTCCTTGTAGAGATGGCCAGCAGCCATCCATTGTGACTGTGCAGGTGCACAATCACCATTGAAGAGTCTTGCAGATAATATAGCAAGTCCATAACCACCACTTGTGCACTCACAAAGTTTTTGGAATTGTCCTTAGAACCAGCAATGCTGTTATCCAGTCCCTTGCTGAATTAGTAACACACGTGCAAACACTAACAGTCCCAACTTCTCACATATTGTCCATATAGTATGACCAACAGATATGTGTGCAGTGAAATGTAACGTACAAGTTACTTAATTTGATGAACTGGTGTCAATTACAATATTATAACATGAGAATACAATTACAAAGGTACAAAATACATCATTAAAAACATAACAATACAGATAATATTTGTAGTACAAGCTTTACAAAAGAATCGAAATAACATATACACCAGTGTTACAGGAATTATAACATAAGTTCATACATAAAAGATCAGAATAACTTGCGAAACATCAACTTTACACATGAGCATTAAAACAAAACAGAATAAATAATGTCTAAGCATATTTACAAGGTAAATAACATATTATTAATGCCAATTATATTTGAGGATAACAGTATTCCTCATCATAGTGAATGTAGCTTAGTATTAGAAGAAGAAAAAATTCTATGAAACTACACAGAGACAGGAAGAAAACAAATACACAAGGGTACACAAACACATAGTGGGATAACACAAAAGGAAAGGACAGGGTTTGTTTTCAGGGTAACATTTGGTACTGCAGTCCAACCCAAAACTTCATTCCATATGTCGTCCCTCTTATTTCAACATTTGCTCCAGCCAAAAAAATCCTATCCAAGCATGCTTTCTGTATTTTTCTCGTATAACCACTCAGTGCATTTCTTCAAATTCATCGCAACTCATTCTCTTATAGGCTACCCCCTCTTAAGCTAACTGAAATCTACTGAGCTCAGATGCTAAACTAAGGGACGAGGCAATGCAGCAGCACAAAATAATTAACACAAACAGCAATGACAAAAAAAATCGATAATTGCAAAGCAAGCTACAGTAAATCTAAATTACCAAGCAATGCAACATTACAACTAATATGAGCCAATGTGCCGCAACAAGAAAAATAAATCAGTAGTAAAACTAGCTTAACAGAGTAATACAAAGTGAAATTTAGTAGCACTATGCCTGGCAAACAGCAGCAGAAATAACTTATAACTAAACATGACATAGCTCAAGCAGAAAAAACATTACACTAAAAACAACAATGCAGATAAGGGAAATGTATATTCACATCTTAATGTCTATGTAATTAAAGTGGTGCACCACAACAACTTATTGTAAAAAAAATATTACCATGTACTAGAAAAGAAAATTATGTGTTACTGTTACTAGTTCCTTCTTATTGTTCTTTCCTTTTCAAGTGCTCCTTTTTTGAAGAATGTGGATCATAAAATAATTATTTAATAGATCTTAATATCATCACAAGTCATAATATATGTAATTTCAAAACTCCGCCATCTCTCTCCTCACATCCACCACTGCTGGCGGCTCACCTCTAACTGCGGAACGCTACGCGCTGTTCACATCCAGCTGCCGCTCTACAATGGCAGACAACAATGCAAACTAGCCACAGACTGCACACAGCACAGCCAGTGATTTTCATACAGAGAGCGCTACGTGGCGGCGGCGTTACCAATATAAAAATCTAAACAGCCTACTTACACTTTTTGTAAAACCCTGTACAGTCGCGGGACAACTAATCAGTCCGAGCAACTTTTCCATTGTTTCGGGCAGCCAATAGCAGCGTCTCTCTGTTCATGCGAATTCCTCACTCCCAGTGATGATTTCTTCACAACAGGCAGTGCCGAACCTATTCAAAACCGACTCGGCAAACTGAGGGTGAGATATGGGGTCAACGTAGAGGACATCATCACAACACCACCACCTTTACAAAGACACCCAAAATTCAGATACTTCTACCCAGCCAAAAAAATAGTACTCCACACACCACACACTCACACACCCACACACATACACACACACACAAACACACACACACACACACACACGCACGCGCGCGCGCGCGCGCGCTCACGCTCGCACACGTTCGCAATTGACACTGTGCCTCACGGAGTGGCTTCCTGTTGAAATTTCCAGTGTGAAACTTCAAATAAGAACTCCCACATACGCGAAGTTATTACTAGGAGAAAATCAGAGAAATTAGACGACTCACAGAGCATACACGCCACAAAATGGGAAAGATAATGGTTCTACAACCAGACTTACATATACACTACTGGCCATTAAAATTGCTACACCAAGAAGAAATGCAGATGATACACAGGTATCCATTGGACAAATATATTATACTACAACTGACATGTGATTACATTTTCACGCAATTTGGGTGCATAGATCCTGAGAAATCAGTACCCAGAACAACCACCTCTGGCCGTAATAACAGGCTTCATACGCCTGGGCATTGAGTCAAACAGAGCTGGAATGGCGTGTACAGGTACAGTTGCTCATGCAGCTTCAATACGATACCACAGTTCATCAAGAGTAGTGACTGGCGTATTGTGACGAGACAGTTGCTCGGCCACCATGGGCCAGACGTTTTCAGTTGGTGAGAGATCTGGACAATGTGCTGGCCAGGGCAGCAGTCGAACATTTTCTGTATCCAGAAAGGCCCGTACAGGACCTGAAAAATGCGGTCGTGCATTATCCTGTTGAAATGTTGGGCTTCGCAGGGATGGAATGAAGTGTAGAGCCACAGGTCGTAACACATCTGAAATGTAACGTACACTGTTCAAAGTGCCGTCAATGCGAACAAGAGGTGACCGAGACGTGTAACTAGTGGCACCCCATACCACCACGCCGGGTGATACCCCAGTATGGCGAAGACGAATACACGCTTCCAGTGTGCGTTCACCGTGATGTCGCCAAACACATATGCGACCATCATGTGCTGTAGACAGAACCTGGACTCATTCAAAAAAATGACGTTTTGCCATTCGTGCACCCAGGTTCGTCGTTGGGTACACCATTGCAGGCGCTCCTGTCTGTGATGCAGCGTCAAGGGTAACCGCAACCATGGTCTCCGAGCTGATAGTCCATGATGCTGCAAACGTCGTCGAACTGTTCGTGCAGATGGTTGTTGTCTTGCAAACGTCCCCATCGGTTGATTCAGGGATCGAGACGTGGCTGCACGATCCGTTTCAGCCATGAGGATAAGATGGCTGTCATCTCGGCTGCTAGTGATACGAGGCCGTTGGGATCCAGCACGGCGTTGCGTATTACCCTCCTGAACCCACTAATCCTATATTCTGCTAACAGTCATTGGATCTCAACCAACCCGAGCGGCAATGCTGCTATAGGATTAACCGCAATTGCGATAGGCTACAATCCGACATTTATCAAATTCGGAAACGTGATGGTATGCATTTTTCCTCCGTACACGAGGCATCACAACAACGTTTCATCAGGCAACGCTGGTCAACTGCTGTTTGTGTATGAGAAATCGGTTGGAAACTTTCCTCATGTCAGCACGTTGTAGGTGTCGCCACTGGTGCCAACCCCTTGTGAATGCTCTGAAAAGCTAATCATTTCCATATCACAGCATCTTCTTCCAGTCGGTTAAATTTCACGTCATATGGAACGCCCTCTCGTTCAGCTTGACAATCCCAGGCCACGGACGCTGCGACTTCTGCAACAGCCCGACGCCTTGGGTTCACTGTCATCGATCATCCCGACTTGGCCCTATCCGATTTTCATCTGTTCCCAAAAGTTAAGGAACACCTTCGAGGACTTCAGTTCTATAGTGATGAATCGGTCCAAGTAGTAGTGAGGATGTGGCTTCATCAAGAAAGTCAGTCTTTCTGCTGTAACGCTATCAACGAACTAGTCTCTCGTTGGAACAAATGTGTTCATCGCCAGGGTGACTATGATGAGAAATAAATATATACACGGGGAATAAATATGTAGAATGTCAATTACGTTTGTTTTATTTAAAAAACTCTTTACACTTTTCACATGAAAAATATGGAGGCATTACGTTTTAACACGCCCTCATATACGTGTGGCTGTTTAAATGCAATATATCTACATCTACATGGATACTCTGCAAATCACATTTAAGTACCTGGAGAGAGGATTCATCAGACCACCTTCACAATGGTTCCCCGTTATTCCACTTTCGTGAGAAGATCCTGCAGCAACGAGAAACCCTTTGTTTTAAAGATTCCACCCCCAATCCTGTATCATGTCTGTGACACTGACTCCCCTATTTCTCGATAGTACGAAACGTGCTGCACTTCTTTGAATTTTCTCGATGTACTCCATTAACCCTGTCTGGTAAGGATCCCACACCGCGCAGAAGTACTTCAAAAGAGGACGGACAAGCGTAGTGTAGGCAGTCTCTTTGGTAGATCAGTTGCATCTTCTAAGTGTTCTGCCAATAAACCACAATCTTTGTTTCGCATTCCCCTCAAAATTTTTATTACGTTCTTTCCAATTTAAGTTGTCAGCAATTGTAATTCCTAGGTATTTTCGTGAATTTACGGCCTTTACATTTGATTGATTTACTGTGTAACCGAAGTTTAACGGATTTCTTTTACCACTCCTGTGGATGACCTCACTGTTTTCATTACTTAATGTCAATTTCCAATTTTCGCACCACTCAGATATCTTTTCTAAATCGTTTTGCAATTTGTTTTGATCTTGTGATGACTTTGTTACACGATAATCGACAACATCATCTGCGAACGACGTAAGACGGCAACACAGGTCGTTTCCTAGATATAGATAAGATACTAACAAGTGCCGATTAACTGACCATACCACAGTCAAGACTGTCAACTATGTAGCTTAACCACTCTATTAAATAGTAAAACGGTCATCTGTCAGATAGATCAAGAACTAATACTTGAAAAAGGTAAAAAAAGAACTGCACTTGAAATTAAGCGAGTGAGTTCAATAAAGAGGGGACTGATGATCTTGTTGTTCAGTCCCATTCACTCAAAACCAACCGACCAACCAATAAACAGAAAATTTTAACAGTTCTTCTGGCTTCAAAGGTCACACTGAAATCTGTCCATAAATCTGTCCTCCTTTCAAAGAGATGGGAATTTAAAACTGAAAAATATATTTTTTCTACGGCTAGTCATTAGCAGATGTACTCATGTTGTGACACTGCTTTCGTACGCTAGAACTAGGCGTGGTTCTGCAAGGTATGAGAACTCACATGCAATCATCCACCTTTGAAGTGAAGTGTGGCTTGTTGCAATTTAAGCTGTCTATTCACTGTTTAAATAGGAGCTAGCCTACAGATGGCCCTGACATTCAGACGAATGCGATGAAGGCCCGAGTCTAGGTATCCATAGCATACTCTTGACGTTGATAAGGGGTCACGTAAATGCGGGTCTGCGGCGATAGAGTTCTCCACGTGTCTTGCCACGTCAGAGTATTCTGAAATGTCGGGCTCGTCCCAGCTACACGTGACCGACATCCAGATACCAGTAGGGGACCCGGCCATATGACAGACACGTGGCGCACCAAACTGACCTATTCACAAAGCAGGCAGCAGCGGCTGTCTGTCCAACAGAGCTGCTTCCTCTCATACAATGTTCTATCAGTGCATATTGTGCACGTATTCCACGTGTACTGTGGTCTCGGATGGGCGCATTTATCGAAAATCGCACTTCCCTCAAACTCTGTGAACTTCAAGCCACAATTAAAGTTTAAGCCTTACGTGCACCTCATCTAGAACGAACACGTACTGCAAAAAAGACAACAGACATTCACCAACCAACTGATAAATGTTCAAGAGTTTTCTCAACCATCGGTAAAGGGTTGCCGGGTATCGGTTTGTAGACGGTATGTTCTATGCGGAAAAAGCAGTTCATGATAAAGCGAACGTTAGTTTCGGCGTAACGGCAACGGGTAAGATTTCGATGTATAAATTGCTAGATCTTTTCCTAAAACAGCCTGTAAAACCAATGACAAATAAAATGAAAAATACTGAAGGTTCTATTTAAATGCAATTGGCTGACATGCTAGTTACATTATCATTTAAATTACATTCATTTTTTGTATCTAGCTTCATTTGTATGCAGATCTGCTTAATGGGGAGCAACTGCGCTTGTATCTTCAACTACTGACGAGAAACAAGTAATTATATTAAACCAGTGATCCACCCTGGACTCACACGGGTAGCATTAAATATTTATGGCCGGACGAAACGTCTGACGAGCGATAATAAATTATAAACATAAACCTTCCTCGTAAATCAGTATATCTGTCACTGAAAATTTTATCAAAAGCACTATAACAGTTCCTGAGATTACCGTTCACATACAGACTGAGAAACACGGCGAGGGACTTGTATTAGATGTAAAGTGAAATCTTAGTATACCCTTAGGAACTGATTTATTTATTATTAACGGTTCATAACTGTAGTGCTTCTTGTGGAAGCAATGAAAGAACATCGCTCAGGAAACCAGAGGATATAGCCGGTATGCACTTGATGGTCTTTAATCATCAAAATGCGGTGGGTAATGATATTGTATAACGTTTGATTGTTACAGAGCCCTATTTCATTATATATATTATTTTTTACACAGTCATGCTAAGCCTAACCTAATAATTTCATTTTTTGGGACCACATATTATTAGTTCAAGATACGCGCAAGGATCTATGACTCCATTACATCGGAAATTGTATTAGCTGATAACTTTTTACAAGTACAAACTTCCTGTTATTGCAGAAGGTCTGTTACGCTGAAAAGTATTCACACGAGCCCACAGAAATGCTGGTTGGAATATATACAAATCCTGCCAATAAGTTTTAATAATTGTACTGTCTTGAACAAATACGTACTGTCAACGATGTTCTCTGGACCAGTGGTGACTGCAAATATCAAATATCTCCTGTTGTAAAAAACACCGATATATAATAGATATTCATGACACATCTCACATTGGAAGGTCGTTCTGGTATAGACATTATTTACGTTGCTGACTGCGTAATACAAGAGAGCTGTCCTTGCAAATGTCTTTAAACTTTTGCCGAAATCGTTTTATTACATTGTATTCTCAATCGCTCCTGTCATATACATTGTGCGCCGCGTAAAACAATACATTTTAAAATGGTTTTTGGAAAGATTACAGCCGTCACACTCCAATAATGTTTTAAACATCACTCGGGTATTTCATAACAAGACTGATGTGTGGTGTTACGTGTCCGTTTTACTTGTTAATACAAAACAAAATATTCTGCTCTTCCGTGCCAAGTCTTAGCCCGGAAGAAATAAAACACCTAAGAACCGCAAAGAAGATGAAATGATCGCCAACTCTTTATTTGAAATAAAGAAAACTCACAAGTGATCCCAAGACAGTACTCCACCAGTTATCATGTGCCCGGAAAATGTAACACTTCAGACAACGATTGATCTATGCTGTCAGAAGTAGTTTAACTTGTCGCGAATTTGAAGTAGATGCTTCCTGTGAGTTATTATGGGCAGAAGTCATTGTTGGCAACCCTAATAAAATAATAATAGGATCCTTTTAGCGACCTCCCAATTCAGATGATACAGTTGTTGAAAGGTTCAATGAAAACTTGAGTTAGATTTCAAGCACGTACCCGACTCATACGATAATAGTTGGTGGTGACTTTAATTTACCCTCGATATGTTGGCGAAAATACATGTTCAATTCCGGAGGTATGCATAAAATAACATCCGAAATTGTGCTAAACGCATTCTCTGAAAATTATTTCCAGTAAATAGTTCATGAGCCCACGCGAATAGTAAGCGGCTGTGAAATCACACTTGACCTCTTAGCAAAAAATAACCCTGAGTTAACAACGAGCATCAAAATCGAGTCTGGGATTAGTGAACACAGGGTTGTCGTAGCGAGATTGAATATTGTAATCCACAAATCCTCGAAAAATAAGCGAAAAATACATCTATTCTAAAAAGCAGATAAAAATTCACTTGACGCCTTCCTGAGAGACAATCTCCACTCTTTCCAAATTAATAATATAAATATAGACCAGATGTGGCTTAAGTTCAAAGAAATAGTATAGGCAGCAATTGAGAGATTTATACCAAATAAATTAAAAATTCTTGGTACAGAAAACGCGTTAGAACACTTTTGCAAAAACAACGGAAAAAACATGCCAAATTTAAACAGACGCAAAATCCCCAATTTTGTCTCGAAACCTCGCAGAAATTCCTGAGAGATTCTGGTCGTATGTGAAGTATGTTAGCGGCAAGAAACAATCAATGCCCTCTCTGCGCGATAGCAATGGAGATACTATCGAAGACAGGGCTGCCAAGGCAGAGTTACTAAACACAGCCTTCCGAAATGCCTTCACAAAAGAAGACGAAGTAAATATTCCAGAATTCGAATCGAGAACAGCTGCCAACATGAGTAACGTAGAAGTAAATATCCTCGGAGTAGTGAAGCAACTAAAATCACTTAATAAAAGCAAGTCTTCTGGTCCAGACTGCATACCAATTAGGTTCCTTTCTGAATATGCTGATGCATTAGCTCCATGCTTAACAATCATATACAACCGTTAGCTTGACGAAATATCCGTACCCAAAGACTGGAAAGTTGCACAGGTCACACCAATATTAAAGAAAGGTAGTAGGAGTAATCCACTAAATTACAGGCCCATTTCGTTAACGTCGATATGCAGTAGGGTTTTAGAACATATATTGAGCTCCAACATTATGAATTACCTCGAAGAAAACGGTCTATCGACACACAGTCAACATGGGTTTTGAAAACATCGTTCCTATGAAACACTACTAGCTCTTTATTCACATGAAGTGGTGAGTGCTGTTGACGAGGGATTTCAGATCGATTCCGTATTTCTGGATTTCCGGAAGGCTTTTGACACTGTACCACACAAGCGGCTCGTAGTGAAATTGCGTGCTTATGGAATATCGTCTCAGTTATGTGACTGGATTTGTGATTTCCTGTCAGAGAGGTCACAGTTCGTAGTAATTGACGGAAAGTCATCGAATAAAACAGAAGTGGTTTCTGGGGTTCCCCAAGGTAGTGTTATAGGCCCTTTGCTGTTCTATCTGTATTAACGATTTTGGTGACAATCTGAGCAGCCGCCTTTGGTTGTTTGCAGATGACGCTGTCGTTTATCAGATCAAAACAAACTGCAAAACGATTTAGAAAAGCTATCTGAATGGTGCGAAAAGTGGCAGTTGAGCCTAAAGAACGAAAACTGCGAGGTCATCCACATGAGTTGCTAAAAGTAACTCGTTAAACTTCGGTTACACGATAAATCAGTCCAATCTAAAGGCCGTAAATTCAACTACGTACCTAGGTATTACAATTACGAACAACTTAAAGTGGAAGGAACACATAAAAAATGTTGTGGGGAAGGCAAACCAAAGACTGCGTTTTATTGGCAGGACACTTAGAAAATGTAACAGACCTACTAAGGAGACTGCCTACAGCCCTACACTACGCTTGTCCGTCCTCTTTTAGAATACTGCTGCGCGGTGTGGGATCCTTACCAGATAGGACTGACGGAGTACATCGAAAAAGTTCAAAGACACGTCTTGTATTATCGCGAAATATGGGAGAGATTCACAGAAATGATACAGGATTTGGATGGACATCATTAAAAGAAAGGCGTTTTTCGTTGCGACGGAAACTTCTCACAAAATTCCAATCACCAACTTTCTCCTCCGAATGCGAAAATATTTTGTTGACACCGACCTACATAGGGAGGAACGATCACCACGATAAAATAAAGGAAATCAGAGCTCGTACGGAAAGATATAGGTGTTCATTCTTTCCGCGCGCTATACGAGATTGGAATAACAGAGAATTGTGATGGTGGTTCGATGAACCCAGGCACTTAAATGTGATTTTCAGAGTATCCATGTAGGTGTAGATGTCATTGCCCCTACAGGCGATTAGAGAGCATATTAACTGTTAGTCTTTGATCAGTGTTGTTTTCACCACACAACACCAAGCTCTGTCTGGACAGAGGAACACGCTGGAGGAAAACCATTATTTTCTGATGGAAAGAGGCGTGTAGGTAAGAAAGGTAATTGTCCACTGCTGAGATTCATCGACAGTTATACGACCGCTGTAACCACTGTACCTAGGCTATACTTCCTGACAAAGAGAAGCCAGGACAGAGTAACAGCACTGTTGCGTTCTCTTGTGAATGGAGAGATGTAAACTAGTTACACTCTGATAATGTTGCAAGAGGAGCACTGGCACATCAATAGAAGATCACTGGAGTGGATAAGATTGCACAAAGAAAACAAATAGAGATTATTCTTTTTTTCTGCTGCTCACGGAATCTCACTAGCAGTATTTGTACAACTATTTTACGTCGTTATCTTCGTCACTGGTGACAGTAAAACAGTCTTCTGCCGATTCAGTAGTGGATGATAGTAAGGAACTTCAGTCTGAATGACAGTATTTTTTAGTTGCATGATCTATAAAGACACGAATCGTTCTGTAAACACCACACCAATTTATTGTAGTATCTGTGGCTTTTCTCGTTAGCCAATGTAACAGCTACAGCAGACCCAGTCGCTGTGATACTTTCCTTATTTCGCAGCCTTCTTCGTTGACATTTCATCTTCTTTTCCACAGTTCGAACTTCATTGTAATTTATTCTACGTATTTGAGAAAACATTCTCTGTGAGCACTTGGACTGCGTGGCTGTACTTACTCATGTTGTAGTAGAACGGCTATATTGGATTTCTGTGTAGTAATGCTATACGCAAACAAAGATGATGTTTGCCAATTATGTTTTCTGTTCGCACTTCGCGTAGCTAAATATGGCCGTGTGAATACTTCGATAAACTGCAGTGGCGTATGCAGTATGGGAAGCAGTGGTCACTAGTAGTGTGTCAAAACAAATTTGTTCAACAGCATATTAACACACTTTAACTTTCCCATCGCTAACTTATCCTGTGTTTCTTAATTAGCTACAATCGAACTCATTGCTGTCTGACGGTGAGGACATCACCTAACTGTACGCAGTAGTCGTAGTGAATCCCCTTCAAAATAATTATAGTTTCTCTTGAAGCACAAAAACACAATACACAGTGTCGTAATAAACTGAGCAGTTGGAACTGCAACGTTAATTACGACGCCGTAAGGAAACAATAAGCAGCTGTATCTCTTCGCCACGACAGCTGCAGGGTGGAAAACGACACGCATTCGTCCCTGCATAGTCCTACAGCAGTTACATGTACTCACATAGGGAAGAAACAAAACATTGTAACAGTAATGCTATTAAACAATGGCAGATCGTACCTGAAGGCGCAATGTGGCTTTTTCAAGATTATATTAAATCAGCTGTTCAGCATAATGCGGCATGAAAGAACATTAGCGTAATTGCAAAATTTTACGGCAAGGATAGTGCTGATAGATATTCTGTAATTGATTTAAAATTCATGTATTTGAATTACTACCGTAGTTCTGTTGATGTTCATGGGTAGAGGAGCGACTTTTACAGTCTGTGGCATGACAAAGGTGGCAACTAGTGCCGTTGATAAGATATTGATATATCTGTACAAAGACGTTTTCTTCCATAAAATATCGATATACATCGGTGATGTTTTTTCACCGATATATCGATACAGAAAAGGCAATACCGAGTGCCGATATTTTTATTTTATATTATATTTTTTCGCAATTTTCGATAAATATTTGAAGTCGTTCTTTTGAAATTGTAGTAGAACGTCATTTTACTTTCACTGTATGCAGGAGTCTTACTACTTTTTGAGCTTTCATCACGTCCAGTCTTTTTCTTTGACTGTGTGAAGCAAGTGTAGTTGGCACAAAGAAGAAGGCCGATAGCATATGGGGGATGGCGGTGTGAATGGAATAGTAACATATCCGATGTGAAGAAATAGCACACCAGTTTCGTTAAAAAACAATTTTCAACGCAACTAGTGTGCATCCTTCAAACACAGTTGCTGAAATTGATAAACAGAAATCCAGATGACAAGATTGGTGTTTGCGGTGGTCGGAGACGTGTGAGGAGAAATGCTGACGTAATCGGGCCTCGCCGCTACCAACAGCAACTGCAACGTTTAACTTCCCCACGTAATTTTGGCGCTACAACTGCTAGGTCGCTGGTGTTCGCTGAAATGAGAAAACAGGGAAGTCGGTAGGAAGTGTTCTGGACAAATCCGATATGTGACGAAACCGAACGACGGACCCATCAGACATCTTTTATTGTACCACTTACCAGCAGTTATTCATAGTTAGTCATTGTTAGCAAAGTGATTATCGCGAAGCGTGAACGTGTATCGTTTTCAGTTCAGTTCTTGCTCTGAGGGGGATAAGCAGGTTGCTAGGTTGTTTAGGTGCGGAATATCTAATAATAAATCAATACTTAATTATACAGCCCTAAAACTGACAGTATATTTACAATGTGCAGCCGATATTTTTTTCTGATCCTCGATAAATCTTCCGTCGATATATCGATAAGTTCGTTTCTATAAATCGAGGACCGATAATGATACATCCCCTCCGATATATCGGATTCCCAATACTTTTAAAAATATTAGTAGTCCTACTTGGAACTGTGGCGCTGTCAACGCTTCATACTCGTCGATCCGTTCTCTTAGTGAAGCACGCAGGAATGTAATGGTAGTCGTGCCTTACTTTTACTACTGAAGATGAGTACACGGCCTTGCTGTTGTAAAGTAGCAATGACAAGGCGAAATGAACGATTGTACGAAAAAGGTGGCCTTTAACGATGCTGTGATTTGTGAGACTGTGGAAGCTGTAAGACGAAAATTAATTGATGCAAAGTATAAAACTGCAAATTAATGTGTTCTAGTAGAAGAGGAGTGATGTATGGTATATGTTTCACGATAGAGTCCACACTTCAACCGAAAAACACACCAATTTCAAACTCCACAGTGAGAAAACATTGTGTGCCGGGTCAAACATAAACTGGGCATAAAGCAATGTCACTGCCATATCCTTGCGACAGAAAAGTACATAATTTCTGTATTCATTTGTTCCTGGCAACTTCCGTTTATGGGCTAACAGTGAATTCTGTCATATCTGTACTTTATTTTAATAATTAAACACCATTTAGAGTTTACACTTCATCCTCATGTCATGTTTTCTGGTACTTTCGTAACAGAAACGGTAAGGCCTCGAATGTGTGTATATATCAACTTAATTGTTATAAACTCTCCGAATGGATATTAAATATTAAAATAAATTTACAGCGGTCTTCGAAATAGTTTTATCTGTGTAAATGTACACTCCTGGAAATTGAAATAAGAACACCGTGAATTCATTGTCCCAGGAAGGTGAAACTTTTTTGACACATTCCTGGGGTCAGATACATCACATGATCACACTGACAGAACCACAGGCACATAGACACAGGCAACAGAGCATGCACAATGTCGGCACTAGTACGGTGTATATCCACCTTTCGCAGCAATGCAGGCTGCTATTCTCCCATGGAGACGATCGTAGGGATGCTGGATGTAGTCCTGTGGAACGGCTTGCCATGCCATTTCCTCCTGGCGCCTCAGTTGGACCATCGTTTGTGCTGGACGTGCAGACCGCGTGAGACAACGCTTCATCCAGTCCCAAACATGCTCAATGGGGGACAGATCCGGAGATCTTTCTGGCCAGGGTAGCTGACTTACACCTTCTAGAGCACGTTGGGTGGCACGGGGTACATGCGGACGTGCATTGTCCTGTTGGAACAGCAAGTTCCCTTGCCGGTCTAGGAATGGTAGAACGATGGGTTCGATGACGGTTTGGATGTACCGTGCACTATTCAGTGTCCCCTCGACGATCACCAGTGGTGTACGGCCAGTGTAGGAGATCGCTCCCCACACCATGATGCCGGGTGTTGGCCCTGTGTGCCTCGGTCGTATGCAGTCCTGATTGTGGCGCTCACCTGCACGGCGCCAAACACGCATACGACCATCATTGGCTTCAAGGCAGAAGCGACTCTCATCGCTGAAGACGACACGTCTCCATTCGTCCCTCCATTCACGCCTGTCGCGACACCACTGGAGGCGGGCTGCACGATGTTGGGGCGTGAGCGGAAGACGGACTAACGGTGTGCGGGACCGTAGCCCAGCTTCATGGTGACGGCTGCGAATCGTCCTCGCCGATACCCCAGGAGCAACAGTGTCCCTAATTTGCTGGTAAGTGGCGGTGCGGTCCCCTACGGCACTGCGTAGGATCCTACGGTCTTGGCGTGCATCCGTGCGTCGCTGCGGTCCGGTCCCAGGTCGACGGGCACGTGCACCTTCCGTCGACCACTGGCGACAACACCGATGTACTGTGGAGACCTCACGCCCCACGTGTTGAGCAATTCGGCGGTACGTCGACCCGGCCTCCCGCATGCCCACTATACGCCCTCGCTCAAAGTCCGTCAACTGCACATACGGTTCACGTCCACGCTGTCGCGGCATGCTACCAGTGTTAAAGACTGCGATGGAGCTCCGTATGCCACGGCAAACTGGCTGACACTGACGGCGGCGGTGCACAAATGCTGCGCAGCTAGCGCCATTCGACGGCCAGCACCGCGGTTCCTGGTGTGTCCGCTGTGCCGTGCGTGTGATCATTGCTTGTACAGCCCTCTCGCAGTGTCCGGAGCAAGTATGGTGGGTCTGACACACCGGTGTCAATGTGTTCTTTTTTCCATTTCCAGGAGTGTATTTATAAACAGAATAATACCCGCTACTGACAGATCAGCCGTTATATGACTTCTGTCGTTTAGGCAGGTTGGACATTTTATGACATTTCAATTTCCGCTTGAGAATGTTTACAGACAGCCGAAATCATAATTGCATCTAATAAATACAATTTAATGGAACAAATTTCTTTCACAAGCGTTGTGTATGTAGCGAGAGTGTCACGACACCGCTGTTATACTTGCGAGTTCGAGTACTCTCTCTTCCTCCGCTAGTTGAGTTCACTTGTACCCGAAAACAAACACGTGAAGAGTGGGCTGCAGCAGACACTCACGAGTCGGTGCACGAGCACACAGGGAGAGCACGTGCGGAGATGACGTCACTTGACGCTCTGGTGACTTTAAAGCGAGTATACAGAACTCATTTCTGACCTCTAGTAGGTTATCAGTGGCCATACGAGCCAAGATAACGGTATTATATCGAGGTCACTGGTAAAGGCTCCCGGTGTCAGGTTACACATATGGGTGAGTTGTAATCAAGGTCACCTTCACTCCCCTCCCCCCTAGAACCACTGGTAATTGGTCAAGGTCCCCCCACCTCTCCCATCCCACTCTCCACCTCCCCTCTTTCCCAATGGGCCAACAGGAAGGCTGCACCAATAGGAAACGAGATCTCCCCTCCTCTCCCCTTTATTGCATTACGAATCCAGCTGCCCAAGCCTCCTCTTTTGACGTCTGACCTTCGTAGTGAAAGGATGATGCATCAGCAGGAACTAGCTAGCACCCTCAGGTTCAAGAGGAATAAGACTGCTAGGTTTGAAAGTAAATATCTAATAAATAATCATAATTGATGATATTGTTACTAATAAATCTATATTCGATTGCAGTTGTGGTCGGTTCTCTCAGCAGTGCAGTGCACCCTGATCCAGTGGTAGTAAAACTGCTGGACGAAGACACACATATACTAATGCCCACATTGCCACAGAAGCAACAGCAGCAGCCTACAGATGGCCTTCTTGATTTATCAGATCTGGTATGGTTTGACTACACTGTACCACCACCACCAAAGAAGCAGCCGCTTTCACTGGAGCTAACACAGCTCACAGAACCACAGGAAAATCCCTTGAGAGCACTACTCTTTGCCAGAATATAGAACAGTGCTGTGAGTGGGTCTAAATGTGTAATATAGGACTGGCTCCAGATCATGATTTTGCTATGGTAACTGAAGTTGAAAACGCAAAATGCTTTGATTCCAAAGTTCTCTATTCATGGTACAATTGGGAATATCTGTGCACTGTGGTGGGTTATATAAAGAATAAGATGGTGAACGAATATGATTATCCCATCCCCCAATAGACGTTACAATGTTAGGATATAAAGCTGCCACAGTTGATATATATGGTGAGGCATTTGTTAGAATTAACATCGTGGGGCACGAACATGTACTTAAAACCATCAGGTGTTGTGAAATTAGATGATCTGTACAGTGCAATGTCGATCACTACAGAAAGATTATGCGGCTGGGAGCTGTATATAAGAGTGGCATACAGTGAGTTTGTAGACTATTTGAGCAGAAATATTGTAACTGTGTACTAAGTGAATCAGTGTATGAGTGCCTGTATACCCCTTGTACCAAAGTGAGTAAATGTAGAATCAGTCCAGTCCGCAAAGGCTGAGTTCACTGAAGAAATTCGTATATGCATTATGCTGCCTGTTGGCTAGAATATGATACAAGCCGAAATTATGGTCTACAGATGGCACCTACTTTCTAAATTCTGTGCTGTCACTGTGCAATGAAATCTGTAGATAATATCATCAATAAAGCACTATGTGTTTCATGCTGAAAAAGTGTTGTTTATTTGACACACCCTTCCATGTCCTGTCAAACTACCTATAACGAAAATGTATAGCTTCTTAACGGATGTCAGCATGCACATGTGCCACTCCAGATGCTACAGTCAGCACTGCCGCTGGCGCCTGGACATTGCTGCCCACTACTGCCACTTCAATCAAGGCTGCTGCATTGAACCATTGAGAATGAATGTCCGATAGATTCACACACTGAGAGCTGGGGATGCGCAGCTTATCATGACCTGGTAAGTGGCCACTGTCTGCCCATGGGAGAGTACATCACCGTAACAGATGATGAACAAGTGAAGTGAAACTCATGTGGCTCACTGAAGTATGAAATAACGGTTTATGAAAAGGTATACACACATATCACAAAGAAATGATTGAAATGTAAATGTTCTACATATAAAGATAACAGTAAATGTACCGTTAAAGTTCTTGTAGCTTTAGTGAAATTGTTAGTAATATGTCGTCAGAAAAAATTACTCTGTAAATAACATAGTGTATACGTGTACGAAAAAAGTCTGTGTAAACAAACCGACAAAGAAAACTGACAATTACTGTATATTAAAACAATAGCTTTGAAAAAAAACACAATGTGAATAACAAATAATCGTGTAAGCAATAAAAACTTTAATAAACAGCAACAAATGATTGGAAATTAAAAATACGCTGTATGTATAAAAAGTAGGCTTTTGAAAGAAAGAAATGTTAATAAAGAACAACAAATGGTTGTAAAAGATGGATCTCTAAAAACAAAATTGTCGATGGTAAACTATTAGTTTTATTTGTTGTATCATTTTTATCCTTTCCAAACCTTTTCATTAAAAAATTATGGTTTATTGCAAATCTGAACCTTTCCTCGCAATGAATAGACCTCGAATGATGAAGCCCATGCAACTATAAAGGATGATGAGGGAGAGGAGGGGGAGCTTGTATCTTAATGGTCCATGGTTTCTCGACACTTTAATGTGTTCCGATTAAAAATCATTTCTATATCCCGTGACTGGTATAGAGTTACGTCATAGCCTAGTACACTTGCCTAAGGTGCGTAGGATTTCTTCTGGGTGACCTTGATTAATTACTGGTGATTACGCGGGAGGAGGGGAAAGGATGGGGGTTAATTTGTTTACCAGTCACACAAATGTGTAACATGACACCGTACGTCCTTAGCAGTGACCTTGAGATAAGATCGTTGTATTGACTCGTATGCCCATTTACCATTAGGCCCATTCTAAAGTGAACAGTTGAATTTAATTAGTGGGAAACTTAAAAAACTAGCCAGGCCACAGTTGAAGCCGAAGATCACTGTGGAAGTACGTGTGGCCGCATGTACACACGTTACTGTGGTTGGCGTCGACACTTCGAGTCCCATAAATGGTCAAGTCTACACTTATTATAGCAATATGGGTATTGTTTTGTAACGGTTAGGACTGTCTTCATACACTTTACGATCCTCTTGAGCAGAGTTAGTATTAATTACAGGGAACGCTCCTACAAGTCCGCCTTCATGTGTGATTGGCGCTTCATCTTGTACAGCAGTACACTCCAGCAAGCGGAAATTTCAAACAATGACAGTCCCCTCTTGGTTATTAGTAAAACTAAACATATGGTACTTAATTTTCACAGAAATATTGCATGTCATGATACACATCCCGTCGGTATTAAAGTGTATTTATATTTCGAAATTGTAATTAAATTAGTATTTATTTAAAGTTTTACATAATAAGTGTTAGGTACTGAACGTATTTATCACGACAATCAATCAACGATTGCTCGTTCATAAGAACTATCGACTACAGAGTGTGATGACATCGGGAAGAAATATTACGAGTAAAGCAACGGTGACCAAAGTTACTTCTACAACTGAATGTTCAGTCTGGTAATAAGCGCATAGAATTTTCACAAGTACTTACGATATCCATCCACATAAGACAGAAGATTGAGAGCTACGCGAAAGACTAATTTGTAAAACGTCCGTTTGTAACTTGTCCAGGATAGCAAAACGAGATTATTAAGCCACTGCTGAGCACACAGACCGTAAGTACAGAATCAGGGACATATGTTACGTGAAGACAGTGCCAAAAAGACCCTCACCTATTCCACCTCTTGTTTCTCTTTCTGTTTCGTTGTCCTTCTAACTTTATCTCGCTTCTTGGTGGTCACGTTGTGCATCTTCGTTTGCTTATGTGCTTGCTTACTTGATTCTGGGGAGGGGAGCAAACAGCGATGTCATCGGTTCCTTCGGATTAGGGAGGGGCGGGGCAGGAAGTCGGCCGTGCCCTTTAAAAGGAACCATCCTGGCATTGGCCTGAAGCGATTTAGGAAAATCACGGAAAACCTAAATCAGCATAGCCAGACGCGGGTTTGAACCATCTCTTGCCGAATACGAGTCCAGTGTGCCAACCACTGCGCCACCTCGCTCGCTCTTCGTTTGCTGTTTGTTTCAATCCTCTTTAATGTTTGACCACAAAGAAACAGATTTTTAGCGTACGGACTGTATATATTCATCAAAATACTTACTCCACTGGTGTCCAAAATAAAAGCAACAAACTGAAATTTTGCAAGATTGCGCTTATTTTGCTACAAAACTGTATAAACAGGTGATAGTGAAGTAGAAACACAATGTAAAAAATGCAGATCTTAAACATCTGCAACAGGCATAATGGTAGACAGGAATGTTGTTCTTTCTTCCAACTTAATGGATTTGCACACACATTCCGACAACCGGTTAATGTGCTCAATACGGTGTGTGATCACCTCAGGCAACAATACAGGCCTGACAGCGACGCAGCATACTATGAATGATGTCATCAATGTCAAGTTGAGGACATAACACCCATTCTTCCTGCAGAGCTGCTGGCAAGTCTTGGAGAGTGGTTGGTGAACGCCGACGTGATGTAACCCGTCTCCCTAGTGCATCCCATACATGCTTTATGGGTTTCATATCGGGAGAGCGAGAAGGCCACGTTATACCTGCAGTATCTTCCGTTTCTAAGAAAACATCAGCCACCCGTGCTCTATGACGTAGAACATTATCTTTCATCAGTACGAATTCTGGGCTCGCAGCACCCCGCAACAGCCGCTCATGTAGTCCCAAGACCTCGTCACAATGCCTGACAGTAGTCAAACGTTGCTGATGCACCGGTACTGTTTCATGAAGAGGTGTTCGAGAGGTCAACATAATCCCTGCCCACACCATTAGGTATCCTCCTCGATATCGGTCTCCTTGCACAATGTTTTGCTCCAGAAATCGTGTCCACGTTCCCTCCAGATGCGAATCCGTCGGGAATCATTCTCCAGACCACTTCCGGACCGATCTGCGAAAAGAACATTTGCCAACCGTTTGACCATCCACGTGGCACGTTGACGACGTCCTCTTCTGTGAAGACGTGCATACAGCAGCTCTCCGACAAGAAGGGCCACTCTGCCGAAGCCTTCTGCACACCGTTTGCGTCGATAATACACGTCCAGTGGATGCTTCGAGCTCAGACGCCATTTGTCGTGCAGTCCTAAGGTGGTATCGTCGTGCCCTTAGAACCAAACAATGGTCCTCTCCTTTTGATGTGACACTGGTTGGCAATGCCCTTGCCCTCAGCATAAAGTTTCAGTCTCTATAAATTGTCTCCACTTCCGAGAGAAACAGCAGAACGATTCACATTAAACCACTGGGCCACATGTGTTTGCAACTGTCCTGCTTCTGTTCTCCCTATGGCCCTCCACCGCAGAGAGCGTGGTAGGAGACTTCTCTGTGCCATATTCCATCGTCTGTGATTTTGTACACAGCGACTGTGGATGTGGGTCTACGCAGCAAACACTACTCCGTCTGACAGGTGCCTTGACGTCATAAATGCCGTGGTTGTCCATTGATCGGGATGCCATCTTCCTTGCAGAACATGATCGTACGGACATCTGTTGACAGTTTGTATGGTCATATCATGAATTAGGCAAAGGACGGGAAAAAAGCGATTTGTTGCTTTAATTTCGGACAGCAGTGTATGTAAATTGGAGGTGGAATGGGGAGAAAGGGAAGGAAAGGGAATGGAAGGAACTCAGCTCCATCGGGACTTTATGCGGAATCAGCGACGACGAATGAAAATGTGTGCCAGAATGTGATTTTAACCCGGACACAGTGTTTATGGCAATTGCGCGGACTACCTCGGTACACCCCCGGCCGACCCACATTGCCACATAGTACCACCTACCCGTGACCTCCAGGCTCACTATTTTGAGATTCCCGCAAGAGTTCCAATGTGATTGTGCGTTCGAACTGAAGGTGGTGGATTCATAGCCCATTGAGGCGACTCCGCATAAAGTCCCGATGCGGCTAACATTGTGAGCTCCTTCCCTTTTCTTTCCTTTCTCTCCCATCCACCTATAATTTACATAATATGTATCACAGCTGCGGATTCCGCGAGGTGTCTGTTCTTTCAGACATGTCCGAAAGAACGTGTACCACGCATTCATATAAAAGTACATACTGCCACAGACTGGTATGTAACATATCAGCGCTTATTTTCGACTTTCGTGCAACTAATCTACCAGAGTGTAAAAGGTACATCCCTTGTAATTAATTGCCTTACAAGCATAAATTTCCTTATAAAAATCCAATTAAAGAAATTTTTAGAAGTCCTAATTAAGGTAAAAGTTCACTATTGGTATATATGCCTAGCAGCTGATTATAACAAAACTTACCCATTGATCTGACAGTCCTCGGGAATTGTATGTCCCTTTTACGGGCGGGCTAGAGTGCTTGGAACGTGCACTACGTATGCTTACCACTCACTCTGTTGTTACCAAGCGTCGAAATAACTCTAGCGAGCAAGGATTTTTTTCTTACATACATTTACCTGAGATTTTGTTCACCGAGAATTTTTCAGGTGTTGTCGGAAGTATTGTGTAACAACTCATTCCATATAGAGAAGTGTCAGTAACGAACAAATAAATATTTTTAAATCAAAGTATATACCAAATGTGTGATACATCCGATTTCCAGTTCGCAACACGTTTTTTAGTACAGTAAATGAAACGATCGAGAAAAGAAACATAGAAACTTCCCACGACTTAGAATGAGCGAGTATTTGTGAAGAACAGTTTTAATATATTAGACGGTGTGGCTGCGTCACTGCTGGAAAAGGCTTGAAAGGGAAGCGTGGGACGTTCGCGTAGGCACGGCATTTGTCGGCTCTCGCAGTTCTGTGCGTGACGCGCCATTGTTTCGCATTTTCATTTCTCTGTTCTAGAACATTTCTCTGTTCTCGTATTCGTTGGAGGATCGTCACATTGACTGCACTTGGAGTGTTCATTGCTGTCGACAAAAATTTTGTGTCTATCAATGCCGAAACAGAGTCTGAGTGTGAAGTTACGAGGACACGACCAGCAGGCCCCTACCTGATTCCGCAATAACAGTTCTACAACATTCTACGCTCAGTAGCGCGGAAATACTCAGATCATTCCATATAGAGAAGTGTCAGTAACGAATCAAATAAATATTTTTAAATCTAACTCTATACCAAATGGACTGGCACATCTATGGATTCATTGCAGGTGTTACGGACAATCTTGTGAAGTACTTTTTAACACGTTTTCCGAAAACTCCGCTGAACAACTAGTTACACAATCGACACACAACGGAAATATTTTAGACCCTGTAACTACAAACAGGCTTGACCTTATTGACAGTGTCAGTAGAGAACAGGTATCAGTGACCATAACGTCATGGTACCGACGATGTATGCTAAAGTTAATAAATCCATCAATGAATCTAGCAGGGTATTGGTGCTAGAAAAAACAGCTGTAAGCATTCCATTTAGACATTGAATGGACATAATGAAGTTGCAACTTGGCGGACGTAGAGGGATTATGGTCAAAGCTTAAACTGACTCTAAATCGCTCTCTGGGAACGTACGTGCCAAGTAAGTGGATTAGAGGTGGGAAAGACCCTCCATGGTTTAACTGGAAAATGCTGAACAAACAAAGATTCTTTCACTGTCGCTTCACAAGGGAACGCGCAAATGTCGACATGCAAAAGTTAGTAGAAATCCGTTCGTCCGAAAGATCAATCTGCGAAGCATACTTCATCCACCTTCATACCTCAGTGAAACATCTAGCCGAGAACCCGAGGAAATTCTGGTCATACGTAAAATTACTGCCGGGTTGTCATCTTCTAACCAGTCACAAGTCGATCAGTCAGAAGAGGGCAAAAGGAAAGCTGAAGTTCCAATTTCACGTTTAAGAAATTATTCATGTAGGAGGATCATTAAATCATACCCTAGTTTGCCTGTCGCACAGATTCCCGCGTGGAGTACACAGAAATAGGCATCCCTGGCGTAGAGAAGCAACTGAAAGAGATGAAAACAAATGAGTCGGAAAGTTCATATGGAATCCCAATTCGGATTTACAGAGAGTACTCAGCCGGCAATGACCGCTTACCTAGCTTCCAATTATCGCGAAACTCTCGTCCAGCGCAAAATCCGAGGTGCCTGGAAAATAGCGCAGGTATACTCGTATAAGAAAGGTAATGAAATGGACTTGCACGATCGTAGACCAGAATCCTTAACATCGGTTCACTGTAGAACTCTTCGACACAGTCTGGGTTCGAGTATCATAAATGTCTTTGAGACAGAGATCATTACAGATCAGAAATCATCACTGATTTAAATGGCGCCGTTCGTGGGAAATTCAGCTTGTCCTTAACCCACATTGTATCCTACAAACCACGGAAATAAGGCGACAGGCAGATTCTACATACCTACATTTCCCGAAAGCGTCAGATACGGTGCCCCAGTGCAAACTGTTGTCGAAGGTCCTAGCATACGTATTAGGTTCCCACATATGTGAGTAGTTGGAAGACATTTTAACTAATAGGACGCAGTACCTTGTCCTCGACGGCTAGTGACCATCAGACACGAAGATATCGTCGCGAGTGCGGCTGGAAAGTGTAACAGGACCGCTCTTGTTCTCTATATAGATAAATGATCTGATGGACAGGGCGAAAAGCAATTTACCGCTGTTTGCTGGTGACGTTGTGTCATCGTTGAGTGCCTGTAGGAGGATACAAGGTCACTTAGACAGAATTTCTAGTTCGTGTCACGAATGCCAGCTTTCTCTAAATATAGAAAAAGTATAACTTATTGCGAATGATTAGGAAAAACATTCCTGTAAATTTCGAATACAGCATTAGTAGTACACTGGTTGACACTGTCAAATCGATTAAATACTATCTCGGGGTTACACTGAAAAGCAATTTGAAATGGAATTAACACGTCAGGTTGGTAGCAAGGAAGGCGAATGTTAGACTTAGTTTTATTGGGAGGATTTTGGTGAAGTGTAGCTCATCTATAAAGGAGACGGCGTCTAGAAAGCTAGTTCGACTCATTCTTGAGTACTGCTCGAATATTTGGGATCCGTACCGCGAAGGATTAAAGGAAGATATCGAAGCAATTCAGGAGCGTGCTGATAGATTTGTTTACGGTAGATTCGATAAGCACGCATGTACACACATCAAAAAGGTTTTGCATCTCCCCAGTTCCCAAAGCTCCGGAAGATAGGCGTTGACTATGTATATTGCATCACAGACACAGTCCCTTTGTCTGTTCAGAGATGTCACGAAATCCACCCAAAAGTGTAAACAACCATGCAAGAGAAGCGCCCTTAGACAGACGGGGGCCGACAGCCGATCAGTTTTAGTCATTCCACCGGGAAGGAGGTACATGGGTTGTGTTGTCTGTACTTCAACTGTGCCTAGACGGTCAAAACCACGGTTCGATCACGTCGGCATTGTTACTTTGTACCAGGAAGTGCTCTCAACAAAGGAACTGTCCAGGCGTCTCGGAGTGAACCAAAGCGATGTTGTTCGGACATGGAGGAGATACAGAGAGACAGGAACAGTCGATGATCTGCCTCCCTCGGGCCGTCCAAGGACTGCTGCTGCAGTAGATGACCGCTACCTGCGGATTATGGCTCGGAGGAATCCTGACAGCAATGCCAACATGTTGAATAATGCTTATCGTGCAGTCACAGAACGTCGTGTTAGGACTCAAATTTTGCGCAATAGGCTGCATGATGCGCAACTTCACTCCCGACGTCCATGGCGAGGTCCATCTTTGCAACCACGACACCATGCAGCGCGGTACAGATGGACCCAACAACATGCAGCATGGACCGCACAGGATTGGCATCACGTTCTTTTCACCGATGAGTGTCGCATATGCCTTCAACCAGAGAGTCGCCGAAGACGTGTTTGGAGGCAACCCGTCAGGCTGAACGCCATAGACACACTTTCCAGCGAGTGCAGCAAGGTGGAGGTTTCTTGGTGTTTTGGGGTGGCATTATGTGGGGCCGTCGTACGTCGCTGGTGGTCATGGAAGACGCCGTACCGGCTGTACGATACGTGAATGGCATCCTCCGACCGATAGTGCAATCATATCGGCAGCATGTTGGCGAGGCATTCATCGTCATGGACGACAATTCACGCACCCATCGTGCACATCTTGTGAGTGTGTCCGGCATGTTCTCCAGACATGAACACTGTCGAACATGCCTGGTATGAATTGAAAAGGGCTCTTTATGGACGACATGACCCATCAACCATTCTGAAGGGTTAGGGTTGTTTGGGGGAGGAGACCAGACAGCGAGGACATCGGTCTCATCGGATTAGGGAAGGATGGGGAACGAAGTCGGCCGTGCCCTTTTAAAGGAACCATCCCGGCAATTGCCTGGATTGATTTAGGGAAATCACGGAAAACCTAAGTCAGAATGGCCGTACGCGGGATTGACCCGTCGTCCTCCCGAATACGAGTCCAGTGTGCTAGCCACTGCGCCACCTCGCTCGGTCCACTCTGAGGGATCTACGCCGAATCGCCGTTGGAGCGTGGGACAATGTGGACCAACAGTGCCTTGATGAAGTTGTGGATAGTATGCCACGGCGAATACAGGCATTCATCAGTGCAAGAGGTCGTGCTACTGGGTATTTGAGGCACCGGTGTGTACAGCAATCTGGACCACCACCTCTGAAGGTCTCGCTGTTTGGTTGTACAACATGCAGTGTGTGGTTTTCACGAGCAATAAAAGGGGCGGAAATGATGTTTATGTTGATCTCTATTCCAGTTTCCTGTACAGGTTCCGGAAATCTCGGAACTGAAGTGATGCAATTTTTTTTTTATGTGTGTATTACGGAGATGCTTCGTAAACTTAAATGGGATCTTTCCGCGTTGCACTATTGCGGAAATTCAGAGAATTGTTGAGGCCGACGGCAGAGTGATTCTACTGCCGCCAACTCAGATTTAGGGTAAGGAGCACGAAGATAAGGTGAGAGAAATTAGGGGGCTTTCGGGGGATTATGGAAGTCGTTTTCACCTCGCGCTGTTTGCAAGTGGATCAGGAAAGGAAATGACTAGGTACACTCCACCATGCGCTATAACGTGGGTCGCGGAGTATGTATGTAGATGTATATGTAGAAGTTATCATTTAGCCAACAATGGAAAAGGAGTCACCCTATTTACGACTCAGTTTTATATTTCACATTTCTCAACAACAAAAAAAGCAAAACAAATTTTCAGTGTTATTTAATGATTTTTCGCACACACAATTTTTATGTGGAACAAACTGTCGGCATACAAGCATACGCAAACTATTTCCCGGATTTCGGACTCAGGTTACCAAGTAATCGTAACATTTTTTAGTTTCATAAGAAAGTCGTATTTTACATACATCTGTTGGTCGGAATATTGTAGCACCTTTGAAACCTCGTTATGGAGACATGGGAAACAAAATAGATGCCCTGTACAGTTTTAATATAAAAGGATTTGTCTTTAAAACGGGAACTACAATGCAGATCAATCACTTACATCTGCTCATTCATAAGGGCACTTTCATCTGAAACGGCCAACGGTCTCGATAACAGTTTGAAAAAAGATGCATATCAGGCAGTGTTCTCGAAACGATTAGGAAATTTTCGCTGTGATTCTTTCAGGGCTACAATGAGTTCTCCAAACCTCACGTCCTTATCGCCAGTGAGCTTAGGGAAATGGACTGTGTTTATCAGAACGTACCCCTCCAATAATTTTCTATTTGAGTACATCCCCATCAAATCAGAAAAAAGTTGTTTTTCAATTTGCAGTGTCTTACAGTGGGCAGTGTGCAGTCAAGTTCACTTAATCCATTCCGGATATTCTAATTTTCGTCCCTACACTCCTTTCTACTTCATATATTCAACAACATCGATTTTTAAATCGTAAAATTGTTCCAGGCCTTCGCCTTGCAGTAATATACATGAAATCTCCATACTCTTCGTTAAATTCCGCTCAAAACTGTTGCAGTTCAGTAGAAAAACATGTGCAGATTCAGGAATTTTATTATTCGTACTTCGAATTTCTCCACGTGCAATACGCTCGGAAGTTTAGAGCAAAGTGCTTCTTCATGTACAGAACAATGAGTCACGTCTGTCGATCGTTGTTATGATTTGCCCTTTCATTGTGAACTGAATCTTTAAATTCTTTGTACACGGTGCTTTAATATCGTTTCATATCAAAACTGTAGTACCCGTCAATTATACGTCTTCATAATATATACTGAAAATTCTCATCCTTCTCTTCTGTCATTCCCATTCACTTTTAAAGGCTTGTGACGATAGGTGGCTATATTGCCTCTGTTTCTGCAAAACAGCAGCTGGACCTGTGAACATCCTTCGGTCCACGTACAAATAGCGAAAGATGAACAGAGTTAACACGCGATTCTTCCGAACTCGAGACCGTTGTGCCGACCAAAAAATGTCGCACCGCAATACTCAATGAAATGTCGCCGAGCACTTTCGAAAAGGACCGAGCCAAGCCGAAACAGAGCGGGTCGTGGCGTGCACACCGCCCGGACACCCTGCACGCGTCAAGTTTAACAAGCCACGTGCAGCCCTCCCCCAACTTCCAGGAGGATTTACGAGCCTGGAATGTCATACCGTTTATTTCGCAAGTGACGACAAAGAGCCAGAATAATTTAGGATGTGTCTGAGACATGCCGTATTGGCCTACGTGTCAAACAGGCGACAAGCCATTGTAGTTTGAGTAAATAGTTAACCTCATTCAGCGTTTCTCTCGAAACCTGTGCATGTGATCCGAACAAGGGTTTTGCATACAGTCAACGAGGTGCACTGTATGTGATGCTCAGATCTGCAGATAATGCCTTCGGTATTCACTGTCACATTAAGCACCGTACCAGGTGGGTCAATACTTATACCATTGGACTCACATTCAGGAGGAGCGTACTTCAAACCCATTTCCTATCACCTTCATTTAATTGCTTGAGTGAAATGCCGGGATGTTTCCATTAAAAAAGCTTGACCACCATCTCTAACGAACTCGTCATCGGCGGGACCTTAAACCCTGATCTTCGCTCCTTCCTTTCGGCGGGTAAAGCCGTCACCTCTTCGAATAATTTCAATTTCCTCGCGGGATGAATGCCTTAAGAACATGTACTTACTTTAGGTATTGATGAAAATACAGCGTTGTAAGTTCGTACAGTGATTTTTAATGACTGTGTATTTGTCTCTCAGTCAACAGAAAATTTTCAGACGAACATGGTCCTCCATCATAATTCCGCAAGTCTAAAGATGCGTTGAACATTCTATTGCACAATCTGCACATCTGTCAATATAATTAAAATGCCTGGTGAATTTTTTCTGTCCATATGTGGAGACTAATCTCAAGAACGACCTTAGGATTTCAATGCGGTTTTCACTAGGTGATAGATTTATTCACGAGGAAGATGTATGCATATAGTTTATGGATATTTTGTGCAAATTGGTTGAATTGCGAGGAATTAAAATGGCCTGCCACTATTTTCCATCTTCATGTGGAGGTTAGTCTTAGGAAGTATTGTATGGATTTTGATACAGATATCACTAATAGATCGACTGATTCGCCAAGAACGTCTGTGCATGCCATTTATCACCGTTATGTTACACAAGTCGCCCGGCCGTAAATAATTAGCTCAATCCGTGCGGTGCCGGGGCGGGTCGCTCGTAGGATATTAAAATGGTTTTACCATTACGACTAGCTGCGCGATAAACTGCCACCAACAGTACGTCAATATTTTTGCTTAACAGGCCGTGCACAGTACTTGGCAGTTAGATACTGTAATTAAATTTGTGTATTCTAGCCTCGTACTCGCAGGGTGTACAGAAGCACATGCATACTTGGTGGAGTCTTAGTAGTCACACGGAAGTGCTTATTCATATATCATTTGTTCGGATTAACAATTAATAGAGTTTCTCCTGAACAAAGAGAAATAACACATCACAAGAGAGCAGAAACACTTTACGGTACCTAGATAGTCAGTATTGGGTCCCGCGACTGTGTTACAATGAAGGTTACACGTGCTGCTCATCCTCAGGCTTCAAGGAATACATTACATTATTAAGACTCTTAATTAGATCACTGCCAGTTTGTTGCTCACTTGCGAAATTATACATTACGTCCAGATCATGTGCCTCCCTACATAGAAGTGGAAAATATGTACTGTATATTTACAGCAGAAAAGATATTTTGGTATGTGAATACTTCTCCGAAATACTTTACTGGGGAATTTTCGCATTTTCGTCCACCGGATGCAGTGGTGGTCTTGGATCTGCACCCATTTAGCAGCAGTTTTCTGTTTTATGTCGCTTTTCACTTTACGCTGTTATGACGTGAGGTTTATGTATAGCACATCGTATTTACACATAACATCTCAATGTATTCATATGATCCTAATAGGTAACTAGTACGTTAGATTCTCACACACCTCCACAAAATATATGTAAAATGTCCATCAAAAAAAACTCTATATATATTTTTAGCACTCAGTGATGTTATTAATGAGAGAGATACTTCACTTAGTTTCTACTTGCAATAATATATATGATACTTTGCTAGTAGTATCTGTCATCCTCTCTCTAAAATAACAGCGTGGTCCTACGCCAGCGGCCACGGTGATATACCATTAATATTAGTCTTTCCGATTCATCTCGTCAATCGAGGTATGTAGTCCAGTTTCGAATAGCTACAGCAAACAGTATATTTGAACACCCAGAAACGGGTTTACAATCCAAATGAAATGCAATCGCTGAACAAAAATCCTAAAATTTTACCGGTAGGGTTACATGCAATATATGTAGGGTGATTATGATTAAAGTTAAACTTTTAAATCGCTATAGAAATAATACCAATGGTCAAAATGACGTCAAATTGAAACGGAATACTATCGATTAAAGGGGAAAACGTATGGCAGTAGAAAAATAAATAGTTACAAAATGTAGCAATAGATGGCGCTGTAAGAGTCATAATTTTATAGTGGTCGACTACAAATGACAAATCAACCATACAACAATGCCTAAGGTGTACGTTTGACGTTAAACAAACTGTACTACTCAGTGTGCATGGGTGTACAGGTGTGATACTGTTAGTTACGTTAAGTCCATCCACCACGGCAAGGTCATATCACATCGCATGGGAAAAGTCGGTTGGATCATTCACATCTGTTTTTAATTGTCCTGAGGCCAAAAAGCGCATAAAAAGCATCAATCAGATCGGTTTTTAATTGTCCTGAGGAAAAAAAACACATAAAAAGCATCAATCAAAATCAAATCGGATTATTAATTTCCGTGTGACTGGTGCAAAACATGTTCAGTATTGTGTCCACCGTTTCCCGCAACAAGTTCAAATTGAGAAACAGCATGTTCCACAACTGATCGAAGTGTTTCCGGAGTCACGTTCAGGATGTGTTCCGCAATGCATGCCTTCAATGCAACTAAGTTTGCAATCATATGTTTCAAATGGCTCTGAGCACTATGGGACTTAACACCTGAGGTCATCAGTCCCCTAGACTTAGAACTGCTTAAGCCTATCTAACCTAAGGACATCACACACATCCGGACTAAAGCGCCTAGAACCGCTCGGCCACGACGGCTGGCTGAGTTTGCAATCGGAACACTG
Source organism: Schistocerca cancellata (assembly GCF_023864275.1). NCBI lineage: Eukaryota > Metazoa > Arthropoda > Insecta > Orthoptera > Acrididae > Schistocerca > Schistocerca cancellata. The sequence goes on from NC_064629.1 coordinate 37,249,938, forward strand.
AACACAAAATCTTTCAGATAGCCCCACAGTCAGAAATCCCACGGATCAAGATCAGGTGATCGGGACGGCCAGGCTGTAGGGAAATGGAGGCTAATAACTCTAGAATTTCCGATATAGCACTTCGGCAGCTGCTTAACTGTACTTTCAATGTACGGAGGTGCGCCATCTCGCATAAAAATGATCCCATCCACACTGATGGAGAGCTGGAATGACGTGGTAGCGCAAAAGACACTGATAGCGCTTACCAGTGACAGTACAGATAACAGGAACGGAAGCACCTGTCCCTTCGAAAAAATATGGCCCTATGTTAAATGATGCTGTAAACCCATACCAGGTAGCCGCCTTTTCAGGATGAAGTGCCACTGGTGGATCTGCGTCTGTATTTTATGTCGCCCATATTCGACAGTTCTGTGTATTGACATATCCTGTCAGATGGGGCTTCGTCTGTCCACTAAATCTTCCACGGCCAATCATTGTCCACTTCTATGCGAGCAAGAAATTTTAAACCACAGGCAGGTCAACAAGAAGCAGCTCGTACACATGGGTAATTTTGAATGCATAACAAAGAAGGATGTTTCGTAGGGTTTTACGCACCCTGCTTACGGATATGTCCAATGTTCGGACAATTCTCCGTGCACTACACGTTTGCACACCACCACTGGCCTCTTGTATTGCTGTGGCCACTGCTTCCACTGACGTCGAATCAATTTGTTTCCTCCCTCTACCAGGTTGTACTCCACAATAACCCGTCTTTTCGAATTTCCGAATCATTTACTCCAGACCAACGGCAGTCATTGGACCAACGTTTTTTTCAAACCCTTCGGTGTCCGGAACTTCTGCAGAGTGACGTGTGCACAATCATCATGCTTGTATATAGCTTTACAAGCAGAGCGCGATCCTGCATTGAGACAGTGATGACGAACGTCGCAGACGCGAAAGGAGGAAAAGCCGTGTACCCGGCATGTTTATACCAACTTCAGTGGGTCGTGCGCATGACAGGTGTTTTCATTTACGTATTCAAAATGGTTCAAATGGCTCTAAGCACTATTGGACTTAACATCTGAGGTCATCAGTCCCCTAGAACTTAGAACTACTTAAACCTAACTAACCTAAAGACATCACACACATCCATGCCCGAGACAGGATTCGAACCTGCGACCGTAGCAGCAACAGGGTTTTGGACTGAAGAGCCCAGAACCGCTCGGCCACAGAGGCCGGCCATTTACGTATTCTGACACATACAGCATCATCTATTGATCTATTTCTGCACAACTTTTTTTCTGTTGCCATACGTTTTCCCCCTTCTCCGATAATATTCCGTTGCAATTTGACGTCATTCTGACTAGTGGTGTTATTTCTACAGCGTTTTGAAAGTTTAAGTTTAATTATAATAACCCTGTATATTTCTTTCAATGCCGCATAATGTTATCTTCTTTTCTTTTTTAAATGGGGAGGAGGTGAGATTATTGCCTCTTTTCAAGACTGTTTAAAAATGGATAAAATGTAACCTAAGGCTGTAAGAAATCTGGATCCACCGCTAAGGTGTATTTCTTATTGCTTTTGAATTGTTTATTGTTCAAAAAATGGTTGAAATGGCTCTGAGCACTATGGGAAGTAACATCTGTGGTCATCAGCCCCCTAGAACTTAGAACTACTTAAACCTACCTAACCTAAGGACACCACACACATCCATGCCCGAGGCAGGATTCGAACCTGCGACCGTAGCAGTCGCGCGGTTCCGGACTGAGCGCCTTTAACCGCTAGACCACCGCGGCCGGCGTTTATTGTTAGTCGCCCGAGATATGTTCTGTCTTTCAGAGAAGTATGTAGAAGTTAAATCCCAAACACATCACCCTATTAGGAATGGACCAATACACCCAGGAGATGGATACGCTGTAATGACCTCCACATACAGACATGCATGCAAGATCTGTTTTACCACTGTTCAATTTTCTGAAGTTAAAATCTGAAAGGGTTTGGTAATACACTTCTTTCGAACGAATCAGTTATAATGTTGAAGTCTTAAATCAAAGTATATGATGTAGAAAGAAAAATGAATCTAAAATGTAGAGTTAAATAAACAGTGTGATCGTTGTTAAGTACCTGTGTGTTTAATAAAGTCAAACACAGTAATCTACACAGTAAAGTGTCTGACACCTATTTCATGCACAGTTCATAGATGATTCACATGGTCAAATATTGCTACAATCACGACGAGAGTCTGTACAAGTTGTAGTCGTCCATTGTCGTTGTCTTGTGGCACCAATCGCCCTGTGTCCCATAACGGTTTTGTCAGTCTCGGGAACGTCAAGTGTTTCACACGTCTACTTTGTGGAAACTTTGCCCGATATAACCTCGTAACTCCCCCTCCCTCTCCATATTCTCATCAATACACGAAAATCCTTTCTGTTTAGTCTATACACGGTGTGCAGAACCATTTCACTAAGTCCGATCTTAAGTCCGTAGACGGTTACAACATTATTTCACTAGGACTGACGGACTTGAGGCATCAACTTGTAGCCGGCCGCGGTGGTCTAGCGGTTCTAGGCGCTCAGTCCGGAGCCGCGCGACTGCTACGGTCGCAGGTTCGAATCCTGCCTCGGGCATGGATGTGTGTGATGTCCTTAGGTTAGTTAGGTTTAAGTAGTTCTAAGTTATAGGGGACTGATGACCACAGATGTTAAGTCCCATAGTGCTCAGAGCCATTTTTGAACAAAGTGCAGTCAGCCTCCACAAGGTATTTTGACTCCGTAGATTCCCCGTGGCATGTTGTCCACAAATCAACGTGCGACCGCCTGGTGAGACAGTTGATCAATCCACTGGGACTTACACGCTGACTCTCATGTTCCCTGTTCCAAACGAGGCCTATGTGCATTTCCTGAGCCGGCCGTAGTGGCCGTGCGGTTAACGGCGCTGCAGTCTGGAACCGCAAGACCGCTACGGTCGCAGGCTCGAATCCTGCCTCGGGCATGGATGTTTGTGATGTCCTTAGGTTAGTTAGGTTTAACTAGTTCTAAGTTCTAGGGGACTAATGACCTCAGCAGTTGAGTCCCATAGTGCTCAGAGCCATTTGAACCATTTGCATTTCCTGGACACAGTGCCACCCCTGCTGGAGCAAATGACTTTTTGGATCCGAATGGTCGTGTTGATGCAACATGACTGTATTTTAGCCCTCTAACGCTTTGCGATACGCTTACTATTGGAAAATGATATTTCCGGCAGAGAGTTACACGACGGGGTCCAGTTACATGAACCAGCACATCGTCCAGCCAGAACGTCTCGGACTTCTACGATTGAGAATAGTTTGTCATGATATTAGTTCGTAGTGCATGCGGAGCTTGTCCAAAACGTACCGACACCCAAAAAAACGCAATGAGGCTGCCAGTGACACCATTCGTATGCTGGCTGGTGCATTAACACCAGTGAGGGTTTCCACATTGCGTTATGCCTCTGTATGTATATCTTAAGGTCCACATAGCAGCGTGTACTACGTGAAACGAATAAAATGACCTCTAGCATCAATATGTGTAGCTCTGTGCATGCGTACATTAGACGTTATTTGTTGAATGTTGTGTACATGCCATCTGCAAATGGCTAGTCTATGCTCAGGCATAAAATAATAATTTGTGTGATACTGTCTCTTTACACACTCGATTCATATCATTTCAGTATAATGTGGGAATTATGTCTGAAACATGTTACTGCGTGATCAGCGTCTCACTTTGTAAACAATTGAAACTATGTGTGGACATTCGAACACAATCACAGAACAAGGTGACACAGTTGTAAGTACAATGGACTTTTATTTGAGTGAATGATGGCTCAAATCAGCGTCTGCCAATCCACATTTAGGTTTATGTGATTCTCCTATATCGGTTAAGGCAAATGGCGATTTCCTTCCCCACCCTTAACCAGTCTAAGCTTTTGCTACGTCGCTAACGACCTCGTTCGCGACGGGACGTTGAACCCCAACCTTCGTTCCTTTCAAACACATTTGGTGGTCTAGATTATCACAACAGTACCAACCACCTTTGCCCTTGTCAGCCGAATGTTTTTTAAAAAATTTCTTTTTGCCACTGAGATTCGAACACAGTACCTGCAAACTGGACGACACGGCCACAGAAGAACGTAGACAGAAATGTGTCACATCCCATCGAGCAAGCGGAGTGCTATAGCAGATAAATACAAAAGAGAGGAAATGAATGTTGATAAGTGTGCTTTGAAAGCGTTTTATATTGAAGTTTGTGTTTTTGTTTGGTTACGATTAGCTTTCATAAAAACGCTATAAAGGTAGCGGCAAAAACGAATGGCCCGTGTTGTATGATTTATACAAATGCCGCCTAGAGGCAACCACAACCGCGCGAGCATAGTCACGTGTTGCGTAAGGTTAATTGCTCCCGAGCCACAAACGAATAGCTGGTGAGTCATTCGTTCGCACATTTTGCGATGGAAGCGGCCGCCAGTTTGCGTTGTGCTAACACGGCTGCCGTTCTCACATTGCTTCGAGGTCAGCGCCAGCCGACTACGTATCATGCTCCCTTTTCTGTCGCAACGGTCCAACCGTGAAAAACGTCATCCACGGGTCCGGACAAGTGATAACTTCACAGAAGCCTGTGGCTTATCGCGAATTACTTACTGTTAATCAGTGTAAGCAGTAAGAGTAAAGTCGGGGATGTATGTCTATATACAAAAGGCAACGTCCTGATTGACTAAGAACTGACTCGTCATTTCCCAGTCCAAAACACTAACGATAGAATCTTGAAATTTGGAGAAGGTGTGAATCTTACACTGCAGGTGTCGTTCAAGGAGGGATTTTTCGAAATTCCAACACTAAGGGGGTGAAATTGGGGATGATGTTTCATTATGAAAGTATTTTTAAAGTTAAATCTATGAAAATTTAAATTTGGCTTCTCAGTTAGAAATAAAAATGCGAGTTTCACTGTTTTTGGAAATATAGCCCCTATGGGAGATAAACGGGGATGAAAGTTTTATGGAAATATTTCTACGTGCAAGCATGTTAGAAGCTCTTCTCTATTAGAAATAAAACATACGCATGCCGCCGTTTTATAGCAATTTGACCTCTAAGGAAGAAATAGGGGGCGAAACGTTTTACGAAAATATTTCTTTGCGAAAGAATTTTTAAAGCTAAATCTTTGAAAATTGGTGTTGGGCTTTTCGGTTGGAGACGAAAAAAATACGTGTTTCACTGTTTTTGGAAATTCAACCACTAAGGGGGTGAAATAGGGTCATACTGATTCACCAACTCATCATGGCCTAGTCCAAACCGCTAAGGATAGAAACCTGAAGTCTGCAGACGGTATGTTTCTTATAGTGCAGGCGACGTTTAAGAAGGAATTGGCCGAAACTCCAATGCTAAGGGAGTGAAATATGGGACGAAAGGCTTTTTGAAAGTATATACCTATTAAGGGAATTTATAAGTTAGAATTACGAAAGCTAGTATTTGGTTTTTCATTCAGAAAATAAAAATACGTGTTTCAGTATTTTTGGAAATTCAGCCACTCAGTGGGTAAAATAGAGGATGAAAGTCTTTTGTAAATAAATAATTATTAAAGATGTATGAAAGGATTTTTAAGGTTACAACTATGACAATGGTATTTGACTTCTTGATTAGAAATAAAAAGTACGTGTTTCGATGTTTCCGGAAATTCAATCCCTAAGGGAGTGCAATAGGGTATGAAAATTCTTAAGAAAATATTTCGTTAGAAGAAAAAATTTTAAAATCAAATTTACGAAAATTGGTTGGCTCTGGCTCTGAGCACTATGACGAAAATTGGTATTTCACTTGTCGGTTAGATATAAAGAAATATTTGTTAGGGGTGGAAGTTGCTATGGAAATCTGCAGAAGAACGCATAAGGCGTGATAAACAGGAACTTTGGACTCCACCTACTAAAATCGCTTTTTGTCCACAAGTACATCCGGAAAAGACATTGCTTATACGGCCTTAACTAGCGTGAAAAGCTTAGAAGCCGTTGAAATAGGTGAAAAACATAAAAATTCGATTAAATAAAAACAAAAAATCACTGCAGGACATACAGTCAAAACGAACGAGGCAGTAAGCACTAAACTAGTATGTCTTATAACAATATTTGCAACAATGTAATGAGTGACTTCTGTTCCGTAATGAGCAGAAAAATCTCATTATAATTATTTTTCATTTTTCCCATTACCACGAGGAACCACCCTATCCTGAGAACAGAATGAAAAATATTTGTTTTCTGTAGGATTAATTAGATTTTGACCCTTAGAACTACCGTATTTCCAAAGTCACATTTAACAGAAATGTAGTTCCATGATCTGTATAATACTTAATAACCTCAGAAGCAAATTAACACTGGTAAAGATTTATATTTACGTGATTACTTGGGAAAACTGTACCAACTAATACAAAGCATTTACACATAAAGACTTTTTTTGCACAGAAAGTAAAACTTGTACGACGTCTTTACTCTTATATCCTCTTAATACTTACATGGGGACGATCAAACCTAGTAATCATGTACCGGGTGATCAAAAAGTCAGTATAAATTTGAAAACTGAATAAATCACGGAATAATGTAGATAGAGAGGTACAAATTGACACGCATGCTTGGAATGACATTATTAGAACCAAAAAAATACAAACGTTCAATAAATGTCCGACATATGGCGCTTCATCTGATCGGAATAGCAATAATTAGCATAACAAAGTGAGACAAAGCAAAGATAATGTTCTTTACAGGAAATGCTCAATATGCCCATCATCATTTCTCAACAATAGCTGTAGTCGAGTAATAATGTTGTCAACAGCACTGTAAAGCATGTCCGGAAATATGGTGAGGCATTGGCGTCGGATGTTGTCTTTCAGCATCCCTAGAGATGTCGGTCGATCACGATACACTTGCGACTTCAGGTAACCCCAAAGCCAATAATCTCACGGACTGAGGTCTGGGGACCTGGGAGGCCAAGCATGACGAAAGTGGCGGCTGAGCACACGATCATCACCAAACGACGCGCGCAAGAGATCTTTCAGGCGTCTAGCAATGTGGAGTGCTTTTTTCTTTGGTTCTAATAAAACCCCATGTCATTCCAAGCATGTGTGTCAATTTTTACCTCTCTATCTGCATTATCCCGTGGTTTCTTAAGTTTTCAAATTTATACTGACTTTTTGATCACCCGGTATTTTGTTGAGTCTTAGGCATGTTGCAGACGGACATGTCCCGAGTAGCTGGCTAGCGGCTTTTCGTGCGACGGACCACAGTTTCCGGAAAAATTGGTGTTGAAGTTTTATGCGTACCTCCTATAAATGTAAAGTTGGATACGTTTCGACCTCGCGGAAGTAGCACGGTGGCTAAGGTTCCCGGCTGTCCCGCTGGCGTTAGAGTTTCATATCCTACCTGGGTACTTTCGTTTTCTCTTCATTTTATCGTACAGAATATTATTAAATAGTACATGCCACGCAAAAGTCTTCCAGAATAGACATTTCGTGGTTGTAACTACATTAATTAATCCATAATGACAGCAAACTTTCTTCAGATGTTTATTCCGCTTGTGGTTCGTAGCTAAAACTCAAAATATTTGGACAATGTTCACTTGATTCGTTGGGAGGGCAAACTTTACGATTATATCTTTGTAGACGAAAGAAAAGCTTTCACCTGAATTGCAAAAATTATATCACTGAAGGGCACTACATTTCTATGACCCTGTCATATTTATTTTTACAGGTAGGTTAAAATTTTCGAGAAAAATAATTCAATATGCTCCCGACTTTCCAAAGGCTAGCAGAGAAATCGTTTCGAATGAAGATTCCACAAAAATACATTCTTTAATTCTGTTTCAGTTTAGTGCACCTACTTACACATGAATAATCAAATACGCACGGTTCGCATAGAAGCAGATCGAAGAGAGACCAATCTTTTTGAATTGAAACGAACTGTGTTTTCCGGTATCGCTTCTGAAAAATCGGTGTGCCTGCAAGGCAGTACCTTTCATTAAATTTGCGTGGTGCTTTACAAATTTGTGCCGGCCGGAGTGGCCGAGCGGTTCTAGGCGCTACAGCCTGGAACCGCGTGACCGCTACGGTCGCAGGTTCGAATCCTGCCTCGGGCATGGATGTGTGTGATGTCCTTAGGTTAGTTAGGTTTAAGTAGTTCTAAGTTCTAGGGGACTGACGACCACAGCAGTTAAGTCCCATAGTGCTCAGAGCCATTTGAACCATTTGAACAAATCTGTGTTTTGGTTATTTCTACGACAAACACCACCCGCAGTTCCCTTCTAGCACAACAAGCAATGAGAGCGACAGCGAGTAAGACGAGTCTGTAATCTATTCTACAAGTAACAGAATACACATTTGAAAAAAGTTTCTTCTAATGATTGATTTAGTGATGAAATTACTGCAGCGAAAATGACAATTTTCAGTAATTTTGCATGAAATATACTATTCAATTACATTCTGTACCACGAAATTAAAAAAAAAGAAAGAACACGGGTATTATTTGAACCTGCACTGCCACCGTAACAGACGGGAACCGCAGGCGGTGCGCTACTCCCACTTCTTCGCAATTTGACTAACGTTACAGGTGTAGGAGGTACGCACACAACTTGAACATCGATATTCTCGGTAACAAGGGGCGGACGCTTGAAAATCCGCTAGCCAGCTACAACATACTTACGAATCATCGCAATCCGTGATTAACAGACTGATGACCCCCTTGTTAGCTGCAACTGACGAGCATACCCCTGAGGCCGGAAGAAGAAACTAAGTTGAGAAACAACACCAAGAATGAGGAAAAGTGAAACAGATTGCACACTGTTATCATTAAAATATTTATCACAGCAGCACAAAAAGTATTAATGAAAGGAAACATATTCCAGGTACGAATCTTCGACCAGTTGTAGGGGAAGGCGGGGAAAGACGGTGAGATGGGGTAAGACGGGGAAGGGCTATAAGCTACAGTTAGAGTGCTGCCATCTGTGGATAGCTACGTCAACATCATCAATACATATCAAAACCTTAGTTTCGCGGCGGTTTCCGTGAGCCTTGCAAGGTACGTACAATTGTTATACTGATGTGCGGAAAATATGAGATTCGAAGTGAGCAGCGATAATTTTTAGCACTTACGGTGAAATAGTTCTTACAAACAAGTACCCTGTTGGTGACAGGTTGAAAGGTATCCACTACTGCTTCAGTTTTACACTACGCGCAACGGATTTATTTGCAGGATCTTTGCATAAATGCCCTAACTTGAAAGCTATGCCAATTCTTCTTGATCCAATGATTGACATTCATACATTTATTAAAATTATTAAATAAAATTTATTTTTTTACTGATAATAAAACAAAATAATGAAAGGTTTGACTATTCTTATACAAAGAATGTTCCGACTCAAATTTGAAATTTTATAGAAGAAATTGGTTTGTTCATTAAGTATTTCAGATTATTATAAGAACGAAAAAAAAACTCACTTCTTTAAACAAATATTAAGGCGGCTGAAATTTGCATCGGATTCCGCGATGTAATTTAAACGCATCTGACTTTCTATTTACAATGTAAGATTTAACGCATCTGACTTTGTATCTTTATTTATCGTTAACGCATCTGACTTTTTACTAAAACTATGGTCTCCGACGGACTGCTATCTCTTATTACCACAAGTGCCCACTTTTGGATCGGAAGAAAAGGATATTCCACAACTGTATCCATTAATCAACATGCACCCACAATTACTGCACCAACATATGCACAGGAGAAACGTGAGGATCGAGCCGTTAGCAGTTCCGATATTCACCATACAACATACATCTCTACTCAAAATTATTCTACCGAAAACCAAAATTATTGCATAGAACGTCCTCGCCTACTTGATCATTCACTTTAATAGCCACTATTGTACTGCTGCTTACTCCCGACACAAATTCACCCATTGAAATATGAAAACCCTTCCAAAAATACAGGTACAAATTACACACACTCAGGATGAACTACTTACTTTGTTGCAGCCAAAATTCATGGCTACATTATCAGTTTAATAATCTCTTTCCCCGCTCTGCAAATTTTAATTGTTCAGCAAATCTCCCCACGTGTCTCTACATTGCAGTAAACATGAACAAGCAAGCATTATCTTCACTTGGTTTGCTAAAATTCGACACACGCCTTCACACGAAATACCACGTGTTCTTAACAAAGGATCCACGTTATTAAATCTTTCAAGATTGCAGATATGTAAGAAAATTGAAAATTTGTAACAGTACTTAATATCACTCGAATATTTCATGTAATAGCACACTTCCTACTTAAATGCTATAGGTCCCTAGCACTCTTACATCCACTACTTATAAAATTCTTAATCGGCCCCACATGGTGAGTGCCAGGTGTAAAACTAAATAAATAGCCACACGTACTTAAATATTTCATTTTTCCTAATGTACATGCATGCTCAAACAAATTAGATTAAATTATTCCCCGCGAAATTGTTATAAAACCCCAAAGTAGAAAATTACTATCACAAACGAAAGCAACAATTTTACAACACCTACTACTGCACCTTACCTACCTAAGTAAATTTCGTTTCCCCAAAATATTAATATTACTTTACGTCTAGTTGAAAGAAAAGGTTGTTCACCCAAAGTGAAACCATAAATCATAAATATAGCACATTTCCCACACTTAAATCGATCATGGCTCGTCCCATCTCAGAAAAGCGTCCTCTCTCGTCCAAGCCTTCAGCAGCAGTCCACGACTCGGACCCACGCTACCGTTCTGCTGGCCTAACCGCTCATGGTGGGGGCGGCTCTCAACCAATTATCAGCTCAGAATTTCACCAGTTTAAAGTTGCCGGTCAAACCTCCCTTCTATACAATGAGAAAGATCCTGCGCTTTTCCTCCCAAAGACTGAAACGTAAGTTTTGCAGACTTATCAACCTTCCTACACCCCGCTACAGCAAAAGGCTGATGTTTCGGAGCTTCTATAATCGCTGCCTATCGACTACTTGTTCCCTATCGTACTCCCACGATCGCTAAATATCGTTAGATCCCTATTCTCTCCCAAACATTCTTCCTGCAATTATTTTCGTACATTCATTTCTTTCTCCCCCCTGCTGTGGACTCAATAGGATAAGGAAATATAGGAAACAGTGAGCATTCTTAACTTATTCACTCAATTAAAACAGTTAGATTCCTCTGGTCATTCTTTTATAACTTGGTGTTAGTTTGCAGACACCGACAGTAAGTCTGCGCTAAGTAAATTAAATGATATTATTACGATAAGAAAATGATATTATTACGACCAAACTCGTGTTCTCAGAAGAACATGACGATGCATTAAATGTTGTTACATTATGAGAAATATAAGTAAGAGTTGCCATTGCCATGGCCACCTCCCAAGGTGAGAGGAGACACCCGAAACAAGCTTCTTTCACAATTGGTGAACGCGTCTGGTTTTTTTTTTTTTTTTAATCCACTGCATTTTTCTCTACAAGATACCGTTTTGGAACTCAATTCTGTTTTTTGTCAATTACAGCGTCATTTATCGCCCTCTGAAGAAAGTGTTACATACTAAAGTTTCGTATTTTTTCCCGTAGAATCCTAATCTACAATAAAAATGGGTGTTCCAATTTCAGATTTCAAAGTTGTCCCCGGACCCAGTCCATGGGGCTAGGGCAGGGAGATTAACAATGTCATCGCCGGATAGCATTTTAAAAAATACTGGACATGTATTTTTCCGTTTTTTAATCCGATATGTAGTTTTTCAAATATTTAGTTGTCTCAAGATAAAAATCTCACCTTGTATGTTTTACATACGATCCATCGCTAAAGGTGCTCAATATGGCGTCCATTTATAGTAAAGTATGCTTCTGTCCGACGTCTTACGGAATCACGTACTTTCTCAAAAACTCCAGGTCGGTCACGGACGAGCCGAGAGGCATTGATGACGCATTCCTGTTGTGTTCGTACATCATTAACAGGGTTTCCTAACGTAAAAAAATTTCAAGTGTCCCCACGACCAGTAATAACAGGCTTTCATTATGCTGGTAAGGGCAAAGATGAATCTACAATGTAGAAGCATTTCCCAAACTTAACCAGAACACAAGCCGGTTCCATTAATACTGATGTATGCACTCCACTTACCCAGAGCTGTGCATGTGGTTTACAGTAACAACTCTAACAGACATTTACAGGGTGCTGTAACGAGGGACAATTATAGATGAATGTTTCCTCATTAGTTGAATACATACTGTGGGTCGTTCGTAAGTTCGCCGCTCGTGGTCTCGCGGTAGCGTTCTCGCTTCCCGAGCACGGGGTCCCGGGTTCGATTCCCGGCGGGATCAGGGATTTTCACCTGCCTCGAGATGACTGGGTGTTTGTGTTGTCCTCATCATTTCATCATCATCCAGGAAAGTGGCGCAATTGGACTGAGCAAAGATTGGGTAATTGTACGGGCGCTGATAACCACGCTGTTGAGCGCCCCACAAACCAAACATCATCATCATCATCATCGTCGTTCGTACAAGCAAATACCATGCGCAGAGGCGGTCAAAGCCCGTCAGAGGCTCGGGGCGTCGATAGTAAATGGTACGCCCGATCTGCTTAGAAATTGACTTATTTGTATTTTTTAAAAATAAGTATTTAGATGTAATGGCTGACAAAAAGTCAAGTATATACAAAGTGTGTACTCCACGCTCTAGTAATTATAATATACGTACTTAAAGACATAGGTGAGAAACTTAGAATACCAGTCAGCATTTGGCATAGAAACCATCAGGTAAAGTGCAAAGAAATAAGAAAGAACAGAATCTGAAATTTGTCTTTAATTCCATATGCCCGGAAACAAATCTTGTACAATTATAATATCAATTAGTCTCGTGAACCTTAATAACAAGTAGTATTTGTTATTGATATCATTGCACTATATGTTTTGGTACCTTTATTTTACTCACATTCTCAATAACGTCGTTGAAATCTCTTTCACTTGAAATTTTTCTTTCCGCTGATAAAAGGAATATATTGGTTCGTTGTTCTTAATTCATCGTAGAGCGAAGCAATTCTTTTATTAGTTTCAATTTATAAAAACTTTTCTCACATGATGTGACTGAGGCATAAATGGTTAAGAGGTACTGGATTAAAAGTGATGTACAGGGTAATGCGCGCTGAAGTCCCATTCCATTATAAATTGAAGGCTTTCTTGTGCTGTCCATCTAGCAGCAAAATCAAAGGGCTACCCTGGACGATAGAGTCTAATAATAATGACCCACAGTTCTCTTTGGCACTGTTTCAGACTTTCTGTACCTGCTCGGACTCACCTGCAGTTGAATGGGGAGGTGGAATGTGTGGTGCACACATGTAAGAATCAGTTAAAGAAGTGTTTGGCGGATTGGAAGCTGCTTCATCTGCCCCGCCCTGAAGCGTAAGCTGAGGCATGTTTGCATCCTTGGCGTTACAATGCAGTTGACCCTGCGCACTTTCAGTTGGCTGCCAGTGAATCACCTTGTCCGCAACCAAAGCAGCCGCCAGTGGAGAACCCTCCTGCAAGCGCCGCCCCACCTCAGGGGCCTGGCGCCACGGGAAATCTCCAGTTGATCTGCTGTTGAGTGACAGCGACGTCTAAATGCAGATTCCGCCCACCCTGAGCCCTGTACTGGTGTCCGACGGCGGCTTCATGGGCACTGCCTCGTGCAGCAGCACTGCTTCACCCCTTTCCCGTCGTCGTGGCCCCCCCTCCAAATCTCAAGGACCTCGAGATTTGGAGGCCCTCCAGGACGAGATTCGTCGGACGAAACATGCACCTCTGCGCGCCACCCCCACTTACTCCGCCACTGAGCTTGCAGTAGAAGGAATGTGTTCACAGCAGACAAGATGAACAAATGCTAATACTTCTTCAGGTAGGTACTTTAGAACCCATGATTACTAGACATTTTTGTATTGTTTTGAGCTACGCTACCAATCCTAAAAAAGAAAAAGAAAAGAAAAGAAAATAAATAAATTTTAACGTTATTATGTCAGTACCCAAAGTATGTAACACAGAGTAAGAAAATTTTACGATATATATACAGCTTTGAAATACAGAAGTATGCTTAAAATACTGCCCTAATGATACTCTGTATCGGTAACACCGGTCACTGACAAAGAACAGTATGGCAAAGGTTAGGTGACCCTGAAAATCCACATTCAAGTACTCCAGAAAGAAAAGCCCCCTTATGTACACTTGAGATATTGCTTTCGCAGGCACTCTACATAGATATACATCTCTGTCGCCTTTGAACCCAGCTTACAAACGACTTACGAACTACTGAAACATGACAGTAAGTCCATTAGACTAAAACTTAGGCACGTATGTCACATATACTGAAAATGTTGCAAAATCTCCTGATGGCTGGATAAAAACTTCGGTGATATCTGTGTTACTGAGAAAAGATCATAGAAATACGTCAACGAACAACAGAGGAATTTGTTTATTAAACATCACATATCAATTACACACATCAAAAAAAGTTTTGCAGCACCCTGGTTCCCAGAACTCATGAAGATAGACGTCGACTGTGTATATTGTATCACAGACCCAATCCCTTCGAATGTTCAGAGGTATCACTAAACCCGGCCAAAGATGTAAACAACCATGCATGAGCAGCGTCTATTAGACGCAGGGGATCCGACAGCCGATCACTTCCAGTCATTTAACCAGGAAGGAGGTACAGGGCTCGTGTTGTCTGTAGTTCATTCATGCCTAGACGGTCATTACCGCGGTTCGATCGTGTCCGCATTGTTACTTTGTGCAAGGAAGGGCTCTCAACGAGAGAAGTGTCCAGGCATCACGGATTGAACCACAGCGATTTTGTTCGGACATGGAGGAAGTACAGAGACAGGAACTGTCGCTGACATGCCTCGCTCACGCCGCACAAGCGCTACTACTGCAGTGGATGACCGCTACCCACGGATAATGGCTCGGAGGAACCCTGGCAGAAATGCTTTTCGTGCAGCCACAGGACGTCGTGTTACGACCCAAACTGTGCGCAATAGGCTGCATGATGCGCAACTTTACTCCCGACGTTCTTGGCGAGGTCCATCTTTACAACCACGACACCATGCAGCACGATACAGATGGCCCAACAACATACTGCATGGAACGCTCAGGATTGGCATCATGTTCTCTTCACCGATGAGTGTCGCATATGCTCTCAACCAGACAATCGTCGGAGATGTGTTTGGAGGCAACCCTGTCAGGCTGAGCGCCTTAGACACAGTGTCCAGCGAGTGCAGCAAGATGGAGGTTCCCTGGTGTTTTGGGGTGGCATTATGTGGGGCCGATGTACGCCGCTGTTGGTCATGGGAGGTGCCCTAACGGCTCTGCGATACGTGAATGCCATACGCCGACCGATAGTGCTACCATATCGGCAGCATATTGGCGAAGCATTCGTCTTCATGGACGACAATTTGCACATGCATCGTGCACGTCTTGTGAATGACTTCCTTCAGGCTAACGACGTCGCTCGACTAGAGTGGCCAGCAAGTTCTCCAGACAAGAAATCTATCGAACATGCCTGGGATAGATTGAAAAGGGCTAGTTATGAACGACGTGACCCACCAACCACTCTGAGGGGTCTACACCGAATAGCCGTTGAGGAGTGTGACAATCTGGATCAACAGTGCCTTGATGAACTTGTGGGTATCATGCCGCGACCAATACAGGCATGCATCAATGCAAGAGGTTGTGCTACTGGGTATTAGAGGTAATGGTGTGTACAGCTATCTGGGTCACCATCTTTGAAGTTCTCGCTGTGTGGTGGTACAACGTGCAATGTGTTTTTTTCGTGAGCAATAAAAAGCGCGGAAATGATGTTTATGTTGATCTCTATTCCAATTTCCTGTACAGGTTCGGGAACTCTCGGAACCGAGGTGATATAAAACTTTCTTTGATGTGTGTGTGTATGGAAAATTAATTAATGAAACATTATGTTCTGTATCGGATACTTTGTTGCTTGAAGAACAGGTTATGTTAACCAAGGATCGGTCTTACATAGGTGACGTGTTTTCCTCTAAAATCCCGATGAAAGATGATGAGAATATAACCCTGAGGCACGTCTTGCATTCATAGACTACAAAAGGCATTTAACAGAGTCAAATGTTCTTTTTTAGGGGATATTATGATCAAACGATCATATACTCTCCATCTCGTGGATTTTGTTCTACATTTCATGAACTCACTTAAGTGGACAGTGATCGTCTGTCGGAGAATTTCGCTGAAACAGTTCGCCAGTACAGCGCATATTGTCACTAGTATTGTGGAGAAACACGGTTCCAACTTCCCTCTGTCCTGCGCGACAGGATGGCTCCTTGACTAGAATATATATTTTCTTTCGTTATCCAAGTCGAGACTCTGCCACCTTATAACGATATCAATACAGAAAGGGCCTAAACTCCAAATTTATTTCTTTGCTGATGCAGTTCCGCTAGAAGGGCAGATTTAAGTGCAACAGATAAGCTACTGACCACATCAAATTGGGCAGTTGTAGTCTTAGGTGTCGCAACAACCGAACTTCGGTACTCCTCCTCAAAATATCCATCATAGTGTGTGGAATGGGGGACTGTGACGGTTTGTGTTCATGAAGTTGGAGAAGTACTCTGATACTGTCTGCGTTCTCCTGTTATGGCTAAGCAGACCAATCTCTGCACTTTTCCAAGCTCCTTAGCAACCACCCTCTGTTCTATTTTATCCCATCTTACGTTAGCCCCATGAACTACATAGATCTTATTACAGCGGTGTATATCCAGTACATACTACTAGAATTTAGCCTCCAGTTTTTACTACAGGGCCTTGCCGCAGTGGTAACACCGGTTCCCATCAGATCTTCGAAGTTAAGCGCTGTCGGGCTTGGCTAAAATTTGGATGGTTTACCGTCCGCGTATGCACGGTGCTGTTGGAAAGCAGGGTACACTCAGACCTTGTGAAGTCAATTGAGGAGCTACTCGATTGAGAAGAAGCGAGACCGTTCCCGAAGGCTAACAACGGCCGGGAGAGCATCGTCCAGACACATGCCCCTCCGTGTCCGCATCCAGTGACGCCTAAGAACTGAGGTTAACACGGCGGCTGGTCGATACCGTTGGGCGTTCAAGGCGTGTTCCGGACTGTGTTTGCTTTTATTTTTACTACAGGCCCATCTAGTGCCCATAAGAGTACTTTTTGCCTTGGAACACATATTCTGTATATGATGGATCCATGACAGTTTCGCATCCAGAGTTACCCCTACATACTTCAGTACCCCATTTACTGGCAGTGTTCCTTCGAGGAGCTTGCAGTTCCAGTACATGTGCTGGATTTGCTTCCTCGTAAATGGAACAACAACGGTTTTCTTGGGACTGATCCTTAGATCCTGTTTTCTACACCAGTTTTCCACGATGTCTGGCGCACATTGTGCAGTTGTTCTAATAGTACTACAAATTTGTCAAGTAATGATTGCTATGACTAATTGGTCTGCGCATCCTAGCAAAAGTAACCTCTAGTATTTAATACTTCGATGAGTTCATTTATCACTAGTTTCCACAGTAGTGGAATGGTGGTGGTGATCGTCATTTGGTCATCCATCATAGTGACTTCTATCCTTCTTTTACTTAGCATGGTCTTAATCCACCCGTATACGGTGGTCTCAGTGTCATAATCCTCCGCAACTCTAGCCACGAATGCGGGGGTCGTATTGCTAAAAGCCCCCTCCATATCTAGCAACATGTACAGAGCTATTTTATGGCAGTGTGCAGCTTTTTCACCTTCCTGATCAAACCCCACTTACACAAACAACTATTTCGATTTTTAAAAAAAGTCACTAACTATGAAGTACAACTTTACTGTCATATTTCGAAAAAAAAAAAGCTTTTTGACAATACGTGCCAACTGCTTTGAGAGATAAAGCACACTTTTCTTCTTCTTCTTTTTTTCGTTTCACCCCGCTATGGGGTTCAACAAATGAATCAGTTTTTAACATAATCAGCCTTTATATTAGCCCAGTATTGTTTTATTCTTTCTGATCTTGCTTCCCTTTCTTCTTCAAAGATTTGGGTCGTTCGTCTGGTTTTCATTTGGACGTGGAACTTCTCTTTCCTGTCAGGCTGCTTTTAGCAACTTTTTCTGTGAGCATAGGTTCTGTGATTTGGAGCTCTCCTAAGTTCTTCTCCGTCTTTTTAAACCAATTTGATTGTTTCTTTCTTGCAGAACTAATAAAAAAAATTGTGAGTCTGTTTGGGTTCATTCTAAGAATGTGCCTGTAAAAATCAATTTTTATTTTGACGACTGGTAGTAGCAGAAGTTATTTTATAATTTTATAATTTCGGAACGTTGGAAACAAAAATAATATTGGTCAGTTCTTGTTAATCATAATATGTAACCAACTCCACAGCAAGGCAATTTTACACCCCATTTATAAGGGATAAAACAAAATATGAATTAGCTATCAGATTTTCAGTGTCCAGCCCCAGGGCTTTAATTTTAATATATGAACAACATTTAATAATTTGTTTCAAACAGTGCGTGTGTGTAATTACAGCAAGTATATTCACAATGTTAACGGCCACGAGTTAATTACATGGACATCAGCACATTTTTTAATAATTAATGACAAGTAATTACTGCAACAACGTAGTCTGCGCACCGCATTAGTTGATAAGTTAATATCAACTTTCACGAGTTACGCGTAATATTTGCGCCAAAACATTGTTTCAGTTTTGATAAATTTTGCTACATTTCTGGAACTAGAGAGGGAACATCAGTGGAAAGTCTCGAAGGTTCTAACTCTCAGCAGATAGGTCACTGTTTCCGTTCCCGCGTTCGCAAGATAGTGGAAGAACTCTAAGGCCTCCAGTAACGACACAGGCGGAACAAGTTGTTACCCCCTAATGCAAGGCTGGCTAAATGAACTGGTATAGGGGATGGGACATGGAATATTAAAAGTTTATATAGGCAAGGAGCTACTAGGAGAGTAACATCAGGCCGGCCGGTGTGGTCGAGCGGTTCTAGGCGCTTCAGTCTGGAACCGTGCGACCTCTACGGTCGCAGGTTCGAGTCCTGCCTCGCGCATGGATGTGTGTGATGTCCTTAGGTTAGTTAAGTTTAAGTAATTCTAAGTTCTAGTGGGCTGATGACCTCAGATGTTAAGTCCCATAGTGCTCAGAGCCATTTGAACCATTTGAGTAACACCAGAAACAGAGAGGTACAAACTTGATGTGACTGCGTTACGAGAAGTGAAGTGGAATGGTGAAGGCGTACTTATATAGAGAGAAAGTCGATACTATTCTGTGGAACATATGAGGAAAGTGACAAACTCGAGTGTGGAACACCCTTTTAGTAGCTAACCGGCTGGTAACACAAATGAAGAGTTAGTAAATGATTGTTATACTTCTCTATTAACCACAGATATTGGGACGTAACATTTGTAAATGCACGTTTCACAACAGAACTGAGTGAAAAAAAGGAAAAACACAAATTTTATGGGGAACTGGAAAACGCAGTAGACGGAGTGAGTAACAGAAATATAAAAATTATACATGGAAATTTTAATGGTTAAGTGCAGCAGGAGAGTATGTACAGAATTTACATTGGAAAATGGAGATTATATGAGGAACAGAATGACAATGGAATAAGGCTGATCAACTTCACGATTGTTCCAACTGAACAATCTTCCCCCATAGGAATCTTCATAAATGGAAACCACCAGATGACAAGACTATAAACCAAACTGACCCCTTGGTGGCAGGCATGGTGCATAAGAAGAGCTAGAAGGTGTAAGGTCATACAGAGGGGTAGATGGTGACACATATCACTTTCTACTGGCTGGGAAGGTCGAATTACAAATGCAGTACAGGAGGGAAAAATGAGCAGTAGTAACACAACATTTCATGTAGGTAAACTATGTGCGATTGAGATAGTTTTAAAATACCACATGGCTATGAGTAATTAGTTTGCGATACTTATACCAAATGAACAGAATGGTGAATAAGTGGATGTTGATATAATGTGGACCAGAATAAAGGAAAGGGTGACAGATGCACCAAAGGAGGTGGTAGGTGAAAATAAAAAGAAGGAAAGAAATTGGTTTAATCAAACATGCAAGGATGCAGTAAAAGCAAGAAGAAAAACAGGAGAAAGATGGAGAAACAATAGAATCAATAAATACAGACATAAGGAATACATGAAAGTAATATTAAGAATATAACTTAAATCCTCAGATGGCTTGTATTCCTCCTCTCTCATTCACGAGTTATTTGCTTTGGTGCACCTGTGCATGCACTGGTAAAGTCTGCTGTGGATCTTGCATTTAAAGAGAACAGCATGATAACATCGGTTCAAATGGTTCAAATGGCTCTGAGCACTATGCGACTTAACTTCTGAGGTCATCAGTCGCCTAGAACTTAGAACTAATTAAACCTAATTAACCTAAGGACATCACACACATCCATGCCCGAGGCAGGATTCGAACCTGCGACCGGAGCGGTCGCTCGGCTCCAGACTGTAGCGCCCAGAAACGCACGGCCACTCCGACCGGCTGATAACATCGGTGAAGAGCTTGATATCAACATGCATCTTCCTTGATACTCCATCCCACGAAACCCCTGGCGAGGCGAAATAGTGGGCAAGATGCAGGAAGTATGTTACCAGCCATATAATGTGAAAATTCTCGAAAATGTTCGCAAGCAATTGTGCATTGGTGTTCATGTACAGTATAATCTTGCATATTACTATACTAGATACTGAACATTCGCCAAATATTCACCACGTGGTCATACTCTAGGTATTCATAGATAAAGATCCTCTTCGTCATCGAAAGCTGAAACTCCACGTTATCGGGACATGCAGCTCTGGTGATATGCATATCCACCTGGTGTTTTGTCTCTGCAAGTTGCTGAAGAGAGACATCGATGAAACACAGAGTATCCTGAAAGTTAAACGATGTTTTCGGTGTGATTCGCTTGGAAAATGAAATGTACTTCTCAACGGTATGAGGAATGTCACTGACCTTATCACCCTCCAAACTGAAATCACCCAGATACTCAACAGGATAATGGTCATCGTACCAACTCAGATTGTGAAAGAACACGAGAATGTGTCATGGCAGGTAGAACTTCAAGTTTCATGCATTGTAAGCATCGCTATGGAGCTTCTCCGTCAGATTACGGTGGTCTCTACGTGGAGTTTCCACTTCTATATTCAACTGTGACCCACAAATATGACAATCGAATGCCTGCTCGTATACGGCATCATATCCACCGAGTCGGTCATGGGAATGTTGTTCTTATAAATTCAATCAATTTCTCACACAAGCTCTTTGAACTCAGAGAGCAGCCATCGCTCAGGATTATCCCCAACTTATGATTTGATTCTGTTGTGACAGCATACAAGCATAATGTTTGATACGCAGGTACATGCCAGTCTGAAAAGGTAGGGAAGGCAACGGCACCACCTGCGAAATGACTACATGAACTAAGAGGCACCCGAAACTGACGTACATGACGAAGGAACATCGCACCTCGTGGTGGGCATTGTTAAACTTTAAGAACTTTTAATCCTCGGTAGGCATGTCCACACGTGCCGATTCCTGGCTCGAGCAGTCGGTGAGGTGCCTTTTAAGATATTCTCTCTTTCTAAATGAGTTGAGATATCTACAGAAAAAATTCCTTCTGCATTGTTTTCTACTCAAATTGACAGAAATTACGGAGGATATGCTTTGGAACTAGACGTAGTGTTGCTCCTCCCGCTCGGAGAATAGTAATAAAATCTACTTGTTTAGGGTGCTGACCAGCTAATTTTAAGTAGAGAGTCCAAGTACTGTATTCTTGACTTCTTTGTTCTATACAGTGTGCTCAGGATCTTTATCTTCTGGCTTGCTCTTTTCAAGATCCAGGCTGTATATGTGAACTAAATAGTCAGGGTTTTGCCTCTCGAATTTTGGTAGGTCCTGAAGTTTGATGGAGAATGAGATGCTTCTGAAACTGCAATGCCCGCAGACATTAGATGTATTGTAAGTACTTAGAAGCATTGCTGTTTCTGGGTAATTTCTATCCGTAGCCAGAAGTTAACATGTGACGCACCATTCATCCGTCTCACCAAGATTCTGGTCATCAAAGAATGTATTTTTAGCAGCAATATCTTTCGGAAGAAAGTTGAAATTGGACCCCCATTAAGTCTGTCAAACCATGCGAGTATGCATGGAGGCGGAGTACACGACTGAGCGCCTTACCCAACGCTCTATCCTACATTTGGGAAGAACGGCCCAGTACGTCGCTCTTGGTAGAAGTTTCAAACCACTCCGCGATTGACTCGCCCCACAATATCACATCCTTAACCCACCAAGCTTGGACGATGCTCTATTCCTTAACGCCATCACTCCTGCCATTTGGGTGTGTAGGTGAGTTCACAGCACAGACTTGCCTTAAACGTAAAGGTGGGACATCACGAGACGTTTAGAATTTCGGGGGACATCCTTTCCAAAACGTCTTGGCACGTGTCGAGAAATGTTGCAGTATTTTGGTAGCCCACATTCCTGATGTCATTACGGGCTTTTAAGACCCACTCCCCAAAAGAGCAAGCGACCATAAAGTAGTCAAATGCGTCTGCAGGACTTACTTAGTGATGCATAGCAGACGAGCATCGGTACTGCTGTAGGCTATTGTAGAGGCAATGTCCGATGTTGACGACTGCGACGGTCCAAATGCAGATAGCGTGGCTGCAGCTGTGAACGAGCTGGTGTCATCAGCACATTGGGAACAGTGTTAAGGAAGATGCTTGTCGACATCGAACATTGATGCTGATACGATGTTCTTCTTCGAATGCAGGATTCTCATGGGACCTTGTCAGTGCGTGCACAGGTATGTCAAGGCAATAACCCACAAATGAGCGAGGAGGAGTGCAAGCCATCTGACGTCTTCAGTAACAACCATTACTTAGATCTAGACAACCTGTACCGGTACGCCATACGGCGATGTCTACCGACTGGAGGGTTCTGATGACTGTCTAAAGAGGAAATCGTCACACTGAAGGAAAATAGCCGTTATGTGTCTGCGCTGAAGATGGAACTAAAATATCCTACCGATCTTCGTGTTGTACACAGAAACTTCCCGCTGTGTCTGGAGCGCCTAGTCCCGCAAAACGGTTTATTTAGTTTACCGCTGGTATGGGCGCTATGACGCTAGAGATTACATCAAGAAGCCAAATTTCAAGCGGTCTACTATCTTCTGTCATGGACTAGTTGCTATGGAGATGGCTAAGGATTCAGTCCACCTATCTACACCGTCCAGACACATTAATGTGACCACTGCCTTTGTTCGACGCCAATGTGCAGTAACCACTCTCCGACGGATGATAGCAGCATTAACAGAGGAGGATATATAAAACGCATCAGGGGATGTGGAAAACAATATAGCTGTTGTCGTAATGTGGAAAATGTGTGACTTATTTGACGTCCAAAAGGGCAGGATCATTGGTTTTCGGGCAGAGGATTACAGCATTTCTAAAATTTGTAAACTGTTTGCTGCCACCATGGTTAAAGTATACCATGCACGGCAAAATGGTGCTACCCAAACCAGTACCAAGGTAGCTGTGGTGGCCCACAAGCCATAGATGACATGGGGTAAACAATGCTTGCAGAGATGTGTACAGGCAAATGGACATGTAACTGTTAAGCAAATGACCGCCCAGACGAGTGATGGGGCTACCAGCAGTGTCTCCTTAGTGAACGTTCAGAGAATGTTGCTGCGCATGAGTCTCTGCGGCAGGCGCGTAGTGCATGCACCCAAGCTGACTGCTGTTCACTGGAGATAAAGGCTGGAATTTACACGCAAGTACAGCAACTGGACGTTTGCTGAGTAGCCACAGGTTGACTTTTCAGAAGAATCACGCTTTATGTTGTAACAGACAGACTGCTGTTGACCTGTACAGCGTCAACTTCTGAAAGCAAACACCATACAGCAACGGAAGAGTTCATGCCGGACGTGGGAGCATTATGGTCTGGGGAACGTTGTCGTGCCATTCTCTGGGTGATCCGTCATTATGGGAGGCACAATGGATGAATGCAAGTATGCATCTATCCTTGGGGACTGTGTCCACTGCTACACGTCGTTTGTTCTTCTTCAGCACTATGGCATCTACCATCCGGAAATGCAATGTGTCACACTTTTTGCAGTGTACTTGCATGGTCTGAAGATCACCAAGATGAGGTTACCGTACTCGGCTCGCTATCAAACTCCCCAGCTTTAAACCCAATCGAGAATCTGTGGGACCACATCCAATGGGTTGTGGGCACCATGTATCTTCTACTGAGAACTTAGGACAGCTGGCCATGGCACTTGAGATGGTATAGCTCCACATCCCTGTTGGTACCTTCCAGAACTTCATTCACTCTCTTCTTGTACGTCTCACAGTGCAAATGGTGGCTCAAAATGGTTCAAATGGCTCTGAGCACTATGGGACTTAACATCTATGGTCATCAGTCCCCTAGAACTTAGAACTACTTAAACCTAACTAACCTAAGGACAGCACACAACACCCAGCCATCACGAGGCAGAGAAAATCCCTGACCCCGCCGGGAATCGAACCCGGGAACCCGGGCGTGGGAAGCGAGAACGCTACCGCACGACCACGAGATGCGGGAAATGGTGGCTATTCAAGCTTTCGACAGGTGGTGACATAAATGTGGCTGGATACCGTATATCGGTAGCTGTGTTCTAGACCTCTCCAAACTCTACACGTACTGCTTTCACTATGATTTTGCGAAGCCAAATTTCGCCAATCCAAAATTACTTTATATGGATGCAGACAGTTTCATGTACTGAGTGAAAGGCTATGATCCATATGAAAGAAGTAAGTACAATCCCGAAACATTCGACAGGTCTGGATATGCGGCCAATGATCCTTACGGAGTAACGCCTAAAAAACAAGAAGGTTATTAGTCTGCTGAAAGACGAGGCGAATGACTCGCAGTTCGTGATTTTTGTGGGCCTCGTATCAAAGATTTCCACACACCGCATAGATGCAGGTGCCACCCAGAAGTGGGCTGTGCATCACGCGACACCAAATTCCGTCTTGAGAGACAATATGTGTGTGTATACTGGGTGTCTCTCCTCTCGGTCGTCAGGCACATTTTCTCGTGGAGTTTCGGCAGATATTTACAATTTCGTTTTTACAAAGTTTCGGTGGGGTCAGCCAAATCAAATCCTGTTCATTACGTCTCTTATACGACGCCCAGCATCGACAGAAAGGGTTGATTTGTTTCCCATTACAAACAAAATTATTTTTATATCGCAATTTTAAATGCCCATTCGATAGAGCGGTCCGAAATTAGTCTGGTGCGATATTCCTTTCATCTATATGTATTGACAGGTACAGTAAAACACGAAGAAGTCGCGCACTCCAGCAGCGATTGAGTAACGCTTATGCATGGCGGTAGTAATCAGCGCGGGCCTGAGAGATGTTGTCGCTACTGAAGTAAAGGTCATTCTTCGTGTTTTACTGTCCCTCTTAACACTTATCGATAAAACGATTATCGCAATAAACCAATTTGGGACCCCTCTCTCGACTTGGCTCGTGAAATTCCACTTCTAAAATATTTTTTTTTCGCAATGACGAATAAACAGATGCTTTCAATCCACACTGGGCGTCGCTTGGAGAAAGGGGAGTAGAGTGTCTTTGGGCTGACTCCAGCTACTCGTTGAGAAACCGGAATAGCAAACATCTGTCAAAATATCAGATAAAATGCGCCTGTAGTCTCTTAGGAGAGGCACCACGTATATTGTGTGCTTACTTTGTGTGCCTGCAAATATTGCATTTAGCTATGTGTGTATGACTAGGTCTTTTTTTTCAACTGCTGCCATTCTTACTAATTTCGTATATGTATAGAAAGAAAATGTATATAGGCTGAACAGTGATTAAAATGTAAATACTGTATATAGAACGATCAGATAGACAACGTAAATCTTGTGTATAAAATTAAAACAACCAATTAAGCTGGGAAACGTAGTATTAAAGTTTTTTACTGTAGTGCATATAAGACTTCAGCTTAAAAACATTGTAATCAAGCCAATGTGTATGCACTTCCGTCCAAAATTAAAAGAACAAATGGAAATTTGCAAGGTTCTGTTTATATTGCCGCAAAACAGTGAAAACAGGTGTTAGTGAAGTAGAAACAAAGTATGTATTACACAACGTAAACAAATGCAATATGCGTAACGGAAGAGAAAAATGTTCTTCGTTTTTTCCAACATAACGAATTTGCTGACACGTTCCGACAACTGGTTAATGTGCTCTGTATGGTGTGTGACCACCTCTGGCAGCAATATAGGCCTCATAGCAACGGGGCATGCTGTGAAAGATGTCATCAGTCTCATGTTGAGGCAATAACACCCAAACCTCCTGCAGGGCTGTTTGGAAGTCTTGAAGAATGGCTGGTGGATGCTTACGTGATGCAACTCATCTCCCCAGTGTATCCCAGACGTTCTCTATAGGCTACAAATAGGGAAAGCGAGCTGGCCAAACCGTGAAATATCGTCCGTTTCCAAGGAAACATCAACCACCTGTGCTCTATAAGGTCGAGCATTATGGTTCATCAGTACGAAGTTGCGGGCCCAGAGCACCTCCCAACAACCGCACATGAGGTCCCAAGATCTCATGACAACAGGTAAACCTAGCCGATTTACCTGCACAGATTCATGAAGAGGTATTCGAGTGATCAGCATATTCCCTGTGCACAGCATTAGGGATCCTACTCGATATCGGTCTCTTTCCCAAATGTTTGGGACCCGAAAACGTGTTGCACGTTTTCTACAGATGCGAATCCGTCGAGAATCACTCTCCAGACCAAATCGGGATTCATGTGTGAAAAGAACATTGGCCCACTGTTCGACCGTCCAGGTGGCATGTGACGAATCCACTCGAGACGTTCTCTCTGTGAAGACGCGTCAGAGGTGCACATACAGAAGGTCTGCGGTAACAAAGGCCAATCTGCCGTAGCCTTCCGTACACATTTTGTCTCGATACAACACATCCAATGGGCGCTGCGAGGCCGGATCCAGTTGCCGTGTGGTACTAAGGCGATATCCGTCGTGCACTTACAGCCAAACAACAATCCTCTAATTTTGATGTCACACGACGTCGGTCCTGTCCTGGTCTTCGAAATACAGTTTCGGTCTCTATAAACTGTCACCACGTCCGAGAAACAACAGAACGATTGACGT
Source organism: Schistocerca cancellata (assembly GCF_023864275.1). Classification (NCBI taxonomy): domain Eukaryota; kingdom Metazoa; phylum Arthropoda; class Insecta; order Orthoptera; family Acrididae; genus Schistocerca; species Schistocerca cancellata. The sequence goes on from NC_064629.1 coordinate 37,277,139, forward strand.
TAAGACATCGGGTCACATCAGTTTGCGATTGTCTTGCTTCCGATTTATGTCACTGTGTACACAGTGATTGTGGATGTGGGTCTACTTGGCAAACACTACCACGTTTGATAGTTATCCTGACGTCATCGTTGGTGTCGTTGTCCGTTAATCGGAATGCCGTCTTCGGAGCAGAACGTGGTCGTACGAATATGTGTTGACATTTTATATGATTATGTCGTGAATTAAACACAGGACGGGGAAATAGCTGTTTGTTGCTTTAATTTTGGACACTAGCGTATGTCATAAAAAATAGCTTCGCAAGTTATTGTATATAAGAAACGAATGGCTTTGTAAATTGTTAATAAACAAGAAAAATATGTCACATTGGGTGATAAGCGGGAGGGTTAGCTGGGATATTATTGGTACAGAGGGAAACGGAGGCATTTCCCGCCGTGTTAATGTACTTCCTTGGATTCAGGCTTTTGCCTACTATTTGACATCACACCTGACCGGTATCGGGTTCGTCATGACTAGTCCACTTAGCAGACGTGCATGATACGACAGGGATTCCTCTGCGTGACCTCGATCGACTGCCGGTGATTTCGTGGAGGAAGGGACTGGTGCGAGACTTTGAATGTAACTAGCACAAGTGAGCATCCTCAGGCTGGAAGACCTTACCAGTGACTTCGCAATTACGCCTACTCTATTCAAAACTGGCTTTGATAATCTACTATGGTTCCTTTAAATCACGCACCTTTAAATCATGTCCCTTTAAATCGTGTTCCTTTGAGTCTACGAGGGCGTTCTGAAAATGGTTCAAATGGCTCTGAGCACTATCGGACTTAACATCTATGGTCATCAGTCCCCTAGAACTTAGAACTACTTAAACCTAGCTAACCTAAGGACAGCACACAACACCCAGCCATCACGAGGCAGAGAAAATCCCTGACCCCGCCGGGAATCGAACCCGGGAACCCGGGCGTGGAAAGCGAGAACGCTACCGCACGACCACGAGATGCGGGCGCGTTCTGAAAAGAAATGCCTCTTAATTTTTTATATGAAAACCCTTAAAGCTTTTTAAATGCAACAAACGTTATTAACGTTCAACATATTTATTCTTCATGTCTGTCTATTTATTTCTCAACATACTCACCCTGGTGATGAACACATTGCTCCCAACGAGAGTCCAATTTGTTGATATCGTCATTGTAGAATGTTGGACTTGGTTGACGAAGCCACAACCTCACCTCTGCTTGCTCCGCTTCATCACTACCAAACCGCAGTCCTCGAAGGTTTTGGAACCACACGGAAATCGAATGGGGCCAAGTCAGTACTGTATAGAGGATAATCGATGACAGTGAACCCAGGGCGTTGAATTTCAAGTTTTCACATTTAGAGCATCTATATGGGTAGACGCCGTGAAGATGCTTTTACGAAAGCTGGGGTTTTACCTTTTGCAAAAGAGCTCTTTTTAAACATATTCTTTATAACTTTGTTGGTCCAAAAGACTTTCCAAATAGTTCTGTGCCCTCCATGTGTGGACGAAGTCTTCGAATCCGAAACTCGAGCACAGCAAGCTGTTGCTCACGTTCCTAAATAGTTATGTTACACACCATCATGTTACACGCTACAGTTCGGAGCCCTCTTGCGGCAGAAGGCTGCAAATATGTAGACACGAAGAATGGAGATTTAGAATATTAATAATGTTTGTTTTATTTAAAAAGCTTTAAAAGTTTTGACATAAAAAATTCGGAGGTATTACTTCTCAGCACGTTCTCGTAAAACCAACGCAGCTATCCTATTAGCGATCACGCACCCTTCAGTCCATGGTAGATTACAACCGCTCTATAGTACTGAGATCTGGGTGATTGTGGTGGCCAGGAAAGTTTCTAAAATTCGTCCTCGTTCTCACAAAACCAGTCCTGGACAATGCGAGCTGTGTGGACATGGGCTCTGGAACACAACAACATTGTACCATGGAATTGAGCTGATTTCCTAAAATGGCCATATAATCCTTGGCAGTAATACAACCTTGCACAGCAACCATGGGACCCAAGGAATACCGTCACATGGCTGCCAAACCATCACCCAATCCCTGCACATATTTTCGACCTTGGCTGTAAACTCGGAGAGAAATTGGAATCATTGTGAAACAAGATTTATCCGATCAAATGACTTTCATCCATTGCTATATGTTCCAGATTTTATGGCGTCGACATCACGTTTTCCTCTCACGCGCATCTGCTTCACTGATATGTTGTTTTGGAATTCCAGCTCCTTACGGAGCTCCCTACTCGTTTTTTTTTCTGTTGACAGTTTTTGCGAATGCAACGTTCATTTCTGCAGTGACTTTTGCAGTTGTCGTCGTCTTATTTTTCGTCACAATTCTTTTCACTGACCGTCTGTCACGTTCACTCAACACATACATTCGTCCGCTTTGTGACTTAGTGGATGAAGTTATACAGCTTTCCCTGTATGCAGTATAAATTTTCGATACGGTGCCTCTCGAAGTACCAAACAGTTCGGTTGCCTTGGATACAGAAGCACCCACCGTACGTGCACCAAAATAAAAATTCCACTTCCGAAATCACTTAGCTACAACATAATGCACTCACAACTACACCGAACACTGTTCTGACCGTGACTGACTCTTGGCAATGTACTGAGGACATTGAACAGATGCTGTTCGTGGTCAAATACAACATTATAACCTGTGGGCTTCTCTAGCATCTGCATTTATGCTTAAGCAGGCAATTCTCATGGTGTTTCCTTATTTTTGCCCCACCACTGCAAGTAGAGTAGGCAGCCTTCTCGTTTCTGTGTCAGCGACATTAGTGATTATTTGTATAGTGACGATAACAAATATTAATTTCTTCACAAGGTCTCGAACATGATTCTTCTAAGAAAGCTTTCCACTCAGTTCTAAGAATTTAAGCCCGCATCTCGTGGTCGTGCTGTAGCGTTCTCGCTTCCCACGCCCGGGTTCCCGGGTTCGATTCCCGGCGGGGTCAGGGATTTTCTCTGCCTCGTGATGGCTGGGTGTTGTGTGATGTCCTTAGGTTAGTTAGGTTTAAGTAGTTCTAAGTTCTAGGGGACTGATGACCATAGATGTTAAGTCCCATAGTGCTCAGAGCCATTTGAACCATCTAAGAATTTAAAATGCTCACTGAGTCTTTGACGAGTTATTGAGTGTAACATTCCACTTTTACAAGAGTTCAGTATACACTGAGGTGATAAGATCGTGGGATAGCGATACACACATGTACAAATGGTGGTGGTATCGCGTACACAGGGTATAAAAGGAGAATGCATTGGCGGAGTTGTCATTTGTACTCAGGTGATTCATGTGAAAACATTTCCAACGTGATTATGGCATGACGACGGGAATTAACAGACACTGAACGGGAAATGGTAGTTTGAGCTAGATGTATGGTCATTTCACTTCGGAAATCGTTACGGAATTCAATGTTGTGAGATCCACAGCGTCAAGAGTGTGCCAAGAATACCACATTTATGCATTACCTCTCACCATGGACAACGCAGCGGCCGACGCCTTCACTTAATGACCGAGAGCAGCGACGTTCGCATAGTGTTGTCAAAACTAACAGACAACCAACACTGCTCGAAACAACGACAGAAATCAATGTGGGACGTACGACGAACGTATCCGATAGGACAATGCGGCAAAGTTCGGCTTTATGGGCTATGACAGCAAACGACCGACGATAATGCCTTTGGTAGCAGCACGACATCGCCTGCAGCGCCTCTCCTGGGCTTGTGACCATATAGATTACACCCTAGATAACTGGAAAACCGTCGTCTCGTCAGGTGAGTCCCGATTTCAGTTGGTAAGAGCTATGCTAGGTTTCGAGTCTGGCGTAGTCCCCACGAAGCCATGGACCCAAGTTGTCAACAAGGGAATATGCAAGTTGGTGGTGAATCCGTAATGGTGTGGGCTGTGTTTACATGGAATGGAGTGGATCCTCTGGTAGAACTGAACCGATCACTGACTGGAAATGTTTATGATCGGCTACTTGGAGACCATGTGCAGTCATTCATGGACTTCACATTCCAGAACAACGATGGAATTTGTATGGAAGAAAGTGTACCATGTCACTGGACCTCAATCATTCGCGATTGATTTGAAGAACGTTCTAGACAGCTCGAGCGAATTGCAGCAGCAGTACTTTCGCAGTTCTGGACGGCTATAGAGGCAGCATGCCTGAATAATTCTGCAGGGGACTTCCAAAGACTTGTTGAGTCCATGACACGTCGATTTGCTTCAGTACGCCGGGCAAAAGGTGATGCAACACGGTATTAGGAATTATCCCATGACTTTTGTCGCCGTTTTGCATCCACATATTCACACATCAACACCTAACCTGCTGCACAGGTGAAAATAAACATTAATGGCCAAGACTTGCCACGTGTACTTGGAGCTACTAATCAACCTGAAAAGATACCCCTCGTGACGGCCATAATTATTAGTCTGCAAATGAAGTAAATGCAGAGGTAATGTTGTTCAGTAGACCGTCCTCAGTCACCAATAAAACCATCTGCATTTATACCCGCAACATTTGCACTCTGGAGCTGCCCAGTAACATATACAGGGTATTTCACGATTTCCGTAACTGACTTCTAAGTGTTGTACAGGGGACTTAATAGATTAAGTTCGAAGAGGAAACCTGTTATATCCTAGCCAGTAATGCCAACCGAGCCCGCTGCCCAAAGGCTGGCAGCATCAAAGTCCGGCCGCCGTCCGCATAAGCAGCGCCAGCGATACAGGAAATCGCCGCAAGTCTGCGCGCGCCACCGCTGGCTTCTGGCTTCTTAAGCGCTGGAGTCGCGAGCGCTAGGACAGTTCTGTATTCGCCGCTCAGTGGTATACTCGCCACCGATTTGTGTACTTGCTAGTCAGTTGTGTGTTCATCGCAGCAGAGTTGTTGTTTGTCGTCAGCCGACGCTGACCTAGCCGCTCCGACTCGAACTAGACAGATTTCTGTAGACACGGAGTTCACTACTGTGTTTCTGTATCTTCGTTAATAAAGATAAGTACCGACTTTTATTTAATCAGAGTGTTTGGGTTTTCATCTTTCTGTTCACTGTTCCAGCGGACCGGTCGGCCCGCTATTAAAAGTGTGGCGGTGACTTCGTAAGCCGTTTCTACAACGAAGTGTTTGTCGCTACGAACCCCGCCACAAAAAAACCATGTGCAGAAATGTAACTTCTGGATATGAAATATGTCGGAACACTCAAATCTTCCGCTTCACGGTGCAGTACGTAATGGTAGGGCTGAACAACAGATGTATCTAGAACGTTTCTCGATCGCTTCACTGTATCACATTCCATTTTCGTCCGATTACAACAACGGCTATAGGGAACTAGGAGGGTCGACTGTAGTACTTCACGAGGCGCACTAGGGTTTGTGGACATGGTGTATAAAAGCATGTGTCGCAGATACACGTTGGGCAGCGAACAGCAGGGTCGCCACATAGCGCACCTCCTGTATAGCACACAGGCCAGAGCTCATTGCTGGCTGGTTGAGGCGGAAGAGGGGACCAACCAGCGAGGTCATCGGTCTTATCACTCAGTGTGGTAACCACTGTGCTACCTCGCTCGGTAGACCTCATTGTCTCCGCTGCGTGCGTACCACGAGGCGAGAGATTAGAAACTGATCCGATATTCAAACTTATTTGACACTCAAAAATTACATTTCCGTCAACGGGTTCGTTATCATGACTTAGTGTAGTAAGTCAACCTTACAGTCCGGGGAAGCCTGTGAAACATCCTGGATGTGTCGTTATCACAGCGCACGGCCAAGTTAATGAGTTAAGCCGTCGGCACACGGACGATTCTTTCGAACCTCAGCCACGAACGTGCCGAGTTCAACGTACTGCTAAACTCTGAGAAACGATGCAACTTGTGCAAACGGTACGTGTTCGCAGCGTTCTATACGCGATCGCAGCGCGCTCCAGCGGCAGTTGTCCACTGTGTCTGGCTCGCATATCACGCTGTTCACAAAATACGTGGGCGTAAAATTCTTACGTTAGCTCTATTAAAACGCACATTTGCTCCCTTGCCCGTATACTAGTCATATTGCTCTGTCTTTAATATACATAAACCATGCACACGGTGGAAAATACCATTTCCAGCCAGTAAGGACATCGGCGTACAAAATTTCCATTACAAATAGGGAGATACAAATTGAACATAAGATTAAAATTATTTCATTATTCTCACTGTTTAATAAAATCCTAAGGCCAGTATTACTCGATCACTACTCCTATTGAGCAGCAGAATCTTTACAGCATGTGAAATACAGAACGTAAAAGAAGAAAGCGCAAAATACCTCACTGCAAGTAGTGTAAGCTGTCTTGGAGATTAAGCCAATCGAACAAACTCAATCCTCAGAAAGAGCGCACCTGTATTTACGTAACATCGAATATTATATTAATAAAAAAGTAGCAGAAGCTGTAAGAGAGCGGGAAGGCTAGGGAAAAGAAAAGGGTCCAGTGAGATACGAAGCACCAACTCAACACTGAATATGATACAATGTCAGCGACTTTACAGACTTTTTTTAATACTCACATTCCTGAAATTACGAAAAACTACAAGAAAAGTGAAGCTAATGGCACCGCAACTTTTACCTTAAAGTTTTAAGAAGAAGCCCCAAAAGCAAAGCTCTACCACTTCAGGCCTTGGTCCCTATCAAGAAAGACGCCAATACCTCTTTAAAAAAAGGAGGATACACGGATTGTACATTTTTTACCTGTTTTCAGTAATATTTATTCACTTTTTTCTTCTTTACCATTAATGAATTCATCTCCGTCGCACTAGCACGTTCTGCCAAAGACTGGCGATCGCCTCCGACATCAGCAGGAAAAAAAAAAAAAAAAAAAAATACCGCTTGGTGGCGACATATCAGTGGATCATCAATGCACGTCTTCTCAGAAGTGTTTGTGGAGAACCATTGAGAGGATCAAATCTGTAAAATGGAAGAAGGGACATACGTCAGTTGCCCCTTGCATGGACGATCAAGCTGCGAGGGGGGTTGCGGAAAGCGCTCCGGAGAAAGTTCGGGAAATATTGTTGGTACTTCGGCTTCTTGACAACAGCACAGTGTTGGTCGTTAAGATATTGCCAGAAATGGAGGGCTGATTTGTGACCACCACCAAACAGGTAGCGGACTATATGCTCGCTAATCCAAGTCAGCGAGTAGGTCTTTGCACGCGGAAAATACGAGTAGTTCGGGAAAAGAATAAGTTGTGGGTGATGCTGTCAGGAGTCGCATGTGTGATGAACCGATTGCACTATGCGGACTATAAGATTTATACGACCACACATTTTATCTTAGTGTCCTGAAAGTGTTAATCGTAGATATGTTATCAACCGACATTTAATTATAATAAACTGCACCGAGCACAATGCATTTCTTACGAATCCTCACATTTTATTTCAACAATTCATACAATTAAAGACCGATTTTAGAGAGCTCCTCAGTTCGCTGATGCTTAGAAACGGCATTATTACTTACATATGGGCTTCAATTGAACGCCGTCTCATAGGTCAACTTTCAAACGCACGTTCAGAACATGTGACATGCTAGATATTGCTCTGCAGGTTCGGAAAGACTTGCCAAGGTGCTTTTTCCACGCTATGTCGCCAGAAACTCGGCACGCTCAACGCTCAACGTTAGAAAGCACGGTCCATGTGCCGACGGCCTTAAGAACGAACGACGACCAAATTAGTGCACGCTTGTCCTGAAGGTGTTCGTTCGGTAAGTTAGTGGCTGATTTCCAACCTGTCTTTCAACAGCTGAAAAACTCCTTCCAAAATGCTTCACTGTCAACGATTTCTTGCATTCTCATAGCTCCTTTTGTACTATTTTTATAGCTTGTACTCTACCAGCTGTACGCTGTTATGTGAAAACAGACCGCAGTCCAGTGAGAGCGACAGTTTCGGTGTAGTTCGTGCGTTGTGTCTGCTGCACACGAGCGGTGGATATAAATTGTCCGACAAGCTTCACCCGGAACTGACGCTGCCGCCGTGAGCTGCCTGCGCGTCACAGATATCGTGTGAACTACGCACCCTTCATCACCGTCGAAAGTCCACGGAAGAATCAGTGCATCTCTCTGAAAAGAAATGCCCGTCTGCGCCGCAGTGGTGCCACGCACTGTGCGGCAGGCTGTGAGCCGGAGGCAGAGCAGCGAAGTTGCGATTACGAAGCGCTGCTCGCTTGGCGGCGTGCGCCATACGGACGCTTCTCAATATTCTGCGGCGCCGCTAAAAATACGGCCACTGTTGCGACTTCTGGCAACGCTTCTAATTAGCCACGGCTGCATAGCCAGAGGAATTTATACCTGGCGGTGCCGAACTACACACTGTGGCGCCACAAACACTATAGTCTCTTCGAAAGCTCGCTCATGTTCAGAAAGAACAGAAAATATTGAACTGTCAGAGATAGGACGTTCATATTTACAGGACATTATATTAGTATGTCCTACAGTAATGATTAGCATTTGTATCATGTCGGCCCGCGAGTTCAAGGTCAACATCGATATCGCGGCGCAACACCACCTACCGGCAAAATGTGCCTGCCGCTGTCGTTGGTACTATGTTGTTGTTGTTGTTGTTGTTGTGGTTTTCAGTCCAGAAACTGGTTTGATGTAGCCCTCCATGCTACTCAATCCTGCGCTAACTTCTTCATCTCCAGAGTAACTACTGCAACTTATATCCTTCTGAATCTGCTTAGTATATATGCATCTCTTGGTCTCCCTCTATGGTTTTTACCCTCCACGCTGCCCTCCAATACTAAATTGGTGATCGCTTGATGCCTCAGAACATGTCCTACCAACCGATCCCTTCTTATAGACAAGTTGTGCCACAAATTCCTCTTCTCCCCAATTCTATTCAGTACATGCTCATTAGTTACGTAATCTACCCATCTAATCTTCAGCATTCTTCTGTATCACCACATTTCGAAAGATTCTATTCTCTTCTTGTCCAAAGTGTTTATCGACTATGTTTCACTTCCATACATGGCTACACTCCATACAAATACTTTCAGACACGACTTCCTGACACTTAAATCTATACTCGATGTTAACAAATTTATCTTCTTCAGAAACGCTTTCCTTGCCATTGCCCGTCTACATTTTATATGCTCTCTACTTCGACCATCATCAGTTATTTTGCTCCCCAAATATCAAAACTCATCTACTACTTTAAGTGTCTCATTTCCTAATCTAATTCCCTCAGCATCACCCAACTTAATTCGACTACATACCATTATCCTCGTTGATGTTCATCTTATATCCTCCTTTCAAGACACCTTCCATTCCGTTCAACGGCTCTTCCAGGTCCCTCGCTGTCTCTGACAGAATTACAATATCATCGGAAAACCTCAATGTTTTTATTTCTTCTCCATGGATTTTAATTCGTACTCCGAATCTTTCTTTATTTCCTTTACTGCATACTCAATACACAGATTGAATAACATCGGGGATAGGCTACAACCCTGTCTCACTCCCTTCCCAGCCACTGCTTCCCTTTCATGCCCCTCGACTCTTGTACCTGGCATCTGGTTTCTATACAAATTGTAAATAGCTTTGCGCTCCCTGTATTTTACCCCTGCCACCATCAGAATTTGAAAGAGAGTATTCTACTCCACATTGTCAAAAGTCTTCTCTAAATTTACTAATGCAAGAAACGTAGGTTTGCCTCCCCTTAATGTATCTTCTAAGATAAGTCGTAGCGTCTGTATTGCCTCCCGTGTTCAAACATATATACGGAATCCAAACTGATCCTCCCCGAGGTTTCAGTATTTTGCAGCCGTGACGTATTAAACTAATAGTTCGGTAATTTTCACACCTGTCAACACCTGCTTTCTTTGGGATTGGGATTATTATATTGTTCTTGACGTCCGAGGGTATTTCGCCTGTCTCATACATCTTGTTCACCAGATGGTAGAGTTTTGTCGAGGCTGGCTCTCTCAAGGCTTTCAGTAGTTCTAATGGAATGTTGTCTACTTCCGGGGTCAGTATCAGATCTCCCATTTCATCTTCATCTACGTCCTCTTCCATTTCCGTAACATCGCGCTCAAGTGCATCACCCTTGTACAGACCCTCTACACAAGGTGAAGCGAAATTCGGGCACTCAGGCTTCGCAGCGTGAATCCCCACATGCCAGCGATAAAAAAATGTCTGTCACAAAACTGCGTCCAGCGAGTACATCCGGCAGGAAAAGGACGTTAAAGAGTGGCAATTTGGCAATACTGTAGCCATATTCATGGTAACTACCTCTGTCATTACATATGAATAGTGATGTACATTTAGTCCAGTGGATAGGGTTTTGGGCTATCGTGCGGGAGGTCGATGGTACGATCTTGCGTTGAGGTGTATGTTTCTTATTTGTTGAATGTAGCCCGGATGGTACGGTATCTGGCATCTTAATCGTCAACAGCGATTGCAGTGGGTTTTGTAGAAAACATTTGCACTTACATACCATAATCGTAGAAATGGAGGATTGGTCAACTTTGAAAGAAGCCGTTTCCACTTCGTGGGCCTGAATTGATTTGCACCACTTCATGTGCCAGATGCAAAACCTGTTTTCTTTGCATCCTCCTCCAATGGTCCCAAGGATTAGTACCAACTGTTTGTTATTCTTGCCTCGTTCACGTCCATTACATTTCGTTAGAGCCTTATGTTATCAATAGGACTAGCAATGTGCTTTGCCAATAATATCCAAACTCGGTTACTATTTGTATGTGTTATCACCATGGTCCCACTAATTATGCCTTTCAACATTGCGTCTGGTTACCACATGCTGTTTAGTACGTATCTCGATGCATTATTATTATTATTATTATTATTGTTATTCTATCGATGGTATTGTTGACAAATCACGTCTATTACCGTTAGGCAAACAGTGTAATTCGAAACCGAACATTTTACAATGAGCGGTGTTGGGATGAATCATGGAGAGCAATATCTGTCAGAGGGGCAATGCGCCTTAGGTGGAACAGTGGACAGGACTGACGGCGTGTTTATACTACATGCGCTTTCCACCAGACAGGGACTAGTTGCGATTGGAATAACGCGCCCGTGACAGACTCCAATGTACATCCGTACACGTATCGAATTTTCTCATTGTAAACCCCTAAACCAGTGTGGCAAACGTATGGCATACGCAAACGATGAATATATGGATATGCTTCTGGTCCTTAGTGCATCTGGTAACCGAGCTGGTGTTACCACTCGTGAATATGCTGCTAGATATCCTCGTTGACGCCAACCAGATAAAAATGTGTTTCGTCGTCTGGAGCTGCGCCTGTGGGAGTCAGGTTCTCTCCTTCCACCATCGTGTGACAGAGGTCATCCACGGACTCGCCGTACTCCAGCTACTGAGGAAGCTATCCTGGAGGTCATACACCAAGAACCTCAGCGAAGTACACGTAGCATAGCAAGGCAGCTGTGTGTCTCGCAATGCACTGTCGTTAACGTGCTGCACGAGCATGGGCTGCACCCCTATCATTATGCTTTCACGCAACGCCTGCATCCTGCAGATCGCCATCAACGGACGCTGTCCTCTGAATGGTTCCAACAACAACAGGAAGCCAACGATGACTTCGTGAACTCTGTAATATGGTCAGACGAAGCAGCATTCACTCGTGAGTGTGTCTTCAATATGCACAATGCCCACCATCGATGTGAGGCTAACCCGCACGTCACTCGCGACTGTGGATATCAAGTTCGGTCTTGTATCAACGTCTGTGCCGGAATTTTGGGCGACAGGTGTTTGGGCCCCTACATGTTGCCGGACCGGTTGACTGCACGAAGGTATCATGTATTCCTCTCAAACTATGTGCCTGATGTGCTGGAAGATGTTCCACTACATGTTAGGCAGAGGACATGGTTCCAACATTATTGTGCACCTCCACACTCTGTAATTAATGTGCGACAGTATTTGGACAAATCTTTTCCAGGGAAATGGCTTGGACGTGGAGGTCCAGTAGTATGGTCACCGCGTTCACCTGACGTAAATCCCGGGATTTCTTCCTGTGGGGGCACCTGAAGAAGCACGTGTACCCTACTCCGTCGATGAATGTGAAAGAATTAGTAGCACGTGTTCATGCTACTCTTGTAACTGTGGACGCAGCCTTGCTGCGAAGAGTCCAGTGCTATATGATCCGGCGGGTTGTGCAATGTTGGGATATGCAGGGAGGTCGCTTTGAGCATCTGCTGTTCTGATTACAACGTATTCTGTTGTGAAGGTCATGCGGCTACTAATATGGACATTTTTATTGTCACTGGTTGCTAACGTGCGACATCTTAGTGCTCATATTACATGTAGTATAAATGACAAGTACTGTGCTATCATCTTAAGCATCTCGAAATAGATATTGTTTTTGTACTTATTCTGTCCTGTGACAGGTCATTTGTATCAACTGTCTATTTCTTATTTGTCTAACCATGTACTTGTTATGTTCAGCGTTACAAAATGTTGTAAATTTAGGATACATGTCACCTAAGAAGCGGTGTATGCAACAGTACGAAATGTCAGAATGCAATTAGCAAATAAAAAAAAAAGTGCGCCCCAACCGAGGATCGAACCCTCGACGACCTACATGCTAACCCAAAACTCTATCCACTGCACCAACTATACGGCACTAGCAGTACCTGATGATATATATAGTTATCATACATATGGTTACAGTGTTGCCAGATAGCCAATATTTTTCTGCTGGTTGTACTTGCCGGACGAAATTTTGTGACAGACATTTTTTTATCGCTAGCATGTGAGAATTCGCGCTGCGAAGCCCGAGTGCACGAATTTCGCTTCACCCTGTATATTCCTTCCACCTTTCTGTTCAAAAAAATGTTCAAATGTGTATGAATTCCTAAGGGACCAAACTGCTAAAGTCATCGGTCCCTAGACTTACACACTACTTTAACTTATGCTAAGAACAACACACACACCCATGCCCTTGGGAGGACTCGAAACTCTGGCGGGAGGGGTTGCACAATCCGTGACATGGCGCCTCAAACCACGCGGCCACTCCGCGCAGATCCAACTGTCTGCTTTCCCTTCTTTGCTTAGAACTGGTTTTCCATCCAAGCTCTTGATATTTATACGTGTGTTCTCTTTTCTCCAAAGTACTCATTAATTTTCCTGTATTACCCCTAGTGATATATGCCTCTACATCCTTACATTTGTCCTCTAGCCATCCCCGCATAGCCATTTTGCACATCCTGTCGATCTCCTTTTTGAGACGTTTGTATTCCTTTTTGCCTACTTCATTTACTGCATTTTTATGTTTTCTCCTTTCATCAGTTAGGTTCAACATCTCTTCTGTTGCCCAAGGATTCCCACTAGCCCTCGTCTTTTTACCTACTTGATCCTCTGCTGCCTTTACTATTTCATCTCTCAAAGCTCCCCATTCTTCTTCTACTGCATTTCTTTCCCCCGCTCTTGTCAATCGTTTCCTAATGCTCTCTCAGAAACTCTCTACAACCTTTGGTTCTTTCAATTTATCCACATCCCATCTCCTTAAATTCCCACCTTTTTGCAGTTTCTTCAGTTTTAATCTACAGTTCATAACCAATAAATTGTGGTCAGAGTCCACATCCGCCCCTAGAAATGTTTTACAATTTAAAACCTGGTTCCTAAATCTCTGTCTTACCATTATATAAGCTATCTGAAACCTTCCACTATGTCCAGGCCTCTTCCACGTATACAACCTTCTTTCATGATTTTTAAACCAAGGGTTAGCTATGATTAAGTTATGCTCTGTGCAAAATTCTACCAGGCGGCTTCCTCTCTCATTCCTTACCCCCCTTCCATATTCACCTACAACTTTTCCGTCTCTTCCTTTTCATACTATCGAATTCCAGTCTCCCATTACTATTAAATTTTCGTCTCCCTTCACTATCTGAATAATTTCTTTTATCTCATCATCCATTTCTTCACTCTCTTCGCCGTCTGGGGAGCTAGATGCATATAAACTTGTACTACTGTGGTAGACGTGGGCTTCTTGTCTGTCTTGGCTATGCGTTCACTATGCTGTTCGTAGTAGCTTACCCGCGCTCCTATTGTTTTATTCATTACTAAACCTACTCCTGCATTACCCCTATTTGATTTTGTATTTGTAATCCTGTATTCACCTGATCTTAAGTTGTGTTTCTCTTGCCACCGATCTTCACTAATTCGCACCATAAATAACTTTAACCTAGCCATTTCCCTTTTTGAATTTTCTAACATACTTACCCGACGAAGGGATCTGACATTCTATGCTTCGATCGGTAGAACGCCAGTTTTGTTTCTCCTGATAACGACATCCTCCTGAGTAGTACTCGCCCAGAGTTCCGAATTGGGGGACTATTTTACCTCCGGAATATTTTACCCAAGAGGACGCCATCATCATTTACCCTACAGTAAAGCTGCATGCATTCGGGAAAAATTACGCCTGTAGTTTCGCCTTGCTTTCAGCCATTCGCAGTACCAGCACAGCAAGGCCGTTTTGGTTAATGTTACAAGGCCAGATCAGTCAATCATCCAGACTGTTGCACCTGCAACTACTGCTACCCCTCTGCAGGAACCACGCGTTTGTCTGGCCTCTCAACAGATACTCCACCGTTGTAGTTGCACCTACTGCACCTACAGTACGGCCATTTGTATCGCTGAGGCACGCAAGCCTCCCCCCAACGGCAAGGTCCATGGATGGGGGGGGGGGGGTGACACTATAAACCGAAGGTAATGAGGTAATGGATCAGTGTAACTTGAGCAGACGTGCAGGATGCCTCGCAGATGTATGCGCGAACCTTACCATCAAATCAGTCAGTTTGAAAGAGGGTGCATTATTGGCATGAGAGAATGTGATGCTTCCATCTGGGGAATTGCTGCTCGTGTGGGAAGAAGTGTTTCGGCAGTGCAATGGGTGTGTGCAGAATGGTTCACGGAAGGCTGTAGAACACCACGAGATGGGTCAATCGCACTACCCAACCCTCCCCCCCCCCCCCTCCCGATCCCTCCGAGACACCGTATCCGAATGGCACTGCAGGACAAATCTGCATCCTCCTCGACTCTGGCGTTACAGTGGAACACATCGTAAACTATCAGGGGAGACAGTCCGTCGTCGTTTATTATGTCATGGGTTACGTGTACGGCATCCAGTTCTCCGCCTACCTTTGACGAATGTGCAGAAACTTGCTAGACGGCAATGGTGTGTGGATCGATCTCAGCCCGCATCTCGTGGTCGTGCGGTAGCGTTCTCGCTTCCCACGCCCGGGTTCCCGGGTTCGATTCCCGGCGGGGTCAGGGATTTTCTCTGCCTCGTGATGGCTGGGTGTTGTGTGCTGTCCTTAGGTTAGTTAGGTTTAAGTAGTTCTAAGTTCTAGGGGACTGATGACCATAGATGTTAAGTCCCATAGTTCTGAGAGCCATTTGAACCATTTGATTTGAACGATCTCACTGGGAACAGGAAAGGCATCATGTTATATCCTAGCCAGTAATGCCAACCGAGCCCGCTGCCAAAAGGTTGGCAGCATCAAAGTCCGGACGCCGTCCGCATAAGCAGCGCCAGCGATACAGGAAATCGCCGCAAGTCTGCGCGCGCCACCGCTGGCTTCTGGCTTCTTAAGCGCTGGAGTCGCGAGCGCTAGGAGTTCTGTATTCGCCGCTCAGTTGTATACTCGCCACCGATTTGTGTACTTGCTAATCAGTTGTGTGTTCATCGCAGCAGAGTTGTTGTTTGTCGTCAGCCGACGCTGACCTAGGCGCTCCGACTCGAACTAGACAGATTTCTGTAGACACGGAGTTCACTACTGTGTTTCTGTATCTTCGTTAATAAAGATAAGTACCGACTTTTATTTAATCAGAGTGTTTGGGTTTTCATCTTCTGTTCACTGTTCCAGCGGACCGGTCTGCCCGCTATTAAATTCGTAAGCCGTTTCTACAGCGAAGTGTTTGTCCCTACGAACGCCGCCACAAAACATCAGATAGCGTTTTCGGACGAATTTGAGTTCTGTTTGTTTGAAAATGATGGCCGCATTTTGGCTCGCAGCAGAGAGGGGGAGAGACATCACAGTAACTGCATTCGCACAAAACGTACAACGCCACTGAAGGCCTTATGGCGAGTGATGCAACTGGGTACAACCACAAATCACAGGAGGTGCGTGTCCAGCGCACTGTGACCAGAGTGACCTACTTGCGTAACACCCGGCGACCTGTGGCCATACCCTTTCTGCACACCACCACAGACTCCATTTTTCAGCAAGACAATGCACGACCACATGTTGCCTTCTTGGTGTCACAGGATGACAGCCTTTTGCCCTGGCCCGCCAGATCACTAGACATGTCACCAATCGAAAATGTGTGCGATATGGTGAAACGACGGGTGCAGTGGTATGACCCAATGCCAACCACAACAGATGACCTTTGTAACCAGGTGAATGCAGCATGAATGGCTATACCACAGGACGCCATTCGCGCATTATACGCGTCAATGCCATCATACATGAAACAAGCTATCAGGGCCCATGGCGGTGGTCTAGCGGTTCTATGCGCGCAGTCCGGAATCGTGCGGCTGCTACGGTCGCAGGTTCGAATCCTGTCTCGGGCATGGATGTGTGTGATGTCCTTAGGTTAGTTAGGTTTAAGTAGTTCTAAGTTCTAGGGGACTGATGACCACAGATGTTAAGTCCCATAGTGCTCAGAGCCATTTGAACAATTTGAACCATCAGGGCCCATGGCGGACCCTGTGCCTACTAGGTAACAGGGCATAAGCTGAACCAAGGTGACTGAAATGTTGTTAATCATTCCTGCAGAACACACTAATGTATACGTTTTGTAAATATTAACGTCCTATCTCTAGTCGTTCAAAGTGTTCTGTTTTTTCTGAACGTGAGTTTACTTTACGATTGCCACTTCGATGGGCGCACGTAGAGGCGTGGAACAACGTTTCCTCATGTCACACGAGAAAGATACACAGATGGAGCTATCATATGTTTAGTTCTGAATTACTTTTTCACTTTAGTTTTATTATTTATAGGTAGGTAGTTTTATTATTTATTGATAATGTTTATGGAAGAATTGCAGGTACACTTCGTATGAGTAAATGTGTTAATAAATCCAACAGATGCATAGATGAGTGGAACTGTCGATTCTCTCCAAAGAAAATAACGTGTTTCAACTCTCAAACCTAGAAAACAAATTCTGTTATCATTTTTGTACAGTAACTGATCATACAACAAGTCTGATGGATACTGAAACCAGATTCGCAATGTGCAACCAAGCCAGTTTATATATTTTTTAAATAATTGACGTGAATGGTGGACTACTGGGTAAAAAGAACTGATGCAAAGGAGTGTAGATGACTTGTAATCAGAATTAGAGAAAGCAAATGGCAGAATTAGATTTATTGGAAGGGTTCTGGGAAAGCACAGGCATCCATAAAAACTGATTCTGGAGTATGTTTCATCAGCACTGTGTCAGCGTTTGGCGTCTGTATCAAGTTCAAATGGTTCAAATGACTCTGAGCACTATGGGACTTAACATCTGAGGTCATCCGTCCACTAGAACTTAGAACTACTTAAACCTAACTAACCTAAGGACATCACACACATCCATGCCCGAGGCAGGATTCGAACCTGCGACCGTAGCGGTCGCGCGGTTCCAAACTGAAGCGCCTAGAACCGCTCGGCCATCAGCGGCCGGCTTCTGTATCAAGTAAGCATGGCAACAAACATTGAACGAATTCAGGGACGTGCTGCTAGGACCATAACAGGATGGTACAGCCTATATCACAGACGTGATCAAGAAACTTAAATGGGAATACTTGGAGAGAGACGATGTGGTAATCGAGATACTCTGTTGGATAAATGTAAACGACTTGTAATCGAACAAGACTGTCTGACTGTTGTGTTCCCATGCTGGTATATCTCTTGTAAGGCTAATGAGATTAAGACAAAGGAGATTACGCCATGTACAGGGGTATATAGAGAGTCATTTAGCCGCACTCAATACAGTTAATGGAACAGGACAAAAAATCGATGATATCGATATGAAACACCCTCCGCCGTCCGCTGGACAGTAGTTTGGGGAGTATATATGTAGATGTAGGCATAAATTTACGGAAACAAATGTTCAGGGTGGATGACTGAAAATTTAAAGAATGCGTTTCCTGAAAACGTTATTGTATTTTCGAAAAGTGGGATTTTCTGTTTTTTTTCTTTTTCTTTTCGAAGGAAGTTAAGTGTAAATGCTATTTGGAAGAAGCAAATCATATTTTCCTCTGCTCTAAATCGAAATTATGCCTGAGATGTGTAACACGGGACAATTTGAGTTATATGTTATATTCTACTAACGCCGCCATGAGATAAGGTTGCATTCTGTCTCCGCTAATGTAGAATGCCTACAACGAGCGCATTATAAGCATAGTTCTTGAAGACTGGTGTGACGGAATTGTTGTAGGTGGCAGAAACATTAACAATCTCAGTTATGCACATGACACTCAGATAATTGCTACAGACGGACGTCGGCTGGAAACCATTTTGCGAAGATTGGCGAAACGAAGCAGAGAATAATGTCTTCACATTGCAAGTAGGCTGTTTAGGTCTTTATGTTGGTAACGTCACGCTCTGTATGAAAATCACTGGCTGTGCTGTGTGCAGTCTGTGGCTGGTTGGCATTGTTGGGATATTAGCTATTGTAGTGTTGGGCAGTTGGCAGTGGGAGGTGAGCCGCCAGCAGTGGTGGATGTGGGGAGAGAGATGGCAGAATTTTGAGAGCGGACGATCTGGACGTGTGTTCATCAGAAAGAGTAAATTTGTAATATTGGATATCATGAACTGATATATATATATATGATTACTTTTGAACATTATTAAGGTAAATACATTGTTTGTTCTCTATCAAAATCTTTCTTCTGCTAAGTATGCCTATCAGTAGATAATGCCTTCAGTAGTTAGAATCTTTTATTCAGCTGGCAGTATTGGCGCAATCTGTGTTGCAGTAGTTTCAGTACCGAAGATTTTTGTGAGGTAAGTGACTCATGAAAGGTATAAGTTATTGTTAGTCAGGACTATTCTTTTAGGGGTTATTGAAAGTCAGACTGCGTTGCGATAAAAATATCGTGTGTCAGTTTAGTGATGATCGGAATAAGTAAAGAGAGAAATGTCTGAGTACGTTCAGTTCTGCTCAGCTGTTTGAAAATCAAATAACGTAAGAGGTTTTTCCAGCACTGTCATTTTTCTAATGGAATGTTTCATATGTCGACCCTTAGCCGAGGATACCACAATGGAATCTTCTGATTTTTCTTGTAGTTTGTGTAATTAGTGTAGCTATTGTTTATTGCTAGAGCGTAATTGTAGTGAGAATTTCCTTTGTAGTTGTAGTTTTTCATTGTTGTACAATAAAACAGTTGTGGCATGTATGTAGATTTGCACCAAGTATTTCGTAGCTGCACTTGCATTTAACTAGATATTATTTTCAGTGCTTTGTAAATGTGTTTTCTTATTTTGCTCTTCAAATTGTGCTTTTCTGTGTTATCGTGTGAAATATTGTGACAATAATAAAGTGTGGAAAACGTAATACTAGGCTCGAAAGTAAACTGAGAAATGTATGTGACAGAGTCAGTTTCACTGAATTTCGCGAGCAGTTTCATCTCTGCACGGTGGGAGGTCTGTCTGGGAGCCATTTGTTGATATCCTCTGCGATGTGCTTCTCTCCTGATGCTTGTGCTGACGCCATCAGCACTCATGTTGCATGTAAGAAAGAAACATCATTCATACCTCATCAATACTGAAATGAGAGGTAGCCTTGTTTTTCTGTTGAAATTCTCTGTCTCTTTGCTATATCACATGACCCTCACTTCCATCTGAACATTACGAGTTTCAACCAAGACTGCGACTTCCAAAATGCCACCATGTTGGTAACATCTTTCCCCCTCCCTCCCTCTCCCATCAATGACTTCAAATTACTCTTTATGGCCCTGTATTTTTTTTTAGGGGGCGGGTACCACACTACTCCTATGGAGCACCCCGTACCCGTACTAACGTATTTATGACCTGTCCCTTCTAAACCAACGGGTTAGCAAGTACCAGAAATTTTTTTTTTTTTATTTTATGTTTGTGGGGGCTCATAGCCTCAACGTGTTTTGAGAATGAAAACATGGCCCGAGTGGGCTGAATTCTTTTTGCTGTCCGTGCGATCGAACAATTTCTACCTTGGGTCATTTTCAAACACGTATCTTACAACGTAAAATGAAGCTGGAAACTTAAGATAGGTGTTTGAAAATGACCCAAGGTAAGGTCTATCGCACAGATCATAAAAAGAATACAGCTTATTTGGACGATGTTTTCGTTCTCAAATATCGGAAAGAAGCTGGCATCCATAACTGGGACTTTATCTCATCTGATTGCCGTACGAATGACTCATATTCCCAGTATTGGGTAAAAGACCACCTTGGTGTGAAATTTGTAACGAATTACTTCAGTCTTCGGAGGATAGCTGCGGTGCTACCTAAAATATATATGGCAGTTCCTCTATCGTGAGCCGACATTAACAAAATTGCTGTGTTGACCACAGGTTGCACCGACGCTGCCGCCCGTTGACGCTATGGAGGACGAAGCAATATTTGGTCGGCATCGCTCCTTCTGTGTATGATCTTGTGCTTGAATACAAAGCAGCAGCTTACAGCAGATGCGTACAGATCCGAGATTCGAGCGTAAGTCTGAATCCGCTGGTCAGCAGTCACAACCCTGATGGATGAAGTGCAAGACGTAGAAAATCCCAGTTCGCTGTCTGCGTCAATTCAAGTGTCCAAAACGTGTCATGAATCTTTACATGTGCTGAATATGACGCCACGGTGTTGCCTACGAATTTTGTAATACAAGGCCTCTTGTTGTTTGTGACGAATACGGCAGACGGTTTCCTGACCACAGATGCTGTAGTTAGGTGAGTTTTCTCCTATTTATAATAAATTACGTGAGCTTGTACAGTTCTATGAACACAGAATTCTGGTAAGTATGTGACTGGAAAAAAATTTGGGTAAGTTGAAGTCATTCATTAAACAGTACTCGACAATAACACGAAGTATTCTGGCTTTAATCTGTTCGTTCTTCTGTGAGCTCAATGTTTGCTGTTAACATATTAAAGCTCCACGGTTGGAAACTATCGATTGCTGATTGCTAGTGGCCCATTAATTTCATTCACTCCGTTCGTCGACGAAAGTACGTTCATCTGTCATGACATCAACTCCTTTAACTTACATCAATCTAGCGACAAAAATTCCCCTATTCTTGTGGAGACAGACTTTCAGTATCACTACTTCATAGCTGGGTGACGCAGTGTGGTCGACTATCTATTCATTTAGCCTACTGTCCAAGCAAATCGGTGAGTAGCGGCCGCGCTAATTGTCAGCAAGGTCGCTGAACCTGAATCCATTCGACTTTTGTCTGTGGGGATAGATGAAATGCAAATTCTAAAGAGAAAAAGTAAACACAATTTGTAGAGAAGTCGATCACGTTGTGAACAATTATATACTCACAATAGATGTTTTCTGAAAATATTCTCTTCACTTTGCAAAGAATGATGACGCTGGAGCTGACAGATCCATTGTTGGAAATTTGGTTTATGCCGTTGTACATTATTCGTCTGTTGTTATGTTAACCATTTGCTACCGAAGTTTATTTGTGCTGTAGTGGTAATTTTCTGAAGATTCCCTTTGGGAGAGTATTCAAAACCTACTGAACCTGTCCCATTCGGAAAACTAAATTAACTTTTTTCTCAAAACTGAGCACACTACCACCTCAGGAAGATATTTAGAAAGAAAAGTGAAGTTCAGAAAAAGAAACAAAAAATTTAAAGTTGACCAATAGTACTGTAGTTCTGTCAGAGACAGGAAAGAACTAGGAAGAACGCTTGTGGGGAATGTATCGTGTCTTGAAAATAGGTTATAAGATGAACTTCAACAGAAGTAAAACAGAGACAACGGGACCGTTGTACATTAACTCACTTGATGCTGAAGGTATTTGATTAGGGTACGAGACGTAGAAGTTTTGGAAGAGTTTGGCTGTATTGACAGCGTAATAGCTGGTAATGGCTGAAGTAGAGGGGATATAAAATTCAGACCACTAATAGCAAGAAAGACGTTCCTCAAAACGACAAATTAGTTAATATCTATTAAAAATTCAAGTTTTTTCTGAAAGTATTTGTCTGGAGATTAACCTCATATGAAAGTGAAACGTAGACGATAAACAGAATAGACCAAGAGAGAACATAGGCTCTTGAAATGTGGTGCTACAGAAGAATGTTGATGATACAATAGGCAGATCGGGTAACTAATGAGGAGGTTTTAAATGAAATCAGTGAGAAATGAATTTTATTGTACAATATAACCATGAGAAGGTATCGATTACATTCTAACGGGCTGATAAGTATAGTGAGGGCCCAAAGTTTTATTGTAGTAAGCAGGTTAAAATGGTTGTAGTTTGCAACAGTTATGCAGAGTTGAAGAGGCTAGTGTGTGTCTGCATAAAATCATCAGATTGAAGTGTTCAGCAACAACGTTAGTGAACAACCACTCTAGTTTCAACAGAATTATATCCTACGATGGTACGTACTAGGTATATACGAACTATTTCACAAGAGAAAGCAGAATGTGGGGGGGAGGGGGGATGAATCACAAGGGGGAGAGAAAAAAAGAGATGGAGGAAATTGTAAAAATATAATACACGGTCGGTCCGCGTGAAAAAAGAAGTTTAGGGGCAAAATCACGGGACGCAAGCTAACAGCATACCAGATCGCGTGCGCAAGGCCTCAACAGTTAGTCAAAGAAAGTCAAAGGAAGTTGTGGCGCAACTTGCTGAATTTCGTCAACTACAGCACAATGTCCATCAAAATAAAGAAGTTGATCAGGAGCTAACGCCCGTCAAAGAAATTTTGAAATATATACATCACCAGATATAACCGAGGCAACGGCGCAATAACATGGATACATCAACAGGATACTTACTTCCTTACTCCAGGATAAAACTGCGGAGATTTTGTAATAGGACTTAAATTTTGAAATGTATGGAGGCACATTCTTTATGAAGGAAATTTGTTCTGTCTTGCGTGTGGCGCAAGATACGACTCCTGGAGGTCATGGTATCGACTACTACATAATGCTATTTCCGAATACCGTGTCGAAAGAGATGGTCCCGCCAAAAAATTTATCACAATGCGTATTGGCTGAAGGCATCTTATGCTAAAATCTGAGACACGCCTCCAAAAACAGCTACATAAGTGCTGCACTTATCAGCTATACACGAACGGCCGATAACATAGGTTCTGAAGCTACGAGAAGTCATCAGACCCCACCATTCTAAAGCTCAGTAAATGTAGGTCTTTCGTTGATAAATTGCCTAACATGAATAGGCTATTCGTGAAGAGTCCTGAACAGGCAACGTCGCATAAGGATATTCTTCGACACTGAAAAGGCCCGCGTGAAGGTCCAGTATTCTACATCAACCTCCTAGACGGGGCTTCCGTGGGCGCCTTCCACTCTTACTGTAATACTTTATGGCAGAGCGATCTTCCCACTATCGAATTGGTAACATCACCTCAGGTTAATGTATGCAATAGAACAGTGGAGATCAGCGTAATGCTTCAAGCGTCAGCCTCGTTCCTTACTTTAATGTCACTTAAATTGCGATAGTTCAAAATAAAAACGCCTTTTGCATGCTGCAGTAACGTGTGTCGCCTCACTTACAAGGCATCTTCCGTGGGTGTCCTGAAATATTACACGATTTTTATTGGTTTTACATTAATGTTATCATTTGCTTTTATAGTTTATAGATTTAAATCTGCTAATTGCGGTTTTTGTAATAAAATAAAATAAAATAGTACTTATAGATCAATGTCTGATTCATTATTTTTTGGAGACAAACAGATTTCTTTCAGGTGGGAAATCGGTCGAAAGTTCACACTTTCCCTTTTGTCACTGTTTAAAATGTACAGCAATTTAACTGCCATTTTCTATGGGTATAGTGTCATTTGTTTCTGTAAGTGTTGTCAACTTTCTCAGGTTTTACTTTAAATTGTTTTTTTCTGTGACTATATAATATATGCAAGTTCTGTCTGTGTGTGTGTCTGTGAACTTTTATTGTATTTTAATTATTTATTTTATTTTATTTTTTTACACTCATTTATATTCTTGGGAGAGTAAAGGGATTTGCGATTATCTATTGAGATTGGGTTCAGTTGTCTGGGGCAGGAGACCAGACAGCGAGGTCATCGTTCTCATCGGATTACGGAAGCACGGGGAAGGAAGTGGGCCGTGCCCTTTCAAAGGAACCATCCCGGCATTTGCCTGGAGCGATTTAGGGAAATCACGGAAAACCTAAACCGGGATGGCCGGACACGGGATTGAACCGTCGTCCTCTCGAATGCGAGTCCAGTGTGCTAGCCACTGCGCCACCTCGCTCGGTCTAATGAGATTTCTGTCAGTTATGTGATCAATCAGTGTAAACAGTGAGTAGCTAGTCATATTCATTTGCTCAATTAGTAGTATCTTCCTTTCAGTCTCTCAGCCTTTCTTTGGATAGAGGGGGAGTTCAAGCTTGGTGGCCGGCTTGGTAATATTCGCGAGTAGTACGCTACACATGATTTCACTCTCTCCCTCCAACACGAAAGTAACAGCACACTACACACACGCCCATTTAGTAATGTCACTGACCTATACATTTCACACTTCGCGACGGAACGGGGTCTGTGGGTACGAAGAACAGGAAAAACCTTTCCGATTAGGCGGCTGAACTTGCCCTTCGTGGTCTCTCAGCCATTAATGCCATACGACTTTACTTACGTTTACTGTAACAGCTTAAAATATAATCATCACATACAAAATGTTGTGAAAAGATGGACATATGATTGCGTTTCATTGGCAGAACACCGAATAAATGCAACAAATATACTAAAGACATTGCTTACATCACACTTGTTTGTCCTCTTCTGTATGTGCCTCATGGATCGTTACCGGACACTACTCGCGAAGGACATCCAAAAATTCCAAGTAAGATCAGCTCGTTTTGTATTACAGAGACATAGGCGAGAGAGTGTTGTAGATATAATAAGCGAGTTGGTTTGGCAATCATTATCACAAAGGCGTTTTTCGTTGCGGCGTGATATTTTCACGAATACATGGAGAGAAACGACCCTCATAAGGTAAATCAAAGTTCGCTCTCGCACAGAATGATTTAGATGTTCATGTTTCCCACGTGCTATTCGTGAGTAGAACGATCGAAAAAATGGTTCAAATGGCTCTGAGCACTATGGGACTTAACATCTGTGGTCATCAGCCCCCTAGAACTTAGAACAACTTAAACCTAACTAACCTAAGGACATCACACAACACCCAGTCATCACGAGGCAGAGAAAAATCCCTAACCCCGCCGGGAATCGAACCCGGGAACCCGGGCGTGGGAAGCGAGAGCGCTACCGCACGACCACCAGTTGCGGACTAGAACGATCGACAAATAGCCTGAATGTCGTTCTGTGAATCCTACAGCGAAGCATTGGAGTGTGAATTACAGAGTACTCATGTCGATGTAGTCGTACATAGTGCGACTCCAATGCTACAAACAGATTTGTATTGTGTGGTTTCACCGCCAGACACCACACTTGCTAGGTGGTAGCCTTTAAATCGGCCGCGGTCCGTTAGTATACGTCGGACCCGCGTGTCGCCACTATCGGTGATTGCAGACCGAGCGCCACCACACGGCAGGTCTAGTCTAGAGAGACTTCCTAGCAATCGCCCCAGTTGTACAACCGACTTTGCTAGCGATGGTTCCCTGTCTACATACGCTCTCATTTGCAGAGACGACAGTTTAGCATAGCCTTTAGCGACGTCATTTGCTACGACCTAGCAAGGCGCCATATTCAGTTACTATGTCTTCTGAACAGATAATATTGTGACTCATGTACCGTCACGAGCGACGTTCATCATTAATGGATTAAAGTTAAGTATCAAACTAATTACGTCCGCTTTCTGAATTATAATCCCTTGTCATGTTCCAGACCTCGCGTCAGTATAGTTCTTTCCTCCTCATGCCAGCCTGCGTGAGCTAAAACGGGTGCATTTCGATCTCCTCTAGTAACACGGTGTTGGCTCCACCGCCAACACAAAATATTGTGTGAAGTTAGTTTAGTTACACTCCTGGAAATTGAAATAAGAACACCGTGAATTCATTGTCCCAGGAAGGGGAAACTTTATTGACACATTCCTGGGGTCAGATACATCACATGATCACACTGACAGAACCACAGGCACATAGACACAGGCAACAGAGCATGCACAATGTCGGCACTAGTACAGTGTATATCCACCTTTCGCAGCAATGCAGGCTGCTATTCTCCCATGGAGACGATCGTAGAGGTGCTGGATGTAGTCCTGTGGAACGGCTTGCCATGCCATTTCCACCTGGCGCCTCAGTTGGACCAGCGTTCGTGCTGGACGTGCAGACCGCGTGAGACGACGCTTCATCCAGTCCCAAACATGCTCAATGGGGGACAGATCCGAAGATCTTGCTGGCCAGGGTAGTTGACTTACACCTTCTAGAGCACGTTGGGTGGCACGGGATACATGCGGACGTGCATTGTCCTGTTGGAACAGCAAGTTCCCTTGCCGGTCTAGGAATGGTAGAACGATGGGTTCGATGACGGTTTGGATGTACCGTGCACTATTCAGTGTCCCCTCGACGATCACCAGTGGTGTACGGCCAGTGTAGGAGATCGCTCCGCACACCATGATGCCGGGTGTTGGCCCTGTGTGCCTCGGTCGTATGCAGTCCTGATTGTGGCGCTCACCTGCACGGCGCCAAACACGCATACGACCATCATTGGCACCAAGGCAGAAGCGACTCTCATCGCTGAAGACGACACGTCTCCATTCGTCCCTCCATTCACGCCTGTCGCGACACCACTGGAGGCGGGCTGCACGATGTTGGGGCGTGAGCGGAAGACGGCCTAACGGTGTGCGGGACCGTAGCCCAGCTTCATGGAGACGGTTGCGAATGGTCCTCGCCGATACCCCAGGAGCAACAGTGTCCCTAATTTGCTGGGAAGTGGCGGTGCGGTCCCCTACGGCACTGCGTAGGATCCTACGGTCTTGGCGTGCATCCGTGCGTCGCTGCGGTCCGGTCCCAGGTCGACGGGCACGTGCACCCTCCGCCGACCACTGGCGACAACATCGATGTACTGTGGGGACCTCACGCCCCACGTGTTGAGCAATTCGGCGGTACGTCCACCCGGCCTCCCGCATGCCCACTATACGCCCTCGCTCAAAGTCCGTCAACTGCACATACGGTTCACGTCCACGCTGTCGCGGCATGCTACCAGTGTTAAAGACTGCGATGGAGCTCCGTATGCCACGGCAAACTGGCTGACACTGACGGCGGCGGTGCACAAATGCTGCGCAGCTAGCGCCATTCGACGGCCAACACCGCGGTTCCTGGTGTGTCCGCTGTGCCGTGCGTGTGATCATTGCTTGTACAGCCCTCTCGCAGTGTCCGGAGCAAGTATGGTGGGTCTGACACACCGGTGTCAATGTGTTCTTTTTTCCATTTCCAGGAGTGTATTTTACGGCATCCAGTTCTGTAGTTGTCCTGTATCAATTAGTATTGTAAGGACAGTAATAACGAAGCCCTTGATAACCCAACACCAAAACGGACGCCACTAAGTAACGGAGTGGAACCACAAATTACAGAAAACTGCTTCAAAATTCGACTTAAATTGCTAAACACTGATTTGGGTAGGAACACGACCAAATACAGATTTACTCAGTAGATTAAAATTGCTGAGTGGATCAGGATCTGCAGAGGCCGCTATGTTAAACAGATAGAAATTGGCGGCATAAGTTCCCTATGGAGAATATTTAGCAACCAGCTTTCTGAAATATTCTTGAAGACAGAAAGATAATGATCCATAAAGAATTTAAGTTTGAGCTTGTTGTACAGCATGAAAAATTTCAAACCGGTATAAGCATGCCCAATTTTTACATGTTATTTCGTGCTCTCGTATATTATTTTATAAGTATACAGCAATGACAGTTAAATGTTCATCATATCAATCACCTGATAGTACAACATAATTGTGATGTTAGAAAGAACGTCATATGAACATCTCGTTCATGATGTTGTCATTCACTTCATAGTCGTTACCAGAGTGTACATGTATATGTTTCGGATCCTGCATATTATCTTCGGCTAAATGTTTACTTGTAGCGCCAAAAATATTTTCCTTTTCCATAAACATCAAATAGGCGTGACGTACTTATCTCTTAAAATGAAATTATCAAACTTTTTTGCCAGACGCACAAAAGCTGCTATATTTGTGGCAAACACTTGTGAAAATCGTGAATTGTGCAAAGGCTTGAGATTCAATGTATGGCCAACAGTACCGGAGATGCAACTAATCACACGTGAGCAACAATCCAATAACTACAGAGAGCATAATAATAATAATAATAATACACTGAAGAGCCAAAGAAACTGGTACACCTGCCTAATATCGTGTAGGGCCACAGGGAGCACACAGAAGTGCCGCAACACAAAGTGGCTTGAACTCGACTAATTTCTGAAGTAGTGCTGGAGGAAACTGACACAATGAATCCTACATGGCTGTCCACAAATCCGTAAGAGTAGGAGGGGGTGGAGATCTGTTCTGAACTGCACTTGCAAGACATCCCAGATATGCTTTATAATGCCCTTGTCTGGGGAATTTGATGGCCAGCGGAAGAGTTTAAACTCAGACGAGTGTTCCTGGAGCCACTCTGTAGCAATTCTGGACATGGGTGGTGTGTCGCATTGTCCTGCTGGAATTGCCCAAGTCCGTCGCAGTTGCGAAGGAAGAAGTGCGGTTGCAGCGTTTTCACACGAATGTGCATATACAAATGTTGGTTGAAAAATGTTATTGCAAATTTTGGCTCTCACGTAAGTCTCAGGGGATGATTTCCACACTCGGTGCATTAGTACACTTCCACACCCGCGCATTTGTTATCGTTTTGAATTAATTATTCACTTAGTCATAAGTACAGTTTATGCTAGGGAACGAGAATTAGGCGATTATTATATTAAAATCAGTTTTTCACGACACAGTTCAATCACTTTTTATTGGCGTTGTCCTTTTCTTTCACGCAGTAAATTATGACTGGTGAGACTATTTACAGTTTTACTTTATTAATAATTTGACTCCGAGCCCCCAATAGCAGTAATGTAGGCTGCTATAATCGAAAGTTATTCAATCAATTCGAACAGAACCACACGTCCCACTGTCCTCTTTGTTCTAACAGTTTTGGCGCGGAATCACAGTTCGCCACATGTTCACTTACGACGATGTATACCTCGTAAATCGCACTCACACAAATAATCGTAGCTCTTCCGGTTCACCAAATATATGCTTGCACACTTGGACTATTAAACAATAGTCTTTGTTGAAATAAATCGGCGCGAAAAATTCTTACTTAAAACTACCTCATGGGCCACCCTCAAGTGAAGTGGGACTTGCTCGCCACCCACCCTCCAAAACGACTGATCATTGCCTTTTTTTTTTTTTTTTTCTGTTAATGGGAAGAGGCGGGCACATGGAGAACCTAATGTTCTTTGGTGCCTTAGCTTAACTTATGTACTACTGTTGGGGCACAATTTATTATTTCAGTTGGGATTTTTCCTGTGTGATCTTACATTTTCTTGGCTAGTGAGAGGATGTTAAGACCCTGACATTCGCCCAAGTGCAGGAAGGAAACCTCTCGAAAACCTCCGCAAGGGTCATTGTGTTGATGTTAATTGTTGTGCTTCTGCCTTTGTTGATTAATTGTGGCTTTCGTCTTCTGTCAGATGCTTTAGTATTTCCGTTGTGATGTTTTGATTGGATCCGTCTTCTATTGCCATGCACTCTTTGATTATTTTCGGTGGGAATGGGTATTTATGCTGTGAGTAATTAAATTATGTGGGCGCGTAGTTTAAGAGATCTGTTGTTAGGGTTTTGTTCGTTGTCCTGTTGTTGCCAATTCTCGCTGTCAGTGTCATCCATCTGCATTTTATGGGGATAACTTTGGTGGTTTGATATACAGTTTCGTTTCTTGTTCGTCTATTGAGCCGTCCTGCTATTCTTAGTATTTTTCTCTCTAGTGCCATTAGCCTCTGGATGCTATTTTTGCTAGCTAACCAGACTGGGATGGCGTATTCTAGTACTGGTCTTACAAATGCTTTGTAGGTGTGAAGTAGGGTCTCGTTACTTGCCCCGTCTGCCCTGCCCCTTATTAGTTTAATTAGGTTGCACCTGTTGTTTGCTTTGCTTTGTTTATTGTTTTTTGTATGTGGGGTGTCCATGTCAAGGTTTTGTCTATGATTATTCCTAGGTAGGTGGCTGTAGTTTTTGGTTGTATTGCTTCTCCCCATAGTCGTATATTCGTTTTCGGTGGTGCTCGATTGGTTGTTTGTGAGAAGTGCTTATGGTTGCAGATGATCAGCTGGGTTTTCTGCGCATTTGGTTTAATTCTCCATTTTCGCAGCAACAGCTCCAGTTTATTGAAGTAAGTCTTTGTCTTCCTGTTTATTTCGTTGATATCGTGCGCGTGACACCAATAGGCCGTGTCGTCGGCGTATAGGGCTAGCCCTTCGTTCCAGCTTGTGGGGTGCGGGATGTCAGATGAGAATCGCTCCCTGTGGTACACCTGCCTCTGGGTGGAAAGTTTCTGAGCGGCTTCCGTTGACATAGACTCTGGATGGTCTGTTATCGAGTATGTTTGACAGAAGTGTGGTCAGTTGGGTCGGTATTCCTAGCTCATGTAGTTTATAGTATAGTCCTTTGAGCCACACTCTGTCAAACGCCCCTTCTATGTCAAGGAAGAGGCCTGCAGCGTGGTTGGTCAAGTTTACTCCTTCTGTTAGTCCGCTGCAGACTCTTAGTATGAGGTCGATCGTGGCATGGTGTTTGCGGAAGCCAGCCTTCGTTTTGGGTATATGCTGCTTCGTTTCGGCGAAGGTTAGTATTCTTTTATTTAGAACCGATTCGAAACTCTTTCCGATTACGGAGAGTAGTGTTATTGGTCGGTAGGATTTTGGATTGTTTGGGGCTTTCTCCGGCTTTAGGATCATTATAATTTTTGCCTCTTTCCATTTGTTTGGCACTGCTTGTAGTCTGAGAGCGGCGTTGTAGAGGGGGCTGAGGCAGTCGATTAGTTGTTTTCTTGGGGCTAGTCGCAGTTGCCGTCGTGTTATGCTGTCTAGTCCTGGTGCATTGTTGGGACCTTTTTGTAATGATTCTTCTATCTCTTCTGGCGTGATGACATTCGTGAGTTTCGCCTCTTCTTCTGTTGGGACGTTTGGTGTCATGAGTGTTGCGGCTATGTTTTTGTTTACGTGTTCCTCGTGGTCTGCGTCGAAGTATGCGTTTGTTGGGTGGTGATATGTCTCTTCTAGGACTGATTTGAAAATATCTGCCTTTTCCTTGTCATTTGTGGTGATGGTGTCTTTGTAAGGTAGAGGGGGCTCGGCCGTGTGTGTAAGGCCGCCAATCCGTTTGGAAGTTTGTCAGAATTTAGTGCCTTGTGTGTGATGGAGGTGTCGGCAGGCTTTCAGATCTGTATTCTTGGAGCTGACGTTTGATTAGGGCGTTCAGTTGATTCCATTCTTGTTTGTAATGGGTACAGCCTGTTCTCTTGAATAGTTTGTACATCTGGCTCTTGCCTTTAATGGTATTTAGTATCCTTTGTGGGATTCTTTCGGTATGTGGCTTGATGATCTTCGTTGGGGCGTTATCTTTGACTGCTTTGCTTATGGCGTGAGCTATTGTGTCGTTGTATGCGTTTAGTTGTTCGATGTTCGTTATGTCTTCTGGTGTGGGTAATGATGATTTCTGCCGATTTTCATATTCTTTTATCTTTAGTTTGCTGGTGTCAATTATTATCTGCCGCTGGTTTTGTGCTAGTGGGGCAGAGAAGAGCGCTGTCTGAAAAAAAGGGGAAGGTGGTCGCTCCCCACGCTGTCTCCAGCCCAGGGGAGATTTATTTGACCGATTAAAGAGTCGCTGCATAAGACATGATCGGGTGATGAGGAGCCCCTGCGGTTGATGAAGGTTGGTGCTACGTTGGTGAGTCTCGTTAGTTTTGTATCCTCTCCTCTAGGTATGATTAGAGTTCGTGTCCGTTTCGGTTCGTGGTCGTGTCGCCGAAGGATTCCGCTCTTGCGTTGAGGTCGCCCATGATTAGGCATTGTCCTAGGTTGCACAGATAGTTAAAGAAGTCTGTCTGGATCGGTTTTCTTGATGGGGTGTAGATTGTGACTACGTAGAAGTGGAGCTTTGGGGTTTTGATTTTGAGGACTATGGCTTGAATGCTCTCGTAGTCGTCTGGAATGTCGATTTTAATGGCTCGGATGTTCTTATTATGGAAGACTGCTACCCCTCCTGTTGGTCTGGTTACGTTTGGGACATCTTTCCTGTTGCAGATGTAGTCTTTTATTTTTAGTGGAAGGCTGCTAGCTCTCGTTTCTAGGACGCCAGAAATGTCTATTTGTTCTTTGTGTACAAGGTGTTCTAGTAGGGGTTGTTTGGGGCGGAATCCGTTGGCATTCACAAAGCCGATCGTGGCTGACTTGGCTGTTTCACCCGCCATATTGAGGTCGGGATGTATGTTAGGCCTTTTGTTTCTTAGGAGTCGGTCGGTTTTGTTTTGTTGTTGGGTTTGTCCTTTTTGGCGTGGTTTTCGTCTTGCAGGTGTTCCTGCGGCTTACGGAAGGCTGGGGAAAGGGTCGGTGGTTTGTCCTGGGCAGCGGTTGGTGGCTGTTTGTTGATTGTTTGTAGGTGGAAGTGTACGTTGTTGTTGATGGGCACAGGGTTAATTTTGAGGGAGAAGAATTTCTTTGCCACTTCATTGATGGTGTCTATAATTTTTGTCTTCCTTTCCGGTATATTGATGAGTGCCGTTGTCATTACTCGTTGGAAATCCTCAACCTTCACGAATTTTTCGTCTGACCCCTGGCCAAGATGGCCACTCGCTTATATAGGCTCGGACGTCTATTCCCCTGGTTATGTAAGTGCCAATCTCACCAGTTAAGGTTACAAATTTTGATACATACATCCCTCGACAGAAATAAGTTCACCATCGGAACCGCGCTAAAAAGTAAATCTTATGTACTATGTTACATTAATTTCTACGATTATTCTACCACCCGTAAATCAAGTTTTTAGTTTTTGCGAAGTTTCGCCACTGAGCGCAAATTAGTTTGTTTACATCTGTGCTGCAAAGTTTTAACATAGAACTGCATGTAGCACCGTTTTTAGACGTAATCTATAGCGATCGACACATTGCGCTGCTCAAAATCTTCATATCTATAATAATTAATCATGGGCGATAAATGTTAATAATAATTTCGAAACAATGAAAACTATTGCAAGTTAAATGTGTAGTATAACTTAACTAGTTTAAAATACGTGTGATGCCACCCAAAATATTACATAGTGCCGTTCTTTACGTCATGAATTTTCTATTGAATTTTATAAACAATTTTCCCTCAAACTTTGCTTATTGCTCTTTACCGGCTTAATTATTTATGAATCTTAACATATAACTATGGCACTCGATCCGCTATGACCTAACGTTTTTGAGTGCTCGCTCATCCCTGTAAGTCGGTATTTACTGTTTTTATTAATCTTTCAGTATTCGTGATATTAACCGATTTTGAGGTTACTGTAACTTTTGCGTCTCATGACTTGAAATAAAGATAGATTTTTCAGAAGGTGCATATTGCTGACCGCAATCCACTGCCGCATCGCTCTTCACCGTAAGTTACATAGTTTTCGCGTAATGCGCGAAAAACCAAACTATGGCCCAAGCTGCAGGCCACGTGGTCGCCCGGCCGCGGAGACCGACCGTTGCAAATCTCGCACGGGCGCGGCACGCGCTTCCGCGAATCGCGCGCCATGTAGCGTGCTCACTCTCCAAAAAGCTATCCTTGCGTACTAGAAACATCCATCTAGTAACGGGGTTTGTACCGTCACACAGTGCACAATGAACATGAATGGACACAGGTGATCAGACAGGATTCTTACGTACGTGTCACCTGTCAGTCATATCTGGACGTATCAGGGTCCCGTATCACTCCAACTGCACACGCCCACATTATTACAGAGCCACCATCAGCTTGAACTGTCCTCTGCTGACATGCAGGGTCCATGGACTCATGAGGTTGTCTCCATTCCCATACACGTCCATCTTCCCGATACAATTGGAAACGAAACTCGTCCCACCAGGCCACATGTTTCCAGACATCAACAGTTCAATGTCGGAGTTGATGGGACCAAATCAAATGGTTCAAATGGCTCTGAGCACTATGGGACTTAACATCTGAGGTCATCAGTCCCCTAGAACTTGGAACTACTTAAACCTAACTAGCCTAAGGACATCACACACATCCATGCCCGAGACACGATTCGAACCTGCGACCGTAGCGGTCGCGCGGTTCCAGACTGAAGCGCCTAGAACAGCTCGGCCACACTGGCCGGCCTTGATGGGACCACGCGAGAGACAAAGCTTTGTTTCGTGCAGTTATCAAGGGTAGACGAGTGGGCCTTCGGCTCCGAATGCCCATATCGGTGATGTTTCGTTGAATGGTTTGCAAGCCGGCCGGTTCTAGGCGCTACAGTCTGGAAACGCGCGACCGCTACGGTCGCAGGTTCTAATCCTGCCTCGGACATGGATGTGTGTGATGTCCTTAGGTTAGTTAGGTTTAAGTAGTTCTAAGTTCTAGGGGACTGATGACCTCAGAAGTTAAGTCCCCTAGTGCTCAGAGCCATTTGAACCATTTTGAATGGTATGCAAGCTGACACTTGTTGATGGCGCAGCATTGAAATCTGCAGCAATTTGCGAAAGGTTTGCACTTCTGTCACGTAGAATCATTCTGTTCAGTCGTCGTTGGTCTCGTTCTTACAGTATCTTTCTCCAGCCGCAGCGATGTCGGAGATTTGGTGTTTTACCGGATTGCTGATATTCATGGTAAACTCGCGAAATCGTCGTCCGGGAAAATCCCCATTTCATCGCTACCTCGGAGATGCTGTGTCCCATCGCTCTTGGACTATAACATCACGTTCAAACTAACTTAAATCTTGCTAACTAGCCGTTGTAGCAGCAGTAACTGATCTAAAAACTGCGCCACACACTGGTTTTATATAGGCGTTGCCGACCGCAGCGCCGTATTCTGGCTGTTTACATATCTCTGCATTTGAATACGCGTATACGCATGCCTATACCAGTTTCTTTGGCGTCTCAGTGTAAATAGTCCCACACTCAAGATATGAGCGTACGGGAGCATTTGCCGAAGTTCTGCACCGCCACTCCTGGCAAGACCCTAGTGGAGGTGGTTTTCCGTTGCCTACCTCCGACTTGCTAGGGAGTGTATACCTGTGTCATGTGGATGACAATGGTAAGTACTTGTACATTGTAGCGTTGGGATTGTGTTGTTATGGATGAAAGGAAGGAAGATGATGAAACCGGGTGTCTGCACATAACCTACTCCTCGTGAATAGCATGAAGGGGGCTGCTGAGCTTAACGTCCCTGTCTGACGGACGGATCGCCAGCAACACGGTCATATGCTCTCACTTCTTGAGACACCGGTGAGGTTTGAAATTTGACCCAGGACATTTCTGCAAAAACTGTTGATCAGGAACATTACGCCACCATCCCTCCTTCCGCTACTGGCCAAATACCCACAGTGAAAATTTCATCTACCACCAGGATTCGAAGGGGTTTGCCTCTGAGTCGAGCACCACCACAAATCGTGCGTAAGCGACCACTGCTACGGAAGGGATAGGCAAACGAGCCGGATCTGGAAAACTTGTTCTCTACATAAAAATCCGATGTTTGACGCTACCTTTAAGTAATAATTTCCTGTTTGATCTATACCTGAAGATGGACAAGAGCCTGAAAGTTGTAGCACAGAATTGATTATTTTAGAATTTAGAATTAGTTATCAAGTAAATGGTGTCAAACATTTTGTTCAAATGTGTGTGAAATCTTATGGGACTGAACTGCTAAGGTCATCAGTCCCCAAGCTTACACACTACGTAACCTAAATTATCCTAAGGACAAACACACCACCCATGCCCGAGGGAGAGCTCGAGCCTCCGCCGGGACCAGCCGCACAGTCCATGACTGCAGCGTCCTAGACCGCTCGGCTAATCCCGCGCGGCGTCAAGCATTTTATTATTAATGTGAGTACGTTGATACAGTGAAAGATATGAACACAGCACTATGAATGTTTATTACGTACATGAAATAATTCAATCTGTATCTCTGCCTAACCTATCTTACAGAGCAACTGGCGAAACCATGGAATTGAGAGCTTTCGGATGTACCTTTGTTCGTTTTGTAATTTACTGATTCTGCCTAGTATCCCAACAGTCATCTTCTCAGCGTTAGTCATCCGTCTGTCTGCTAACACGTTTCATGTAACGCCTGGTGCACTAGCGGGATAGCGCGTGCCCCGATGCCGAGAAGTCGCGGAATCGAATCCCGGTCGGCTCACGGAAATTTTCATTCTGACTTTAATTTAGTCTTCACCTCTCAATTGTGTGAGAGTTCTCCGGGCACGATACGTGGTTAGGGTTCGACAGTAAACTGTAGGTCTCCTTTCTACAACTGGATAACTGGGCCACTGAGTCACACGAACGTAATTAACTTAAATTATGTGACCAAAAGTATCCGGTAACCTGGCTGAAAATGACAAGTTCGTGGTGCCCTCCATCGGTAATGATGGAAATCAGTATGGTGTTGGCCCATCCTTAACCTTGATGAGAGCTTCCACTCTCGCAGGCATACGTTCAGTCAGGTGCCAGAAGGTGTCTTAGGGAATGGCAGCCCATTCTTCATGTAGTGCTGCACTTAGGAGAGGTATCGATGTCGGTCGGTGAGGCCTGGTACGAGTGATTCGTGACTCCACTCAATGTTTTTCCACTGTTCAATGGTCCAATATTTGGGTGTTACACCAAGCGAGGCGTCGTTTGGCATTTATCGGCGTGATGTGTGGCTTATGAGCAACCGCTCGACCATGAAATCTGTTTTCTCACCTCCTGCCTAACTGTCATAGTACTTGCAGTGGATCCTGATGCAGTTTGGAATTCCTGTGTGATGGTTTGGATAGATGTCTGCCTATTACGCATTAGGACCCTCTTTAACTGTCGACGGTCTCTTTTAGTCAACAAACGAGGTCGGCCTGTACGCTTTTGTGTTGTGCGTGTCTCTTCACGTTTCCTCTTCACTATCACATTGGAAACAGTGGACCTAGGGATGTTTAGGAGTGTGGAAATATCGCGTACAGACGTATGACACAAGTGACACCCAATCACCTGACCACGTTCAAAGCCCGTGAATTCCGCGGAGCACCCCAGTCTGCTCTCTCACGATGTCTAATGACATCTGAGGTTGCTAATATGGAGTATCAGGCAATAGGTTGCAGCACAATGCACCTAATATGAAAAACGTGTGTTTTTGGGGGTATTCGGATACTTTTGATCACATAGTGTACTTCATCAATCATACATTACGTAACTTATTGTTGTAGAAACCTATGTCATGCACTTTTATCTGTGTAGGACGCACAGGGTAACGCCATATTTAAAGCTTATACTATGCCCGAGGTGGAACTAGAACTCGCAACCTCCAGTTTATGACCCAGGAAGGCTTCCCCGAACATACGTAGACCAGCCTTTGCGATGATAGTTCAGTTCGTGTTTCCGATAACCCTTGCATATCGTCCAACACCTGGCACGGAATACATAATTTTCAAATACGTGTCTCCTACAATCCGAATCTTGCAACTGACGCCCTACGTCTACTAACATTTCAGCTCTCTCTTTGTCGCCTGCTTCAGCTTCGCATGTATTGTCATCCTCTTACTTAATTACGTCTTCGCATTTTCGATAAATAGAAAAGATATTACTCCTCTAAGTCCGAAAAGTACTCCACACAACATTTGGTTACTCATTCATAAAACAACTATAACTTTCGTTAATTCAAAAAATTGAAAGAAAAAGCTGTTACGAATAAAGATAAATCTGGAATAAATAGGTTTAATTTTAAGTATCTCTATGCTGAATTGTATACCATTTGTCCACACATAGACGAAAACCTTTTTTTCGTGTTTTCAGTCAAATGTTCCCCATTCCTGTTTCAGGGATGACAGACATTTGAAATAAGACTATGCAGAATGCAGAATACAGTTTATACCGTTGGCAGAGGTGTGAAGCTCCCGACTTTCGCCTCCAGCGCATGTTACAGCGACGCAGTGAAGCCAGAAGAAATGGTGCATCACAGAAATAAGTGTAAGGGCCCATGACGAGTGGTGACCTACTCTCTGACGTCGAAGAAACGGCAACCGTATCACTGAAGTTTGTCTGCGCGGCAGCTGCGTTGACTTTCCGCCCCATACCAGATTTCAGTTAGAGAACAATTCAGCATACAACAGAACAGTCCTCCGCGAGCGGCAGACTATCTCGCCCCTAATACTCACTAAGCAAGTTAAATTAAGAACGAACTCAGTAAAAAGTAGTTTGAGTTAGTTCGTATCGGTTTACTCTGAACCTGGCATGGCGTGGATGGAGGACTGTCCTAAATACGGAATAATTTCGGGCAGATAAATGAGTATTCGTTCACGCAGATCCGATCTCTGGCTGGCAACATTCCAGGAAAAGGAGCACATCAGAGTAAGGCCAACGTTTTAATAGAGGAAAGGAATCCATTATAGCAGCAGTGAACATATAGAAATATACAGGGTAGCTTTGGCGAAGAGGTGGCATAAAGAGCATACGAAGGAGATGTATTTTACACACAGCAGATTTTTTTTTGTCACAGAAAAAGCCACCTATTTAAACGACGGTGAGTAGAGAGAAGTAATTTTGTTCTTTAGATTGTTGAAAGCTGCGCACATCACACTAAACACTATTGCAGGATAAGTGCTCAGATTTTACTGTACATCAGGGCAGGAGCTGTTATTAATAAGTACTGTATACCTTCAAATGACCTCTTGTTTCGTTATAGTTTCCATTGACTTAGATGTTTGTTTTACACATCTTTATTTCCTCCAAAATCCATTAATATCTGAGACAATCAAATCAAAACGTGACAGATGGAATAAAAGTAAGTAAACTATTAAATATCCCGAAAATAAGCACCATAGCTGTTTATACATTTATCCCACTGCGGCAGAAGACGGTCAGTGCCTTCATGAATAAATGTGTGCCGTGGCCTAAGAAACATGATTGTACCCAGGTGTGCTCCTCTTCGTCCGAAGTAAATCGGCGGCCACGAATGTCTTTCTCCGTGGCTTTAAAAATAAGTTAATCGTACGGGGACAGATCGGAACTGCATGAGGGACGCGTAAGGGCTTCCCAGCGAAACTTCTGCAGCGTAGTCGAAGAAGTCTTGGTAGCATGTGGGCGGGCATTATCCTGCAACAGAATGATGCCGTCCGTCAACATTCCTGGGCGTGTGGACTTATGGCGCGTTTCAGTTTATGCACAGAGCCCACGCACCTCTGTGCGTTAATTTTAGCGACGTGTTCCAGAAAGTGAAAGAGCAGCAGGACCTTGCAGTCAAAGAAAACGGTCATCATGACTTTCCCGGAGCTCATTAGAGTAATTTTAATTACTGCAAGTTGTATTGCTGTGGACGTGTAAATTAAACAAGGCTTTAATCTTGATGGAAGGTAAAAAATGGTTCAAATGGCTCTGAGCACCATGGGACTCAACTGCTGTGGTCATCAGTCCCCTAGAACTTAGAACTACTTAAACCTAACTAACCTAAGGACATCACATACACCCATGCCCGAGGCAGGATTCGAACCTACGACCGTAGCAACAGCGCGGCTCCGGACTGGAGCGCCTAGAACCGCACGGCCACCGCGGCCGGCGATGGAAGGTAGAAACTCTTTTCGCTACATATTATTTTTCTTGAATCCATTGCCTCCCGCACCATAGTTTGAACGTATGACAGTTTCACATGCATTCACTGTAAAAAATAAAATGAAATAAAAATGAAAGTCAGATGGCCAGAAGGATTAATGAAATCACCAAAAATATTACCTACAGCAGAACACCGTTTATATAAGCAACATATTACAGTATGAAAGTAAGTGCAAAGTTTATTGCGGAATGTTTTAGCGCATGAAGTGTGGATTTAGGAACGTGATGGACTGTAACTATGTGGGATACAGGTTACGATCTGGGCGTGCTAAAATCATACAGGTTCTGGATGTTGTCTGCTGCATCTCCCATTATATTTGATGCACCTGGATCTCTACATTATGAGCACTATGAGGACGATGCAGCTGTCATACAGATTGTCCCACTCATGTTATGTTGCCAAGACGTTTCACGATTGTTGGTCATACACTGACACTGTCCCTGAGACAAGCCCGTGACAACCTATAGTGTGTGACTGTGAATTATCCCACTGTAAATCGTTCCTGGAAGAGCTGTCGTGAAGGATAGGACACGAAGTCTTAGGACATCTCTTACATAGTGTAGCCACGTCACTGTCCCTTGTGGTGACTCCGTGTCATATGCACTGGTCGTTGGACCAGCACACCCGAAGAGGGAGCGTAGTGTCATAACACATTAAATGTGGCATCGAGACACTCACCACGGTAATTCACTCACAGCCAGATTCAGTGCTGTAACGCAACGTGAACTCGTCCCAAGGGACCACTTCGTCAAGTCCGCATCGCTCTGAAGTGCGCTTTGATGATATTACTGCAATCGGACGTGGTGGTGCTTAGGTGTTAGTGGCAGAAATAGTGGTGAGGGTAGATGCCAGGACATATAACACTGCTGCCACTTGGACAAGATGCTGCATCTATCTGAGCTTTCCAACGGTAAGGGCGAAGTCCATAGACTGTTAAAATATGGATTGATTCATGTAGGTGATGAGAAATGGGGTAATTATTTCGCCCACTACATACCAATGCCGCTGCGCTTTATCGATGGATAGTAGCACCACGACATACTCCAAATAACACGGCGATAATTAAGCGATTATGTGCCTGTGTTTTAGCAGCGTGTCGCTTCTGACAGTAAACTGACCACTCCTTGTAAATGCATAACATTTTATTGGTGTATCACCTCAAGGTGTGTCAGTCGTTATATGAGCGAAACTTGGTACAGCCTTTCAGTAGCAGTCGTGTATGAGACTACACATAAAAGAGAAACCCACTGTTATGGTTGCTTTGAAAGAGCACGGCCTACTTCCCTCTCCATCCTTCCCTAATTCGATGGGAACGATGACCTTGGTTGGTGGTCTCATCCCCTAAATCAACCAACCAACCAACGCCATACACGCTAACGGCCATCTGTCTGATGCAGCATAAAACATGATTCATCTGGCAGGGCCACCAACACCACTCAATGGACGTCCAGTTGCCGTTCTGGCGTGCAAATTCCAGCCTTCACCGCCGGTGAACAGCAGTCAGTATGGTTGCCTTAACCAGGCGCCTTCAGCAGAAGCCCATATGCAGCAACGCTCGCTGAACGGTCGTTGAGTAGACGCTGCTGGTTGTCCTGTTTTTCTTCTGGACGGTCAGTCGCACGTCTGTGCGCCTGTAACTCTTGTCATGGTGCAACACACTTCCCTCAGCTCCGGATTTGGTAGCGCAGTTTTGCCATGCACGGTATATACTTCAACCACGGCGGTACTTGAACGGTTTACAAAATTAACCGCTTAGGAAATGCTTCCACCCTTGGCCCAAAAGCCAGTAATCATGCCCTTTTGCACGTCAGATTAAACGCTCCGTTTCATTTCTGCATTACGACAACGACTGCACTATTTCCTCTCACCGCCCCCTCCCTCCCCCCCACCCCTCGCGACATGCTTCGAATACTCTGCACTGTTAGTGATGTCACATTCCGTCTGTGAGTGATTATTGCACGATGACGTCGAACATAGGTGGTGGTCACATTAATGAGATTGGACCGTTTAAAAATGTGTGTCTGTATACCACATTTTCTTCACAATCATTGGACCTATTTGAATCAAACTTGGTACACATATACATTACTGTCACGCAACAATCGCTGTCGGGTAAAACCACATACTTACCAAATAGGTGGACGTGAGAATGCAGTGAAACCCCAGATGCACGAATACCCACACCTTAGTAACAATAAAGAACAACCGCCTTCAGCCAAAAATCGTGATTTTATTATAACGCACGACGCATTTCTAGCCCTCGAGGCCTATCTTCAGGTGCTTTGACAGTCTACATCAACTTCACAACTCGTTTAATTCTGGACCTTGCAAGATCACATTGTTATTTTACAAAATGCCACATTTGAAATACATGTTTATAAAGCTATAACAAATCGGAAAATAACTTACTGTTTTCAGTAGTAGGTGTATGGACCTGGAATGTTTATGTACAAACACTCACTTTCTTTTAAACAGCACAGTTCAAAAAATTGTTCAAATGGCTCTGAACACTATGGGA
Organism: Schistocerca cancellata; assembly: GCF_023864275.1. Lineage (NCBI taxonomy): Eukaryota > Metazoa > Arthropoda > Insecta > Orthoptera > Acrididae > Schistocerca > Schistocerca cancellata. Next base: position 37,319,628 of record NC_064629.1, read on the forward strand.
CTCAACATCTGATGTCATCAGTCCCCTAGAACTTAGAACTACATAAACCTAACTAACCTAAGGACATCACACACATCCATGCCTGAGGCAGGATTCGAACCTGCGACCGTAGCGGTCGCGCGGTTCCAGACTGTAGCGCCTAGAACCGCTCGGCCACCCCGGCCGGCAAACAGTACAGTTGCAAAACATGAAGGGCTTACGTTATTACATACTTATTTCTGTAAGAGAAAATAAACTTTTAAAATTACTGAAAAATTTGTGACTGCTGATCTCTGTTTGTTCATTCAAAAAGTTTTCTGAAGCTTTTTCTATATGTAACATTATTCCTAATTGCTCTAACAGATCAAGTTTTTTACCATTGTTTGCTGTATGGAGAATAGTTCTGTTACGGATGTCATTTAGTTTGTGTTTTTTAAGGTGCATGTGGTTAGCTTTTATAGATTTATCAAAGTAGTTAAATCTAAAGGCATCAGTGCGCTCTTGGTACGTGTATGAAAGTTCTTCCTGTTTTGCCTATGTAAAATGCAGGGCAGCTGTTACACTGTAAATTGTACACTCCACTTTGTTCTGGTATATGAGTGTTTACGTTTATTGTGTGAGATAAGTGGTGTCCCACTTTGATGTTTGTGGAGAAAGAAATTTTTTATATCTTGCCAGGCCAACAATTAAACGAAATGTAAAGTTGATGTGGACTGTCAAAGCATCTGAAGATGACACTCCAGGGCACGAAATGCATCGTGCATTATAATAAAATCGCGATTTGTGGCTGAAGGCAGTTGTTCTTTATTATTACGATAATAATACAGTCACGGAAGAAACACTGCGAACAATGGATAAGATCAAGTACCCATACTTTAGTCACCCAGTACACACCATATTTCGCAGACAGTATCCGCAAGTGCTACCGAATGCATCTACAAAAATTGCTAGACGCGTGAAAGATCTCTTGCGCGCGTCGTTCGGTGATGATCGTGTGCTCAGCCGCCACTTTCGTCATGCTTGGCCTCCCAGGTCCCCAGACCTCAGTCCGTGCGATTATTGGCTTTGGGGTTACCTGAAGTCGCAAGTGTATCGTGATCGACCGACATCACTAGGGATACTGAAAGACAGCATCCGACGCCAGTGCCTCACCATAGCTCCGGACATGCTTAACAGTGCTGTTCACAACATTATTCCTCGATTACAGCTATTGTTGAGGAATGATGGTGGACATATGTAGCATTTCCTGTAAAGAACATCATCTTTGCTTTGTCTTACTTTGTTATGCTAATTATTGCTATTCTGATCAGATGATGCGCCATCTGTCGGACATTTTTTGAACGCTTGTATTTTTTTGGTTCCACTAAAACCCCATGTCATTTCAAGCATCTGTCTATTTGTACCTCTCTATCTACATTATTCCGTGATTTTTTCAGTTTTCAAATTTATACTGACTTTTTGATCACCCGGTATATTGCAAGACACTTAACATGTTGTCAAGGTCAAAGTTGGCTACAAATTAAGAAAAATATTGTCTCCCGACAAAATGCCAGATGTAAACTCACCATCTTACAAGAGGTCAATAAAGAATCGTGGGAGCACTTCATATTTAGTAAAAACAGGCTCACCAATGTAATACTATTTTCAATAAATAATTTGTGCTCACACGATTATTTACTGATGTGTTACGAGATCATGATTTTACATCAGGCATTTCGTGGGGAGACAATATTTTTCTTAATTTATGGTCAACTTTGAGCGTGACAACATGCTAAGTGTCTTGAAATATATGTTTAGGACATAAAATCAAATACTAGAAAATGGCATAAGATGCATAAACCGGACTTGTGCTTCGATAAACAATAAAACAGTCAAATGTTTCCCTTCAAAAAATATTGTATGGATGTTGCTCAGCAACATCAAAAACTGTTTAGTCACAGGATCTACTAGAAACAGGTCATGCAGCTGAGATATATGGAATAAACACGAGGGACAAATTAACATTGCAGTAGTGCCCTGCACCATATAGTGTTTTAGTCCCTGCTCGCGAATTCGCTGATGATCCTCATCTATAAATAGAGAAGTTTATCGATAAATATTAGTCTCTCTTTGAGTACGACTGCCTCAGACGGGTCGTTAGACGTTTCGGTGTCGGTTTTTCTGCTTAAGGAGAACTTTTCTGAGAGTCAGTATGGCCAATGCAGGCAATGAAACGGTGAAGTATTGGAAAAGCAAAAGGATGAATTTTGCCTACTTTCTTGCTACTGTTTAAGTCGCTTCTTCAAATAAATATTACTCCACGTAAACAATGTTGGTGCAGACACTGGAATTATTTGACTACTACACCCTTATGTTTTTTTAAAGAGGAATAATCCAGTAGATAACTTTAAGGAAGCTAAAAAATTATGGCCAGTGTGGACCTGTAGAAAAGCACTTTCCATAACCAACCAACTCAAATATTAAAATACTTAGATACTAAACCACACACTTTTTATACTGAACATTTCACTTCAATAAAGCCTCTTTCTTACTGGAATTTACTTTCAAAAGCTATTACTATTTGAACTAACTTTGTATTGTCATCTAACAGATTCTAGTAACTTTGCTTCACTCTGGCTGAATTTTACGTAAGCAAACTTTTACTATGACACTTTGCAATAATTAAGAAAACTTTTTTTAAGAAAAACAAAAATAGTTTGACTTTATTTATCTGTAATGTGCTTAAGTATGGACGTGTTATTATTCTAACTAAAATTTTCGTTACGTCTTTCAGTTTAACATCTAAGACAACTTCGTGCAATTTTGTCATATGATGACATGGACACCGTGGCTGTTGTTTGAAGACAGATGTTGATGGTGTTAGGACAGCAACCAGTCACAAATTTACTTTCAGTTCCTTTATTCAAATGGTACCGTTACCGGTTTCGAATCGTTGTGATTCATCCTCATACGGTTTACACGCTTTCTTTGTGACATGTGGTGTGTTCTGTACAGATTAATTGTCCTAAAATATAAATAATACATAATTATAAACCCACCACACACAGATGGTTGCGTTACAGATATTCGTTGCATGTGACGTACGTGCAACGTCGGTTTGGAGTGTTTGTTTTCATAACATTCGTCCAACAGATGAGAATACATTCCCACTGCATTCTTATTGTTGCACACGTAAATTGTTCTCACTGAACACTTTAGATTTCTCACTGAGAAGATTTCTACCACGCACCACATGTTTTGATACATACAAAGAGCTTACAAACATGAGTGTCAAAGATGCTATGATATATCGTAATATTTGACGATGATGTCCTATGTTTGGAAAGGATCATATATTCATTTACACAACTGTAATGCCCTTTACACTAGTTCAGAGACATTGAATTTTTGAGTTGATATTGTTAAATTAATTATATATATATATATATATATATATATATATATATATATATATATATATATATATAACAATATCAACTCAAAAATTCAATGTCTCTGCACTAGTGTAAAAGGCATTACAGTTGCGTAAATGAATATATGATCCTACCAAACATAGGACATCATCGTCAAATGTTATATTTATTATATAATTTATTATTGTATAGGTAAAATAGTACATTATTTAATTACATTTAGCATCATGAGAATTATAGTCACATTTAAATTTGCTACTTGATCTGCAGATAGGCACACTAATATTATTTGCTTTGGAGGTTGTAAAATAATTTTTGGAAATGTTTCAGGAAAGGGTAGTTAACTAACTCTGTTTTTTCATGAAGGATATAGTCTGGGGTGCTATTTTGGTGGATGTGTATTTCTATTTCTTCTAATACATTCATAGTGGCTCCTTTTTCTGCTAGATGTAAAATTTTTAAGTTGTCCTCAATGTTTCCCACTGAATGGTTTTCTTCAGCAATATGGGCTGCAAATGCTGATTTGTTCAACTTACCAAGTCTTAAAGCATCAATATGTTCTTTGTATCTAATTTCTAAACTTCTGCCTGTCTGTCCAATGTTTGAGTTTGTATATTCCTGATAAACGGTAGGGACTCTTGGAGAAATTTTAATTTATTGTTTGTGGAAAAGCTGATTGTGATATTTTACTTGTTAAATAAGTTTGCCATTCGGAATGAAAGTGGGCCTATGCTTGGAAGAGTAGCATATTTACGTTTGGCTTCTGTGGCACACTGATTTGGCTTGAAGTGACTGCTGTGAAGTTGATCTGTGGTTTTTGTCTGCATTTTGTTATGGAGTTGTTCTATTATTGTGTGTTTATATCCATTATTTGAGCAACTGTTTTAATTATATTGGTTTAATTTTGTTAGTCTGTCACTCATTGGTACTTTTTTAATTCGGTGTAGCATCGTTCTGAAATATGCCATTTTTTGTTGGCGGGGGTGGCAAGATGAGTTGTCAATACTGACATCCGTGGTGGCAGGCTTTCTGTAAATACTAAATTGATGTTTATTGTTACATTTGCAAATTTTCAGGTCAGGAAAGTTAATGCTTTTATTAGTTTCATGTTCAACTGTGAATTTAATGTTTTTGTGCATTTTGCTTAGACCTGCTGCTAATGTATCTATTTCATTGCTTGTACCATTAAAAAGCAAGATTGTATCATCAACGTATCTTCTGTAGTAGATTATTTTGTTTGAGATGTGCTCGTTGGTTCAGAGGAATTTTTGTTCCATATGGTTGATGTAAATGTCAGCCAATGTCCCAGCTAAGCTACTTCCCATTGCCAAACCATGTTGTTGGTACAGTTTGTTGTTGAAGCTAAAGTAATTATGCTCTAGAATAAGTGAAAGTATTTCTACGACTTCACAGATCTCTGCAACACTAATTTTCTTATATTTAAGCAGATTGATTCTTATAATGTTAATAGTCTCTTTGACAGGGATGTTCGTGTATAGACTGACTATGTCTAGTGATGCTAATTTAGCTGTTGGTGGGATGTGGATGTCTTTAATTAAGCTTATGATGAAAATATATATGAACTCTTTAACTTTATGATGCAAAATTGCATTTAAATTCACTCTAATGAGTTTACACTCTTCCACTACTGACACGTAATTTCATCACTACAGGATTTAGTCCCTCACACACATATATCTCATTATTTAGACAAAAACAATTTAAATGGTGTTTCTTTATATTAACTTGGCACTTCTTTAGCCTGTAAAAAAGGATACCCGGCTTACTTAAACAGCAGGAAGGAACCCTATACAGGTGTATGATTACGATGAAAGAACAGAGTGAACCAGTTTCTTTGAAGTTCAAGAATGATTATACACTAATAAAACACAGTTTAAATTAATGGTTCACGCTGTACAAGAGTAGTATACCAAATAATCTTATCTGGTGGCTGTAGGGTTGGGTGTGGCCAACGACTATAGCGGCTACACTACCCACAGTACGGCCTGCAAGTATTTTGCTGTTTGGGCTCAATTTCCCTTCTTAGTGTCGTTCAGTTTTGCGTACAGTAGACTAATAACTCACAGCTATGCCGTAAGCCGTTTGCAGTCTTCATCCGAGGCATTTTTGTGCAAATTTGCAAGCAAAGCTTCTCCTGCTCCACAAGGATGTTGCCTCAATCACTGCTGCCTACCGACTGTATGACTTACTTCCCGCGGTTGCTCTAGGTAGCGCACCAGTTTGCCCTTGCCACCTTTTCCACTCCAAAGAGCCACTTTCTTTTCAAACAAAAGTACACTGGCGTTTACATAACACCTACTTCTTACATTGTTCCTAAGCGTGACCACTTCTTACAGTTGTCAAATTTACATCAGCACGAACAGTTTATACACACAAATATTTTTAAGTACAAAATGTCATCGGAAAATTATTTGACGTAATAAACAATTTACATAGTATTTTACATATATTACTCACATACAATGCAAAGAACTTCAACCTCCGGTAAAGCACATTTTACTTTACATGTACAGAAAATATATTACCAATAAGCGAAAATTTTAAAGCAAGAAAATATAAAAATTTAGAAGAACCATAAACAAATAGTGTTATATGTGAACTTTAGAATGCTATCTTGTAGGCAAACCTTCTCGTGTTGTTTTCATTAAACCAGAGAAATCAGATTCCATTCGATTGGTGGTGAGTGATCTATGAAATGCGGAAAAGTCAAGAATGGACATTTAATGGAGATGCTATGCAATGAAACGACTTAATTTGATGAAATATTATAATATTCAGTACTAATTTTGATTACATTACAACATAATGCATTATTAATTTTGAGAAATTATGTCAAGTTACTCTTCAATGGAGCAGAAGAAGATGTCCAACAGAAAGTTACTCGATTCAGTCTTCGTCTCTTCCAAAATATCAGCAAGTCGATGAACACATGTATAGTCGTGTGCCTGACTTTTCTGCAATACTGTCAAATCTTTAAATTTCATTAATGTTTTCTGTTGTATTCTCCTTTTGTATAGGCAGGTAGAAAAAGAGAACAGTTGACTAACACTCACAGTCAAATAACACAACATATTACTTAGTAGTTAATTACTCTTATCTTTATAGCTCTCCAATGCTGTGACTGACGGGAGCACGCGTAGAATTATTTACACAAGGATACAGTAACTCCCGATTTCCACAGTAAACAAAGAAGCAGTCGAGGGCACTGAGCTGCGTGACATGGAAATTCTGTAGGTCTCACTCTCTAAATGCAGTTGTTACTAACACTGTCCGTTAGACACACCTAAACACTCTGAATATACGACTCTAACATGTGCTCGACAGAGCCACGACGCGAAGACTGTGTCCACTGGAAGCAGAAAGTTGACTCGATCTTAACTTGAGACGGAACTGCTGCGCTCGTCCCTTGCGGCCGTATTTCAGAACCACTAAGTGGCAGTGGCGCCTTGCAGCTCCCTGGAGGCACGGCACGAGCCACGTCCGGACCTTCGCCGACGCCGGTACTGCGTTGACGAGCTCCGGCTTTGTGCTGGTCGACTGCTGGTGTGACATAATCGGCGACCGACGACACCGCAGTTTCTCTCGTTCTATAATTACATTCATACAAACAAACAAACACAGTCCGAACAGGCGTTGAAGGCCCGACGGTACCGACCGGCCGCCGTGTCGTCCTCAAACCTTAGGTTTCTACGGATACGGAAGGGCATACACCGGTCCCCCGACAGCTTGAATTACACATACAAGCATGTAAATGAAAAAAGTGCAAAAGGATATACATGGGTACTCTAAATTAAACAGGCAGACACATACATTTTAGTGGGCATACTCACACTCTTTTGACCTATTAACATTTTTGCAGCAATGTGTTCCATTATGTACTGAGATGGTTATCACTGTTGATCATCCTTCTCATCTTTTCTAAACTGAGAAATAATCATTTTGTTTTCTGTTCATAACGTTACAGGGAAGAAACCTCTGTAAAAAAAAAAAAAAAAAGTTCGGAACACTATTAATAAGTTCTTAATCTAAGTGGCCGTGCCAAGGTAGACTGTTCTTAACAACAAAGCAAGATATTGATGTTGTTGTCTCGTTTCTATCGTAGATTGAATTTCCGCGCTTACAACGCCCCGCACTCCATCTAGCTACATTAGAAGGAACCCGTTGAGTCCGAGGTCACAAGTTCAATCTTTAGTAAGGCTCATTTGAAAGTGCTGTGTTAACACTTATGACAGGAAAAATGTTAGCTGCTAGCCGCGCGGGATTAGCCGAGCGGTCGATACGCTGCAGTCGTGGACTGTGCGGCTGGTCCCGGCGGAGGTTAGAGTCCTCCCTCGGGCATGGGTGTGTGTGTTCGTCCTTAGGATAATTTAGGTTAAGTAGTGTGTAAGCTTAGGGACTAACGACCTTAGCAGTTAAGTCCCATAAGATTTCACACACATTTGAACATTTTTTGTTAGCTGCTAATGATTCACCATTTGCATCAGGAGGGTGACAGACGATGGATGCCTAGGAAGTACAGAGATCAAGCTCCTATGGGATGTATTCAGTACCACACTTCGCAAAATGCATATCGTCGACATTCAAGAAATGTTCAAAACAAATCATTAACTTGCACCATGAACTTCGAATGAAAAATGGCATGATACAGTGATCACAGCAGCACCTCCAGGGAGCTGCTCGACGTTCAGCTAGGTATCCACTCTTAAAGAATGCGTACAACATGACATTGGTATAATGGGTTGGTGAGAACTGATGAAATGTGATGGGATGCAACCGAATGCGAACCGGTCGCTGTGGCCGAGCGGTTCTAGGCGCTTCAGTCTGGAACCACGCGACCGCTACGGTCGCAGGTTCGAATCCTGCCTCGGACATAGATGTGAGTGATGTCCTTAGATTAGTTAGGTTTAAGAAGTTTTAATTCTAGGAGACTGATGACCTCAGATGTTAAATCCCATAGGGCTTAGAGCCATTTGAACCGAATGCGAAACAGTCTGTCGTGGAGGTTATCGTGAGACTGGCTATCCATCAATGCATAGCTGCAGATATTACGGTAATATGTTTTATAGGTACGGAAAAAAGCAAACATCCAGAGTCTGAATTTGTCCAGCGGTTCCGGCTGGTATGAATTGCAATGGCACACACTTTTCAGGAGAGAAAATTTGTTCTAAAGCAGTAGGATTTTTATATATAGACCAGGAATGATGAAATAGCAAGTTATTTTGACCAGCTATTGGCCAAAAGCAATGCTCATACCATGGATGCAGTCCTTTTACACACATTTTCCCACTCTTGCTTGCTGTGACATAAATATTCCCTACTGCCCTTGCAAGATAACACACACAAGAAAGTATAGTAGGGAGTAGAGCACCTCTAACTTCTCGCAGCACAGTAAATAACTTTCCAGCCAATTTACCGTCCAGATTAACAGTCGGCTAATTGTATACGACTGTGTAAAGACATTGATATTAGTTGATCTTGATACAACTGTCTTGGTACACCTAATTTCCAGGATTTCCTTTATATGCGTTTCTTCTCCAAATCCCTGTTGGTGGGACTTGGAAACAAATCACTTACCGAACGATACGGTAAGTTTGTTATCTACAAATTTTCGGGCCGTTTCCGCAGTTTACTCTGCATCGTCAACTTGACGCATTGTTGAAATTTCATTGTCTTACGGCTCCCAATTCTGTAGCACTCTTTGAACTTACGGAACCATCCACTGTTTCCCTTGAAATCACTGTAATCTATGTCGCGCGCCATTTGATGTACATAATGTAGTAGGTCACTATCATGCACAATCTGTAAATTGTATCGACCATCCTGAAAACTCACAAACACCTATTTTTGTAACAAATTGAATATCCGCAGGTTTTCTTATGCACTACGCGATCATATTGCTACGGACTTATTCGAAATCTGTTCACAATGTTGTTTTTACTAGGCTGGGGCTGATCTTCCATGTACGTAATTATGTTTAGTACCCGCTCGTTGGACAACGATTGTCCTTTGCTGCCTTTGCTGCGTTTCACTGGAGACGGGATTTGTCTCCCTGTCCGACAAGGATGGTGAACTACATGGCTCGATACCTGTTTCATTATCAATTTTACTTCCTGAGCGCGTATCATCATCGTTGTGCTTCTCATGTGCATTGTCCGCACAGTCGAGCGTATACGACACCACGCATTCCACTGACTCATCTTGCAGAAAGGCTATTAGTTCATATGCCACTTCTGTCTCACTCTGCGAATTTTTCAAGAAGTGTCAACGTCAGCAACTGTTGTTGTTGATATAATGCAATGTTTGTTTTGTTTACATTTGCCATTGCTCTGCTCTGTATTGACACCATTACCACTGCAACACTGTTGTGAGTTACTCGTCGAATAAGCAGGTCGACTTCTCTCCACAGCCTCATACTGTGCTCACCATTGGATACCTCCAGTCCCACCCTCTGTTGCCATTAACAGCCAAAATTGTGGTTGCTTTTCTTTTCCCTCTTCATTATCCCGCCTTCCATTTACTTTAAGAAGGTTAATAGATCGTCCACTTTTTGATCGATTTCCGTTCTATTGATACGAGAGGATGTTCGTGAACTCGATCGCGAGACTGGTCTCGCTCCGTTCTGAACCTTGCAGTGCGGTATGTTTGCGAAACCTTCATCGTGCCGTGACACGACGTCGTCTTCGTCTGCCTCAACTTGGATTTGATCCCAAACATTTGTGTGGTCGTCGCTCTAACTTGAGTTTGGCTGTTCTGCAGGAACAGCCGTCAGACCCTCTCCCTTATTTGCGAAAATTTCTGCATGATTGCCCTCCGTGGTCTCTATCCTAATAATTTCAGCATGTTTTTTCTGTACCCGAGCCTTATTTCCCGTAATCTTACGGAACAGTATACAACCTACACATAATTTTAAACTTCGCGGAATAAGAGAAATGATTTGCCAAAAACTAACATGGCTATAAAATTTCTAATCACAATACCCAACATCAATCGCATAAAAAGAAAGAAAGAAAAAAAGAACTTCCGAAAATTCAACGCTGTTGTCGACGCAACAGTAAAAACAAACAGATGTAGTACAGGACACCGAAACATATAATACATGTACAAGCTCCAGTCAATAATAGCCGCAGTAATCTGTAACTAGCACGCATCTAAAATAATTTGCCACAGTTGTTTGCAAAACGGTTTTTTACAAGAACGTAGAATTGTACCTTAAATTTCTGACTGCGAATAAATAACTAAAAAGAGAAGTCTGTAATTCATTTGTGTCTTAAAAATAGAATAAACCTGACTGCGTAAAATTACTTATGTTCATTTCTGACTGCCGGTAGAATCTCCCGAAGGCCGAACCCTGAGCAGGATTCGCCAATTTATGCAAAACCCCGCGTGTGTAAAATTATATATCGTTACCGGAGCCAGAAACTGTCTACACTCCGACGCAATGCTTAAGATCAAATGTTAATACACTGAACACAACGTAGATAGGCTATCTGAAATTTAGCCATAACATGAGGTCCGAAGATGGGGAATTGCTATAAAATCAATTCATAACTATATTTTAAAAATAACTGTTGATGAAATTGAGATGAAGAAAACACCACCTACTTAAAATGAAATTCAAATAAAAATAAGCTGTTGATTTACTAGAAAAGTTAGTCCTTGGGCACAAGAAAGCCAACAGATTGTCAATACGAGTCTAACATGATAGATAATTAATGAGCACAAGTATGATGTCCAGGGAAGTATAATGGATTCCTTCAGTGATGCGAATAATGCCCGCGATTCTGAATTTTACTATGCAGTGGTCAGTTGTCAGAACTAAAATGAAAAGAACCCATTTTGGACTGGAATCTAACGGCACTGCGGCATCGGTGTACCCTTATAAAATGGTAAACTCTAACCCAACGAACCGGTGCTGCACAATATGCTCACAAATCTCTTGTCCCGATGGAAGAGAGGACGTGGGTCTGCGCGAGATCTGCACTAGTGCAGAGTATGCGGATCGTGCTAAGTCATCAGGATGGCGTCCAACCGCAGGACACCAGATTTATCTCCCCCATCAGCGATCGAGCGTGTCAAGTCGCCTCTAAGACGATCGAGTCAACTCCCCGTTTGCGCCATCACGACAGCAAGCTCCGATCAGGAAAAATGTGGTTTACTTCTGTCCGATGGGGTAAAACTGCAATGTTAAATAATACCCCACCACGGAATATATCGAGTAGAGGGCTAGTAAACGCACGATCTCCTCTAAAAGTTCGTTGAGGGAATTACCGTCTGATGTCAAGAGGCGATAGGCGAATCAGAGCTCTGTTTATACAGCTCATAATTTCCAACACGAGAAGCGAACCCGGCAGGAACTCCACCAGTTTCTGCTCCCACAGCAACAGGCCTAGCCTCTTCAATAATAGTAAGTTCTCTCCAGATGTTATCATGTGGAAGGCCAGCCATTAAGACTCAAATCCACTAGAAGGGCGCCGGACAGTAATGTGCACCACTACACCGAAAATCCCATCCTTGTTTGAGTGACACGACAGGACCGTACACCAGAACACCGAAAATCCCATGCTTGTTTGAGTGACACGAGAGGACCGTACACCACTACACCGAAAATCCCGTCCTTGTTTGAGTGACACGAGGCTCCCAAAAGCCTCACTCGAGGGGCTCTGCTGTCCCTGTAATTCACGGATTTAAGCCTCTGACTGGCGAGGGGACTGCCCCGTTATGCCCAGTGTTCTGTGAATCGGTCATTCCACAACTCCAGGAAAAGCGAACTGCAAGGCTTCCACGAATTCCCTTGGTCAAAGCGCCCTTAGTTCAGACAGACAACGCCTGCACTTCTATCAAATACAATACTCAGAATTAAGTTTGGCAATCAGAGTTAAATAAATGATGAAATAACGTGTCCCGCATGTCTCCAGTCATAAAAAGGAGCAGATAGTGTTAGCTTATTAATGGAAGCAAGGAAGCCACTGACTTGTAATCTTTCATCCTTTTCATGTGGCCATCTGCCAACACATAGTACAGGTTTCTTCCAATTTATAGGCCACATTTAAACATTTTACAGCACATAACCTATACTACAACACATTGCACATGGTCTTGCTAAATGCTGTATATCGGAAGGAGGGATCATGAGAGCTGCGGAGGTTGAGAGTAGAGTGGGATGCTGTAGTGGGAATTAAGTTAAGGTTGGTGCTGAGGCACTGCGTGTGTGTGTGTGTGTGTGTGTGTGTGTGTGTGTGTACAGCATCCAAAGATACAATGTGAATGATGCTAGTATCTTCGGTACTCGGTACGCAGGAGAGTGACTTAAAGAGTCGGAAGTTGAGAGCAGAAAAGTTCAGACGAAAAGTGACTATCAAAGCGCCTGCAAGTAACTGTAAGTAAGCGGCATGGTGACAAAATGTATGGCAATGCGTTGTGGATGTGAGGGGCAGGCTTTTGGATGGGCTGAAGTACAAAGTTTATTCTACGGGAAATTTCAAGAGGATTATTGGAAGAAGTGTACTGTGTGCCCAAGTACATTAAAATTTGCTAATAATTGAAAGAAGTGCCTTCGCCCAAATAACTGTTGCCCCAAACCATTACGTCGTGCCAACTTCAACTCCATCTCAAAGTAAGACATCTAACTACGTGATTACTCTGCTATTTACAATGAAGTGCCTGGCAGAGGGTAAACTGTACCATTTCAGACGTTTAGAAAAGTGGAAGACTTTTCAACGTCGTACAATTAGTCTTGATTAATACCGTGGTTATATAATCTTAATCCTAGTCCTGTGTTAATGATTTTCCTCCGTCATTTTTACCAACAGAAGGATCCCTTTTCCAACCGTTAAAATAGACATATGTCACATTATTAAAAGAAAAAGTGAACCAAAAAGTAAAACTTAAATTTTTTTCTTTCAATCAATTTTGCCAACTAGTTGACATTAGAACATCAATTCTGAAATTTAACTATATTCATGGCATTTCTGTGAAAGAAGTTTGTAGGTAATAATTAACTGTACACTTCACTTTAGAGTACTGATACTTTATTTTCTTGATCGTCTACAATACAAACAGATCGAAAACACTATAAACACGGTTAGTAGACGTAGCACGCTTCCGACAACAGCACACACTCCTACGCTACACCGCGGTAGGTAGAGGCCGACTGGCGACTGGAGAGCACGGTCTTCTGGAGTTGGTCGTTCGCCACGCTGCCGCCCGGTTAGTGTGGTGCGACCAGCGAGCTGGGGTCGCTACAAGTTCGTTGAGTTTTTCTGGTAAACTGTAGTAAAAGTTTATACTGTGATTGAAGAGTTTTACTCAGTTACATATATTAATTGATTTTTTGTGCTGAGCTTTCAAATGGTTCGCTAGCCGCGATGGTCGAGCCGTTCTAGGCGCTTCAGTCCGGAACCGCGCGACTGCTACGGTCGCAGGTTCGAATCCTGACTCGGGCATGGATGTATGTGATGTCCTTAGGTTGGTTAGGTTTAAGTAGTTCTAAGATCTAGGGGACTGGTGACCTCAGATGTTAAGTCCTATAGTGCTCAGAGCCCTTTGAACCATTTTTTCAAACGGTTCAAATGGCTCTAAGCACTATGGGACTTAACATATGAGGTCATCAGTCCCAGAGAGTTAGAACTACTTAAACCTAACTAACCTAAGAACATCACACACATCCATGCTCGAGGCACGATTCGAATCTGCGACCGTAGCAGCAGCTCGGTTTCTGACTTCAGCGCCTAGAACCGCTCGGCCACAGCGGCCGGCTGCTGAGCTTTACTTTTGTATTTTCGTCGATGTCTTTTTTTTATGCTAACTGTGACGTTATTTGAACTAATCAATTATGTTTCCTGGTAATGAATTTTAGTCATTTGAACGAAATGTTTACTAAAATACAGTGATAGCAAACATTATTCTAAGGCCCCGTTTCTCGATCATTAACGCATCACGTGCTGCAGCTTGTAAATTAGTTTAGTTTTAAATGATTCTAGAGTGCTCAGTGTAATGGTAATTAACTATTCAAAATCTTATACTCATTTGCAACTTCAATGGAATTTTCTCTGCTGTAACGACTGTTGTCGCCTACGTACGTTTCATTAATTGTTACATAAATTCAATTTCAATCAAACAGGACCAGTTTGTTAACTATTGTCCTTAAAGAGGCTGGCAAACGCAATATTTCATCTAGTTATTACCGTTTCACTAAAATTCAGTCTCATAAATATTAACAAATTCGACTAACTAATCAATATAATTATATAGTTTTGTGTCCGCTCGGTATTAGTCAGCGTATGGCAGAAATGAGAACAGCAAGAAACTTCACTTCAGGATTGGTGATCACGAAGCAGATGAAGTTAAGGAATTCTGCTACCTAGGCAGCAAAATAACCCATAACGGATAGAGCAAGGAGGGTATAAAAAGCAGACTAGCACTGCCAAAAAGCACATTCCTGGTCTGGAGAAGTCTACTAGTATCAAACATAGGTGCTAATTTGAGAAAGAAATTTCTCAGAATGTACGTTTGGAGCACGGCATTTTATGGTAGTGAAATATGGACTGTGGGAAAACTGGAGAAGAGAATCAAACCATTTGAGATGTGCTACTACAGAAGAATGTTGAAAATCAGGTGGAATGATAGACTAAGGGACGAGGACGTTCGCCAGAGAATCGGCGAGGAAAGGAGAGTATGGAAAGCACTGTCAAGAAGAAGGGACACGATGATACAACATCTGTTAAGAGATCAGGTAATGACTTCCATGGTAGTAGAGGGTAAAAAGTGTAGAGGAAAACAGAGACTGGAATACATCCAGCAAATAATGAAGAACGTAGGTTGCAAGTTCTACTCTGAGATGAAGACTTTGGCACAGGAGGGGAATTCGTCGCGAGCTGCATGAAACCAGTCAGGATTCAGATAACAAAAAAAGTCTTCTTTGCCATTATAACGACTAGTAGTATACTTGGCTACATTCTTATAGTTCCTATTTTTCGGAATATGTGCCTTATACGATTGTGACGTTTCGTATGATATATTCTTGCTTTAGTGTGAGTATTCCCTTTCTTTTGTTGTGGCGTAAAATCATTTCAGTGTTTCCTACTAATGTTCTTCTACAGGGTGTTTCAAAAATTACCGGTATATTTGAAACGGCAATAAAAACTAAACGAGCAGCGATAGAAATACACCGTTTGTTGCAATATGTTTGGGACAACAGTACATTTTCAGGCAGAAAAACTTTCGAAATTACAGTAGTTACAATTTTCAACAACAGATGGCGCTGCGGTCTGGGAAACTCTATAGTACGATATTTTCCACATATCCACCATGCGTAGCAATAATATGGCGTAGTCTCTGAATGAAATTACCCGAAACCTTTGACAACGTGTCTGGCGGAATGGCTTCACATGCAGATGAGATGTACTGCTTCAGCTGTTCAATTGTTTCTGGATTCTGGCGGTACACCTGGTCTTTCAAGTGTCCCCACAGAAAGAAGTCACAGGGGTTCATGTCTGGCGAATAGGGAGGCCAATCCACGCCGCCTCCTGTATGTTTCGGATAGCCCAAAGCAATCACACGATCATCGAAATATTCATTCAGGAAATTAAAGACGTCGGCCGTGCGATGTGGCCGGGCATCATCTTGCATAAACCACGAGGTGTTCGCAGTATCGTCTAAGGCAGTTTGTACCGCCACAAATTCACGAAGAATGTCCAGATAGCGTGATGCAGTAATCGTTTCGGATCTGAAAAATGGGCCAATGATTCCTTTGGAAGAAATGGCGGCCCAGACCAGTACTTTTCGAGGATGCAGGGACGATGGGACTGCAACATGGGGCTTTTCGGTTCCCCATATGCGCCAGTTCTGTTTATTGACGAAGCCGTCCAGGTAAAAATAAGCTTCGTCAGTAAACCAAATGCTGCCCACATGCATATCGCCGTCATCAATCCTGTGCACTATATCGCTAGCGAATGTCTCTCGTGCAGCAATGGTAGCGGCGCTGAGGGGTTGCCGCGTTTGAATTTTGTATGGATAGAAGTGTAAACTCTGGCGCATGAGACGATACGTGGACGTTGGCGTCATTTGGACCGCAGCTGCAACACGGCGAACGGAAACCCGAGGCTGCTGCTGGATCACCTGCAGCACTAGCTGCGCGTTGCCCTCTGTGGTTGCCGTACGTGGTCGCCCTACCTTTCCAGCACGTTCATCCGTCACGTTCCCAGTCCGTTGAAATTTTTCAAACAGATCCTTTATTGTATCTCTTTTCGGTCCTTTGGTTACATTAAACCTCCGTTGAAAACTTCGTCTTGTTCAACAACACTGTGTTCTAGGCGCTGGAACTCCAACACCAGAAAAATCCTCTGTTCTAAGGAATAAACCATGTTGTCTACAGCACACTTGCACGTTGTGAACAGCACACGCTTACAGCAGAAAGACGACGTACAGAATGGCGCACCCACAGACTGCGTTGTCTTCTATATCTTTCACATCACTTGCAGCGCCATCTGTTGTTGAAAATTGTAACTACTGTAATTTCCAAAGTTTGTCCGCCTGAAAATGTACTGTTGTTCCAAGCATATTGCAACAAACGGTGTATTTCTATCGCTGCTCGTTTAGTTTTTATTGCCGTTTCAAATATACCGGTCATTTTTGAAACACCCTGTATACACTCCTGGAAACTGAAATAAGAACACCGTGAATTCATTGTCCCAGTAAGGGGAAACTTTATTGACACATTCCTGGGGTCAGATACATCACATGATCACACTGACAGAAACACAGGCACATAGACACAGGCAACAGAGCATGCACAATGTCGGCACTAGTACAGTGTATATCCACCTCTCGCAGCAATGCAGGCTGCTATTCTCCCATGGAGACGATCGTAGAGATGCTGGATGTAGTCCTGTGGAACGGCTTGCCATGCCATTTCCACCTGGCGCCTCAGTTGGATCAGCGTTCGTGCTGGACGGGCAGACCGCGTGAGACGACGCTTCATCCAGTCCCAAACATGCTCAATGGGGGACAGATCCGGAGATCTTGCTGGCCAGGGTAGTTGACTTACACCTTCTAGAGCACGTTGGGTGGCACGGGATACATGCGGACGTGCATTGTCCTGTTGGAACAGCAAGTTCCCTTGCCGGTCTAGGAATGGTAGAACGATGGGTTCGATGACGGTTTGGATGTACCGTGCACTATTCAGTGTCCCCTCGACGATCACCAGTGGTGTACGGCCAGTGTAGGAGATCGCTCCCCACACCATGATGCCGGGTGTTGGCCCTGTGTGCCTCGGTCGTATGCAGTCCTGATTGTGGCGCTCACCTGCACGGCGCCAAACACGCATACGACCATCATTGGCACCAAGGCAGAAGCGACTCTCATCGCTGAAGACGACACGTCTCCATTCGTCCCTCCATTCACGCCTGTCGCGACACCACTGGAGGCGGGCTGCACGATGTTGGGGCGTGAGCGGAAGACGGCCTAACGGTGTGCGGGACCGTAGCCCAGCCTCATGGAGACGGTTGCGAATGGTCCTCGCCGATACCCCAGGAGCAACAGTGTCCCTAATTTGCTGGGAAGTGGCGGTGCGGTCCCCTACGGCACTGCGTAGGATCCTACGGTCTTGGCGTGCATCCGTGCGTCGCTGCGGTCCGGCCCCAGGTCGACGGGCACGTGCACCTTCCGCCGACCACTGGCGACAACATCGATGTACTGTGGAGACCTCACGCCCCACGTGTTGAGCAATTCGGCGGTACGTCCACCCGGCCTCCCGCATGCCCACTATACGCCCTCGCTCAAAGTCCGTCAACTGCACATACGGTTCACGTCCACGCTGTCGCGGCATGCTACCAGTGTTAAAGACTGCGATGGAGCTCCGTATGCCATGGCAAACTGGCTGACACTGACGGCGGCGGTGCACAAATGCTGCGCAGCTAGCGCCATTCGACGGCCAACACCGCGGTTCCTGGTGTGTCCGCTGTGCCGTGCGTGTGATCATTGCTTGTACAGCCCTCTCGCAGTGTCCGGAGCAAGTATGGTGGGTCTGACACACCGGTGTCAATGTGTTCTTTTTTCCATTTCCAGGAGTGTATTTAGGCTGACGACGATACCAAAGCGCTGTTTTAAATATAGTGTATTTCATCTTGAAAGCGGTCTTTCTAGGTTTCTCTGACTCTTGCAGTCAACGATGAGCGCATTTAACATCCATTTCTAACAACATCGTCTATATCCACATTTGCACAGCCAACGTTTTGCCTTACGCCTCGAAGGTAAGATACAATCTCCTGTTGTCCATGTTACAGCCTGCCTGTGAGTCTTAATACATTTACAATGCATCTCTAAGAGAGTTGTATCCGTGACCTTGCAAAGCTTTTTGTAAGTGATCACGCTGGAGACCACACCCTCTAATGTGAGATGTAATGACAAAAATGTCGAAAATGACTTCACGTATGGAATCCCTGGTACCGAGCGCCGCAGGTTTTGAATCCGCGTCAGACGGCATGGACCTCGATGACCACTACAGGGCTCTACAGGCGTCGCGCCATAAGCCATGGCAGCATGTGTTCCTGGCCCGCGCATAACGTGATGGCGCCACGGTGGAGCACGTGGGCCCTGCAGCCAATTGCGACGTACCGTATCCTGTATATAAGCGCCTGCCTCTCGCTCAGCTAAGCCCCCCGCCCCCCCCCCCCCAAATTCTATAAGTCTCTCCAGATCCTTGAGCGCCATGCACTCTGCCTAGCCTTCCGTATATGCCTCCCGTCCCCCATGCGCATCCTCTACGACCTGATTCCTTTCCCCATCTGCTCCTATTCCTCGAACATATCTGCATACTCTACACGTCCCGCCTACTTGATCCCCCTCATCCTCTGGTTGCTCCTCTCCTCTCCAATCCCCGTCCTCCGCCGCACCTTCACTGTTATGTCCCCCCTACCATCCATCTCTATACCTTTCATTCCCTTTCCGAAGGTGGCTTCCGTTGACTCCCCCTCCCAGATGATGCCCTCTCTCCCTCCATTTATCCGTCCTATGAACTCTGATCCTCACCCCCCCCTCCCTTCCTCTCTCCTTCTCCTGGGAGCCCTCTGCCCCCCCCCCCTTCCATCCTGTTTTTTACCCACCGACCCTCTCTCTGACTCCCTTCTCTCCCCTGAGTCCTTTTGCATTCCCCTCCTCAGCCTTTCCCCATTCCCTCTCGCATCTGCCCTGGCCTTCCTTTTTCCCCTCATCTGCCCAGGTTCTCCCTCCCCCCCCCCCTCCATCGACCACTTGGCTGTGGTGTGTCATCTTCGTGCCGACTTTTTAGTGCAGTGTCTCCAGTGAGTGTTAAGTGATGTGTGTTTTTTCCGAAGTGTTGCGAACGGAAATCGTACTGTCGCTGGGTGTCATTTTTATATCTCTTGCGAACAGAAACCAGACTGTCGCAGTGTTTTTTTAATTGTCTGTCTCCTATTTTACCTGTCTGCTTCCTGTGTATTTTATTTGCATCGCCAACCCTTTGCTTTATGTATTAAGTTTCCACAATTTTCCGCCATTTTGAAATTTAAGTCACCATTTTAACGCCTGCTTTTATTGTTTATTATTTTCTTCTTATGTTTTAACAATTCTGTGGGATGAAGAGCGGCGTACTAAGCTGCTGTCAGCCCTCCCCCTTCGGGGGAAATCGAAAATCAATAAAGGAAAAAAAGAAAGGCTCAGTAAGCAGTCTGATGTGAGTCTATCGACATCTCGGCTACAGACAGCGTGTTTACCGTACTTTGTTTTCGTTTACGAGTGGACGTTGTGGTTTCCTTTGGTTGTCGCTTGTGACTCCGTTGCTTCTTGCGTGTTGTCGTCGTAAGGTCTTGCTCGGACGTCCGTTGATGTTCGAGTATGTCCTTTCCCGTTCGTTTGTCTTTTCGTGGGCCGATCCCATTTGGTCTCGCTGCGCTTCGTTCTCGGCAACCCCGCGACTGTTCCGGTCACGGTTACAACAGAATCTACCCCCTAAATCTTTCAGACACTTCTATGAAATGCCTCTAGGTGCTATCTCTGTAGGTTGGTTGGTTGGTTTGGGGAAGGAGACCAGACAGCGTGGTCATCGGTCTCATCGGATTAGGGAAGGATTGGGAAGGAAGTCGGCCGTGCCCTTTCAGAGGAACCATCCCGGCATTTGCCTGGAGTGATTTAGGGAAACCACGGAAAACCTAAATCAGGATGACCGGACGCGGGATTGAACCGTCGTCCTCCCGAATGCGAGTCCAGTGTCTAACCACTGCGCCACCCCGCTCGGTCTCTGTAGGTCTGGCGCGAGTTACATTGTACGTTATTAAGAGGCGTTTAAATTTGATAATAGTATGTGAAGTGTATACTAGATTTTAAACCAAAACTAGTCTGTCCTTTTATATTTACATCTATGCCGGCCGGTATTGCCGAGCGGTTCTAGGCGCTTCAGTCTCGAACCGCGCGACCGCTATGGTCGCAGGTTCGAATCCTGTCTCAGGCATGGATGTGTGTGATGTCCTTAGGTTAGTTAGGTTTAATTAGTTCTAAATTCTAGGGGACTGACGACCTCAGATGTCATGTCCCATAGTGCTCAGAGTCATTTGAACCATCTACATCTATGTTCGCATTAAAAAAAAAATTAAAAAAAACACCATGCCTTGTGACTCGGCAGGTAGATGTTCAGAGTTTTGGGAGCACTGGACACGAGATGGCACCCACTTGTGATGTAACAGGTCTGGAGCAACCTTGAAGACAAGGCAAAAGTTTCAAATGGCTCTGAGCACTATTGGACAACATCTGTGGTCATCAGTCCTCTAGAACTTAGAACTACTTAAATCTAACTAACCTAAGGACATCACACACATCCATGCCCGAGGCAGGATTCAAACCTGCGACCGTAGCGGTCCCGCGGTTCCAGACTGTAGTGCCTAGAACCGCTCGGCCACACCGGCCGGCCTAGAATTTACATATACGTCTTCATATACAGGATGATTATAATTAAACTTTCAAACCGCCGTAGAAATAACACCACTAGCCGAGCGGTCTGCGGTGCCTTGTCACGGTCCGCGCGGCTCCCCCCGTCGGAGGTTCGAGTCCTCCCTCGGCCATGGGTGCGTGTATTGTTCTTAGCATAAGTTAGTTTAAGTTGGTTTAAGTAGTGTGTAAGACTAGGGACCGATGACCTCAGCAGTTTGGTCCCATAAGACCTTACAAGAAATTTCCAAAATTTCCAATAACACTTCTAGTCAGAATGACGTCGATTTGCAACGGAATATTATCGGAGGAGGAGGAAAACGTATGGCAGAAGAAAAATAAAGTTACAAAATGTAGCACTATATGGCGCTGTAAGCGTCACAATTTAATATGGTCGACTAGAAAAGACATATGAATCATACAACAATGCCTAAGGTGTACGTTTGACGCTAAAGAAACTGTACCACTTGGTGTGAATGGGGATGTACAGGTGTGATACTGTTAGTTAAGTAAGCCCATCCACCACAGGAAGGTCATACCACATTTGATGAGAAAAGCCGCATAAAAAGTATCACTCACATCAGTTTTTAATCGTCCTGAGTCCAAAAACCGCATAAAAATCATCAATCAAAATCAAATCGGATTATAAATTTCCGTGTGACTGGCGCCAAACATGTTCAATATGCTGTCCACCGTTTTCTGCAACAAGTTGAAATTGAGAAACAGCATGTTCCACAACTGATACGAAGTGTTTCCGTGGTCACGTTCAGAATGTGTTTCGCGATGTGTGCCTTCACTGCAGCTAGTTTTGCAATCGGAACTCTGAACACAGCATCTTTCAGATAGCCCCTCATCCAGAAGTCACACGGATTAAGATCAGGTGATCGGGACGGCTAGGCTGTAGCGAAATGGCGGCTGATAATTCTAGCATTTCTGAAACGGCGCTTCGGCAACTGCTTAACTGGATTTACAATGTAAGTAGGTGCGCCATCTTGCATAAAAATGATCCCATCCACAACATCGAAGCTGTTGGAGAGCTGGAATGACGTGGTTGCTCAAAAGACACTCACATCGCTTACCAGTGACGGTACAGGTAACAGGACCGGAAGCACCTGTCTCTTCGAAAAAATAAATATGTCCCTATGATAAACAATTTCGTAGACCCGCACCACACAGTGACGTTTTCAAGCTGAAGTAGTATTGGTTGATTTGCGTTTGGATTTTCCGTTGCCCATATTTGACAATTCTGTGTATTGACATATCCTGTCAGATGGACGTGTGCTTCGTCTGTCCACAAAATCTTCCAGGGCTAACCCTGTCAGATGGACGTGTGCTTCGTCTGTCCACAAAATCATCCAGGGCCAACCATTGTCCACTTCCATTCGAGCAAGAAATTCTAAAGCAAAGGTCTCTCTTGCTGGCAGGTCAACAGGAAGAAGCAACTCGTGCACTTTGGTAATTTTGAAAGGATAGCAAAGAAGGATGTTTCGTAGGATTTTACGCACCGTGCTCGCGGGTATGTCGAATGTTCGGACAATTCTCCGTGCACTACACGTTTGCATACCACCACTCGTCTCCTGCATGGCTGCGGCTACTGCTTCCACTGACGTCGAATCAATTCGTTTCCTCCCTCTACCAGGTTTCACACCAAAAGAACCCGTCTTTTCGAATTTCCGAATCATTTTCTCCAGACCTACGGCCGTCATCGGAACAAGGCCTTTTTCAAATCCTTCAGCGTCCGGAACTTCTGAAAAGCGACGTGTGCACATTAATCATTCTCGTAATACAGCTTTACAAGCAGAGCACTATCCTGCATTGAGAAAGTCGTGGTGAACGTCGCAGACGTGAAAGATGGAAAAGCTGTGTAACCGGCGTGTTTATACCAACTTCAGTGGGTCATGCGCATGACAGGTGTTTTCGTTTACGTATTCTGACACGTACAGCGCCATCTATTGATCAATTTTCACATTACTTTTTCTTTTGCCACATGTTTTCCCCATTCTCCGATAATATTCCATTGCAATCTGACGTCATTCTGACCAGTGGTGTTATTTCTGCAGCGTTTTGAAAGTTTATCTTTACTTATAAGCGCCCTGTATATCTACCTCCTTAGTTGGTAACTCACTGTACAGCGCATAACTTACTGTCTCACTCCACTCGCGGTTAAATTCTGGCACAGACTGCCTTCATGCCTCGGTAGGCGCGCTAATCTCATGAGTCTCACGCGAGGTGTAAGTTGCAGAAAGTACGACTATCGCAGTCTTCCTGTAATGGGATTGCTCTGTATCTACCCATCTTGATTTTTTTCTTTGAAGGATTCCCATTTAAGTTCCTCAGGTGGATCTGATACACCTTTGTAGCCGCGCGGGATTAGCCTATCGGTCTGAAGCGCTGCAGTCACGGACTGTGCGGCTGGTCCTGGCGGAGATTCGAGTCCTCCCTCGCGTATGGGTGTGTGTGTTTGTCCTTAGGATAATTTAGGTTAAGTAGTGTGTAAGCTTAGGGATTGATGACATTAGCAGTAAGTCCCATAAGATTTCACACACATTTGAACATTTTAACACCTTTGTATCTACTACACTGATGCCTATAATCCCAGTAACTCGTCCCTGAATGCGTTGAATGTTTGTTGTCACAGCTCATTGGGAAAAAGTTGATTATACTGGTATCTTGTACACGGTTTGTTTACATACATGGTGTCCAGGAAGAGTGTTCAATATTCAGAGATATGCCAAGAATGTTCATATGAAGCAAAAAGCCTCCGGTGAACATATGCCCTATTCCAGATGGTTTCCGAGATAGAAAATAAGTTATATACATTATTATTTATTGTCTATATTGTTCAGTACATTATCAGGTTTACGCATGTACACATGCACAACAGTTCTTAAACATTACAATATGCATTTTTCAAAGTGTCAATTGACAAATACGTATTTTAACATATTTGCCTCTAAGCATTATCGTAAATTTCACAGCACAGTTGTTGTACAGTTCACAATAAATGTTCGAATATCCCACCATCAGCTTCAGTAGTATTTGTGCAGTCTCGGAAGAACATGATGTGGTACTTGTGCGGGTGTCTTTACATGTTCCCTGATGAGGGCAGCAGCCGGCCGGAGTGACCGAGCGGTTCTAGGCACTACAGTCTAGAACCGCGCGACCGCTACGGTCGCAGGTTCAAATCCTGCCTCGGGCATGGATGTGTGTGATGTCCTTAGGTTAGTTAGGTTTAAGTAGTTCTAAGTTCTAGGGGACTGATGACCTCAAAAGTTAAGTCCCATAGTGCTCAGAGCCATTTGAGCCATTTTTTTTTTATGAGTGTAGCAGCATCCATGATGCGACCAGGCAGTTCTTCTCGTGTACTCACCTTTCGTTTTTACGTCTCAGACTTCAGACTAGTCCATAAAGAAAAATCTAATGCCGCAGGATTTGGCGATCTTGGTGGCCAGTTAATTGTACTACCTCGACACATCCAGCGATTAGGGCAAGTGCGGCTGAAATGGTCCTACACACGTCAGGTAAAATGTGGAGGGGCTCGACCATGTAAGAAGATCATTGCAGTCAGTGTGGACAAAGAAACTTCCTAAAGATGTGCAACAAGCGATTTCTGCAGGAAGATGCAAGTAATTCTGTCCCATCATTAGCCCTTCTAAAATGGCTGGACCTATCAATATGTACATTAAATCTGATATATCTTGCAAACATTCCAGAATAGGGCATATGTCCATTATGAAGTTTTTTGCTTCAAATGAGCATTCCCATCATATTACAGTCTATTGCCCATTCGTTGAGGGGCACCCTGTATAGACCACACTTTCGTAGAAGCGTCTCAGAAAAAATCTGTGTTCCATCTACCTTCTCTCTTTTGACTTCGCATCTTCAACCCGTTTCATATCGCTTTGTGCTCTTAACCCACACACATTTTCAATTTACCGCTCACTTCCAGGTTCTTCCTCACTGTTATAGACATAACATTGCATTTATCCATATGTAAAGAGAGATGCCACTCATTACACCCAGTGTATGTAGTATCTACTGTTTGATGACGCACGAATTGTCGCCTGTGGAGCGTGACATGAGACATCAGGACTGACAGTAGATTTCTTTAATTAAAGTATTTATTCTGGCCCGCACCCATATAACATCAGGATCAGCGTGGTGGAGGCGTCCGGGCATCGCTGACAGCCCAAGAGTGGGGCCGAGCCTGACACCACTCGAATTCCACCGTCAGGGACGTCTCTGGCTATAATGTGATGACAGCATCGCAGCGCAGCTGATAATCGTGCAGAGGCAGCCGTGACCTCCCCCCAGCGAGCGGGCGGCTCTGTGCTCCAATGGTGGCTCCTTTTGTGACTCAGGCAGGCAGCCCTGTTCCGTGGTCGAACATCAGACTCCATACCGCATTCCAAGATGCTGCTACGGGTTTCATGGCCTCGTGGTGTAGGCTGTGATACTGAGACGAGATTATTTTAGTACACAAATGGCTGAGCATTTATACGCTCCAGGCTATATTCGTTTAGGGATTAAGGCACATACTCTAAACACTTCCATGATAGCAAGTGAGGAAAGGCTTCATTCTTCTGCTAGCGTATTGTTGTGTTGGCAGTTGCTATACTACGCCCAGCTGGCTCTGATTCGTAATGCTTGTCGGCTATGTTTTGCTTCGCAATGCGTAACACTCTTGCCTCAACTAGTTGCAACTTACTTCCAGTCTGGCGTACTTTCTGACCGAATAAAGTCGATACTCTACACTGCATTTCCATGTGGTTGTCAAGCAATGATAGTTACCCAGAGACAACAGCATCGTTAGCTGAGCTATTTTTCTCATAAGTAGTTTCGAGCTTTCAGTGGCTTACAAGAAATATTTGCTTCTACTACAAGTAGTTTTGCAATGTCTTACTGAGGGCAGTGTACGCTGGTTCACTGTAGTAAGAAATTACTTCTAATTTGTTGTGAGCGCGGCGGCCGCTGTGGCCGAGCGGTTCTGGGCGCTTCTGTCCGGAACCGCGCTGCTGCTACGGTTACAGGTTGGAATCCTACCTCGGGCATGGATGTGCGTGAAGTCCTTAGGTTAGTTAGGTTGAAGTAGTTCTAAGTCTAGGGGACTGATGGGCTCAGATGTTAAGTCCCATAGTGATTAGAGCCATTTGAACTATTTTGTTATGAGCAGTACCAATATTCCCATTGTTTGCTTCCTAGTAATTTAAAATTAACATTTTGAATTTAGCTCACTATTTTAATTAAATTTCATTTCTCGCGGTCGAGTATACTCTACTACCCGTTACGTTAAACCATAAAATGAACAGCCGTGGGGTTGTGACCTATTGATCAGCATTAAATAGATCCAAACTACCAGTGCCACACATACAAATACAATAGTTACCGAATGTGTGGAATAACATTAAGGTAAAGAAAATGAAGTTATCCAGTAGTACGGAAAGTATTAATACGTATTTTTGTTACCACTGTGCTTTGAGTCAGGAACAAGTGGTCTCAAAGATCTACCTGTCTTGTCGGCGAATTTCTAACAAACGACATCATGCTCCTTCCACGAAGGATAATTGTGAAGATTTTTGGAACTGAAGCAAATGGTACAACAATGTTTAGTGGAAAAATAACTGTTCAGTGTGTGGATGCAGAATCCAGTGATTACGCAGGCGTGAAGAGACTTTCACAGGACAGAGTATCGTGGAGAGCTGCATAAAACATTTCTATGAAGACGAGGATTGACTGCCAACGGTTTTCATATGAGAAAAGTCATCTCGAACAAGAAGATTTTCATGCGAAATTAAAGAGGAATCTAAAATTTTACATTTCACGGCAAATATCAGATCATATTTTGTCACCGGACCAGTAATAAAGCCACTGAAAGCGCACTGACAAGCGGAGCGCCTTCCTCTGTTTCCCTGACTGTGTATATACCGAGTGTTTTTTAACATGTGCAAAAGAAACCATTAGTGGGTAGCTCGGCCTGCTATCGCGGTTACCCACAGAACTGAGCACAGAACACTTCGTCACACAGAATTTGAATAACGTTCTGACGTCTGATCTACACTCCTTACTATCATCTGACGCTACGTAATTGCCCTGCTCGTAATGGATATCATTGTGATCAAAAAAGTGAGCAGTACGCATTAAAGAAAAACAGGTGTAAGAATTCCATTGCTTTTTTTTGTATGTATGAGGATGCCACAGAGTATTAACTGACTTTACGTTTGCAATATGTATGTTGTGACTTACCGATCGCATACTTTGTTAAAATACTTGTGCTCTCATCAAATGAGAGAGGGTATCATTGCCATAATAATCACCAACACACTCCATGCTACATGAAGTCTGAATTAATAATTTTTGATACAGACCTCAGTATCCGTAGCATTATTTCCGATAGAATTAAACGGGCTGCAAAATAGAATTCATCATAAACTCAAGGGCTGATGTGTAACTTTAAGGATGTTATGAATGACGTTTTAGTTAGATGCCACAACTCACATACAAGAAGAATGTAGTGCTGAAAGTGACTAACATTCCATGTACCTAAAAAATTGTAATGTCGACTCGCTAAGGATGTCTAATAAGATGAAACAGGGGGCCTGAAGGCTTTAATCTGTCCACGTGAAATAAATGCATAAATATATAAATGAAATAACCAAATAAATCAAACATTTCAGACGAAAGGGTATCAAAAACTGAAGACAAAGTAGAAATGCAACCCTTGAACATTCTAGTTTTCATGGCGAAAGTTTTAAAGTTGATAGTAATTTTGCTCTTTGCTACTGGGTTCTGTTCTGTCTCTTTTACTTTTTTTAATATCTATTAATGGTCTGCCTCTATACATGACAATCGATCAAACCAAATTTCCTTTACAGGTGATGTGTCCGTCTACAGGACATAGTACGTAATGAAAATAATTTAGCGAAAAGTGTAGCAGATAACAGTATACTAAGGTATACCGAAAACTGACTGGGTATTACATGCAGCAAAACATAATCCACACAGTTTCACAGAACTCTTCTAAAAGCGAAACCTTTTTGTCATTAGGTGAGTGAATAATTAGTGAGTTCGAAAATTTTAAGTTTGTAGGACTGTAGTTAAATGAAAAGATCTCTTGGAAGTGTCAGGTAGAGAGTCCTGGGGAGAAACTTAACGTTTCGCTCCATTGCATATGATGGTGTAACGTTCTTAGCCTAGAAAGGGAACGATAGTTACAACAATCACGGTGCTAGGTCTCGAACTTCAAAGATATCAGAATTGGCTCTACCATTCTCGTACATGTAGTGCACCATGGGACTGGTGGTGAAAAACATGGACTCATTCAAAATAAACAGCTTCATTCATTCGTAATGGGAAAGATTCAGACACGGACAACCCGATTCTGCTCATATTCGGATAAGGAAGAACTGTCAGTTATTTTGGCTCAATACCCCCCGGTTTTGAGAAAACACTACCCTTAAACTTCATAACGAGAAGTCGACTCAGAATTGATGGGATCCATTGACAACTGAAAACAGCAATTTTCATCGTCATATATAGATACTGGAAACACCTATTTGCGGATTAGCAGTGCCTGTGTTGTTAAGAAGTGTGATGGAATGTTCCTTCGGGCATGCATACATGGGCCGGCCGGAGTGGCCGAGCGGTTCTAGGCGCCTCAGTCTGGAACCGCGCGACCGCTACGGTTGCAGGTTCGAATCCTGCCTCGGGCATGGATGTGTGTGATGTCCTTAGGTTAGTTAGGTTTAAGTAGTTCTAAGTTCTAGGGGACTGATGACATCAGATGTTGAGTTCCATAGTGCTCAGAGCCATTTGAAGCATCTGAACCACGCATACATGTCAAAAGGAGCATTGAATCATACTTCTTAATAAACAGGCACTTGTGTTTCGTATTTATTCGCCAACAGCATGCCCCTGACTCTCAATACATATGACCTTCCTGGACAGGAATATAAGTGACGTACGAGTGCAGGTTGTGACACATGGACGATGACAAATGAAAGTCTGGATCGGGCCATGATTCGTGCTCGAATGGGCGAAGCGGTTGAAGAGGCCGCTCGCGTAAAGTGGGAAATCCGGGTTATAGTTCCAATCCAGCAGAAAGTTTCATTTCGTCTTTCCAATATACTGCCGCTTGTGCCTTCCTTCGCACGACTTGTGATTGTTTAGTGGATACAAGAGCGAGGGACAGATGCGGTTCATGTACAGAGAATTCAGGTATTAATTTATTCTACATCTGATATAAAATAGTAGAAATATTAAATAACTTAGTTGCTGTAATTTCAACGTCAGTTGCTAACAGTACACTTGAATATAGAAATATATACAGATACAAAAGATTTATAAATCTTTCACTCTTTAGTACAATGTCTATTCAGATGTCAAGCCCAGGTCACTATGAAAGTCTATAAATGTTATTCAACTGGAAAACACACAAAACGCGCAAAACAGAATGCCCCATGGCATTTACTTCCAAAACTTTGAATAGGTCACAGATTAATTATAGTTACCTGGAGTAGGAATCCCTGGCTATAACACAGCCGAAGGTATTTTATATTCCCAGTTGCGCAGACGTTTCATATAAAAGTATTTTTCCTCTACAAATCGAGGAAAGGAACATTTACAACTGTAGCTTATGAACCCATAAGGTAAACGCTGTTTAACAAAGTGCCACAGGCCTAGCGACCAAAGCAGCTGGATGCCGAGCAGATTACCCTTGCTCGTTTCCAAGATGCATTCTGCAGTTTTTTATCTAAATTTTCTGTATCGAAATAGGTAGGAATAGGAGGGTTAACAAGGCAGGTAAATCACTAAGGAATAATAACAAGATAATAAAATACATTTCT
This sequence comes from Schistocerca cancellata, assembly GCF_023864275.1. Lineage (NCBI taxonomy): Eukaryota > Metazoa > Arthropoda > Insecta > Orthoptera > Acrididae > Schistocerca > Schistocerca cancellata. The sequence continues at coordinate 37,349,821 of NC_064629.1, forward strand.
CAAACTACCTGGATTACTAAAGACCTATTTTTAAACTCCGCTGTGAGAAAACAGTTCCTAATAAGACTGGTGCCAATTCATCACGAGGGAACAAAAACAGTTGAACGCTCTAAGTCTGTTTACAGCGTCAAGGGTCTGGTAATAACCAAAAATAATTAATGAAAAAGAAATATTTTAAAATGTAAATCGAATTCGTTTTCCGACGGATCTTCGGAAGCAACAGTGCAGTTGTATGAAGGGTGTGTTCCTTAAGTGTTACTATTGCCACAAGCATATTTGCTTCGAATGTTAATATGACAAGTACCATTCATCTATTTGTTCGAATGAAAGTGAGGACATGTTACAGAGAGAGTGAAAGAAACATTGTAAAGCGACCAGTATTAAAATTGTAATTCCTTACTAATTCAAGTCGTTCAAAACGTTTATTTGCCTACCTTGTTATTCAATAAAACAAAACCAATCGCCGTTATTTAGGTTTTATTTTTAGGCTAACAGTTTCGACGATACATTACGTCATCTTCAGGCCTGCTTCGACCGAGTAGCCTTCGTGTTACAAAATAAAGCAGCACTTTTAATTGGTCTCGTAACGATTATTTCGGGCATATGTACTCCTTGGACAACTGTCATAAACTGTCAAAACTTCCATTCAAACTAGAGGGCCAAAGATGACATCACAGCTGGTAGCCTAGAAATAAAACCTAAATAACGGCGACTGGTATTGTTTTATTGGGTCTTGACCAGCCGTAGTCCCATACTCCAGACAGAAGATGGAGTTACAGTCATTCAATACCTTGTTATTATTCCTTACTGATTTACTTGCCCTATTAACCCTTCTGTTCTTAACAATTTCGCAACAGAAAGAAATACAAATAAAAAAAAACTGCAGAATGTTTTTGCGAATCAAACACAAGTTCTCTGTTCATCAGTCCGCCATCTTGGTCGTTAAACGAGTGACGCTTTGCTTAACCAACATTTACCTTGCGGGTACACAAGTGGCAGTCGCAAAACCTACTTTATTCGATTTCTAGGTAAATATGCGTTTGCTGGCCCCATATTAGATGACGAAAAATGCTGAGTTTTCAATTATCTATCGATCGCGTTAGATTTGAGTCGACTGCTCGAACTTTAGGGGTTGTTTCGTCAAAACGGTGGGAGAATAGGGGTACTGAGCGAAAATACACTCCTGGAAATTGAAATAAGAACACCGTGAATTCATTGTCCCAGGAAGGGGAAACTTTATTGACACATTCCTGGGGTCAGATACATCACATGATCACACTGACAGAACCACAGGCACATAGACACAGGCAACAGAGCATGCACAATGTCGGCACTAGTACAGTGTATATCCACCTTTCGCAGCAATGCAGGCTGCTATTCTCCCATGGAGACGATCGTAGAGATGCTGGATGTAGTCCTGTGGAACGGTTTGCCATGCCATTTCCACCTGGCGCCTCAGTTGGATCAGCGTTCGTGCTGGACGTGCAGACCGCGTGAGACGACGCTTCATCCAGTCCCAAACATGCTCAATGGGGGACAGATCCGGAGATCTTGCTGGCCAGGGTAGTTGACTTACACCTTCTAGAGCACGTTGGGTGGCACGGGATACATGCGGACGTGCATTGTCCTGTTGGAACAGCAAGTTCCCTTGCCGGTCTAGGAATGGTAGAACGATGGGTTCGATGACGGTTTGGATGTACCGTGCACTATTCAGTGTCCCCTCGACGATCACCAGTGGTGTACGGCCAGTGTAGGAGATCGCTCCCCACACCATGATGCCGGGTGTTGGCCCTGTGTGCCTCGGTCGTATGCAGTCCTGATTGTGGCGCTCACCTGCACGGCGCCAAACACGCATACGACCATCATTGGCACCAAGGCAGAAGCGACTCTCATCGCTGAAGACGACACGTCTCCATTCGTCCCTCCATTCACGCCTGTCGCGACACCACTGGAGGCGGGCTGCACGATGTTGGGGCGTGAGCGGAAGACGGCCTAACGGTGTGCGGGACCGTAGCCCAGCTTCATGGAGACGGTTGCGAATGGTCCTCGCCGATACCCCAGGAGCAACAGTGTCCCTAATTTGCTGGGAAGTGGCGGTGCGGTCCCCTACGGCACTGCGTAGGATCCTACGGTCTTGGCGTGCATCCGTGCGTCGCTGCGGTCCGGTCCCAGGTCGACGGGCACGTGCACCTTCCGCCGACCACTGGCGACAACATCGATGTACTGTGGAGACCTCACGCCCCACGTTTTGAGCAATTCGGCGGTACGTCCACCCGGCCTCCCGCATGCCCACTATATGCCCTCGCTCAAAGACCGTCAACTGCACATACGGTTCACGTCCACGCTGTCGCGGCATGCTACCAGTGTTAAAGACTGCGATGGAGCTCCGTATGCCACGGCAAACTGGCTGACACTGACGGCGGCGGTGCACAAATGCTGCGTAGCTAGCGCCATTCGGCGGCCAACACCGCGGTTCCTGGTGTGTCCGCTGTGCCGAGCGTGTGATCATTGCTTGTACAGCCCTCTCGCAGTGTCCGGAGCAAGTATGGTGGGTCTGACACACCGGTGTCAATGTGTTCTTTCTTCCATTTCCAGGATTGTATCTTAAGAGTCCTTCATTTTAAGTTGTACACAGGCGACCCGCCAAATACGAGTAACTGTTATACACTACCACTCTGGTTCCATTTTCATGGAATTCCGTCATGAGTGAAAACTTTGAGCGTCAAGTCTTAGAATTATAAATTTAAGATGTAAGATGGTAAGAACTAAGCCCCTTACATGAAGTCATTAAAGATCACCTAACTCACGTTGAGCGAATTGTAGGGCTGAACAAAATGACTGACAAGGCACAATGCATCTTGTAGAGGGTATAGTATGGACGTATTGGAATAATTAATGTCGGGTCATGGTTTTAAAGTAATTCACACGACATGAAAACTTTGTGGAAACTAGTCGATTTACTGGACGCTAGTTTACCCCAGGGAAGTATTTAGAGTTGACTGTGGCCGGCTGGGGAACGGCGAAGGGAAGCGACAATAGGCAGCTTAGGGCGGCTCATGCTCTGAGAAAGCGGTAACGCGGCGCGGCCTCCAGCCGCCGTAAGATGAGTGACAGCATGGGTGGTTGACCCCGACTCCATGCTGGTATACCGGGAAGCAGACGGAGAACTTGTACGCCTGTTGATAAATGTCCGTCGTCCCGTTTTCAGGGAAACATGCGAGAAAGCCGTGCAAAGCTACGGTGGAGCGGTCAACAGAGGTCAAAATATGCGTGTTCGTGACTATAAAAACTTCACGCTGAATTCACATCCACAGAGTCTGAAGTAAATCAGGTGAAGAGCGACAGAATGAAATACGCCGGCCTCTGATGGGAACGTAGGACCGAGGAATCTGAAGTACTCTCCGGGGAGTCAGAATTCCGGAAAAATTGGTGTTTGTGCAGACGCTAACCTTGATGGGTGGCCTGGGAGGAGCTAAATAGAAGAAGTTGAGAAAAAGGGAAATTTTGTGGGAATTTGTTCACTTCCCAGAACAGGCATTAGTTGGCGCTGGGAACGACGCATAATTAACGCGAGTTGCGCTGCAATTGGCGTAAGTGATTTTGCTGGAGGGGGAAACAGAGGCGAAGAGCAGACTGGGAGAAGTCCCTGTAGAAGTCTTCCGTTCCCAGCTTGCCTAGAGTCCGGACGTGGCATTCTTTACTCAGCTTGCCTGGGAAAGAGTGAGCATCTCTGCAGTTTAGGATCTAGCAAATGGAACGATTGAGCTTGGAGATAGGAAGTTTTGGTTCAGCTATATACTGAGCAAGATAGCTAGGAGTGAATAGACGAGCGCAGCCTTGCAGCACCACGAGGTCGGCCGACGTCTGCACAACGACGACGCTCCGCCATGCTGTATTCGGTGATATTGCGCCCTCTCCGGCCACTGATTAATTTGTTGGATCACGTCGGCAAAGCTTCCACGAGGGTTTCATTGGCCGTATATTGTAGAATTCTTCTCGCACTTCCCATTACGCCTGGGTCAGTCGATAGAAATTACTTTTGAGTTATCGCGCTTTACTCCACGCAAACGCAATTTATTACCACTGCCTGATAGGAGGGTCATGTGATGATTGAAGGTTGGAAGTTAAAATAAATTTGTGATAATCGACTGCATCTGTTTTCAATCAAGTAGTTGAAATGCCAAGTCACTTTCTTAATTAATTTTATGTTCAACATTTGCATCTGGCGTTGAATAGCTGAATATAACATCAATGTGCACCCCTTTTTAATTAAAAGTGATCAATTCCGAATAAATTAATGTCAACACCGCCACCGCAGTTCAATCAGGAGTCACAGGGCCATATTACGTTTTTGTGTTATCCGATATTGCGGCAGTTTTGCACTCTCTGTTGATCTGTTAGTCAATTAGTTGGGGTGAACACACGCCAAAACCAGCTAAGTGTTACAAAGTACAAGTGTTACAAAGTACAAACCTTCCTTTTGACATATCACTTTTATTTATCACATGAGAGGCAAGTAGCGGTTTATGGCCTTAACAGTAGCGTTCTTTTTATTGTTTACATCATTTTGTATCTCTTTTGCGATTTTTAAAATATTTATGGTCTTCGTTCTTTTTTTTTTTTAATATTCTGGTCTGCAGTCTTAGAATTAGGCAGTGAGTCGTTTTGACGACCTACAGTCTGTTCAAAGTTACATTATGATTGACAGCTACGACGGAAACAGTGGAGGGAGAACGCACGCGGAAGGTATGGCAAGCATTTCGCCATCCCCACGAGTCCTGTAGCCGCAGTAGCCACCCGTGGTTGCCAGCCCGCCACAGCGGAAATTTTGGAATTTTGTGGTAAGGTCTAGTGGGACCAGACTGCTGAGGTCATCGATTCCTAAAATTACGCACTTCTTAAGCTAACTTAAACTAACTTACTCTAACTATAACACACACACCCATGCGCGATGGTGGACTCGAACCTCCGACGTGGCCAGCCGCGCGGACCGCGAAAAGGCACCCCTAGACCGCGCGAGTAGCCCGCTCGGTCACCTCTGCGCTCTCCACTTTTATTGAGCTGGAGTTTCAGGTAACTTGCTGTCCCGTGTGTTCGTTGCGCCTGTTATTCTGTTTGTTATCGTTTTTATTGTTGCAAGAGTTATTATTTTATTTTTTGTTACTGTTACTTGTTGTATGGTACTGAACGATGTTAGACGGAAGTTCGTCGAAAGTTATGAGCTGTAAAGTTCGACGTCGGTCTCTTGGATAGGAAATTGTCATTCGAGGTCAGTTGAGACTGAAAAACTTAATGATGGTGCGCTGCTCTGCGTTATCAAAGAATTACTGCATGTTTGAATACAAACAAAAATACTATTCTGAAGATTGGCAAGAAAATGTTCGAGTAAGGAAAGGAAGCCAGGAAACCTCGAAGCTTGAAACTCTGGGGGGAAACGATGAATATGTGGATTACCAACACAGAATCATTTTCTGAGGATGCGGTTTCTCGTCCTGTTCAAGATTATTATCTCAGAAAGGAACATCCCACACCCAGTACGTTATTTGTTACCCTTAAGGAATCAGCCCTCATTCAAGGGAGTAGAACATCGTTATTCACAGTTTTGCACAACCTAGATTTTCATATCGGCATTTGTCTGGCTGTAACGTGTTAATCGAAAGGGAGGATATAGCTGCAGTGCCATACCAACTTTTAAGGCAGTTCTGTGGCAGAAATATCGACGAAATAGTGTGGCTTGCTGAAATATAGATTGATTCTTGTCACTTTGTCAAGAAGGGCTGGACTCACGACACAGCTAAAGGAAGAACTGCAATGCCTTACGGCAACTGAGACAGACTTATTCTCCGTCATCACAATTTTTTCTCTCAAACGGTATTTTCTTCTTAAACCAAAGAACGGAGTAGGTAATCATGACGAAATGAACCATGCTACGTTTAGAAAGTACCTCGCAGAATCACTGATTCAAAATCTGGAAAAGCATTCAACAAGTGTTCTAGATAATGCTTCTTACCATTCAGATGTTGAGAACGTACGCACAGTGTCAAAACAGAAGGGAAAAATGATTGACTGGTTTCAGCATTGTAATTTCGATGTAAGCAATAATTTTGGAAAGATGTACTTCATGGAACTAAGATCTCTCCATAAACCGCAGTTCCAAAAATACGAAATCTACGAATTGACAGAAACGTATAGGCGTACAACCTTTAGCCCACCACTTGACCACTGCTGTTTCAATGAGGTAGAGTTCATATGGGCCCAAATTAAATGTTACATTCCTAGAAATAATAATAAATTTACACTTTTTTACCAACGAGAGTGATGTCAGTGTATTTCCATTATCGTCATAGAAATGGAGTATAGGTGCATTCAGCTGCAAGTTTAATGTAGCTACATCATCAAATAATATTTTCGAAAGCTCTGACATTTCAATAAGACGGCCTTAACAGCAACTAAGTTCAAATGAAGTTTGCATCAGAAATACAGGTTGTCCTATTTAAGGTAAGTTCTCTCATTGCATTAAATGCACTTAAATCTTATTTCTGTTCTGTTAGAAATAAGTAAGTCGATCAGAAAACTTAATAACAGGTTATTATAAACCTAGCGATCCCTAACAATAGCCGGCCGCTGTGGCCGAGCGGTTCTATGAACTTCAGTCTGGAACCGCGCTGCTGCTACGGTCACAGGTTGGAATCCTGCCTCGGGCATGGGTGTGTGTGATGTCCTTAGGTTAGTTAGGCTTAAGTAGTTCTTAGTCTAGGGGACTGATGACCTCCCATAGTGCTTAGAGTCATTCGAACCATGTTTGAATCGTAACAATACGGGCGACCGCTTGGTATTTGACGCGCCAGCGGAAGATTGTGAGCTACATATAACTGGCGTCATCTCGCGTTAGGAAACTCTTGACAGAGTTCCAGTTTGAAGTAGATGAAAATGTGGTGTATCTTTAAGATTTAATTGCCGGCCGGGGTGGCCAAGCGGTTCTAGGCGCTACAGTCTGGAACCGCGCGACCGCTACGGTCGCAGGTTCGAATCCTGCCTCGGGCATGGACGTGTGTGATGTCCTTAGGTTAGTTGGGTTTAAGTAGTTCTAAGTTCTGGGGGACTGATGACCTTAGAAGTTAAGTCCCATAGTGCTCAGAGCCATTTTAAGATTTAATTAACGTGGAACCGAGTGAGGTGGCGCAGTGGTTAACACATTGGACTCGCATTCAGGAGGACGACGTTCAGGCTTCAGGAAAATTCCTGGATAGTTGCTTTGAAAGGGCACAGTCGAATTCCTTGCCCACCCTTCCATTATCCGATGGGGCCAGTGACCTCGCTGTTTGGTCCCCTCCCCCGAACCAACCAACCAACGAATCTTGACGTGGTCAGCTACCTTCAATAACTGAAAAATTTCCATTACGCATTAAATTAGGTAATGTCGTCAGAAAATGCATTTTCTTAAACAGTAGGTATATCGTTTTAGTAATGTGTCGCTCCAAATAAAACTAAATTGAAAACATAGTGCAGCTCCTCAATAATACTTTGGTGCCAGTTCCATATTTATAAAAATGGTTCAAATGGCTCTGAGCACTATGGGACTTAACATCTATAGTCATCAGTCCCCTAGAACTTAGAACTACTTAAACCTAACTAACCTAAAGACATCACACAACACCCAGTCACCACGAGGCAGAGAAAATCCCTGACCCCGCCGGGAATCGAACCCGGGAACCCGGTCCATATTTATACCGTGAATGGTTTGCGAGTTTGAGCCCCCTGAATGAAATGAAAGATTACGGGTGAGCTCCTCGTGGGACAGGGCAATTCCGCTCCGGACCTCCACGAGTTATTGCCGAATTGTCAGTTCTAAAGCCGCGTCTACACAGGACGTGCCGCCCGCGCATAGCCTCGCCGCGCACAAAGGGCCGTTTACCATTTCAACGCGCGCGCAGCAACGGCAACGGCAAGCGCTTTTCGCGGTAATGCGGCGGTTCACGGAATTGGCATTCCCGTCTGGAAGCGGCGGACGCTAGCGTTAGCCAATAGGTTCGTTCGAATAAAGGTATCACAACAGAGTGAAACCGTATCCAAACTCTATTGTGCATGCGCAGCTTTGCGATAATTTTGATCGTCAAAAGCCTTTGGGTTTCCGCGAGCACATATTTCGCGTGTTTCGTTGTTTGATCGCCTGTAGCGCTAGTTTATAGCTTTGCTCTCTTCGCGTTGCTCAAATGTTTCCGATTTAAATAGTGAAACAGTGAACACGGTTCGTATTTTTTCATGCTTATCACTACGCTTTTCGAGAATTTATCATCTTCTCGCACTACACCTTCTCATCGAGCGAGGAGGCGCTTTGGTTAGCACACTGCACTCGCATGCGAAGGATGACGGTTCAAACCCGTGTCCGTCCATTCTGATTTCGATTTTCCGTGGTTTCACTGGGATGGTTCCTTTGAAAGGGCATCGGTAATACGATGGGGTCGATGACCTCTCTGTTTGGTCCTCCTCCCTCAAATTAACCAAACAACCAACCTATACTGTATCGTCTGTTTGACGTTGAGAGGTACCATATTGTGCCTCCTGCATAATGCAGAAAAACGCACACACAATGTGAAATTTCACAATTAAGTTATGGTTTGCGTGTGTGTGATTTTCTACGTAATGGAGGCGCCACAGTATCTTGTAACCCAAAAAGACGACAACAGTGTGATATACGTAGCACAACACACACAATACTACCGTAATGTACATATTTGGCCATGATAATGATAAATTCTCGAAACGCGCCATCCTAAGCATGAAAAAATACGTAAGTGGTGCAGTGTTTCATTGTTTAAAGAATGAATGACAGTTGCAGACTTTCCAAAAACATTTGAGTCAAACGTTCCTGCTTCCCACTTACGATCGGCACTTCTTGGAGAAGCAGTGACAAATGTTATGTAAGAAGTTTTTAAAATTCCTGACACCAATTTTAGCATCAAGATCCTGTTTTCTTTTATATACACTCCTGGAAATTGAAATAAGAACACCGTGAATTCATTGTCCCAGGAAGGGGAAACTTTATTGACACATTCCTGGGGTCAGATACATCACATGATCACACTGACAGAACCACAGGCACATAGACACAGGCAACAGAGCATGCACAATGTCGGCACTAGTACAGTGTATATCCACCTTTCGCAGCAATGCAGGCTGCTATTCTCCCATGGAGACGATCGTAGAGATGCTGGATGTAGTCCTGTGGAACGGCTTGCCATGCCATTTCCACCTGGCGCCTCAGTTGGATCAGCGTTCGTGCTGGACGTGCAGACCGCGTGAGACGACGCTTCATCCAGTCCCAAACATGCTCAATGGGGGACAGATCCGGAGATCTTGCTGGCCAGGGTAGTTGACTTACGCCTTCTAGAGCACGTTGGGTGGCACGGGATACATGCGGCCGTGCATTGTCCTGTTGGAACAGCAAGTTCCCTTGCCGGTCTAGGAATGGTAGAACGATGGGTTCGATGACGGTATGGATGTACCGTGCACTATTCAGTGTCCCCTCGACGATCACCAGTGGTATACGGCCAGTGTAGGAGATCGCTCCCCACACCATGATGCCGGGTGTTGGCCCTGTGTGCCTCGGTCGTATGCAGTCCTGATTGTGGCGCTCACCTGCACGGCGCCAAACACGCATACGACCATCATTGGCACCAAGGCAGAAGCGACTCTCATCGCTGAAGACGACACGACTCCATTCGTCCCTGCATTCACGCCCGTCGCGACACCACTGGAGGCGGGCTGCACGATGTTGGGGCGTGAGCGGAAGACGGCCTAACGGTGTGCGGAACCGTAGCCCAGCTTCATGGAGACGGTTGCGAATGGTCCTCGCCGATACCCCAGGAGCAACAGTGTCCCTAATTTGCTGGGAAGTGGCGGTGCGGTCCCCTACGGCACTGCGTAGGATCCTACGGTCTTGGCGTGCATCCGTGCGTCGCTGCGGTCCGGTCCCAGGTCGACGGGCACGTGCACCTTCCGCCGACCACTGGCGACAACTTCGATGTACTGTGGAGACCTCACGCCCCACGTGTTGAGCAATTCGGCGGTACGTCCGCCCGGCCTCCCGCATGCCCACTATACGCCCTCGCTCAAAGTCCGTCAACTGCACATACGGTTCACGTCCACGCTGTCGCGGCATGCTACCAGTGTTAAAGACTGCGGTGGAGCTCCGTATGCCACGGCAAACTGGCTGACACTGACGGCGGCGGTGCACAAATGCTGCGCAGCTAGCGCCATTCGACGGCCAACACCGCGGTTCCTGGTGTGTCCGCTGTGCCGTGCGTGTGATCATTGCTTGTACAGCCCTCTCGCAGTGTCCGGAGCAAGTATGGTGGGTCTGACACACCGGTGTCAATGTGTTCTTTTTTCCATTTCCAGGAGTGTATTTTGGTTATACGCATATGAGGAGAAATTTGATGAGCTTTTCTCATTGATATTGGTAACACAAATTTTGTTGCTGATTGATAGTAGATTACAGATAATTAGTATCAATATTAGTATACTACAATGTAGTAAATGCTCAAACATCACAAATCCTGGAAGAGATCTAATTTGATGAAAAATTCTCGTTGGTTTAGTTGAAAGGGAGTGGCTACAATTTGTCCACTGGTTATGAATCTGGTAGGCAGGTTAATTTCACTAATACATGAGTTACAACATAGCATGATTATTTCTACCTTTGCCACCTTCTCTCTACAGTGAGCCAAGTAAGTGTGTCCATCTCATTTGTAGCAATGAGTATAGTATGTAACCCCCAAATTATTGGCTCTTGTGATCGGATCCTTGTATGGAAGAGAGAAAATTTATTCATTTTCGAAGTGAAGTTAACGGAAGATAGTGAGATCCTTTTGCTTTTGATACCCCTGGCTTTATATTTGCACATTTCAGCAGAAAAATCCCTGAAGGGAATGAAATTGCTCTAGGATGTATTAAATTTTCACTGGATTGAGATGTACCTTTCTCTTAAAAGGCTTACAGGAATCTACTAAGTTTCTTCAGTGAGAATGCTACGAGACTGAACACAAAAGCTAAGTGCATACACGTGCTGATCTCTTTGGAGCAGGGTTATTGAAAGTTTTGGAGCCAATCGGAAGAATTTCCCCTGATCAGTCGAAACTAGTTGCAAACCTTCCATTGGCCCTCACTCGAGCAGCTTTCACCTAGTCACGAACCACAGGTACTGGAGAATACCTACACAAAACACATTCGCATGGTCCATACCGCTGTAACTGTGCCTCGAACGAACCCAGTGACGGACCGCCACTGAGGTATGGGGCGGGACTCAACGAAAAACACGGTGCCTTAGATTAACTATACCATGAACCTAAAAGGAAGACGGAGTTAGGTGGAGACTAATCAATTTTTATTTTCTTTACGATGTATTTTTCACATATTTCGTTAGTCATGTTTTCTTATATCACCATAAACAAAACAAAAAAAAATGGTTCAAATGGCTCTGAGGACTATGGGACTTAACATCTATGGTCATCAGTCCCCTAGAACTTAGAACTACTTAAACCTAACTAACCTATGGACATCACACAACACCCAGTCATCACGAGGCAGAGAAAATCCCTGACCCCGCCGGGAATCGAACCCGGGAACCCGACCATAAACAGACTTGGTGATTACAATTAATGCTTGTTCCCTGTCTCATTATGTAATCGACAACACTTAGAAAATCGATCGCCACAGAACAAAAACTTGCTTTGACTCTCATAACAGCTTTCAGTATTGTAAATTTTAGTACCTAAACGCCATTTACTATAATTGTAATGTTGTTGCATTAATTTGTTCTGAAAGCGGTGCTGATATTCAAGACCATAAAAGTGGGCTAAAAGCTGTGAGCTATCTGAGGAAATTAACCTTGCATTACTGCGGAACTGTTTCACCAGGTATCCAGTCTAGCTTACCAAATTCCCAACCAGACTAACATTAATTATAATCTTTTAGTACTCATCTTACGATAACCGGTGATATACATATAAAAAGACAATTTAAATAAAAAGAAATAAATCAGTTTATATTTGGACATTTATTTTAACATTAATCATTGTTCCGTTAAAATTTCAGCATATCAAACTTGATTCATAACTGAACTGGGGCCTTGTTTAGGATTGTGTAAATGTGAGTCTGTAATCTTACGGAACACATCAAACAGGGAGCCAAGATTGGGAGACTACATACAACACTGCATTCATAAAATAGCACACGAAGAACGTTGAAACATATGCAAGAGGAAATTAACCACAACCAACCGTTTCAATTTTCACCCAAAGAAGTTACGTTCGTAGCGCAATCCTGTCCGTCATGAAATTACCACATACTGGTATACTAAATTCATACTAACTCTCTGTGAAATCTTCCCGAAAAGAATAGCTGAGGGCTACTTTGATGCTTACACCACATGGTTCACGTGCCCGCATCTCGTGGTCGTGCGGTAGCGTTCTCGCTTCCCACGCCCGGGTTCCCGGGTTCGATTCCCGGCGGGGTCAGGGATTTTCTCTGCCTCGTGATGGCTGGGTGTTGTGTGCTGTCCTTAGGTTAGTTAGGTTTAAGTAGTTCTAAGTTCTAGGGGACTTAGGACCACAGCAGTTGAGTCCCATAGTGCTCAGAGCCCGCTTCACGTGGTCAACTTGGTTTACACAAAGAATGAAACTCCACAATAATTTTTATAATTAAAATTAATTACATCGAAACGCAATTTACAAAAGAAAAACCTCGAACTGGTTACTATCGTCTTACTATTAACCTGATGGGTCAAACAATTGTATAAGTACGTGTTACTGGTCTGACAAAGTACACCCCACGTGGGTTGAACATAAAGAAAAGTTGCTATATTGAAAAATATTGTCAAGACGAGACATTGTAATCTCACGCACATTCGCATTTAAGATTGGTGATCTTAGTTAGTTACTGATCAGCACGTGGTTCCACTTTACTCACAAAGTAGTGACAAAGCAACTACCGGAAGATATTCTGAACTTCACACTCGAATTACACTGCGTTGCAATTTAAGATAACATTAGATATTTTTGAGCTAAACCTGAAATAAAGGTGATTAAATTTTCAGTTAGGCTGAACTTAAGAAATTCATTGTCCTACGGACTTAGCAGACACGCGCTTAGCCGGAGACCTTACCACTTCAGACGCTCGCCGCGGACAGACTGCCGTGGTCCCTTCCTGAGGGTGTCACAGATAGAAACGGAAGTGACCAGAGAGGCAGCTTCCTATACCAACATGACAAGGGACGGACTGGACCATACTAAGAATAGAAACCTCTCTGCTTTTAGAAAGCGTAGCTACCTGTTCCGACGTTGGTCCTACTGTTCTCAAGCAGACAGGCTTGTCTGCTACCATCAAGCATGCAACAAGAAATATATTTGCTTATTCATCCTCTCACACAGAAGGGAAGGGGGAAGACAGTATCTTATCATATACAGTATATAAACGATAGCGGATGTAGGTTTCGTATTAGACTGTGTGACATGAATTATATATAAACTGTGTTTTAAAGTGTAGTAGTGTGACAGATCGTTCTTGTTTATGTGTAAAAGTAGCACGTTTCACTGCTCAGTCTCCTCCCAGATAGTCAGAAACACCACAGTAAATTTAGAAGAGGAATTTATACCGTAAATGACAACTTATTTAAGAAATTAACATGATAGGAATCCAACAGTGACCTTTCATAATGATAGCACATTATCTTTTACGTTGAAGACATTTTTTTATAACTGATCATACCTGACAGTTGATCTTCAGAATTTGCTCTATTAAGACTGTGTAACTCTGTGAGATTTACCTGCTGAAACAATCAATAAAGTAGTATCACAATATTCAGCTCCATCTCTAAAACTGCCATTGTTGTTGTTGTGGTCTTCAGTCCTGATACTGGTTTGATGCAGCTCTCCATGCTACTCTATCCTGTGCAAGCTTCTTCATCTCCCAGTACCTACTGCAACCTACATCCTTCTGAATCTGCTTAGTGTATTCATCTCTTGGTCTCCCCCTACGATTTTTACCCTCCACGCTGCCCTCCAATACTAAATTGGTGATCCCTTGATGCCTCAGAACATGTCCTACCAACCGATCCCTTCCTCTGGTCAAGTTGTGCCACAAACTTCTATTCTCCCCAATCCTATTCAATACTTCCTCATTAGTTACGTGATCTACCCACCTATCTTCAGCATTGTTCTGTAGCAGCACATTTCGAAAGCTTCTATTCTCTTCTTGTCCAAACTATTTACCGTCAATGTTTCACTTCCATACATGGCTACACTCCATACAAATACTTTCAGAAATGACTTCCTGACACTTAAATCTATACTCTATGTTAACAAATTTCTCTTCTTCAGAAACGCTTTTCTTGCCATTGCCAGTCTACATTTAATATCCTCTCTACTTCGACCATCATCAGTTATTTTGCTCCCTAAATAGCAAAACTCATCTACTACTTGAAGTGTCTCATTTCCTAATCTAATTCCCTCAGCATCACCCGACTTAATTCGACTACATTCCATTATCCTCGTTTTGCTTTTGTTGATGTTCATCTTATACCCTCCCTTCAAGACACCATCCATTCCGTTCAACTGCTCTCCCAAGTCCTTTGCTGTCTCTGACAAAATTACAATGTCATCGGCGAACCTCAACGTTTTTATTTCTTCTCCATGCATTTTAATACCTACCCCGAATTTTTCTTTTGTTTCCTTTACTGCTTGCTCAATATCAAGATTGAATAACATCGGGGAGAGGCTACAACCCTGTCTTACTCCCTTCCCAACCACTGCTTCCCTTTCAGGTCCCTCGACTCTTATAACTACCATCTGGTTTCTGTACAAATTGTAAATAGCCTTTCGCTCACTGTATTTTACCCCTGCCTCCTTTAGAATTTGAAAGAGAGTATTCCAGTCAACATTGTCAAAAGATTTCTCTAAGTCTACAAATGCTAGAAACGTAGGTTTGCCTTTCCTTAATCTTTTTTCTAAGATAAGTCGTAAGGTCAGTATTGCCTCACGTGTTCCAGTATTTCTACGGAATCCAAACTGATCTTCCCCGAGGTCAGCTTCTACTAGTTTTTCCATTCGTCTGTAAAGAATGTGTTAGTATTTTGCAGCTGTGGCTTATTAAACTGATTGTTGGGTAATTTTCACATCTGTCCACACCTGCTTTCTTTGGGATCGGAATTATTATATTCTTCTTGAAGTCTGAGGGTATTTCGCCTGTTTCATACATCTTGCTCACCAGATGGTAGAGTTTTGTTAGGACTGGCTCTCCCAAGGCCGTCAGTAGTTCCAATGGAATGTTGTCTACTCCGGGGGCCTTGTTTCGATTCAGGTCTTTCAGTGCTCTGTCAAACTCTTCACGCAGTATGGTATCTCCCATTTCATCTTCATCTACATCCTCTTCCATTTCCATAATATTGTCCTCAGGTGCATCGCCCTTGTATAGACCCTCTATATACTCCTTCCACCTTTCTGCTTTCCCTTCTTTGCTTAGAACTGGGTTTCCATCTGAGCTCTTGATGTTCATACAAGTGGTTCTCTTATCTCCAAAGGTCTCTTTAATTTTCCTGTAGGCAGTATCTATCTTACCCCTAGTGAGATAAGCCTCTACATCCTTACATTTGTCCTCTAGCCATCCCTGCTTAGCCATTTCGCACTTCCTGTCGATCTCATTTTTGCGACGTTTGTATTCGTTTTTGCCTGCTTCATTTACTGCATTTTTATATTTTCTCCTTTCATCAATTAAATTCAATATTTCTTCTGTTACCCAAGGGTTTCTACTAGCCCTCTTCTTTTTACCTGCTTGATCCTCTGCTGCCTTCACTACTTCATCCCTCAAAGCTACCCATTCTTCTTCTACTGTATTTCTTTCCCCCATTCCTGTCAATTGTTCCCTTATGCTCTCTCTGAAACTCTCTACAACCTCTGGTTCTTTCAGTTTACCCAGGTCCCATCTCCTTAAATTCCCACCTTTTTGCAGTTTCTTCAGTTTTAATCTACAGGTCATAACCAATAAATTGTGGTCAGAGTCCACATCTGCCCCTGGAAATGTCTTACAATTTAAAACCTGGTTCCTAAATCTCTGTCTTACCATTATATAATCTATCTGATACCTTTTAGTATCTCCAGGTTTCTTCCACGTATACAACCTTCTATCATGATTCTTAAACCAAGTGTTAGCTATGATTAAGTTGTGCTCTGTGCAAAATTCTACCAGGCGGCTTCCTCTTTCATTTCTTAGCCCCAATCCATATTCATCTAATATGTTTCCTTCTCTCCCTTTTCCTACACTCGAATTCCAGTCACCCATGACTATTAAATTTTCGTCTCCCTTCACTATCTGAATAATTTCTTTTATTTCATCATACATTTCGTCAATTTCTTCGTCATCTGCAGAGCTAGTTGGCATATAAACTTGTACTACTGTAGTAGGTGTGGGCTTCGTATCTATATTGGCCACAATAATGCGTTCAGTATGCTGTTTGTAGTAGCTTACCCGCATTCCTATTTTCCTATTCATTATTAAACCTACTCCTGCATTACCCCTATTTGATTTTGTATTTATAACCCTGTAGTCACTGACCAGAAGTCTAGTACCTCCTGCTACCGAACTTCACTAATTCCCACTATATCTAACTTTAACCTATCCATTTCCCTTTCTAAATTTTCTAACCTACCTGCCCGATTAAGTGATCTGACATTCCACGCTCCGATCCGTAGAACGCCAGTTTTCTTTCTCCTGATAACGACACCCTCTTGAGTAGTCCCCGCCCGGAGATCCGAATGGGGGACTATTTAACCTCCGGAATATTTTACCCAAGAGGACGCCATCATCATTTAATCATACAGTAAAGCTGCATGCCCTCGGGAAAAATTACGGCCGTAGTTTCCTCCTGCTTTCAGCCGTTCGCAGTTCCAGCACAGCAAGGCCGTTTTGGTTATTGTTACAAGGCCAGATCAGTCAATCATCCAGACTGTTGCCCTTGCAACTACTGAAAAGGCTGCTGCCCCTATTCAGGAACCACACGTTTGTCTGGCCTCTCAACAGATACCCTTCCGTTGTGGTTGTACCTACGGTACGACTATCTGTATCGCTGAGGCACGCAAGCCTCCCCACCAACGGCAAGGTCCATGGTTCATGCCATTAACATTATCATAATCAAGAGAGGCATTAAGCTAACGCGCACATCACAGCGGTACCAGTTTACGTGCCTACCTACACTACAGATGACGAACATACGTAACCAATGTACTATAAGATCAAATAAATTATTGAGATAATTGAGTAAGAAAATTTTTAAATGTGATGAAATTCTGGAATGCGGTAGCAGGGATAGGAAGAGAAAATAACAGGAGAATATAGGCTTAGGGGAAGGGATTAAAAAGGGAAGCCACCAGGTATTATGGTGCACAGAGCATAATTTAAACATCGTTAACACTTTGTTTAAGGATCATGAAAGAAGGAAGCATAAGTGGAATAGAGATTTCGAAACAAAATTTTAAAGCCTTTCCATGTGCAGATGCAGGATGACGATAATTTATTTGTTACGAACTGTAGACCTATGAAACGTCTCTGTGAAGTCGTTTCGTAAGATGCTTGGCGACTTCGGTACAACTTATTCACTTTACTACCTGATTTTAGCTAACGTCATGAACTCTTCCAGAAAGACTGAGCACTCAGGTAAGGCGTACTGAATATTATATGTGTGTTTTAATGTGGGCTTTCGGTTTTGTTTTGTGGGAAACGCTGAGTTGGTCATCGTCTGCTGGGAGCAATGTTGCTTCTCGTTGGAAGGGGAGCACAGGATGACCAATTTAGGTTTCCAATACCTGAACAGAGAGGTTTACCCAGCTTAGTCGAAGGCTGTGTCGAAGTCTGTTTTTATGCGTGAGGTTGGTGAAGGAGGGCTACCCCTCTGGTAGCTTCCGCTGCACGGGGAGCTAGGTAATCACGAAAGAGAAAGGGGCACTCTTCGATGAACGCTTGGTGAGTACGGATCATAGCTCTTAAGGGAGGTTTGAGGTGATAGGAAGCAGGTTGAGTTACGACTTCGTTATGGTTAACTGTTGAAATACTTAAGAACTTCAGCTTAACTGAAGCGTGTGAAGCGAGTTATTCTTCTGAATGTGTCATAATTATATTTCTTTAAATAGGCGATTTTTGGGTGTTTGAGTTAAAAGTGTGGAAGTTACTTTGTTCATTTTGAACAACGATGAAGTAGGATTTCAAGCGGTAAATCTGATTAAGAAAAGCTGGTTAGGATCACTTCAACCGTAGGTGGGTGTAATACTGTGTCGAAGTGAGTATGATTTTTAATATTTTGTGGAAGTAGCTTTTGTCTTTGTGTGTCGATTTTGTACCACGTATTTGGTAATCAATGACCCTTCTGGTCCGCCACGGCCCCGCAACAGGCTTTATTTTAACAGTTTGCTTGTTTAATGAGCTATAATTTCTGCAAGAATATCTGTTCTTTCGTGCGCTTTCTACAAGGCAGCACAACAATTTGATTCGGAATGCACCACGTGCTCTAGTTCAGCCGTTTGCAAGCAGCAGACGCGGTTCGTATGTTGAATAATTATCCCACAAACTCGTGCATTGGTTAAACCTCTGTCCAGAATAGCGCATGCGTAGAATCGCAATACGAATCTCACTGAGATATTTTTATGGTATGAATGCAAGAGAGGATAGTATCATTGTCTCCCAGCCCCGTTTTTTGTGTTTCTTCTTGCTGTAGTTAAATTGTACTCTGTTACATTCTCACGTAATTCTTACTTAAATATTTCTAGTCAGGCACCAGTTATGTGTAGTTAGGATGTGCAACCAAATACTTAGATACAATAAATAATCAACGCGAAAGATAAATTCAGTGTTGTTGATCTTACCCACTTACCCCGATTTCCAATCCTGAATTAATCAAGTTGCTTCATGCACGACATGTTATGCTATTTATCTGGCTACTTAAAGAAATTTTCATACTTGTAATTAAATTATTAAAGTACTTAAATTAATAATTTTCCAGTTCGGTTTTTTTCTAAGTGGTTAGGAAGGGCTTTGGCTGGTGGCGACCCTGAATTTCTGAATTTTTATCATTATTTGTGTGAGAGAAGCAACTAGAAATGCGAGATAACGTATATGGCTCGATGAGAAACGTCGTAAAGATAGTAATACGTTACACCCATAGGTTGCTGATAATCTTAAAGGCATCATTAGGCAACGATTGATTGAACCAGATGAAGGAATACACTATACGACGAATAAGACGAATGAGATAAAAGAGGTGAAGATAGCGAAGGATGAAAATTAGAAAAAGATACAGTAGAAATCCTTGGATAACACACGGTATATTGAATTTAATTAGCAACAGAGGAAAAAATAAAAATTCTGTGAATCAGGTAGCCAATAGGGAATACAGATGTACAAAAGGTGACACTAACAGAATGTCCAAAATTGCAAATCGAGCCTTGAAGTTACCTACTAGACGTTCTTGCTTTGCGAATTTGACTTGGAAAAGATAGATGCCGTATATAGGAAAACTGAATTAAAAATCTTTGAAGCAAAGAGAAGTAACTCTACGAATATCAAGAGCTCTGATGGTAAGTCAAAACTAAGCGAAGAAGACAGGGGTGGAAGGTGGAAGGAATGTCTAGCAGTTGGGATAGGAGGGGGGGGGGGGGTTTATACAAAAAAAAGTTGCAACTTGAATTCAATTTTCGTATGATGACTGTCATGTGATAAGGTTGAATTACCGTTTTGGTCACTCTTCAATTTGTGGCCTTTTCCGTAATACATGAATTCCTTCAGGAACCAACAGAAAATGGTAGGTGACTTTTGAGTGCACTGGCAGTTCCCAAAATGAGTAGAAGTCATCGATGGCAAATACATCGTAACGCAGTTTTCCTGCTCAGGTTACCATATGTTTTTTGTGCATCGGAGACTCTTCCGCGGACTTCAAATAGCATGTGAGAATTCTCAGCCCTGTTAAAGGAACATCGTATGAAACTACTTTTAATTACCGTTTGTGTCGCGGAAGGAGGTTAATCAACAAATAAATACTGCGTTTTGGCAACCAAGTATCGAATCCACCATTGTATCATAACAGCTAAAGTGCTAACGGTGAAACTAATTATTATGAGTGGTCCTTAATAACTAGTTGCTAGAATGGACTCAGTGAGAATGCTTATCTACGATGATATATTGTCCTCCGGAGCTTATGAATATTGAAGACGATGCACAGAATATTATACTTGGTACTTTGCACCACGGTTTTTTGTACAAGGATGCGATTAGGGATGTAAAATCTTTTGGTAAAAGAAACTGACTTATCATAGGCTATATACTGAGGGACAAAAGTCATGGGTTAGCGATACGCACATCTATAGATGGCGATAGAATTCGTACACAAGGTATCAAATGGTAGTGCATTGGCGGAGCTACCACTTGTATGAAAAGGTTTGTGAGATGTTTATGGCCGCGCGACGGGAATTCACGGATTTAGAACGTGGTATGGTGGTTGGATCTAGAATCATGGAACATTTCATTTCGTAAATCGTTAGGGAATTCAACATTACGAGATCCATAGAATCAAAAGGGTGGCGAGAATACCTCATTTCAGACGAGAATACCCCATTTCAGGCATTACTTCTCGCCACCGACAAAGCAGTGGCCGACGTCCTTCACTTAACGATCGACAGCAGCGGCGTTTACATAGATGTTCAAATGGCTCTGAGCACTATGGGACTTAACATCTGAGGTCATCAGTCCCTTATAACTTAGAACTACTTAAACCTAACTAACCTATGGACATCATACATATCCATGCCCGATGCAGGATTCGAACCAGCGACTGTAGCGGTCGCGCGGTTCCAGACTGAAGCACCTAGAACCGCTCGGTTTACAAAGAGTTGTCATGGCTAACAGACAAGTAAACTGCGTGAAATAACCGCAGGAGTCGATGCAGAACATACGACGAACGTGTCTGTTTGGACAGTGCGGTGAAATCTGGCGTTAATGAGCTATGCCTTATGAAACAACGTGACATCGCCTGCAGAGTCGCCCTTGGGATCATGACCCTATCGGTTGGACCCTAGACGACTGGCTTTTTCAGATGAGTCCCAATTTCGGTTGATAAGTGTTGACAGCAGGGTTCGAGTGCGGCGCAGACCCCAAGAAGCCATGGACCCAAGTTATTAACAAGGCACTGTGCAAGGTGGTGGTGGTTCCACAAAGGTGTGGGCTGCGTTTGCATGGAATGGACTGGGTTCTTTGGTCCAACTGAACCTATCATTGACTGGAAGTGGTTATGTTCAGCTACTTGGAGGCCTTCTGCAGCCATTCACGAACTTCATGTTCCCACACACCGATGTAATCTCCCCGAACTACAATTGTTCACGACTGGCTTGAAGAACGTTCTGGAAATACGCGTTAATGATCTAGTCACGCAGATCGCTCGACATGAATCCCATCGAACATTCGTGGAACATAATACGTAGGTCAGTTCGTGTACAAAATCCTGCCCCAGGAACACTTTCGCGTTCATTGATGACTATAAAGGCAGCATGGCCCAAAATTTCTGCAGGAGACTTGCAACGACTTATTGAGTCGATGCCGTGTCGAGTTGCTGCATTACGCCGGGAAAAAGTTAAGTCTGACGCGATATTAGGAGGTATACGATGACTTTTGTCACCTCAGAGTATATCTTGCCTCTAAAGACTATTTTAGCACTGCTGGAAAGAACAATTTGCAAGCTGGTGTCATTACATGTAGCTATGAAGTATTCTAAACATTGCAAATAAACAAAATGTCTTAAGGCAAGACGAAATAATTAATACATGCAGCTACTTAGCAATTACGTTAGTTCGAACAACACGTAAGTATTACGGCGGTACTTCGGGAATCCTTAGGGTATCTCCAAATGGAAGGCGACGTTCTTTTTGAGGAACACTACTGAGAACAGAATTTGAAGCTGGCTGCCCAACGACTCTACTGCTGCCAACATATATTGCGCGTAAGGACCACGAAGATAAGATACGAGAAATTAGGGCTCATACAGAGCCGTATTGAGAGTCGTTTTCCCCTTGCTTTATTTGCGAATGGAACAAGAAAGGAAGCGCCTAGTGGTTCCTTCAGCCACGCACCATAAAGTGGTACCTAGTGGTACCTTCAGCCACGCACCATACGGTGGCTTGCAGAGTATAGGCATAGATCTAGGCTACATCTTTTGACAAACCAGCTAATTAGATTCGTTTTAAACTCTTTAGGTCCGTATAGAATATTGTAAATGTTAATGTGTTCCATGTCACTGTCCTTTTCGTTTCACATGCTATTAAATGCCATTTAGAAAAGTTCAGCAATACATTGTAAAACACTGTACTAGTTATTTCCTCATCTCGATAGAAAAAAAGGTTTAGCGTATTCGTCATGCGACAAAATCCGTGACTCTTAGCGAGCTATCATTTGCAAAAAAAAAAAAAAACACGTTCCGATCTCTTGAACCGTTTACGAGGTTTGAGGTTGTTACAATCACATGATCTACGACGACCAGGACGGAGTGTTGGTCGCATCGCTGGCGGCTCGTCTGCCGACATGTCATTCAGTTATCTCGAGAACGGTGATAGCTATTGGCTGCTTTCAAATTTTAAAAAAATATTTCGATATGTTGACTAAATTTCATACGCAATAATGTTTTGCCTAATATCAACTACACGCGAAATCTATACAATGCGTTTTTACCTCTGCACAGTCAATAACATTTCGTGTAGTGATTTTCTTAAAAGTGATACAGCGATTAACAATGACGAATAACGAAAAGAAATTCAGTCCGTTATCGGACGAAGATATCAGACTGTAAGACGTGGAAAAATGAAATTTCTTCACCAAATAGTTTCTTTGAAATTGGATGGTGAGTATTTCACAGCGGTCACCGCGACCACGCAATCGCTTCGGCGAAAGTTCGTATGGCCAGGGTTTCTGTGAGGCCCACGAGAGGTTCTGTACCTGCCGTCACGCTCAGCGCAGACTCTAAGCTCGTGGCGCAGCAGCGGCAGCGATTCGCCAGCTACAAACTGCGACGCTGAGCCTGCTGTGGAGCGCCACTGAGGGCGTTTCCATAGCAACTCGCCGTTGCCTCAGGCTTCTGACACAGGGTTTGGGGGATGGGATGAAATGAAAAATTGCGAGTGAGTTCCGTGAAAGCAGCGTCGACACCGGACGCGCCGTACCGCACAGCGCTACGCAAAAACGCACGGCGCCGAGCGCCCAGATCTGCGCAGAATGGAGCAGATGTACGGCACGCAGCTATATTGGTGTGCACGCACGCGCCAAGGTATGTAAAACGAGAAACGCCATACAAACAACCGAGCATGGACAAACCGTTTCCTTTGGCATACCGACACAGCACGGAACTCGTTCGTTCTTGCGATTAGCAGCCCGGTTTGACTTCCACTCCAGATCTTCCAACATGTTACCCCCAGAACGGAACGCAATTGGTTGGCTGATTTGGTGGAGGTCATGGGTCCCGTCGGATTAGGGAAGGATGGGGAAGGAAGTTGGACATGTCCTTTCAAAGGAACCATATTGGCATTTGCCTAAAGCGATTTGGGGAAATACGAAAACCTAAATCAGGAGGGCTAATTGCGAGGCCAGTGTGCTAACTGCCCCACCTCGCTCGGTTCCCTACACTATTCAGGGAGAGGGGACCATGGTGTCAAACAGATGGGCATATTCTTTCATATTTTTGCACACAAACACAGAATGCATGAATAATTTTTTTGTTTTAAAACATAAAAATCGTGAACAATTAGTCAAATGAAAAAAAAAAATCACACGTATGGTAATACACAAAATATTGTCCCAGCTGGGTGGTGCAGAATGTACAGTGCACTGATCTAAGACAAAACAGGAAAATTAAAAATAATTGAATCCACACTGATAATCATTCTAATGTTCAAATGTGTGTGAATTCCTAAAACTGCTGAGGTCATCAGTCCCTAGTCTTAGACACTAGTTAAACTAACTTAAACCAACTTATGCTAAGAACGACACATACACCCATGCCCGAGGGAGGACTCGAACCTCCGGCGAGAGGGACCACGCAGTCCGTGTCACCACATCATTCTGGTCAACGTTGTTCTATATCTGTGAAAAAAAAGAGAAAAATAATTATACATTCAAAGAACCAAATAACAATATCCATGAGAAATGAGTAATAATATTGTCAAAATTAAGATACAACCAGCGAGAAAATGGTGTGCTGTGTGTGCCAAAAAAAAAAAAAAATGGTTCAAATGGCTCTGAGCACTATGGGACTCAACTGCTGAGGTCATTAGTCCCCTAGAACTTAGAACTAGTTAAACCTAACTAACCTAAGGACATCACAAACATCCATGCCCGAGGCAGGATTCGAACCTGCGACCGTAGCAGTCTTGCGGTTCCAGATTGCAGCGCCTTTAACCGCACGGCCACTTCGGCCGGCTGTGTGCCCCTGTGAAATAATCACTAAATTATGTAAGCAATGGCATAATATTTGACGAAAGTTAACATATACTGGTTCCAAAATTAAAACAACAAACTACTGTCTCCACTTCCTGTGTCTAATTCATGATATAATAATACAAACTGTCAACAGACGTCTGTACGGTCATGTCCTGCACGGAAGATGGCATTCTGGTCAGTGGACAACTAAGCCAACGATGACGTCAGGGTGACTGTCAAAATGGATAGTGTTTGTTGGGTAGTCCCACATCCACAGTCGCTGTGTACACAGAGAAGACGGGTACCATGCTCTCTGCAGTGGATGGCCATGGGAAGAATGGGAGCAGCACAGGGCAATACGGTACTGCCTTATGGCAACTGGAATCTGAACGTGTTGTAGTGAGTCAAACGGTGTACACAAGGCAGAGTGGCCTTTATTGTCAGAGAACTGCTATATGTGTACTGCTGACACGGCATCACATAAGGGAACGTCTAGAGGGGAACCGTCAACATGCCACGTGCAGGGACGAACAATAGGCCAATATCGTTTTCACAGTTGAGTCCCATGTGATCTGGACAGTGATTCTCGATGGATTCGCATCTGGAGGGAACGTGGAACATGATTTCGGGACCCAAACATTGGGGAAAGAGACTGATATCAAGGATGATCCCTAATGGTGTGGAGACGGATTATGTTGACCACTGGAACACCAATTCATGAAAGTGTACGGTAAAATCGGCCAGATTTAACTGCTGTTAGATATCATGACTAAATCTTGTGATCTCATGTACAGTTGTTGTGAGACGCTGTGGGCCCAGACTTTGTATTACTGGACGATAGTGCTCGACCTCATAGAGCATACGTGGTTGAGATTTTCTTGGAGGCAGAAGATATCACACACATGGTGTGGCAAGCTCTCTCTCATGTTTTGAATCCCATAGAGTACATCTGGGATGCACTAGCAACACAGGAGTAGTATGGAGATGGCAGTGCTTGGACACTTTTGATATCAAATTGATATGAAAATTAATTAAATCGATCACTTAATTACCTCTAACCACGCCCACACTCATCCCCAGATGATGTCATGTGTGTTTCTCAGCCTGCACGTGGATCCCAGTCCTCTCCCCACTCCTCACCCTCCCACTCTCCCCCACCTACCCTATTGGCGGGAATTTCGAATTTTGGTGGGTATTTCTTTGTCCCGGGGCTGTGCTGGCATCCCATCCGGTAATTGGTAGGCAATTATAATTGCAGTGCCCTTTCTGGAACTGGAATCCTGGTCCTTCTGGATGAAAAGCACTAGTGCATCCCCAAACACATGGAAGCTGCCGAGATGCAGGAGAGGAATGTTAGGTTAGTGTACTTTTTTTATTGAGAAACTGAAGTAAAGGTCGGTCCTAATTACTAAGTAATCAAGACGATTGAGCCTATTTACACAACTATATGCATAACGCTACACAAGGACTGTGTAAAGTCGCAGTACAGCTCAAAAATTGACGACGCCATAGTGCAGGTGTTATCCTGTTCGGAAGAAATTTCACAATACGACACAAAACTAGTGGCAGACGCACTCAAACTCTACCGTACACCTACAAGCTGGCGGGAAAAGGCTCGGGTGTAAGGTACTTTCTTTTGTATGTATTCCGAATCATAACTGTGTTCTCACACATGTAGTCCAACATAGATATTACAATCAATGTTATTTCTTAAACAATGTTATTCCTTAAATATTAAGGAGAAGAATCAATGCATTTATCAGACTACAGCCATTCCTAGAATGTTCTGTAGGATTATGGACCGATGTCACGTGTATCACCTTTAATAGCCTTAAGGGGGGGGGGGGGGGGGGAAAGGTGTACTTGAGAGATTTGGTGTTAGGACAATATTGCTATATTATCCTATACATGACCAAAACTAACATAACACCAGGACTTCTTTCTGCAAGAGGAGTGCTACCAGATCTGTGGTGGTGCTACTCTAAATAGCAATAAGACTGTTACACCTCCTTTTTTCCACTGATCATGGTGCTTACTACCTTGGAAGAAGTTGTTGCCTCATTGTGTTCATTTTCGTGCAGAAGGGGTGGGTGGTACCTCCATGGATGAGCTATCTCAAATATTTACATTATTTGTCAACTAATTATAAAATCTGATCTAAGTGCCAAAAATAAAAAAATTTCATTTTATTCCCAAAATATGGGCTATGTGCCTAACCTTCCTAGGTAAAAACCGGGCTAGCTAGCGAACCGTGATGAAATGGCACGGTTGGTTCTCTGTGTTTCCTCCTTGCCTGTAGCACGTACCTATTGAAATTCCCACTTCACGCTCTGTTGTTTCCTTACCCTAGCCAGAGGGCGCTGTGGCGTTGCTGGAGCCGGCTGCCCGCCGTGTTTGCGGGAGAGCGTCAGTCTGGACGAGGAACTCTGATTGCGGACGCCTCTGAGCGTACAGGAGGCCACCCTGTTTTGTTGATGGTTTGATTTTAAGTGCATCGTCAAATATTGAATCCAAGTAGTTACATTCAATTTTTTATCTGGATTCTTTCTTTCCTCGTCACAACGTGTGTTAAATGGCAAAGTAGAATTGTAGACCTTAACTTGCTACCTCATTTACGTGGCATCAATAACAGAGCCTAACCTGTTAACTAATTAAGGCTTGTGGTAAACAAAGGTATTTAAATACGTTGTTTTAAAATATTATCTGAAATGTGTCAATAATTTATGTTGCGCTAGTTGATTCAGGGGTATGAAGTGTTGGCACGTCTTCTGTGTAAGGGAATCCTGCTAGTTTTGATTGTTTTGGAAACTTTAATTGCCGGCCGAAGTGGCCGAGCGGTTCTAGGCGCTACAGTCTGGAACCACGCGACCGCTACGGTCGCAGGTTCGAATCCTGCCTCGGGTATGGATGTGTGTGATGTCCTTAGGTTAGTTAGGTTTAAGTAGTTCTAAGTTCTAGGGGACTAATGACCACAGCAGTTAAGTCCCATAGTGCTCAGAGCCATTTGAACCATTTTTGAAACTTTAATTGAGTGAGAAACTAGTGTGCTTTAGTTCTGCCTTGAGTTGGGGCTATATTGGGGCTCTGGCATTTGTACTGCAAGCAGTAACATTGTCCTGTTGTTTCATGGTTGTTTTGTTTTCAAATTAGGCGTCTGCCCTAAACCTGCTTTGGGCTGGGCGTTTCGCCCCTCAGCATTATACTTGGGTTTCAGCTGAGTGTTCAGTCTACTGACTGTCCATCGTACGCCACATCGGTAATGGTCCATTACCTTCTGACCAGGGTTTTTGCTCGACGCTTGTCTTTAAATACACTGCTAACCTGGTTAGCGTATTTTGTGGCTAGCTTAAATTAATCACTGTTCAATAGCCCAACACAGTTTGTCGGCCGTCAGAAGCTGCGTATGTGTCATTTATTCCTTTATTCTAGTCAATCCATAAGCATGCTATTCTTAATTTTGTTACTCTAGGTAGCCATTAAGTTGCCATTTCTTAGGTGTTTCGATGGAGTGCGGCTCCTTTGAGTATCGATTCATGAGTTTCCAATTTATTGTTTTTCCACCAGTTTTAATCGTTATATATATATATATATATATATATATATATATATATATATATATATATATATATGGAATATAAATTTTTTTTTATTACTGTTGAGCTGCACTTAATGTCATACTGTAAAGAAAGGAACTTATTGGAGGTTAACTGTCGCCATAATGTGTTGTGGACAGTGCACTTTCCTGTTATTCATCTTAATGTTCTAGTCAATATGTAAACTTGCTAATTGTTTTCCCTTTAAATGGAGTGTGCCTGCCTCGATGTTGTAAGTGACTGTTTCATAACCAGTTCTTTAACGCGCCTACGCGCATATTTATATTTATGGCAGAACTTAAATTGTGTTCGCCTGCTGAACTTTAACTAAAGTGCAGAAAAGTGAATCAGGTGTTTATTATTGTTCTAGTGCTATTATCTGTCAAATGTAAGACACGACATTTTCTTGGTCTGTTATCAAGTGTTACAATTAATGCAAATTGCAATGAAGTGATGTGCTATTTTAGTTGTTCCTGTGATTTCCTATTCTGCATATAACATTTAATTGTTTGATATAAGATTGATTGAGCCTTTGTTGAAATATTGGAGTGAGGTGTGGGTGTCTCACTAGTAATCTGTGTGGAAGTGGTTTAAAACATTTCCACCAGAATGCACAGGTGCTAAGTGCGCCCTACTCTGGATCAAAATCTGAGCTATGGGCCTGTGCTGTTGTTTTTAGTTGAGGTTCGACTGTGTTCAATTTGCAGTGATTAGTCCTGTCTTTGTGTTTACTATCGTGGTTTATGTGATGGATGAAAAACGAAAACTGCCATAGTGGCCCCTTATTGTTAGAGGGCCCACAGAACCGACACAGAGTATGGGTTGCTAACCCCCTTTCAGCAGTGCGGAGAGGAACATCACCAGCGAAAACAAACAATAACAGACTTTCCAAATAAACACGGAACTACTTTGCCATACAACATGTGACAGTGTTCCACCAATGGGAACTCATATGACTGATGTAGCACTTTGCCGACCTGGCTTTTAAGAACACCAACACTGGCGGACTGGACTGTCGCCTCACCAGGATTCCTCATCTCTGCTCTATCCAATCCAAAGCCCACAACCGCCTCCAGCTCCTTAAACTCCTCTCTGGCCTGACATGGGGGTTGAACCCATCCTCCACACCTACAAATCCTTAATCCATCCCGCCTCCCACCTGGATATCTGCCACCCCCCCCCCCAAATTCTGAAAGTCCCTTCAGATCCTGGAGTGCCATGCACTCTGCCTCGCCTTCCGTATACGCCTCCCATCCCTCACCCAGATCCTCTATGACCTGTTCCCTTTCCCTCATCTGCTCCTTTTCCCAGAACGTATCCACATCCTCTACACTTCCAACTGCCTTGATCTCCCTCATCCCGTGGGTGTTCCTCTCCTCTACAACCCCCTCCCACTACCGCACCTTCACCGTTGTGTCCCCCCTACCCTCCACCTTTACACCCTTCATCTCCTTTCCTGAGGTGGCTTCCTCCAACTCTCCCTCTGGGATGATACCCTCTCTCCCTCCATTTATCCCTCCTATCAACTCTGATCCTCACCTCTTTCTCCCTCCCTCTGTCCTTTTCCTGGGCTCCCTCCCCCCTTCTATCCTGTTCTTATCAGCCTATCATCTCTTTGATTCCCTTCTCTCCTCAAAGTCCTTTTGCTTTCCCCTCCACTGCCTTCCCCACTCCTTCTTGCATCCGCTCTGTCCCCTTCTTTTTCTATGTCCTCTTCCTCCATTCGCTCCCCTCCTTTTCTTTTACACTCTCCCCCCCCCCCTTTTCTTCCCTCATCGGTCTGGGTCCTCCCCTTGCCCCCATCTGCCACCGTGTCGCCTCTATAGTGCTGTTTTCAGTGTATGTTCAGTGTTGCGCGTCTTCAGTCCTTGGTGGTCACTCTACAGCAGATTCAGGCAGCGCTCACAAGGTCAGAACATCACTCCACTCCCCAGTATTGCAAGAGGTAGCCCATAGAGTAGATTACACTGCAGGTAAATTGAACACTTTGCACGTGGCTCCACCAGTGTTTCTGTCTTTCGATTGGTCTGTTGAACCATGGCCAAATTATGTAGAACAGTTGGAATAACATTTACTGGCACATGGGATCCACGACGAAAATCGAAGTCAGGCTTTCTTTTTAAAAACAGTCGGTCCACAGGTGTATTGTTTAAGTTAACAATTTAACCCTGAGCAGTATCTCGCGATCTCTCATTTACCCATATTAAGGGCTGCCTTTTTGAGTACTTTGATCAACAAATACACGTCACCTCCACCCTTCAGATTTTCTTCTCTTGTCGCAAGTCACCAGGTCAGACTTATTGGGAATGAATTACGATGCTCCAGGGTCTCTCCCGGGATTGTAAATTCTGGTGCGTCAACATTGCCTGCAAGCAGTCTGATGCCTCTTCATTGATTTGCGATATGGTGGTGTTTCACACACCAGACGAGGGTCTTCGGGCTGATATTTTGAAGTTAAAGGACCTGTCCATTGATACCTGTCTGCCTATCATTCATGTGTTTGAACAGTCCCACCGGCAACAGCCACCGTGGCTTGATCCAGCTGTTTTCGTGGCTCGCCAGTTGCCTAGCACCAAGTAGAAGTCTCGTTGATCCATTGATCCATCCCATGCTGGAAGTCTTTCACCCAGCTTCCCTCCTGTCCAAACTGCTTCCGGACTAACCAATGGCCCGAGTGCCCCCATCGGCGAGCAAGATGCATGGCTTGCAGCCAAGTGGGCCATATTGCCGTGTTGTGTCAGGATTCGCAGAAACATCGAGTAGGTGCCACTCTTCCTGCAGATGCATAGTCTTGTCAAAATCGTCACCTCAGGAACTGGATGCCTCGCATTCCATTAATTGCCAAGTATTCTCCATCATTCCCCAGTGGGGTGCCCAATTTCTTTTTACCTTGGAGGTCGTGCGTTTTCCAATGGTCTTCCAAATTGACACAGCATCATCTGTTTCTGTTGTGGATGGTGCCACATACCAACAGTTGGGCTCGGGGTGGCCAATTATCTGAACGATGTCATTGTAGGTGGCTCGTCCATGATGGACCTCGCGGACAAGCTGGATCGGCTGTTTGAGGTTTTTTCTGAGGCTAATGTGTGTTGCTGGAAAGAAAAGTGTGACTTTTTTGCTGGAGAGGTCAGCTATCTGGGGTTCACGATTGATGCCTGCGGATTACATACCTTTAAGGAGTATGTCAAGATGATTCAAAACTTGCCTCCTCCCATTAGCGTGAGGCAACTGCAATCTGTCCTCGGTCAAATCAACTATTATCAGCATTTTATACCCCACGCCACTAAGCTTTGACACCCCTGATCAGGTTATTGCGCAAGGGTGTGTGTTGGATTTGGGACACAGTGTGTGAGCAGCCTTTCACATGTCTCAAGTCTGCTGTCTTCTGTCCTCCTTGTCTGGCCGATTACGACAGTACCCTGCCCCTCATTGTCGCCGCCGATGTCTGAGATTATGGCCTGGGTGTGGTCCTCTCGCAAGTAGTAGACGGCGTTGAGATGCCGGTGGTTTTTGCATCCAAAAAATTAACTGCTGCTCAAACAAAATATAGTCAAATTGAAAAGGAAGTTTTGCGCTGGTTTTCGCCTTGACGAAATTCTACAATTTCGTGTATTGTCGTCATTTCACACTGGAGACTGGCCTCAAACATTTGGTATCTATGTTTCACCTATGTGCTGCAGTGCTCACCTGGATGGCGCGCTGCCTCCAGTGGTGGGCGCTCTTCCTGGCGATGTTCGATTTTGATATTGTGTACTGCACCTCTGAACGGCACGCAAACGCCGATTTTCTGTCCTGGCTGCCTGCCGGGGCGGACCGCTAGTTTGACACTTCCCCCTTGGTTTGTTTCCATGTGGAACTGGACATGGACGGAGCTCTGGACACGCTTCCTTTGGATACTCATGCGGTCCGGCAGGCCACTGCTCAGGATCAGACACTGCAAGCGCTTCGCCACCAGATCGCTGCAGGTTGGGCGACCAGCCATTGTAGCGTTCATAACGCAGAGGTCCAGCATTTTTGGGGTCATTGGCACAGTCTCTTCCGCAATGGCATCATCCTTTTGCATAGTAATTTGGGCATTCCCCAGGTGGTCATACA
The DNA here is from genome assembly GCF_023864275.1 of Schistocerca cancellata. Lineage (NCBI taxonomy): Eukaryota > Metazoa > Arthropoda > Insecta > Orthoptera > Acrididae > Schistocerca > Schistocerca cancellata. The sequence continues at coordinate 37,382,004 of NC_064629.1, forward strand.
ACATGTGTTGCGCCACCGTGTCCTCGACCTCCTCCACGCTGGCCATTGGGGCATCATCTTCGCCAAACAGCTAGTAATCCACTGACATCTTTATTGGCGCAGTATGGATAAAGACATTGCCTCCCTCGTGTTAGCTTGCACCACATGCCAAACACGACAGGCAGCACCTCCACGCCAGTATTTTTCGTGGACGGATGCAGCTGCTCCATGGGAACATCTCCATTTGGATTTTGCGGGGCCATTTCATGGTTCCCAGTGGCTCATACTGATCGAATCCAGGTCGGGATACCCTTATGTCACCCGCATGATGAGCATCACATCTGCTGAGACTATCAAAATTCTCCGGTGCCTCTTTGCTATCGACGGACTCCTGAAAACGATTCATATGGATGATGATCCACAGTTTACTTTGTCCGACTTCAAGAAATTCTGTACTCCAATGGAATTTCCCTCGTCTGTACTGTCCGTACTGTCCCCTGCGTCAATTTTCTGGGCAGAACGTTTTGTGTGGATGTTCCAGACCCAACTTAATAAGCTGCTAAGCCATCACCTGCTGGAGGAGGCTGCACTTCTTTTCTTGGCTATGTACTGCGCCGCCCTCCAAGCCAGTAAAAGTCCAGTGGAGCTACTTCACAGTCGACCATTCCGCTCCCCCTTATCTGTCCTGGTTCCAAAGCCTTCTCTACCTCTCACCCGCACGCCGACGCACTCCCTTCACGTCAGGCAGGAGATCTGGGTGCGGACCTTCTCTCATCCACGAGCGCGCTAGGCGCCTGTCGTTATCACCGAGACCTGCTGCCGTGTAATGCCGTTTCTCCGGTGGGCTGACAGTTCCACCACCTGCCGGCACCTAAACCAGCTCTGCCCCTGTCTGGTGGACCACGATTTCCTGAGGGAGCTGCCAGTGCCTATTGCCGACTGCCTTGTGGCGGGACCTCCACTTCCATCAGCCTCAGCCGCTGTCTCTGCCGCCAGCTGCCCACGATGCGTCGTCGCCTCCCGCCCCTTCCGGCCACGAACCCATGGACATTGACCAGGACGCCCCTAATTTTGTGGACGTCTGTGGTGCTGTGCATTTCTTTTTTCCCAGGGGGAGAAATATTATAGCGCTCCATTACTGTTAGAGGTCCCGCAGAACTGACACACGAGAGGGGTTGATAACCCTCTTTCAGCAGTGCGGAGGGAAATATCGCCAGCGGACAGAAACAGTAACAGACTTTCCAAATAAACATGGAACTACTTCACCATACAACATGTGACAGTGTTTCACCAATTGGAACTCATATGACTGATGTAGCACTCCACTGACCTGGCTTTATAAGCATGTCTAGACCATCAGACTGGCAGTGTTTACCAACTGCTAGGAACAGCTCCAGCCAGTACTTACACTGGCCTTAGCATTGTATTCACTCGCTGTAGCGTTGTAATGGCACATTGTATTTTGTATTGTATAGAGCAGATTTTGGTGAGTATTTTTCTTCCATTGTCTTCTTTCCTTATTTGGTTTATTACCGCAAAATTTGTGGATTTTCTTGTTGTTCTTGTGTTTAAAACTTAGTGTTTGCCAAGAAGGTGTTGTTTTTCTTTAATGATAATAAAGTGTGTTCAGATTAACTGTTAGTTCTTTTTCCTGCCGACCGAAGGACATAACAAAAACGTCGGAAAAGGGGTGAAGGTAGTGTTTCCCAAATAAATAAAGAGCTACGAGCCGAGGTAAAATCATATGAGAACCATAAGAAAGTTGCTGTATCTCAAAAACAACCTCCACCTGATAAGTTAAGTGAATATGGTAACTATAACGCCTGAGGACTAAGGCGTTTTCGAAGAACTTCGCTTGATTATGATTTTTCTGTGGCGTTTTAAGCTAACCTATGTTTAGACTATGCAGACCACTTTAGCTTATGTTTGACTTGGTTCCTGGACTATAGTAGACCTACTACCTGTGCAGAGAAGCAAACAAACGGGTTGTTCGTATCAGTCACAAATTATTTCAAAAATGGTTCAAATGGCTCTGAGCACTATGGGACTTAACATATATGGTCATCAGTCCCCTAGAACTTAACCTAAGGACATCACACAACACCCAGCCATCACGAGGCAGAGAAAATCCCTGACCCCGCCGGGAATCGAACCCGGGCGCGGGAAGCGAGAACGCTACCGCACGACCACGAGCTGCGGGCCACAAATTATTTAATGCCTCTAATTCCTGTGTTTGTTTGTTGTAGGTTTCATGCCGGTGCCACTATCAATGTAGAGACATTGCATTGGAACACAAATATATTCAATCAGTTCTACAAACTAGGTGATAGTGTTAAGCAAAAATCTTATTTGATGGGAAATGCAGGTGTATGCAGTGTTAGAAGAAGGCGTCATGGTTCTTACGAAGATCCCGAGGAGAGTGTCGTCGTAACTGCCGTCTGCTTCACGTCTGCTGTGCTGCGAGCTACCTTAATTTAAGTATTAACTGTATTTTTCTTACTTGTCACTTCTTCTTCCGTGTGTATTTGCTTTTAGGAAGCTTTAATTGTCTGGTGCTATTAAGAGTGTTCCATATATTTCGTGTTTGTTTTGAATACAGTCAGAGAGAGTCCCTTTAGTCAACCATAGTGCCAGTAGTGCTAGTGTTTGTTTTCAATACAGTCCAGAGACAGGTAGTGCAATTTTCGTTGTTTTCTACAAGAAGTGGCTAGCAACCCCAGTTTAGTGAATAAACAGCCGCCTTTAGTGAATTAGCAGTCTAGTTAAAGGTTGAACAACTCTCTTCAGTAAATTGATTCCTTAGGATGGATAGGATGTGTGACTGCTGTGTACGGACGCAGGAGGAGCTGGCCACTGTTCGCGAACAGCTGAGCGTGTTGATGGCCGCGGTCAGCCGTCTTCAGGCTGCTGCCTCGAAGTGTAGCGGCAGTGGGGAGTCTGGTGCGTCGCAGGGTACACCCCAGGTGTTACGTGCTTCACACACTGTCCCTGCTGTCGAGACATCTTCGCGGGTACCGGGCGCGGTTGGGCCACCCTCTTCCCAAGGGGAGTGGCAGGTTCAGAGGCGTTCGCGGCGCACGAGGCGGAGGGTCAATGTGGAGGCTGGCCGTGTGGCATCGCCCGCTCTGCCTGTGAGTGGACATGTGGCTGCTCCTTCAGCAAGGTCCGAGCAGGCACACGGGGGGAGGGGTTTATTAGTTATTGGGAGCTCCAACGTTAGGCGGGTGATGGAGCCCCTTAGGGAAATAGCGGGAAGGTCAAGGAAGAAGGCCAGTGTTCACTCTGTCTGCTTGCCGGGCGGCCTCATCCGAGATGTGGAGGAGGCCCTACCGGCGGCGATAGAGAGCACTGGGTGCACCCGACTGCAAATTGTTGCTCATGTCGGCACCAATGACTCCTGCCGTCTGGGTTCAGAGGTCATCCTCAGTTCGTACAGGCGGTTGGCGGAATTGGTGAAGGCGGAAAGCCTCGCTCGCGGGGTGGAATCAGAGCTAACAATTTGTAGTATCGTTCCCAGAACCGATCGCGGTCCTCTGGTTTGGAGCCGAGTGGAAGGCTTAAACCAGAGGCTCAGACGATTCTGTGGAGATCTGGGGTGCAAATTTCTCGACCTCCGCTATCGGGTGGAGAAATGTAGGGTCCCCCTGAATAGGTCAGGCGTGCACTACACGCCGGAAGCGGCTACAAGGGTAGCGGAGTACGTGTGGAGTGCACATGGGGGTTTTTTAGGTTAGAGAATCCCCTCCCTAGGCCCGACAAGACGCCTCCTGAGACGCGGCAAGGTAGGAGTAGGCAAAATGCAACAGGGAATAACGATACTAATGTGCTAATAGTAAACTGCAGGAGCGTCTATAGAAAGGTCCCAGAACTGTTCTCATTAATAAACGGTCACAATGCCCATATAGTACTAGGGACAGAAAGTTGGCTGAAACCAGACGTAAACAGTAATGAAATCCTAAACTCAGATTGGAATGTATACCGTAGAGACAGGCCGAACAGTGAAGGGGGAGGCGTGTTTATAGCGATAAGAAGTGCAATAGTATCGAAGGAAATTGACGGAGATCCGAAATGTGAAATGATTTGGGTGAAGGTCACGGTTAAAGCAGGCTCAGACATGGTAATTGGATGTCTCTATAGGCCCCCTGGCTCAACAGCTGTTGTGGCTGAACACCTGAAGGATAATTTGGAAAATATTTCGAGTAGATTTCCCCACCATGTTATAGTTCTGGGTGGAGATTTTAATTTGCCAGATATAGACTGGGAGACTCAAACGTTCATAACGGGTGCCAGGGACAAAGAATCCTGTGAAATTTTTTTAAGTGCTTTATCTGAAAACTACCTTGAGCAGTTAAACAGAGAACCGACTCGTGGGGATAACATATTAGACCTTCTGGTGACAAACAGACCCGAACTATTTGAAAAAGTTAATGCAGAACAGGGAATCAGCGATCATAAAGCGGTTACGGCATCGATGATTTTAGCCGTAAATAGGAATATTAAAAAGGGTAGCAAGATTTTTCTGTTTAGAAAAAGTGACAAAAAGCAGATTTCAGAGTACCTGTTGGCTCAACACAAAAGTTTTGTCTCAAGTACAGATAGTGTTGAGGATCAGTGGACAAAGTTCAAAACCGTCGTACATTATGCGTTAGATGAGTATGTGCCAAGAATGATCGTAAGAGATGGAAAAGAGCCACAGTGGTACAACAACCGAGTTAGAAAACTGCTGCGGAAGCAAAGGGAACTTCACAGGAAACATAAACATAGCCAAAGCCTTGCAGACAAACAAAAATTACGCGAAGCGAAATGTAGTATGAGGAGGGCTATGCGAGAGGCGTTCAATGAATTCGAAAGTAAAGTTCTATGTACTGACTTGGCAGAAAATCCTAAGAAATTTTGGTCTTATGTCAAAGCGGTAGGTGGATCAAAACAAAATGTCCAGACACTCTGTGACCAAAATGGTACTGAAACAGAGGATGACAGAATAAAGGCCGAAATACTAAATGTCTTTTTCCAAAGTTGTTTCACAGATGAAGATTGCACTGTAGTTCCTTCTCTAGATTGTCGCACAGATGACAAAATGGTAGATATCGAAATAGACGACAGAGGGATAGAGAAACAATTAAAATCGCTCAAAAGAGGAAAGGCTTCTGGACCTGATGGGATACCAGTTCAATTTTACACAGAGTACGCGAAGGAACTTGCCCCCCTTCTTGCAGCGGTGTACCGTAGGTCTCTAGAAGAGCGTAGCGTTCCAAAGGATTGGAAAAGGGCACAGGTCATCCCCGTTTTCAAGAAGGGACGTCGAACAGATGTGCAGAACTATAGACCTATATCTCTAACGTCGATCAGTTGCAGAATTTTGGAACACGTATTGTGTTCTAGTATAATGACTTTTCTGGAGACTAGAAATCTAGTCTGTAGGAATCAGCATGGGTTTCGAAAAAGATGGTCATGTGAAACCCAGCTCGCGCTATTCGTCCACGAGACTCAGAGGGCCATAGACACGGGTTCACAGGTAGATGCCGTGTTTCTTGACTTCCGCAAGGCGTTCGTTACGGTTCCCCACAGTCGTTTAATGAACAAAGTAAGAGCATATGGACTATCAGACCAATTGTGTGATTGGATTGAGGAGTTCCTAGATAACAGGACGCAGCATGTTATTCTCAATGGAGAGAAGTCTTCCGAAGTAAGAGTGATTTCAGGTGTGCCGCAGGGGAGTGTCATAGGACCGTTGCTATTCACAATATACATAAATGACCTGGTGGATGACATCGGAAGTTCACTGAGGCTTTTTGCAGATGATGCTGTGGTGTACCGAGAGGTTGTAACAATGGAAAATTGTACTGAAATGCAGGAGGATCTGCAGCGAATTGACGCATGGTGCAAGGAATGGCAATTGAATCTCAATGTAGACAAGTGTAATGTGCTGCGAATATACAGAAAGATAGATCCTTTATCATTTAGCTACAAAATAGCAGGTCAGCAACTGGAAGCAGTTAATACCATAAATTATCTGGGAGTACGCATTAGGAGTGATTTAAAATGGAATGATCATATAATGTTGATCGTCGGTAAAGCAGATGCCAGACTGAGATTCATTGGAAGAATCCTAAGGAAATGCAATCCGAAAACAAAGGAAGTAGGTTACAGTACGCTTGTTCGCCCACTGCTTGAATATTGCTCAGCAGTGTGGGATCCGTACCAGATAGGGTTGATAGAAGAGATAGAGAAGATCCAACGGAGAGCAGCGCGCTTCGTTACAGGATCATTTAGTAATCGCGAAAGCGTTACGGAGATGATAGATAAACTCCAGTGGAAGACTCTGCAGGAGAGACGCTCAGTAGCTCGGTACGGGCTTTTATTGAAGTTTCGAGAACATACCTTCACCGAAGAGTCAAGCAGTATATTGCTCCCTCCTACGTATATCTCGCGAAGAGACCATGAGGATAAAATCAGAGAGATTAGAGCCCACACAGAGGCATACCGACAATCCTTCTTTCCACGAACAATACGAGACTGGAATAGAAGGGAGAACCGATAGAGGTACGGAAGGTACCCTCCGCCACACACCGTCAGGTGGCTTGCGGAGTATGGATGTAAATGTAGATGTAGATGTAGAGTTGCAGACAAGCTAGTGTCTTTTATACAGTTCCAAATGACTAAGGCGGCCATTTTCAAGTTTGCAAAGAAACGTTTCTGGAAATACACAAAGCTACCAGGCGAAGAGTGGAAACCTTGGTAAAAGCAAAAAAGAGTGGTGATGTTACCTCACTGAACGTAGGGGAAATAAAAACAAAAAAAGGAAATATACAGCTGCTGATGTGAAACGCATTGTTGAACAGAACAAAAGTTTCCCTACGGACGAAAGCCGTTACACAAGGGCTAAACGTTCCCTTCTATTTTTAAGCCAAGATTTAAATTACAGCAGAATGTGTGAGGCTTTTGTCACGCTTTATCCAAACACAAACATTACATGTTTATTCTACAAGAAAGTATTGAGAGAACACTTTCCCAAACTGAGATTTCACCGCCAAGGAGGGATACCTTTTAACACATGTGATCTGCTTAAAACTAAAATGTTGAATGACTCATCCAATCGAGTTGTACATCGTACTTAACTAGAATTTCCTCATAGACGCGCTGGAAAAGCTAGAAATGTCATGAAGCGTGATCATGTATATTCTGCCACTGCTACAAGTGATACATGCACAGTATCTATAGATTTACGACAGGTTTTCTCTATGCCAACATTGCATTATTACAATGCTGCAAAATGTATTATTTACATCAACTTTCTCGTTACAGTTTGGGATTGCATATGGCAGATAATAATAAAGGTTTCATCTTTTCTTTGGTTCGAGGGCATGAGTGGCCGGGGTGGCCAGGGAGGCAACGAAATAGCGAACTGCGTGGTAAGGGGGATAAAAGTAAAATTTTCTTTAAAAAAAAAAAAATGTGGTCTGACAACAGCTGTGGCCAAAACAAAAATAAAATGGTGTTTTTCCTATGGATATACTTGGTCTGTAATGATTTCTCTGACGAAGTTCGCCACAACTGTGTTCTCTCTGGACACTGATACTTAACCTGTGACTGAGACATTGCTCTAATTGAAAAAAGAAAAAGAGTAGAATAATGTGAAGTTTCTTTGGATCTTGTGAGAGTTTTGTTTTATGCCAATAGCAAAACTCTTTTTCTAACCACTATGATGAACTATGATAATTTTTATGACTTCTCTGAAGTAGCTAAAAACACCTCATCAGAAAAAAGTTAGAAATTTCCAAGGCTGTTTGGCTCAAGGTTTCCAAAACTAACCCAAGAAAAGTGTTCAGAAGAAAACAACATTTAATGAAGTTGAAATGTGGAGGCAAACGAATGTATTCAAAAAAGATGGTAAGATGGAAACCATAAAAGGCTTAGATCTACCCAGCTTGAACTAACAACCAGATTGAAAACTGAGAAGAAGGAGGACTTAAAAAAGATGGTACCCTATCTCAAACAGGAAAACAAACTGTTTTACCCAAATCTGACTGAGTAAACACAGCAGCTGTATATACACTGTAACATTGCAATATTTTGTTTATAAAATAGTGGTAAACTGATACAAAATTTAACTCTTTAAACTTTGTAAAAAGCATTTATTTTGGAATAAAACTTGTAAGAACACAGTAACGTGCTTGATTTGTGTTTGTTCTTTAACTAGTTTGTTTGCTAACACAGCACTTCTGCAGGCCTAACTCAATTTTTATAATAATATAGTTATTATAGAAAAATTGTAAACAGTATTTTCCAGATTTTAATAATAGTATAATTATTATAATTATTGTTATTATCTTTTCCACACCCCTTTATTAGTGGTAGACTTAGCCTGGTTTTTATGTTAGAGGGGCTGCCACATAGCCTTCCCTGTTATTGTTTTGTTCCATCAACCATTATTTTTGTTGTTGTTAAATGTTTTACAGAAACATGCGCATTGTTTTAAAATGAGGCCACGTTCATTGTCAATACGTCCCAGAGATGGCAGCACCGTATGGCAGATGGAATTTTACCGCCAGCAGCGAGAATGAGAACTGTTTTAAATACTTAAAAAGGCGACGTTTTCCTTACTTGAACAGCGTGCAATCATTCGTTTTCTGAATTTTCGTGGTGTGAAACCAACTGAAATTCATTGACAGTTGAAGGAGACATGTGGTGATGGAGTTATGGATGTGTCGAAAGTGCGTTCGTGGGTGCGACAGTTTAATGAAGGCAGAACATCATGTGACAACAAACCGAAACAACCACAGGCGCGCACAAGCCAGTCTGACGACATGATCGAGAAAGTGGAGAGAATTGTTTTGGGGGATCGCCGAATGACTGTTTAACAGATCGCCTCCAGAGTTGGCATTTCTGTGGGTTCTGTGCACACAATCCTGCATGACAACCTGATATTGCGAAAAGTGTCATCCAGGTGGGTGCCACGAATGCTGACGGACGACCACATGGCTGCCCGTGTGGCATGTTGCCAAGCAATGTTGACACGCAACGAAAGTATGTATGGGACATTATTTTCGTCGGTTGTGACAATGGATGAGACATGGATGCCATTTTTCAATCCAGAAACAAAGCGCCAGTCAGCTCAATGGAAGCACACAGATTCACCGCCACCAAAAAAATTTCGAGTAACCGCAAGTGCTGAAAAAATGATGGTGTCCATGTTCTGGGACAGCGAGGGCGTAATCCTTACCCATTGCGTTCCAAAGGGCACTACGGTAACAGGTGCATCCTACGAAAATGTTTTGAAGATCAGATTCCTTCCTGCACTGCAACAAAAACGTCCGGGAAGTGCTGCGCGTGCACTGTTTCACCAAGACAACGCACCTGCACATCGAGCTAACGTTACGCAACAGTTTCTGCGTGATAACAACTTTGAAGTGATTCCTCATGCTCCCTACTCACCTGACCTGGCTCCTAGTGACTTTTGGCTTTTTTCAACGATGAAAGACACTCTCGGTGGCCGCACATTCACCAGCCGTGCTGCTATTGCCTCAGCGATTTTCCAGTGGTCAAAACAGACTCCTAAAGAAGCCCTCGCCGCTGCCATGGAATCATGGCGTCAGCGTTGTGAAAAATGTGTACATCTGCAGGGCGATTACGTCGAGAAGTAACGCCAGTTTCATCGATTTCGGGTGAGTAGTTAATTAGAAAAAAAATTGGAGGCCTTAGAACTTGAATGCACCTCGTACTGTTGATTACTGCACAATGACTGATTGCTACCATTTCGTTGACATGGAAGGACGTTTGCCAGAACACTGGATATCGACTACTTGTCACTGTGGAGCATGGTATTAAATGTAGAGGTCATCACCTTCAGACAGTTATCTGGAAGCATTCCTCAACGATGCAGACTCGTCTATTTCCACATTCTGCAATATCCTCCACATTTTTTTACCAATAAGATAACAGTACCTCTTTTAATTTCTACCACCATGCATGTGTTGTGAACAGCACCTTCCGGTGATGGTCAACACTGGAACAGTAATCATGTACATGACTGCTAAATGAGGAAACAATACTCATCAAAATGGAACACTGAGACGTCCACCATCCCATCACTGTGGAAGATGAGATTAATTGTATAGGTCATCACCTTCGGATAGCTGGTGGAAGCGCTCTACAATGCCACAAACTCCTCCAGTTTTAATGTCTGTCACATTTTTGTCAATGGGAAACATCGCCTCTGTGTTTTATTTCTACCAACCTGTGTGTTGTGGGAGCTGCATAGTTTACAATATGTGATGTTCAGCTTTCTATGAGAGCCAGACGATCGAAACATGTTAATGTCAGTTTAGCACCTGGCACAGACCTCGAAGTCATGGTAGAAAAAAAGAAGTCTATGGCGGTGTCCAAAACTGTAGTCATGTGCTGCTTGGATGTGTTACAGTTGCAAAAACAATGTATTAAACTGATTATGAAGGAATAATGCAGAAACCCTCGCTTGTGATTGATAATCTGTTGAATATGTCCTCCTGCAGTACAGTCAATAAAAATTTACAAAGATCTGTGCAAGTGATATCGAGTACTGGCCACATGCTCCAATGGAGTGATACACCTATATTTAATATGCTCAATGTCAACACTCAGACAGAATTTGTTTTTTCGATATATCAGAAAAGAGAGACACAGTGAAATCTTATTGGAGGTTCTATTACAAGGAGTGCTGTAACTGATTAAAATCTGGATGTATATCTCTCAAAACTACACCGATTTTGCTCATAAAACTAGTAGAAATCTGATGTACCTATTCTTGTGAAATCATGACTGTTTTCATTACCATCACGATTGCGTGTTGAAAACAACAGGTGCTACCACAAGGCCTGTGTTATTTCATACCTCACAACCTCTAAAGACGAAGTAGACACCATTTGAATTATAGCTCGTTGTAGAACTTAGAAATGATAGTGCTGTTTTCCGACATATGATCAGATTGCGTGAACAGGCTGTGATGGTCAAACTGCTTACAAAACAAGAACGCAAGAATGTTCTGTGCGATTACAAACTTTACAGACATGTCGGTAGAGGCGAATTATGGAGCAAAAATCTCAAATGTAAGTTTGCAGTCGGTAATTGGTTTCGATGTAACAGAAGAGAGAGTGAAAAACTGGTAAAATCTTATACGAGTTTCTATTACAAGACAGGCTCTCACGATTTGTTTCGTAAATGCAAGTGTCATATACACTCCTGGAAATAGAAAAAAAGAACACATTGACACCGGTGTGTCAGACCCACCATAATTGCTCCGGACACTGCGAGAGGGCTGTACAAGCAACGATCACACGCACGGCACAGCGGACACACCAGGAACCGCGGTGTTGGCCGTCGAACGGCGCTAGCTGCGCAGCATTTGTGCACCGCCGCCGTCAGTGTCAGCCAGTTTGCCGTGGCACACGGAGCTCCATCGCAGTCTTTAACACTGGTAGCATGCCGCGACAGCGTGGACGTGAACCGTATGTGCAGTTGACGGACTTTGAGCGAGGGCGTATAGTGGGCATGCGGGAGGCCGGGTGGACGTACCGCCGAATTGCTCAACACGTGGGGCGTGAGATCTCCACAGTACGTCGATGTTGTCGCCAGTAGTTGGAGGGAAGGTGCACGTGCCCGTCGACCTGGGACCGGACCGCAGCGACGCACGGATGCACGCCAAGACCGTAGGATCCTACGCAGTGCCGTAGGGGACCGCACCGCCACTTCCCAGCAAATTAGGGACACTGTTGCTCCTGGGGTATCGGCGAGGACCATTCGCAACCGTCTCCATGAAGCTAGGCTACGGTCCCGCACACCGTTAGGCCGTCTTCCGCTCACGCCCCAACATCGTGCAGCCCGCCTCCAGTGGTGTCGCGACAGGCGTGAATGGAGGGACGAATGGACACGTGTCGTCTTCAGCGATGAGAGTCGCTTCTGCCTTGGTGCCAATGATGGTCGTATGCGTGTTTGGCGCCGTGCAGGTGAGCGCCACAATCAGGACTGCATACGACCGAGGCACACAGGGCCAACACCCGGCATCATGGTGTGGGGAGCGATCTCCTACACTGGCCGTACACCACTGGTGATCGTCGAGGGGACGCTGAATAGTGCACGGTACATCCAAACCGTCATCGAACCCATCGTTCTACCATTCCTAGACCGGCAAGGGAACTTGCTGTTCCAACAGGACAATGCACGTCCGCATGTATCCCGTGCCATCCAACGTGCTCTAGAAGGTGTAAGTAAACTACCCTGGCCAGCAAGATCTCCGGATCTGTCCCCCATTGAGCATGTTTGGGACTGGATGAAGCGTTGTCTCACGCGGTCTGCACGTCCAGCACGAACGCTGGTCCAACTGAGGCGCCAGGTGGAAATGGCATGGCAAGCCGTTCCACAGGACTACATCCAGCATCTCTACGATCGTCTCCATGGGAGAATAGCAGCCTGCATTGCTGCAAAAGGTGGATATACACTGTACTAGTGCCGACATTGTGCATGCTATGTTGCCTGTGTCTATGTGCCTGTGGTTCTGTCAGTGTGATCATGTGATGTATCTGACCCCAGGAATGTGTCAATAAAGTTTCCCCTTCCTGGGACAATGAATTCACGGTGTTCTTATTTCAATTTCCAGAAGTGTAGCTTCGCATTGGTAAAACGGAACTTGCTATAGTGTACAAAAGAGCAACATCCTCCTGAATTATAGCATGTTGCTGTCGAATGTAAAATGATTCTGTTTTTTCCAACATGTGAGCCAATGGCGTGGAAAATTGTATTTTCTAATGTTGTTTCATGTGTGTGAAATGTTTGTAACACACACGTGCTTGACAGTTTATTTACAGACACTGATTTGAAAATGAAAGACACTCTCAGGTCGTGTAATTTGTCCATCAAGCCAAAGGAAATTCCTTAATATAGATGTTTTTTTCTTCGGAGTTTATATTCTCCCTTTTCTTTACTCTGATGACGGTTTCGAAATAACAATGACATTCTGTGGTGATCGGTAGTTTTCGCAGCAAAGCAGTGCAAGTTTTTTTTCTCAGTTTTACATACAGTGGACATGTGTAGGGGGTCTGTAGCCTGATCATATGTAATCATTGGAGGCTGATAAAAACACATGACGTCATCTGGTGGTGGGGGTGAGCATGATGGGGCGGATAATTAATTGTTCCACTTAATAAATTTGCATATCAATTTGATATCAAAAGTGTCGCAGCACCGCCATCTCCCTACTACTCACAGGCTGCATCCCGTCAGAATCCACCAAACATTCTCCAAGACTTGCGAGCAGCGCTGTAGGAAAAATGGGCTTTATTGTATTGCAACGTGAGATTGCAGACGTCGTTCACAGCGTTTTTCGGGCCTGTATTGCTGCCAGAGGTGGTCACAGCCCATACTGAGTGCATTAACTAGTTGTCAGAATGTGTGTAAATCTGTTACGTTGGAAAAAACGAAGAACATTTTTGTCTATCTTTATGCACGCTGAAGTTGATTACATCCTGTATTCCTTATATGTTTTCTACTTTATATCACCTGATTACATTGTTTTGTGGCAAAATAAACGCAACCTTGCAAAATTTCTGTTTGTTGCTTTAATTATGGACACCAGTATATTTATATTATTTATCGACGAAATATTAAGCCCTGAAAAAAATATACTCGAAGAAAGATGATTAAATATCATCCATGGATCTGAAGTAAAAGCATAACAAGTTACAAGATTCACATCAGTTTTGATAAAAAAAACATGGGGAGAAAATGATGTGGTACACAATAAACTGGGTTGGGTTACAACAATGTACTGAAACATTAAGGAAGGGAATTTTAACAGAGGAAACAGAAAAAGTCACTGAAAGTAAATACTACTGAAACAAACTCACAAAAACACATACACTGGAAAAAATTGTTTGCAAGGTACAATGCACTCAAAGAAATAATGGGTCGCACGCTGATCTTTTCTGTCATTGGATTCACACGCAATAATTAACAATTGAATTCGACATGAATAATCCAGTATGGCACTGCTCTGAGTATGGAGAAACACATGCAAACAAACTGAAGATTGGGAGACGGTGACAGGATCATACTATAGTCACAGATATGGGGCCTGTGGAGTTCTATTTTGACGCCGCGTTTTCACTGCAGCACCCAAACGTCTATCAGTCCATCGTCCCGCAGTATAATTCATTTGACTGACCCTCATCAGTTAACAAAGCTCTTTGGCCATTAGTGATCTACGGTACTAAAAATCGTGTCCATCAGAGAAAGTAAATTTACCACCTCGCGTGGGAATTTTGTCCTCGTTATAGCAAGCGTGCAGTATAGAATATTTCACACGATCTCCTGCGCAGTTCACCTCCTGAACAAACGGCAGTTAGGAGGACGACTCTTCATATTGAGCAAGTTCGTGGTCTTTCTAAGGTAATTTAACCTCCGGCGCCACAGATACGCAAAGCTGGCCAGAAAATTCATGAAAGTTCAGCATGAGTAACTCATATCTGATCGGCCGTAAAAAGGTAATGATCGCTACAACATCAGTCAACGAAGAAGCAAATGTTCATTGTTCATCAACTATTAGCGTTAAAGTGTGTCACTAAGTCCAGAAATATGATACACAACACAATCTCGTCATGGTAAAGCACACATCCGTAAATCAACATTTCAATATTTTTTTTAAGAAAAAAAAAAGAAAAAGAAGAGAAACCATAGGTGTCACATGATATCAGATTCTGTTTTAGGGCACAGTTCTATGAAGGTTGGCTGACATGTTGGTTTGTTTCACCTCCTTTCGGTGACTCCCCTGCCTCAGAACAGGAACTGGTGTTACCCCTCGGGTTAACAACCGCTCGAGCTTCTCCGATAAAGCTTTACTTTCACCTTCGCGTGTGACGTCAGGAGTCACGCGACGTAGCCTTCGGTGCGAAGTTGCTGTAGAGGAAGTACGGGAGTTATCCAGGTGGTGGAACAGTGAGAGTGTCTGCGCACTGCCAGTTGTGAAGGCAGACAGGCGTGGAGTGTGCCGGGGAGGGTGGCAACCGGAGATGGGGGCGGCCGCGACACAAAGGCGCCCCGGGCCCCTTCCGCTGCACGGCGTTGCCGGCACAGACGAGCGGGCGTCTATTACATTATACAGCGTGGTACTCGATCAACGTGAAACAGGTGCCACACGTAATATTACATTCAAACTACGACAAAAAAATCAAATGCCACCGCATTGGTCCACAAAAAATAAATATACCACTTATAAAAACAACATTATAATTACAAAAATACAAAAAGAGTGGAAGAAGATGGCAAAAGAAGACTTTACAAAATGAATTTCCATCCTCATTTTCTAAATACTAACATCAAATCGCTGTAACAAAGGAATTTGCAATCTTATGATTATCCTCCCACATGACACTGTGTGACAACTGTCAGTCAGCGGTAACAACTAAACGAAATTTATATCTTATTTCTAATCACAAAATGCAAAAGTAGTCGTGTGTCACGGTATAAAGTATATAGCGTGGCACAAGGCATAAAAGGAAACTTTATAAAGTGACTGGTTGTGCTCATTTTCAGATTACTATTATCAAATAAGGTGGGTAGATCACGTAACTAATGAGGACGTATTGAATAGGATTGGGGAGAAGAGAAGTTTGTGGCACAACTTGACTAGAAGAAGGGATCGGTTGGTAGGACATGTTTTGAGGCATCAAGGGATCACAAATTTAGCATTGGAGGGCAGCGTGGAGGGTAAAAATCGTAGAGGGAGACCAAGAGATGAATACACTAAGCAGATTCAGAAGGATGTAGGTAGCAGTAGATACTGGGAGATGAAGAACCTTGCACAGGATAGAGTAGCATGGAGAGCTGCATCAAACCAGTCTCAGGACTGAAGACCACAACACCTATTATCAAATAAGGATATTATAATCTGTTACATATCTCACGCTACATGGTGTGGCAACATTATATCAAGAGTAAGGACTAAATTTAAAATCTTGTCTAGCTTAACGGCAGAGTAATGGTATAAGTGGGAAGGTGAGGAGTAAGGATTCCCCACAACCTGACTCATCCCCATACATGCTTATCTACAAGTCCACTCCCAAGATCACTAACATCTGTCAACACTTATAGGATGGCAATTATAGAACTATATGAAGTAAAATCGTCATACCTTCTGAGCAGTATGCATTAGGACGTTCAAACCGCACAGTCGGCCTCGGGGCATGATGGGAATTAGTATGGTTTGGTTTAGCAACGAAGCCCACTTTCATTTGGACGGGTTTGTCAATAAGCAAAATTGACGCATTTGGGGAACTGAGAATCCGCATTTCGCGATCGAGAAGTCTCCTCACCCTCAACGGGTCACTGTGTGATGTGCAATATCCGTTCACGGAATAATCGATGCGATATTCCTTGATGACACGATGACTACCGAACGGTACGCGAAGGTTTTGGAAGATGATTTCATCCCCATTATCCAAAGTGATCTTGATTTCGACAAGATGTGGTTCATGCAAGACGGAGCTTGACCCCATCGAGGCAGGAGAGTGTTTGATGTCGTGGAGGAGCACTTTGAAGACGGAATTCTAGCTCTGAGGTGCCCAGAGGCCACTGGCATTGGCTTCGATTGGCTGCCGTATTCTCAGCATCTGAGCACATACTACTCCTTTTTTTGGGGCTATATTGAAGAGATGGTGTACAGCAATAACCCGAAAAACATTGCTGAGCTGGAACAGCCATTCAGGAGGTCATCGATATCATCGAATTTCGCTATTCGCCTCCGCCACATCATCATCAATGACGGCAGGCATATCGAACATGTCGTAACCTAAATTCGAATATCTGTAGTGGCATTTACATGTTGAAAAAAGTGTGTGAACGCAGTAGTTCGTAACTAATTTACGTTTCTTTCATACAGTTCAATAATTGTCACCCTGCAATATGCGGCACCCATTACTACTGCGGTTGGTCCCACTGGGCTAATACTATCGTCTCTCTTATTATTAACTCTCTCTAGGCACTACTACAGACATATCTACAAGAAAAATAGGCGAGTGTGCTACTGCTATGATATTCGTATAATCCCTGGTTATTTCACAGCCCAAATTATGTTCTCGGTTCCTCATGATCACCTAGTTAAGTCATTGCGACATCCTCAGAATTTAGTTATTGATAACGAGAATCCATCATAATTCTCAGAGTTATCACAGCTTCAAATTTACCATTCACCAGAGATTAGCACTCATTTAGACCTGTAAAACATTCATATATTTCCATGAACTGATAAAAAGAGTTTCCAGGTAATAAAACAAGTGGCGACAATCTCTTAGACAATCTCTTACACTCACTGTTGGCATACTCATTTACTTGTGTTCCATAGGTGTGGTAAGTCAATATTGAACAATGGTAGTTCCAGATACATTCTCAGCTGTAATCTCGGATTTCCTTCTCTCAGTCATCCTACGCCGTACTCTGTTGGTTTTCCTGAGATATCAAAAAAAAAAAAAAATATGTGTGTGAAATCTTATGGGACTTAACTGCTAAGGTCATCAGTCCCTAAGCTTACACACTACTTAACCTAAATTATCCTAAGGACAAACACAAACACCCATGCCCGAGGGAGGACTCGAACCTCCTCCGGGACCAGCCGCTCAGTCCATGACTGCAGCGCCTGAAACCGCCCGGCTAATCCCGCACGGCTCCTGAGATATCATTCCAGGTGAGTTCAGATTAACCGTTTTCTTCTGAAAAAACTAATTGAAACACATACGTCATAAGCGCAGCACGGCCCTTCCCGCGTCTGTCAAATAAATAAACTGAGCACAATGCACCTTTGCAGTTGGCTATTCCCTATACCCTGAAGCTTCCTCATACAAGCCATGAAGCATCATCTCCCACAAAAGGAGATAACTTACTCTAGAAACTGACTGAATGCAGCACTTCCTACCTCAAAGATTCACCGAAAACTAGATATTTTGAATCATCCGCTCAAGAAAGTGAAAACAGCTAGCGTAAAAGTTGTAAGTAGGCTGTTTAGGTTTTTATATTGGTAACGCCACGTAGCGCTCTGTATGAAAATCACAGACTGCACACAGCACAGCCAGTGATTTTCATACAGAGCGCTGCGTGGCGTTACCAAAATACCACTAATTCAACATCACTATATCTGAGCGTATCTTCAATCATTCGCCACTGGACTGAACTGCCATCTGTTTGTAGCTCGGCACACGATATACACTGAATCACCTCTTGGTTCGAATTGTCTCGTGTTCTAGTACGTTTGGGTGAATAATTTTTCGCACTCTGAAAGGACTGCAATACACCTAAAAACTTTCTACAAGAGAACCTTTGTTTATTCGATAGCGGGACGGATTTCAACAACACTTACTCATTCATACATGCCTCGAATACACTTTCGTTAATTGCTGAATCATGACATTTGATATTGAGAACACACTGTGACGTCATACTTCTAACACTTAAACTATTGAGTAAGAAACTACATAAGAACTCTTCTCCTTACTCAATAAATTCTCTCTGATTACTTCAGATTCTATGGATACTCCTATTCCACAGCAAGGATAACGCAGTCGAACTTCCGTAACTTAATTACATGCTTGGCTCACATCCTTTCCATGCGTCACATTTAGACCAGCGTCGGGGTCAAGAATCTAGACAATGCTTGCCAAGGTTTTGTGACTTCTCTGTGTTACATCCTTTCATTACGTGAAGTCCAGTTATTTCTACGTGAATCTCTCTTCCACCGCGGACCATTCGATCGTGGTAGGCGCCACAGTGGCCAGTCTCTACGCCCTTCAGAATGACGTGCTGTTGTCGGCTGGCTCCTATCTGCCTGTACAGCGGCGCGCACTTCGCTACCCTTTTCATAGGCGATTTCCCCCAGTAGCAGCTGGAATACCCTGATATCGCTCATACCTCTGCTCATTCCTACGGCTCTCTACGAACGTTGAAAGAGCTTTACAGACAAATTCTAATCAGCTCAGGAAGGACGTAGGGAACGTCTACGAACTGATGGCACGATCTCCTTGAAGTGTAAGGCAGGACTTCAGAAATCCGTCTCTCTGAATGGTTTAGTCATCATAATACCAACATTCACTCGATGTTGAGTGCTCTTTCACGAAAATTCATCGAGAAAAGTCTCTCCAAATTCACTGTAAGACTGGCAATCTCGCATCACGAAAAACATACGCACTGCAACTTCGTTTCGAAGATGCCCACAGACAAAACTGATTTTTAGAGCGGGGCTGCAGATGACGGAAATGGACTTTGGAATTGGTAAATTCATAAATGAGGCTGAATCTCGGTAGACAGGTAAGGAAAGATACTGTTCAGGCTGTCCATAATTAAATTTCCAGCTTCAAAAAGCTGTAAAAAGACAACCACTACTCAGAATGATGTCAAATTTGAACAGCGTATTACTGACACAAGAGGAAATGTCATGGAACAAGGGGAAAAAGAATTTAACGAAAATTTTACCAACAGATGGCGCTGTAAGCGTCTTAATGTACACTCCTGGAAATGGAAAAAAGAACACGTTGACACCGGTGTGTCAGACCCACCATACTTGCTCCGGACACTGCGAGAGGGCTGTACAAGCAATGATCACACGCACGGCACAGCGGACACACCAGGAACCGCGGTGTTGGCCGTCGAATGGCGCTAGCTGCGCAGCATTTGTGCACCGCCGCCGTCAGTGTCAGCCAGTTTGCCGTGGCACACGGAGCTCCATCGCAGTCTTTAACACCGGTAGCATGCCGCGACAGCGTGGACGTGAACCGTATGTGCAGTTGACGGACTTTGAGCGAGGGCGTATAGTGGGCATGCAGGAGGCCGGGTGGACGTACCGCCGAATTGCTCAACACGTGGGGCGTGAGGTCTCCACAGTACATCGATGTTGTCGCCAGTGGTCGGCGGAAGGTGCACGTGCCCGTCGACCTGGGACCGGACCGCAGCGACGCACGGATGCACGCCAAGACCGTAGGATCCTACGCAGTGCCGTAGGGGACCGCACCGCCACTTCCCAGCAAATTAGGGACACTGTTGCTCCTGGGGTATCGGCGAGGACCATTCGCAACCGTCTCCATGAAGCTGGGCTACGGTCCCGCACACCGTTAGGCCGTCTTCCGCTCACGCCCCAACATCGTGCAGCCCGTGGTGTCGCGACAGGCGTGAATGGAGGGACGAATGCAGACGTGTCGTCTTCAGCGATGAGTGTCGCTTCTGCCTTGGTGCCAATGATGGTCGTATGCGTGTTTGGCGCCGTGCAGGTGAGGGCCACAATCAGGACTGCATACGACCGAGGCACACAGGGCCAACACCCGGCATCATGGTGTGGGGAGCGATCTCCAACACTGGCCGTACACCACTGGTGATCGTCGAGGGGACACTGAATAGTGCACGGTACATCCAAACCGTCATCGAACCCTTCGTTCTACCATTCCTAGGCCGGCAAGGGAACTTGCTGTTCCAACAGGACAATGCACGTCCGCATGTATCCCGTGCCACCCAACGTGCTCTAGAAGGTGTAAGTCAACTACCCTGGCCAGCAAGATCTTCGGATCTGTCCCCCATTGAGCATGTTTGGGACTGGATGAAGCGTCGTCTCACGCGGTCTGCACGTCCAGCACGAACGCTGGTCCAACTGAGGCGCCAGGTGGAAATGGCATGGCAAGCCGTTCCACAGGACTACATCCAGCATCTCTACGATCGTCTCCATGGGGGAATAGCAGCCTGCATTGCTGCGAAAGGTGGATATACACTGTACTAGTGCCGACATTGTGCATGCTCTGTTGCCTGTGTCTATGTGCCTGTGGTTCTGTCAGTGTGATCATGTGATGTATCTGCCCCCAGGAATGTGTCAATAAAGTTTCCCCTTCCTGGGACAATGAATTCACGGTGTTCTTATTTCAATTTCCAGGAGTGTAAATGGAGTCCGCGATACAATGGCTATGGTTTGACTTGCATATTACACCATCCGTACTATTTAATGTGCATGAATGCACAAGTTCGGCAGTCAATAACCATAGCACTGTTAGCTAGGGAAGCCCATCCACCTCGGCTAGGCCGCACCACATCGGATGGGAAAAATCGATTTTTAAGTGTCCTAAGGCCAAAAACTGCTAAAAAACCAAAATGAGAATGGTTTTTAATTGTCCTGGGGCCAAAAACCTCATAGACAGCAAAATAATATCGGTTTTTAACCGTCGTGAGACTTTGCAAGACATGTCCACCGTTTCTTCCTACAAACTGAAATCGATAAACAGTATGTTCCACAACAGATCAGAGTGTATCGGTGTCACGTTCGGAATGCGTTGCGCAACACTTGCCTTTAGCTCAGCTACTTTGGTAATTGGAGCACTGAACACATCTTTCAGATAAACCTACAACCAGAAGTCATATGGATTAATATCAGGCTGTAGGGAACTGACGGCTGATAATTCTAGCATTTTCGAAATGCCTTTACAGCAGCCGCTGCACTGGCTGTGCGGCGTTGATGAAGATTGGAATAACGTGGCTGCGGGAAACGCTATCATGGCGTTTACGAGTGATGGTACATGTAACAAGACCCACAGGCTCATCTCCTTGAAAAAATACGACCCTACGATAAGCGATGCCATCAACTTGCACCACACACTCACCTTTCCAGAATGAAGTGGTACCGGTTGACGGGCGTGCGGATTTTCCGTTGCCCGTACTCTGCAGATCTGTGTATTGACATGTCCTTGGAGACGGAAATGTGCTTTCGTCTGTCCACGGAATGTTACATGTCCATTCATTGTCCACTTCCATGCCTGCAAGAAAATCCAGAGCGAACGTTTGTCTCGCTGGCAGTACAGCAGAAAGCCACTCCGGAACACGGGTGATTTTGTACGGACAGCAATGCAGAATGTTTCGTTGGATTTCATGCACTGTGATGCCAGATACGCCTAACGTCCGAGCAATTCCCCGTGCAGTATGCACTGCATGTTTGCCATCCCCCACTGACCCCTGATGCAGTGCTGTGGTTTTTCATACCCTTGAGTATTCTGAAATTCCGCAAGGCTACTGGCGCACAGTCACCGCCCTTGTAAAAGAGCTTTACGAGCACCGCGCTATCCATTAGTCAAATTTTCGTTATTTTTTTTTTCTTCCGTGACACTTTCCCCTGCTTCAGTAATATTTTGTTTAAATTTGACCTCATTCCGAGCAGTAATTCTCTTTCTATAGCGTTTTGAAAATCGAACTTTAATTATGAACACCTTGCACTTTTGCAAAGAAAGAAAATACTTTCTTCTACCTCACTGCCAAAATCATTTTCGTGTAGAGTCTCAGGCATGTTGCAATCGCGCAATCAACATAGACTTTCTTATAAATCATTCAGTTCACTCTTAGTTCGTACGTCCATTCATGGCCATTACTATCTTTCTTACTCGAGTTAGTAATAAAACTGGTATCACATTTTCCAGCGTAGTTACTTTCTGCAACTCTTGCAGCGTCCTCCGATTTCTTTTATTAATTTCGGTCTGGGAGCTGCGACTGAACCTCCACACTATAATTTATTCTGACTGGACGAGCGTGATCAGAACTTCCGTCACTTCTTGCAGACAGTTGTTCAGCTGTCGCACTTAGTATCTGCATCTGTTCCATGACATTATTGACCTCCTCTTCATGACATAAAACCTTTTGGCAAACCCCTTGCTCTGTCTTTACCTTGAGAACTTCGTAAATTTTATCTGGATCTGCACGTACTACACCTGTACTACCGACTGCATCAATTTTAGTGGCAGTTATACGGCTATCCAGTCACTGATTTTCTTTCCACTGACCCTCTATTACGTCGCCTATAGACCCACTAATATCCTTCTTCCCTGATTCTCTTGCTTCTGAACCGTCTCTCATTTCTTTCATTTCCTGTGTGAGGTCCTCCGCTACACTCCTGGTCTCTGTTATGAATGCGTTTAACTTCGTGTTCTGGCCGTCTATTTTATTTTCGATGTTCAAATTTGATACTTTCTGAACTACCATTCTCATTTTCTGACCTTCCATCGTCATTTTCAAGTCTTCCCTCGCACTTTTCTGCTCTTATACTTGCTGCGCTACTGCAGTCGAATACAGACGTTGCTGACCGGACTTCGCGAGACACCTCTCCGTCTTTTTTGAGCGGCTCGAGTGTCAGCGACCTGCGCCATTGTGCTACTTGTCGGGACCGTCTCCTACTTTCTAATCCGCCGGTACACGGGACGAGTTAGCTAAAGTTGACGTGGCGCTCTACGAGTTTTGTGACGTCTCCTTCTGCTATTTCACGTTGGGGAGCCATTTCGTCAAGTTAAACGCAAAGTTCTGCGATATTTCCTCAACTTGGCACGTAGAGTAGAATCAGTAGGGAGCAAGAACGCTCCCTACGTCACAAACAGAAAGCAAGTCGCCGTACTGTATTTGTCGTGTTCAGGACAAGCACATACCCAGTGGGTTTTATGTTATATGTTACAACCTATGAATATATACTGTTTCTAAGCACCAGGTCGTTGACTGTCTCGAGAACGAATCGTTACTGGTACGATTTGTTGCAATAAAATTACGAGTGATTAAAGACTTTTCGTATTTCGCCTATAGCTCACGTGTTTTGTGAGTAAGCCGTATTAAGGCAGCGAGCCCTTGAGGGTTGATGAAAACGTGTCATTGTTGTTAGGATGTGTTATAATTAAACGTATTTAGAAGACTGTTACATAAAATATGAGGTCACTGGAAGTAAAGTTTCAGTAAAGCGTAGGTGGTTGAAGCAACACCTTACTGAACAAAGAGGGGACTGGTAGAGGGTACGCGTTTTGAGGTGTACGAACTTTTTTTTCTTTTTTTCATCTCCATGTTTCTAAAAGGTTATAGGACTTCCCTATGAAATAAAGAGGAATAATGTCTGTAGTATCTGATGTGACGTAAATATAAGTGCACTCTCTGTCGGGAGTGAAATTGTCCGATTTGATGAACTTTTATAAACTGATATCCTCACTTAGCAGATATGAATCTTTCATTCTTCTCTTATTACTCCTTCATGAATATTGAAGTTTGTATTTAAGCATCTCACAGACAGAACAACACGAGTAGCGCACAGTCAGAACAGGAAGTGCGTTTTAATAGAGCTAAAGTAGGATTTCTACGCACTTGCATTTTCGTAAACAAACTGTTCGGTTTGCGTGCCAGATATAGCTGAGAACTGCCACTGGAGAGCGCTGAGAGCGCAATATCACGTTGCAATCAGCTGGTGCCGTGAGCCGAAGTCACTGAGTCTCGTGGCACTGGATATGTAGTCTACGTGCACGTTACAGTTAACTGCCTCGCCCCGTGTGCCAACAGGGTTACGCTTGAATGAGTGGCACCACTTCAAATTCAAATGGCTGTAAGCACTATGGGACTTAACACCTGAGGGCATCAGTCCCCTAGACTAAGAACCACTTAAACCTCTACGGTCGCAGGTTCGAATCCTGCCTCAGGCATGGATGTGTGTGATGTCCTTACGTTAGTTAGGTTTAAGTAGTTCTAAGTTCTAGGGGACTGATGACCTCAGAAGTTAAGTCCCTTAGTGCTCAGAGCCATTTTTGAACTTAAACCTAACTAACCGAAGGATATCACACACATACATGCCCGAGGCAGGATTCGAACCTGCGACCGTAGCAGCAACGCATAGTACCGCTCGGCCACAGCGGCCGGCAGTGGCAACACTCATCGTTAATACTCAGCTTACATGCAGTATCTAATGACTCACTCTGTATTAAGCACACGCACAATATCAAAACTAATTAGCAAGTCAGTCGAATATCTGCTCTTATATAAATATTTGCCCTGAATTAAAACATAGAAGTAATTAACACGAGTGTAACGCTGTAACGTCAACGCAGATTTCTTCCAAAAGCAAATAGAAATGCGAAAACACCTGTTGAATAGGAAAGTAACGTGTTAAAATATTGACTCTAATTGATGCTACGGTCAAACTGCAGATAGTCAGATGCATTTTGAGGATAGGACCCTGGGTACAAGGGTCGCGACATAAAAGAGGTGCCTGATTGTGAGAAGTAGCATTATGAAATTTCTAAGACAGGTTACATTTATTAGGTGTTGTTCAGTCGAAAAGGGGAAATGCAATTTTACGTAAATGAAGTCATACTTGCCTAAGATGACTATAATTAACCTCCTTCACAGTGACTCTACTAATATCGCACTCTCTTTCGCCACATCAAGTGGATTTTGGTTATGCGCCAAGTAATTATATTTCTGTGATTAAGAATGACAAATAATTCATCCATAAATCGTCTGTCGCATGTGCAATGGTCGTGTCATATCGGAGAAGAAAGTAAGCCCAATCTTGAACGTAACTCATCAAAGAATAGGGTCGCAACCCTAGTAGGGAGTGACATTTGCACGGAGCCCGGGGCTTTCGATGGGCTTGCCGGCTTTTCGCAGGTACAGGCACACTAAGAAATCTAGCACTTCAGCACAGCTGCCCGTGCGAGCTGGCTCGCGCTCACACCACAGCAGTGAGCAACCATGTATCGCTACAAAGTGGCTCATTAACGTATTTCGTGGCAAATATATTTTTAAGACTGTTACATTAATGACAACTGACAATTAAATTCAAAATAATGAGAACTGACAATGAAATTTAATATCTCTTTTAATATTTTTATGATGAAAGAATGAGGGGCAGCTAAGTAAGAATCGTGGTATTGCTTACGACTGTTGCAGCCTGCCGATTTGGGACGAAATTTAAATTGATGAATTTATACTACGTTAGCATTTTATTTAAATCTTAAACTTAAAAGCACAGAATGCTAATGAATATTACTTATTTGGCTTTTCAATAAAGGAGCAACGTCTGATACCTCATTGCAAGTATTGTTAAGTCGAAGACAACGTGTGAAGTGAAGCTGAAGTGTGCCAGTGAGCGTCTGTGGGTGGATTTCGTTCTCTTCATTGCGTAAAAAAGCAGCATGAATATATAAATCTAAGCCTCTACACAATCGTAGCTGCAGACTTGCAAAGTAGTGAAAATTTACGTTGCGGAAACAGAAATCTACGTGATTAATTTTGCTATGAAACTAATCATGCAAACTGCACACTCGAGATGTATAAGTTCTAGCTGTAGCTGATTTTCCGCACTGTCAACATAGCCCGAAAATCAGTAAAACTGCACAACAGATTGGAAACTGAAAAGCAGTATGGTAACTTGATCTAACTGCAGATTCATTCGTAGAGTGTTCCTTCTGAAAACAAAAATGAATTTTCATAGTTAAAAGGTTGGAAAAATTATGGAGACGTTTATATCTCTGCTGCCATCATGCTACTTTTCATTCCCTTGAAAACAGCTGCTCTCAATTTTAAGGGGTGATTCCACCCTAAAACTTCAATTCTTTTTCAAAAATAATTTATTGGTTATTTCACATCTTTGGAGTGTTTACTCTTAGATTGCCAAACGATTTGGCTGTAACCGAATTACAAGTACGTCTAGCAAACGTTTGAAAAACGGACTGCATAAGAGGCTGTGGTGCTGTGGCACACCGAAAAATACCAAAGATAATTTCTGATTTCTATCACCATCAAACATAGTCATATGTACTCTGATCCTGACATACACTCAAACTGGGAAAAATATGTTGCAAGATTTCCAGGAAAACTGAAGTGAAACAATTGCGGCCAGTCGCTAGAAATTAATTACTTTGCCTGTTGACTGTGTGAATATAAATTTAGGGATACAATGAAGTCCTTTTCAGTACAATAAACAAGCTCCAAGGAAATAGACATTGACTTGCAATCAGATATCCCTAACACTGCACCTCCTCAAGAAGTCTGTGAGTAGTTTTTAATCCAGAAAATTCAAGAGAAAGGCTACCCTGATCTTGAAACTACAAGAGGAAGCCTCATATAAGCAGGAGCAGAAAACGTTATGGTACCGGTGAATCTTAATGGGTATGTGTCTTGTAGTAAAATCCATTTTTTGATAAAATGTTAAAATCCATTTTACCACAAGTTTATATTTCTAAGCTCAGTACCAATTTTTTTTATCATAAATATTGACCAATCTGAATGAAATGTTTGCAGGAAGTGGTCTTGATGTGTTTGCATCCTTATATGCATTAGTATTATCGAAAATGTAATTTGTTTATTTTATCAACACATTTATGCACCGAAAATTAAAGAAAATTTAAGGCTGAATTTGATATAAGCAATGAAATCAAATTATTAATATATTTCATAAAATGAATGCACAGAATCGTTGAGCTATGTCTTGTGAATGTAACTTATACGGCATGTGAAAATTGTGGTGTGAGTACCAAAAGTTGGTTTTCAGGAATATCATTAAAATCACATTAAAAATTCAAAATACGAAACCAGTGAAGTTATGGACTTCAAAACTTGTGCATTGATACATCTTTACATAATAGACACGATTCTAAAGTTTCAGTTTTAGTTCAATTTTTGGATGGACTCTCCCCTTAAGCACTATGCAGTAAATAATGTATGCTCGTATCGAAGGCTACACCGAACCTAATTATTGTCATTCCTCTGAAGGCACCAGTTTGCTTTGCTCACTTACTAAAAGGGAGACAAAGTATGGATTTAAATGCATGTCATTTTACTGCATTTCCGCAGCAAAAATTTTATATTCGGAGACGGCCGATACAGATTTTTATTCTGAGAACCTCTCAAGGGAAACGCTGTGATTTTCCTCTAGAAAAGGCTAGGCTTTTAAGATAGTCTGCTCGGTCTTCATTAGGGAATATTTTACAAATTTCAGTACACAATTAACCGACTTTGTGCCGTTTTCAGGGAACACCATGAGGAGGTTTTATCTTTTCGTCCCCCTTTAAATTTCCAATGATTACATTAAACTACGTTTCAATATTCACAAGTTTCTCAATGATTCTTAAGTTTTAGTCGTTATTGTAGCTTCTGTACCTTGGCCACACGACTCAGAAATGATTTTCAATTCCCACCAATTTGGAGTTTCTTTAAAGCCTTTGCAATCGTTTCATCTGTCTTCATCGCTTTTTTTTCTTCTTTTCCCATCAAAATTTAAAATTAGGCGGTCGAAATGGTGGCCGTGGTACTCTGAATCTCTCGATGATTTTTCACTAATCAGTAAACATTTGGATGAAATTCTGTCATTAATGTATTTTTTTTCAGTTCCAGCCTTCTGAGATGTTATTAGTGCGATGCTGCCTTCGGCTGCAGTTCTACATGTCTCTTGGCATATGTTCGTTGCTGAGCCACTGGTCCACAAAATAGTCGTACAAGTCCCGAAGCTTTTGGTTCTCAGGCGTGCTCTCCTGAATATATGGCCAACTATCATCCAACATTTCCTGGGGAAGGTATGCTAGAGTGAACGCATTTATAACAGCGTATTTCTTCGTTTTCCTTGTAGCCTCGAACGAGGCCACAACACCGAAATTATTTCCAGAAACATTGATTAAATTGATAATTGCAACCAGTAATCTGTACTCCAGGAAACAAACTGTTAGCTGTTTGGACGATGGCAATTTTGATCTCCATCATCAGAGATTTAGGGTTCCAACCAAGCACTTTATCTTAATAGTTTTAAAGAAAGTTAATGTTTCTTGCATTTTATTTGGCAACAAGTGCTGTCCGGAACCGCGGGACTACTACGGTCGCAGGTTCGAATCCTGCCTCGGGCATGGGTGTGTGTGATGTCCTTAGGTTAGTTAGGTTTAAGTAGTTCTAAGCTCTAGGGGACTTATGACCTAAGATGTTGAGTCCCATAGTGCTCAGAGCCATTTGAACCATTTGAACCAACAAAGTGTAAACAACTGAAATAGTGCTTGTTTGCTCCCAAGAACTATTACGGTCGGCGTAGAGTGCAAACAACTGTCCAAACGGCTTGCTTGAACTCTGGAACGTTCCGTGTGCAAGGAATGATTTGTAGTTTGATAAACAAGCTATTCCCTTTTCGCCGGCAAACAGCAGTATTCTGTCATTCGGTACCATGATATCATTTGCAAGTGAGAAATTACTACCATCGTTCATCAGTAAATTACTTTTTTGGAAGAATACTCCTTCACAACCGATGGAATCTTGTGTGGTTCCCATATAATTTCGCCTAGTGCGATGCAACGATTGTTTCGCACTTCCGTGTGATGGTAACGATGTTACTAAGCCGTAGCCTCGATAGAAGAGCTGCCCTACTTCTTCAACATAAACTGATGAAACTGTAGTGCACGTTTCTTTTGCCCGCGTCTTTGCGCCGATGCAGTGTTTTCGCACTTGATTTACAGCTTCATCTGGGATACAAACATGGCTACCTTCCTTTAAAACTGTGGTATATTTTGCGGATAGTCTTCCTTTGCACGTATTCTTTGTAAAGTTTACACAACGCCAGTATTGTTTGTATAGTCCAGTATTTAGGCATGTCCGTTGTAAATTAGTAAAGGCCTCCCTTTGGTGGTCTCAGTGAACCTCATTATCTCAGCACTACTTGCCAGTCAGAGGCCAACTGCAGTACTGAACTCTGGGAGAAAGCCTCGCACACTTTGAACTAGTGCGGGGACAGGAAACTTCGTGCCTTCCCCAAAATACGCGCCAGGTAGCGTCGGACAAGCAGGTGTAGCCTACTTCCTGAGCATCCAGTCCATTACCTACAGTGCCGTGGGTTCCGTAAAAAATGTCAGCACATTCCCTCTCCGTACAAGTGTTACTCCGTGCAAGTGTCACAAACTCTCAAACAATACGTAGTGCTAACGCAAGATACGATCGACCGTGCGACGTCATGATTCAAATTTCATCATATTCTTTACAAGTATTATGATACAATTAACAAGTGCTTTGCATATTCTCATGCAGTAACTATCTATTGGGGTGTGGTATATTCATTAAAAAGGAAACTTCAAAGGCCAGCATCAAATTTATTACACGAAGTGTCTTACTTTTAGGTACAAATGTCAAGAAAAGCCAGTTATTGTAATTCATTGTATCATTTCATAATATGTTCTGGTGTGTCCATCTAGCTGTGCATCTCTCTCAGGAATAACGTAAAATAATTATATGCAAAAAGGAAAATATATGTGGGAACTTATAAAGATTGCTAGCAAAGAACAGGGAATAATAAGCTTTCCGACTACATCGATCGGAGAACTAGATGCAGGGCGATTAAAACAGCAAAGTGACCTCCCATTCAAATTTTTTACTTAACTTTAGAGAAAGCTTGTCACACGAATCTCGGATCATGGAGAAAAAAATTATCACTACTATCGCGTACACAGGTATTTATCACTGAAGTCTACTATAACAACGGATTAGCCAGTCGCCAAATGGTCTCAAGATCGAGCACGAATCATTAAGATTTTATCTCCGTAAACAGTACTCACTCGGAAACATTCATTTAGCACACGAATTAAAGAAGAAGGAGAAAAACCACTAGAGGCAAAACTGATCGAAATAAGCGCGAAAGGCCTTACTTAGCATTGGTAGCTAGTGGGTCAACGTGTATGGAAAGTGAGTCACGAGTCACGGACAAAGCACGATAACAAAGTGCAAAGCGGTTCAAAACTAATTGAATATCACACGCAATAAGGAGGAATATGCGCAAAGAATTTACAGGTGAACGAGAAAGTACTATCAAGTTTATTGATATCTTAATTCAAAAACATCTTGACTAATCTAACTCCGTGTCCACTAGGAGTCGGCCGCTGTGGTCGAGCGGTTCTAGGCGCTTCAATCCGGAGCCGCGCTGCTGCTACGGTCGCAGGCTCGAATCCTGCCTCGGGCATGGATGTGTGTGATGTCCTTAGGTTAGTTAGGTTTAAGTAGTTCAAAGTCTAGGGGAATGATGACCTCAGATGTTAAGTCCCATAGTGCTTAGAGCCATTTGAACCATTTTTTTTTTTTTTGTCCACTAGGAAAACAAATGCTTACCAATCAACGGCTGTGACACGACTATTCGACACAAAATCGTTCAGAGCGGAGGCCGAATTTCTTAGAATAGGGACGGACTACTGCATTTAAGGAGAAACGAAAGAAAAATATCATGTTCCAATCCACTCTCAAGTATCTGTGTGATTTTGATGTAGCAAATTAAGAGCAATAAGATGATGTCATTACAAGATTTTTAAAAAAGTGAAATAAATCGTGAAACGAGTGAAACAAACGCGCGTCTTTCATAACCTCCTGACCAGCTGTCACCACTGAAAAAGATCGGCAGGTTCTTTACACTCATATGAAGTACAATGAGTTGACTAAAATCATGAGATACCTCCTAATATCGTGTCGGGCCTGTTTTTGCTCGGCGCAGTGCAGCAGCTCGAAATGGCATGGACTCTACCAAGTCGATTTAAGTCCCCTGCAGAAATATTGAGTCATGCTGCCTCTATAGCCGTCTGTAATTGCGGAAGTGCTGAAGGTGCAGGACTTTGTGCACGAACTGACCTCTCAATAATGTCCCATAAATCTTCGATGGGAGACATGTCGGGCGACCTGTGTGGCCAAATCATTCTTTCTAATTGTCCAGAATGCCCTTCGAAGAATTCCCGAACAAATATGACCGGGTGACAAGGCGCATTGTCATCCATAAAATAACCTTCGTTGTTTGGGAACGCCAAGTCCATGAATGGCTGCATATGGTCTCCAACTAGCCGAATATAATCATTTCCAGCCAACGATCGGTTTACTTCGACCAGAGGGCCCAGTCTACTCAGCTTAATCGTAGCCTACATCTTTATGGGGTCACCACGACCTTTCGTATGTCTTGTTGACAACTTGGGTCCATGGCTTCGTGGGGTGTGCGCTACACTGGAACCCTACCATCAACTTACCAACTGAAATCGGAACTCACCTGACCAGGTCACGGTTTTTCTGTTGTATACGGTCAACCGATATGGTCTCGAGCCCAGGAGGGGCGATGCAGGCGATGTCGTGCTATTAGGAAAGGCACTCGCGTCGGTCGTCTACTGCGTACCTAAGCAATGCCAAATTTCGGAGCACTGTCATAACAGATACGTTCGCCTTACGTCTCACATTGATTTCTGCGGCTATTTCATGAGATGTCGCTCCGCCACACACCGTCAGGTGGCTTGCGGAGTATGGATGTACAGG
Organism: Schistocerca cancellata; assembly: GCF_023864275.1. Classification (NCBI taxonomy): domain Eukaryota; kingdom Metazoa; phylum Arthropoda; class Insecta; order Orthoptera; family Acrididae; genus Schistocerca; species Schistocerca cancellata. Next base: position 37,414,065 of record NC_064629.1, read on the forward strand.
GTGTTTCAAAAATGACCGGTATATTTGAAACGGCAATAAAAACTAAACGAGCAGCGATAGAAATACACCGTTTGTTGCAATATGCTTGGGACAACAGTACATTTTCAGGCAGACAAACTTTCGAAATTACAGTAGTTACAATTTTCAACAACAGATGGCGCTGCATGTGATGTGAAAGATATAGAAGACAACGCAGTCTGTGGGTGCGCCATTCTGTACGTCGTCTTTCTGCTGTAAGCGTGTGCTGTTCACAACGTGCAAGTGTGCTGTGAACAACATGGTTTATTCCTTAGAACAGAGGATTTTTCTGGTGTTGGAATTCCACTGCCTAGAACACAGTGTTGTTGCAACAAGACGAAGTTTTCAACGGAGGTTTAATGTAACCAAATGACCGAAAAGCGATACAATAAAGGATCTGTTTGAAAAATTACAACGGACTGGGAACGTGACGGATGAACGTGCTGGACAGGTAGGGCGACCGCGTATGGCAACCGCAGAGGGCAACGTGCAGCTAGTGCAGCAGGTGATCCGACAGCGGCCTCGGGTTTCCGTTCGCCGTGTTGCAGCTGCTGTCCAAATGACGCCAACGTCCACGTATCGTCTCATGCGCCAGAGTTTACACCTCTATCCATACAAAATTCAAACGCGGCAACCCCTCAGCGCCGCTACCATTGTTGCACGAGAGACATTCGCTAACGATATAGTGCATAGGATTGATGATGGCGATATGCATGTGGGCAGCATTTTGTTTTACTGACGAAGCTTAATTTTACCTGGACGGCTTCGTCAATAAACAGAACTGGCGCATATGGGGAACCGAAAAGCCCCATGTGGCAGTCCCATCGTCCCTGCATCCTCAAAAAGTACTGGTCTGGGCCGCCATTTCTTCCAAAGGAATCATTGGCCCATCTTTCAGATCCGAAACGATTACTGCATCACGCTATCTGGACATTCTTCGTGAATTTGTGGCGGTACAAACTGCCTTAGACGACACTGCGAACACCTCGTGGTTTATGCAAGATGGTGCCCGGCCACATCGCACGGCCGACGTCTTTAATTTCCTGAATGAATATTTCGATGATCGTGTGATTGCTTTGGGCTATCCGAAACATACAGGAGGCGGCGTGGATTGGCCTCCCTATTCGCCAGACATGAACCCCTGTGACTTCTTTCTGTGGGGACACTTGAAAGACCAGGTGTACCGCCAGAATCCAGAAACAATTGAACAGCTGAAGCAGTACATCTCATCTGCATGTGAAGCCATTCCGCCAGACACGTTGTCAAAGGTTTCGGGTAATTTCATTCAGAGACTACGCCATATTATTGCTACGCATGGTGGATACGTGGAAAATATCGTACTATAGAGTTTCCCAGACCGCAGCGCCATCTTTTGTTGACAATTATAACTACTGTAATTTCGAAAAATTTTGTCTGCCTGAAAATGTACTGTTGTCCCAAGCATATTGCAACAAACGGTGTATTTCCATCGCTGCTCGTTTAGTTTGTATTGCCGTTTCAAATATAAAGGTCATTTTTGAAACACCCTGTAGATGTAGATGTAGATCTGTTAGCACTGACAACTCTACGCAAACGCCGCTGCTATCGATCGTTAAGAGACACCAGTTGACCACTGCGTTGATCATGGTGATAGGTAATGCCTGAAATTCGGCATTCTCGACACGTCTTGGCACTGTGTGTCTCGAAATATTGAATTCCTTAACGATTTCCGAAATGGAATGTCCCACGCGTCTAGCTCCAACTGCCATTCCGCGTTCAAAGCCTGTTAATTTCCTTCGTGCGGCCACAATCACGTCGGAAATGTTTCCACATAAATCACCTGAGTAAAAAAGACAGCTCCATCAACGCACTGCCCTTTTAACCTCGTGTACGCGATATTAGCGCCGCCTGTATATCTCCTTATCGCCATCCCATGACTTCAGTGTATATTGGATTTTTATCAGTTTTTCTACACATGTATGGAGTGCTACCCATGACATGGAACTGAGACAAACATAATTGTCATGAAAAAGAAAATGAAGACAGACATTGGCCGGCTCCTGAGAACTACCTCCCCCTCGGTGTCGTCCTGAACAGATCCTTGCTGTACTGAGAATATATTATTAATAAAAATGACATTATTTTTTTGCGGAACTCGTGGACGCCACCTGCCACGAAATTGTATACTATCCTTAGATGTTTTATTTCTCTCGTATCATATGGTGTACACTTTGGCTATGTTTTATTCCATTTGACGTTTTGTTGCAATTTAATTTCTTGTCTGAGTTTAAGGTAACCCATACATACAGTGACCCTAACAGACGCCAAGCCCTTGTTAGCTTGTCCTTTTCCTTTTTTCATTGTGGTCACTCACTCGAAACGTCATCGGTGGGAGCGGACCGATTAATGTTATGGAATAATGTGTGATCCGGTCCTGAGAGCTCCAACTTCATTTAATCTGATTAAACTGGGTGTTGGCTGTGGTCTCGTTTCTACATATTCCTACTGAATCAGCGAGTGTGGCCGCTCTGCATGGAGTGGTGGGCTCGGGACAACCGCTTGTGTTTGGCCAGAGTTCCCAGAAGGCGGCCGCTCGGTGACAATAGCGGGGTGCCGACAGAGGCGACACCTCGGGAACGGTCAGCGACGCGCCTTTGTTTGAGTCGGGATGTAGAGGCCTGTGGCCACACACAGGTTTGGAGCTACTGACTGGCGCCCCGCAGAATAGCTTTGCTGCTGAGTTCGGTGTACTGGTCACCATCTCGGCGTCAGGCATGTTCATTATGAGGTTGGCTTCTCAGAACTTGATGTCTGACACTGCGGGGTGCCTTGCAGATAGGCAGCACGCGTAGACGCTTTTTGCAATGCTCTGATGCAGTTTTTTACGCCTCTGTCCTCTTTCGCGCAGCAAAAAAGGAGCGAGACGATGGGAGGACTGGAGATGGTTCATGCTGCGTCATAGAGCGCCCCTCAAATTCGGCGACAAGTCTCTACATTGGCGTTTGATTTTGCGTGGTGGTTTTGGAGGGGTTGTGTGTGTGTGTGTATCTTGTATCTGTATGTGTGTGTGTCTGTGTGTGGCGTACGGTACGGAAATGATTGGCGTATGATTCCGCTCACAGCCACGATTGGAAGTGTTGGAGAATAGAGGGGCCAGGCGCACTGGTTTTACAGAGTTGGTGCACTGAGGAGAGTTTTGGTGGAGCCTCATCTGGGCCACCAGAGGGAGAGGTCATAGCGTCTCTTCTGGACCGCTAGAGAGAGCGTTTCATCGTGGAGTACAAGACCAAATTCTTGGTTGACATAATAGCGATCACTGTCACGGTAGATCGGTCAGAGTTTCGGAGTTCCCATAGGTAATCGTAGGTGAGAATAAGTTATCTTCCAAATCCGTGAGTTTTCGGGAAATTATCCGTGGTTGCAGCTCGTAAAGGAGATCTGCGATCCTGTTTGCAGCCTGCAGAGAAACCCAGTGCTGATAGCTGTCTACCCACGACACGACATCACAGATTGGTAAAGTTTTCGCAACACCAGCAAGATAGCTGTCGCTACCAGCTACTTGCGCCATCGCATTGTGGACACACCAAGAATTTTTGCAAGTCTGAAACGGTAGATGAGTAAACTTATTCATTTACCGTTGCAGAGTAAACTCGAGTTTTTAATCCACTTGAAATTCCAGCCTGCTCACAGTAGAACAACAGCTCATTCTCAAATAACTCTCTTTTGTTGATTATATTACAGAATGATTATGTTATGCATTGAATTACATTGTCCGACGATGATAAATCTGATAGTGACATCCAATCTGGTTAGCATTTCAGAAGTTAAGGTGCCACGTTTAAAACCGTGTCCCTGTACCATACCTTTTGGGGGATATTAATTACCCAAGTTGCCACCAAAATAAATTATGACACAAATTTCACCCCTTGAACTGTCCACTCTGAGCCCCTGGGCCCAAGTAGATTCTTGAAGCATCATAGGAAAAATGGCAGCTCAAGGGGGGGGGGGGGGCGCGGGGAAGGGGCGGGTAAAGTGTACTTGCCTTACTGATACAGATTTACATGATAGCAGGTGAACATCCTACCTCTCAACCCCGGGACCTCCCTACCCATGTAACATGGAACAGTAACACCTCATATAAGTGCCATATTTTGGAACTGAGGTTAGATAAGTGACGACGAAAATGGAGTATTTTACTTTGTAGTTAATACTACTAATTTTTTCACCCATCTAGATACTGGATAACTTCTTTTTACCAAGACGGGTGACACACGAGTATTTTCGTTACTTGGTTAAGTTTGTATTACTACTTGTCGCAAAATGGGAAGCAAATCGAGTCAAATTGAAGGCCAACACATCAGTGTTATGGTATATGTACCTATGTACCTGGGAAAAAACTGCATGGGGTCGGCAGGGAGCGCAATCGTTTCTCTGCGACGGGGATAGGAAAGTGATGATCAGTCATATAATCATTTGCAACAATAACGATAACAATGAATGTATAAATCATACTCGTAGTTTTCTCGCAACTGGTAGGTGTGTGAGTTTTTACTGAAGTCATGTAATGTACAGATGGAAACAATCTAAAAACGGTATTAGCAAACTTACCTCCCGCACATTTTTTACCTCTCTCCTAGTAACGATTTACGTTTTATCAACAATGTACCCGCTATTTCGACATCACTTTTTTTACTCGAATCTCGGAGTTCGTGCGATAAAACTAATACACTGAACACCAACTACTGCCTGCCGTCTGTTCCCGCAGATGATTTGGATAGATCTCAGGTGGTTTTACGGCGAACAAGTAACATGATAGGATAAGATGGACAAATAATCTAATAACAATAATTTTAGAATTAATGTTGGTCTCGAATGAAGTAGAGTTGCTTGCAGTTTGCTAACACCTCAACTTCTCTTTCCTTACTGAGCCTTTAGTGGAGACGTGACAGGGAGGAGCTACCCTAAAACAAAGAATCCACTGTAATTACGTTAATCCTTAAACAGCAAACAGCTGAATCCATTGCCTAGATTTGATCTGAATCGGGAATGTTGGTTTCACCATATCTTTCTGTCAACAATACGTTAGGTCGTCTCCGCGGATTGCTTGATTCAGTAGGGTGGTGTAAAACGTGAGTCAGAGTGGGTAAACAGGAAGCGATCGTCGGGCGCTAATGATGAAGCTTGTGCACCCCAATACACACAAAAACACGGAAATTATGTGAAGTACGTGCCCAAGCTGTCAGCAAGGTCAGAAATCAGAGCAAAAGAAAACACGCGTTACAGTTAACCTACAGAGATTTTCTACCTACCTTTAACATTCACTCTGTTGAAATAAAAGATTTATGGTGATAAAAATGCAAAATACCGATGTACTATACCTGTCACTATAAATGTGTGTCCCTTTAAGAAATGCACAAAATCTCTACTGAGGAGCATGTTTACATGGCACTTATTTTGATCTTCTGCTCTAATCCGTTCACTGCGTTTCTTCTCCCTCTCTTCTGTTCATCCTGTAGCTTGTCGAGGCAGGTACTCAGAAAATAGTTGATTGTTAAGTACCACTCTCACTTTTGTTCTACCTCGAATTATTTCATCATATATGCCATTTTTCTTTAGGTCTTCACGAATTCTTGTCAGTATATTGTTTTGGCTCTTCATTGATAACGCCAAGTTTCAAAATTTCTTTGTGAGTCTGTTGTTATTAATTCTATGTAACTGACCATAAAATTGATTGAATAAGCATCTGTTATCTGGAAGAGCAGTTGAACGGACTGGACTGTGCCTTGAAAGGAGGATATAAGATGAATATCAACAAAAGCAAAACGAGGATAATGGAATGTAGTCGATTTAAATTAGGTGATACTGAGGGAATACGATTAGGAGATGAGACACTTAAAGTAGTAGTTTTCCTACTTAGGGAGCAAGATAACTGATGATGGTCGAAGTAGAGAAGATACGAAACGTAGACTGACAGTGGCTACAAAATTGTTTCTGAAGAGGAGAAATTTGTTAACATCGAGTTTCAGGAAGTCTTTTCTGAAAGTATTTGTATGGAGTGTAGCCATGTATGGAAGTGAAACATGGACGATAAACAGTTCAGACAAAAGAGAATAGAAGCTAACGATATGTGGTGGTACAGAAGAATGCTGAAGATTAGATGGGTAGGTCACGTAACTAATGGGGAGGTATTGAACAGAATTGAGGAGAAGACGAATTTGTGGCACAACTTGACTAGAAGAAGGGATCAGTTGGTAGGACATGTTCTGAGGCATCATGGGATCACCAAATTACTATTGGAGGGCAACGTAGAGGGTAAAAATCGTAGAGGGACACTAAGAGATGCATACACTAAGCAGATTCAGAAGGATGAAGGTTGCAGTAGGTACTGGGAGATGAAGTGTCAAAGATTTGTTGTCGTATTTGTTTTAGGTGAGATTTATGTGCTCTGTTGTTTTGCAATTATTTTTTTTTAGCTTCCACAAGTTTGTGCTTTTAGTTCAATAATTACACTTTAATATATGGATTTGCCCATCTGTGAAATTTCTCCTGTTCTTCTAATCTGATGATTTATTGTTGAATCCCGATCTGGTATCCTCTATATACTGTGCTGTTATTTTGTGATATTTCTCTACAGTCTGAATTGCATCTAGTCTGTTATTGGAGAGGATTACAATTTCATCAAAAATACTAGGCATGGAGTAGCTACTGCAAGCAAAATATAGTGTTACACCATTATTACGCTACACATAAGAAATACACTATGCAAACTAAATTTTGAGGAAACATTTCCAAAAATGGTTCTTTTATAAGCAGCAGGTAATGGATTACTGTGGATATTTGAAAGTACCCGGACACACTTAAATATCTCAGTTCTTTACAAAATCACATCAACACCCAGAATTCCTCTTTTATTAAAGGATTTACTGAAATAATAGATAAGGGGTTATCGCTTGCTGCAAAAAGCATCAGTCAATAAAAAGAATGTACTGGGAAGTAAAGCAGTACGGGACGTCATAGAAAATGTAGTGATGAAAGAGCAGGTACAATAACATACATATCAAAAATCGGAGTACATTAATATAAAATCCACAGAAATTTGTAAACTTTTTAAATGTCTATTTAGTAGGTATTCCAGAGAAGCTACAACGAAACTTCCCTGTAGCACCTTCAATGAACAAAAGCTAAAACAATAATGTATGCCACAAAGCAGCGCGAAGTGAGGAAGACAATAGAAAAAATCAAAGTATAAGAAGTGAGCGCGCCTAGACGAAGTTTCAGTTACTTTTCTGAAGACACACATAGACAGCGTAAAAGCTTCATAATAAACATAAAATATGAATCTTTTAGTTCAATTATTTCTCTACAGTGTTCAAAGCACGCACGTAGTAGGCCCCTACAAAAATAAATAAACAAAAATAAAAGTAAAAAATGAAATAGCAGAAAATATATTAAAAACTACAATCAGTTGCACTCTTCATATCATTCTCAAAAGTAATAGAATATCGAAAGACAGGCTAATGAGTTATATGGATAAATAGTCTTCTTAACAAAGCTGAGTTTGGCTTCCAAAGTAGCAGAAATATAAAAGAGACCTTAACAATGATTCCAAAAGTGGTGCCTGAGCTTTCTACAGGTAAATTTCTACAACTGTCAAGGTCTTTTGATACTGTTTGAAATCAAATACAGGTAATCGAAGTGGAAACCACAGGCATAAAAGGAAGAAATAGTCCACATTTCTGGTGATACTAAATTTCTTGTAAAACAACTATCACAACCAAAAATGTTAATGTTGATGTTCCTCAGGCTAGTACCTTATGACAATTTTGTTCTTGATATATAAATCAAAGACTTTCCAGATAATATAAGACACAGAGAAAAATTCTCTTCGTTGATGACAGCATCGTTATCGTAAATGATAAACCACTAGTACTATTAGTTGGGAACTCGAACGAAACTCTCAAGAATATTTACCACTGGGCGGTACTAAATTAATTGACATTGAACATCAAAGAAAACTAATAGCGTCAAATTCAACTTAGAGAGTGAAAACAACTCTGTAATTATATAAATAAATAATAAATCTATAGGCCGTGCAGCAAAACGCCAAATTTTTCGGAATGAATACTGAGTGTCAGTTCATATGGAATGAACACGCGAAGATACTGGCAATGAGAATGTCATTATCAAGTTATGTACTTATGATCCTGTCACCAGTGTGTAATAGTCGGTGCCTTTTGGAGATATATTTATTTATTTATTTATATAACCTGATCAGATTAGGGCCATCAGGCCCTCTCTTACATCGGACCAGTGTTTCACACATGCAACATTTCACACATCAGAGTTACATCATGACAATACTTTAAATAAGAAAATTAGATTACACTAGTCACAATATGAATAAAGAATAATGACTAAGACCTAATAAAGTAAGTACTGGCTGTATTTTTACGACAGGTGCTATACATACAAATTATGATAAAAGTAATAATAGTAACAGTAAAAAAATTAAATAATAATGATAAACATGAGAAAAATTGGCAATAGTAATGAAGATTTGTGCAGATGTAATATCTTGGTGTGTAAAGTAGATGTTTACTAGTATAGCGAGTTTTGGGGGAGGGAGACTTAAGGAGGGAGAAAGAGGGAAGTAATGAGGTGAAGTGCATTTGTGTACAAAGGAAAGCATTACTGTTGCTTAAGTAGATACGTCATTAACTGTTTTTTGAAGCTGGACATGTTTTTAAGTTCTCCAACATACCGAGGGACGTTATTCCAGAGTCGGGTTCCCCCTACTGTAAAGGACTTGGAGAAGGCGACTGAGCGATGCAGTGGAACAGAGAGGATTTTATTATGATGGGAACGTGTGTTTCTGTCATGTTGTTCAGACATAAGCGTTAAGGACGAGGAGAGATATGAAGGAGAGTGTACATTTATAAGGCAGTAGATGAGACAGAGTGTATGGAAATCTCTGCGTTTGTCTGCACGCATCCAGGACAATTTTGCATATGCTGGTGAAATGTGATCAAAAAGTCGAATGTCACAGATATATCGGACACAGGCGTTCATGACCAGTTCCAGACGTCGCGAGTTTTCCTGAGAGAGGCCTTGTAGGATAATATCGCTGTAATCAATGATTGGGAATATAAGCGTTTGTACTAATTTCTTTTTCAGATCGAAAGGGAAGAGTTTTTTATATTTTTGTAGGACATGAAGGGATGCTGATGCTTTTTTGCACACTGAAATTACGTGCTCTGTCCAATTTAGATTTTCATCTATTATTACTCCCAAACTCTTTGCTGAGGGAGAGAAGTTAATATTTGTTCCATTTAGGATAAGAGATGCTACAGATTCCCGATGTTTTGGGCTAATGAGCTTAGAGTGACCAACAAGTACCGCTTGGGTTTAAGATAGGTTTAGTTTTAGTCCTATGTCCTGTGCCCATTTTGATAGTGCATCGAGATCAGTATTGAAGTTTTCAATAGCTTTCTTCAGATTGTTTGGTTCCGCACTTAGATACAACTGAAGGTCATCAGCATACATATGATATTTGCAATAAGTCAGAACCGATGACACGTCATTGACATACAGAGAGAAGAGTATGGGACCTAGTACTGAGCCGTGGGGAACGCCTGACACTACCTGCCGCCATTGTGATTTTATATTCCCGGACAGGACGCGTTGCTGACGAGACGTCATGTATGAGCGAAACCATTGCACTGCACTTGGTGAGAAATTTAGACCGCTAAGTTTGGCTAGTAAGATGTCGAAGTCGACAGTATCAAATGCTTTGCTGAAATCTAAGAAGCAAATGATAGTCGCTTCTTGTCTGTCCATGGCAAGTTTCAGGTCATCTGTCACCTTTATCAGTGCGGATGTTGTGCTTCGATGTTTACGGAAACCTGATTGGTGAGCTGGTCATGGACTATATATTCTAAGGCCTTTGATAGTGCAGGAAGAAGGCAGATGGGGCGGTAGTCAGAGGGTGCTGTGGCGATGTCCTTTTTAGGCAGTGGCTTAATTTGTACCAGTTTCCAGGCCTCAGGGAAAACACTTGTGATTAATGAGTCGTTGAAAATGTCTGTTATAGAGGGCAGTAGTTGATCAATAATAAGATTTTCCATCTGGATAGTGATGCCATCATGTCCAGTAGATGCTGAACTAATCCGCATTATTGCTTTCTTGGCAGTATTGCAAGTGACGTGCCATAGATAGAATTTTTCTTTGCTATACCTGTATGCACTCAGTTCTTAGGTATGGGATCCTTTTATGGGGATGAAACACAACTGATATGGAGCCAATTTCTAGACTACAAAATATGGAGCAAGAAAATAATAACTAAAACAAGAAGTCGATCTCCTTATTAGGAAATATTTAAAAATTCGTGTATCCTTACTGTGCCAAGTGAGTTCACAAACCATTCTGCTGAGCATATCAGGCAAAACGTTAGTATGTACATCAGTAATAGTTATACAAATGATCATGAGATAAGAGCCAGTTTTCACTTACTTTTAACAAGGGAATTCAAAACAGCATTTTCTATGAGGGTTTAAAATATTGAAATAATATTCTGAAGGAGATGAAAGAGTTAACTAAAACACATTTATTTAAGAAGGCTGTCCAATAGTCCCACTTAATTAATGTACACTACTTGCGAGGCGCCGGGGCTAGCAGTGTATTTAACGCTAAATTCTTCTAGAATTTTCATATGTAAATGAAGCTCTAAGCCCCCCCCCCCCCCTATTCTAACTCCGACTTTTCCTGTTGCGCATGGATTAAAAAGAAACGCGAACTGACTGTAAACGACCCTGCAAGTGGAGTAGAAAAGAGTTTGGCACCTGCAATAATTTAATTTGATAAATAAGTTAAATAAAGGAAAGTTTAATTAACATAGTGAGAAATGATAGGGTTGCTCTACCGATTAACAGAATGAAAGTTCTGTCCAAAATAACAGTATGATTTATTATGACTAAACTCAAAATAATAAACAAAACACATGAAACATTTACAATACATCAAATTGGCTCAAATTGGATACTCAAATAAATGCTGTGAAGGTGAAGTTGTCCCTAAACTAGATTGTGACACTTATGACGAAGTGGTATGTGGAGCCAATTCCTTGCAACTCAAATCTTAAGAGAAACACACAGCCAACCAAACATTAATTGCTGCTACAGTAGTGAGAACTATGACAATCAACACCCAAGACAGAACAAAGTTAGCAAAGACGAACAGGCGCTCTCTGCTGAGTTCTGATTATCACCTAGCAAAATTGCCTGCTTTGCCAGTGCTGCGGACGTACATTACCAAGCTGTCTTCTTAACTTCAAGGACACAATCTGGCGTACTGGAGGCGATGGCTGGTTGCTTCGACGTCCCGTCGTGGTGATGATAATGTTGCGAGTATAGCCCAAAACAGATTATCCTGGTCTGGTCATTCCAGACTAAAGACTTCCTAGGAATACAAATGCGCCTCTGAGGGAGACGAAGAAGGCTCGCCACACAATCACTGACGGTACAGTGATTGATTTTAACAAGCGAAGTCACACAGTAACTCCGGTACAGTCAACTTTAGCCAAAACTGCTAAAGACAGACAACATAGGCCGCTTGTATGCAGAACGCTCAATTGCTAACTGTACTCAGAAAGTTACGTTGAAGTTGACACTAAAGCAACTTCATCAAAAAGTTACAATTAAATAAAAGCATATTAGACAGCCAACGGAAGGCAGGCTGTCGAGAGCAGCGAGAGCTCAGTCTTGTAACCTACTCCAACCGAAAGGCGAGAGCCGACCCTCTCAAGAGCACCCGTACCAGCCAAACACAGAACATTCCCACCCCCACGACAGTGGCCGTGGTTAAAAACATTCCAATCAGCAACTCGAAAACCGGCGGAAAATTCCACTCTATTGCCGAAGCACTACCGTTCCACCAATGGAGATTCTTGCCCTGAGCAAGCCAATCACAGTTACGATTTTGCAGAAAAACGCGGGACTTTGCTCGCCAAGACTGCCTGGGAACACAAGTCATTCCCACGCTTCGCTGGTAGCCCGCCAGAAACGGTTTTCACTATGTTTCTGCGAAATAACGGAATCTCTAGCCCAGCCGCCCCTTCCGGCGCATCTGGGCGTGTCGCTCCCGCTCTTATGACAATGTCGGCTTCTGGAAAGCATCCACTCGACTGCCTCACACCCGTCGGCTTAACCCTTACAAGCTCAGCGGAACTCGCCTGTCACCAGACCACCCGGGTGACGAGAGGCGCTGCGTGGGAAGTCCGCATGTGAAGGAATAGCAACTTTTCACCGCATGCAATTAGAGAGGAAGATCGAATTACTCAGAGTAAGATAGAAATATGCGAGGGGGCTTCTGCCACCTCTCATTTAAAGGTAATTTAGAGTACTCAGAACAACGATTAATCTAAAAAGAGAGAAGTAAACCACCTCTGTTTCAGTATAATATATGTTCGCAATTAACTGCTCTTTATGAAGAAATCATTCACCAAGACTTTGAATGCACCATAATAATGTTTCTTCATGTACTCGCCCATCGTGAGAGAATGCAGTCTCAGTTTTTTAGCCAGGCAGACGTGGCAACAAGACAGTGGTCCAGACGTCATCTACAAGTGTGTGTGGTGTATGCAGTGGAAGACGTGAAGCCAGTAAATATCTGTGTGCCATATAGTCTAACTAAAAACTCCAAAACTTGTATAAACACAAGAGAATCGTACACGGAATATATTACGGCGCTGCCCTCAGATAAAGGGTCGTCTTCTGCCCGGCCATCCCGCATTAGATCCGCGGCCGCTTTCCTAAATCAGTTCAGGCAAATGCCAGGATGGTTCTTTCGAGAAGGCCACGGCCGACCACTTCTTCTCTCCTCGGTAGACAAGTGTCTACGTATGCACGTGAGAGTATACAATGAGGTCACAGCGGTCATGGGATAACGAACAATATGCACATATGCACATATCGCGTACACAAGGTATAAAAGGGCAGTGCTTCACGGAGCTGTCAGTTGTACTGAGGTGATTCGAGTGAAAAGGTTTCCAACGAGTTTATGTCCCCACGACGGGAATTAACAGACTTTGAACGCAGAATCGTAGTTGGAGATAGACCCATAGGACATTCCATGTCGGAAATCGTTAGGGAATTCAATATTTCGAGATACACAGTGTCGAGAGTTGGTCGAGAATACCAAATTTCAGGCATTACGACTCACCACGGACGACGCAGTGGCCGACAACCTTCATTTAACGATCGAAAGCAGCGGCATTTGTGTAGAGTTCTCAGTGCTAACAGACAAGCAACACTGCGTGAAATAAAAATGTTCAAATGTGTGTGAAATCTTATGGGACTTAACTGCTAAGGTCATCAGTCCCTAAGCTTACACACTATTTAACCTAAATTATCCTAAGGACAAACACACACACCCATGCCCGAGGGAGGACTCGAACCTCCTCCGGGACCAGCCGCACAGTCCATGACTGCAGAGCCTTAGACCGCTCGGCTAATCCCACGCGGCTGCGTGAAATAACCGCAGCAGTCAATGTGGGACGTACGACGAACGCCTCCGTAGGACAGTGCGGCGTAAGTTTTGCTTTAATGCGCTATGGCAGCAGACGACCGACGCGAGTGCCTTTACTAACAGCACGACGTCGCCTGCAGCGCCTCTCCTCGGCTAGTGACCATTTCGGTTGGACCCTAGTCTACTGGAAAACCGTGACCACCAAGCCATGGACCCAAGTAGTCAACAAAGCGCTGTGCATGCTGGTGATGGCTCCACAATAGCGTGGGCTGTGCCGACATGGAATGCAGGGGTTCGTCTGGGAATGACTTGGCCACTCAGATCGAGCGGCATGAATCCCATGGAACATCTCTGGTACGTATTCAAGAGGTCACTTCGTGCATGAAGTCCTGCACCAGCAACACTTTCGCAAATATGGACAGCTATAGAGACAGAATGGCTCAATATTTCTGCAGCGGACATTCAACCACTTGTTAAGTCCATGCTACGTCGAGTTGTTGCATTATCCCGGGAAAAGGAGGTTCGACACAATAATAGGAGGTATTTTTTTTTGCTTGTATTTAGTTGACACTTACTGCAGGGTGAGGCAATAGTCTGGGTGCAACCCCTATAAACGTCGAACGGTGTGAGGAATCGTAATGGTGTCTGATATGGGGTGTCGGTAGGCGGGGGCGTAACTTACAGTCGCAATGGCGACAACTTCGGCCACGTTGAAATCCGTCCTCTTGGATTTGGATTACGTATTTCAAATAGGAATGGTGTCACGTGGCATATCATTCTGAGCTGCTTCTTTCTCAGGAATACGCATGTGAAATCAATTTTAGGATATCTGTATTTGTGTTGTGGTTATGATCTATATGATCTATTAAAATTGAGGACACTTGTCAGAGTCAGCATTACTGTATATGCTTAATATGGCCTCCATTGCGCTGGACACAAAATCAGAGTTTTTTTTGACAGCGCTGCTGCACACAACACAGGATCTGCCTGTCAACAGAAGCATAAACCTACACAATACGCCGGCAAAGGTGGGTTATATTGTTTATTTTTACCTCATACACACTTGACTTCAGACGTTCCCACAGATAAAAATCAAGACGTGTACGATCACGGGACTGTGGTGACCACTGGATAAACCCACCTACCTCTCCAGTGACCTCCAAACTGTTCAGCCAGGAACTGTCTGACTTCATTAGCATAGTGGGGAGGTGCACCGTCTTGTTGGAAGAAAGTTGGGAAATCACCCTGTGGAGTCAACAGCGTTGGAAGCACATATCACAGAGGATGTTAAGATACCTCTCCGCATTCAAGGTTCCATCAATAAACACCGGACCCACAATTCCTGTGTCCCAAATCCAACCCCAAACCACCATCTTTTCACCACCAGCAACTTTGAAAGGATCCATCCAGGAGGGTTCGGATCTGACCAGTAACGATGACTCTGTTTGTTTACTTGTCCTTGTACATAAAAATTAGCTTCGTCACTGAACGTTCCATGTAGTATGAAGTTCAGATTGACGCTACACTGATCCAGAGCCCATTCTGCAAACTACACCCGGCGATCAGGGTCGTCCTCCAAGAGATAAGGTTTCAACTGTAACTTGTACATGTGAATGATGACTGGCACTGGATATTGCTGATAATCGGCGCGTACTGTGATGTGCACTTATCACAAACGATGCTGCAACTGCTGTTGCAGTTTCCTCTTCGGTGGCTGTTCTTGGACGTCCACTGCGTGGCTTTTCCACCACAAAGAGTGCCGCGCGAAAGTTGTCCAGTAACTTGGATACTGTCATATGTAAAATGTCAGTTCTCTCAGGATGCCGGGCACTGAAGTCAGCAGCATTTAGTATGGAACTTCTTTCTCCACTCATTAACACAATTTCGATGAGTTCCGTCTGTGTAAGTGCCGTTGTGGATCATTTGCAACACTAAACAGAATTAATCACTTCCTTGAAATTTCAAAATTTAACAGGACGTAACACCTAAACAAATAAAGACATCTTAAAACAGTTTTCACATTTGTATTCTTGAGAGAGAGGCATCCACATGACATCCTTCCCATTTGAACACGTAACCCAAATGCAAGATGGTGGATTCCAAAACCGCCGCCGCTGCCACCATAGCTCCTATAACTTGCGCCCCCACCTACAGACACCCCATACCAGTCGCCATTTTCCTCACACCGTTCGACTTTAATAGGGGTGTATCCAGATTTTTGCTTCACTCTGTATACCATTGCAAAGTCTCGAAGTAATTTTTACATATCTTACAGAGACATTTTTAACTTACTTAAATGTAAACATGTTGAAGATCTGTGACTTTTTGCAGGTGGTTGGACAATTAACTCGTAGTTGAAACTCAGAAAATGTGGTGCAGCGCGTGCCTGGACACGGTGAGGTCACGGGATTGAATTTCGCTCTGACTGTGGAAATCTTCACTCTGCTTTTAATCTAGCATTCACGTCTCAGTGATGTGAGGAGTCACCAGGAGTTGGATTCCACGTGACCTGTAGGTTTCCTTTCCCAGTTGGAAACAGGGGTAAAAGAAAGGGGCACGCAAGTCGCCGAAGTCTCATTCAATTGAAAAGCTTGCACACAGCCATTGAGCCACGTAGAACGATACTTGGGCATAATAATTATTTTACTCTTTACCTAGCTCCTATCTGATTTTCAGTCTAGATAATGTCTGATGGTACTGCGAGGTAAAACATTAATTAATACTGACACATTACAATCGACCGGCGTTTAAGGTAAATTGAAAACAAAATAGGGCATTCAGATGATTTACACCGAAGGGCCAAAGAAACGAGTATAGCCATGTGTATTCACTTACAGAGAGATACAAACAGGCAGATTACGGCGCTGCGGACGGCAACGCCTATATAAGACAACAAGTGTCGGGCGCAGTTGTTAGATTAGTTACTGATGCTGCAATGGCAGGTTATCAAGATTTAAGTGAGTTTGAACGTGGTGTTATAGCAGGTGCACGAGCGGTGGGAGTCAGCATCTCCGAGGCAGCAATGAAGTGCGGATTTTCCCGACGATCCTTTCACGAGTGTACCGTGAATATCAGGAATCGGGTAAAACGTCAAATCTCCGACATCCCTGCGGCCGGTAAAAGATCCTGCGAGAACGGGGCCAACGACGACTGAAGAGAACCGTCCAACGCGACAGAAGTGCAAGCCCTCCGCAAATTGCTGCAGATTTCAATGCTGGGCCATCAACAAGTGCCAGCGTGTAAACCATTCAACGAAACATCATCGATATGGGCTTTCGCAACCGAAAGCCCACTCGTGTAGCCTTGATGACTGCATGACACAATGGTTTACGCCTCGCTGGGACCGTCAAGACCGACATTGAACTGTTTATGACTAGAAACATGTTGCCTGGTCGGACGGGTCTCGCTTCAGATTGTATCGAGCGGATGGACGTGTACGGATATTGAGGCAACCACAATTTTTTAAAATTACATAGCAGCTACTACATAGATATTTCTTTCTTTTCTATATTTATGCCACTACTAGCAATGTGTATTTGCTGCTGCAGACAGTTCCACATCATGTGCCTGGTGTATTTTTTCAGCTTCCAGCATTGCCTGCAATTCAAGCTGCAATTTCACCAAGTGAGCTACAACAAGAACAAATAAGAAATAAGCCAACGATACAGAAACAAATCATACTACTACTACTACTACTATCACCACCACCACCACGACGAAATTTTTTAATACTCACGTGGCAGTTCTAGTTGTGGGATTTCCACAGGAGGCTGGAAATCGAAAGGGAGAGTTCATTGTGGCCAAGCCTCCTACTCAACTCGTCTGCCCACGCAATCCAGGATAAAAACCTTTCATTGCGCTGTAAAAACAAGGAGAGGAAACTGAATTACCGACGCGAATTTTTTAACGCACTAAATTTCTTCCCGATTTCTTCAAAGACCAATTATTTACCTACATGATGGTTTGTATTCTTGTTCTTCTACAAGTTTACATCTTTTGATGTTGACGCTGATGCCAATCGATGTCGCTGAATGCTTCACTTTAGACAAACTGATTCACACAAATAAGGAGAACCACACTGGTGAACTGACGCTAGCATATGGGGCCAGGGGTGGAGGACGTAAGGTTTATATAGACACACCGATTCGGTGAGAACCAATAAGGAAGGATGGCTGATGAAAAGTCCTGAATAGTATTTTCAGGAGCCAATATGCGTGCAGCATCTGCTGATGAATGCTGATCTGAACACACAGGACAGGTTGGTGCTGTTCTCCTGGCCACAGATTTCACGCACTTTTGCATGCGGATTATGGCGCACTGTGGAAATACCAGCTTGCTTCACTGATCCGTTCTTTGTGATCGACGCGCTCGTTGATTCGACCAGAAAGCCCGCTTCTGGTCGCCGGTTCACTCTGTAGCGAGCTGCGGCGACTGACGGATGCACAGCTTCGGAGGACCTGGGTTATGATTCTGCCTCGTGTAGCAGGCTACTCTGATAGTGTACTTAACAATACTTTCACGTGATGTAGGATCGTCTTCAGAGTTTCAAGGTGGTATATTTGTGCTTATTTATTTTTATTTCAATTAATAAACAATATTCCTGCACAACGTATTTTTGAGTGAATCTGCATTCATTTATTTTTACACGATTTATTTCCATTCTACGTGCACCTGCACCTGAGAAGACACTGCATTTTGTGTGTGTGTGTGTGTGTGTGTGCGTGGGTGTGTGTGTGTGTGTGTGTGTGTGTGTGTGTGTGTGTGTGTATTTGAAACAAATTGTTTAAAGCAACATTTTTAAATGTATTGAGGTGACAAACACTTAACCCAAATTTTTATGCACGCAAATATTCCTAAACACTGTCGATATTTAGTTTCAATTCATTTTTCCTACTGCGCAAGTGTATATTCAATTCGTGGAATCCATCAGCCAAATTGTTTACCGATTTATTTATGACACATATTGAAGGAAACTACTGTGTAGGGATCTTTTTGAAAGTGTATCTAGAGACATATTCTGTTGGATTTAATAACTCCTGAAGCAGCTCGTGCTCAAAGACAAGGGAAGGATGAGGTACTTCCCACAAAAGAGCACTAAGTGTCTCAGGGTGGAAGATTGGATGAGAGCTTTGACAAGTGTGCCAGAACCCACCACGATCTTTTTAGAGTCTGTGTTCAGGTGTGACTATATTCCTCGGAATAAAAAGTGTAATTACATCGCTAATTGTTTAAATATTCTTGCGTTATCTACAAAGTTCTCTCTCTCCTGCGACATGTTCAAGAAATGTATGTGACAGTATTCTGCACATTGCTTAGACATCAGAATAATAACTCCTGAAGCAGTTCATGTTCTACGATAAGGAGTATCAGTGTGCCACAAAGAAAGTGTGCCTGGGTGCAGGGGGAAGGCTACGGGCATTTCCAGTGCTGTATGATGTGCTTAGCACTGTCCTGCAGTTGCCAGTGGCCGGCGCCCAGTTTGGAGTGGCCCGACACGTAGCTTCTTCCAGTGGCTGCGACTGTGGTGCAAAAAGCATGCGCGAGGAACATTTTCATATATATTTAGCGCGATCTGATACAGTGTAATTGCATGGTTCCTTTCGCTAACGAAACAAAGGGAAGTTCGGCGGTGAGGGGGGAGGGTGATCAGCGCCCTCTGGTGGTGGTGGTGTTGTGAACTAGGTCAGTCGGTATCCGGACCTCGAGGTGAACACACTGCATGGAGCTACTGTCTAGTGTTCGATTAATGGCAACTAAAATTGTTTAAATAAACAATGTACTGCACTGCATACAAAATAAAGACTTGGTCTATCTTATCTGTCCACCTAGCACAGACAGAGTTCTTTCCCCACCGATTTCCAGATGGAAGAGGGGAGGCGTGAGGAGGGGAGGGAGCAGGGGGAGGTGTGGATGGAGTTAGGTTAGTGGAGGTAGCCCAACTGACCTATTTTCCCGCCAAAACTTGAATTTCCCAGCAAGATGGCAGTGCGACATTGCTACATCTATGGCACCCATTTTGAATAAATTTGACAGTAATGCAGAATAGAGTGACACCGCTGTTGCCTTACAACTGCAGACAGGTTGGCTGCAGGTCCTCAACTTGCTTCCTCATAACCAACACACGACCATAACTGGCACCGAGGCAGAAACGGTTTTAATCAGAAAATACGAGACCTCCGCACACTACATTCCAATGAGCTTGACACCACTGAAGACGCTAATGGCGCTGGTTTGGGGCCAGTGGAATGCACGCTACAGGGTGTCAGGCTCGGTGGTGTCCTTGAAGTAACCGATTTGTAACAGTTCGCTGTGTGATTGTGGTGCCAAATGTTGCTCAGATTGCTGCTACAGGCGCAGTACGATGCACGAAAGCCACACGCTGAGGACGACGGTCTTGCCTTTCAGTAGTGCCATGTGGCCGCCCAGTGCCCGGTCTTCTTGCAACTGTCCATTCTCGTGACCACCGCTGCCAGCATTATGTACAGTGGCTATATTCCTGCTAAGTCTTTCTGAAGTATCGCAGGAGGAACATCCGTCTTCTCGTAGCCCTATTACACGACGTAGGTCAAATTCAGTGAGGTGCTGATAATGGCGCCTTTGTCGACCTAAAAATATTCTTGACTATCATCAACTCACCACGTCCAATCTCAAAAATAACTAACGCTCACGACAGTTACAGCGTGTATTTAAAGAAAACCTGAGTTGCATCCTCATAGCTGTGAAGCTAGCGCCGCTCTTTTGCGATTGGCGTGAAGTTTGAATAAATATCATCTTTCAGGCGGATGTAGAAAGACGCCTACCAAATTTAGTTTACGCCGCTCAACTGTTTCTTGGTGTATCATGTTTTTCCGTCAGTGTAATATCCCGCGAATTTTAGTGGATTTTCCAACTATGCACTTTCCTGTTGAAGAAGCATTTTACCTATCTGCACTCAACAAACGTAGTATGGCCAGGAAAGCAGTAGTAGTGGTGAGATAGTAGCGATAGCGTAGAGCTGTGTACTGACGGACAGACAGCTGTCCCCACGAACACATCTGGTCAAAGCAAATCATGACACATGAATACGTCACAACAAGTGAGTGGACCTAAGTCCGCCGCTCGTGGTCTCGCGGTAGCGTTCTCGCTTCCCGAGCACGGGGTCCCGGGTTCAATTCCCGGCGGGGTCAGGGATTTTCACCTGCCTCGAGATGACTGGGTGTTTGTGTTGTCCTCATCATTTCATCATCATCCTGGAAAGTGGCGAAATTGGACTGAGCAAAGATTGGGAAATTGTACGGGCGCTGATAACCCCGCAGTTGAGCGCCCCACAAACCAAATATCATCCTCATCCTCAAGTGAGTGGACACCGTGTGTGAATAATTAATGTATGTTAAGGAGACAGATAATCTGACGATACGAGACTACAACCTAACGCTCACACCAAAGTGCACCATACCAAATAAATTACAGAGGTCAACCAGATACAAATGCTCCTCGACGGAGGGATTTGTTAAGTTTTCACTGAAGTGCAGGGGGTGGCAACAAAAAATGAAATGTGACGATATCACGGGGTAAAGACATATCAGCTACATGGAAGTGGAAAACTACTGAACTTTTTCTTGAACGAAATCTCCCTAAATGTAGGCAACTGCAGATGCAGAATCTAGTGTGACTCCTATGATTATGAGGGACTCTTTGGTTAAGACATTGTACTCACATTCCAGAGAACGGCGGCTCTGGTTCCCGTAGAGTCATCCTGGTGTAGGTTTCCTGTAGAGCCTCTTAATTGCTAAGGTTATTACAGTGATAGTTCGTTCGAAAAGGATACAGCCGATTTCTTTCTCAATTCTTTCCCAGTCTGAGCTTAATTTTTGTCTCTTAAGACTTCGTTGTCGATGGGGTATTAGACCGCAGTCTCTTTCCCTTTTTATTCTGGCTAAGGGACATACACACAGAAAAGTGTAATAAGCATAGGGGGTAGCAATTTATTTATTTATTTATTTATTTATTTATCTGTTGTTCCGTGGGACCAAATTGAGGAGAAGTCTCCATGGTCATGGAACGAGTCAACACATGAAATTATAACACGATATTAGAAACAGATAAAATGAAATATAAAAAAACATATTCAGGTGACAAGTCGTAAGTTTAAATAAAGAAAATTAACAATGTAACACTGGAATTTGCTTAATTTTTTAGCTCTTCCATGAGCTCCTCGACAGAATAGAAGGAGTGAGCCATGAGGAAACTCTTCAGTTTAGACTTAAAAGAGTTTGGGCTACTGCTAAGATGTTTGAGTTCTTGTGGTAGCTTATTGAAAATGGATACAGCAGAATACTGCACTCCTTTCTGCACAAGAGTCAAGGAAGTGCATTCCACATGCAGATTGGATTTCTGCCTAGTATTAACTGAGTGAAAGCTGCTAACTCTTGGGAATAGGCTAATATTGCTAACAACAAACGACATTAAAGAAAATATATACTGTGAGGGAAATGTCAGAATTCCCAGACTATTGAATAGGTGTCGACAAGAGGTTCTCGAACTTACACCACATATAGCTCGAACAGCCCGTTTTTGAGCCAAAAATACCCTTTTTGAATCAGAAGAATTACACCAAAAAATAATACCATACGACATAAGCGTATGAAAATATGCGAAGTAGACTACTTTTCGTGTTGAAGTGTCACTTATTTCAGATACTGTTCTAATGGTAAATAGAGCAGTATTTAGTTTCTGAACAAGATCCTGGACATGGGCTTTCCACAACAGCTTACTATCTATCCGAACGCCGAGGAACTTGAACTGTTCCGTCTCGCTTATAATATGCCCATTCTGTCTGATCAAAATATCGGTCCTTGTTGAATTGTGAGTAATAAACTGTAAAAACTGAGTCTTACTGTGATTTTGCATCAAATTATTTTCCACAAGCCACGAACTTATTTCATGAACTACATTATTTGATACCGTTTCAGTATTAGACACAAGATCCTTCACTATCAAGCTGGTGTCATCAGCAAACAGAAATATTTTTGAATCATCTGTAATACTAGAAGGCATTTCATTTACATAAATAAGAAACAGCAGTGGCCCCAGCACCGACCCTTGGGGAACGCTCCACTTAACAGTGCCCCATTGGGACTGAACATCACTACCACTCTCAATATTGCGGAGAATCACCCTCTGCTTTCTCTTCTTAAAGTAAGAGGCGAACCAATTGTAAGCTACTCCCCTTACTCCATAATGGTCCAACTTCTGCAGTAATATTTTGTGGTCAACGCAGTCAAAAGCCTTCGTTGAATCAAAGAAAACACCTAGCGTTCGCAACCTTATATTTAATCCGTCCAAAACCTCACAGAGAAAAGAGAATATAGCATTTTCAGTTGTTAAACCATTTCTAAAACCAAACTGAACATTTGACAGCAAAATATGTGAATTTAAATGCTCCAGTAACCTTGTATATACAACCTTCTCGATAACTTTAGCAAACACCGATGGCATAGAAATGGGTCTAAAATTGTCAACATTATCAATGTCTACCTTTTTATGAAGTGGATTCACTACCGAGTACTTTAATCGGTCAGGAAACCGACCACTCCTAAAGGAAAAGTACTGGGCTAACATACATAGAACAATACTTCAGTATTCTGCTAGATACCCCGTCATATCCACGAGAGTTCTTGGTCTTTAGTGATTTAATTATTAACTCAATCTCCCTTTTGTCAGTATCATGGAGGAGCATTTCAGGTAACAGTCTCGGAACACTTTTTTCTAAGAGCGCTATATGATTCCCTGTTGGGACTAGGTTTCTATTTAGTTCACCTGCTATGTTCAGAAAGTGATTATTAAATACTGTACATATATGCGACTTATCAGTAACACGGACATTCCCACTACGCACTGATTCTATATCCTCGACCTGTCTCTGCAGACCAGCCACTTCCTTTACGACTGACCATATGGTTTTAATTTTATCCTGAGACTTAGCTATTCCATCTGCATACCACATACTTTTTGCCTTGCTAATAACATTATTAAGCACCTTACAATACTGTTTGTAATGGGCTGCTGCATTTAGATTTTTACTGTTTCTAACGTTTTGATATAATTGGCGCTTTGTTCTACAAGATATTCTTATCCGTATAGTCAGCCACCCAGGCTGCCTGTTTGTGCTAGTACCCTGTTTTGAACGTTCTAACGTAAAGCCACTGTCAAAGAGCATGAGAAACGTCTTGAGAAAAGCATTATATTCATCGTCTACCGTAACAACGCTATAAATTTCTTGCCACTCTTGTTCCTTGATGAGGTTTACAAAGGTCTCTACAGCAACTGGATCAGCTTTCCTAAACAGCTGATGACTATATTTAACACGTGATGCAGCACAAAAATCTTTTAGAGTTAAAATTTGTGCATCATGATCTGAAAGGCCATTCACCTTTTTGCTAACAGAATGCCCTTCTAGTAATGTGGAATGAACAAAAATGTTGTCTGTTCCCTTGCGCTCTCGTTGGAAAGAATACGGTTTGCATAAGATTATATGAATTAAGGAGGTCTACCAGCATCGTCTCCCTTGCACAGTCACTTATACAATTAATATTGAAGTCACCACATATAACTAATTTTTTGTATTTCCTATAAAGTGAACCAAGAACCTCCTCTAGCTTTAGCAAAAATGTTGTGAAATCGGAGTCTGGGGATCTATCAATAACAACAGTTAGAAGTTCAGCTCCGTTAAATTTAACCACACCTGCACAACATTCAAACACCTTTTCAGTGCAGTACTTTGAAACATCAGTTGACTCAAATGGGATGCCGTTTTTCACATACATGGCTACTCCCCCACACCGCAAAAAGCTCCTCAAAAAGCTGCCAGCCAACCTGTATTCTGGTAAAGGAAGCCTCTGAATTATCTCCTTATTTAAGAAGTGTTTTGATATACCAATAATTTCAGAGTCAACATCTATAAGCAGTTCACTAATTTTATCTCTAATACCTTGTATATTTTGATGAAATATACTAATTCCCTCATTACTTGGATACCTAAGCTTTGTCAAAAGTGGTTCCTTTGTTAGAGAGACTTCCCTTAAGCAAGAATACCTATTAGCAGATTTCAATCTAAAAAAGGTGGAGCTCTAACGCCTACTACTGCAGGAATTTTCCCATGAGTGATCCCACTAACCCCACCTATGCTGTCACCTATAAGCTTTGCCAACCTCCCCTTCCCACACCTGTTGAAGTGCAGGCCATGTCTAGAGAAACCCGTCCTGCTGATAGACTTCACCAACACCTTTGAAATGTGACCCATGCTTTCTGTCATCAGCGCACCCCCAAGTCTCATGTTATTACGCCTGACGGCTGTATTAAGATGAGGCCGATCGTGACGCAGAAACAGTTCCACGAAATGCACATTCGTGATGCCACTCTGAGTGGCTATCTTTTCCAGGTCACCATCTATGTTATACTCCCCATCCCTATGAATACTATTACCAGCCCCACCCACAATCACTACCTGATCCTCTTTAGTAAAATCCCTACATAACCCCACTATGTTAACAGTCACCTGAGCCAATCCTGCATTAGGCTTCACAATTCTGGTGACCTGGTTTTCACTCCCCAGCACTTCCTGCAACTGCTGGCGTACACCTCTGCCATGAGAACTACCTAACAGCAGAACCTTCTTCTCCCTCTTCGACTTTGCAACTGTTCTAGCTACCGTAACTACTGAGGTCTGCTGCATACTTCCTACATCTACAGCTACTAGAGATTCCTCTCCACTAGACTCTGACAGTTGGTCATATCTATTGTAAACACCAATAGTAAAACTATCTGAAAATCTTTTTCTCCTAGCAGATCTCTTGCCAACAGCCAGCTCCCATTCCCCAACCCCATTCTCCCTCCTTATCCTATCTAGCTCCTCCTGTGCGTTTTTCAACTGCACCTGAAGGGCACAGATCTTACGCTCCTGCTCCTCTATCAACTTACTCTTGTTACAGAACCTGCAATTCCAGGAGAGGATCTCAGCAGAATGCCCACTGGCTTCCCCACTGCACTCCCCCCAGTGAAAATACTTCGAACAAGTCTCACACCGCAATCCACTACTCACGAACCTACGGCAAAGCCCACACTTCTCACTCATGGTAAAATTTTACTTTTTCTAAGTTCCACTACTACAATAAGAAGATGTTAAAAACCTGACTACAATAATCACAAACTTACTCTACAAAGGAAGTAACTACTATTATTAACAGCATTAATAAACAACAAATGTGAATATAACAAAAGACTAATACAGAAAGAGAATCAAACGTCTAATGACACAGTAACGAAGCTGAAAACAGTTCCCAAAAGGTTCTTCTGCAATTATTTCACCAGAAAACACAAAAAACTCAGGTTGAAGACTACTAAAGTTCCTAAACAAACCACTATACACAAACAACTAATTAGTACTTAGCTTTCGATGCGCCGCTACAGCTGCAACTGGCCAGCGCGGAATGTAAACACAGGTAAGAGGTTACGTTGCTCGATACGAAACACTCACAAATATCAGGTCACAACACAAGAAAGGCAGAGGTGAATGAAGAAACCACTAATAGGTCACTTATATAGTAAATTTTATCACAAAAACCGTTAAAATATGTATCTGAAACCTAAAAATATATAAAAACTTGGAGAGCGATCTCACACGCAGTCACTCGCTTATGACGTCACACCAAAGATCAGTAAAACGGAAATATAGAAAAAATCCACAAACTAGAGATAAATAGTTTCTTTGACATATATTTAGTCTAAATCAGTGGAAATCAATACTTTACCATTAAAGTTACCGTTCATATGGCGGCCTTTTTTTCGCATACATTGTCGGGGTCCAAGGGTGAAAAGTGTATGTGGTTCTTGTAACCTTGAGATTGGTGGGCTTGCACAATCTACATCTTGTATGGATGGCGGTAGAGATCATTTTCCAAAACTGTTCTCACTGATAGATTTCTGAGAGAAAATTCTGCACTGTGCCGACTAGCTGATTTTCGCGGACTACTTCGTAATATGTCAGGCACAAAATCAATATTCTCTTGGCTCTGGCTTCTTTTTTTACACTGTCACATTTTTTCATTGTTGTGCTGCCAGTAACTTCACCCAAACGTCGATAGCATTGGAAGATGGCACAGGAGGCCGTGGGGCTAAATTAAGTTCTCGACAGAAAGGGCATTCAACTCCAACCAAACTATACGTGTTTTTGTAATACGTCTTTACAACACACGAACATTGCTCACTTCACCTACGCTCCATGGCTGCTAAAACTGTCTACGCGCCCAAGATCACGACCCGCATTCCTCTAACTGTTGTAATATACCGCATTAGAGAGAAAGCAAGAAAAGAGTTAGTAAAGGACATTCTCCAAAGAATTATTAAGTGGATCGCTGAAAATGGACTCTCCCTAAATTTTGAAAAAACACTCTACATTCAGTTCTGTGCCACAAATAGAGTCATAGTAACAACTGATGTAGCACGTGAGCAGGAGCCAGTAAGTAGGGTAGAATGCTCCAACTTTTGGGTGTACATATTGACGAAAACTTGAACGGGAAGAAGCATATAACTGAGCTTCTCAGCAAATTAAGTTTAGCTACTTTTGTTCTTCGTATAATTCTAATCTTGGAAACAAACGTATCAACCTACTGACATGTTTTGCATATTTCCATTCAATAATTTCTTTCGGAATAATTTTCTGGAGTAATTCATCATTCAGAAAGGAAGTATTCATTGCACAAAAGCGAGCACTAAGAATAATATGCCGTGTTCATCCATCGACGTCTTGTAGGCACCTCTTCAAGGACCTAGCCATTTTAACTGCGTCATCACAAATATACAGGGCTATCACAAATGATTGAAGCGATTTCATAAATTCACTGTAGCTCCATTCATTGACATATGGTCACGATACACTACAGATACGTAGAAAAACTAATAAAGTTTTGTTCGGCTGAAGCCGCACTTCAGGTTTCTGCCGCCAGGGCGCTCGAGAGCGCAGTGAGACAAAATGGCGACAGGAGCCGAGAAAGTGTATGTCGCGCTTGAAATGCACTCACATCAGTCATAACAGTGCAACGACACTTCAGGACGAAGTTCAACAAAGATCCACCAACTGCTAACTCCATTCGGCAATGGTATGCGCAGTTTAAAGTTTCTGGATGGCTCTGTAAGGGAAAATCAACGGGTCGGCCTGCAGTGAGCGAAGAAACGGTTGAACGCGTGCGGGCAAGTTTCACGCGTAGCCCGCGGAAGTCGACGAATAAAGGAAGCAGGGAGCTAAACGTACCACAGTCGACGGTTTGGAAAATCTTACGGAAAAGGCTAAAGCAGAAGCCTTACCGTTTACAATTGCTACAAGCCCTGACACCCGATGACAAAGTCAAACGCTTTGAATTTTCGGCGCGGTTGCAACAGCTCATGGAAGAGGATGCGTTCAGTGCGAAACTTGTTTTCAGTGATGAAGCAACATATTTTCTTAATGGTGAAGTGAACAGACACAATGTGCGAATCTGGGCGGTAGAGAATCCTCACGCATTCGTGCAGCAAATTCGTAATTCACCAAAAGTTAACGTGTTTTGTGCAGTCTCATGGTTTAAATTTTACGACCCCTTTTTCTTCTGCGAAAAATACGTTGCAGGACGCGTGTATCTGGACATGCTGGAAAATTGGCTCTTGCCACAACTGGAGACCGACAGCGCCGACTTCATCTTTCAACAGGATGTGCTCCACCGCACTTCCATCATGATGGTCGGCATTTCTTAAACAGGAGATTGGAAAACCGATGGATCGGTCGTGGTGGAGGTCATGATCAGCAACTCATGTCATGGCCTCCACGCTCTCCTGACTTAACCCCATGCGATTTCTTTCTATAGGGTTATGTGAAATATTCAGTGTTTAAACCTCCTCTACCAAGAAACGTGCCAGAACCGCGAGGCTGGCCGCGGTGGTCTAGCGGTTCTGGCGCTGCAGTCCGGAACCGCGGGACTGCTACGGTCACAGGTTCGAATCCTGCCTCGGGCATGGGTGTGTGTGATGTCCTTAGGTTAGTTAGGTTTAAGTAGTTCTAAGTTCTAGGGGGCTTATGACCTAAGATGTTGAGTCCCATAGTGCTCAGAGCCATTTGAACCATTTTTGAACTGCGAGCTCGCATCAACGATGCTTTCGAACTCATTGATGGGGACATGCTGCGCCGAGTGTGGGAGGAGCTTGATTATCGGCTTGATGTCTGCCGAATCACTAAAGGGGCACGTATCGAACATTTGTGAATGCCTAAAAAACTTTTTGAGTTTTTGTATGTGTGTGCAAAGCATTGTGAAAATATCTCAAATAATAAAGTTATTGTAGAGCTGTGAAATCGCTTCAATCATTTGTAATAACTCTGTATATGTTCGGTGATCTACATACCTACAACACTAGAGGGGAAAATGAACTTTACTACCCATGCCTCAGAGAGGAGTTCAATATGCAGCAATAATTTTTTTATTTCTTTCCCAATAACATAAAATATAAAATAACCAAATATGCAGCAACCAGTCGCAAAATCATGTTTTATTTATTCACTTTTGCCAATCGATTTCAACTGATTAACAGCCATCATCGGTGCTTTCAACCAGTATGTTCCCTGATAGTAATACTGTCTTAAGCAGAAGTCAAACAGAAAGTGACCACATGATTTGGCGACTGGTTCTTGCATATTTGGTAATTTTATGGTTTACGGTCGCTGCACGACTTGGGGACCACATGGAGCTCACTATTCAACATAAAATGTCTTACAGGTAGCGAAGCAATTTTTAAATATAATATAAAATCATTTCTCCTGGACAACTCCTATTCTATGGACGAATTTCTCCTTAAAAACTGGTAGTCAGTAATAAAAAATATGTTTCACGTGTAGTTACATGAGTGGGAGTAAAATGATAATGTGTTCATTAATGTTAACACCAGTCGTTTATACATGTCCTGTGAACTGCCTCGTTCCACATCATATCGGTAGAAGACTCGTTCAAATGATCTATGGAACATGTAACTAACCAACCCCCACCATGTACTCAAATACTGCCTCACACTGTAGTATTCTTGGGGGAATCTATCTTTGAGTTGGTCTAAAATAGTAGTCGTAAGGGCATTATAAGAG
This sequence comes from Schistocerca cancellata, assembly GCF_023864275.1. Lineage (NCBI taxonomy): Eukaryota > Metazoa > Arthropoda > Insecta > Orthoptera > Acrididae > Schistocerca > Schistocerca cancellata. The sequence goes on from NC_064629.1 coordinate 37,443,718, forward strand.
GAACAAAGTGTCCTGGCATCTGGTTCGAAGAAGTGTAATATGATCGGCGTGAGAAGTCATGCTGTGTAAAGATAGTACTGAATATTGAGAGAGCTGCGAAATTTGGCCACAAACTGTAGCCATAGAAGCGATCGTCACGTCCATTTCTAACGCTATATTCCACTGTGGCCTCGCCTGACCACAAGCAGACGTCAAATGTCGAAGGCCTCGTGTAACACATCACATACAATTTTCCTCTGTGATTGCAGTGCGATACAAGGAGTATGCCTTTGTATAGCAAACGTCTAAACAGATTCCCTGAACGGCTAGGTGGGGGAGAAAATATACTGTCCAGTCACATTAATGTGACCACCTTCCAAAAGTCTGAATTACCATCTTTTGCAGTGCGGACTGCTGCAAGACGTCATTGCGGCTCTGAAAGGTACCGACAGGGATCTACAGCCATGACGACTCCAGTGTCGTGGCCAACTACGCTATGTTTCCCGGTTGAGGACAAATGGCACGAACAGTCCGATGGAGGTGGTCCCCCAGATACCCAACTGGGCTATATCCAGGGAGTCTGATGGTCAGTAGAGTACGGTAAACTCATCATGGTGCTCTTCGAACCACGTACATACAATGAAAGCTGTGTGGCAGTGCATTGTCCTGCTGGTAGATGCCATAGTGATGAGAATAAACAAACTGCATGCAATTGTAGACACGGTCCCCAAAGATAGACGCATACTTGTGTTGATCCACTGTGCCTTCCGGAATGACGAGATCACAGGGGGAATGCCACGAAAATATTCCCCAGACCGTAACTCACCCTCCTCCGGCCTGGAACCTTCCGACGATTGTTGTAGGGTGTTTGCTTCCAAACGTTTATGTCTAATGGGGCATCGAACGCGATTCATCTGAAAAGGCCACTTGTCGCCACTCAGTGGATGCCCAGTTGCGTGTTGGTGTGCAAATTCGAGCGCTCGTCGCCGATGAACAGCAGCCAGCATGCGTGCATGACCCAGGCACCTGCTGTGGAGGCCCATAAGCAGCCACGTTCGCTGAGGTTCACCTGAGCGGGCATTTGCTCGTCAGCTGCACATCTGTTCGCCCTTCAGATCTCTGCAGCCGTCGTTGACCCCTGTCATCTATGACGAGTGGTGCACCGCAGTGGCCTCAGTGCCAGTTGTGGAGAGCTCCATTTTGCCATGTGTAGCGATCCTTTTTTCTATCCCGACTTCCGTATCTTGCATGAAAGTAGGAATGTTAATTTGTCTTACATTGACTGGTATTGAGGGGTTTTGTTGTATTCCGGCTAGTTCTTAAATTAACCCCAGTGGGTCGCTATACGTATTGTCTTCCCAGTTCTGTAAATTAATACTAGTGTTTCCAATAGATTCTCGTTCACTTGTTTCAGTTACTAGTCTACAGTTTATTCTTGGTGAAAATCACGTAACCTAATTATTTATGAACCTAAATCGAAGTAAAGTTCAAGACGAATAGTCAGTTTCAAATTAACACGTTATTTTATTTAATAATTATTATTAATAAATCAGTTCATTCACACGATCGCATTCAAAGGGGTTCTTTGAATAAGTATCTAATCTGGAATCCCGTCAATATCAGAGACACTAAACAATGTTCTGTCACTTTTGATAAAAATATTGTTCCCATTCAATATCCATAAACTGTCACGAACTATGATTACTAGTCGCGTGAAGTAAAACTTTTCCACTGTCACAATACAAAGTCCGAATCTGTCAAACAATCGTTAATTCCGTAAAATATTTAAATCTTCACACGAAGTGACGTTAAAGTCAGAAAGATTATTGATCACCTCCCCGTTCCTCTAATATGACAAAAGTTCTGATTCTGATCTGAAATTAATGCTTCCCAAAAAACAATTTCGTCGCGATTTATTCTTGCGCCCTGGTTTAATAAAGCTCCTATTGTTGCTTCCTAAAGCTGTACGTCCTAATTGACTTCGAACAGACTAGAGGATAGAGACTGGAGTATCATAATTGCATTGTAAGTCTATTTATACTTTATTAAACGTTATCTCAGGTGTTCAAGACCTAGGTTCTGTGACTATAATATTGATTTTCTCATATTTAAGAATAATTAATAATTTAACCATTTCTATCGTTTTTCCCCCATCCCATGCTTCCAAAATGTGTGATTAAAATTCTTTTCTTTTTCTGTTATTTTTCTACTATAGATTTCCCTCTGTTTGTTTCTTATTTCTATTTCGTAAATTACTACTTGCGGAGGGGCTTGGGGCATTTTCTGAATATATATTTCGAGGGCATTGGAGATAATTTGGGAGCTATTTTGGTTTATTAACACCGAGAGGCATTGTAGGTGTTACACATGCACGGTGTACTTTAAGTACGGCGACACTCGAACAGTTTTTACAAACTTAGCCGTTTCGGAAATGCTTTCCTCCTTGGCTTGAAAGTCAATGCCCATGCCGTTTTGGACGTCAGGTAAGTCCCCCCCCCCCCCCCCCTATTTGCACTTTACAGCAACAACGGCTCTCACGAGCCTGGCCTCGGGTCGAAGTGAGCTTCCATGTTAAATACGGGTATGCTGTTCCATGTGGCTTGAATTCTATGCCAGAGTTAGTCACAGTGGCTGGAGAGTAGTGGTGAGTATATCCACAATCCAAGTGTTTTTAGTGGATGAGACATGTGAAGAAAATGCTGGGCAGGGCAAAAGCATAACACCTTCTGAATCGATGAGATGTGGGTCAGAGCACCACTGCCAGCATGCAGTCTTGCGTTGTCTCGTTAAAAGATAACGCCACGGGGACCACGAAAATACGGTACAAGCGCCTTGCTCACTACGTCAAAAATGTAATGTACTGTCCAAATCATCAACTATGCGAACAAGAGGTGAACTTGTTATGTACCCGATGTCATACCTCGCCACACCGCCTGGTACCATATGGCGAGGATGAATGCTGTCTTGCAAATTTCCTTCTCAACAGAGCCTCCACACATCGATATTCCCGTTTTCATGCTGTACGCCGAAATGGAACGTGTTTAAAAAGACGTCGTGGTGACACTCGCCTGTTTAATGTCGTCGCTGAGCACCTAATACACTCCTGGAAATTGAAATAAGAACACCATGAATTCATTGTCCCAGGAAGGGGAAACTTTATTGACACATTCCTGGGGTCAGATACATCACATGATCACACTGACAGAACCACAGGCACATAGACACAGGCAACAGAGCATGCACAATGTCGGCACTAGTACAGTGTATATCCACCTTTCGCAGCAATGCAGGCTGCTATTCTCCCATGGAGACGATCGTAGAGATGATGGATGTAGTCCTGTGGAACGGCTTGCCATGCCATTACCACCTGGCGCCTCAGTTGGACCAGCGTTCGTGCTGGACGTGCAGACCGCGTGAGACGACGCTTCATCCAGTCCCAAACATGCTCAATGGGGGACAGATCCGGAGATCTTGCTGGCGAGGGTAGTTGACTTACACCTTCTAGAGCACGTTGGGTGGTACGGGATTTATGCGGACGTGCATTGTCCTGTTGGAACAGCAAGTTCCCTTGCCGGTCTAGGAATGGTAGAGCGATGGGTTCGATGACGGTTTGGATGTACCGTGCACTATTCAGTGTCCCCTCGACGATCACCAGTGGTGTACGGCCAGTGTAGGAGATCGCTCCCCACACCATGATGCCGGGTGTTGGCCCTGTGTGCCTCGGTCGTATACAGTCCTGGCTGTGGCGCTCACCTGCACGGCGCCAAACACGCATACGACCATCATTGGCACCAAGGCAGAAGCGACTCTCATCGCTGAAGACGACACGTCTCCATTCGTCCCTCCATTCACGCCTGTCGTGACACCACTGGAGGCGGGCTGCACGATGTTGGTGCGTGAGCGGAAGACGGCCTAACGGTGTCCGGGACGTACCCCAGCTTCATGGAGACGGTTGCGAATGGTCCTCGCCGATACCCCAGGAGCAACAGTGACCCTAATTTGCTGGGAAGTGGCGGTGCGGTCCCCTACGGCACTGCGTAGGATCCTACGGTCTTGGCGTGCATCCGTGCGTCGCTGCGGTCCGGTCCCAGGTCGACGGGCACGTGCACCTTCCGCCGACCACTGGCGACAACATCGATGTACTGTGGAGACCTCACGCCCCACGTGTTGAGCAATTCGGCGGTACGTCCACCCGGCCTCCCGCATGCCCACTATACGCCCTCGCTCAAAGTCCGTCAACTGCACATACGGTTCACGTCCACGCTGTCGCGGCATGCTACCAGTGTTAAAGACTGCGATGGAGCTCCGTATGCCACGGCAAACTGGCTGACACTGACGGCGGCGGTGCACAAATTCTGCGCAGCTAGCGCCATTCGACGGCCAACACCGCGGTTCCTGGTGTGTCCGCTGTGCCGTGCGTGTGATCATTGCTTGTACAGCCCTCTTGCAGTGTCCGGAGCAAGTATGGTGGGTCTGACACACCGGTGTCAATGTGTTCTTTTTTCCATTTCCAGGAGTGTAGATAACAATGGTCGCCGTGCCGACAGTCTGTGATGCACTGACGTCGTCACACTGACCGTGTGGATACTTGTCTTGCATTACCGGCTCAAGGTACTTGACGTAGCGGTAATATCCTGCTCATCCCAGCCAACAATACCGGGTGGTTATAATTAAACTTTCCCTATTTAAGACGATATAACACGGAAACTAATTACCATACGAGTACCAAACTTGGTAGCATCGAAGTCCTGAGTATGGTGTGTATGACTTCCATGCGTCACAGCGCCACCGTCCAGTTCCATCTATGGCCACCAGGTGCGGTGATCAGTCGTCGTGATTCATAGTCTCACACACCTGACCAACCGCAGTGCACTTGTTGACGCTGAAACGTCCCCTTAGAAAAAATTTATACGTGACTGTGCTTACACTGACACACAATATTTTTTTTTAGCGCAACGCAATCTGACTTTCAATAATCCCTACAAAAGAATGGCCCTGACTAACATTAACCTATACCTTTCACAAATCACTTACCTCACAAAAATCTTCGTTACTCGAACTACAGCAATACAGCGAGCGCCACTACTGCTTGCTAAATAAAAGATTGAAACTACTGAAGGCACTAACTACTGATAGGCATAGCTCACCTCCAACTGCGCAACGCTACGCGCTGTTAACAGCCAACTGCCCAACACTACAATAGCCAACAACAATGCAAACGAGCCACAGACTGCACACAGCACAGCCAGTGATTTTCATACAGAGCCCTATGTGGCGTTACCAATAAAAAAACCTATACAGGCTACTTACATAGCCCCCATGCTCCCCACAAAAAAATTTACAAATTGTTTTGGGCAGTGGCCAATACAGATTTGAAAAAATTTTTCATAATTACAATAACAAAGAAATCAAATGCACACACTTATTAATACAATGTTGGTCAAAAGCTGAAATTTTCTCACAGTCCATAAAGACAGTCCTGATCATTCATCACAGTAAAACTGCCGTTTCTTTTCTCAAAGTCTGAGTAGTATAAGACAATGCACACGGAAGTAGTGGATGTCCATGCAGTCTTGAAGAAGTAGTGTTGTCCTTCCAACGGAAAGACAGTGCTGACTCTTGACATGCTGACAGGTAATGGGCCACAACAGAGCAAACCCACAGCAGAGTCATTCGACGTTTTGAAGAAGACTGGTAGGTAGGTCATCACATAGCAGACCCACTGTAGTCCTTGTAGAGATTGTGGCATTGGTGGGCCACCAGAGGTGCAGACCCACTGCAGCCCATGTAGAAATAATGGTATTGGTGGGTCATCAAAGATGCAGACCCACTGTAGTCCTTGCAGAGATGGCCAGCAGCCATCTGTTGCGACTGTGCAGGTGCACAACCACCATTGAAGAGTCCTGCGGATAATATAGCAAGTCCATAACCACCACTTGTGCACTCACAAAGTTTTTGGAATTGTCCTTAGAACCAGCAATACTGTTATCCAGTCCCTTGCTGAATTATTAACACACGTGCAAACACTAACAGTCCCTACTTCTCACATATTGTCCATATACTATGACCAACAGAAACGTGTGCAGTGAAATGGAACTTACAAGTTAATAATATGATGAACTGGTGTCAATTACAATTTTATAACGTAAGAATACAATTACAAAGGTACAAAATACATGATTAAAGAACATAACAATACAGATAACTCTGTAGTAGTACAGGCTTTACAAAAGAATAGAAATAAACAGATACATCAGTGTTACAGGAATTATGACATAAGTACATACATAAAAGATCAGAATAACTTTTGAAACATCAACTTCTCACATGAGCAACAAAACAGAACAGATAAAGAATGTCTAAGCATATTTACAAGGTAAATAACATATTATTAGAAAAGTTCTACAACATAGCTCTCATCAGCTAAACACATAAAGACAGGAAAAACACAAATACACAAGAGTACACAAACACATAGTGGGATAACACAAAAGGAAAAGACAGGGTTCGTTTTCAGTGTAACATTTGGTACTGCAGTCCAACCCAAAACTTCAGTCCATAGATCTTTTTTTTCTTATTTCAACATTTGTTTCCACCAAAAAAATTCTATCCAAGCATGCTTTCTGTATTTATATGTTCACACATTTCTTACCTCATTATTTATTTACCATTATCTTACCTCATCATTTATTTCCATGAAAATCCTACCTAAACCTGTTGGCCCTCATAGTTAGTTTCTTATATAGTCTACCCCCTCTTAAGCTAACTTAAATCTACTGAGCTCAGATGCTAAACTAAGGGACGAGGCAATGCAGCAGCATAAAACAATTAATATAAATAGCAATGAAAAAAAATGGAAGGTGTCAAAGCAAGCTGCAGTAAATATAAATTACCAAGCAATGCAACATTACAACTAATATGAGCCAATGTGCAGCAACAAGAAAAATAAATCAGTAGTAAAACTAGCTTAACAGAGTAATACAAGGTGAAATTTAGTAGCACTATGCCTGGCAAACAGCAGCAGCAAATGCAATAACTTACATCTAAACATGACAAAGCTCAAGCAGAAAAAAATATTACAGTAAAAATGGCCATGTTTAATACCTATGTCACATATTAACACTAGGGTGATGCATCACCTTAAATTACACTACTAAATAAATTACCCAGTCATTGACAAAAATTATGTATGCAATTCCTGTGAAGGGAAATGTCTTTTTGTGCTCCCTCGTTTTTTTTAAGTAGATTATAAATTGGTTATTTACTGGATCTGTAGGCATAAAATATCTATATTAGTACATCTATTAAATTTTTATTTAACCAATGCTGTAGTGCAGCTAGAAACTAGATATTAAACGAAATGAGCCAATATATATAGCCTATACAGAGCAATGCATGAAACGTCATTCATTGGGCAAATGTCGTCTCCAAAGGCAAAAGAATCTCTCAACTAGAAAGACAATAAATGTAAAATGTTTCTCATCATTTCATTAGGCATTTTAGTAAATAACATAAATTAAGATCTCCACAGTGTAATCATATGTTTTCAAGTTTGAGCGTGTCGTATTTGCGATGCTTTCTACAAAGGAATGTCAATAGCGCGGATAATGGCCTCCCCTTTTTTTTTCTACGTGTGCCTCTGAAAAGGCACACACTAATGGCTTCTTTTCTAGGCATCTGACACAGCTGGGTGGCCACGACGCATTACGTGCAGGTGGTCACTTAACTTTCTTACGGAAATATTTATGACAGCAGTTTCCGTTACAGTGACAGTCTCATATAAAAATATTTCACAGGTCAAGAATTTGCATTGCAAATGTGTAGAAACAAAATCTTATGAATATAACAGTGTCCAAAAAATTTTCGCTGGCATTGTGATACATTCACGCATTTACACACATTTCATAACTCTTAAAGTACGATTCTTGGTTTCCAACATCCTTTTTCACAAATCAGAGTCCCTAACCACTATTCATTACTCCTTACCTTATTACACATATATATTCGTCAACACGTCAATCTTGCGACGACACTTCAATATTTCATCATAATAAATACATAGCATAATCAAATTCCTCATATAGCATCAGCTTATTGATCATAAACATATCGCAACAGCATAATACACATAGTCATCGTAATAATAACATCATAACACCTCAGTCAACTCTCAAAATCGTCGTCGATTCCTCCAATAATTTCAAAACCTAAAAAAAATCCTCTGCTCATTTCAAGAGCGTCATCTACCTCAAACGTACTTTAAAATCATGCTCCCTTACCAAATACATCATTCAAAGCTCTTATAGTATCACAATGGTTCCGAAAAAATTTGAACAATTCACACAGTAGAGACAAAATACAATTTCATAAGTGTGAAGTTACCCAACTGTGTAATTGCGTAAACATCTGTCACTGATGTAGTAAAAAAAAGTTTATCTCTCAGTTAAATGATCAGATAGCTGTGTAATTTATGTGTTAGAGAAATATGGTACCGATGTGTAAAGTTGTATAAGCAAATACCATATTAGCTAGGGCTCCTTGTGCTTGCCAAACACATGATACACAAAGTAGACGTGTACCCCCTGAGGATTAATGTAATTATACCCTCAGGTGTTACAGATTACAGAAATGGAATGAAATGGATCACGGAAAACCTTTGTATCATTGTACTTGAAATATCTTTAAAAATAAATGTTTTAAGTACAAAATTAATCACTCAAACACGTGTACTGTAGCGCTAAACTGTGTGTCTTGTTGTAAGATAATCTCTGTGGAAGTGTTGTAGGTATCGACCTACGAAAGCTAAGTTCTGCAGAAGTCAATGTACTTACCTCCTGATACACAAAAGTGAAATGCTTTGCGTATAGATATCTTAGTTATATATTGCCGTGATGAGGAAAGTACTGTGCTGTAACGTATTGTTGTCCTACGGAAAAGGCTGTCTCCTTGTAGCTATAGCACAAAAGTTACTACTAAAACATGTTTTACTTTACAGAAGAATTCAGAAAAACTGTGCAGATGTAAAACAGATAAACCGCAAAAGCAACATTGTAAATTGTCACTCATTAGTAGTGTCATGACAAAATCGTGTAGCTGTCACATAAACTAACCACTTTGTCATCTGGTATTTCACAGAAAGTACTTTAAATTCAGAATGTATTTTCAAGTAAACCTAAATGTTGCATTAAAATCTCATTAGCAGTACCAGTATATGTTCTAAGTATGTAAGCCTTATAGTCGTTACGTAATCATGCAACTAACAAGCAAGAATGTACACGCACAATAACACTGTGTCGTCTGTTCACAATAACAATGCATTCGTAATTTCTGTTTAAATAAGTTCTCTTGGTTCTTGACTGGATATTTAACTTCAAACATTGTTGCATGTTAACAGATTCCAAGTCTGACAAAGCATACTACCGATATAAAGTGAAAAGTTATATGGCAAAGACAAATTTAAAAAGCAGATTATCTCTCAATAAATGGTTTCACATGTGAAATGTGGTGTAGCCCTTTGCTCTTCCTAGTATGCAGAGTTTCAACTTTAACGCAATTATCATGTGGTATACGTCGGTAAAGAATACTGGAATTATTCTCAAGGTTAGCGTCTATGTTATTTTTCTCTGAGCCAGCCAGCGCACGTGGCTGCCTGCGGTGCGAGTCGTTGTCTGTTTCTTTGTTGGTGCGCGTCGTTATTGGGATTTGGAGGTGTAACTTCTACAAATCCACCTTGCCCAGAGGGCCCAGCCCTGTTTAAATCCCGCCAGTTCTGATGAAATTCAGGTCTGTCGTTATGATTATATCGTCTGTCGTCATGTCGGTAGTTCCTGTACCTTCTTTCTTGTCGGTTAAGTGGTGGAGAATTTCTCCCTGAATTATCACTGCACGGTGGACCGTTGCGTCTGAAGTTATTCTGTCTCCCGTGATAGTAATAGTTCTGGTTGCCAAATTGTCTGTTTCTATGATTGTCTCTGTCGTATTCATTACTACGGAAATTCGATCTTTCTCTGTAACTATTACTCTGCCAGTGGTTGTCATATGGGTGGTGTCTGTTTTGGTCACGATTTACGTTGTAAGAATAGTCTTGTCGTGTCCAGTTATTGTTTCTGTCGTCACGGAATTGTGACGGATGTGACCTGTAGTGATTGTTTTCCTGTTTTCGCATCCTGCAACTGTCTGTGTCAATTTCTAATTCTTGTAAGAGTCCCTGAAAAGCTTCAATGTCGTCTTTGCAACGCCCTGCCAAAATAATATTTCTTAAATGTTCAGGCAATTTCATTAAGCAAATGCGGATGAGTTCTGAAGGGCTGTATGGGTTTGAAAGATATTGATTCTTATGCAACATGTCTTCAAAATATTTGACAAGACTGGAAAATTCAGATTGTTCAAAGTGTTTCATCATCATGATGCTATGTTTTACTCGGTCTTGTGTAGCGTGAGACCAATATGCTGAGAGGAACGCATGGTAATATTCTCCTTCACTGTGACAATCGTGAATGACCGATCGCATTCTTTCAGCTGGTTCATTCTCGAAGTAGCCACACATAAATTCTAATCTGTGCTCTAACGACCAGTTGGGAGGAAAACAATGAGAGAATTGATGGAGCCATGCTTGTGGATGAATGTCGTTGCCAGAATTCTTAAACGTTTTGAATTTACGTGTAGTAATGAACAGCTTATACTCAAAATCATCGTGTCGGCGAGTAGCATATCGGTCATTGTTACGTCGTGTCGGCGGTTCCATCTCACAATTTGGTGCACCTTGCCAATTTCTTTCATAATTTCCGAAGTGTCCTGTGTTATTATTTTGTGGTTGTTCCGTATTTATAAGACCCTCTTCCCATGTTGGAGCACGAGTGTCCTCTGAAATATGAAATTTTTGTATTACTTGGGCCAACTGATCTTGTACTTCCTGGATTTCTCTTTTGTATTGCGTATTAATTTGATTCTGATTTTGTTTCAATTTATTAATTTGTTCATACTCTTCTGTGTCAGTGATGGCTACAGGTCTTGTGTCATTCAGATCATCATCTACCTTTGCAGATAAGTTAGTGAACTGATCCGAAAGTTCGGCTACTTTCTCCGATAGTGTACTTATTTCCTCAGTGTGTTTTTCTGAACCAAGTTTCAGAGTGTCCATTTGTGTTGAAATCGAATCTACTGTGTCCTTTAAGTTTTCCTGAGTTTTTGCAAGTTGCGTAACCAAATCTGTAGATGCAACTGAGTCAATTTTAGCTTGCAAGGTGTCGTGATTTTCATGAACAATAGTTTGCAGTTCTTTTATGGCTGCTTCGTGATTCTGTAATGCATTTTCATGACGCGAAAAAATAGGTTGGAAATGCTCACAAATTTGTGTTTTTACGTCATTACAGACTTTTTGACATTTCGATTCGATGTTATGTAACTCCGTAGTTAAATCTTCACGTGTTTGTTCAAGCGTGGTGTCTAACTTTTGAAGATTTTGTTCCATTGTGTCTAACTTTTTAAGATTTTGTTCCACTGTGTCTAACTTTTGAAGATTTTGTTCCATTGTGTCTAACTGTTGCTGTGTTTGTCTCTGGTGTTGTTCCATTGTGTCTAACTGTTGCTGTGTTTGTCTCTGGTGTTGTTCCATTATGTCTAACTTTTGAAGCCTTTGTCCCATTTGTCTCTGATTTTGTCCAATTTGTTGCATTAATTGCAATAATAATGTATTAGTGTCTGGAATCTGTTTCTCTATGATTTTTGGCAGTGCATTTTCACCGGCAACATCCACATTTTGACAAGCAGGAAATGTGTCTTGACTCATTTGAGAAAACGGTGAGGACCCAAAACCTAAGTCTACAGTATTTGCAATATTGTGTTCTGTCATTTCGGATTCCTGAGGCGAGCTGTTGCCGACCGATCGATCGATAATGCTTCCCTGTTCACTAATTGTTTCACTGCCTACGCCATTGTTTGCCGCCCGCTCCATTTCCCTATGCACAATTACCAAACTACTATGTTGAACATTAGTTAATTCATTACACGGTGGCGCTAACACACTGCTTTCGTCTTCACTGTCATTTCTCAGTTTACTTTGGAGCCTAGTATTACGTTTTTCACACGCCATTATTGTCACAATATTTCACACGACAAGACAGAAAAACACAATTTGAAGAGCAAAAATAGGGGAACACATTAACATAGCACTGAAAATAATATCTAGTTAATTGCAAGCGCAGCTGCGAAATACTTAGTGCAAATCTACATGCATGTCACAACTGTTTTACTGTACAAGAATGAAAAACTACAGCTACAAAGGAAATTCTCTCTACAATTACACGCGCTAGCAATAAACAAAGGCTGCACTAATTGAACAAACTACAAGAAAAAAAAAATCAGAAGATTCCAGTGAGGTATCCTGGCTAAGGGTCGACATATGAAACGTCCCCTTAGAAAAATTATGTACGTGACTGTGCTTAAACTGACACACAATATTTTTATTTTAGCGCAACGCAATCTGACTTTCAATAATCCCTACAAAAGAATGGCCCTGACTAACATTAACCTATACCTTTCACAAATCACTTACCTCACAAAAATCTTCGTTACTCGAACTACAGCAATACAGCGAGCGCCACTACTGCCAGCTAAATAAAAGATTCAAACTACTGAAGGCACTAACTACTGATAGACATAGTTAGCAAATGAAAGATTTTGATAGAGAACAAACAATGTATTTACGTCAATAGTGTCCAAAAGTCATAATGAATATAGCAGTTCATGATATCCGGTATTACAAATTTCAAAACTCCGCCATCTCTCTCCCCATATCCACCACTGCTGGCGGCTCACCTCCAACTGCGCAACGGTACGCGCTGTTAACAGCCAACTGCCCAACACTACAATAGCCAACAACAATGCAAACGAGCCACAGACTGCACACAGCACAGCCAGTGATTTTGATACAGAGCGCTATGTGGCGTTACCAATAAAAAAACCTATACAGTCTACTTACAACTTGGACAAAAGGAGCAGGGAATTATTGGTGAAGCCCTATTATCAAAACAACAGTAATGTTGTAGCTGCAGTTCGAGAAAATCGCCGGCTGAAAGGATTACGGAAGGGTCCTCTTCCTACACCTGCTGTGCGGAGCATAATGAAGAAGTTCGAATCAGCTGGAGAACTGGGCGTCGCTCCGGAAGGAGGCCGACGACCGGTTGCACCATAGGTGGTTGATGAAATCGCTGGTGCTATGGCAGACAACGCTGCTCACAATTCTCCATCGTCAGGCACTGCACGTCATGTTTCACGACAGTTGAACATCCCGTGGTCCACTGTACGGAAGGTGCTTCGAACTATTCTCAAATGGTGTCCGTAGAAAACCCATATCGTACAGCAGCTTGCACTTCAGGACGCACAACGACGTGTTCACTTCGCTCTCCACTTTCTCGCCAAGATAGAAGTTGATGAGAGCTGACCCTGGGCCATCGTATGGACAGACAAAGCTCATTTTACTCTGACGGGTGAGGTCAACACAAAGAATTGCCAAGTGTGAGGATCTTCACCTCCAGTCACTGTGCATGAAGTTCCTCTGCAGGGTGAAAGTGTCACTTATGGTGTCCCTTCACTGCAACGTAAATTATTGACCCAATCGTTTTCCAACAGGTTGGCGCTCAAGGACCAAAGACGTCCAATGGAACTTTGGTTGTTGGTTGGTTTGGGGAAGGAGACCAGACAGCGTGGTCATCGGTCTCATCGGATTAGGGAAGGATGGGGAAGAAAGTCGGCCGTGTCCTTTCAGAGGAACCATCCCGGCATTTGCCTGGAGTGATTTAGGGAAATCACGGAAAACCTAAATCAGGATGGCCGGACGCGGGATTGAACCGTCGTCCTTCCGAATGCGAGTCCAGTGTCTAACCACTGCGCCACTTCGCTCGGTTTCCAATGTAACTGGCCAGCACTACTGCGATACGCTTCGCCAGCATATCATACCCGCCCTACAGGAGAGAGACGCATTGAATTCAAAAGTTTTCTTGCAAGATGCGGCCCCACCACGCATCGCTCGCGTATTTCATATGGTTCTCCGAAATACATTTTGAAACGATCGAATTATCAGCCTACTGTTTCCAAATGCTTGGCCGGCACGATCATCTTATCTCATTCCCTGTGATTTCTGGTTGTGTAGCCACCTGAAGGACAAGGTTTACCAGGGGAACATTCACAAATGTGCTGGACTGAAGCGTAGCATATCAAGAGAGGTATCCAGCGTACCTACTGACGTGCTTCGTTCTGCTATGCAGAATGAAATCTTGCGCTTTCAGACTCTTCTGGACACCCATGGGCGTCATATTGAGACCCTTTTGTAGCAGTAACGGTACCGGTATGTAATGATATGATGTACCGTAGCAGCACATTAAAAGTGTTTGAGTTGAACTGGTACTACGTTATTTCTCTTCCTCATGCCCTTGACATTAATGCTACCAAGTCTGGCACTCGTACGGTAATTAGTTCCTGTGTTATAACGAGTTAAACAGGGAAAGCTTAATTATAACCACAGAATATCTCTGTCCTCTCGTTCCCTAGTCGCGAGCGGCCGTTCAGATTCTTTATGGCGTTGAGTATAACTCTCCTGACTCATCGATTCGCATGAAAAGTGAGCAGCAATATTGCGAAATGCTAATTTAGACAGACCACGAATCAACTGCTGTCGAATCTCGATATGCACAGTTAGATGTTCCTCGTTTTTACATGAGGTATAACACGATCTTACCATAAACATGGAACATCTACGTCTACATCAATACTCCGCAATCCAGCTGAAGGTGTGTGGCAGAGGGTAATTCTAGTACCACTAATTAATCCCATCTTTCCGTTCCACTCGCGAATAGCTCGTAGAAAGAACGATTGTCGAAAAGCCTCTGTATTAGTTCCGATTTCTCGAATTTCTTCAACGTGACTATTTCGCGAGGTGTATGTGGGAGGAAGTAATTATTGACGGATTCTTCCCGGAAAGTACTCTGGCGAGATTACAAGAGTAAACCTCTCCGTGATGCACAACGCTTTTCTTGTACCGTCTGCCACAGGAGTTTGTTGAGTATATCTGTAACGCCCTCGGGCCGACTAAATGATCCCGTGATGAAACGCTCCGATCTCTGTCGGATCTTCTCTATTTATTCTATCAGTCCTCCTTCGTAAGGGTCTCATATCGATGAATCGGTCGAATAAGTGCCTTCTAAGCCAATTCTTCCGTGGATGAGTTACATTTCCTGAAGATTATTCCTATGAATCTCAATCTGGGGTTTACTTTTTCTGCTGTTTGTTTAATGTGGTTATTCCAGTTGAGGTCATTCTGGACAGTAACGATGTAAAATGTCTTCCTGAAGTCAAAGAACAAGGCATCAACCCAAGCGCCCTTTTCTACGGCTCTATGGATCTCATGGAGGAACAGAGCGAGCTTAGTGTCGCAAGAGCTCTGTTTAGGTAATAAATTTTCCTTCTCCAAAAACGTCATAATTCTCGAGCATAACACACGTTCCATAATAAAACAGACTGATGGCAACGATATCGGCCAGCACTTTTTTCCAGTCGCTAGGTACCTTCATTGCTCCAGCGAACTACGATAAACTGCTGCTAGAAGGGAAGCAAATTCTTTCTCATAATCTTTGTAGAATCTTTATAGGTATCTCCTCTGGACCTGATGCTTTTCCGCTACTAATAGATTGTAATTTCCTCTCTATTACCCCTAATATCTTCCATTTCGACGTTAGTACGATGATTGAAATAAGGGGCGTGTATGTCTTTATTTACAAAACGTTGATGGCGTAACTACTTTCTGCGGTTGTGCTGACATGTTAAAAATTTGCACATCGAAACATGTAGTACAAGTTACGGCACTTTGACACTGTTTGCATGCCGTCTTCATGGAAGTTTGCATGCCGGCTTGCTGCAAGTTTAATGGCTAGCAGTCAATTAAATTCCGCATCGACTTCCGCCCTCACGGACAACGAAATGCGTTTCTTTGGCCTCTGGTCCATGGATGCGTCTGCCATTCGCCGCGCCACCAGTGATGGAAGGTGACAAACTTCCTCGATTGAGACCCGATTCGAACTGGAGGTCGATGCAGAATCTGACTCAACAGACAATAATTTCACTGAACATATCTGAGATCTCACTGAATTCCAACTTGGAGTCAACAAACCATCTGTTCGTAATTATAATAATGGTGAGGCTACTGAGTGCACATATGGTGCTACTTGACTACAGCCACGTACGGCACAAATCACAAATTCTGCCATATCCATACGTACTCAGTTACGTGTACAGTAACAGTGTTCTTCCTAAAAATTGTAAATATATGTTTGTTTATGAGAGTAGAACATTCCGTATCAGTTGCTGTCAAATGACATATTTGCATGTAACACCACTATGTGCCCTCTGTGGGAAACTGAGTAATATTATCGACTTAATGGTCGATCTTAGTCAACATGGTTATTCCTACTGCAGAAAAGACAGTATATGGTGTAATGCCATTACGGTATCTCTGTGCAGACAGAACGAGTCTTAACCTTGTAACGGACTGCGGAATGTTATCAAAACGTCAGGGGGAGCACCTCTGATACATGACAGTGACATGACAAAGAACTTTTCTTAAATGTTGGCAAAATATGAGGGACTGTGTGTTAATATGGGTGTTTCAGCATGGATCGATACCTGGTACATCAGAACCGCTTGAGCTGTTAGCTGTCGATCTGTAAATGTAATCGCCGACCGTTGTGGCCGAGCGGTTCTAGGCGCTTCAGTCCGGAATCGCGCTGCTGCTACGGTCACAGATTCGAATCCTGCCTCGGGCATGGATGTGTGTGATGTCCATAGGTTATTTAGGTTTAAGCAGTTCTAAGTTCTAGGGGACTGATGACCTCAGATGTTAAGTCCCATAATGCTCAGAGCAATTTGAACCATTTTGTAAATGTAATCATTCCATGTACTCCGTATCTATTGTTTCTACAATAAATTTTGGGTGAAGTGGAAAATTCTCAATGAGTGTCCTAATTCTTTTTTTCACGAGCGTGAACTTATGCCTGTTAATGTAGTCGGTACAGTCCCGCTGTGATCATACGCAACAACTGAATTGCGAGCGATATTATCCACAAAGTGAATTTCTATGCGAAGAGTGAACCGTTTGAATAGCGAAAACTGTCCTGAGCTGTAAATACACAAGTCCCAAACACTCTTCCAGATAAATCCCTGAGCAATCAAGGTCGTTATGGTAATAGTTTTACGGTGTGAGACGAATAGCTACTTCGTTTTTGTCTCACTGTCTGGGTCGCTTTGCTATGATAGTAACGTTCTTTGAAATGTGACGATTCTTTAGTTGCTTTGAAGACTTTTTGATTTATACTATTTTTCAGTTTAACTGAAACGAAACGGTATCTGTCATTAAATTTAGATCTCACGCCTCACATATTTTGTGTTTCCTAAGAGACTATTCCATGTTACCACAACAGAATTAAGAAAGGACTGTCTGTTATTCCTAATTTCAGATTATTATAGGTAGCTACAGTGAGTTATAAGTAAAGTGACAATTTTGATGGTGATGCGTGCTTCCGCACATGGACATCAATAACAAAACGTTGCGTTTGGTACCTTTTAAGAGTACTCTGTGAATTAGCACTAAGACTCATCCTTTGCCTTCCTTTCATGATACTCTCATCCATAACAAAATACAGGGTTATGGAGCATAAACACTTACTACAGTTACCTATACAACATGCTGACATGCTCACAACAGTTCAAGGACTGGCATTGGAAGCCATCTATGTCATTAACTTAGAAAGAACCCACTGTAAGTTTTCCAAGCTGCACCCCAGCTCGCGTTTACAGTAATTTCTGTATGGAATCAAATTTATAGTTTTCTTTGATGTATTTGATTTACGGTCTCGCAGAAACAAATAAAAAAACTGAATACATATTTTTTTCCTCTTTCACTTTGAGAATCCATAAGTACTGTACGATTTCGAGTTAGGTAGTCCTGAACCCTAGGTTACTGTTCAGAGAAGCCAACCGCAAGGTGTAAAAATGTTGTTTTCGAATTCACTCGATGCCTCTCTGTAGGTAAATGTTTACAGATGTAGAGACTCCCACTTCTCTGGACCGCTGCCACACCAGCCGAATGAAAAATTCGCTCAGCTGTCGCAGTGCTATATCGGCGCAACTACATAATTCGCTACAGGCGTTATACGTTGCTGTTCAAAAGTTAGTAGAGCTTCGAAAATAGCGAAACAACACGACCCACTGTGTTAACGTATAAACTAAAAAGTGCCGTGACAACACTGTGAAATATGCTACAGTAATACAGGTACTAACTATAGCGGATAGGTGCGAGAGCCGCATTCACTTTTCTGCATCTATACCTCACAAGCCACCTTACGGTGTGTGGCGGGGGGTACCTCTGATACTAATACTAATTCCACTTCCCTCTTCCATTCACGAATGCTCCATGAGAAAAGCATCTATTGATAACAATCCGTATGAGCTCTAATGTCTCTGATTCCTCTCGTCGTTTTCATTTCTACAGACATATTTGGGAGGAAATAATATGTTGGCTGGCTCTTATTCGAAAGTAAGCTCTTGCAGTTTCAATAGTAGCACTCTCGGTGATACACAACGCCTCTCTTGTAGCGTCTGCCGCTGGAGTTTATTGAGTATCTCCGTAGCCCTTTCGTGCCTACTAAACGATCCTACGAGGAAACGGTTCGCTCTTCGTTGGATCTTCTCTATCTCTTCTGTTAATCGTACTTGGTAAGTGTCCGAGACTGATGAGCAGCGTTCAAGAATTGCTCGAACAAGTGTTTTGTAAGCCACTTCTTTGTTGCGTGAACAACATTTTCTGAAGATTTCGATTTCTTTCACCATCTTTCTTTAATCCGAGCTTATCGAGCTTGTGTTTCGCCCCCAATGACCTAACTGTCGACGGGATGTTAAACACTGATCTTCTTTCCATCCTTCTAGCTCTCTGATGCTGACGCGCACGAAGCTGTTGCACATGGAAAGGTTGCAATGTCAGGAGACGGCAAATATATGCTGAAAGATCTGCAGAGGATCGGCGATAGGTGTTGATGCAGAGATTGGCAGTTGACTCTAAACTAAATAACGATCACTTATAGCACATAAACAGACGAGGTCTATTCCTGCTCGATTACGTTCCTGGTAGATTACGTCACTGGCGATAAGCCACTGGAAACAGTAACAATCGTAGAATATCGAGGACTAACCCGTCTGGAATGATCACCCCAGAAGTGGATTTACTGGGATACTTCAAAAAGTGAGTTACACATTATTATCACAGGCCAAGTAACATTTTTTAATGCTGCACTACACTACGAAATGATATTTATACATGACACTGTTTTTCAGGATAGTTACCAGGCCTCTGTAAACAATGGTCGGAACCTTCTATCAATAGTTGAATTCCTAGACGATGAAAATTCGCTCCTCGGTCACGGAGCCATTCGAGAATCGCTGTGTGAACGTCCTCATAGTTGGAAAATCAGCGATTGCGGCAGATCGCTGCCTCGATTGCCTGCAGATTTCCGTCTGTGGCCGATGTCGATGGTTTTGCTCCCAATCAGAAGTGCTCACACGCGTGCCGCCACGGTCAGATTTTTGGCATTTCACACCGGCTGCTGTTGTGCTTTGGGATACGCTTCCAGTTGTCGCGCCATTTCACTCCCACACTGTGACAAACCTGCTATCCGACCTGCAGCAGTACTGTTCCTGCAGAAAAATCAGAACGTGTACTCGTTTCTGAGAACACTCCACCCTTGTTGCGCAATGGTCTTTGCTTGGGGGTAATATCAAGCTCCCTTTCTGAAGTTCCCTCGTACTAATGGTGATCCGATACTGACGTTCATTTTCAACTGTGATTCTGCCTGAATCTTGTTGGTATTCCTTTTCACATATTGGAAGAAGGCAGTGATATATCAGCACAGGGATTCAAGTGAGGTCCCGTGAATCACTGTGGTGTTCGCATCCTGCAACAAACAGCTGCTGCTGATGTTCGAAGTGCTGTGTTGATGCACTTCCAGCACGAGAGGCGCCAGTCAGTGTTACAAGTTCCCCCAGTCTTGCAGGAGGGTCGCCTATTTTGATGCTGCAGTTTGGGTGTGTTCCAAGCTATGTGGGAGCGACCCACTCTGCTGGTCGCGCCCGTTAAGCGCGCTGCTTCTTTCACTCGCAAAAGCATTTGTAACTCGCACGGCAGGTGCGACAGCTGTCTCAGAGGAAGCGAACCTGGAGTTCCGCGTCTGGTCGACGCCGAAGTCATTAGAGAAGGACCATTAGGACAGTCTGAGGTGCATGGCAGAAAAAATCTAAATAGTCTGTTTAAAAGAAACCGTTCTAACATACTCTTGAAGCGAGTTTGGTAAAAAACCGGAATCCTAGTCGTTCTAAATGCCTCTGGTTTTACATGTATACACCACAAGTCACTTTAAAGTGCATGGTGGGAGGTACGTCATTCATTACTATCGACATTTAGGAACTGCATCGCGCACTACACAGTTGTATATATTTTTATTTGAGGAATCGATTTCGGTCAGAATCTGACCATTCTTGGGTGATAAAAGACGTATTTCACTGTATATAACACAATTGCAATAACTAATCAACCTCTTGAAATGTTCCGTTTTTGTGTATCTTGTAATATAACTAATCATTTATTTCTGTCTTCGAAGGCAAACTTCTAACACCAAATACTTTTATGTCCTATTCGATTCACATATTGAGCCACAGAAAATAACTGCCTGTATGCCTCTGAACGCACGCTGATCTCTATTATCTTATCCTCATGACCCCTACGCGGGGTATACGTTGGTAGTGGTTGCACGGCCCCCTTGAAAGAAAAGGTAACTAAATTTACTCAATACGTTTTCGTGGAAACCATGTCATCTTTCTTCTAAAGACTCCCATTTAACTCCCGCGACAATTAATGTTAAAGTTTCGCGTAGCTATACCGACTCATTAAGATCTTAACTCCTTGCCGTACTTTGGCGAGTCCGACGCAAGGAAACAAAAGCTGGCCAAACGTAAACATCACGAATCACACTCGTGGGAACGAAAGACCGGCCAAAGTTTTTTATGTGTCAGATATGGCTCTATTTAATATGTATATTAACCAGAAAACAGTTTACGGACAGAGAGAGGAAACACATGTTAATTACCGAATAAATATAGCAGAGGCAATGTTAAAAAATTTCCAGTTGCCGGAATACTAAAAGTGTGGAAAACCATCAGTAGGTGAAATACCTCTTCGACTCCAAGCGCAATATTAGGCCCATTTCCCAAAACACATGGAATCGACGCCTAACAAAAACCAACAAGGATGTGTAAAATTAACACGAAACATAAAGTACGAAGCGAAACAACGTGGGAATGTGTTGAGTGTAAAGTGGCGTTACATCTACCACATTCCTTTAGAAACTACCATGCCAAGCACGCCTACTAATTCTTAGAGATGTAGGTATTTTCCTATTAGAAAGTCGTTCAAGGGGCACATTTATTCTTGTAATTACATCTTTTCGACAACAACTGCATGTAGGAGTCGTATTATTATATTCCTTCTGAAGAGGTCACACCTAGAGACTGCCACAAAGATTATAATTTCTGTCAAAGTATTGTTTATTTGTGAAAAATTATATTTATATTTCGAAGTATTGTTTGTTGTATTACAAATTACATATAAAATGGGACAATAATTAAATTAATGTTAACGTCTAGAAGAGCAGTATCACGTGAAACAAATATAACTCGGCTTGCATTGCGATTGTCTCGCGCTTCACGTAGGCCCCTTTCGCACGCGTTGTCTTCAGTCGCTTGGACACTGATTTCGTCCAACTAAATGGTACGGAAAGGGATTAAAAGCGCTCCTCTGGAATCGTTCGTTGTCGTCATGCGTGCTTGGTAAAGACACTCGAACAATACTCTAGAATGGGTCGCACTGGTATCTTGCACGTGACGTCTTTCACAGATACACTCCATTTTCGTAGAACCCTACCAAAAAATCCAAGTTTTCAGTTTTACCTTCTATAAAACACTACTGCGTTATTTTGTAAGACTTCTTACTATTAAATGGTTCTGAGCACTATGGGACTTAACTTCCAAGGTCATCAGTCCCCTAAAACATAGAACTACTTAAACCTAACGAACCTAAGGACATCACACACATCCATGCCCGAGGCAGGATTCGAACCTGCGATCGTAGCAGTCGCGCGGTTCCAGACTGTAGCGCCTAGAACTGCTCGGCCACCCCGGCCGGCCTTCTTACTATTACCCCTTAATACTTATATGATAAGTAGTGCTCACCATATTCACCACTGATCTCGTCATCGGACACTATAGGTTTGTTTCTCTTCGTTTTATTCAGTATCATGCACTTATCCACATTTAAAGAGAGCTTCTGTTCATTTAACCAAGTGAGAATTTGACCCAAATCATTCTGCATTTCTTGGATACGAGTCCAATATCTTAATCACAGCACCACCTCGTTCGGCGGCTATCTAGAGTTCGTTCAGTATAGAAGTGATGCGTCTTTCCCTGTTAATGACAGTTCATGAAGATCTGAAATACTTGCACAATGCAGTAGTCTCTACACAATCACAGTTATACTTACTATAATTGCAAATGAATAGTGTAATGTGTGATGATTAACGAAACGATGGAGCAAGTTAGGTCGCATTCCTATTTTGAATGGCTGGCGGGGGATCAGAACGATAAATACATACGATATTTCTTCCCGAAACGTTTCCACTGACACGCTGAATGGAAATGTTACGTTCTATTTCCAGAATTCTTAGAAGTCACCACAGGTACGGTGGCGGACATGATTCTCAACAGAACTGGGACTGGTTTACATTTTCAAAAAATTGAGAGTGTTGTGCATGAAGTAACAGTTTTGGTGTTACTGGACTAAGGAAGATATCTTTGTCAGCTGAAGTGAGAAGAAAACGTTTTCTGTCTCCTCGGTTTAGAAGTAGATTTTCTCAGTGTTTCCATACTGGCTATTTCTTCTTGTTATTGTAAACACTTTACGGGAAGAGTAAGTTTCCTGCTTTCAAAATATTTTCGTGTTTAGTAGCGCTCATGTGTTGACGGCTTACGATGACAGTCTCTTGAGAACGACAGTGAAAACTTTGAATGTTTAATAACTTTGATCGGTGCGGATATTAAATTGTTGGCTAATTCCTGTTACTAAATGTAATGACTCTCGAAACTAGAGGCACTAGGAATCGATTAAACGATTAACTCCTTAGTCTGGAGACAGTTTAATTCCCAGCTTCATTATCCTGATTGGCAATTTCTACAGCATGCTGTCATCAATGTCAACTATGTAACGGCATTCGTCTTGGGTCGGTAATGTTGAATCAGCAGAGTCCTGAATCTTTCGCAAGAATATCACAAAAGAAAGAAGGTCAAAGTTTAACGTTGCACTAGCGTAGAGGTCACTAGAGACGGCGCATTACACAGGCTGCGTAAGGAAATCTTGTGTCCTTTTGTCACAACTGACAGCTACGAATTCTTTCGTGTTGATTTAAACGGTGGGGGTAATTATGATGAAACATAAATCAGGATGCTAGGACTGAGGTCTTAACCCATCCTTCGATTACGATTACATTACTTCAGCCACAGTGCTACCTTGTTCGGTAAAAATCTTGGGAATATGCAGCAGCACGCTCAAATTGTAATGCATACTATCGATGAAACTTTTTTTCATTGTTTCCTTTCTGTATGGATAATTTGTGAATGTTCCTTACATTTGAAGCTGGATGCACAGAGCTCCATGATTACAACGTGTGATTCCGTTTAAGAATGCTCGGCGTGCCACAGATGTTACACGACGAAGAAGTGCTGAAAACCAATTAATACTTACAACGAATTTCCAAAAGAAGCTACTAAAATTCTGCGAGGGCAAAATAGACCAAAATAGACATATACCGACGCAGCCATAATAAAACAAACAATAAGAGAACAGCCTTGTTTATGCATATACATGCAGTGTAATTCATCAGCTCGATTTGGTCGCAGTGCTATAATGTCATCGAGTGCGTCACAGCCTGGTGCAAATATTAATACTGGACTACACTGCTGGCTTCCGTTTCTGAGCAGCAAATGAAATATCAGATGCTTAACTCTACCGTACTGACAACTGAAACTAGTATTTGTGCAGCGGATTGTTGTGTATGTTTTGTTATGGGTGAGAAATACTGAGAGAATGGGAAGGGCATAACTATGAGGCGACAAATAGTCTGCTTCTCCCGAATAGTACTAATTTTATTTAACAAGTTTCAGACTAAATCTACCCAAATCAAAAGACATTTTGTGTCGCATATTACCTGCTCCTCATACGAAACCAGGACTCAGCACCTCAAAATTGTACCAATTTTTATCTTTTCTTTCTGGCCAGTCAAGGACCGCTTGACAATTTTAATTCCTTCTCATTTGCTCTCTCCTTTTCCTCCAAAACTCTTTCATCTTTTCACCATGTTTCTTTTCTTCTTGCGTTAGACCAATCCACACCTGTCTTCTTTGTCGCGTCGAGCTGTTGAGATTCTGCATGACGTTCAATATAACCCGCCTGGTTCATCGATTCCATGGTCACAAGACAGTCGACGGGTCCCGACCAACACGAGGAGTAATAACGCGGAGTATTAAACTGCTGTCTGGACCGATCGCGATCTTGCTGCTCTCGAGTCCCTACACGTGCCAGTAAATATGTCTCATTCTTACACGAAGCACCCAACAATAAAATGCGGTTTCTGAATAAGAAACCTGCTGTGTTATCAGTCCTTATTTACAAAAAAGTAGATGCCGTTACTCCCAAATACTTTGTGTGGTAGTCGGCCGGTGTGGTCGAGTGGTTCTAGGCGCGTCACTCTGGAACCGCGTGACCGCTACGGTCGCAGGTTTGAATCCTGCCTCGGGCATGGGTGTGTGTGATGTCCTTAGATTAGTTAGGTTTAAGTAGTTCTAAGTTCTAGGGGACTGATGACCTAAGTAGTTAAGTCCCATTCTGCTCAGAGCCATTTGAACCATTTTTCGTCTTAAAACTGTACTAATGTCGAATGTTTTCAGCTGGAGGAGTTGCAATGCTATATCCTCCATGAAACTTACACCCTTATTTGTAACTGAATTGCCCCTGAGTAAACGGAGAACGCGAAGTGTCATATGTTCATATGGTACCAGTGTCTAGACATACTGCGTGGTGAACACACACTGGGTACGCTTTAGCTAAAATTCAATCCAAGTTTCCGTCTTCATTCAAATAGAAGATATAGTTTTGTGAAATAGGATGAACCTTCTGGAAGACCCAGCATTGTAGAAATTTTTGTAACCGTTAAACGTCTTTGAAATCTAAATCGACAGTTTTGTCGGGAAAACCAGGTGAGAAGTTTAGTTGACGTAACTGGGTAGGTCTATGTATGATGTGTGGGAGCTTGAGCGAGTATTACGAGCGTTCATTAGAGATAGACGAGAGAGGTTCCACAGTGCTCATACGCATCTGCCGAGGGGGTGGTATAACCCATGAGTACGGCTTCATTAGAGAGGCAACGGTTCGTTTCAGATATTGAATTTGTTGGTGTGAAATTGACAACGCTGCCAGTCTGAATCTGGGGAGGTTCAGTTGAGAAAGAGGTACGTTCTTATATAGACAAAGGAAACTCTTCATAGCTGGGCTTCAAATGAGGTACTGGCGTTGTACTGTGCTCACTATTGCTAACAGGCCAAGAGTAATACTGCAAAAAGCCTGAATCAACTCATCTGAATTACAGAAAACACGGTCAACCATAATTTTGTCTTTTTTCCGATGCTTTATTACACTTCCGTTTTATCGATCTATCACTAAATCACTGAAAAACTGTTAGTAGTAATAACCGGGAAATGCTTTACTTCGTGTGTGTAAATAACCAGCACATTTTAATGTCGTTAATTTAAATGTGATTCAATATAAGTGTTTTTCAGCAAAGTTGTCTTTCGGTACCTAACAAAAAAGGCTGGAAGCAGCTATCCTCACGCCTGTTCTAAAAGCAAACTGGGTAAAACAGACGAAAAATGTGCCTGTGCTGCCATGAATACGTCAGGTCAAAGATTCTTCATTGTGTGCAGTGCTGTCTTGTTGCTGGTGCTGTGGGTGGGAAATAAATTTATTATTTCTATTATTTGTTGAAGGTTCTCAACACAGGCTCTCTAACTACAATGTTGGCAACCAGAAACTGATTAGAAAAACGTGATGCCTGTAATTAGAGTTCACTGTGCCCACTCTGATGGAGAAAAAAAAGTTATTGATTATTGCAGTTCACTACTCTGAGGATTTAGGATGATGTCTGTGTTCATAGAAAATAGAGTTTACTATAACAATTTTCACTATATTCTGAAAACGATAAAGCGTAAAATTCCAGACAAATGATTACCCATATCAGTTATCGAACTATCAGAGCTGAGACCTGTTCAGAGTCTATTGCGCGGATCCTGTTATTCCTACATAACGAAACTGCTCAATAATCGTTCTCGCTGTAAATGTTCAAAGTGAATGCTCGCCAAAATTTGATGTTAATACTCATCAAACGCCACGCTAGTAATGGTAGAAAGTCTGTCCTGCGGCGACACGTGAAAATACGACATACGCAAACTGAGACTAAATCACTGGTGTCGTTCCGTAATTGACACTTTACCCCAATGCGAACTCATTGTTACGTGCATACCGAGTTACATAATACGGCATCCAAGGCTGTTCCGAGCAACTGCACAAACGCGACGCGGCTTCCTACACGGAATGCACGCCGATCCGAATCTAGAAGAGAACTGGGGCCTTACACTAGCACTGCACTGCACTGCACTGCAAGTCTCTGCTTACATCTACCAGGAGTGAGACAGGCTAAGCAGCGAAGCTGCTGTTCCTGTTTATACCTCAAGAACTATTTCTGGCCTCACGGGTAGGATTGGCCGATGTGAGCGGCCGCGTGGGTGCGGACGCTTCGTCAAAAGTGACATCGGGGCTGCAGAAGAAACTACTCCCGCAGCAGATCAGGCCAAAGCGTGGTCGGCCTGTGGTGGACTTGGTGGCCCAGTCCGCGAATAAGACGACTGCCAGAGTGTTCGGCAGAGGCATAGAACACCCTGGCGGACTGCCTGAAGCGATCCCGCAGAAACGGAACGCCTGCTTCCTCATGAAGGAGCCTCGTGGAGTAACGAGGCGGCTTGTGGAGAGCGAGTCTCAGCGCCCGATTCTGGACACGCTGGAGCATCGCAACGTGTGACGGAGCGGCATTTCCCCACACTACAGCGGCGTACTCGAGTACTGGCCGGACAAGGGCCAAGTACACGGTAAGGCCGTGCCGAGGTGGGAGGGTGGATGCGGGGTTCAGCAGCGGGTAGAGCGCCCGGAGACGCCCAATCGCTCGCCCCCTGATGTCTCGGATGTGCGGCAGTCAGGTGAGATGCCTGTCCAGCGTCACACCGAGGTATTTGCCGGATAGTAACCACCGGATGGGGCCTCCCGAGATCGTGCGGCAGGGCAGGAGGCAGTCGTCTCCGAGTGAAGACGACCGCCTGGCTCTTGGCAGCGTTAAATGTGAGTCGCCACTTGGTGGACCACGCCCCCAGGACGTCGTACGCTAGTTGGAGTAGGCGGCACATCGCGACCACGTTCATGCTGCGGGTCAACAGCGCAGTGTCGTCGGCATAAAGAGCCAACTCCACGCGCGCCACCCGCGGAGCGTCAGCGGTGTACAAGGAGTACAACAGGGGGCCGAGAACCGACCCCTGTGGTACCCCCGCACGAATCGGCTGGTCGGTGGAGGTGCCGCCGGCAGCCCGGACGTGGAAAGTGCGACCCGCGAGGTAGGACCGCAGCAGAAGGGCGTGTGACGTCGGGACCCCATGTACAAGGAGCTTATACACGAAGCCCTCGTGCCACACGCAGTCGAACGCCTTGGAGACGTCGAGGAGTACCGCCCCATCGCCTGTTCCACCAGGCGTAGCAGCTGTTGCGTGGTCGAGTGGCCCCGCCGGAACTCGAACTGCTCCTCTGGAAGGAGCCCTTCGGCAGTGACGTGGCGCCACAGCCGCTCCCCGTACAGTCTCTCAAAGATCTTGGAGAGAGACGGGAGCAGGCTGATCGGCCGGTAGTGCTCTGCCCGACGCGGATCCTTGCCGGTCTTGGGGATAGCCACGACTTCCGCGTGTTTCCACGTGGAAGGGAAGGTCCCGGAGCGGAGAATGCAGTTGAAGGTGTCCGCCAGCGACTGATGGAGTTCCGGCGGCAGTAACTGCAGGAGGCAGTTCGGGACACCATCGAGCCACCCGCTTTCCTGGGGTTGAGGTGGCAGAGCTGGAGTCCAACCTCATCGGCCGTGATGGGTGCGATCACATCGTCATCGGCCCTGGCGGCGAGGAAAACCGGCAGGCGGTCTTCCACGAGACGGACGTGGTCGGCATCGGTCCGCGATGGGGCGGAAGTTGTCGGCGAACACGTCGGCGATGGCACAGACCACCTCGCCGCCGACGTGGAGCGGAGGAACCCGCTGATGGCGGCGGAGGAAGCGCTTGGCTGTCCGCAAGGCACTCCCATCGGGCGTGTCCAGGATGGCCACAAGGCCAGCCCAGTCACGATTCCGGTGTACATCGATAGCGGCCCGGATTTCGCGCCGCGCCCAATTGAGGCGGCGCTTCGTCGCAGGCTGGCGAGTGAGCTGCCACTCACGGAACAGACGGTTCTTGGCCGTGATAGCCTCCAAGAAGTGCGGCGGAAGCTGCCGTGACATCTCGCGAGGCCGCCGCGGCTGTCTGGGAAACGCAGCTGCAGCAGCGCTGAGAGTGTGCCGCGTGAAGAAGGCCAGCGCAGCATCTGCCCCTTCCAGGGCAGGGTCGGGAGCACCGTCGAAGCGATCCAGCAGTTCAGCCCAAAATCGGGCCTCGTCAATGCCATGGAAGGTTCGGCGGTCAGGCGGCAGTGAGGCGCCGACGACGTCCATGTCGTAGATCACTGGAAGGTGGTTGGGGGACAGGGCGCAGCGGACGGTAGCTGACGTAAAGTGCCCGACGCCTTTCAGGACGGCGACGTCGAGCACGTCGGACTGGCCTCTGTTGAGGAAGAAGGTGTGGTCATACGGACCCAGGACGACAGTGCCGTGAAGTTGGATGATGCGAAGAAGGCGCCACCCACTGATGTTGGTGACTCGTGAGTTCCATTGTGGGCTCTTGGCTTTCAAGTCGCGCGCAATGAACAGGTTCCCTCGCAGCGTCAGCAGTGCATCGAGGTCGGCCTTCAGGAGGTGGCCCCTCGGTGGCCTGTAGACAGCGACGAAGGTAATGACCCCCGCCGTGGTGGTGACAGCCACCCCAGTGGCCTCCACCATAGCAAGAGGCGGCATCTAGACTTCGTGGTGCTTCAGCGAACTCTTCACATAAATGGCGGTGCCACCGCCACGGGTGGGCCAGTCGGTACGGTAGCAGCGGTAGTTCGCCACCCCGACGGCCACACCAGGTTTCAGAAACGTCTCGCAAACGAGACAAACGTCTATTGCCTCATCACGGAGGAATTGGCGGAATTCCTCTTGTTGGGGAACCAAGTCACGCACGTTAAAACCGCACACTGTGAGCCCGTGGACATGCTCGTTATCCATGTCGGTCAGCAGGAACAACGCCGGCCTGGATGGCGGACGTGACAGCGGTGACGAGCACCGGGAGCTGCTCGAGCAGCTGGCTCAACGAACGCAGGGGCGCACGGAGCTCAGCTGCATCGGGAGCCGTGGGGCCTCTGGGCGGCCTCCATGGCAGGAACAGCGGGCTGGGGCGAGAGCGCAGGAGGCGGTTGCCGTGGGGGCGCAGCCCTAGGGGCAGACTGCTGCTGCGCCAATGTAGCATCAGTGGCCGGATGTTCCGCCGCGGGGGCGGTCCGGCGCGGCCGTCGGCGTCGCCTGCGGGGGGCGGCAGCTGGTTCGGTAGGCGTGGGTGCAGGGGCAGCAGCCGCCTCGGACGAGGCAGGCCGCTGCGGCGCAGCGCTATCGGAGGCAGCAGGCCGCTGGGGGGAGGGGGCGGGTGCCCCTCCCTTGGCGGCATCAGCGAAGCTGGTGCCATGCTGTACCTTGCGGGAAGGGGCAGCCCGGCCACGATGCTGATGTCGGCCACACTGGAAGGCCGTACACCCTCGGTAGCTCGCGACGTGCGCGCCGTTGCAGTTGCAGCACGTCGGTTTGTCCTCTCGTGGGACCGTGCATTCCTTGCTCTGATGCTGGGCCCCGCACTTGACGCAGCGGGGCCGCATCGAACAGTAGCGAGACACACGGTCGAGCCGCTGGCAAGAGAAGCACTGGGCTCTCTTGCCTTTGGCCCGCAGTGGCTCCACTTCGACGTCGACCCGCCCTACTCGCCGCACCTGAAAGATCTTGTGATTTTCCAGGTTGTCGACAAGAACGAGCTGGAAAGCGGCATGGGGCGGTGGGTGCGTGGGGAGTTCATGAGCCCCGTGTGGCGGATGCCGAAGCCCATGTCCTCCAGTTCTTGACGTAGGTAATGCGCCCCAAACTGGAGGGGGAGGCGGCGGAACACCGAATTAATTGCTTCAGGCGCAGTCGACAACATTTGACTTACTGACTAGCCGCTGAGCTAGCAAAACACCACTTCAAGTTACTAAATAATTAATTGCTTCATTCGGTGAAGGCCAACGAAGCTCTCGATTTAACTGTGCAATCAGCACACAGGTAAGTATCTATAATAAAATTCTAATGTCGCTAGGTTAAATACTTTTGGCGAGAGA
The DNA here is from genome assembly GCF_023864275.1 of Schistocerca cancellata. NCBI lineage: Eukaryota > Metazoa > Arthropoda > Insecta > Orthoptera > Acrididae > Schistocerca > Schistocerca cancellata. The sequence goes on from NC_064629.1 coordinate 37,474,469, forward strand.
ATTATTTTAGTTGCACTGCACGCAATAGGTGAGCTCTGAACTTATCCTTTGGAGAGATGCTACATCTATAGTTTTATAGCTACCTTTTCGAAACTTCTCACATCTTTGTTATTATAGCGTATCTCCATTCTACCTAAATCTAAAGATCCTAGCTTAATCTGATCACTTACTTAATCTTTCTTGCTTGCGAACTTTTAGGACACAAAAACAGAAAATCATGAATTTCAACCAAAATATTACTTTCTGAGATTCAGCATGCTGTTTCCATTAAATTACAAGGAAAAAGGAATCTGAATATAAATTTTGAAGTTTCCAGCTCCTTCGTATTGCGCAAGTGATATTTATGTAAAACGTCCAAATTTCGAAAACTGTTGAAGTTACTAAACTGAAACTTAACACATTATCATTTTAGAATCATTCCTGACATGATATCAACTTTTCAGATTATTTACTTTACTTTTAAGGTATTTTGCTACATTCGTATCGTCATAGCTACTTACAGCGGACTAGGCTGGCACACAATGGAAAGCATAAGAATTCTATATGGCCTGAGTAGGCTACTTCCCTACAGTACCACATTATTCTTGTCATTGAGTGGTTTATGCTGATGGAAGCTGGTTAAAATATTGCTCTAATGCAAACTGTCTAAATTAGGATTCAATTTATTTTTTTGTGACAGCAAGTATTTCGATATTCAGTCTTCTTTTAGAGAGACCCAACTTGATAAAATCAGGTCCAGTAAAAGTAAAGTGCAGATGGTGATGAATAGTCCGTCGTTAATTAAAGAGAAGCAGTAGCTGGACTTACCAAGGACGAGATTCGTGGCGCATCCGTCTAGAACGGATACTAACTTCGGTAAATCCATTCTGGTTACCTTATCTAATCTATCTATTCGGCCTTCACATTAGCGGGCTGAAAGACTTTACGTAACTGCATTAACGCAGTTTTGTGGAAGCAGGACAGGCACATATTGTAACTGAAGGTGAAAAGCATAGCGGAGTTCGTAATGTATGTACGAGAGGTTCTTCTAAAATTAAGTTACACATTATCATGGTCAAGTCACTTTTGTTAAATGCTGCACTACACTATTAACTGACGGAGATATTTGGCACTATTTTAACATAGTCACCAAGTCGCTATAAGCAACTGTTGAAACGTTCTAAAAACCGTTCAGTTCATCGAAGATAGAAATCCGCTCCTTGATCTCGAAGCCATTCGAGAATCGCTGTGTGCACGTCCTCATTGTCGGAAATCTCTTTCCCCCAACTGTATTTTTCAGCTTTCCGAAAAGATGGGAAGGTCTGGACAGTATGGAGGATCACTCTCTTCCCTACAGTACCACATTTTTCTTGTCATTGAGTGGTTTATGCTGATGCAAGGTGGTTAAAATATTGCTCTAATGCAAACTGTCTAAATTAGGATTCAATTTATTTTTTTGAGACAGCAAATATTTGCGGGGTTGACAAAATTGTTGGCACCATTCATCTATGGCTGGACGTGCCATTGCATTTGGTCTATACACCGCAAGAATGTCACTATGAACCTGTGGGCAATTTAGACGTTTTGCCTACAAGAATCGTTGTGTCCCGCATACTTCAACTTTGGAGTACGTTTCCAGTTGCCGCCTCAGTTCACTCGCACAGTGTGATGCGCCTGTTATCCGTACCGCAACAGGACTGTGGCCGCAGTACATGTACTCTCTTGTAACAATTCGCCACTCTTGTTGCGTAATGTTCTTAGTGTAGGACGTCTGTGTAACTTACTGTCTGTAGTCAGTACGTAATTAAATTAAAGTACCAACATCACTAATTCGAACGCCTTCATTGCACCAGTATTGCTATAACTACTGCGGTGGCGGCTTCAATTGGAAACTGCGGGATCGCTCAAGGCTGTTCACTGCGCATCCGGTAGCAGCAATTACAGAAGGCAGTCAGTTTCACTGCGAATGGAGCAAACGCCAAACCTTACGAGCAAACGTCTGCTAATCGGGATGTGATGGCAGACTAAAGCGGACCGAACCGCCGTGTTACGACTCGAGGATGCGCTCGCGTCGAAGGAGACTCGACGCTTCCTCCTGAAACGTGATAGCCAGCGAGCAGGGCACAGAGGTCAACGCTCTGCTAGACTCGTCCTCTAACAAAACGTCTTCTCCACACATTCGGAGGTGGCACAATTACGCTGCGGTAGAATTGTTTTATTGGACCTCCCTAAGAGTGTAGTTTTTACTATAGGTATCACAAAAAGTTCCATTACCTTACAGATGTGAAACTCAAGGACGTAACCGCTTCTGAGTACAACAACTGTCACTGATACAATTCCGAAACCTGATAACCATTGTGATGATTTCCAGTTAATAATTTATCTCTCAAGAACACCGGATATGAAACATACGAAGTATCTCTGCGGTGTGACCAAGTTTTCTCTCTCAATCTGTAGTAATTGTGTGACCTTTGATAAAGAGTACTAAACGATTAAGTATTTACACATTAGTACATGGTATCAACCCAACTTACGTATTCGTAGCGTATAGAGCCTGCGTGGTGTTTCTTGCCATGCCCGAAACAAACGCTTTGTCAGTTTATAAAAAATGCTGACAGTAGACTGATATGACAGTATATAACTTCCTATAGGTGCCATATACGACTGTCCTGTATCGTATATTGATGTTCATGACAAGCCCTACACATTATTTATGTAATGACAAAAGTAATGTTGTGGCTTAAACCAATTTAACTCTTATCCGTGAAGATGGTCCGTGACTGAAACCGGTCGATATGCGGGTTTAAAATAAATGCAGCCGATGGTCAAACATGCATTTTATACATTGCTTGTCAGCTGTTGATAGTCACCTTCCAAAACTGCTTAGTCTGGTTTGTCGCATAATAATCCCTTCTTGCTAATGAATGATTCCTTCGCTATAGCAGTGCGAGTTTTTCTCTTTTGATGACATCTCAAGTCTACACTGATCCTACTTCCAAGATATTTAAATGCTCTTACTTACAAGGGAACCTCCCCATCGCACCTCCCTCAGATTTAGTTATAAGTTGCCACAGTGGATAGGCCTTGAAAAACTGAACACAGATCAATCGAGAAAACAGGAAGAAGTTGTGTGGAACTATGAAAAAAATAAGCAAAATATACAAACTGAGTAGTCCATGCACAAGATATGCAACATCAAGGAGAACATAAGATTAGGAGCGCCGTGGTCCCGTGGTTAGCGTGAGAAGCTGTAGAACGAGAGGTCTTTGGTTCAAGTCTTCCCTCGTGTGAAAAGTTTAATTTTTTTTAAGACAATTATTATCTGTCCGTCCGTCCGTCCGATGCGATCACTTTTTTGGGAGTGATTATCACATCCACAAGAAAACCTAAATACGGCAAGGTAGAAGAATCTTTTTAACCATTCGCCTAGTGTACAAGTTAGGTGGGTCGACAACTTATTCCTGTCATGTGACGCACATGCCATCACCAGTGTCGTATAGAATATATCAGACGTGTTTTCCTGTGAAGGAATCGGTTGACCTATGACCTTGCGATCAAATGTTTTCGGTTCCCATTGGAGACGCACGTCCTTTCGTCTACTAATCGCACGGTTTTCCGGTGCGGTCGCAAAACACAGACATTAAACTTATTACAGTGAACAGAGACGTCAATGAACGAACGGACAGATCATAGCTTTGCGAAAATAAAAAAAAATAAAAAATTTTTCATTCGAGGGAAGACTTGAACCAAGGTCCTCTTGTTCTGCAGCTGCTCACGCTAACCAGGGGGTCCACGGCGCGTCTGAGCTTACAGTTACCTTGATGTTGCCTATCTTGCGCATGGACTACTCGGTTTGTATATTTTGCTTATTTTTTTCATAGTTCCACACAACTTTTTCCTGTTTTCTCGATTTATCTGTGTTCAGTTTTTCAAGGCCTATCCACTGTGCCAACTTATAACTAAATCTGAGGGGGGTGCGATAGGGATGTTCCCTTGTTAACTAGTGATAACTTTTCCCATTTTCACATTTACCAGTCACCTTCCCGTGACGATCACCACACTCTGCTTCTGGTGTATTGATATTTATCCGACAATCGACACAAGCTTGATTCAGATCTATTAGCAATTCATTTACAGTTCATTCACTTTCTGCCACTAATACCATCTCATCAGCAAATATTATACATTCTATTCTCCTCCCACGAAAACTCACTCCTCTTTTTTCCATCTAAGCCTTTATCAATAATCTCTTGTAAGCTTAGCAACAAAGGGGAGAGGCGACAACCTTGTCTAACGCCCCTTACAATGCTCCGATATTCCGACTCAGTCAGAAGGTGACTGCAAGACTTTCAGTCAAAATATTAGTGAGAAAAATCAACTGCCATTAACTGCAGGCACTAAATTTCATTGATTAATTCAAGCTTCTTTAGCGAACTATAGCTCAGTAAATTTAAGCTGCTTTTAGGCACAATTCTCTCATAATGTTTAAGAACATCGCCCAAACAATGACAGAACGCTTAAGTAGGTTTTGATTTAAGTCTTGCATTGCGTAAAACGTATCCATCTCGGTGGTGTCCAGGCAATCTGTCAGGTGTAGGACCTGAGTGGTATCGGCCATCTCCAATACCGGAACGATACGCATCGTATGTGGTAGGGGGGAGGGGGGAGGGGGGAGGGGGGAGGGGGGAGGGGGAGGAGGCACATGTTGCCAAGGCTGTTTTGACTACGGTGCGGACGTTTCGCTACTAAGTCCTTACACATCCCTCATACAGTCCAGCTCTCTACCCATTTGATTTCCATATGTTTGGAGCCCTGAAGAAAGTCATTCGCAGCCGTCGATTTGTTTCGGACGAAGATGCGCACTCCTGGGTACAATCATGGTTCGGCAGGCAACAGCAGTCATTTTTCCACTAACCACTTGAGATACTAGAAGGTATCAGATAGATTAAATAATGATAAGACAGAGATTTAGAAACCAGGTTTTAAATTGTAAGACATTTCCAGGGGCAGATGTGTACTCTGACCACAATCTATTGGTTATGAACTGTAGATTAAAACTGAAGAAACGGCAAAAAGGTGGGAATTTAAGGAGATGGGACCTGGATAAACTGACTAAACCAGAGGTTGTACAGAGATTCAGGGGGAGCGTAAGGGAACAATTGACAGGAATGGGGGAAAGAAATACAGTAGAAGAAGAATGGGTAGCTTTGAGAGATGAAGTAGTGAAGGCAGCAGAGGATCTAGTAGGTAAAAAGACGAGGGCTAGTAGAAATCCTTGGGTAACAGAAGAAATATTGAATTTAATTGATGAAAGGAGAAAATATAAAAACGCAGTAAATGAAGCAGGCAAAAAGGAATACAAACGTCGCAAAAATGAGATCGACAGGAAGTGGTTGGTTGGTTTGGGGAAGGAGACCAGACAGCGTGGTCATCCGTCTCATCGGATTAGGGAAGGATGGGGAAGTAAGTCGGCCGTGCCCTTTCAGAGGAACCATCCCAGCATTGGCCGGGAGTGATTTAGGGAAATCACGGTAAACCTAAATCAGGATGGCCGGACGCGGGATTGAGCCGTCGTCGTCCCGAATGCGAGTCCAGTGTCTAACCACTGCGCAACCTCGCTCGGTGACAGGAAGTGCTAAATGACTAAGTAGGGATGGCTAGAGGACAAATGTAAGGATGTAGAGGCTTATCTCACTAGGCGTGAGATAGATACTGCCTACAGGAAAATTAAAGAGACCTCAGGAGAAAAGAGAACCAATTGTATGAATATCAAGAGCTCAGATGGAAACCCAGTTCTAAGCAAAGAAGGGAAATCAGAAAGGTGAAAGGAGTATTGAGGACTATATTATAGAAATGGAAGAGGATGTAGATGAAGATGAAATGGGAGACATGATACTGCGTAAAGAATTTGACACGGCACTGAAAGACCTAAGTCGAAACAAGGCCCCGGGAGTAGACAACATTCAATTAGAACTTCTGACAGCCTTGGGAGAGCCAGTCCTGACAAAACTCTACCATCTGGTGAGCAAAATGTATGAGACAGGCGAAATACCCTCAGACTTCAAGAAGAATATAATAATTCCAATCCCAAAGAAACCAGGTGTCGACAGATGTGAAAATTTCCGAACTATCAGTTCAATAAGTCACAACTGCAAACTACTAACGCGAATTCTTTACAGACGAATGGAAAAACAGTTAGAAGCCGACCTCGGGGAAAATCAGTTTGGATTCCGTAGAAATGTTGGAACACGTGAGGCAATACTGACCCTACGGCTTATCTTAGAAGCTAGATTAAGAAAAGGTAAACCTACATTTCTAGCATTTGTAGACTTAGAGAAAGCTTTCGACAATGTTGACTGGAATACTCTCTTTTAAATTCTAAAGGTGGCAGGGGTAAAATACAGGGAGCGAAAGGCTATATACAATTTGTACAGAAACCAGATGGCAGTTACAGTAGTCGAGCGACATGAAAGGGAAGCAGTGGTTGGGAAGGGAGTGAGGCAGGGTTGTAGCCTATCCTCGATGATATACAATCTGAATATTGAGCAAGCAGTAAAGGAAACAAAAGAAAAAATTGGAATAGGTATTAAAATCCATGGAGAAGAAATAAAAACTTTAAGATTAGCCGATGACATTGTAATTCTGTCAGAGACAGCAAAGGACTTGGAAGAGCAATTGAACGGAATGGATAGTGTCTTGAAAGGAGGATGTAAGATGAACACCAACAGAAGTAAAACGAGAGTAATGGAATGTAGTCGAATTAAGTTGGGTGACGCTGAGGGGATTACATTAGGAAATGAGACACTTAAAGTAGTAAAGGAGTTTTGCTATTTGGAGAGCAAAATAACTGATGATGGTCGAAGTAGAGAGGATATAAAATGTAGACTGGCAATGGCAAAGAAAACGTTTCTGAAGAAGAAAAATTTGTTAACATCGAGTATATATTTAAGTGTCACGAAGTCTTTTCTGAAAGTATTTGTATGGAGTGTAGCCATGTATGGAAGTGAAACATGGACGATAAATAGTTTGGACAAGAAGAGAATAGAAGCTTTCGAAATGTGGTGCTACAGAAGAATGCTGAAGATTAGATGGGTAGATCACATAACTAATGATGAGGAATTGAATAGAATTGGGGAGAAGCGGAGTTTGTGGCACAACTTGACTAGAAGAAGGGATCCGTTGGTAGGATAATTTTTGATGCATCAAGGGATCACCAAGTTAGGATAGGAGGGCAGCGTGGAGGGTAAAAATCGTAGAGGGAGACCAAGAGATGAATACACTAAGCAGATTCAGAAGGATGTAGGCTGCAGTACGTACTGAGAAGGAAGCAGCTTGCACAGGATACAGCAGCGTGGAGAGCTTCATCAAACCAGTCTCAGGACTGAATACCACAACCACAACATTGACCGTCTTGTCTCACAATGGGATAAATTTATTAACAGTTATGGCAATTACTTTAGAATGCATTTGACTGTCCTTTATAAATTAAATACTTCGTACTCGCGGTGATAATCGCCTCTCCATCAGAGAGCGTATTATGGAATTATGGCAGGAGAGGTGGGACTGTTCTGACACCTGAAGACGGACGTACTGCTTCTTCCCAAATATCAGGGAGACACTCCACGTTGAACCACTTGCTGATCTTGTTCACAGTCTGATAGGACATGGCCCATACACAGATTATTTGTATAGAATTAAAGGAGAAAATAGAGAGAGAGCAATGCACCTGTGATTTCGAAGCCATGACCACGCCTTATTGAAGTATCCAGTTTAAGAGCGCTTGATGGTAGTACAGCTATTGCAGCTTCAGGTCTTCCTGTCTGCGAGGGAATAAGAGATAAGGGGAAATTTTAATTCATGAATGAAACTGCTTCAGTCTCCTCACAGACTACGTAAGGAGATCACTAATGCATGTCCAGTTCATAAAGGATGTGACGTACCCTAGAGGAGCGGAATGATTCTATATCTGGATAGGAATAAAGAGAAACGGATTTAGTAAACCGGGAGTTCGTCTTCGTTTCCGAAGCCGAGTAATTACCGGTTGAAAAGCCAAGTTTGAAAGAGAGACTGATCTCCAGTACCTCATAGGTTTTAAAACGGGAAATACTTCAGCACATCGTGAACTTTCTTGTGCGCCAACAAGATTCCTGAAGCTAGCGCAAAACTGAACCTGGACGTAAAGTACCCTAGACACTCACATCTCATGAGATCACTAGGCCTCTGTCACTCTATTTGACGATTCCTCCACATATTTGTTCAACAATGACAATTTTATTTCTTTTTTCTACTTATCCTCTTTTCATTTCCTCCCTCAAACTTTCAATTATTATTAGTTTTCTTTTATTATTATTAGACTTTTCTTTAGTAGTATTTGCTGCGGTTAAGTTTTAATGGACCGATTCAATTGATAAGCTAATAATAACTAACTTATAATTAGTTCTTGGAGGAAACAAAGACAGAGCGGCGTACACTGGCGAAACAGTCGTCTGCCGACAGGGAAAGAGCTCACTAGTATTTACTATATAATACGTGCTTTAAGAAATACCAATAAAATGTGAATGTTTTTGTACAACTTGTTCCAAAACTGTAAAGTAAGGGAACAATACATTTTGCTTTCTAGGTGACTGACCATCAATAAAAATTAATAAAAAGGCTAGTTCGTCAGTAGCATAGTTGCTACAAAACGTTTTTAGTCGAATGAAAACATGATAATAACCGTAGATGCATATTTTACAGGCGTGCGACCAGACATCACGATATCGTCCAAGTAGTTGAACAAAAATACACAGCTGCAGTTAATTGCTCCAGTTAGAGTTGAAATCTGGCTGGTGCAAAAGCGCTGCTGAATGGCAATCTCAGAAAGATGAAAAACCGCAGGTGGGTGTTAGTTACAAATACATGCTGCGACTGTTCATCCAGTGGTATACCAAGTAAGAATTGCGCAAATCAATTTTTGAAAAGAAACGACCAGAGTCTAACGTGTACATGAGTTCTTCCGGGCATGACAATGGATATGAATCAACGATACTCTGAGGGTTCACTGTAGCTTTGACATCGGCGCACGACCTAAGTTTGGCGGAAGGCTTCCTCAGAATTAGAAGAGGGACGCCCACTGGCTGGTTGCGACAGGTGCTATAACACCGTTGTGCCATTGTGCCGCCATGCAGGAGGTTCCTGAGCCACCTGGTCACGAAAATCATGTCAAACAGGCCGAGCTCTAGAAAAGTGCGGCAGCATATTGTCCTTCATGACACGATTGGTGAAGTTGTTACCTTTGCCCAGAACTTCCGAAAACAAATCAGAAAATTCTTCACACAAGTTTGCAACACTGTCTTAAGGTTAAAAAGAAGCAACTAAGTATATTGTCAGGGATACGTAACCTAAACAAATTAAACTGCGTCATCCAGTCCAAAAATATTTTCATTGGTCTGTGAATAAACCACTGTAAAAGTTACTGTCTTTGTTGGGTTTTGAAAAGCGGCTGGAAGGCTAGAAGTACCTAAACCAGGAATGTCTCTGTCAGTATATTCAGAAAGCGAAGTATGCAATTTGCCTAGCTGGGGCCGGCCGAGCAGTTCATAGTTGCAGCAATTAAGCACGGTAACGGTGGTACGCGTGTCCAGTTGGAAGCGAACGGTCTGTCCAGCAGTGACAAGTGTAAAAATACACTCCTGGAAATGGAAAAAAGAACACATTGACACCGGTGTGTCAGACCCACCATACTTGCTCCGGACAGTGCGAGAGGGCTGTACAAGCAATGATCACACGCACGGCACAGCGGACACACCAGGAACCGCGGTGTTGGCCGTCGAATGGCGCTAGCTGCGCAGCATTTGTGCACCGCCGCCGTCAGTGTCAGCCAGTTTGCCGTGGCATACGGAGCTCCATCGCAGTCTTTAACACTGGTAGCATGCCGCGACAGCGTGGACGTGAACCGTATGTGCAGTTGACGGACTTTGAGCGAGGGCGTATAGTGGGCATGCGGGAGGCTGGGTGGACGTACCGCCGAATTGCTCAACACGTGGGGCGTGAGGTCTCCACAGTACATCGATGTTGTCGCCAGTGGCCGGCGGAAGGTGCACGTGCCCGTCGACCTGGGACCGGACCGCAGCGACGCACGGATGCACGCCAAGACCGTAGGATCCTACGCAGTGCCGTACGGGACCGCACCGCCACTTCCCAGCAAATTAGGGACACTGTTGCTGCTGGGGTATCGGCGAGGACCATTCGCAACCGTCTCCATGAAGCTGGACTACGGTCCCGCACACCGTTAGGCCGTCTTCCGCTCACGCCCCAACATCGTGCAGCCCGCCTCCAGTGGTGTCGCAACAGGCGTGAATGGAGGGACGAATGGAGACGTGTCGTCTTCAGCGATGAGAGTCGCTTCTGCCTTGGTGCCAATGATGGTCGTATGCGTGTTTGGCGCCGTGCAGGTGAGCGCCACAATCAGGACTGCATACGACCGAGGCACACAGGGCCAACACCCGGCATCATGGTGTGGGGAGCGATCTCCTACACTGGCCGTACACCACTGGTGATCGTCGAGGGGACACTGAATAGTGCACGGTACATCCAAACCGTCATCGAACCCATCGTTCTACCATTCCTAGACCGGCAAGGGAACTTGCTGTTCCAACAGGACAATGCACGTCCGCATGTATCCCGTGCCACCCAACGTGCTCTAGAAGGTGTAAGTCAACTACCCTGGCCAGCAAGATCTCCGGATCTGTCCCCCATTGAGCATGTTTGGGACTGGATGAAGCGTCGTCTCACGCGGTCTGCACGTCCAGCACGAACGCTGGTCCAACTGAGGCGCCAGGTGGAAATGGCATGGCAAGCCGTTCCACAGGACTACATCCAGCATCTCTACGATCGTCTCCATGGGAGAATAGCAGCCTGCATTGCTGCGAAAGGTGGATATACACTGTACTAGTGCCGACGTTGTGCATGCTCTGTTGCCTGTGTCTATGTGCCTGTGGTTCTGTCAGTGTGATCATGTGATGTATCTGACCCCAGGAATGTGTCAATAAAGTTTCCCCTTCCTGGGACAATGAATTCACGGTGTTCTTATTTCAATTTCTAGGAGTGTAGTTTGTTGGCCTGACGTCACACTAAAGAAGAAATTTGTGATTTCTTCACCTTAGGGGCCACAGGCTGTTATTCTCTACTATCATCAGTGAGTAACGAAGAGATCACAACAATCTATGAATGAGACTGAGACTGGCGTGAGCGAACATCCGAAGAATATGCCCACGCTTGCCACAGAAAAAACGAGTCGCTTCCCGCGAGGGACAACGTTTTCGTTTATGTGCAGAAATACAGTGGCGGTAAGACTGTTCGCCACGAGCCTCGTGTCTCATCCTCTGTTTACGCCGCTATTTGTGCTATGCCCGAGCGGGCCTAGTCTATGATGACATTTGGTTTGGGAGGGCGCTCAACTGCGCCGTTATCAGAACCCGAACAAATTCCCAATCTGTACGCAGTCCAGTCTCGCCACTTTCACGAATGGTTATTAAATGATGAGGACAACACAAACACCCAACCCCCGGCGGAAAAAATCCCGACCGGACCGGGAATCGAACCAGACACCCTGTCATCTAGAGGCAGCAACCCTAGCCCCCCCCCTTTCTTTTTCTTTTTAATTGATCTCATTTTCTTCGCTTTTTTTCGTTGTATCTGCTCGGGGTGGACGTCGCAAGACACCCGTTTCAGTTCGTTGTTGATCCATTAACTCAGTTTTTTTATTACAGAGGGGCCCCTAGCCCTCTGACCGAACACGCTGAGCTACCGTGACGGCGTCCCTACACCACGAACTGTTGACCCTAGTCGGTGATCTGCAAAACTTGCTGCAAAGAAGGGTCAGGGTATTTAACTACTACATGCTCGGGAGTCCTAGAATCGGCAACGTTTTATATGATAGCAACAAGTGTCATGCGTCACAGTGAAACTTTCCGCAATCACAATTAAAGGTGTGGACCTGGGTCACGCACGTTTTTAGAATCGATATTCATGATTTTTTCAATAAAATAAGGCAGAAATTACAAAACCGACTCTATGCCTTTATCGTAAATCTTTAAGATCGTATTACGAATTTTTTGAAGCAAAAAACTGGCACCCAGAGGACTCTACACGACATCGACGGAGGCCTTCGCAGAGTGCGAGGGGTTTGTGGAATCCTTGAACGTCACAATTTCAACCTAGAACAAAATTTCAAAAGTTGCTTTGAAACACATGATAGTATCTAACATACTAAGTAGAGATATTTAAAAAATGATTTTTAACGAAAAGGCAGCACTCTCAAATAATAATCAATTTTTTGGAGAAAAATGTCGTGCACCGAAAACCAAAATTAAAATATATATCAAAAATCCTACTTTCTACAATAGAAGAAGCGCCGAGTCACAAGTTACAAACATGTAAAATGTAATTGCATGTATATTTCATGAGATATAGCTCCTGCCAACTTGAAAAATGTTTTGAAAAAAGAAGAGTAAAAGTTTGAACTCGTATTTTATAGTACTGAAATTGAGCAAACCTTTAATCGGCACCGTTCAGTTATCCTTTTTCTCGCTGATGTCGAAACATTTTTATTTTGACGAAGCTATATCGATTAACTGGCTTCCGCTTACCAATCGAAGTGTTTTTTGCGCTATTAGGATTACTTTTCGAACCATTTCTATTGATATAAGTACGTTGGTTGCAAATTTTCAAGCACCCACGTTTTCCTTCGAGTAGAAAGCAAGCGAAACAACTAGTTAAGCAGACGTGAGACAAGCACGTGCTTTCAGACGGTTTACAATAAATGAAACATGGTTCAAAGAAAAATGGCATTGACCACAATATTTTAGTTGATAGTAATGCCCTCTGTGATATTATCCGAAATTACAGAACCCCTATTTCGTCTAAAACTATTATAGTACCACATCGGTTGCATTCGAGAGCTCGGATGTGGCAGACTCCCATGCAGTAAATAGTGGATTTAAAATATTTTAACATTTATGGCACACTGTAAACGAATGAATATGAAAAAAGGCTCTCTAAGTAACATTTTAAACAACTAAAAATGAGGCTAAAAATAGTTTCTACCCTGGCATTCCTGCTTAAATCTGCATTTTCTCGTCAGTCCTTGCAAGTCTGTCACCCAGTGTCTATAGGACTGTCCTAGCTGTTTCTGCAATCGGAATTCGTATAGGGATCAGCCACCTCATGAACTCGATCACCCAACTATTTGTCGAATGGCTGCACTAATTCCTCGTAGCCTACACTTTCAGGACGAAGAGTAAGTGAAATTTGTAGCAGAGACGGTAAATGGACACTCTGCCGTGGACAAAAAATGATCATGTTTAACAGTACCTTGCACATGTCGCGCCGCGAAATGAGTTTTCAACTGTGCGAGATACTCGGACCGATCTTCTTTCGTCCTGTCGAACTCCCGAAATAGCGGTGCAGATGACTGTTATACTGGCTGCTGAGCTGTCAGTGCTGCTAGCAAAAACTTCGGTACCATCTGTGTCGCAAGGAAATTATTCATTGTGTCCATTAATAGGGTCACTTGTTGCTTCTGAAACTGAATTTACTGCGGTAGATCAAACACCGACTGAGGAGGGGCGCAGCTATGATAGTCTAAGCGAAACAAGAAAACTGAAACAAGCAAAGAAAAGGCAAATAAGAGCGCACGTAAGTGAGGCTAGGTGCCGCAAAGCAAAGGTGGCCCAGGAACCAGCAAATAAATACAAGATAGGTACGACAGGAAACGATAAGTAATGCACCGATAATCGAGGAGCACAGCCGAAGTCAAGTCGAAGTATCGCCGTTGCCAGTTGTTGTATCCACACGTGGGTCACTAACGTGGGAAATTAGCAGAGCAGCGTACTGTCGCTGTCAGGGATCGGCACAAAGGCAAATAATTAATCTGCACCAATTTTTGGTAAACATTTCTTTACTTAACTTTGAGTCAATCCTGAAGTACACTCTAACAATCTGATATCATAGTTGAGTGTTCAGGCAAATAATTAATCTGCACCAGTTTTTGGTAAACATATCATTACTTAACTTTGAGTCAGTCCTGAAGTACAATCGTGTTCACAGCTACATACGGTACATCAGCACTAAACACACGGTAGCAGAGGGAGGACGCGATGTAATCTGTTCTCCAGTCCACGATCTACAGAACTTTTAAATAACGATTCGAGCACTTTAGAAAATAGTAGCATACTGTGATTAATCTGAGAGATAATGCAAACATTTTCCTCAGGTGCACACGCAAGTATTGAACAGATAAAGCAAGGTTAGTCTCATATCATATAAGAGTCACACCAAAAGTTTCCTTTCGAAGGCTGTACAGTTAAGAATTTGTATGCCAGTCAGGCAATACCGCCGTGAGGACTGAAGAAATCATCCACCGACACCGACACACCAGGTTGACGATAGCCGTTTGGTAAAAATACCGTGTCCGCTGGGTTAAGAAGTCCGTAACTGCCTGCTGCACATTCTCATTCTACATGAATCTTCGACCGTTCGAGGTATTTTTTAAGAGACCGAGGGCGTGATAAGCGAATGGGGAGAGTAGGAGTGTAGGGCGGTTCCTCCCACTCGAGTTGGCGTAATGGATGAGGCAAGCCTCCCAGACTGACCAGCGTCTTTGGTCGATTCGTGACCAGCATCGAACTTGGTGCACCACTCAACAACTGTGCTTTTCGACAGGCATGCTGCACCGTACAAATTCTTCATTCTCCAACAAAAGTCTACTGGTGTTCGTCCTTCGACAGACAAAAAACAATAACAGCATGCTGGTGCTATTTGGACGCGTTTGGTAATAACGTAGCCGTAGTTCACGTTTCCGTATTAACCACACACACGTTGGAAATTCACGAGTACCATGCTAATCACTTGCTTACATGTTGGCGCTTGTATACCCACATCGGAGTCGCGCTTTTGCTTATACGCTGGAGAAACATACTCAAACTGAAATTTTTTGATAGGCCCTTATATGCAAACTGCGTTTCTCTCTGAATTCTGTTCAACAAGCTATGAGCGTAAAGGTAACAGCTGGTTTGTTATTCTAGCTAGCATGTAAACAACTGAAACAGATATACTGAAAAAAAGTTAGCATTTAGTAGTCGTTGAGAATGGGATCTTCAATATGCATCGTGTCGGTCATTTGAAAAGAAGTGAACATATAGGAACTGCAAATTCTGATTTAGTCTAAAAGTAAAAGAAGCGGCACGGTCAACGGCATCTGTAAAATTATCCGATAAAAGGGGTAGCTCCTAATAACGCCAAACTTCATAAAGTTCTTACCTCGCAAGTGTAATTTACACTGTTATTGCTTTTGGTTTTCTACGTCAATTTGAACAGCGGCTCTGCTCTCAAAATGCAAACTGAAACTGCAGTAGAAGTTCGGACTCGTGGTACAAATACAGTGTTGCCACAAATCGATCTAAAATTAATTAACTCTCGCTGCAGGCACCAGGACGACTTCCGCCTGGCGAAAATTAATACAGAGTGACGAAACAGGATGAAATTCGCTCCATGGATTCTCAGTTCAAGTTTCACGTTCACAGACCATCCAACACCCTTTACAAGTGCATTCCTTTCTGTTGGCGTGCTATTGCTTACCCCAACAACTTCTGACTCTTTGGTTTTACAATATTGTGAATAACCGTTTATACAGTTGTCTCCATGGCATTCCGGAAACATACATGAGTAAAAAAAAATAGCTATAAAAATTATATAAGGTCATTTTGTAGTTTTCAGCAGTAATGCGTAATGGTCAAACGGTAAACTATAAGCAGTTCCTTGTGTGTCAACCTGTACACTATTTCAGTATTATAACTACCAGGAGACTCACAAAAATGAATCCCTTCTGTTAAAAGTAGTAAACATACTGGTTTAGGATTTTATCGTAACAGTAGTAAACATACTGGTTTACGATTTTATCTTCTTATGGAGTGTATCTACGAACGCCATGACCGTTTTTTATCTTATATTTTCATTGATTCTTTCATCGGCTATGTCAATAAGATTAATACTCATTTTATACAGGGTTAGGTACCTAGGACAGGTCACCACAAATATATCCAGAATGATTAAATATATCGAGGTGTGGTTTTCGCCATGTTATAACGGACAATAAGGCGTATTTCCTGGAGTTAGCAAGTAATTTTTATCGTTATAATCTCCGGATTACGGCATTGACTTTGTTTTTTTTTCTGATAGACCTATACACTTTCTTCTGTGGCATTTGAAAGAAACTTCTAATAGAACTTCAACGACATAACATGTACGGGACTTGACAAATTAGTGTCGAGATAACGGCACTGTCCCACCATTAGGAGCCGGCCGCGGTGGTCTAGCGGTTCTAGGCGCTCAGTCAGGAACCGCGCGACTGCTACGGTCGCAGGTTCGAATCCTGCCTCGGGCATGGATGTGTGTGATGTCCTTAGGTTAGTTAGGTTTAAGTAGTTCTAAGTTCTAGGGGACTTATTACCACAAATGTTGAGTCCCATAGCGCTCAGAGCCAGAGAGCCACCATTAGGAAATGAGCTTCTACAAACGTCTACTCCAGGGCTTAACAACTGGCCGGTTTCGAGCGCGAGTACTCGCGTCTGCTCAGGCACGTGCTCGCGAGCAGATGCAAGGTCGCGGAGTAGGGAGGGAGGGGAGGGAGGGGAAATGCGCGCGCACGTTTGAATGTGATCTCGCGTTCTTAGCAGATTTAACTAGCCATCTGAATGCTTTGAACATTTTACTACAAGGTAAAGATCTGCTAATTACTCATTTCATAGATCGAATACGAGCTTTTAAAATGAAATTGACACTTTGGGTTAGTCAGCTGGAAACAGGAAACCTAGCTCATTTTCCTAAATTATCATCCATGCAAGATGTTCACAAAGACTGTGAACGTTATTCACATAGTTTAGTTGATCAGCGCTTTGAAGATCTGACAGCACTAGACAGTGATTTTGATCTGTTCTCTCCATATTCAGCGAATATTTAAGAGATTCGTCCTGAGCTGCAGCAAGAAATTATTGACCTGCAGTGTGACAGAGAATACAGAGACAAATTTCAGAACAAGAAAAACATTTTGGAATTCTACAGACACTTCCCTCAGGATAGATTTCCTCGTTTGCACAAACTGGCGGCTACAATAATATCAATGTTCGGTTCCACGTATGTTTGTGAACAACTGTTCTCTGCAATGAAATGTAACAAGACGCACCTGAGAAACGCATTGTCTGATCGAAATTTAAACTGCACTCTGCACCTAAAATGCACAAGAACAATTACTCCGAACATAGACGCACTTGTAAAGGGCAAAAAGTACAAGATAACGGAGAATCCCACACTTCAGTGACACCTTTTATTGTGTAACAGTTCACAAATTAATGCGAATGTAGAGGCATACACTAAGCTAATAAAATTATGTGGCATGTGTACATTCTTATTTATTTGTTTCATTTGTCGCAGTAATAATTCGTGAGTGATATCCCTGCAGGTGGCCGCGGATTTACATTGACTGGCGACAGCTGTTGTGTGCCCCACGTGACTTTCCCCACTCTCCGCTCTGGTCCGGTAGTGGGGGTAGCGTGCTCGCGCTGCTCCATGCTCGCGCCGCGAGCACGTATGTTGTGAAGCCCTGATCTACTCTGTTATACTGTATGTAACTACGCACTTAACTCAGGTACGGTCGTGTGTTTAAAAGCTCAAGGTAACACCAAGTGTTGACCTCGAGCTGTGCTACGTGCTATAAAGTGATTCTGGAGAAAATATTGCACTTTGTATTTCATGTGGAGTGGAGTTAACGGCAGCACAGGTCTGTGTTATAAGGCATTTAATGCCCTCGAGAGTTGTCGGTATTTCCTAACAGACCTCTTGTTTTTAATTTTCTCTGTAGATAAAAGTATAGAAGTGTTACATTTGGTGTGTGTGCAGACCATTTTTCGTTTCCAGAATGACCGACCATTCCAGTGCTCCATAAATCGTCTCTTAAGAGGGCCTGTCATTATATGTGTTGAATGGAAGGGACATTCGTCACATTGGTACCACACTCATTGCCTTATTTCTAGGGGATGTCTTCCAATAACTGCGGCAGCAGCATGTCTTGGGAACTCGAGATACTTTAATGTATTTAGATTCCCATCAATAAAACAGGGACCAATGATGTGGGTCCTGAAAAGGACGCACCAAACGTTGATAGAACAAGAACGTTGTTCTTATCCACTTCTTTGAGTAAGCATAAATTTTCATCTCCATATTGCGAAAATTGACTTGTCCATGGTTTGAAAACGATGCTCCTTCCTCAAACAGAACTTTGCATAGATATGATGCATCACTTTGAACTTTTAATACATAACATTCAGAGAACCGTAACCAATTTTGGAAATTACTGCCATGCAGCTGTAGATGCCCCGAAACGTGTAGAGGATGAAGTGTGAAGGAATGTAGTGTTCGCAGAACATTCGCTTGGTTGATTCCACTCGTGTTCCGAGATGTCTCTTAGTGACATTGTCATTGTGTGTTGTTGCTGCTAAAATGTTAGTTTCATTTCTTTCATCAGTTGCTCTTCTTTTTAGACTGTTGTATAAATAGTGAATGTCTCAATAGATTTACGGACAAGTTGTCTGATTGCTACAGTAGCAGAACACAGACTAATGGGCTTCAAGTGCACACAAGAACCATATCTGCGTTACGTGTTTGTTTACATCTGGCATAATGAGGCAGACGCTTGAGGAGCTTATTCCCCTGACGGCGAAACGACGCTGTTATCTTGAAACAAGTTGATCAAGTCCTATCCATCTTATATTGCTGATGTTATCTTAGAAGCTTATTTCAAATACTGCAGAAAAAGCATGTAGCTAAAAAAAACTTCTGCGCCATAGTTCGGTGACTATAAACGACACAATTTACATTCTGACGTCAGGAAATTCATCATTTTGTCCACTATAAATTGGTGAAAGCGGTACCACGATACATTTATCTAGTCTGGATATATTTGAGATGGTCTGACCTCACTGCCGCACCCTCTATATGATGCATTTGGTATTTTTCAGAAAAAACTATTACCCGCATCGCTAATTAAAAAGTTCCTCAGCATCATAATTATAGCACATCTCTAACACTAATGCGTTTCAAGTATTTGTATCATACAATTTACTCACTCGTAATTAGCGACCTAACAACAGTTAATTACACAAAATCTTTGTACTTAATTATGTAGTACCTTATCCTATTTTGTTATGAAATGTAGCTATAAAGGTGTGTTTCGTCAGGTTTTCCCGGCGTGCTTCTAGGACAGCAACATTTTCCCTTCCGATATTTCGGCTGATAACTGTTCAGCGTCAAGTGTTTTCAATTCATTCACTGACTCACTGTGTACGGTTATCAGCCGAATTTTGGGAGAAGAAATATTGCTATCCCAGATGCACGCCTGAAATATGATGGAATACGTATAAGGTTACATAGAATTATGAAGCACTCGACATTTATTTCATTGTTTTCCTTGAGGTCTTGAATGGAGGGTACGTGAAAGAACAGTAAGTCCTCTCGTAGGCCATATGTACAGATTTACTAGTTTTATCGCCGATTTGCAACTACAGAAGTAAATTCAGTTTGAACTCGAGAAGAGATGTCACTTGCATGGGGATGGTGTCAAATATGTTAAGATCTTCTGTAGTTTCATGTAAATACCCTAAAACCAAATGTTCTAAGATGTTTTCAGTTTTAAAGTACGGTACTAAAATGGTCAGTATCACTTCCTCTAACTTTTAATTTCATATGACACAGACAGCTTTAAGAGTAAATGATACTATAACACTATCTTTTTCTTTATTTGAAAACTGATGAAAAATACATACAGAGCTCACCATATACTACTCAATTATGTAGTGTCAAGAAATTGTAGTGCAGAGCTTAGATCCTGCATTCTAAGATGCTGCTTGCATATCTTTATAATTTATCTATTAAAACAAGGAACACCATAGTACTTCTTCTGTCACAGCATGATTTGTGCCACTTGATTCCCTGTCTTTATCTTGGTTGATAATATAAGTGTCATTCATGTAAAAATAATTGTTTGGATAGTTGCTTCATTAATATGGCAGAAGTGTTTTATTTAGTAGCACACAATTTTATAAATCTTCATCTAATCAAAACAATAAGTTAGTATTTCACAAGGAGGCAGTTTTCAACAGGATTCCAATCGTCATTGTTCAATGACGAAACGATAATGACGAAACGATGTGAGCACCATGTTGGCTCTTTCGTTGAACATTTTACATCAAAGAAAGAACTTATCTTTGCAGATACGGAGCCCAATAATTTAACAAAAAATTAATTAACAGTGACAGAAGGCATCCACAACTCATTGGCCTGAACATCCAGTGACGGGAAAACACGAAAGAAGAATCTTTCCTTTGATGCAGTTTACTCTACCTTGAAGGCACATTTCAACTGGTGACCGTCTTTTCCAGCACCTTTATTGTAAAATATCGGGTGGCTATAAAAAATGCAGCTACTTACGGAAGTCCGGTGTAGGCTGTAATTATAGTATGGCAGCGAAATTTGACAGATATGCTAATGCGTTAACACGGAGCCGATTTACAATGAAAAGAATTTGTTTGAATTTTGGGCACCAGGTTCAAATCAGGCGCTATCGATGCAAGAGAGGCATATAGAAATGTTCCCATATGTAATGTATTAGGAACGGGCCATGGGTGGTAAATGACAAACAAGTGAGAAGGGCATAGTGTTGATTTTATTATTAACCGCTGCTTACACCATTTGTTCATTATGAGCACCAGAGACGTCTACGAAATGCTGCATCCTTGAAACGACGTGATCAGCAGCTGCTCGCAGCAATTCCGGTGCAATCTGAGCAACGTGTTCCTGTATACTGGCCTTCACATCAGGTGGATACAGAACATATACCCGGTAAATGCGTTCTCTTAGATAGCCCTAGAGTCAAAACTCACATATCAGGTAATTTCGCAGGCCATGCATCTGGAAAACTTCTGGAGATAATACACTCCTGGAAATGGAAAAAAGAACACATTGACACCGGTGTGTCAGACCCACCATACTTGCTCCGGACACTGCGAGAGGGCTGTACAAGCAATGATCACACGCACGGCACAGCGGACACACCAGGAACCGCGGTGTTGGCCGTCGAATGGCGCTAGCTGCGCAGCATTTGTGCACCGCCGCCGTCAGTGTCAGCCAGTTTGCTGTGGCATACGGAGCTCCAACGCAGTCTTTAACACTGGTAGCATGCCGCGACAGCGTGGACGTGAACCGTATGTGCAGTTGACGGACTTTGAGCGAGGGCGTATAGTGGGCATGCGGGAGGCCGGGTGGACGTACCGCCGAATTGCTCAACACGTGGGGCGTGAGGTCTCCACAGTACATCGATGTTGTCGCCAGTGGTCGGCGGAAGGTGCACGTGCCCGTCGACCTGGGACCGGACCGCAGCGACGCACGGATGCACGCCAAGACCGTAGGATCCTACGCAGTGCCGTAGGGGACCGCACCGCCACTTCCCAGCAAATTAGGGACACTGTTGCTCCTGGGGTATCGGCGAGGACCATTCGCAACCGTCTCCATGAAGCTGGGCTACGGTCCCGCACACCGTTAGGCCGTCTTCCGCTCACGCCCCAACATCGTGCAGCCCGCCTCCAGTGGTGTCGCGACAGGCGTGAATGGAGGGACGAATGGAGACGTGTCGTCTTCAGCGATGAGAGTCGCTTCTGCCTTGGTGCCAATGATGGTCGTATGCGTGTTTGGCGCCGTGCAGGTGAGCGCCACAATCAGGACTGCATACGGCCGAGGCACACAGGGCCAACACCCGGCATCATGGTGTGGGGAGCGATCTCCTACACTGGCCGTACACCACTGGTGATCGTCGAGGGGACACTGAATAGTGCACGGTACATCCAAACCGTCATCGAACCCATCGTTCTACCATTCCTAGACCGGCAAGGGAACTTGCTGTTCCAACAGGACAATGCACGTCCGAATGTATCCCGTGCCACCCAACGTGCTCTAGAAGGTGTAAGTCAACTACCCTGGCCAGCAAGATCTCCGGATCTGTCCCCCATTGAGCATGTTTGGGACTGGATGAAGCGTCGTCTCACGCGGTCTGCACGTCCAGCACGAACGCTGGTCCAACTGAGGCGCCAGGTGGAAATGGCATGGCAAGCCGTTCCACAGGACTACATCCAGCATCTCTACGATCGTCTCCATGGGAGAATAGCAGCCTGCATTGCTGCGGAAGGTGGATATACACTGTACTAGTGTCGACATTGTGCATGCTCTGTTGCCTGTGTCTATGTGCCTGTGGTTCTGTCAGTGTGATCATGTGATGTATCTGACCCCAGGAATGTGTCAATAAAGTTTCCCCTTCCTGGGACAATGAATTCACGGTGTTCTTATTTCAATTTCCAGGAGTGTATTTCCATGTGCTGTGATAAATTTTGGGACGGTTACTAAAGTGTTACCTGCAAATAACAGTGAAAAAGAATTTCATGTCGACAATGGCAATATGGTTAATCCGACAATGAAAGACGTAGGTACCGATTCCCTGAAGCAGATCCTCAGACGCGAATGCCTTGCCTTGAGAAACGTATGGATATTACGGCAACTATTCACTCTGTTAGCACAAGAAAAAAATGCTAAAGTCGATGCTACTTTTGAAGTTTACCACAAGAACAATTGTCTCAGTTAAATAATAATTTTTAAAGTATTTCTACCGAAATTTTGAGCTGAAAAGAAGTGTACAAAAACATTCCAGATGTAATTAAGGAAGTATCATCTGACGTCTAGTCACTTAAGACGGCACAGACTGAAACTGAACAGAAATACAGGAAATAAGTAAGAAAATCGATAAGCTAACTGCTAACTAAAATCAAGAGCTACAGGAAAGATATAACGCTTAGTAAAAGATATTTTCTGACAGTTTTATGAAGTGGATTAACTACAATGACAAGGGGATTACAGGAAGATATGACACTGAATTAAGAGTTGTAGTATAAATGGCTTGTGCGAATATACTGTCTGAATAGGATACAACTAAAATAAAAACCATTTTAATTGAGGACCTTCCTGAGAGGCGTGTTCAAGTAACCAAGCAAATCAATGATATATTAAAGAGTTGACAACCATTAATGGACTGATGACCTCAGCAGTTAAGTCCCATAATGCTCAGAGCTCAGCCAACAATTATTGGTAGTGTACATAGCACATGGCCTTTAATTAATAGGGCAGGTGACATGTTTACTGCCACAAGTTCTTATGATGGAATGCACGGTCACAGGTAGATCACTGTAGTCCATCTCCCGAGCATTCAGCTTGTGCTATGGTGGTGACACCTACCTTGTCTTCAATACTGATGGTGGAAAGCCTCCAGAAACACATGCAATTTCAATCTAGACAGGAAAACACACATCCAGTTGTATTTATAAAAAGGTGTTTTACCAAGACTTGGACTTATTATCAATTAATCCAATTTACCACGGTCAATATTCAGGGGGAACGAAAACTGCTGAAAAATGTATCACTTTCGCGCAGTTTGGCAAACTATTGGTCACCTTACATTCAGGAACGCCTTCGTAAGGAAGTTTTTAAACCTGAACAGTACAATAAGAAGCAGGATAGCTTGCAGAAATATTATGGGGGTATATGGCCCCCGTTGTCCCATGCAACTTTTGTCCCAGAAACTTTTCAGCTCCTATGGTACTTTCGGGGTTATTCTTGGTGTCAATAGTTAGTGACTCACCCTGGATATATACAGGATTTTAATTTTAACTGAATAAATTGAAATATCTCGAAAACTACATATCAGGTCCAAAAAGTTATAGTTCCTATTTGTATGTCTTGAGGGAGACATCCAATGATATACCACACTCGACCCCCATACCACCTTGTGCGTGTGTGGCGGGAGCAATTTTGAAATCTTCAACAACTCAGTTCTTTTATTGCAGATTAATTTTCTATGGCAAAATCTACATACGTTTCGTCTGAAGCATTTTCTTAGTATTGCCATAGATATCGCAGTAATCGGAGGAATAGATATGGGTACACAATCGTAATTTACGACATGTGGCTCAACGGCCCTTTAATATCAAATGGCACTTGGGACCCCACCACAATACTGCGAGGGTAGGATAGGCCAGTGCTCCGTAACTCCTAATTGGAAACCCTATCCGCAACGTTGACATATCAAACACGGGACTACTCGACGCGCGACCGTGGCAAACTAGGACGTATGGTAAGATGCAGTACACTGTGACAGGAGCTCATGTAATGTGCAGACATACAACAGATAGTGGCTCTAAACATCACAATTCATGCGCAGTGTTTCTTGCCTGTACAGCTACTTTCTGTATCATTTGGAGGACAGACGTGCGAGTGGCCGATGAATGTTGCAACCACAGAAGAAAAATATACTTATATGGATATGGTGTCTGTTCTTTCGGACATGTCCGAAAGAACTGACACCACTAATGACCTGCAGCCGTCTAGAACGAAATTAGAATTATATATTAATACCATTCGTTTTAGACGGCTGCAGGTCATCAATGGTGTCTGTTCTTTCGGACATGTGAGAATGTGGGACTCGCGGGAGGCGTGCACGAGATAGTCCTGCAGTCACGCTATCCTCTGTGCGCTCGGTGGCTCAAATGGATAGAGCGTCTACCATGCAAGCAGGAGATCCCGGGTTCGAGTCCCGGTCGCGGCGCACATTTTCACCTGTCCCCCCTTGATATATATCAACGCCCGTCAGCAGCCGAAGGTATTAAAATATAATTCTAACACAAGAAAAATGTGAAACGATCCTGATTTACGGAGAATGTAGGAAAAATATAAGGCTGCTGTTGCCTGTATGCCGAGCGTTTTCCAGAGAAAGTGTTTCTCCTAAGAGTCTTGAGGCGCTTTTTCTCTGGTGTTGCATGAGATATTTGCAACTTTGTATCCCCTATGTGTAGCTGGTGTCGTTGTACTAGAATATAGCCTTTTCTGCTGGTAACAATAGGACTGTATAAGTCAACGGCTGTTAGATGAATTTCCTAGGAATGATCGGATACAACTGAGCATAAAAGGAAGATGTTATTGTCTTGGCCTTCTGGCATAATTTGCACTTCATAAGAACAAGGCGAATGCGTTTCTCCATATTAAAGAAATAAGACGTTTGACGAGGAATGAAAAACCATTTGTAAGCTCCATAATGAGCGTAACTGAGATTTACGTACCATATAAGTTTGTTAACTAGATGTTCGGGAATACAGACAAGCCAGGTAGAACTTTCAGGTGTTAATCGTTTAAACCAGATGTTATTCCGAACGAGAAAATAGAGTCTGATAGAAGATTTGATTTTGTCGCGCCATTGTGTTTGATGTATTTCCAGATCGGATCCTTGTCTTGCACTTTAGCAATGTCGAACATCGCCGAAGAAATAAAGTTTTCGAAAGCTGGTTGTTGAATGTATAACACACTGAAATCGGCGTGACAAAATTCTGTTGAAGAACCAGGCGGAGTTCCACCAAGTGAGCGAGATAATGCATCAGCGACAATATTTTCAACACCAGAATTGTAGATGACCGTAAAGGGAAATTATTGTAAAATACATAGCCCAACGAAGTAAACGCTCATGAGAGAGTTTTGCTGACATTGCTGAAATTGCAACGCTCTTTGGTCAGTATAAATCTTGGTATGTCTTCCAAATAAGAAGTGACGGAATTTGGAAAAGGCCCACACGACTGCTAAACATTCAAGTTCTGTTATAGAATAGTTACGTTCAGCTGGAGACAAAACGCGGCTAGCAAAAGCAATACTTTTTTTAACAACAATGCCGACTTCTTCGATCTCTTGAAACAGACAGACGCCAATGGCCGTTTTAGAACTGTCTGTGGCCTAACAGAAGTGATGTGAAAGATAAAGCTTGTTTTAAATTGACAAAATCTTGCTTAGCTTGTTCGTTCCAGAACCAGTTGGAGTTTCTTCCGCTAAGTTGCCACAAGCGTGGAATATCGAGAGCCTTGTAGTACACAAAACGACGGAAAAAATTTACCAAACCGAGAAAACGTCTGACTTGTCGTTTGGAAGTGGGTGTGGTTATGTCACGGATAGCTTGCATCTTATCCGGGTCAGGTTCAATGCCAGAAACATGACTTGACCTAAAAATCTGATGGTAGATTTGCCGAATTCAGATTTTCTCAGGTTGACTGGAACACCGTGGTCAGAAAAGACTTGCAATAAAGAATTCAAGGTATCATTGTGCTCATCCCAGGTCTTTTCGCATATGAGAACATCATCGACAAAAGTGATGATCTTATTTCTCAAATGCTCTGGTAAAATAGAATTTAAACCTCTGATGAGTGCTGCCAACGAAAGTTTAATCCAAAAGGAAGTTCATGGAACTGATAGCATGATAACATGCCAAAACAGAGGAAGGCCGTATATTTACGGGAGTTAGGGTGCAATTCAATCTGCCAGAAACTATATTTTAAATCAAGGGAGGAGAAAACTGTGACGCCTTGAAATTTCTGAAGAATTTCTTCCAAAGTTTGCGGTCTATCGGTTTCCGGAATAATAATGTTGTTAATTTGTCTCGAATCGAGAACAAGCCTCAGTGAACCATCTTTCTTCTGCATTACATCTACATCTACATCCATACTCCGCAAGCCACCTGACGGTGTGTGGCGGAGGGTACCTTCAGTACCACTATCGGTTCTCCCTTCTATTCCAGTCTCGTATTGTTCGTGGAAAGAAGGATTGTCGGTATGCCTCTGTGTGGGCTCTAATCTCTCTGATTTTATCCTCATGGTTTCTTCGCGAGATATACGTAGGAGGGAGCAATATACTGCTTGACTCTTCGGTGAAGATATGTTCTCGAAACTTTGACAAAAGCCCGTACCGAGCTACTGAGCGTCTCTCCTGCAGAGTCTTCATCTGGAGTTTATCTATCATCTCCGTAACGCTTTCGCCATTACTAAATGATCCTGTAACGAAGCGCGCTGCTCTCCGTTGGATCTTCTCTATGTCTTGTATCAACCCTATCTGGTACGGATCCCACACTGCTGATTAGTATTCAAGCAGTGGGCGAACAAGCGTACTGTAACCTACTTCCTCTGTTTTCGGATTGCATTTCCTTAGGATTCTTCCAATGAATCTCAGTCTGGCATCTGCTTTACCGACAATCAACATTATATGACCATTCCATTTTAAATCACTCCTAATGCGTACTCCCAGATAATTTATGGTATTAACTGCTTCCAGTTGCTGACCTGCTATTTTGTAGCTAAATGATAAAGGATCTATCTTTCTGTGTATTCGCAGCACATTACACTTGCCTACATTGAGATTCAGTTGCCATTCCCTGCACCATGCGTCAATTCGCTGCAGATCCTCCTGCATTTCAGTACAATTTTCCATTGTTACAACCTCTCGATACACCACAGCATCATCTGCAAAAAGCCTCAGTGAACTTCCGATGTCATCCACCAGGTCATTTATGTATATTGTGAATAGCAACGGTCCTATGACACTCCCCTGCGGCACACCTGAAATTACTCTTACTTCGGAAGACTTCTCTCCATTGAGAATAACATGCTGCGTCCTGTTATCTAGGAACTCCTCAATCCAATCACAGAATTGGTCTGATAGTCCATATGCTCTTACTTTGTTCAATAAACGACTGTGGGGAACTGTATCGAACGCCTTGCGGAAGTCAAGAAACACGGCATCTACCTGTGAACCCGTGTCTATGGCCCTCTGAGTCTCGTGGACGAATAGCGCGAGCTGGGTTTCACATGACCGTCTTTTTCGAAACCCATGCTGATTCCTACAGAGTAGATTTCTAGTCTCCAGAAAAGTCATTATACTCGAACACAATACGTGTTCCAAAATTCTACAACTGATCGACGTTAGAGATATAGGTCTATAGTTCTGCACATCTGTTCGACGTCCCTTCTTGAAAACGGGGATGACCTGTGCCCTTTTCCAATCCTTTGGAACGCTACGCTCTTCTAGAGACCTACGGTACACCGCTGCAAGAAGGGGGGGCAAGTTCCTTCGCGTACTCTGTGTAAAATTGAACTGGTATCCCATCAGGTCCAGAGGCCTTTCCTCTTTTGAGCGATTTTAATTGTTTCTCTATCCCTCAGTCGTCTATTTCGATATCTACCATTTTGTCATCTGTGCGACAATCTAGAGAAGGAACTACAGTGCAATCTTCCTCTGTGAAACAACTTTGGAAAAAGACATTTAGTATTTCGGCCTTTAGTCTGTCGTCCTCTGTTTCAGTACCATTTTGGTCACAGAGTGTCTGGACATTTTGTTTTGATCCACCTACCGCTTTGACATAAGACCAAAATTTCTTAGGATTTTCTGCCAAGTCAGTACATAGAACTTTACTTTCGAATTCATTGAACGCCTCTCGCATAGCTCTCTTCACACTACATTTCGATTCGCGTAATTTTTGTTTGTCTGCAAGGCTTTGGCTATGTTTATGTTTGCTGTGAAGTTCCCTTTGCTTCCGCAGCAGTTTTCTAACTCGGTTGTTGAACCACGGTGGCTCTTTTCCATCTCTTACGATCTTGCTTGGCACATACTCATCTAACGCATATTGTACGATGGTTTTGAACTTTGTCCACTGATCCTCAACACTATCAGTACTTGAGACAAAACTTTTGTGTTGAGCCAACAGGTACTCTGATATAGTTAGCTATATGAAGCGGTCTGTTATAAGGGCTGGCTGGTGGCTCAATAATAACTTGTTGAAGCATGAAATTAATTTCTTCTTTAACTTTCTGACGATAAATAAAAGGAATGGTGTAGTGTAGTTCAAGAAAAGTATTGTGTGGCTTAATTTGAAATTCATAAAGAAAACCACGAATAGTGCCAGGTACTTTATCAAAAACGTGAGCATGAGTTTGTAAGATCTCCCGTAATTGTTGTTTATAGAAATCGGAGGTGGCTTTACAATTGTCAACTTTGTGCTCAATCGTGTCGAAGATTTCAGTCACAATGTCGTCATCGTTGTGCTCACAGTTCTGGTCAGCAGAATTAAAGTGTGTAGTGTACCAGTCGACATTTGTATTTGAAGAAAGAAAATGTAGGCGGTTGATATCTTGTTCCTGGCTAGACAGCCTCTGATCAAAATTTAAAGATATCATATTGTCATCGTATTGTAATGTAATACAAGAGTTGTTAAAGTCCAGCACTGCTTTATATCTGTTTAAGAAACCAATGCCCAGAATGACTTCAGTTGTTAATAATGGAACGATAAGACAGTTGGCGAAAGATGTGTGACCTTGAGCAGAAAATTGTAAATGAGTGTGAGATCTGACTTCAAAGCTTTTACCAGGTACAGCACCATTTACTTTGATTTTATTGAGAGGTATCATCGGACAAGAATCATCAGAATTGCAGCGGTTGAATACTGCGTCACTCATGACAGTAACTGGAGAACCAGAATCCAGAACTGCTTTTAATAGGTGTTTGCCTACTTGGATGGTAATAACAGAACAATAAAAATGCTTCAGAGGCTTCTAGTTTCACGTAACAGTAAATTACTGATGACTTCTAAGCGGATCATATGCTCTGTAATGTGTGCAGAATGCGATGTACCTTGTGCTGGTGCAGCGTCGGCATCATCTTTCTAGACTGGCAAAACATTTTGTGTCACTGAATTTATTCAATTATTCCTCCATGGATTCAGAATGGTCAGTGTCTCGTTCAAGGAATTTGTTGAAATGGCGAGAATCCAAAACAAGCCCAACACCTCCATCTTTCGTATAAACAACAACCAGGGAAGAACATATTGAAACTTTAAGGCAAACTGGGAAGACAGGGGTGGTATGATTCTGAAATTAGAGAAATGTAAATTTGGTGTGACAGAATTAAAATTTTTAGGCCACACTATTAGTGAAAAGGGGATTCTGCCTGACAAAGATAAAGTTCTGGTCATAGAGGAATTACTGATACCCAAAAGTAAAAAGGAACTTCAGTCATTTTATGGTTTGGAAACCTTTACCGAAAATATGTATGTTCACAGGCACTTAATGCACCATGTCTCAGTGAACTTCTTAAGAAAAATTTTGGTTAGGAATGGATGCCTAAATGACAAGAGGCATTCAATGAAATTAAGAAGCAACTTCGCAACGGTAAAATCCTTTACAGGCCTGATTGGGCATTATCATCCTGTATTATGACTGATGGAAGTGATTACGGGCCTGGGGTACACCTTTTTCAGCAGAAAGAAATCAATGGGGATCACTTTTCAATCAGTTTTGCTGGTAAAGGATTACAGAAACGCGAGAGAAATTATACAGTAATAGAAAAAGAACTCTTAGCTCTTGTCTGGGGATTGAAAAAGTGTAAAAGGTACCTAGTTGGTCATAAAACAATAGTTTTCTCTGACCACAAAGCTTTGAGCTACATACAGAAATGCAAACTTTTTCATGACAGAATTACCAGGTGGGCCATTTTTCTACAACAATTTGAATACACAATACATCATATCAGAGAAGACCAAAATGTTATAGCGGATTCTCTGTCTAGATTACCAGTGGGAGGTAAACAGTAAAATGAAAACTTACATCACAACAAAAGTTTTAGGATCTTGTATATTCAGGGAATAATAGGGGTAAAGGAAATTGGCAATATATGTAACAAATTAAGGCATAACCAAAATCGAGATGAAGAATGGAAATTAGTAAAGAGTTATATGAATAAAAAGGGGTACGAAAAAGTGAAATTATATTATCAGGTTTTTAAAGGGATTCGGTTTTGATGAAGTAGTCCAGACTAATACAGCTAGAAAGTATGTTGGTCCAAATAACACATAGATACATTAGTTAAACACATACACCGAAGTTATGGACACTATGGCATAATGAAATGTATACTAAAACTGAAGGAAAATATATACTTCAATAATATCTCTAGAAGAGTTAGGAATTGTCTGTTAATTTGTGATCAGTGTCAGAGAGTTAAAGTCTCCAACCAAAACATCAGGGTTTTATGCAGTATATGTCCGAAAGGTAAGTCTGAACTAATTTGTATTAATTTATTTGGAAAACTACCTCACTCCACAGATGGTTACTGTTATATTTTAGGTGCAGAAGATCTGTTTTGAAAATTTATAAAACTGTGTCCATTGAGGAAAGGAACCAGTAGAAAAATTATCCAGTGTTTTACTAAAGATTATTTCTTGAAAGTGGGTAAGCCACAAGCCATCCTATCAAATAATTGCAGTCAGTTCACTTCATCCATATGGGAAGAATTTATTAGCTATGAAAAGATAATACATATCTTAATATCCATTTATTCACCATCATGCAATCCAACAAAGAGGTACATGCACAAAATAGGTAGACTTTGCAGGACACATTGTGCAAAAGATCACACAACCTGGTCATGGTACCAGAATTAATTTGAAGGTGTACTTAATAATTCACAACACACTAGCACTGGCTTCACACCATTTGAAATACAGTATGATAAAAAGCCAGAAAACATTTTGAATACTTAGTTGATTATGCTTCTCATACTGAAATCACAGCAAATGACCGAAACAAAATTGTTAGAGGAAATATAGAATTGTACCACAAGAAAAGGAAGCAAAAACATGATAAGAAACTTAAAGTCTTTCAATGTAAAATAGGGGATCTGGTATCAACCAAAAATTATTAAAAATCTAAAGCCATCAATAAGGAGATAAAGAATTTTTTCCATATTTACATTGGATCATTTGAAATTCTAGAGATACCTCATTCTAACACTTACCATTTAAAATATCCTAGGTCAAAGAAGTTGTTTGGATTAAGAAATATTACTCAGCTGAAACCATACTTTCAATAACTGTAAACCCTCAGAGAGGATACACACACAATTTGTGTACCATGCCTGTGGCATAGGCATGGTGCCCCAACTAATGTGACATTTGTTTAACCGAAACACACCTGTGTCACATTCCATATACACAGCTTAATTACACATCAACCAATAACTGAAGAGATCTATCAATTTTTTTTTTGAATGTGAGTATCACATTCTGAATTTTAAGGTACATTATATGAATGAGATCAGATTTGAAAAGTTTTTTCTGTTATTTTCAGATATATATGAGTAATTATGACAGCACACAAGCTTATTTTAAAATTATGCTAAATTATTGAATACTATGTTAATTTTCTGCACTAAACTCAAGCATTTTCGGTAATTTGACTGATGACTGAGCATTTTGAAGATTAATTTTCAAACAAGTAGAGGATAACACTTCTTGTGAGGTGGTGGATTTTACAGAATATGCTCTTTGAATACATTTTACTATATCATGATGATGAGAATTTCAGAAAATTAATAGTGAGAAAGATACAATCTACATGTGTCAAACAACATCAAAGTGGAAATGTAGTTTGAAAATTTTAAATGATAGGCAAAACACAATTTTCACATTAACCATATTTCACATGAAACTTGAAGATTCCTGTCAAGAGATGCTGTGTTCTAGAACCAAGAAGAAACAATTTTGATCCCTCTATGTAGTCTTATGTTTAATGTTATGACCAAACACTTAATGATTTTGATATACTTATACTAGGAGTAAGAATTTCTAAAGGTACATTTGTGTCACAAACAATTTAAGATAAAACAGAAAAGTTAGAGAGACAACACTCATAGATAGCATTTGTGAGGCAGCCAAGAACAAATTTGTTTCTAGACTAATAAACGAAGGTTAGTATGTTACTTTGTGTATTGAAATATTGAGGTGAAACTCATTTGGTAGAAATTGAATGAAACACCAAAAAAAAGTAGCATTTTGGTATGGTTTTATTTGCATGTTGTTTTTTTTACACATATATGACTTTTACATACATTTTTCCATGAGATACATAAGATTATGACACTTGATGATGAGACGTTGCTTAAATGTAGGCACATGTGAGGAAAACAGTAATACACAGTTCAGAAAGAATTTTTTATGGAAGAGAACAGAAATAAGTTATGAAATATTTGAATTTACTGACATAATTTTGTTTCACTGTCATGAAACTGCCAGCATTTGCTTCAAAGGTTGTCTATGGGATAGAGTAGAACCTCAAATATGGTTTGGTTACGAGAATAATAATGAGAAATTTATGTAAAGTTGGACTTAATTTGCCTATGTAGTCTGAGCTTTCATCAAAAGCTGTCCAATTTGTCGTTGGGTTGACAAATTTGCCCTGACGCTGACAGATGTTGCCCCAATGCTGTTAGATTTTATCTTAGTGTTATCAAAGAGGAAGGGTCTTGATTATTCTGTGGTGGACTAAAAGAAGGTCTGGCACACAGCTTACAGTGAAAGTCGTAGCATTGGTAAAATGTGGATTGTAAATTAACTGAGACTGTACAAGGTGAAATACTTATGAAATTTACTTGAATTTGTAAACAAATATTTTACTCACCGTTTTGTCCAAGACAAATATTACACTATATCACAATGAATATGACTGATACCCAGGAGATGAGCATTACATGATAAACAAACTATTCTGATGAATATTGTAAAATAAATTCTTGAAATGTTAATCCATTATGTAATTTCCCACATTTTTTTATGACAATTGATCTTTTCTTATGTAAATATCTTTCCATATGTATATGTATTTATGTATCATTATTTTGTGAGCTGATGCAGATTGGAACTTTCAGGTCAATTGCAAAGGGATGCCTGAAAAGTGATTGAAGGACTCTTGTATGAAACAGGGAGAGAAAGAATGTGAAATGCACGAACCATAAAATGGGTGATGTGAAAGAAAACTTGGAAACCAATTTTATGAAGGCTGCACACAAGAGTGAAAAACATGTCACTGTACTCACTTCTTTAAAGAGTTTAATATATATTAGTTTGAAAGTTTATTCTTTTTGTAGCACGTCTGATTATTCTCCATTTAAAAGTCCGCCCCCATAGCTGCGTGGTCAGCGTGACAGATTGCCGTCCTACGGGCCCAGGTTCGATTTCCGGTTGGGTCGGTAATTTTCTCCTCTGAGGGACTGGGTGTTATGCTGTCTTCATCATTTCATCCCCATCCGGTGCGCAGGTCGCCCAATGTGGTGTCGAATGTAATAAAGCCTGCACCAAGGCGGCCGGACCTGCCCCGCAAGGGACCTCCTGGCCAATGACGCCAAACGCTCATTTCCATTTTCCATTTAAAAGCATACCTTTTAATTTCTGAAGAAGAACTTTGGCTCTCACAAATACCCAAACCTCTTCGGGGGGTTATTGAAATATAACAATCCCTTGTCTTAAGTGCCTTTTTTGACACCATAATAAAATACTCTCCAAAGAGGTAATTTATCGAAAGTTTCGTAATTCCAATTGTATCTAGTATACCTGCACAAAATAAGTGATTTCGTATAATACATTAAATTTCATGAAATTAATTATTTCATTTGTTTACTTGTATGTTATTTTCGTCCAATATATGCTAGCATTATTTTGCATTCACTGTTTAACCATAATTAAGAAAAAATTAGGTTTGCATTGTCGATTTTCACTGCCAGATTGGGCATAAAAAACGAAAGGTTTTGTGTAATGTCATTCATAATAACTTTGCACTTTTGATTGTTAATTTTATAAATTTGCACTACATTTTGTTAACTTCATTGTTAAGAACATATAAATAGGGGTACAGAAGGCTCAGAGGAAGCTGAGTTGGAGGCAGTTCGCAACGCGACCACTGTTTCGCACGTCAGTGTAATAATAGAACTGTTGTACTACGGTTTTGTGACTATGTAGCCTGTTATGTGGAGTGGGCTCCCACCAAGAGCTTGTGCAGCTTCTCATTAATGAACCACTATAAAACGACTTGGTACCTGGACTATTTGATGGAATTCTCGTAACTTGATCCAGTTTGCAGATGAAATCGACCGGGACGAGGACTTCAGCAGCAGTGGCAAGAATCAGATTACTCCCAGTTATATATATATGTATAAGCAATGAACTAAATTTTATATGTCACTGCATAACCAATTACTACGGTGTGATGTTTGGAAACTGTTCCAGCAGTAAACATAAGTGTTTGTCTCAAAGTCATGTTTGAGTGGTGGAGACGAGAGTGATCAGTAACAAAGACACCACCATGATCACACGTTCTTGATGTCATTGGAACAAAAGTGTAACAACGAACTTTTCAAATTCTCTGTTTAATCAGTTATACTGTCAATGATAATTTTTGTTGTATTTTTGCCAATATTCCTGTCTCCCCCTCTGCGAAAATTTCGTTACTATGGGTAGCGTCGGTTTGTTTCCCATTACTAACAAAATGATTGTTAAAGCAGAATTTGACGTGCCCATTCCATAGAGCGCTCGCAGATTACGCTAGTGTTATGGATATGTATTCACAGGGACAGTAGGACAAGGCGGATAACCAGCACTCCAACAGCTACGGCACTTCCCTGGCCCACACTGACTGCAGCGTTGTTCCGTCGCTGCTCGAGTGCTGGTTAATCGTCGTGCTCTACTGTCCCTGTTAATACAACACGAATATCGCACTAGACTATTCTGGGAGCGCTCTATAGAACAGGTACGTAAAAAACTGTCCAAAAAATCATTTAGTTTGTAACGGGAAGCCAACCAACGCTTGCCATCCACACTGGACGTTGCATGAAAGACGCGTTGAGCAGTATATGTGTGGGTTGACTCCAGCTACGAAAAAAGGAAATTGCAAATATCTGCAGAAACACCACAGAGAATTTTCCTGACGGTTGTTAAGAGAAACACCCCAGTTTTATAAGTCATAAATTAATAGGTCAGCCTGGAATGAATTTCTCAACTGAAAGGGACAATTTTCCTCCAAAATGCCACAAAAGAAAAAATTATTTTGTTTTATGTAGCGATTTGATTAATGTAATCCTCAATGTTGTTTAAATGGCGAATGAAACGATTTTTACCGAACTGAAATGCCATTCAAACTGAGCAAAATAGGACTGGACTTTAATAACGATTCGAAAGAGGTGGACCAGTAGATGTACAACAATGTGTGATGAAAATAATAATAAAATATGTAATACGCAGCCGCGCGGGATTAGCCGAGCGGTCTTATGCGCTGCAGTCATAGACTGTGCGGCCCAGCGGGGAGGTTCGAGTCCTGCCTCGGGCATGGGTGTGTGTCTTTGTCCTTAGGATAATTTAGGTTAAGTAGTGTGTAAGCTAAGGGACTGATGACCTTAGCAGTTAAGTCCCATAAGATTTCACACGCTGTTTTTTGTAACACGAAGTGCATAATGCAACATTGTGGCATATTAAATAGCTGTCGAAAGGAACTGATATAAACAGAATTTCTGTGTCCATGGGAGCATTAATCTAAGAAAGACTGCAGAATATATCATTTTAGGTTTAGATGTAACTAAGTCTTACCTCATATTGTTAACGCATATATGCAAGGAGTCTGTACACAGTATGATAACTATTTTTATCATACATGATATGCAAGGAGTAAAAAAGTTACTTACACTGATAAGCCAAATCATCATGACCAATGGCCACCGCGACTTCGGATGTCGTCTGTTGGCGTTCCGCCCAGATGATGCGGTAGCAAACTATGTGAGCGCAGCAGATAGCGACGGAGTATCACCCTAGCAAAAATATGGGCTGAAAATGGGGAAATCCATTGAGATAATCGACTTTGACAAAGGGCAGATTATTATTGCGCAGAGCCTGTGAACGAGTATCTCGAAAACGGCAAAGCAGGTCGATTGTTCACGTGCTACTGTCGTGATCATCTACGAAAAGAGGTAGGACAGTGAAACTTCTACTAGGTGCTAAATGGTTGAACGTCCAGGACTCTTCACAGAACGTGGGGTTGGGAGTCTTGTCTGCTCTGTAAAGTA
Organism: Schistocerca cancellata; assembly: GCF_023864275.1. Classification (NCBI taxonomy): domain Eukaryota; kingdom Metazoa; phylum Arthropoda; class Insecta; order Orthoptera; family Acrididae; genus Schistocerca; species Schistocerca cancellata. The sequence goes on from NC_064629.1 coordinate 37,511,318, forward strand.
ATGATGATCTGTGGCATCTCTGCCGAAAGAGCATAATGCTGTTGTACGCGCGAATGTTTCTGAGTAACCGGTTTATCGTACATCGTTGAACACGTAGCTTCGCAACAGACCACCCCTACGTGTTCATAAGCTGACCCAATTACATCGTCAGTTACGATTGAAATGGGCACGGGATGATCGGGATTCGACCGTCGATCAATCGAAACGTGTTGGCTCTTCGTGTGAATCACATTTTTGCTACACTAGGTCGATGGTCGCCTCCACAAAATCTCTCCTCGAGGTGAACGGCGGGTCGAAACGTTCAGCGCGCCACGGACGTAAGCTACTGGGAGCATTATTATGCTATGGGAGACATTCTTCTGCGCTTGCATGGGGCCTGTGGTAGTAATCGAAGACACGCTGACAGCTGCGAACCACCTTCGAGCTTGATGTCTTCCCTGAAGACGATGTCATCTTTAAGCAGCATAAATGTCCATGCGACCAAATTCGTCTGATGCAAATCGTACGGAACCCCTCTGGGGCGCTATCGGGCCCCATCTCATCGTACAAAAATCAGCAATTCGTTATTTACGCGAATTGCGTGTCCAGTGCGTAGACATCTAATGCGACGTACCTCCACAAATCTACCAACAAACAATCGGATCCCTGATACGCAGTATCAGTGATGAAATTCGTCCCAAAAGCAGACAAACAAGTTATTCGCAATCACATTGTTTCGCCTCATCAGTGTATTAAAATGAGTAAATATCTCGGTACTGTGTTAGTATGGCGCATGGGTTGTATAGTGTGTGCCTATCTGTAATTAGTTCAGGCAGTTTCTTCTGCATTTTGTTTCTTTTCGCTTACGCGGTTTTATTATCTTTCTGTGTAACTTTCCGATACCTAGCGCACTTTTTGATCCGTTCTTCCGAAGGTGAGAAAATGATGTCCTCAATTTCTATGTGTCTGGTTAACTAATGAAAAAGAAGAAAATACGTTTATCTGTAAATGTCAGGTCAGTGTGTCACATAAATGATCCAACACAGTCCTGCAGATGAACAAATTTAAATAAAATGAAAATAGGTATAGATAAAATAGACGAAACCACTTGTAAAGAAAAATTTACGATCCGTGGGATTAACAGTGATATAAATGCTGTCGTATGTATGACTGAATGGTAAAATGTGAAAGCATGTTTCCATATGTATATATGTCTACACTGTATGTTTAAATGAACTTAGTGCTGCTACATAAGTGGAAATCTTCACTAAAGCTTGCGATATAGGGCATTTACACGTGTCAAAATGAACGACAAAAGACTTTCGACACATAAGACAGACCACAGTGAGATTCATTTACCTTTGCTGAGCTGGAAGTGTGACATTGTTGTGAGGTAAATCCATGGGCAATCACAGCTTGGTGAAAATTCTTCATAACACTATCGAACACTAATGTCAAAAAAATAATGTAGTCGTTATGAGTCAACTTCTGTTATGGCGGCCCACATCAACAACCAGTACAATATTTCTGATTGTCTACTCACAAAACTTTGTGTGCCCGACAACAGAAATTTCAAACAACTCGAATTGTAACTGTGATCTATGGAACGCTTAACTAGTGCTTGTGGAGGACACTTTAACTAAATAGAACTGGGACAGCGAAATGTATTATATATTATAAACCCACAGGAACGTTGAAATCCATACATATTATAAAAATGTGTGTGTTTGTGTGTGTGTGTGTGTGTGTGTGTGTGTGTGTGTGTGTGTGTGTGCGTGTGTGCTCCACATCTCTTCTTAAACCACTGGACCGATTTCAACCAAACTCGGTACACATAAACCTCACTGTCAGGCAATGATCGCTGTGCGGGTAAGAACCACCTGACTATCCAAAGGATGTGGGCAGGGGCGAAAAAAAGCGTAGCCAGTGGCGAGTGAATTCCCAAACTCTACTGATACAGTGTTTGAGAATGAGGGCTCTTAGCACTTCCAACAGACTTTACACATAATTTCAAACCTTTAAGAATTTCTTTCTTGCCGATAACCCCTGCAGAATGATGAAAGGAAAAATGTTTATCGCTTACAACTTTTCAGCTGTTTATGCAGTGAAAGTACCGCATGAGGCACGACATTATAATTTATTACTTCTTTGCTACTAACTGTATTTGTGACACATTTTACAGACAGTATGCATATACACCACTCAGTGTACGTGCAAAATTATATCATCTACGAGATATAGTTCAGGAGATACGACGTCATAAACAATGAGATGCACGAAAAACTGCCGCACCATGCATGACATTTACATTTATTACTGCTTTGTTACTAACTCTATTCGCAGTAAATTTCGCACACAATATCCACATCTGCTGCGGAATGTACCTACAATATTGTATCATTGTACGACACATTATTCAGGAGATATGATGTCATAAACAGTGAGCTGCGTGAAAAAACTGCCGACCATGCAGACGTTTAAATTTATTACTTTAGAAGTAATGATGTCATAAACGCTAAGTACAAGACCACATGCTGCGTGGTATTGACGTGAACGCAGAGCTATAAATAAATATCCGATAAACGCCAGGTTTCTCCGCTAGTATAGAAATAATGCAAAGGGTCATTGTCAGTATGCAAGCTTACCAACCAAAAACTAGTAATAACTGAAAGTCCTCAGTACACAGATCGCATAAATGTTCTGTAAATAAAAAATCTTTTGTTACAGAGCTGTGTTAACAAAAGTTTCTTTCGCCACAGTTGAGAATAGAATTTCCAACACTGTTATTGCTCGATCAATGTCTCATGTTAACATCACACTTGATGAGCTGCATAATTACTTACGGAGCAGAGTAACAATTACGACCTGATGTCCACGAACGTCGACTGTCTCTCCCACTTGTCCGTCGCTGTTCCTTCTGAATACGCCATGGGTTACGGTTCACCGATCACCGTCCTATCTTGTGGCCTGTCCTTCAAACCTCTCCGCACCACATAAAATGCATTCGCTGCCGTCGATGAAAAAGTGACAATACTGTTCACTTTGTACACAGAGCGAAAGGGACAAACTCTTTACAAGATTTTAAATCACTATAGTTCAAATACAACAGAGGACATTTAAAACAGGCTTATAATAAAAGATATACGTGGTGTACCTAAAAAGTTCAGTGAATGCTGTCAGACAACAAACTAAACAAAAGATACAAACAAATGTCTTTATTGCCAATTAAAATAGTTGCCACCAGCTACAACACACTTTTCACAACGTTCGTACAGCTTCTGGAAACTAATACCAAAAGCCAATCTTTGACGGCATTCACGCCCGCACAATATTAACCTCTCATGGCCGCGAGTTTAAGAAGCCATATTCTGCGACAGGAACTGGCGCACACGGATCACGCAGTGTACAGCGGCATTGTCACGGAGCATCATCCATTCTCGAGTCCTCTGCAACTCTGGCCGAACCCGCCGGATACGCTGTAGCAAATGGTTCAAATGGCTCTGGGCACTATGGGACTTAACTGCTGAGGTCATCAGTCCCCTAGAACTTAGAACTACTTAAACCTAACTAACCTAAGGACATCACTCACATCCATGCCCGAGGCAGGATTCGAACCTGCTACCGTAGTGGTCGCGCGGTTCCAGACTGTAGCGCCTAGAGCCGCTCGGCCACCTCGTCCGGCTACGCTGTAGCAATCGGTTCAAAACGGACTGGTAAAATGCAGCATTAATGGTTTTACCTGAAAGAACAAATTCCTTGTTGATGATGCCGTTTTTGTCGAAGAAGACGATCAACTGTGTTTTCACCTTGAAATTTTTGCAGACGGTCTTTTTTTTTTTGTAGCGGGGAAGACTGTGAACACCATGACATCGCTTTTCCGTTTTGATTCCAAGTCGAACTGGTAGCACAAGGTCTCATCTCCAGTGACGATGGTGTTCACAAGCAGTGGATCCTGGTCACACATGGAAATGAAATCACCAGAAGTTTCCATCCATTTTGATTTCTACTCGTCTGTGAGCCTGAGAGGCACAAACCGGGAGCAGATCGTCCGCTTACCCAAATCATCGCGGACGATGGTGTGCACCGTATCATCGCTAATGCCCAATTTCTCCACAATCAATCTGAGAGTCTGTCGTCGACCTTGTGAAACGTCCCCTTAGAACAATTATACAGGACTGTGCTTAACCTGACACACAATATTTTTAGCGCAACGCAATCTGACTTTCAGAAATCCGTACAAAGGAATGGCCCTGATTAACATTAACCTGTACCTTTCACAAATCACTTACCTCACAAAAATCTCCGTTACTCGAACTACTGCAATACGGCGAGCGCCACTACTGCCAGCTAAATAAAAGATTCAAATTACTGAATGCACTAACTACTGATAGGCATAGTTAGCCAATGAAAGATTTTAATAGAGAACAAACACTGTATTTACCTAAATAATCGTAATATATATAGCAGTTCATGACAAATTTCAAAACTCCGCCATTTCTCTCCACACATCCACCACTGCTGGCGGCTCACCTCCAACTGCGCAACGCTACGCGCAGTTCACATCCAGCTGCCGCTGCCCAACACTACAATGGCGGACAACAATGCTAACTAGCCACAGACTGCACACAGCACAGCCAGTGATTTTCATATAGAGCGCTACGTAACGTTGCCAATAAGAAAACATAAACAGCCTACTTACATAGCCCCCATGCTCCCCAAAAAAAATTTTACAAATTGTTTTGGGCAGTGGCCAATAATGATTTGAAAAAATTTTTCATAATTACGGTAACAAAGATATCAAATGCACACACTTATTTATACAATGTTGGTCAAAAGCTAAAATTTTCTCACAGTCCATAAAGACAGTCCAGATTGTTCATCACAGTAAAATTTCAGTGTTTTTTTTTTTCAAAGTCTGAGCAGTAAAAGACAATTCACACGGAAGTAGTGGATTTCCATGCAGTCTTGAAGAAGTACTGTTGTCCTTCCAACGGAAAGACAGTGCTGACTCTTGACATGCTGACAGGTAATGGGCCACAACAGAGCAAACCCACAGCAGATTCATTCGACGTTTTGAAGAAGATTGGTAGGTAGGTCATCACAGAGCAGACCCACTGTAGTCCTTGTAGAGATTGTGGCTTGGTAGGCCACCAGAGGCGCAGACCCACTGTAGTCCTTGTAGAAATAATGGTATTGGTGGGTCATCAGAGATGCAGACCCACTGTAGTCCTTGTAGAGGTGGCCAGCAGCCATCTGTTGTGACTGTGCATGTGCACAATCACCATCGAAGACTCTTGCAGAGAAGATAGCAAGTCCATAAACCACCACTTGTGCACTCACCAAAAAAATTTTTGAAATGTCCTTAGAACCAGCAATGCTGTTATCCAGTCCCTTGCTAAATTATTAACACACATGCAAACACTAACAGTCCCTACTTCTCACATATTTTCCATATAGTATGACCAACAGAAACGTGTGCAGTGAAATGGAACTTACAAGTTACTTAATTTGATTAGCTGCTGTCAATTACAATTTTATAACATAAGAATACAATTACAAAGGTACAAAATACATCATTAAAAACATAATAATACAGATAACATTTGTAGTAATACAGGCTTTACAAAAGAATAGAAATAGACATATACATCAGTGTTACAGGAATTATGACATGAGTACATACATAAAAGATCAGAATAACTTTCGAAACATCAACTTTACACATGAGCATTAAAACAAAACAGAATAAATAATGTCTAAGCATATTTACAAGGTAAATAACATATTATTAATGCCAATTATATTTGAGGATAACAGTATTCCTCATCATAGTGAATGTAGCTTAGTAGTAGAAGAAGAAAGAATTCTATCAAACTACACAGAGACAGGAAGAAAACAAATACACAAGGGTACACAAACACATAGTGGGATAACACAAAAGGAAAGGACAGGGTTTGTTTTCAGTGTAACATTTGGCACTGCAGTCCAACCCAAAACTTCATTCCATAGATTTTTCGTCTTATTTCAACATTTGTTTCCACCAAAAAAAATCATATCCAAGCATGCTTTCTGTATTTTTCTCGTATAATCTCTCAGTGCATTTCTTCAAATTCATCGCAACTCATTCTCTTATAGGCTACCCCCTTCTTAAGCTAACTTACATCTACTGAGCTCAGATGCTAAACTAAGGAACGAGGCAATGCAGCAGCACAAAACAATTAACACAAACATCAATGACAAAAAATTTAAATAGGCAAAGCAATTGCAATATTACAACTAATATAAGGCACTGTGCAGCAAACAAGAAAAATAAATCAGTAATAAACTGGCTTAGCAGAGTAACACAAAGTCAAATTCAGTAACACTATGCCTGGCAAACAGCAGTAACTTATACCTAATCATGACATAGCTCAAGCAGAAAAAAATAGTACACTAAAGACAACAATGCAGATAAGGGAAATGTCTATTCACATCTTAATGTCTATGTAATTAAAGTGGTGCACCACAATAAGTTATTCTACCAAAAAAAATTAACAAGTAGTTGAAAAGAAAATTCCATATGCAATTCCTGTGAAGGGAAACGTCTTTTTATGCTCCTTCATTTTTTTTGAATAGATCATAAAATTATTTACTGGATCTGTAGGCATAAAATATTTATATTAGTACATCTATAAAATTCTATTTTAACCAATGCTGCAGTGCAGCTAGAAACTAGATCTTAAAAAAATGAAAATATGTACAAAGGACAGCATGAAACATCATTCATTAGCCATATGGCATTTCATAAGGCAGTAAAAATTCTCTCAATTCTTGAGAAAGACGCTTGTCACAATCAGGTGTGCAGATGTAAGTACCTTTCCAAGTAATGAGCGTGTTGTATTTGCGGTGATTTCTACAAAGGAATGTCAATAGCAAGGATAATGGCCTCCATTTTTTTTCTTTTCGACCTGTGCCTCTGAAAGGCACTAATGGCTTTTTTCCAGGCGTCTGTCGCGCAGCTGGGTGCCCACGATGCATTACATGCAGGTGGTCACTTAACTTCCTTACGGAAATATTTACGACAGCAGTTTCCACTACAGTGACAGTCTCATATAAAAACATTTCACAGGTCAAGAATTTGCGTTACAAATCTTTAGAAACAAACTGCTATTGATATAACAGTGTCCAAAAAACTTTCGTCGGCATTGTAATACATTCACGCATTTACATACATTTCATAACTCTTAAAGTACGATTCTTGGTTTCCAACATCCTTTTTCACAAGTCAGAGTCCCTAACCACTATTCATTACTCCTTACCTTATTACACATATAAATATTCGTCAACACTTCTTCAATATTTCATCATTATAAATATGTAGCATAATCAAATTCCTCATATAGCATCAGCTTATTGATCATAAACATACCTCAACAGCATAATACACATCGTCGTCGTAAAAATAACATCAAAACACCTCAGTCAACTCTCAAAATCGCCGTAGCTTCCTCCAATAATTTCAAAATCTAAAGAAAATTCTCTGCTCATTTCAGTAGTGTCATCTACCTCAAACGTATTTTAAAAATCATGATCCCATACCAAATATATCATTCAAAGCTCTCATAATATCACAATGGGTCCAAAAAAATATGAACAGTTCACAAAGTACAGACAAAATACAATTTCGTAAGTGTGAAGTTATCCAACTGTGTAATTGCGTAAACATGTGTCACTGATGTAGTAAAAAAAAGTTTGTTTCTCTGTTAAGTAATCAAGTGGCTGTGTAATTCTGTGTTGGAGAAATATGTGTAAAGTTGTATAAGCAAATACCAAACACATGGTACACAAAGTAAGCGTGTACCCCCCTGAGGATTAATGTAATTATACCCTCAGGTGTTACAGATTACAGCAATGGAATGAAATGTATCACGGAAAACTTTCTTTGTAATTCAAAATTCTTTAAAAATAAATGTTTTAAGTACAAAATTAATCACTCAAATACGTGTACTGCAGCGCTAAACTGTGCGTTTTTTGTAAGATAATCTCTGTGGAAGTGTCGTAGTTATCGTCCTCCGAAAGCTAAGTTCTGCAGAAGTCAATGTACTTACCTCATGATAAACAAAAGTGAAATGCTTTGCGTATAGATATCTTAGTTATTACGCTTATTGCCGTGATAAAGAAAGTACTGTGCTGTAACGTATTGTTGTCCTACGTAAAAGGCTGTCTCCTTGTAGCTATACCACAAAAGTTACTACTGAAACATGTTTTGCTTTCCAGAAGAATTCAGAAAAACTGTGCAGATATAAAACAGATACACCGCAAAAGCAACATTGTAAATTGTCACTCATTAGTAACGTTGTGATATAATCTTGTAGCTGTCACATAAACTAACCACTGTGTCATCTGGTATCTCTCAGAAAGTACTTTAATTCAGAATGTATTTTCAAGTACACCAAAATGTTGCATTAAAATCTCATTAGCAGTACTGGTAAATGTTCTAAGTATGTGAGCCTTATAGTCGTTACGTAATCGTGCAACTAACAAGCAAGAATGTACACACACAATAACACTGTGTCGTCTGTTCGCAATAACAATGCATTCGTAATTTCTGTTTAAATAAGTTCTCTTGGTTCTTGAGTGGATATTGAACATCAAAACATTGTTGCATGTTAACAGTTTCTCAGTGTGACAAATTGTACAAGTAGCGTGAAGTGAAAATTGCAAAGACTAAGTTAAAAAGCAGATTATCTGTCAATAAATGGTTTTACATGTGAAATGTGCTGTAAACCTTTACTCTTCCTAGTATGCAGAGTTTCAACTTCAACGCAATTATCATGTGGTATACGTCGGATTCTGTAAGGTCCATTGTAAACTAGAAAGAATTTGTGACTCAAGTGTTTCTTCTTATGTGACAATGAATGAGCTTTAATGAGAACTTTCTGACCAATATATAATTTCTTTGCATTTGCTATACCGTGTAGTTTTCTCCTTTTGTCTGCTGCAGATTTTATATTTTTAAGAGCCAAATCAATTATGTCTTTGTGTCGAAGTTTACGTGTATTCGGGAAAGATACAAGCTCTCTGATTCTGTTCGGTGGTTCTGCATTCTTTAGTACAAGAGTAGGTGGTAAAGCAGTGGAATCATGAGGCATTTCATTCAGCACATTTTGAAATAAGTGTAAATATCTGTCCCAATGCTGATGATTTCGGTGACAATAAAGTCTGCAAAGCTTATTGATTTCTTTCATAATCCGTTCAGACGGGTTACAATGTGGTGAGTACAATGAAATAAAAACAGGTTTGATTTTATGATTCCGAAGCATGCGTGACCAAACAGCAGATCTGAATTGCGGTCCGTTATCTGAAATGACTTTACTAACGTGTCCAACTTCACGTAAGAAATTTTTAACAAAGGCGTTGGACACAGACCGTCCAGTGGCTTCACGTAATGGAGTGAAAGAAACAAATTTTGAAGTAAATTCAACAGCGACTAGAACGTACGAAAATCCATTCGATGTTCTGACAAGGGGTCCCAAGAGATCAACAGCAGCAAATTCTTTTAATTTAGAAGGAATAATAGGAAACAACGGAGCACGATGTGAGATAGTAGATGGTTTCGCCTTTTGACAAAGTTTACAAATAGACAAGAGTCTTCGAATTCTCTTTTCCATATTGTTAAAATAACAAGTCGTTCGAAGAATATGATAACATTTTCGTGGGCCAAAATGTGCATAGCTGAAATGAATGTACCAAATGAGCTTATTAACAAAATCGTCTGGAATGCAAAGTACCCATAGCTTGTCATCAACAGTGCAGCGTTTGAAGAGTATGTTGTTTCTAACCAGGTAATAATGCCGAATCTGAGTGTGTGTCTTTTCATGCCATTTACTTTTGATGTCTTTCCAAATCGGATCTTTATCTTGTTCATGAGCAATGTCCTTTAAAGATGTGGTGATGAAGTTTTCAAAGGCGACTTTCTGAATGTAAAGAATACTGAAATTTTTCTCGAGGTTGCCTTCTGTGTTACTTTTCTCAAGCCCAGCCGGTGCGCGTGACAGTGCGTCCGCAACAATGTTCTCCTTGCCGGGAATGTAGACTACTGTGAAGTGGAATTCTTGCAGAAACAATGCCCAACGTTTTAACCTATCATGATTTAATTTTGAAGACATAAGAAACTGTAATGCATGATGATCACTGTATACTTTTACGTGCTTACCAGAAAGAAAGAAACGGAATTTGTTAAATGCCCAAACGATAGCTAAAGCTTCTAATTCAGTAACGGAATAATTTTTTTCAGATTTTGTTAGCATTCGGCTAGCAAAAGCAATGGTTTTCTGAACAGTAGTGTCATTATCTATGGCTTCTTGAAATAAGTGGGCACCAAGACCGACTTTAGAAGAATCCGTGCTAAGGCAGAAATCTTGTGACAGATCTGGATGAGCTAGTATTGGCGCGTGAAGTAACGCTTCTTTCAAAGAATTGAATTCCAACTGTGCTTGTTCGTCCCAGTTCCAAATAGTATTTTTTCCAGTGAGAGAACAAAGTTTTGGTGCAACTAGAATTTGCATATTCAGAAAACGACGGTAAAAATTTACGAGACCTAGAAAACTGCGGACTTGTTTTTTTGTGGATGGAACTGGAATGGCTCTGATTGCTTCTAACTTTTCAGGATCCAGCTGAATGCCTTCAGAAGAAATAATATGTCCCAAAAACCTCACCTTTGACCTGCCGAATTCAGACTTTTCCAAATTAACTGTAATTCCAGATTCTGCAAAAATACGTAACAAACTGTTGAGGATGCGGTTATGTTGTTCCCATGAAGCTTCTGCTATTAGAATGTCGTCCACATATAAGGTGATGTGACGTTTTAAGAACTCAGGTAATATGGAAATTAGCCCGCGAATGAATGCTGCCGAAGAAATGTTCAAACCAAATGGAAGTTTCCGAAACTGATAACAAACGTCGAAACAAAGGAAAGCTGTGTATTTTCTACATTCTGGATGAAGTTCGATCTGATAAAAGCTGGATCTGAGATCAATGGAAGACAACACTTTTACACCATTAAAATTTTGAAGAAGTTCTTCCATCGTCTGCGGCCTGTCTGTTTCAGGAATAATGATAGTATTGATTTGTCTCGAATCTAAGACAAGCCTGATCGATCCATTTTTCTTCTCAACAACATGTAACGGATTGTTGTAAGAGCTTACTGCAGGCTCAATAATGCCCTCGTCAAGCATAGATTGAATTTCTGTTCTAACACGGTCCCTATATGTGCTGGAATTACATATGGTCTAACACAAAATTTAGTATGCTCACGAACACGAAATTGGTATTGAAATCCCTTGATTGTTCCTGTTTTTTGAGAAAAAACTGTGGAATGTGCTTGTAAAATCTCAAAAAGGTCCTGCCTATCAGTGTCATTACAATTCTCAATTGTTTGAATTTTATTCTGAATTAACTCATTAATTTCAAATATGTCGTCGATATCATCCCTGTCAGTACTTGCAGAGTGATTGTTAGTGTCTAGTTCCGTAGAAAATTCCGAACTGTTGTCTAACAGAAGGTAAAGCCGATTAATTTCCTCATCATGGTTTGAGAGCCAGTCTTCCAATTTCAAAGCTATTGACTTACCTTCTTTCTCTAAACTTATTTCAGCATTGTGAAAGCTTAAGATTGCTTTGTATTCATTCAAGAAGTCTACTCCCAGTATAATTTCCGTCGACAATAATGGAACAATAAGAAAGTTCATAGAGAAGCTGTGGCTTTGACAAAAGAATTCTAAGTTGGTTTGTTGGCATACATCTGCACTTTTTCCAAAGATTGCACCTTGTAATTTAATCTTACGTAACGGAAGTGTGGGGCAATCGTTCGATTTGTTGCACTTGCTAAAAGCTGTTTCACTAATTACTGAAATGGGACTGCCAGAGTCAAGTATTGCCGTAAATTTTACGTCATTTACAGTAATGTGAATCACAGGATAAGCAATGTTGTTAAGTTTTACGTTGTGTTCCTGGAGTAAGATGTCCCTAATGTCTTCCATTTTTACGTAATTACTAGCTACGGCAGCTGCGTCGTCAGTTTCATAAGTACGTTTTGTGGCTGCCAGGGGTGTGAGTCATTGCCTATTGTCTCTTTGTTGGCGCGCATCGTTATTGGGATTTGGAGACCTAACTTCTACAAATTCACCGTGACGAGAGGGTCCTGCTCTGTTTAAATCCCGCCAGTTCTGATGCGGTTCAGGTCTGTCGTTACGATCATATCGTCTGTCGTCATGTCGGTAGATTCCATAGTTTCTTTCTTGTTGGTCACGTGGTGGAGAATTTCTCCCTGAATCATAACTGCGCACTTCACCGTTGCGTCTAAAGTTATTCTGTCTCCCTTGATAACATTTATTTTGGTTCCCATATTGTCTGTTTCTCTGATTGTCTCTGTGATAGTCATTACCGCAGAGAGGTGATCTTTCCCTTTAATTATTACTACTCTGCCAACGGTTCTCATACGGGTGGTGTCTGTTTCGGTCACGATTTACATTGAAAGAATAGCCTTGTCGTATATTATTTCTGTCATCGCGGAATTGCGATGGATGTGATCTGTAATTGTTGTGCTCCTGTTTTCACGTTCCGCGATTGTCAGTGTCAATTTCCAGTTCTTGTAACAGTCCCTGAAAAGCTTCAATGTCGTCTTTGCAGCGTCCTGCCACAATAATATGTCGTAAATGTTCAGGTAATTTGATTAAGCAAATGCGGATGAGTTCTGAGGGGCTGTATGGGTTTGACAGGTACTGATTCTTGTGCAACATGTCTTCAAAATATTTCACAAGACTGGAAAATTCAGATTGTTCGAAATGTTTCATCATTATGATGCTATGTTTTACACAGTCTTGTGTAGCTTGAGGTCAATATGCTGAGAGGAAGGCATGATAAAATTCTCCTTCACTGTGACAATCGTGAATGACCGATCGCATTCTTACAGCTGGTTCATTCTCCAAGTAGCCACACGTAAATTCTAACCTGTGCTCCAATGACCAGTTGGGAGGAAAACAATGAGAAAATTGATGAAGCCATGCTTGTGGATGAATGTCGTCAGAATTCTTAAATGTTTTGAATTTACGTGTAGTAATGAACAGCTTATAGTCAAAATCATCATGTCGGCGAGTCGCATGTCGGTCATTGTTACGTCGTTTCGGCGGTTCCATCTCAAATTTCGGTGTACCTTGCCAATTCCTTTCATAATTTCCGAAGTGCCCTGTGTTATTATTTTGTGGCTGTTCCGTATTTCTATGTCCCTCTTCCCAAATTGGAGCGCGAGTGTCCTCTGAAGTACGTAATTCTTGTATTACCTGTGTCAGCGGATCTTGTACTTCGCGGATTTCTCTTTGGTGTTGCGTATTAATTTGATTCAGATTTTGTTTCAGTTTCCTAATTTGTTTGCACTCTTCTGTGTCATTAAAGACTACTGGTTTTGTGTCATTCAGATTATCATCTACCTTCGTAGATAAATTATTTAGCTGATCCGAAAGTTCAACTACTTTCTCTGATAATGAACTAATTTCCTCCATGTGTCTTTCTACTGTGCCCTTTAAGTTTTCCTGAGCTTTTGCAAGTTGCGTAACCGAATCGGTAGATGCAACTGAGTCAATTTTAGCTTGCAAGGTGTCGTGATTTTCATGAACAATAGTCTGCAGTTCTTTTATGGCTGCTTCGTGATTCTGTAATGCATTTTCATGACGCGAAAAAATAGGTTGGAAATGCTCACAAATTTGTGTTTTTACGTCATTACAGACTTTTTGACATTTCGATTCGATGTTATGTAACTCAGTAGTTAAATCTTCACGTGTTTGTTCAAGTGTGGTGTCTAACTTTTGAAGATTTTGTTCCATTGTGCCTAACTTTTTAAGATTTTGTTCCACTGTGTCTAACTGTTGCTGTGTTTGTCTCTGGTGTTGTTCCATTGTGTCTAACTTTTGAAGATTTTGTTCCATTGTGTCTAACTGTTGCTGTGTTTGTTTCTGATTTTGTTCCATTTTTTGCATTAATTGCAATAATAATGTATTAGTGTCTGGAATCTGTTTCTCTATGCTTTTTGGCAGTGCATTTTCACCGGCAACATTCACATTTTGACAAGCAGAAAATGTGTCTTGACTCATTTGAGAAAACGGTGAGGACCCAAAACCTAAGTCTACAGTATTTGCAATATTGTGTTCTGTCATTTCGGATTCCTGAGGCGAGCTGTTGCCGACCGATCGATCGATAATGCTTCCTTGTTCACTACCTGTTTCACTGCCTACACCATTATTTGCCGCCCGTTCCATTTCCCTATGCACAACTACCAAATTACTACTTCGAATGTCTGTTAATTCACTACACAGTGGTGCTGATAAGCTACGCTCGTCGTCACTATTATTTCTCAGTTTACTTTGAAGCCTAGTGTTACGTTTTTCACACGCCATTATTGTCACAATATTTCACACGACTACACAGAAAAACACAATTTGAAGAGCAAAAATAGGAGAACACATTAACATAGCACTGAAAATAATATCTAGTTAATTGCAAGCGTAGCTGCGAAATACTTGGTGCAAATCTACATGCGTGCCACAACTGTTTTACTGTACAACAATGAAAGGCTGCAACTACAAAGGAGATTCTCTCTACAATTACGCTCTAGCAATAAACAAAATCTACACTAATTACACGAACTACAAGAAAAAATCAGAAGATTCCAGTGAGGTATCCTCGGCTAAGGGTCGACATATGAAACGTCCCCTTTGAATAATTTATACAAGACTGTGCTTAACCTGACACACAATATTTTTAGCGCAACGCAATCTGACTTTCAGAAATCCGTACAAAGGAATGGCCCTGATTAACATTAACCTGTACCTTTCACAAATCACTTACCTCACAAAAATCTCCGTTACTCGAACTACTGCAATACGGCGAGCGCCACTACTGCCAGCTAAATAAAAGATTCAAACTACTGAAGGCACTAACTACTGATAGGCATAGTTAGCAAATGAAAGATTTTAATAGAGAACAAACACTGTATTTACCTTAATAATCATAATATATATAGCAGTTCATGACAAATTTCAAAACTCCGCCATCTCTCACCCCACATCCACCACTGCTGGCGGCTCACCTCCAACTGCGCAACGCTACGCGCTGTTCACATCCAGCTGCCGCTGCCCAACACTACGATGGCAGACAACAATGCAAACTAGCCACAGACTGCACACAGCACAGCCAGTGATTTTCATATAGAGCGCTACGTAACGTTGCCAATAAGAAAACATAAACAGCCTACTTACACTTGTGCCACCATTTGTCACACTTCTCGATCTTTTCTGGAGGTCTGCTTGTCAATGGCCTACCTGAACGTGGCTTATCCTCAGTTGTTTCCGCCGGCTGCTGTGGCCTTGTGGTTCTAGGCGCTTCACTCCGGAACCACGCTGCTACTCTGGTCGCAGGTTCGAATCCTGCCTCGGGCATGGACGTATGTGATGTCCTTAGGTTAGTTAGGTTTAAGTAGTTCTAAGTCTAGGGGACTGATGGCCCCAGATGTTATATCCCATAGTGCTTAGAGCCATTTTAACCATTTGATCAGGTGCTTCCTTCCCTCCACGGAAGCATTTAAACCAATCGTAAACACATTTTCAGCTGACGGCTTCCCTCCCGTACACCTGCACGAATATTCCATGTGTCTCCATGGCAGTCTTCCCAAATTTGTAGCAGAACTTGATGTTTACACGCTACTCATTGCGCTGTGACACTTCCCCTCACACTGATTATGTACAAGTGGTCGCAGTCTGTTTACACAGCCACTCACATGCTTTGCATGCCGTGTACCGATTCTCCTCAAGTCTCTGAAGACTCATACGCATACACGAACCCATGCGCCAAATTTCCGTTCAAATATGACACCATTCACCGAACTTTTTAGATACACTACGTATTTTTAATTGTACAGTCGCATTCCATTTCTCATTTGGGAGTAAAGAATTTGAAGGTGAAGATAATAGAATGGGATTTGAATTCCTCGACCCGGTTTTAGGCGCAGTTTTCCGTGGTCCAAGCCAGAATGGGAAGGCAAGACAAACATTATGATTTCGTGCCGAGAAATCAATTCTGAATCCCATTAGACGCTAATGTATCCAAACTGTAATGGCCAAATAAGCAAAACATGGGATTATAGCTCCAAACAAGTGACCCAGTTTTGAAATTGAGTGCTCAAAGTGTGTGTGCTTTCTTTCTGCACATAGCTTCTAGCATTCAAGGTGGCAATATAAACATTTCCTTTTCCTTTATTAAAACAAAAACATAAAAAATATATATAGAACTCATGATGCATTACTTAATTACGCAGTATCAAGAAATTGTATGGGGAGGCTAGTTTATGCATTCTGAGATGCTGCTTGTATATCTTTACTTCTGCAATTTAAAACAAGCAAATTCTATTATGCTTTTTGTGTCATGACAAGATACGTATCATACGTATCACTTGATTCTCTATCTTCATCTTGGTTGGTAATATACTGTAACTGTCACTCACGTAAAAGTATGTTTTGAATAATTACTTAATTAATATTGTAGAGGTGTTTTAGTTAGTAGAAATATCTGAAACACAAAATTTATGTAGCGTCAGCTAATGAAAACTGCAAGTTACTATTTCACAGGAAGGCCGTTCCCAATCGGTTGGCCAAGGTCATTGTTCACGGTGAAACTATTTGAGCTTCATGTTTCCTCTTTTGTTGAACATTTCACATCAAAGAAAGAAATTGTGTTTGTAGAGACCAAGTCCAACAATGTAGTTTTCTTTCTCATTGTACACGTTCGCGGTGTGGGAATGTATCGAAATTTCACGGTCAAAAAGTCAATGAACAATGGCGGAAGCCATCCACAACGCACTGGTCTAAACATCCAGCGATGGGAGACAATTAATGAATTTATTTAAGATCCTAATAATTAAATTTTTCTTCTTTTAACAGCAACTAAGTAGATGATGGAACGTGCTTTCATGATGAGGCAAACAATGTGTTGTGGTTGGCAAGAGAGCCAACACCGTGTTACTAGAGGAGGCCGAAATGCACGCGTTTTAGCTCACGCAGGCTGGCGTGAGGTCTGGAACAGGACAAGGAAATTAGAATTTAGAAAAACGGACGTAGCTGTTGGTATACTTAACTTTAATCCATTAATGATGAACGTCGCTCTTGACGGTACATGATTCACAATATCAATGGTAACTGAATTTGGCGCCTTGCTAGGTCGTAGCAAATGACGTAGCTGAAGGCTATGCTAAACTATCGTCTCGGCAAATGAGAGCATATTTTGTCAGTGAACCATCGCTACCACAGTCGGTTGTACAACTGGGGCGAGTGCTAGGAAGTCTCTCTAGACCTGCCGTGTGGCGGCGCTCAGTCTGCAATCACTGATAGTGGCGACACGCGGGTCCGACGTATACTACCGGACCGCGGCCGATTTAAAGGCTATCACCTAGCAAGTGTGGTGTCTGGCGGTGACACCACATTCCTCCCCCGTAAATCGGCGTACGGTGCTGGCATAAGGCTTCCGCCCGCCGTGGGGTGGACCCCATGTTGACGTAACCGACGAGGTGGGGAGCCTAACAACAGGCGACGCTGTGCCACCCGCACCCTGCCATTCGGACCGCGGGGAGCTAGGAAACGCCTGAAAACCTGCTCCTGGGTGCACGCCAACATGCGGTGTATGCGCCCGTAGAGAGACAGGAGGGGCCGAAGGGTCGACCACCGTCGGGCCGGTGCACCCGACAGGCGAAGACTACACATGGTCCGGAGCGGGCAAGAGTTCCCTGTCGGAGGACAACTGGTCCCGGGAAGCGATCGGCGGCGCGTGACGCAGGGAGGCGCCCGGCGGCTGCAACGAAGCGTCCACTGCGGGCGTCGCCGGCGGGAGAACAGGCGGCGGCGGCGGCGGCGCGTCGCCATGGGCAAAATGGAAGGCAGCGTCGGTAACACCTGGGGCTGAGGCGAGCCAGTAGATGGGTCCCCAGGGCACTGACCGGTCGGCACCGTCGCTGAAAGCAGACGGGGAGCGGCAGAACCCGTGCGACGACAGAGGCGCAGCTGATTGAGATGACGACGCACCTCACCAGAGGCCCCTAAAAACAGATATATAGCGCGGCCGAGGCAGCGAAGAATGCGCCTTTCGAGCCAACGCTGTGAACCTCGATAGTGGCGATAGTAGACAACGTCGCCTGGTGCAAAAGCAGGTGTCTGCCGCTGCACAGGAACCTGATGCGACGGATGTAGCAAAGACAAGAAGGTTCGATGATGACGACCGTGGAGCAACTCAGACGGCGAGCGACCATCTCGGGGCTGAGAGCGATACGAGGACAAAAAGAGCAATAACGCGTCCTCCCGAGAGTGCGACTCTTTCAACTTCAACATCTGTGACCTGAAAGTCCTGACCAATCGTTCAGCGGCACCGTTTGACTGGCGAAAACGGCACGGACTTCAGGTGTTTAATACCATTGGCCTTGCAGAATGACTGAAATTCTGCGGACATGAATTGTGGGCCATTGTCGGAAACAATAGTCTGTGTAAGACCTTCAATGCAAAATATAGCAGATAACGCTTGGATGGTGGCAGATGACGTCGTGGAAGGCATGCGGACAACAAAAGGAAAATTACTGAATGAATCTACCACAACCAGCCATCGAGCATTCCAGAAGGGACCAGCAAAATCGATGTGTAAGCGTGGCCAAGGGGAAGTGACGTTTGGCCATGCAAAGAATTTCCGCGGTGGTGCTGATTGTTGTTCGGCACACACCATGCAAGAAGAGCACATATCCGTAATCGCGGCATCGATTCCGAACCAAGTAGAGTGCTGACGAGCAAGTTGTTTCGTTCTCACTATACCCCAATGTCCTTGGTGGAGAAGCTGTAAGACAGAGGACTGTAACGAACGTGGTACCACGGCCCTGGACTGATCATTATCAGAACGCAACAGCAAAACACCACGTCGTACAAAAAGTCTCTCCTGGTGAGCAAAAACTCGTCGAACCAACGGATCCCCGATCCGTGACTTAGACAAGTGCCATTGCGTAGCAACAAAACGCAGAACAGTAGCAAGGGCAGGGTCGGCAGCTGTGGCTGTAGCTACACGACGAAAATCAATCGGAAACGATTCGACCACGTCATCGGCTTCCGCATCAATGAACATGCAACCAAGTTCGGAGGAATCGAATGCCCTATCCTCAGCAAAAGGCATGCGGGACAACGGATCGGAGTTTCCGTGCTGATCAGTGGACCGATACAAGATATCGTAGCGATACTGCGAGAGGAAAATAGACCAGCGAATGAATTTCTGCGCTGTATGTGGAGATACGGGCTTGGTCGGATGAAAAAGCAATGTCAAAGGTTTGTGGTCTGTGATTATGGTGAAGTGACGACCATACAAGAAATCATGAAACTTTGTAACACCAAATACGAGAGCCAATGCTTCTTTCTCGATCTGTGAATAATTTCTTTGCGAAGACGAGAGCAATTTGGACGCAAAGGCAATAGGGCGATCGTGCGATCCATCATTGTGCGCAAGCACAGCACCGATTCTGAAATCCGAGGCATCCACCATCAACAAAAGGAGCTTCTGGCGATCGAATGGCGTAAGGCAAGTATTGGAAAACAACGCCGATTTCAACTGGCGAAAGGCGCGTTCACATTCCGTCGTCCAGACGAACGGAACACCTTTACGGCGTAAGCGATGAAGCAGAGCTGAAATGGAAGAGGCATGTGGCACATATCTGTTATAGTAATTTATTTTTCCCAGCACACTCTGTAGCTGCTTCAAATTCTGCGGTGAAGGCAAGTCTTGTATGGGACGAAGGTGCGTGGGACTGGGATGTATGCCTTGGGCATTGAGTACATGTCCCAGGTATGGCAAATCACGAGCAAAAAACACACATTTGTGATTCCGCAAGCGAAGGCCATTTTGTCGCAAGACCTCAAATAATGTTCTGAGATTGGCCAAGTGTTCTTCTTCCGTCTTTCCTGAGATCACAATATCGTCCAGATAATTTGCTGCAGTAGGGACCGACGCACAAACAGTTTGTAGATATTGCTGAAACAATGCAGGGGCGGATGCACATCCAAATGGCAGTCGTTTGAATTGATACAACCCAAGATGCGTGTTAACCACCAAAACACGCTGGGATTCTTCGTCCACCGGTATTTGCAAGTACGCATCTGCGAGGTCCAACTTCGAAAAATATTTACCCGGGCACAGTTTGTCAAAAACATCTTCCGGGCGAGGTAAAGGAAAAGTTGCAATCACTAGTTGTGGATTCACTGTTGCCTTGAAGTCCACACAAAGTCTCAATTTTCCCGAAGGTTTTGGCAAAATTACTAAGGGTGATGCCCAGAGAGAAGCCTGCACACATTCAATTACACCTTGTGATTCCAAATCGTGTAATGTTTTTGCGACCTCATCACGCAATGCGTGGGGAACATTGCGCACTCTGAAAAATTTCGTTTGCTTGTTTACTTTCAGTTCCAAATGTGCTTTATAGTTCTAAGCGCAACCAAGGCCCGGTGCAAAAATGTCTGCAATTTCTTCACATAGACGAGAAACACTGTCGGAAGGCGCAGTCTGGTTCACTGATAGGACCTGATTTACTATAGACAAGTTAAGCAACTGAAATAAATCGAAACCAAACAAGTTCACTGCAGAAGAAGAACGAAGGACGTAAAATGACACAAGTTTTGTTTGTCCTTAGTATGTTGCAAGAAGGCTGCACTGTCCTAACACAGGGATATCTTGACCTGAATAACTAGTTAACTTAACATTTGCGGCATGCAACGGAGGTGTGCCCAGCAGTTTGTAAGTGTCTTGACTGATCAGTGAAACTGCAGCCCCGGTATCCAGCTGGAATGGTATCACTTTGCTGTTAATGTCCAAGTCCACAAAAAGTTTATTTTCCTGCTGACGACAAGAATGACTGTTTCATGTAACGTGAACTGACACTGGTACAAAATCACTTGCGACTTGACAGGAGTTGCGGCGATGTCAACACACACTATTTGTGAGACGAACACAGTCACTGTTAGAGAGAGTGGCACTGGGCGGAGTGGAATCAACTACATGAATTTCCATGGGTGAAGTTTCGCGAGCCTGAGTATCCTAGGTTCGATTCGGAATCCTGCATGAAGCAAGGGGCCTGGAATTGTTTTGAGCTTCCGATCGGAGCTTTTTCTGGCTCACACTCTGAACATGTCCTTTTTTATTACAATAAAAGCCAATAGCTTCGTGTGACGGGCAATTCTCACACGAATGTCTAGTAGCGCACCACGGGCAGGATTTGAGCATTGCATTTGCTTGCCGGCGCGGCACACGTGGCTGAGAGCCTGGCGGCAGCGGCGCGGCCGGGCTCGAGGGCTGTTTACTGCTCCGTGCAGCTCGCCCGGCAGGCCGGTTAACCTGACACATGGCTGGTGAAGTTTCAAATGATTACTGAGCAAATTCAGGTGTGTTATGCCGATCCAATATGTCCATCACTTGTTGAAGGGAGGGATTGACTAGTTTCAAAATCTGTTCCCTTATACGAACATCAGAAACATACTGTGCAATTGCATCACGTACCATAGTATCTGAGTAAGGGAGTCCACATTGACACTCAAAAGCACAATCCCTAGTAAGGCCTTGCAAGGTTGCAACCCACTCCCGATTAGTCTGACCTGCCGTACGTTTTGTACGAAAGAAGGTACACCGTGTTGCAACTACATTGACTGATTGTTTGAAATATGCATCTAATGCAGGCAAAATTTCTTCATAGGACAGAGTTGCTACATCACGTTGGGGAAATAATTTGACTATCACACGGTACGTGTTCACCCCGACTCATGATAACAAAAAAGGCTGCCACTCGTTACCTTGAATTCTGTAGGCAGCGAGATTGAATCCAAATTGGCGTGATCACTCCGTCCAGCTTTCCAGTGCAGCATCAAAAGGTCGAAAAGTTGGTGCAACTGCGTGTTGTGGCTACGTTTGTGGTGGAGCGGCTGCTGCCGCATCGTTTTGCATCGCACGTTGACCCTGGACGAGCTGTCCAAGGGCATCCAGTAAGGCCCACGTCTGCTGATTCTGTAAGCGATAATATTCGGACAGTACATCTGGAGATTGTTGCGAAGCCATTACACAAGTAAATCAGGGCAATATCGATAAGAACGCGGTTTTGCCTAGTCGCCAATGTTGTGGTTGGCAGGAGAGCCAACACCGTGTTACTAGAGGAGGCCGAAATGCACGCGTTTTAGCTCACGCAGGCTGGCGTGAGGTCTGGAACAGGACAAGGTAATTAGAATTTAGAAAAACGGAAGTAGCTGGTGGAATACTTAACTTTAATCCATTAATGATGAACGTCGCTCTTGACGGTACACGATAGCAAGTGCCTGTCATTCTGTAATTCATATTTTCAATAACTCTACAGTAGCCATAAACAACTGACCTAGCAATCAAGTACAGTTTAAGAGGAGCCTCTGCGATTTATTGGCTGCCAACTCCTTACACTGCACCCGCAAATGTCTTTGTAACCATTTCATGTATGTGTTACTAATACTATCAAATAATGTATGAGTTCTATACAATATGGCTTCAGCACATCGTCTGTGCAATAATTCAATTGTGTAAGTCAGTGTAGTGGACTGTTTTCTTTTTGATGACACCTGGCTACAAAGGGGTTACTGCAATTGTATTCACTTTATTGTACTTACATTTTCGTATTTGCCACAAGTTTTGTATTATACATCACATGAATTCACAACTGGAAATCAGAGCAACCATCAGCTGTAGAACGGAATGATGACAACGAAAATTTGTGCCGGGCCGGGACTCGAACCCGGATTTCCGGCTTATCGCGAGCGGTCACGTGACCATGTGGCTATCCGTACACGACTCATCGCCAGACCCAAACTTCCGTATGTAATCAAACATGAGTCTTGCCGTGACTCTTTCACGGATAGCCACATGGTAACGCGACCGCTCGCGATTAGCCGGAAATCCGGGTTCGAGTCCCGGCCCGGCACAAATTTTCACATTCAACAGCTGATGGTTTTCCTTATTCGTAATTGTGAATTCATGTAATGTATTTCATAACGGCTGTAGTCGCCGCAGTGCCTATTCCTCTGGGCATGCATGCATCTAATCAAAAAAACAAAGGCACTGCAATATTGTGATTTTGTATTAATTTATAAATGGAAATGTGATTCACATATTTTCCGCATTCCACATACATGAGAACGATTTGGCTTGTATGTGTGGTAGGAACATTAGCGTATTTTTGACGATCTTCTCACTATACAGGGTGGTCCATTGATAGTGACCGGGCCAATTATCTCACGAAATCAGCATCAAACGAAAAAACTACAAAGAACGAAACTCGTCTAGCTTGAAGGGGGAAACCAGATGGCGCTATGGTTGGCCCGCTAGATGACGCTGCCATAAGTCAAACGGATATCAACTGCGTTTTTCTAAATAGGAACCCCCAATTTTTATTACATATTGGTGTAGTATGTAAAGAAATATTAATGATTAAGTTGGACCACTTTTTTCGCTTTGTGATAGATGGCACTGTAATAGTCACAAACGTATAAGACGTGGTATCACGTAACATTCCGCCAGTGCGGACGGTATTTGCTTCGTGATACATTACCCATGTTAAAATAGACCGTTTACCAATTGCGGAAAAGGTCCATATCGTGTTGAGGTATGGCTATTGTGATCAAAATGCCCAACGGCCGTGTGCTATGTATGCTGCTCGGTATCCTGGACTACATCATCCAAGTGTCCGACCCGTTCGCCGGATAGTTACGTTATTTAAGGAAACAGGAAGTGTTCAGCCACATGTGAAACGTCACCCACGACCTGCAACTAATGATGATGCCCAAGTACGTGTTTTAGCTGCTGTCAAGGCTAATCCGCACATCAGTAGCAGACAAATTGCGCGAGAATCGGGAATCTCAAAAACGTCCGTGTTGAGAATGGTAAATCAACGTCGATTGCAGCCGTACCATATTTCTATGCACCAGGAATTGCATGGCGACGACTTTGAACGTCGTTTACAGTTCTGCCACTGAGCACAAGAGAAATTACGGGACGATGACAGATTTTTTGCACGCGATCTATTTAGCGACGAAGCATCATTCACCAACAGCGGTAACGTAAACCGGCATAACTTGCACTATTGGGCAACGGAAAATCCACGATGGCTGCGACAAGTGGAACATCAGCGACCTTGGCGGGTTAATGTGTGGTGCGGCATTATGGGAGGAAGGATAATTGGCCCCCATTTTATCGATGGCTATCTAAATGGTGCAATGTATGCTGATTTCCTACGTAATGTTCTACCGATGTTACTACAACTTGTTTCACTGCATGACAGAATGGCGATGTACTTCCAACATGAAGGACGTCCGGAGCATAGCTGGCGTGCGATTGAAGCGGTATTGAATAGCATATTTCATGACAGGTGGATTGGTCATCGAAGGACTATACCATGGCCCGCACGTTCACCGTATCTGACGTCCCCGGATTTCTTTCTGTGGGGAAAGTTGAAGTATATTTGCTACCGCGATCCACCGACAACGCCTGACAACATGCGTCAGCGCATTGTCAATGCGTGTGCGAACATTACGGAAGGCGAACTACTCGCTGTTGAGAGGAATGTCGTTACACGTATTGCCAAATGCATTCAGGTTGACGGACATCATTTTGAGCATTTATTGCATTAATGCGGTATTTACAGGTAATCACGCTGTAACAGCATGCGTTCTCAGAAATGATAAGTTCACAAAGGTACATGAATCACAATGGAACAGCCGAAATAAAATGTTCAAACGTACCTACGTTCTGTATTTTAATTTAAAAAACGTACCTGTTACCAACTGTTCGTCTAAAATTGTGAGCCATATGTTTGTGACTACTACAGCGCCATCTATCACAAAGAGAAAAAAGTGGTCCAACTAAAACATTCATATTTCTTTATGTACTACACGAACATGTAATAAAAAATTTGGGTTCCTATTTAGAAAAATGCAGTTGATATCCGTTTGACCTATGGCAGCGCCATCTGGTTTCCCCCTTCAAGCTAGACAAGTTTCGTTCTTCGTAGTTTTTTCGTTTGTTGCTTATTTTGTGAGATATTGGCCCGGTCACGATCAATGGACCACCCTGTATATATATGGAACGAAAAGTATATCTGTCGATAAATCGATCTATTTATACCTGTCCATCAATATCTGTCTCTCTATTCAACTCTCTCTGTTCAACTCTCTATTCAACTGGGATGTCTTTTACTCCTGCATAAATTTTGTAACATGTTTTAACTTTCAACCAGTTAGCATTAGTCTGATATTATTTATCGTTGCACAATTTTATTTTTGGACACATTCCGTGAACAACAAAACTATGAATAACAATTTTATAACTTGTAGGCATCATTACAAAATAAATAACAAACAGACATTAATTCATTTAATTTCGTCCACTTCTGTGCTACAAACGGTTACCTTCGGCTTTGAACATTTTCAGGTGACTATAAGGATGGCGGTTCACGTCTATATTCACATCACTGCGTTCTGAAGATAGGCTAGACCGTCCTAATGAAAGATTACATTCTATGGAAAACTGACTATTGCTGCTGTATTACATCGTGATACATGATTAACGTAGTAACAGAACTCAACAGAGAGCTGATAATCTCACCGTTGAGCGCCCGTAAACTCGAAACACACACACACACACACACACACAGACACACACACACACACACACTCTCTCTCTCTCTCTCTCTCTCTCTCTCTCTCTCTCACACACACACACACTCACACACACACACACACACACACACACACACACACACACACACCTCTATATAGTGATTAAGAGCTTTTACGTTTAATACAGGAGACAAAGGCACTACGCAAATTGGTCGCCGACAAAATTTTCAACGACTGCCTAACTGGTTGAAGCGATGGTGTCTACAGTAACACAGGCAGACGTCGTAAATTGAAGCCCTAGAGCGTAGATAATAATTAATTCTTCTTATGTGTCACCGATCGAGTTGATTAGTGATATCTGAAAATGCATCTCTGTCAACGTGACTCCACAATGTAACAAAATTTGTACGTACATTTTGGTTTTACCCCATTATGGTTTTATCCAACAATAGACAGATTGCTTAGCGTCTGAAGAGTTGGAATAGTGTAAATTCCAACGGCCGCCTGCCTTACCTGTTGATCCATGCTTAACTACAGCTGAGGGCGGTTCAATAACGCACTGCCGCACTTTACGACCATTTGGCGCGCTTTAAAGAGGAACGCTGTCACGGGACTATGGAACTTACGCCACATCATATGCGAAAACTATACCGTTCTGCTCGCGCATGTGACCTCAAGTGGGGACTTTGCGTGTGTACAATGTCTTGTTTTCGCTTCCAACGATGATTAATGAGATTTCCGGAATGGCTCCAGCATAGTGCAAAGCATCGCTGAATGATGTTACTCTGAAGGAACTACTCATTTACAATTTATCTACAGTTGAGTTTCCTTCTGTGCCACCGTTTATAGCAGATTTAACGCTGATGCTGTTATTGGGGGAAATTATTTAGTGCGGTCCAGCAGATGGTAACAGACTGAAGCTAAAGGATGTTATTCGATGAGGAAAAGAAGGGAATTGGGGTTTAGCATCCTGTCACTTATAAGGTCATTGGAGACATTGCATTGTGGGATATGCCGTAAATGATTTAGGGGAAACCACAGGTAACGCACCCACAATAAGAGTCCGCGCGATTGCTACGGTCGCAGGTTCGAATCCTGCCTCGGGCATGGATGTGTGTGATGTCTTAGGTTAGTTACGTTTAAGTAGTTCTAAGTTCAAGGGGACTGATGACCTCAGATGTTAAGTCCCATAGTGCTCAGAGCCATTGGAACCATTTTTGAACAATAAGAGTTTATTGTTTATCCAGTATGCCAGTCCAATTGGTGTTATTCAAAAGACGATTATAAATAACATCTTCACACGAGACTTCCAGTTTACGACCTCTACCACTACTACTATCCATCATTTCAGAGAGCTGAGAACAAGCTGAAATACTGTGACAGAAATGCAGCAACAAGAATGCCGAAAGCAATATGAAATACACTCCTGGAAATTGAAATAAGAACACCGTGAATTCATTGTCCCAGGAAGGGGAAACTTTATTGACACATTCCTGCGGTCAGATACATCACATGATCACACTGACAGAACCACAGGCACATAGACACAGGCAACAGAGCATGCACAATGTCGGCACTAGTACAGTGTATATCCACCTTTCGCAGCAATGCAGGCTGCTATTCTCCCATGGAGACGATCGTAGAGGTGCTGGATGTAGTCCTGTGGAACGGCTTGCCATGCCATTTCCACCTGGCGCCTCAGTTGGACCAGCGTTCGTGCTGGACGTGCAGACCGCGTGAGACGACGCTTCATCCAGTCCCAAACATGCTCAATGGGGGACAGATCCGGAGATCTTGCTGGCCAGGGTAGTTGACTGGGTAGTCTGACACACCGGTGTCAATGTGTTCTTTTTTTCATTTCCAGGAGTGTAGTTAGAAGACATTTTACGAGTGTGCAGCACGTATGAAGATTTAGTCCTTCTGTATAACATCTCGACGTTACGTCTTGTTGAACCACTGGGCATAAAATTTGAGTTGTAATCACGAAAGCGGCAAAATAACGTCTAGTGACATGCTGGAAAAACATAATCACAAGAAGTTCTTACATACACAACACGAATAGACACTTTATGTAGCTATCGTGTGGTGTGTCACAGTGGTTAAGACATTAAGGACTGAGAAGGAGTAGGGTGCAAATTTCCAGTACACAATTCTGATTTAGGCTTCACAGAATCCATTCCTGGATGGGATAATTCCTCAGACAAGGTCGTGACCCATTTCTGCTTCATGCGAGCTGAATTAATATAAGTACTAAGTTCGGATGTCTCTTATTTGACACTTGTAAAGTTTTTCTTAATAATGTCTGCTCCCTAGTCGGCTTCCATTCCATGTAAAAATGAGCTGTATGGAATTAGGCTCAGTAGGATAAAGAGAAACAGCATCCCATGGTCTTCAAAATAGACACACTCATGAAGATAAAATCATCAACTTCGCAAAACATCACTTCCACGTGACAAATTTCCGTTATTACACAATGCCAGCGTCTTGTTTATTTCCGACTCCTTACCTGAAAGCTTTCTCACATCACAGGTCGCACTGTCTTTTTAACGCAACTGGTCAGTGGCCCCAAGACATGTACAAACATGGCAGGGCGAGGCAAGCTTTTTCCTATTACAGCTCAACCCGCATCACCCCAGTAGTCTTGCACTTTTTAAGAGAAGAAAATAGTCGTAGTAGTGACAATGTCTTCAGCTTCAGTTCATTTCAGTAATAAAATTTATTTACTATGGTATTACTCCCTTGAAATAACTAGAACTTTAGAAGAAAATTAACAGTTTTGCATCAGTCAACGGTTCAAAGGTCGGCCAAGGTCCAGGCATTGAATTGATTAACAGCTGTTTGGGAAAAAGAGAAAAACATCTGAGCGAGCAGAGGTACCAGAGAAGAAGCTAGAGCGAAATGAAGATGAAATTCAAGAATTCGGTTAGTCATTTATTGATAAATCGATAACATAAGTACATTTTAAAATAAATAGAAAAATCCACTACTCATTCAATGCTGATGATTTCACCCATGTTTCGGTCGTTTAACTTGCTATCTTTCAGATCTTTCTTACCATTTTTTCTCAGAGCAGCTTGCCGAATTGGTGAGGTGAAGTTCTAGCAGTGTTGAATCAGAGTTACTTAGGGTCCAGGAAGTTGCAGAGACATCGAATAATAATATTGTCTCAAAAGTTCCATAGCCACAAATGAAAAAAGATGAGAGGTCGTCAAGTAGTAATGACTTCCGCGCTTGCAGCTGTCTCTGAGAAATGTAGTATTAGAGAAAGGGATGCAGTTCACATCCTGACAGCTCAAACTCTCCTTAAATTGGGGCTTCATTTCTTTGTTAAATCGTTTTTAGCAACGGTATATGGTAAACGTTAATGGTGCATGTATTTCGATAAGAAACCTTTCAGAGAAAGACCTCTTGTATTTACCTACCAGGCTTCTTGTTTTTTATCTATCAGGCATCACACATATATGAACGCTCTTAAAAGTGTTCCTGAGGAAAATGTTAGTTGAGAATCTTCAACATTCTTTAAAAAAAATCAAACAACTTGGTCTAAAATCGTTGTTAATGAAGTCAAAAGTGGATTTAAGCACCGAAAAGTCAACGAAAATTCGGATCTAGTCGACATGTCTCGACTACGAAATTTTGTTCAAGATATTTTGAGAGAACATCAACCTGTAGAGGATTATTCGGTATTTTTTGAGCTAACTGCAATCTTTCCTGTTGAAGCACTATATCGTGGAAATTATTTCTCTGCTCCAGGACGCATCCATCACGCAAAGTGGATGGTGAAAGCAATTAAATGTTTGAAAATGCATGTGTTCCACGAGGAATTTTAATTAGCAGAACGATAAGAAAATACAATTTCTCGTATTTGTATTCTGCTAATCAGTGTGTATGTCGAGCTCGTCTAAAGGTAAAGCACCGTATATGGATTTCACTTGCATTTGAAGTTCTTGCCCCCTGAAACTGATTCTTTTACATTATTTGATCCTAATTTGTCTTCCGATTCAAAAATGAAAATGGCCAACACATTGAATCACGAGGCGGAAACATTAAACGAAAATTTCAAAAAGGGTTCAAGCAAGAATGAATCAAATCCCAGAAATATTCAGTAATGGGATAGAACAACTTACTTTTAATAAAACAGGAAAGTTTTCATCAGATCTGACATGAGCGGCGAGTTTCTTAAGACAGAACCCTCGCAGTGACATGAAAATGAAGATTTCCTCAACGCTCTACACCTGGTCAATAAACTGAAAGTTGCATATGAGCTGGCTGCAACAGGCGTCAAGTTAATGGATGAGTACAATAAATTAGCTACGGAAACTAGAAACGGAAGCAGTATGTGTTTCAGGTTGTATCCACGTAAGAGAGAGAGAGAGAGAGAGAGAGAGAGAGAGAGAGAGAGAGAGAGAGAGAGAGACTTAGCAAAGAGTAAAGATTTGTAAAAGAAAATTTGTACACTGTAGATTGAAGTGTTATTTGTTGAATTACTAAATCAAATACTACAAGCATAATAGTTAACTTGAAAATAACTGGTTGTCTACTATAGTCTAATGTGTTCAAAGAGAAAAAGTCAATGACATTTTATGTATTTTTTAAATCCGGGGGCCTGGGAGCACAGCTTCCCCTTTTCCTTTGAATCCAAAATTTACCCACTACTCGTTTTTTGTGCAGCCTAACCAGTCTGGAGGGTAGCACAAACGAAAAATCAAACTTGAAAAATGGGATGATACGTCTTCAACGTACTCGGCCATAACGTTACACCGTTAGACAGCTTCCTTTTAGCTTGGTGTATCTGAAATAAATTGACGTTATCTTTGTGCTGGTTAATAAAGGAAAACACGATACATTCTCAGGATCACAAGCAACATGGTATGGCTAGTTCATTTACATCTTGCAATAAACGGAATTCAGCGCATATGGGAAAGTGAAATGCGAGAGTAAAATCCTATTTCTCAGTTTTTAGCTATCGTATAGTACTTCTTCACAAAACAGTTACTGCAATTTCGTATTTTTCGTCTGCAACCGCGCCTGCGGCTTACAAATAAAATGTTTTACCCGTACGGGGATAACATTAATAGCATGTACTCGTATTACTACAGGCATGATACATGGGTAACAACATACGGAAGTGTGGGTCACACCGTGAATTGGGCTTGGGTAGCCGAAGCCGTTGAGGCGGCCGTTCGCGCAAAGCGGGAAATCCAGGTTCGAATCCCGGTCCGGCACAGATTTTCGTTCTCGTCATTCCATTATGCAGCTGGAGATGGTTGATATTCGCAACTCCGAATACATTTCAGAACTCGAATGTAATCGGCACCGTGTACTACCAATCGTTGGCTTGGTATGTAGACCAGTCTGAGTAGGAATTTGTTGGCAGTTTTCCATGCTAACGTAGCCAAATAAGTTCTTACACACACAAATCGTATAGACATAGTTCAGGAAGTCAAAAATTTCTATGATCGCTCGTCTTCACACAGGTACCAATTGGCGTGTCACAGTGGTTAAATGGTTCAAATGGCTCTGAGCACTATGCGACTTAGCTTCTGAGGTCATCAGTCGCCTAGAACTTAGAATTAATTAACCCTAACTAACCTAAGGATATCACACACATCCATGCCCGAGGCAGGATTCAAACCTGCGACCGTAGCGGTCGCTCGGTTCCAGACTGTAGCGCCTAGAACCGCACGGCCACTCCGGCCGGTATAGTGGTTAAGAAATGTTGTACTCGGAAAGAGTAAATTTCAAATTTACGTTAGGCAGTTCTGCTTTAGATTTACCATGGATTTCCAGAATTAGTTTAGATCCTCTACCATAGCCTCAGCAATTACGATACTGAAACAGTTTAAATACGATGACACACAAAAGAAAATGTACACGGTTCTCAGACGGACTGCGCACACAACTCCCCATCATAAGGTTAACTGACGATTGTGGCCACAAAGATGAAAGAAAATAAAATTTTGAAATCATGGAAGCAGCGGATCCCGAATGTTCGGAAAAACGCAAGAAAGAGGGAGATTCCTCTTCTATTCTGCAGCGTGATTTTTAAAAGTAGTCCCACGTAGGTGGGAACGATCTCTCAGATGACAAGGAATACAAGGAATAAATAACATTTGATGAATATTTACCTGGAGATGCAGTTTCAGTATTAAAGAACATTTAATTGTGATCATGCTGGATCCCATATAGTGCATCACAAAGGAGGAAAAGCCAGAATGAAGTTTAAAAGATGGTTTCTAAATGGCTGTCGCTGACGTCGAGGCGTCTACGCATACCCCGTGAGTCTAAATCGTTGCAGTCCTTCTGCCAGGTTGGCTATGCAGCCTGACCACCTCACCTGGCCCAAGGACGAGTGGAATCGGAAGTAGGTTGCAGCATCACCTTGCAGCAGCCACATGATTCTTTGTATTATCAAAGGCACCTCTTTCAGTGGTAGAGGTACTGTATTCCATAGCAAGTGCCGAACAGACGACGTGGAAAGGTCATAGGAGCTGTGTTTCATGGTGATTCTGAGAGAAATGGGACGACAGTGTTACTCCCATTTGAGTATACTCTATACGATGGTCTATAGTGCGGCGTATAGCATGTTCCGCAGAGACCCATTATTTCCGGTTGTTTCTCCATTACACCATTTTTTGACATGTTCGTATTAGGTCACTTTCTTGTCTGTTTGTCTGTTCGGTAGAAATTTTGAAATGGATTTTAAACTAACTTTCCAATGAGCTACAGGCTTGGAATTTTAAACATAGCTCAGAACTGGAAGGTAGTGGAATATTAAGTCACTTTCTTGTTGGTCTGTTCGGGGGGTGAGGGTGGAGGTGAAAAATGTTGGTAACGACTGATATATCGGCTACCCTGCAGGACTAGCATAGCATAGAAACACGTACCAGGTGGTAAGCGAGCGGACGGGCACGGTTAAGCACAGAGAGAGGGAAGAGGAGAGGGACAGACAGAGGGGAAGGAGCAGACGTGTGGAATGTAAGTGGCATATGAGTACATAGCTGCAGCTGCGGGTAGAAAGCTAGTATATACTCAAATAATTATTTAAATAAAAAATGTAATCTCATCAAAACGTTTAAAATTCAGTGAGGAATTTCACACACACAAGACTAAAAAGTAGAAAACAATAATTATTATTTTTATATAATACCTTTCTAAATCATACCAACGGGCTTTTCGCAATGGTAGCTCCGGTTCCCGTCAGGTCACCGAATTCAAGCGCTGTAGGGCTCGGCTAGTACTTAGATGAGTGATCGTTCGGGTCTACCTAGCGCTATTGGCAACCGGGATGCGCTCAGCCCTTGTTTGGCTAATTGAAGAGCCACCTTACTGAGACATAGTGGCTCCGGTCACGAAAACTGACAACGGGCGGAAGAGTGGTGTGCTGATCATATTCCCCTCCATATCCGCACCCAGTGACGTCTATCGGTCGAGAATGACACGGCGGTCGATCGGTAACGTTGGTCCTTCCGAGACCTGTAGGCTCTGAGAGGAGCTCTCTAAATCGTACTAAAAAGCGTAAATTAATTTCTTCTAGACCGATATATATTCCTAGCCCTATACATATAAACCTGAAAATTTTTGCTTGTGAATTTTCAGTAGCTATGACAATACCAAGTTTTATAACGAAAAACGTTGGGTGCATGCAATAGATAATATAGCTAGGAGGTGAAATATTCGTGTATCAATTATGTATTGCATGCGCCCAATGTTCTTCGTAATAAATTTTAGAAATATTGCCATAGCCATTAAAAATTTACCACCACAAAATTTCAGGATTATCTGTAAGGAGTTATGAGTCCGTACGGGTATAGGAGATAGGAGTCCGATATGATTTTTTTAATTAATTATTTTTTTTTTTTTGCTTTGGGGCTTAAATTCTGAGGTCATCAGTCCCCTAGAACTTAGAATACTTAAACCTAACTAACCTAAGGACATCACACACATCGATGCCCGAGGCAGAATTTGAAGCTGCGACTGTAGCGGTCACGCGGTTCCAGACTGTAGTGTCTAGAATCGCTCGGCGACCCCGGCCGGCGAAAATGTATCACAGTAAAATTTTATTTTTAGCTGAAAAATTATTTTATTGCATTCATTATCACCTCCACATCACACAAAAACCATGCATTTGTTAATAATATGAGTCTCTTTTTACGTGTATTATATTACAAATAGAAGGTGTTTCTAATTTCACCTTGAAAGCTTCTAAGGAGTACAAAGAAAAGTGGGTAATAATGTTTTTAACGAAAACGCCTGATACATGAACAAACATAGAGAATAATATGTTGCCCTCTCCCATATTTGCTAAGCGTTAGTACTTCATTGCCACGGTGGTAATTATTACATCCGTAACTAACTACCTGTACGGCAGCAATGATCAGTCGTAAGGTTCACACGAAACGGGAATTAAACTTATTGATGTGGTATTCAGTACCTCATCTTCACTGATGACCCGAATTCTCTAGCACTTTTATAACAACGGTTACCGTTAGATATTTCCTCAGCACCAGTGCAATGCTTAAAATTGTAATAAATACTACAGTCATGGCGAATTATAACAGCTTTCTCATAGGACGGGACCGATGCGTTACCAGCTACAGCATCCTGTCTACGGTACTAGGGACCTACCCCCCTTCACGGATCTACATCCCAAGAGTTTATAACGCGAAGTTAGAAACACGCTCTACGTTACAATATTCTCCAGAACAAGAATTAAATACCCGTGCACGTCACGAAACGTATCCTAATGAATGTAAAACGAAATCTGTTCCTTCGAACCCGAGTCCATCGCCTTAATAGCCAAGCCACCTGGCCTCGTGAAAAGGTACTGGAAGACCTTGAGTGAGGAAAGGCATACATGCCAACCAGTTCTGTCAGCCCAGCGGTACAACACCTGCAACATACTGTCCTAAAATACAAAATTATACGTAGAAGAGATAAAACAATAGTCCAACGCTTACTATTTCAAAAAAGGAAGGAAGGTTACCGTTTGACGCCGACACTGAGGACAGTAGAGGCTGAGTGAAAGCTCATGTTGGGAAGGATGAGTTAGAAAATCGCCAATGAACTTCTCGAAAGAGCCATTACGAATTTTTGAGTAATGTAGAGAAACTGATGAAAAGACGTACGATATTTGCGTCTCTTGAAATGGTCTTATTTTTGCTCTAAGCCTCAAAAGAATGGTTCAAATGGCTCGGAGCACTATGGGACTTAACATCTGAGGTCATCAGTCCCCTAGAACTTAGAACTACTTAAACCTAACTAACCTAAGGACATCACACACATCCATGCCCGAAGCAGGATTCGAACCTGCGACCATAGCGGTCGCGCGGTTCCAGACTGAAGCCCCTAGAACCGTTCGGCCACAGCGGCCGGTGCTGTAAGCCTCGCTTTGACAACATAACTGAACATGAAACTGGTACAATCATAATGAAAAATGAAATGACACAAAGAAGATGACAATGTTGGGTTAATGTAAATTTCTGAACTGCAGAAATGCCACAATATTACATTATACAGAAAAATGAACTGGCGAGATTCGGCAGATAGTTGCCAGTAAGGACTTGCATGTGCAGAATGCCAGCAAAGACTTGCATGTACAGAACAGCGCGGAGAGAAATACCTTAAGAGACACAGAAACTGAAAAGAGCCTCATAAAACCTATTTGACGATTTAATGACAGTCTCTCTGGCACACCAGTCATTTTGTATGTCTTTTTCTCACTGTCTTCCTCTCCCTATAATTGAATGACAGTAACGCACACCATTCTTACCTCAGGTGTGCAATGCAAGAACATTTAACTTATAAGAACATACAAACGGAGATTACAAGATTAAAATACACGGCGTGACAGTTGCTAAGTCACAACTGCCAGTTGCTACGCAACAACCGACAATTGCTACGGAACACCCGACCAATGTTACTAAGCAGAAATGTAGAGGGCGGGACTTACCAAATGCAGCGAAACGTGTACATGGGCGCTCTGAATGCGTTCCACAGTTCATGCAGTACCGTGTTTGACGAAAGCTTTTGTGGAGCCGATTAGTGTGACATTTCGTGTAGCACAGCAACATGTCTGACAGTCTTTTGAGTGATTACGATCGTGGACGAGCAATTCGACGACTCGAAGCCGATCAAAATTTCACTATTCTGGCCACAGTAATGGCTCTTACTAAAAGCATCAGGCCGCGATTAAAAAAGGACGCTGTATGTGGAAATGCTGTGCGAAAACGTGCCGGTGTTCGTAGACGTGCCACAGCACCGCGAGAGGATCGATACGTAGCCCTAGTAGCGAAAAGGGACAGACGTCCTACTCCTACTGCAGTCCTAGCAACCGCTACATGTACTAGGCTGTTTCGTATGTTCGGAAGCCTCTGGAATGCGTCACACTTCAGCCACGTCATCTTCGAGAAAGAGTTCGTTAGTGTAGGGAGTATGCTGGTTAAGGTTAGCAGCAGTGATCCAGTGGGTTACTCTTTGACGAATCTGCTTCGCTGTGGTGTTTCCAGCCATTAGTTAGTGTGGATAGAGCGTCACCACGAACTTCATCGGTATGGCTTAGGCGCTATGGTGTCGGAGGTATAATGCACACCGTTACAGCACAGTGGTACAGCAGGGAGATTATTCTGTATCATGTCAGTCTGTTTAGGGGTGCGGTAAGTCCCAACTTTCTGATTATGGACGACAACGCCCGACCTCACAGGACCGCTGAGGTGTCGGAAACATTGTACACGGAAGATATAGAACGTGTGGAATGGCCTGCGTGATCGCTAACTCTACACATCATGCCGGAGATGCTCTTGGCCACCGTGTTTCTCGAAAGACACTCCATTCCCGAAGCGTGCAAGAACTTAAAACCGTCTTGAGGGAGGAGCGGGACAATGTCTCCCCACGAATCTTGAACAGTTTGCTAGTCAGCATGAACAACATCTTCAAAATGTGCATTAGCACCCGAAGAGGGCACATTCCTTACAGAGAATTCGATGTCGACCCTTATGTTTTTAGTCTGACCTGTGCAAACGTGAATGTTATTTACATCTGTTATCCTGCTTTCCCATGTGGTGAAACCTGTACCATTTTCCGAAATAAATGTACCACAGCACCTCTACTACGTATATACTGTGTTTCGAGTGATCCTTCAGCACCTGTGATTATTCCTGTTCAACACTGTCTCTGTCCATTAGCAGAGGTGAAGCAGTGTAAAAGTAGTGTACACGTTCTCCCCTCCTCATACCTCGGTTCAAGAAATACAACACGATCTACTTTCACAGAGGTAAATGCCAGATTCCAGAGGAATCATTGCATAACACGTACCAACCAAACAAAGAAATAAATAACATAGTATTTGTATAGGAAGAAGTAAATAACTTAGTATTTGTATAGGTCCCGCTTTTGTCTTCTATTCTACTCAAATATCTTTCGCAGTAGTTTGAGCATCATCAGTTGCTTTTTATATTCTTTCTATGAAATAGCAGGAAAAATATGTTTTTACTGCCTGTACGTATAGAATATCAGTTTTTCGATATAGTATTCTCCAAGATGCTGCTCCAGGCGGGTGTAAAATCTATGTGCGCAACGGAAATACTAAACGCGAAAATGAAGAAAAAAATGGTTCAAATGGTTCTGAGCACTATGCGACTCAACTTCTGAGGTCATTAGTCTCCTAGAACTTAGAACTAATTAAACCTAACTAACCTAAGGACATCACACACATCCATGCCCGAGGCAGGATTCGAACCTGCGAACGTAGCGGTCGCTCGGTTCCAGACTGTAGCGCCCAGAACAGCACGGCCACTCCGGCCGGCGAAAATGAAGATTTGGCCCTGTTTGACTACCCCCTGAATCAGATCTTAGGATGTCTTAATGTTGATTATCTCCTCCTTCTTGCACTTTAACATATAAATTACAACATGAGCATAAATGAATGATTAACGGAACTAGTAACTACCAAATGATAAATGCTGTTTCCGCTTATACATATACTGTAGATGAAAACCCCTTTATATTACAAATGCTTATATATCAAT
This sequence comes from Schistocerca cancellata, assembly GCF_023864275.1. Classification (NCBI taxonomy): domain Eukaryota; kingdom Metazoa; phylum Arthropoda; class Insecta; order Orthoptera; family Acrididae; genus Schistocerca; species Schistocerca cancellata. Next base: position 37,549,046 of record NC_064629.1, read on the forward strand.
GTCCAATGGATATAAAGGGATACAAATGAATTTCCTAACTAACACGATTGATCAATTGCCCAAATCTGCCCCTTTTATGGCCAAGAAATCTAATATAAATAACGCGAGACAACTGACATTATCTACGTACCAAACACTAGAACACACTACCTTCAAAGATGATCTACCGTGGTGTGCAACCTCAGTGGAAATAAAATTTACGTGATCACAGCTGTTTAGCTTTATAGGCCTAATGAGGCGAAGCAATTAGCAATATCACCGTATGCACTGCGTCCGGTGTGTCGGAGAGATGGTTCTCGTACACATCTGCGACGACGGAAGAACTCCAGCCACAAAATATATATAAAAAAAACTCATTCAGACACTAGGACGGCACAAGACGGTCATGTGACTACTATAATCTAATACTGTCTTCTCCTCTCTGTGTTCTACAGACCATAAACGCGAACTCCCAGCCACAAGGACGGAGTTCTACATCTACATTTACATCCATACTCCGCAAGCCACCTGACGGTGTGTGGCGGAGGGTACCTTGAGTACCTCTATCTGTTCTCCCATCTATTCCAGTCTCGTATTGTTCGTGGAAAGAAGGATTGTCGGTATGCTTCTGTGTGGGCTCTAATCTCTCTGATTTTATCCTCATGGTCTCTTCGCGAGATATACGTAGGAGGGAGCAATATACTGCTTGACTCTTCGGTGAAGGTATGTTCTCGAAACCTTAACAAAAGCCCATACCGAGCTACTGAGCGTCTCTCCTACAGAGTCTTCCTTTGGAGTTTATCTATCATCTCCGTAACGCATTCGCGATTACTAAATGATCCTGTAACGAAGCGCGCTGCTCTCCGTTGGTTCTTCTCTATCTCTTCTATCAACCCTATGTGGTACGGATCCCACACTGCTGTGCAGTAATCAAGCAGTGGGCGAACAAGCGTACTGTAACCTACTTCCTTTGTTTTCGGACTGCATTTCCTTAGGATTCTTCCAATGAATCTCAGTCTGGCATCTGCTTTACCGACGATCAACTTTATATGATCATTCCATTTTAAATCACTCCTAATGCGTACTCCCAGATAATTTATGGAATTAACTGCTTCCAGTTGCTGACCCGCTATTTTGTAGCTAAATGATGAGGGATCTATCTTTCTATGTATTCGCAGCACATTACACTTGTCTACATTGAGATTGAATTGCCATTCCCTGCACCATGCGTCAATTCGCTGCAGATCCTCCTGCATTTCAGTACAATTTTCCATTGTTACAACCTCTCGATACACCACAGCATCATCTGCAAAAAGCCTCAGTGAACTTCCGATGTCATCCACAAGGTCATATATGTATATTGTGAATAGCAACGGTCCTATGACACTCCCCTGCGGCACACCTGAAATCACTCTTACTTCGGAAGACTTCTCTCCATTGAGAATTGAGTTCAGGTAACGTCTCAACGTGAGTATAGGCAGAAGAAGTGCTCTCAATCACTGAAGGCTGCATATTCAACGACGACTCCCTACGCGGAGACGAAGTCCAGAATCGTATAAGTTCGTAACAGTATAGTGCCTAACCGTTCTAACTATAAAATCTCCTTACAGCAAAGACAGTAAGTCTGTCTGTACCAACAAATGCTGATACTGAGCTACCGTCGAACATGGGCGCTTAAACGGAAGACCTCTTCTCTCCACCGCTGGCTTCCCAGCAAAACTCGGCTCCCCTCCCTCGTAACTGCAGAAGGCGAATCATGTTCTCGAAACCACGGGATATTCTCCCTTTCTACAGATTTTTCCGAACGCCGACCAACCATGTTTAGTCTTTTTGTCGGTCTTGGCACATCATGTGTGAGGCAGGACCAAAACACCTGTGCGGGATTTTGCACTCAGGGTTTGAGTTCATTTCCACTGGCGTTCCAACCTCTATTAGTATTGGTAATCATTCATTACGCCGTTTTATTAATAAAGACACTCCGTCACCTTTCATGAAATAAGCGTTAGCAATTATTTACAAGGTGTACGTGACAATGTCAGTCTTCTTTAAATATTCACATATACGATGTACAACCTATGAAATGTACATAATTCCGCTTGTAAATCACGGAAAAGTATGTAGATGAGTGCTTGTAAGGTGCAAAATTATAGCCACCTTACAATTCACAAATCTAGAAACAGAGAAACTATTTTGTATAACTTGTTAACACATGCTGTGGTTTCTATGGCTTTCTGTATTTTGCGTCACAGCTGTTTCTCCTTCACAGTCTGTCATCTGCAACCATAGAGAACTTGGTATGGAATACTAATTTACATCCAAAATTTTCTACTGGGAATGATAGACTGTTTTAGTTAATATTACTGTATCCTACGTGAAAGATTGTGTGTGTGTGTGTGTGTGTGTGTGTGTGTGTGCGCGCGCGCGCGCGCGCGCGCGCGTCTGTATATGTTATATGTTTTACACTTCTTCTGTAGGTTTCCCAGTTATCTTTACTGTGAAACAGCGCCTTAAAACTTTCACTGTGTCATTGTTTCCGAGATACGAAAACAAGATGGCGAGTAACTGGAAGAAAAGACAAAAACATATCTCTCTCCACACATTCATTGTTCCTCCTCACACACATAGTTTGAGATAGGCAACCTCTCAAAGCTTAAGACCAAAACAAGATTCAATCCTCGTGCCGGGAACACATTAACTGTTTGCAATCTTATCTTCGTACCTCACAAAAGCAAAATAGAGAAAGCCACATAAAGCACAGCATGCGGTAACAATCTGTATAAAAAAGATCTGATTTTAAACTTGTGAATAAATTACATAAAAACTGAAATTCTACGCGTACACATAAAAAACATTTTTACTGTTATTTATTAAATGGAATATAAAAAACAAACGTGATGATGCTGTAACTTCAGTGAAACATGCCTGAATGGTAAAGAAGAAAACAGATGCGTTTGCTCAAGGTGGAAGCAGTCCAAAAACAAATTTATTTGCAAGCAAAACTGGACATGAAAGTGAACTTCAACTCAAGAAAAAAGAAATAACATCGGGAAAAAGAACAACGATGGGCATTAGATGAGAAGCTCATGATTCCATAGACTGGCTAACAAATATTTACTATTTTGGAGGATTTTGCGACTGAGAAGGAATTCAGAGAGTGATGGACGTTAATAGAATGGAATTTCATTTGAGAAACTTCATATCTGTTTGAAATAAAGGAAAACGGACTGTGGCCTATGATTTTTAATATTTAATCGGAGCGGATTATGAAAATCTGTGGGATAGGCACAGGAACTTTTCGCCACAGATAACTTCACATCACAAGCTTGAATCTTAGTTAAAGCATGCGGTCAGGAAAAACGGATATAAACTGTACCAAAAGAGATTGGCAGTCGCCAAAGAACTCCTTTCACTCCGTGGAACTAGTATAAACAACAGAAATGGTTCAAATGGCTCTGAGCACAATGGGACTTAACATCTGAGGTCATCAGTCCCCTAGAACTTAGAACTACTCAAACCTAACTAGCCTAAGGACATCACACACATCAATGTCCTAGGCAGGATTCGCACCTGCGACCGTAGCAGTCGCGCGGTTCCGGACTGAAGCGCCTAGAACCGCTCGGCCACCGCGGCCGGAGGCCGGCAAACAACATGAATGTTTTGTACACAAATATGGCATTAGGTCAATATCCCGACGACCTCTCAAAATTATCAGTGAAATGCGACCTTGATTTGAGGGTACCTAAGGCATACAACGTATAACGTTAGTGAGCAAGAAATTACGTACGAAGACGAGTTGCACTGTGTCCGAGTGCTGAAATGAATGCAGACGTCACATCTATTTAAGAAACAACGAAAAGTCAGTTTCAGAGAAAGACAGTGCTATAAAAAAACAGATAAGATAGTTTCTGAAGATATCAAGATCTTATCCCAGGCTTCATTCAACGTGGATTTTATGATTAACTCGGCGATAAACATCGTATATGAATTAAAACATTTAACAGAGGCCTTAAGAATATACTAAGCGCAGCCTGGGACAGATAGTAGAAACGGAGCGTTCACAGAAAATTAAATGTCATAGGTGATGCTGGGGTTTTTCTTCATTCGCCGTCCTCAGTTTAATCCCGACCTAGAGGATAACGCGGAGCATACGAGCATTGCCTTCATTTACGCACGCGATTCCGACCCCATGTTACGCCTTTCCCGCTATAGGAATCCAGATAGCTATTACATAACTCTAGGAGCACCAAGTTATCTTAGGATACATGGAGCAACAACCAAGGGCAAAATTTGCCTGTGTTGTAATAAGTTATAAATATTGTAGTACGTATTTATTTTAGGAGACTGTGTTTCCAAAGTGAGATCAGTTTAAAAGTGCTCAGTGGCATTATGACTGAAAAAATTATGTTTGGAGCACAAGGGATGTCCAGTAATGTATAAGTTGATATACTATTTTTCTCTGGTGAAGTATAATAAGCTAGGGTGATCAAAAACTGGGCAATGAAATTTTCTATGAACTATTACCTTTTTATCCGTTTCCCGTCGTTCCTCAGTTGCTTCAAAATTCATGGAAGTGTATTCGTTTTTGCAGCTAAATGAATGGCTTTGTTTTTGTCGTGTGTGTTTTGCTTTTTTATTTGAGAAGCATATTCAGAGGCCTGTAATACAAATTTGTTTTCGTACATAATAAAATGTTAGACACTGTTTACGTTTTCTCTTGTTATTATTTTGTTTTTCGGGTTAGAAACAAATTTTGCAGCACGAGCTCAGTGAGGTTAAATTACCATTTGATGTTACTTACGATGTCTGATGTCGTTAATCCATGTGTGTCATCCTGGACATATATTTACTCGGTCTGCATACTCCAGATGGCCTCTTTTCGACGTTTTTTCGACCACACTTCCTTCAGCATTTCACTTCCACTTTTCACTGTGTACTGAATGTGTGTGTTTACAGTGTGTGAAGTGTTGCCAACTGTTGTGCGTTTATCTTTTGTCTTTTCTTTGTGTTGTGATATATATGTGTGGTTTGATACTGGTTGATTTAAAGGCCATTGAAGATGCTTCACAAATAAAAGAAGCGAAACTGTTATGGGAAGAAAGCAAACTGCCTTTCACTTATTTGCAAATACGAAATACACCTCCATGAATTTGTATAAACTAGAAACATAAAGTCCATACTTGAAAATGAAGACTGTGAATAACTTTTTTCTTGTCGAAAAATTTGAAAACAGAAATAACAACACTTACGCAAAAAATAGTTTACGGTATATTGAAAATTTTCAAGAAATACTCTTCAGTCGGAAATATTACAGTCATGTACGGGTGCAATTTACCCCTGGGCACAAAATGGTTCATTCTGAGTGACTCTTACACAGATGGCGACTGCAGCTTCCACATGTCAACTGGGTTTTCGTATTATTATTTCCGGCTCTCTGGTTAGTTGTTTTCTTCAAGTATATGTAGCATTTTGCTTTCTTAGTTCGTTCTTCATTCGAAGTAATTGTGATTATCTCTAGTTTCTGTACAACGATGTCTCCCTTAGCGTAAATGAAAGGCAATATGGGTTCTATCAAGTCCTTGGATCGCTCTTCTACGTATGATTTCAAAAGTTCAAGGCCTATTTAACGCAGATTAAATTTTTAGACATTCGATTTAGGCACATTCATCTTGAACAGTGTGTGAATTTATTGGAGTTATATCAAGAAGGCTACAGAACACAGACAGTGCCCATCTCCTCGTACCATTTTTTGTAGAGTACGTTCTAGCCATTTGGTCCATGCCATCCATTTCTAACTCAGTAGAGTATAATAAAGGTTTATGTGGTTTTTTGGGGGCATCAGCTTCTTCTCCTGCATCCCAGCGTTTCGTAGGCAAGATCAACAGATTTTTACTTTATTATGTATGAGACAACTGTTACTGGAGGCTACTTAGTGGTTGGATCTGTGGATGCATACCTGCTGTCGTCTTACGTTCTTGGAGTACATGTTCTCCGTTGGATATAAGTGTCCCGACTAAGTTAAGTATGTAATCTGCATACAGAGTGTCCGCCAATACCACAGAAATGTAGAAACGGTCAGTTGCGATGTTGTAGTCTTTATTCTTTATTGACTCCACCAGTCTCTTCACAATCTCAAAGCATCATCGTTCAAAGGCAGGTCTACCGTCTTTTACAGCATACACTTCCGTTTTTATTGCGCATCGCTCAAACGCACTGCTGAGAACTCTAATCATATTTCCCAGGCTTGTGTTTGACAAAAGCTTTAAATGGACAGCTATCCCTGAAAATACAGGATTTAATCAGTTGTATTATGAGGTCCACTTCTGCAGTACCTTTGAAATATTCCCACGAAGCGTCGTAGATTTGTCACACGTCTCTCTGCCATAGTGCCCGTATCATCAAAACGAAGAATCTTCAATAGTTGATAAGCTCTTATCTTACTCATGATCCTCTATATATGCCTCTTCCAAATAAATCTGACCTAAATCATCCTTCACCTTCTTCATTTATATGGTCAACAATTTCCCTAACAATTCCAGAATGAAAAATTTCTTAAATGATTCACTTATATTGGTTACTTCCCCAGCCACTGTTACTCCCTGGTGTTCAACGGACTATGTTTGCAAAATCATTTTTACATTGTCTTGGAACTTCTGCAAGATACGTTCTACCAGAACATGTAACACGTTCATTTGGAGCGTTACCTTCGTGGTTTGTTTCTTCGTTGTCTTCTGTTTCTTTTTCATTTGAATCCTCTTCAACTTGTGTGTAATCTTACTCGAAATCACTGAACTCTGATAATTTGTCGTCTAATAAAAGTTCAGCAGAATTTCTGCCTCGTTAAAGCCTCTTTATCTCATTATTGAAAATGTTCCTTACAAGACAAACGTTTGCTCTACTATGACAAATTAATAATAAACTAATAATAATTAATAAGGATTAGTCTATAAATCAACAATGAAAATAAAACTCAATAATTAAACTCTCAACACTGCACCGTAGAACTCTCACTCAAGGTTACTAAATAGAATTTCGACACAGTTAGAATTCTGATCACAGTTAGTACCAACCCAGTGCAAAATATGCCATAGACCATAAAAGCTATACTTTTCATTTCCATTTTTGAATATTTTAACCAGATAAATGTACAGTGTAGTACTTTGTAAGGCGAACAACAAATACAAAACGGATCTGTTGATCCACTGTGGATGCGGGACAACGTCTGGTCGAATATTTAACAAGTAAAATCGCCAAACAGCCGTGCAATTGGAGAAGTTCTTTTATTTTCACGACCATTTTTGACAATTCAATACGCTGTCTTCAGGCCTCATATGCACCTCATGATAGACACTCAAACGTATCGGTGTTAACACACTGGAGCCATCAGTACCTGTATATCGAGACTCCGTATTTCAAGTGCTTCCTTCGAAGACTTGACAACAACTGAGTTGTCACCCTGTATGCCAATATCGATACGTTTGAGTTTCTATACATGAGGTACATATGAGGCCTGAACATGGCATATTAAAACGCCGAAACTTGGTGTGAAAATAAAATAAAATAACTTCTCAAATTGCACAAGCGTTTGGCGATTTTCCTCGTCAAATACAAAAAGGACCATAAACATAGAAGGATATTTAATATGATTTTTTAATAAAAGAAAAACTTGGGTCTTCAGAGGTAGTTATCTCCTGACGACGTGTATGTACTAAGTTTTGAAAACTTGGGTTTGTTCTCAAATGTGCCATAGCTTAAATATCGAAAGATATTCCTACTGTGTTATATAGCCTGTACGTTCATTTACAGAACTGTATAGAATTATTCTTGACACCATATTCCAACTGTTTCATTCCTAGACATTTAGAGTTCCTGACTGCTGTGCACAGAGGCTGTCCATATTGAATTCTTCTAGTCTGAGTTCAACTACAGCCCTCTAACCCAAAATATTTGTCTATTTTCACGAATCTTATGTAGGGTGTAAGCTTAATTTTTGCCGTTGCAATTTTCCCGATCGTTACTGCTGTCTTTTTTCATTGATACTGTTTCACATAATGGAATATACAGGACAGTGACGACAGTTATAAGTTATTGCGTTTTCAATCGACTCGTACTGTTATAACAGAATTTATCAAAACAGGTTCATTTAAATAGTTTGTTTTGTTAAATTTGGCATGGCATTTTCGAAGGTGAAACTTTTTGTGAGGTATTTCTTGCCTAAAGAATTTCCCCGTAAATTTAAATGAGAGGTTGGTCAGTCGATATGAATTACGATATTCGTTAATGAACGTGGAGTCCGCCTAATTAAAGTAAAAAGTACTGGACCATATTATTAGATAATAACTAACTCAGCTTCATTAAGAGTTGCGCGGGTTAATTGAAACCGCGTATAGGAACAGGGGTAGGAAAGAAGTAACGAGCGTCAGAGAAGAATAAAGCCACGTGCGTTAAAAGGTCTGCTCCGAAACGACAAGAAATAAGACTGCTCTGTACTTAACTCCGACTGGGGTGAGATGAAGACACGGAAAATAATCCACCAACTTCTAATTATATTACACACTAATGAATGTTCCCAGTTCTTATTGATCGCTTCCTGCCATCTGAATAATACCTGATTGCTAAAAGAATGGTCAAGACTCGTTTCTAAACATGGACTTGAAACAGTCATCTCCTTTTTCCAATGAGATATTTTTGTGCTGTGGTGTTATTTTAAAATTTTGTGGTAGCTGCGACATTCGAATTGTATCAAATGACGTGGCACAGCATGTATAATTATATTTATGGACACTGACGCAGTGGACACGTTCCTGGTACATTCTAGCATTCAAGGCTTCTTTGATTTGGGGGTCTAAGGCAGGTTAAGGTAACATACAAGACGGAAATTTGAATATTTAACAAATCAATGAGGAATTAAGACTTACATAGTCATGATGAACGTTAAGCAGGCTTATGTACAGTAGATTTACTCGTATGTATTGTGTATTCGTTAGTGGCGCAAGAAGACATCTGCGGGATGTGTCTTCGAGGGCGATCATTTTCCAGACATATAAATATTCGTTTTTGTAATAGCTTTATGAAAAAGAGAAACAAAATAGACTGCAACGAAGCGATTTCCTTGTTACAAGTTTATGAGAAGGTGTCCGAAATGCAGTAATACATCTGAGAATATTTCATTTGATGTCAAACATACAGACTAGCCTCATGAAAAGTTCACCAACAGAAAATGAAATACATTCTTTTACATGTGCGCGTCGCTGGTAGATCTGAATAAGAAACTGAGAATGGTAGATATCTTCTTTGAATTAACAAACTCTTCTAATTACTCTGAAGTGCCAAAGAAACTGGTATAGGCATTCGCATCCAAATGCAAAGATATTTAAACAGACAGAACATGACGCTACGATTGGCAACGCCTACATAAGACAAGTGTCTGGCGCAGTTGTTAGATCGGTTGAAAGGGTACAGTACCGCCCGACATTGAAAATAGGTACAATATTCTTCGTTATTCTTGTCATAACAACATATTTTTTTGTAACAATAGCTCAATTTCACTCAATACACAGAAGCCAGATACCAGTGTAGGAAAGAAGGACAATTTATTTATTTAATTGATCACATGTGCACTCCCACAAAATAAATCCCTACATCCAATTTGGTGAGATCTGTGAAATGAATGAATGTATGGTCGTCTGCTAACCGCAGATAGTGAATGTGCAATATAAGGTCATCTTTGAGACGGTCCTTTGGTCACCTGTGGTGGAAACGAAGAGATGAAATATACCTGAGCTTTGAGTGCCTGAAATGTGGCTGACCAATACGGTAGCACGGTGCTCCCCCAACTCGGCGGAGGTGCGAGATGATCTGAAGAACGGCCATGTTTCAGCACCCTGGCGTTGGATCTTGTGTTGATAAGATCTGTCTTAGGTGTGCTACGTAAAGACAAAAGAGTGGAGAGAATGGTATGGATGTGAAATACTTAAGAGTAGTTTGGAATAATTATTTCTCTATTTCAGGAACTTAGGGGGGAGAATTAAATGACAGGCAGGTAATATTAAGAGGATCGTAGTAATCTTCGGAAGTGACCAACGGTCACAATGAAACCACGTGTAGCTATAAGTTGAAATACTTGAGAGTGCTGTTACTAAGTTGAAATACTTGCGAGTGCTAGTACTAAGTTGAAATACTTCCGAGTGCTAAAGTTAAGCTAAATTACTGGCGTGTGTACTATAAGTTGGAAATATTTAAGAAATGGCGTGTGCAGGACTTGAAATTAGAGACGAGCACTTCCACGTGGTGAGTACTGTGTGAGTCTCAACCTGTGTATGAGACACAGGATAAAGAGAAGTACTTGTCCCAGGTATCAGTTGAGGACTCGCGTGCGTGACGAATATGATTTTAATATTACTTTGAGTGTTATGTTTCCGTGTGACGCTAGATTCAAACTCTAATACTCTGAGAGAGAAGCAAGGTTAGTCAGCCGTCTATCCAGCAACGCCACTTGGCTTGCATTGCACAGGAAGACGTGCATATATCCTCCAGATTTCGTAGTAGGAAGGAAAAGCTACAAAGTGGGGCAGTGTCTTGTGAAACTGGGATGAATACTAATTGAAGTGGGGAAGCTGAAAGTGAAGTGATTCTAACGTTGTGACTATTCTTTGTGATGTATTTTATGTTGCCAGTGTGATGTATTTCATGTAATTTAAGTATGTGTGTTTTGCATGGGAGAGTAGCAAGTTAGGTTCAGAGGCAGCGGATTATGCATGTTCCATTTTTGTACCGTTCGGTCTGGAGTAAATTTTCGTGATGATGGGTGTGAGAGTGGAAGTGTGAGATATAGCAAAAGATCCACCATCCTATCCAGAAAGTGCACTGTAGCGTTAGATAATTACGAGACCATAAGATAGAGAATCACCAATGTAAAGCCATGCCCACTGGGCGGAGTTTCTCATGTGCAGTTGTTGTATAAAATGTAATGGTGTTTTTAGGTTATCTTTGAATCATAATGGAATTTATCGGAATAAAAAAGACAGTGAAAAGAAAAATATTCGTGGCCTTGTTCTTCGAACAGTGTGTAGTCATGATATCCAGAATTTATAATGTGTGCGCTATTCATATTCAGTGCGATGGCCCTGTGTTGATCAAAGCCGTTGGGTAAGAAAGAAAATGTGGTATTGCCACAGCGTAGTGAACAATCAGAGTTGTGTAAATTCCTAACAGTCAGATATGCGTAATCCGTTTCCGTTGCGTAATATTCAAACAGGAGAATAATTTGTAGCTTAATTGTGGGTACTAGAGCTCATAATCCGTCATTGATGTTGCTCAAGAGTTAAGAATAAATCCACTCGCTTGGCAGCCCACTCATCTTGCAGGCCTGACTGCTTGATGCCACAGTATGAGCAAGGCATGTGGGTGCCTCTCACGGTTACTGCTGCCACAATGGCAGGTTAACAAGAATTGAGTGGCTCGATCAGTCCACGGGTATACTGCCGGTTCATAGTGTCCAACGGGCATAATATTTCGGTGATCAGACATGTCGTCATCTTCAGGTGCGCTGACGAACTGAGCTCCTGAGGGCGGGCGGCCGATTTAAATCCCCTCCCCCCGCGGGCCGCTCTCTTCGCCATCCGCGACCGCGCGCCGGCGGTCGCGAAGACGTGGGCGTCGGAATCTGTCGTAGCGTCGATATGTCGACATGCTTGCTACGTCCGCCCTGGTCGCCAGTTCGTACTTCTTGCTGAGAGTCTTCTTAATTACATTCAATGCCGAGTCCCAAGCATTTCTGAGATTGTAGCCGCAATCTCTAATGATAAGATCTTCCCTGGTGCGAATTTCGATAGCCTCCCTTATAACGCTGTCCCAATATTTAGAGGTCTGAGCCAGGATATCAGTACGCTCATAATCCATCTCGTGTTTCTCGGACAAACAGTGCTCTGCTACCGCCGACTTATTTGGATATTTCAGTAGTGTGTGCCTTTGATGCTCTCGGCAACGATCTTCGATGGTGTGTACTGTTTGTCCGATATAAGTCTTCCCACACTCACAGGGAATTTGGTATATGCCGGCCTTCCTCAAACCGAGGTCATCTTTCACACTTCCCAGTAATGCCCGTGTTTTATTGGGCTGGCAAAAGACGGTTTTAACTCGGTGTTTCTTTAATATACGGCCGATTTTCCGCGATAGTGCGCCATTGTAAAGGCAGTGGCTACCTCTTCTTCTGTGACTTCATCCGTCTCCACACGTTGTGCTGTGGTGGTGGGACGGAGAGCGCGTCTAATCTGCCATTCCGAGCACCCGTTTTTACGGAACACGGTTTTGAGGATTTCCAATTCCTGGGGCAGATTCTTTGTGTCTGAGATGCTGCACGCTCTGTGCACTAGTGTTTTTAGTACTCCATTCCTCTGAGAAGGGTGGTGGCAGCTGTCTGCATGCAGGTCCAGGTCAGTGTGCGTTTTCGTCCTGTACACACCGTGGCTCAGGATACCATCAGCTCTTTTCTTGACCATGACGTCCAGGAATGGTAATCTTCCTTCTGCTTCGGTCTCCATAGTGAATTTGATGTTTGGATGTATGGAGTTTAGGTGTGTGAGGAAATTCAAGATCTTGTCCCTACCATGGGGCCAGATGACGAACATGTCATCGACATAACGGAAGAAACAAGTAGGTTTCCAATTGGATGACGCCAAGGCTTCCTCCTCGAAGTACTCCATGTACAAATTCGCGACCACCGGCGAGAGTGGGCTGCTCATTGCGACTCCATCCGTTTGCTCATAGTATTCCCCATTAAACAGAATATACGTTGAGGTCAAGACATGCCTAAAGAGTTCGGTGGCCTTCTCGTCAAATTTCTGCCCAATAAGCTCGACTGACTCTCGTAGAGGCACCCTGGTGAATAGTGAAACCACGTCGAAGCTCACTAGGGCATCAGTGTCGTCCAGTCTGAAGTTGTCGAGACGTTCCGCGAAATCCACGGAATTACGAATATGGTGAGGGCATTTACCTACATAGGGGCTAAGTAATTCAGCCAGATATTTTGCCAGAAAGTAAATAGGTGCCCTAATGTTGCTGACAATCGGGCGCATAGGTATCCCCTCTTTGTGGACCTTAGGGAGTCCATAAAGTCTTGGTGGTACAGGTCCTTGAGGTGACAATTCCTTGGCGTCCCCCTCTGGTAGATCCGCGTCCTTGAGTAGAGCCCTGGTCTTGTTCTCCACCTTCTTCGTGGGGTCAGCGTTGATCTTCCTATAGGAGTCGTCATCTAGCAGGCGCTGTATCTTCTCAATGTAGTCCTTACGGGAAAGAACAACAGTGGCATTGCCTTTGTCAGCAGGTAAGATAACAATCTCTGAGCACTCTCTTAGGTCCCGAATGACCGCCCTCTCTCTACTAGACCATCAACAAGTATCAACGCGTGAACCATTCAGCGAAACATCACCGATATGGGCTTTCGAAGCCGCAGGCCCATTCGTGTACCCTTGATGACTGCACGAAATGGCTCTGAGCACTATGGGACTTAACATCTTAGGTCATCAGCCCCCTAGAACTTAGAATTACTTAAACCTAACTAACCTAAGGACATCACACAACACCCAGCCATCACGAGGCAGAGAAAATCCCTGACCCCGCCGGGAATCGAACCCGGGAACCCGGGCGTGGGAAGCGAGAACGCTACCGCACGACCACGAGATGCGGGCTGACTGCACGAGACAAAGCTTTACGCCTCGACTGGACATGTCAACACCGACATTGGACTGTTTATGACTGGGAACATGTTGCCTGATCGGACAAGTCTCGTTTCAAATTATATCTAACAGATGGACGTGTACGGGTATGGAGATAACCTCATGAATCCATGGACCCTTCATGTCAGCAGGGGACTGTTACAGCTAGCGGAGGCTCTGTAAGGATGTGGGGCGTCTCCAGTTGGAATGATACGGAACCCTTGATATGTCTAGATACGACTCTGACAGGTGACACGTTCTTTGGAATCCTGTCTGGTCATCTGCATCCATTCACGTCCATTGTGAATTCCAATGGATATGGGGAATTCCAGCAGGACAATGTGACACCCCACAATTGCTACAGAGTGGATCCAGGAATACTCTTCTGAATTTAAACACTCCCGCTGGCCACCAAAGTCCCGTGGCACGAACATTATTGATCATATCTGGGATGCCTTGCGACGTGGTGTCCTGAAGAGATCTCCACCCCCTTGTATTCTTACGGATTTATGAACAGCCTTGAAGTATTCTTGGTGTCAATTCCCTCCAGCACTACTTCAGATATTAGTCGAGTCCATGCCACGTCGTGTTGCGGCACTTCTGCGTGCTGGCGGGGGCCTTACACGATATTGGGCACGTTTACCAGTTTCTTTGGCTCTTCAGTATATATAAGTTATATCATAATTAATCTAGTAAGACTTAGTAAATAACTCCTTTAGTAGCAAAACGAGAAGGCGAAAATGCTATTAATATATCTGGCACAGTGCGAAAATAATGGAAGGTCCCAGCATGGCTCTATATTTGGTTTCGTGCTCTTCTCTATAGATATCAATGATCTCCCATCGAACACGACAGATGATGTAGCAAATAACTCTTGCAAAAGATACAGTTAATAATTTCTTTTGTTGTAGCTAGTCACATGTGACTTACATACTCAGAAACTGCTATGAACAAGTAACTTTGGCTAAGTCGGTTCCATGAGACCTGAGAAAATAAATAAAAACTAATTGTGTATTCTTTCACTAAATATGCGGCACGATAGAATGAAATTTCATGCGAAAGAGGATAGTTCAACGCGTCTCAATTAATTTAACAACGCTGGACATACAGGTTTCAAAAGTAAATGTCATAAAATTGATAGTGTCTTCAAAATTATGTCGTTGAGATCCGGTGTTCTGCCGCTGGCCCGTGTCTTCCAACACGATATTTCGACCCCGTAACTTTACATCTCATCAGCTGTTCCCTGAGACTGCAGCCACGTAACACCTGATGAACACATCGCGTTACGCCGTCAAAATGCCATGTTAGGAAAACGCAGACCACCAGCAGAGCACCCGATCTCAAACAGATGACAGCGAACCGGTGGACATTATTATGGAGTGTGGCCACCCTTCGCCTTTATAATGGCTTCAATTTCACTGCCGACATTTACAGTGTGTTGTCTGAATGTTCTCTTAAGCGCAATAAGGGGATTACACCCTAAACACGAAAGACACCCCCTCAAAATAAACCACGTCCTCCATACGTCACTGCTGACACTACACATGATGGCAGGTAAGGTTCTACAGGTGTTCTCCGACTGTTCCGTCGGATTGACAGAAGGTATAGCGTGATTCATCGCTCCACGTTACTCGTTTCTAGTCATCCACTATTTAGTGGCGTTGTTCTTTACACCACCTCAAAAGTCGTTTATCACTGACTACAGAAATGTGTGGCTTATGAGGAGCTGCTCAAACATCGTACCCCACACTTTTTAACTCCCTGCGCACCCTCGTAGTGCAAGATAGACTGCCTGTGTAGTATCGTCCAGAGATCTCTGTGCCCCACCAAAGTCTGAAAGCTGACAACGCAAATCGATACCACAGACATTAACGAGGGCTCGCTGTAATTCTCAAAGACGTATAGGAGGCGCTAGTGAGGACCACAGCTCTGTTCCAGCTTTGCAGCACCCTCACCCTGTGTCCAGCATGCATGAGCTCTGTCCAGTACGTGACCTAAGCTACAGCAGACAGCAGCATCATATACGACCAACGAGTAGTTAAAGTTTCGGATGAACTGGTACCGTTCTAAATGTCGGACATTGTACATCAAGAGAACAGTTCGCTACATGGAGCATCAAGTGATGGTTTCATAGTCAATGACAGTTGAAATTTATCCAGCAATCCTGCTCCAAAGAAGTCGGTCGAAGTTGAGTAAATCTTTTATTCATTTACGTTATATAGTGAATTAATATTTCATGTGTTCTAGTTTGATGAGTGTTCTCCCAGAGCAATCAAAGAACACACAGTTGGGGCTGAATGAAAGTAGTTTCTCCTGGACACAATCGGTAGTTTTACTTTGGAACTCACAAGTGATTCCTTCCGCTGAATTCAAGCAATTTTCTAAAGCAGTCCTCCTCAATGTTCGACGCTCCGTGTCCCACAGCACATGCAGTCTCACTGGTTTTATTAGATTAGGAGATGTATAATACTGAAATGGACAGATCGGTAACATGAGAATGACAAGTAAATGTATTTTGTCATTTCAGTACCAGAGGCGTTGGACTGCGTCATCTGTTCTAGTTTCGTTATCATTTAGCTGCATGACATGCAATGCTCGAGAGAAACAGTGAGTGTTGTTATTTCATCAGACATTGCTGATTGATTAGATAATTAAATCCGAATTATACAGGGTGTTGGGTAATTTCCGTTACAAACTTCTAGGACTTGTATAAGGGAATGAGTACATAATATTTTGAATAGGAAGCCATGTCTGGAAACGTACCGTTTCCGTTCTTCGGCCGTTTCAGTTCAGATATTTAAATCATCCATTTCTTCTTGAGGAATCGAATTAAGCATGACGCAGTACAATATTAGGTAACAATTCAAAACGAAACATAACGAAACAACCATTTATCACGTAAGCACATTTGTTTGTAGTAACACCTAAGCTTTACATGTTAACATTACTCTAAAACAAAAAAGAACCCAGCGTACTGTACGTACAAAACAGTACTGATGCATTACAACAGCAGCTCGATGTGGCGACCACCACCGTTATTACACACATTGTACAGGGTGTTTCAAAAATGACCGGTATATTTGAAACGGCAATAAAAACTAAACGATCAGCGATAGAAATACACCGATTGTAGCAATATGCTTGGGACAACAGTACATTTTCAGGCAGACAAACTTTCGAAATTACAGTAGTTACAATTTTCAACAACAGATGGCGCTGCGGTCTGGGAAACTCTATACTACGATATTTTCCACATATCCACCATGCGTAGCAATAATATGGCGTAGTCTCTGAATGAAATTACCCGAAACCTTTGACAACGTGTCTGGCGGAACGGCTTCACATGCAGATGAGATGTACTGCTTCAGCTGTTCAATTGTTTCTGGATTCTGGCGGTACACCTGGTCTTTCAAGTGTCCCCACAGAAAGAAGTCACAGGGGTTCATGTCTGGCGAATAGGGAGGCCAATCCACGCCGCCTCCTGTATGTTTCGGATAGCCCAAAGCAATCACACGATCATCGAAATATTCATTCAGGAAATTAAAGACGTCGGCCGTGCGATGTGGCCGGGCACCATCTTGCATAAACCACCAGGTGTTCGCAGTGTCGTCTAAGGCAGTTTGTACCGCCACAAATTCACGAAGAATGTCCAGATAGCGTGATGCAGTAATCGTTTCGGATCTGAAAAATGGGCCAATGATTCCTTTGGAAGAAATGGCGGCCCAGACCAGTACTTTTTGAGGATGCAGGGACGATGGGACTGCAACATGGGGCTTTTCGGTTCCCCATATGCGCCAGTTCTGTTTATTGACGAAGCCGTCCAGGTAAAAATAAGCGTCAGTAAACCAGATGCTGCCCACATGCATATCGCCGTCATCAATCCTGTGCACTATATCGTTAGCGAATGTCTCTCGTGCAGCAATGGTAGCGGCGCTGAGGGGTTGCCGCGTTTGAATTTTGTATGGATAGAGGTGTAAACTCTGGCGCATGAGACGATACGTGGACGTTGGCGTCATTTGGACCGCAGCTGCAACACGGCGAACGGAAACCCGAGGCCGCTGTTGGATCACCTGCTGCACTAGCTGCGCGTTGCCCTCTGTGGTTGCCATACGCGGTCGCCCTACCTTTCCAGCACGTTCATCCGTCACGTTCCCAGTCCGTTGAAATTTTTCAAACAGATCCTTTATTGTATCGCTTTTCGGTCCTTTGGTTACATTAAACCTCCGTTGAAAACTTCGTCTTGTTGCAACAACACTGTGTTCTAGGCGGTGGAATTCCAACACCAGAAAAATCCTCTGTTCTAAGGAATAAACCATGTTGTCTACAGCACACTTGCACGTTGTGAACAGCACACGCTTACAGCAGAAAGACGACGTACAGAATGGCGCACCCACAGACTGCGTTGTCTTCTATATCTTTCACATCACTTGCAGCGCTATCTGTTATTGAAAATTGTAACTACTGTAATTTCGAAAGTTTGTCCGCCTGAAAATGTACTGTTGTCCCAAGCATATTGCAACAAACAGTGTATTTCTATCGCTGCTCGTTTAGTTTTTATTGCCGTTTCAAATATACCGGTCATTTTTGAAACACCCTGTACCTTCGAAGCATGTTCTGGTACAAACTGTCCATTGCACCAGGTGTGTCCTCAGTTTATAGTGCAGCGGCCAGAACTCGTGCCAGCAGATCTTCCTCCGTCTCTACAGGAGTCTCGTAAATTATACTTCGCCTACGACCCTACAAGAAGTAGTCCGTTGGAGTTAAATCCGGCGATCACGGTGGCCACACGGCTGGACCACCTCGGCCTATCCATCTTTCACCATATCGTTAGTTGAGATGTCTCCGAACCGTACGTGAGAAGTGAGGTAGTGCACCATCATCTTGAAACCACATTTATTGACGGACATGCAGGTAACCATCTGCCGTAGTACACATCATTCTGTCTAGCCCATTAAATACCAGGACAAGCAACTCGGAGACTTTTCCCTTTACCTCAGCAGACGTAGACGCGTTACACATCTGTATTGAAACAGTCGTAGACTCCTCCACTCTACAAGTCCTAGAGGTTTGTAACGAGAATTTACGAACACCCTGTGCTGAAGTATAATTAATTTACTCTAAAATGTGTGTGTTCAGTAAATGTTAGAACTAAGTACGACATTTTGACATAATGAAGTGTGGGAGGGACGCAGTGTGTGTGTGTGTGTGTGTGTGTGTGCGTGTGTGTGTGTGTGTGTGTGTGAATTAATAAAACATTTGCGCGGTGACTATAACATTTATTCTTTTGCCGATAGAGCAAGTATTTTGGGATGATAATTTCATCCTCCAGATCTGTGTGGTTGTCAGAAGGTGCGTTTCGTGCAATGTTGCGGGTGCTAGTTTTTCGTACAGAATAGATTTTAACTTCGTAAGCTCCGCACGAAACAGCAAATGTAATATGAAGTATAAAAATGACTCACGTTATAAATGTCGTCATTCACGAACGATGTGAGGTATACTTTCGTAAACGAATCAGGTGAGAAAAGTCTTCGTTCTGCATTGATCGACTTTTTCGAGAGCAATATTCGTAGTTGCACTTGCAATTTACTACTCAACATTATGCATAATTTATTGTTGCTATGTTGGCCTTACAAATTTTAGGGGGTAGTTTACAGAAGTCTCGTGTTAAAATTATACTATATTTTTTTCTAAATGCTAATTCTTGCTTCTAAACCCTTTAATACTGGATATTCAAGGGGACCACTGTCTGAAGAACATGCCAATTAAAAATCTGATTTTAATGAGGACAGGTGATCGTGGATAGCTATTATGGAAAACGTTCGCTATTGAAATCCTATTCCCTTAATGTGCAAGCAGCAGAAACGAAAAAATGTGGAAAAGGACACAGTTAACATTAGGACTTTTGTATCCCCAATAATTGGTATCATATTTAAACAGTTGAGCAAACGAGTAAATAGAAACACTGAGAACGAAGGATGGCCATCAAATCATGAACGTATACGGCGATAACATTTTTATATGACAAGTTCTGGGTGAGTATGATATGTTAACTACTTACAAAAATGGTTCAAATGGCTCTGAGCACTATGGGACTCAACATCTTAGGTCATAAGTCCCCTAGAACGTAGAACTACTTAAACCTAACTAACCTAAGGAGGTCACACACACCCATGCCCGAGGCAGGATTCGAACCTGTGACCGTAGCAGTCCCCCGGTTCCGACTACTTACAGAATGCATGCAAATTATTATAATATTATAATATATATTATTATAATAGCGAATCCCACTGTGGTGGAAGATTCTCTCTGTTGCGTAACTCAACTTTCATTCTAGCCTTTAATGAGGACGAATATTGCAGCGTCGTCTAGAATATATTTGATTGTTTATTTATTTGTCACTTTTAGTTAAAAAAATGGCTCTGAGCACTATGGGACTTAACATTTGAGGTCATCAGTCTCCTAGAACTTAGAACTACTTAAACCTAACTAACCTAAGGACATCACACACATCCATGCCCGAGGCAGGATTCGAACCTGCGACCGTAGCGTATCACGTGTAGTAATCCTTTATCAACATTCGACCTGTTTTATTGGCGCGGCATAATCTGATGCTTATTACATTTTCGTAAAACACTGAGCAATCTTATGAGACGTTCTGCCAGACTAAGTTGCTGTTATCTTATTGTTATATTCGCAGTGTACCTGGTCAACAATGGAAGCGATTTGTCTGTTATTTCTCTCTCACTTCGCGTCTTCTGAGACGTACCAACGATGATGAAGGATCTACTGACTATGATTCTTCTTGTTGGCAGTTATTCTGTGGGACTAATTATCGCTCCTTCCTCCCAGCACCTATTCGTTCCTCTTACTGTAATTAGGCCCGCAACTACTTCGTCCACTACTAAACTACCCGTAGTGCGGTGAATCACACTTTTATATCTTCCCTGCGTATTTATCGTTCTACTCGAGGTATAATATTACTATAGTCACTGCAAAATAAATAAAACAAAATGGGGAGACTTACTTTGAAACACAAAAAGCACTTCTGTTAATCTTAAGGTCCCTCTTCATGTCGATTAGTTGACGTTATAAAAACCAGATGCCTTAGCGTCCCTGTCAAAGCAAAGCGAAGACTTAACTGCAGATAATATAATAAATATTAAATTAATATTATCGAAAGCTACTTATTTGAATTCTATTGAAAGAGAAACAAATCAGCTACACGCTTAGACAACACAGAAAAATTAGAACCTTTTTGACACGGACCGTCTAATTACTGTCTGTGAAGTTATAAAATCTCTAACTAACCAACCGTCCAGCATTCAAGGCAATACAGCGTTAATGAACCGCTTTAATTTGGTTTTAAAATTTTTCGAAAGAAAATATTGTCATAAATTTTATGGGTGTTTGAGGAAAGGTTTAACTGACTTACTACATTTATGCTGGGATATGTCTTTTTTATTTTTGGTTCAGAAACACTTAATCTTAAACAATGTGATGACTATTATGATTACTTGAGGATGGGCTGAACTGGATTATAAGACTGGTGATATGAAATATCTTTTTCTTAACCTCATGAACTTGGAGCATACGGTCTGTGGCTGCAGTTTCCATATACCAGTTAGAACAATAATAATAGATTCTCATCAGGTGGCGCTCTAGAACCAAAATATTACTGTGATGCACATAGAAGGAAGCATTTTCAGACGTAATATAACATATTAGGAAAGTATCATTATATGATTTAAGCCATAAAAGGGTAATTTTTTAACCATACCTACTTCCTTACCTACCCTACCCCTCACCCTCCCAATATGTCCTATGAGCAGTGCGAACAGTCAATACCGATTGACGTGAATTCACTGAGACTGCTGATGAGCTATTGAGGTATTCCTAGTTCTGTGCTTGGACCCGGGTGTGGAGATGCTGACCAAACTGTAACGCCTCCCAGGTGAATGCCAGCTACGATCTGCAATCCACGAATACTGGTATCTTACCTTACTCTCATCTCTTCGTCATTAACATGCCTCATATGCAAATGTGGGGGCTGTTTCAAATTCCGCACACTGCTCAGCAACTAATGTTTCGGTTATCACTCTGGTCGCAAAATCACGGGTCGTCAAGATATAAAACATGGGACCATTGGGAGTGCACCCTTAATTAACCAATTCTTTTCTACGCTAAAGGAGGTACTGTAATAAAGGCATAACAGCGAAGGTACTCTGCATAATGTTAGATTAGCTAGTCTTGTATACAACAATGTTAAGAACATAAGAGACAAAAATCAAATTGGATTAAAATGAAATGGAAATGAAAATATTAGAAAAAATAAGTTAGTAAATCATTCACATGGAAAGGAAACGTTGTCATAACCACCCTACCATCCTCTGTCTATATGAAATTCTTTAGATGTACATTTTGGTATGGCTACTTCGGTTTCCTCGAGTTTTATAACACTTGCGGATCATCATCTACACGTACATTTCGGATATCTAAACTGCCCTGCATTTATTATACTAACGTGTGCATTACCATGGTTAGTATGATTCAAGCTAGGTACCCAACTTTCGGAAGTAACTGATGTTATGGGCACATTCTGTATTTATACAATTATAAGTACGCTGCGAACACTATTTATTATAAAAAGACATCTGGCAACTGTGTGATACACCAAGTTCCGAGTCGTTAGCTCCGTGCGATTTATGCATGTTACCTTAATTTAGTCATTGTCGTATGTATGAAACTAAGCTTGGCCAACACTGTCAACTTGACAGCTCGGCATTTGATCTTTACTCACACCTCTCACTTGCGTCTCTGGCAATGTTGTCGGTGTCTATTAAAAACATTTTTCTAGCTATGTCACTTGATACAAGCTTTGTTAATACGCTCTATTCAGAATTCCTGTAGAAAACTGTTTCAGACTGAAGGCTGTACCAGAGGCCCATATCCTCCAGATATCGCTAAGAGTCATATTGACTCAATTCAGATAGTCTTCCTCCTATGATGTTATCGTGTGCCGCCACATAAACTTAACCGTCTCCTGCAACTCCAGTACTAGACTGATGTTCCTCATTTCTGACAGATATGTCCTGATAAGCGAAACGTTCGCTTTACCTGTAGGAATACTGAGTGTATACACTCATATCCGTCCGAGAGATAAGGTTCTTAGTGCGATATTCCTACTGATCCTCGTCTTCAGCAGTAAATTTACCAGAAGAGACGTCATTTCATACGGAGCCCTGAAAGGCATGCTTTGGTAGCTCAGTTACACTCCATAAAACAGCATTGTGTATTTAATATCTAAGGAAGCTATAGACAATCTAAATCCTCCACTGCGAGGCGCCGATTACAAACACAGTCATCTGAGGTGACGACTTAGCCAGAACGAACTTGTAAGGTGTCAGGCAAATCCAACACCTTCCATGAAAACCCTGACATGATAAGCAAATCCAGTAGTATGTCACACAGCTCCGAATAAATCGTGACATTAAATTAACCAAAGTAATACGAGTAACGAGTGAGCAAATGGAATACCACAGACTAACACAAAAATGCCTAAATGCATGTCATACCTTCCCACCGTGAGACAGACGCAGTTCCGAGGGGAGAAACGAGAACAGAAGCCGAGAGCAGAACCGAGTTAAGCTGGAAGGCCCTACGATAAGGGACGGACACCCACGTCGCCAGCTAACCGCTAGGACCACACCGCAGCCGCAAGTTTTAGTGTGAGACTTTTTCGCGTCTCTGTTACGGCAGGACCACCACCCAGCCCATGTTAAAAAGCTAGAGCCCTCCAGAAGAACAGTATAGATATTACGATAACACAAAAAGGGCCACTCCAGCCGCAAGTTTTAGCGTGAGACTTTTTCACGTCTGTTACGTCAGGACCAACCCCCAGCCCATGTTAAAAGATAGAGCCCTCCAGAAGAACAGTATAGATCTTACGATAACACTAAAAGGACCACACCAGTTGCAAGTTTTAGCGTGAGACTTTTTCGCGTCTCTATTACGTTGCAAACTTTAAAAACATTGCCCCACCACGAAAAGTATAACGTTTCTCATTGGATAGACAGAATTTTTGTAGGCGGAGCTTAAGGTTAACATTGAGACCCTGATTGGTCAGATGAAAACACAGCCAGATAGATTTTTTAAACCAACTTTGGTAAATTGTAGTAAGGAGAAGTTAGGACAAGAGTTGCTTCCAAGACGGCGAGGTGAGCGGAGCTGTGCTGCCCACCGCCTCCTGACGAACACCGACAAGGTAATGAACGCACGCGATGCCGCATAACAGCGCATAAAGCTTTACTCAGAACTGCAGAAGTCTCATCTGTTACACCCCCTTTTTGTGTAATACTAGTGTCGATCGTCAATTAAAGCTCATGGTGTTCACATTTGCCTCTTGAAGTAAAAATCTGAAACGCGATGATTTTTCTGTTATATAGTTATTGAGAAGCCCCATCAGCCACTGTAATTTACAAGTTAGATAAGTAATTAAAGATAATTGAGGGTCACTGTAGACCATTTTGATAGTTTTCTCTTTTGTGAAACTTAATTTAAACCTAGATTATTGATGTGATATGGCATAGGTCATCCTTCGCTCCATTGTAGAACTTGGAAACCCATTCAGGGAATATTCGTTCACATTTTTGTTGAACGCAGTTGGTTTTTACCATCCTGTATTAAAACATTTCCTTTTATCAATAGTGCAATTTATAAACAATGTTTTGTGAGTAGAATAAAATTTCCATTGGTAAACTTAACTGCTTTTTCGACGTTATTTTACCAGCTAACTAAAAATAGGAATGCCTTGAACCACTTCCACTAAATTTAATTAGTATTAAGATTCTTTTACAGGGAGTGCAATGGAGCTGACGCTGAAATCATTAAGTATTTGGTTATATCATCGCTAGTCTCACTGAATTCTTCTGAACTGTACATGTCATGTGTGGTCTGACGTCTCCTTACCAGCAACAGGTCCCAGGTTCAAACTAGTCAATTCCCTAAAAAAACACGCTCAGAGTGTCGTTGCGCGAAAGTGGTAGGGAGACACGATATAGAACAGACACCACGCAGAATGTTATAAACTGCAATAACTCTTTCTTCAGAAGGTCGACGAACTTTTAGCAGTCTTTCATTGGTGAAGGTGCAATTAAAGTACTAGTGTGCTTCGTGTATCGAAGGTACGGGAACGACCAGAACATAACTAATTTTACAGCCTACGACTATGAAAAACAGTATCTGGTCACAAGATAAGAAAACTGCGATAAGAGCTGCGTTATCTGTACATGAGTTCTTATAATTTTATTAACGACGTGTGAAAAAAAAATGTTTCTCCCGCAACACAGCTGTTATCTCACCGTCACACAGGAACAGAGCACTCGCGAAGCCAAAGCTTCCTAGAAGTGAAATTACATGTGTGACTTCTTATGCGTGGAAAATTAGTAGAACATTTGTGAAACAGCAACAGAGTGAGAAAAATGATTATGTGATCGCTGGCGCTAACTGAATGTCAAAGGTAGAATATTTCACTGGCGCACAGCAGGATCCAAAATAGTCCGTGAATATTGAATTCTCGAACTTTTCAGGCAGGGTGGAAAATTCGTGTCGTGGATAACTTACGTATATTGGAATTCTGCACCGCTTTTTAATTTCGAAAAATTTTTTTCTTTATCGCTCAGTATCTCGGAAGAATCGAACGCACCTGTAGTGGGAGGAGACAGAATAAAAGCCATCAAGAATGCTGATGATATGAGTGTGCTAGCGCAAACAGAGGAAGAGCTCCAGGTAATGATGGAGAAAATTGTAAGCTTGGATAAAGGGTCTGGAATGGAACAGAACACTGGCAAGACTAAAGTGATGAGGATCAGAAACGGAGACGACACGATTAACATATCACAAGATAGACTGGTATTAGAACAGTTTTAAACATTCCAGTATTGAGAAGCTTGATAACTTCTAGCGAAAGTTGTGCAGAGGAAGTGAGACGCAGAATATCCACCGGAAAGAGAGCTTTCGTGAGAGAGAAAGGCTTGCTGTCAGCCAGAAATATCCCCATTAGAGTTGATACCTGTCTGAGGTGAGATTTACTGAAAGAATAAGAAGATCTACAATTTTATTTGCTATCTAGCAACTAATTTAGAGCGGACCTCGTCATCCTGCGGCACCTGAATTGGAAATTTAAGCTGGCTGTGAAGGATCTAAATTTCCCAAACTCTCCAATTAGAAACATTAAGAATGCAAATATTGTTGTCAGTGTTAAACACAATTCCATGTATATCTTAATATTATACAGGGTGTCTCACCTAAGAGTCATCAAGAGCATTTTCTCTAGTGTTTCTGCAGATATCTGCAGTTTCGTTTTTGGGAAGTCTAGCAGGAGTCAGCAGAAGCAAATACTGCTCGTCAAATCTTTCATGCGATGCCAACTGTCGACAGAAAGCGTCGATTTGTTCTCCGTTACACCAAGTAATTTTTAAATCGGAATTTTACATGCCCATTCGACAAAGCGGACCCATATTAACTTGTACGATATTCGTTTCATTTATATATGTTAAGAGGGACAGCAAAACACGAAGAATAGTCAGTACTCCAGCAGCGACAGCACCACTTCAGCCCATGCTGAGTGCAGCAGCACTGCTCTGTCGCTATTGGAGTTATAGATTCCTCTCTGTGTTTCACTGTCTCTGTTAAAACATATCGACGAATAGAATATCGCACTAGACAAAATCTGGACAGCTCGGTCGAATGGGCAAATGGACACGTAAAATTGCAATTTAAAAAACGTTTCGTGTGTAACGGGATACAAACCGACACCTTCCGTCGATTCTTGGAATCGCACGAGAGACTTAGTGAGCCGTATTTATTTGGGCTGATTCCAGCTACACGTTTCAAGTGCAAAATTGTGATCATTTGCTGAAACACCAGAGAAAATGTTCCTGACGACCCACAGGAGAGAAACCCAGTATAATTGAAACCACAACGTCGTCGTCACATGGTATCCAATGCTTACGTGTTTCACGTAAGCCGTTAGTTCGAAAATACTCTGCTGGCCATTGAAGATGTGGCACCGGAAAGTCTAACAAATAAGGTAATTTTACTAGAAGTGCGTGTGCAGTACAGTACAAAGAAGATGTGACTAAATTTGTAGGTGATTTGAGGGTATACAGGGGGCAAAAGTTAGTGCACAGTTGCCAGCTCCGGCAGCAACAACGGCTACTGTAAAAATTACGGGATGTATGAACCAGAAGTTATTGTGTCGTGTCTCCGAAGTCACCCGACACCATCACACCATTTGCTAGGCAGATACGGCAGAACGAATGCAATGTAGCACATTCGTTCTGCTTAGAGCCTCCACACACGGATGTGTCCGTCGTGATGATGCACGTAGAACCAGAACACGTCTGAAAACGACACGGCGCCACTTCAGTGTCCAGGTTTGCCTTTGTGCGAGCCGCTGTTGGAGTGCTTCTTGTCTACTGCTGCGTGAATGGAAGCCGCAGCAGAGTTCACCATTCTGACAGCTCGCGGTGCTCCAGATTAGGGCTTTTCTTAAAATATCGATGTATCGATATGACGGCATCACCCACAGGAAACATCGACATGCGTCGGCGTAATTTCTTTCACGATATGTCGATCAATCTATATCAAAGTGGCAATATCGAGTGCTGATATTTTTATTTATATTGTATCTTTTTGCAATTTTCAATAGATATTTAAAATTGTTCATTTGAAATTGTAGTAGAAGATAATTTTACTTTCACTGTGTGAAGGAGTCTTACTGCCTTTAAACTTTCATCACCTCCAGTCTCTCTCTATGACTGAGTGCAGCCAGTGTAGGTGGAACAAAAGAAGAAGTCCGATTGCACTGGGGGGTGGCGGTGTGATTGGAATAGCAAGGTTTCTGATGTGAAGAAATAGCACACCAGTTGCGTGAAACAACAATTTTTTCACGTCATTAATGTGCTATTTCTTCATATCAGCATTCTTCTAGAAGAGTTGCTGAAATTTATGAACAAAAATCTAAATGACTTTGCGGCGGGTGGAGACGAGTGATGGGAAATACGTAATCGGCGCTCTTCGCTAACAACAGAAACAACAACGTTTAGCATCGCTGAACAGTTCTCATACATAAGCTTGAAAAAAGTTTATTTCAGCAAGCAGCCAATGTCAAATTAACAAAATAAGGTATGAGGGGTAAAGTAGGAATGAAATACTGCATGACAGTGCACCATGTACATAGTTGTTAATTAACAGCACAGCAGTCGACCAAAAAGTACTGTAATACAAGTTTTTCATCTGCAGAAAGTCCCATTATTAACTTAGAGATTTTCAAACTAAGTATTTTTCTTTCAATTCTTGCTCTAAGAGGGATAGGCAGGCTGCTAACCTGTTGAAGTTCAGAATAACTAATAATAAATCAATACTTGAATATACAACTCTAAAATCAGAATTATATTTTCAAAGTGCAGGTGATATTTTTATAGGCCGATATGTCGACAGCCGGCCGGTGTGGCCGAGCGGTTCTAGGCGCTTTAGCCTGGAACCATACGACCGCTTCGGTCGCAGATTCGAATCCTGCCTTGGGCATGGACGTGTGTCATGTCCTTAGGTTAGTTATATTTAAGTAATTCTAAGTTCTAAGGGACTAATGACCTCAGATGTTAAGTCCCATAGTGCTCAGAGCCATTTGAACCATTTGATATGTCGATATTGTTTCCTTCCATAAATCGATACTCTTTATCGATTTATTAAGGTCCTCCAGTGACACTTTAAATATCGGTACATCAGATACCCGATGTTTTTTGGAATATCGACAGTCCTACTCCAGACAGAGCGAGGTGGCGCAGTGGTTAGCACACTGAACTCGCATTCGGGAGGACGACGGTTCAAACTCGTCTCCGGCCATCCTGATTTAGGTTTTCCGTGATTTCCCTAAATTGTTTCAGGCAAATACCGGGATGGTTCCTTTGAAGGGGCTCGATCGATTTCCTTCCCCATCCTTCCATAATCCGAGCTTGAGCTCAGTCTCTAATGACCTCTTTGTCGACGGGTCATTAAACACCAGTCTGCTACTCCTCTTCCTACTCCAGACATCGTCCCAATGTCCGTGTCGATGTAAACAACAATATGGGAATTGTGAGTCCGCCTTGATGCAAAATACTTTCGTTATTTATTTACTTATTCCCCAAACTAGTTCCAGCGCAAATATCGCCATCTTCAGTGGGTTCTTTGAATCTAAAACAAGCAAAAAATAGCATAGTCAATATACACTGTAAAACATTATTACATGTGTACTGTGTTTTTTAATTTTGTTTTCTGTGAATAGTTTCATAACACCTTATTTATTAAACGTTACAGTATCGTTTTATTTTTCGACATACATCAAGTCGTCTGCAACTGTATGAGCTGCTATTGTTACAACATATTCCACAGCTAATAAAACTATCAGTAGTGGGGCTAAATACTTCCTATTACATGCTTAAGTAACAGTGATTTATAGTTACGTAATTCAGAGTTATACCACTATTCAGTATGTTTATCATTAGCCTCACAGAAGGTTGGGAGATTGGAGGGCACTCTCACTTCTGATTCAGTGACATGCCGCTTAATGTTCTTAGGGAAGATGATCTTTATTACGATCTGACTTCATACATCATGAGCAAATGGTGGACAGTAGTTAACGCTCTTGCTTGTGTGCTCTAGTGAAGGAATAGTGGTAAGCTTTACCTGCATTCAAAGGAATAGGTGCCAATTTAAACGACTGCAGTAAAAGCGTACGGCGACTGAAGCCCGAGGGAAGCGCGTTTTTTTTTTCTGTAGAACCTGGGTGAAAAAAATTTACGGACTGCCAAGTTCCGCGGTATCATTGTGCAGACACGTTTGAATGGCGCCAGCCAGTCGCCATTCGCGTCCCGGTAGGCTGACTAGCGCTGAAGAAATGCCGCTGCAATGGCCAAAACATTGAAGACCAGAAATAAAGCAGAGGATGGGCCCTTGTTAGGCAGGAAGTTGATGAGATGACTGTGAGCGTTCTGCGAATTTCTGTGGGACAGGCCACTGGCGCCCAGGTGTCCAAACTCTGTTACAAAAACGTATTTGTGAAGGCACAACACTTTTAACGAGTTTATGGCTGATCTTTGGAAACTTCGAAATGGATGTGACAGGGTAGATATGTCTTTTTAAGGAGGGTTGTGGTCCAATCCTGGTCATGTAGTTAGCAAAAATCATGGCATGAACACATGGGAAAGAGGCCGCAAAGCCGAGTCTTTTGTTCTTTTCTCACAGTTACCCTTAAAGCTTCTGATTGGTGAAATCGGTGTATGCAGAGCAAGGAGCAGTCTCCCATCCTCATATGCGGTGCTCCAGCTCATGATTGGCTTGTGCTTAAGTGGGAACAGTCTAAGATGTGAATGGGTTTTGCTACCGAGCTTGCGAGGAAAGTGAAAAGAAAGAGAAGATGTCTCTTGTACTGGCACTTCGCTAGTAAAGAACTGCAGGTCTCTACCTAAATGGTGAGACTTGTGTCCTTTGGTAGTGTGCCACTTAGAGGTTGTGCCAATCACCTTCTGCACTGTCCAAGGTACTGCTTCTAGCATCACCCCCACAACGAGTGATGCATGGGTGTACTTATTTGCCTTGAGTCGGCTGTCTAAACATTTGACATATTCCGTCACGCATAGTCATGGGATGGAGCCGCCGGCCGCGGTGGTCTAGCGGTTCTGGCGCTGCAGTCCGGAGCCGCGGGACTGCTACGGTCGCAGGTTCGAATCCTGCCTCGGGCGTGGGTGTGTGTGATGTCCTTAGGTTAGTTAGGTTTAAGTAGTTCTAAGTTCTAGGGGACTTATGACCTAAGATGTTGAGTCCCATAGTGCTCAGAGGCATTTTCTTTGGGATGGAGCCAAATAGGTTTGGCAGGCCAGCAAACGGGTCCACCTCCACACTGGAATCCTCTGGTGTTTCAGAGGTTCATAGGGAAGTACCTGCGTTCCGAATTAGCCGATCACGGGACTGTGTACTTGCATTTTTTGGGCGCGTGCCATTAATAACAGATTGCTGCCATCCATGACTTCAGGCGCCGAATGCATTGTGGTGTGCCGCCCTGACCAGCGGAAGGGTAAAGTATATTGCTACGGCGTAGGGCTCCAATATATGTTTCTCAGCACCCTTTTCTTTCGAACCATTTATTTTTGTATAGTAGAGTATAGATGCTTGATTGTGGCGTAGTTTTTGTGCCATACCCCGGATTCATGTGTATGAAGTCAAATAAAGCGATCAGTGTTTTGTTAGTCTCGTGTTTCGGTCTCAAACTGATAACTTTGTCCACCATAGTCCCCATATCAGTGAAAGCGTTTGTCAAATAAAAAATGTTTGTGTGGCGTTTCTTTAGCCATTTCTGTCTTGTGATGTTAAGAATGAATAAATCTTTTGTTATTTAGATCACAACTCCTTCCTGTGTTCTGATTAACAGCACCTTGCCATTTTTATTAAAGTCTAGATTACAAAAGAAAGTAGGAAATTTACAAAGTAGCCTTCAATTCGTGCTACAACAACCCAGTTTTCTGTCATTTTATACCCACAGATACTATCTACTTTTACTTACATCTCCAAAACTTCACAGTACTTTTACCAAGTAATGAGTGTAGTACTCTTTCACAAAAGGGATAAGAATTCTGTGATCGTTTTTACTAGTTACATGTAAGATCGTAGCTACATAGTAGTCTTAGCAGGCATCATCAGTCCAAGACTTATTACACATACTCCTATCAAAACAACTTTGTGACTAATTACAGTGTCCCGTAGCAGTGTTGCGGCGTGCAGAACCTACAGAACAGGCAATACTGCGAGCATGTGGCGTTCTGGTGTCTGGCCCCTATCACTGGGCTGCCTGAATCGTCAAACAAAGTTATTTTTATCCAAGTTTAGTACATTTGTAGAAGTTCCAGTTCGTAAGGCAGCCTTTTTGGGTTGAGTACAGCTCATTACAGCTTTATTTGACTTCATACACATGAATCCGGGGTATGGCACAAAAACTACGCCACAATCAAGTATCTATACTCTACTATACAAAAAAAAAGGTTCGAAAGGAAAGGGTGCTGAGAAACATATATTGGAGCCCTACGCCGTAGCAATATACTTTACCCTTCCGCTGGTCAGGGCGGCACACCACAATGCATTCGGCATGCATTGAGCTGACTCTCTGAGAATGTAAGTAGGCAAGCGTAGTTGACTGGAACTACTGATAGCTATTTCATTTCGGGAACATTGCCTGTTCAAGACATACTCGCTGTTCGAGGACATTGACGCCTCGGAGACCCTTTTTTTTTTTTCTCTCTGCGACGAGCGTATCATAGCGATTCTATACAAATATTTGGAAGCACACAGAGCTCTGCACTTATAAAGACAGATGTCAGCTCAAAACAAGTACACCTTTTTTTTTCTATAATACTTCTTGTGTGCTACATTTTCCCCCCAGTATACAGGAAATTGTTCTGATGAATTCTGTGAAGCAACTCCGTTAATAGGTATCAGAATACCTGTGTGCGATATAATTGAGCTGTTTTTGACTCGTACTTCCAGCACTCGTCTTGGTCGAAGCAATTCTTTAACTGTAAACAGCCTATTCATCGATGAACCACTAAGTCACTAAACAAATACATCTGTCCATCTTAGTTTCTGTCTTCCAACAGCACGGCGTCGAAGTTCTTTGGACAAAGTTTCCTGCTTGACATTTCACTTAAGCTGTCCACCCAAAGGACGTGTTTCCCATCTTCAAGCACCTTAAACACGGTTTCCTTTATTGCTGGCGCACGCTCAGAAACCAGCTGGTACCTCACACGGAACGTGCTCCACATTGTGAGTTGCTACGCCAGTGCTCTCCAGAGGCGATTGACGGCTGTATCTGGCGCACGCACCACACAGTTTGTTTACGAAACTGAATGCGCCGAAAATTGCTACGCAACATTACAACACACATTTGCCCGTGGTCCATAAGCTGCCCACGTTGTTGGGTCTGTAGTGCACATAAATAAAAGTATCGATGTCCATGGACATTATCTTTCTTTCTTTCTTTCTCTTAACGTTAATCCAGCCTAGTACTGGGTCCACTGTGCTAAAGATTGTGACATTTTACTTTTCTTTAACTTTGGGGACGGTTGCAGTTTCTGACAATTACGTACGGAAGGGAACTCGTGTGCGCCACCTGGCTGTCCATTGTGTAAACTTTGTTCTGAATGTGGTCGTATTTTAACAGTTTGTCAATCGCATTTTCTGAGGTGGAAATTGGGAACGAGCCCTTAACTGCCTAAACGAGCGTGGGAAACACCACAGTGACGCTAGCTGGCGCACCTGCCACGGTCGTTAATCCATCGCGACGATTCGATTCTGTCTCAGCTCACTTCCCGTTTCGCAAGCAAGCGCGGTGCGTTATACGAGCAGGTACCCAGGAACGTGATATGTACCAAAAAAATAAGAAGGACATCAGCTTTTAAAATTTCTATGAAAATAATGTGGTGCAAATTAACAACAATTTTACATTTAGGATTAAAATTATTTCTTCATTCCCTCTCTTTAATAATACCCTAAGGGCATTTTTACTAGATCACTGCTTCAGTTCAGTAGCATAATTTTTCGAACTGGTAAAAGATAAGAGACTTAAAGTGTAAGAGCTCCTACTGCCAGTAGTGCATACTCTTGTCGATAAAGTCAAAAACCATTTACGTAGCCCAATGTTATTTTTAAATTTTCTGTACATCGTTTGCATGTGTGTGCATGTATCTCACAATTTGTAAAGGTTTTTGGATGAATAAATAAGTACTGAATTTGTGGTGCCATCCAGAGATCACGGTACCACATCAGCGTTGGCAATGCACATGGATACCACAGATGTTAGTGTGGTCTCGCTGCAATCTGCTTCGTCGAATGGGAGAGGCTGGAGACCACACGGCCTCTCTCTCAGCGCAACGGCGCCCCCGCACGGAGGTCAATATAGCGCCGAGTATGGAAGCACTCTGGCTAAGTTCATGTCCTCAGTTGAAGCAGTCAACATAATCGAGAAGGACTAAAGAGCTATTCTAGTCTCACACGGAAATGTACTTTTGTAATTGTTGAACATTTTATTTCAAGAGAAGAGTGTCACTTATATGCATCTAATGGTACTTCAACAGTTAGTGATAGTTGTAAATTATCAGGCATTCCTGTGGCAAACGACTCTATCAAGTTAATTAAAGCTTTTTATAATTCATGTAATTAAATGAACTAATATTTCATCTATTATAGCTCCAACGAGTCACTTCCCAAATCGATCAAAGAAACTACAGTTATGGCCAAATGATTGTTGTTTCCTTTGGATATAACAGAACTGCAAGTGAATCAGGTAGATAATCTTGTAATTAATTTAGATAATCTTGCAATTAACTGGCCCATGTTGCCTAGCACGTTCAGACGAGTTAACAAACGCATTCCTCAACGGAGAATGCTCCTACATAAACATATTATCGAATATTAAGGAACATACGTCTATTACATTGGTAAGAAAGTCCCCGAATCTTTTAGAAAACCTGAAGGTGAATGAAGAAATATACTGAAAAGCAGGGCACAAACGTGGAACACTTCACGTTCCAGCACGTGTCTCTACATACTACACTACAGTCAATTTCTTCTGCATTAAGTGCCTCGTCCTCCAAGAACATTGGCGTTCAGTAGCACGATCTGTTTGAGTTCATTCCAAACCACCGGCTGAACATCTTTAGCCAAGTTAATCTTTTGCGTCCAGGACCACGTCTGCAGTCGGTCATTCCTCGAAGTATTAGTTGCAACAGCTTGTATTTGTTATTGCGCATTATACGGTCAAAGTATTTGACTTTTCGTCTCTTGATGGTATTGAGAATTTCTAAAACTTAGCTTCTAGGCCGCATTGCTGCCACATTCGTGACTATCTTTCCACGGAATCCTTAATATACTTCGGGCGCCCATATTTAAAATGCCTCCAATTTCTTACCTGAGACTGCTGTCTCCATGCCTTAACTTCAGTAGGGTTCTGAGCACCTACAACCGAGGTAGACGAGCGTGAAGCGTAATACTTCTGTCACGGCTAGTCAGAATTTCTTCATTTTCTGGAAACAGCTTCTGTCTGTTCAATTCTATAGCCAATTTCTTGGCGGAAATCTCAGTTACCAAGTAGTCAAATGATGAAAGTTTTTCGATCTTATCATTACCGCATGCTAGAGTACCCTTATTTTCATCTTGGTTTCTGATGACAACTATCCATTTTGACTTCTTGACGTATAAATGTGACCCCGTGATATCGTACTCTTCAGTAACAGTTTTTAGAATTTCTTGCAGATCTTCCAGTCTGGTTGCAAGTAACAGTGTCATCAGCATATTCGATGTTATTGATGATAACACTACTTACCACCATTTCATGGTTCACATTGCTCTGAGCGAAAAAATGGTTCAAATGGCTCTGAGCACTATGGAACTTAACATCTGAGATCATCAGTCCCCTAGACTTAGAACTACTTAAACCTGACTAACCTAAGGACATCACTCACAGCCACGCCCGAGGCAGGATTCGAACCTGCGACCGTAGCGGTCGCGCGGTTCCAAACTGTAGCGCCTAGAACCGATCGGCTACCCGAGCCGGCCCACCACTTCATGATACTTCCTTTTCTATCATACTCGGCGTAACATGCACTTCCAGCAGTGACTGACAGCGGAGATCACGAGATGAATTAATAACCCACACAAGCCCAGAGCATAGCCGAATCGTCTACGTTGAGGTAAAAAAACCAATGCATTACTTCTTAATATCGTGTCGGCCCTCCTTTTGCCCGGCGAAGCTTAGCAACTCGATCTGGAATGGACTCAACAAGTCGTTGAAAGTCCCCCGCAGAAATACAGAGCGATGCTGCGTCTACAACCGTCCATAACTGAGAAAATGTTGCCGGAGTCGGACTTTGTGCGCGAACTGACCTCTAGATTACGACCCATAAATGTTCGATGGGATTCATGCCGGACGATTTGTTTGGCCAAATCATTCACTCTAACAGTTCAGAGTGTTCTTCAAAAAAATCTCAACAATTGTGGCTCGATGACAACACGCATCGTCATCCACAAAAATTTCACCGTTGTTTGCTGCAAACGTTCTCTAAGTAGCCGAACATAACCATTTACAGTCAATGATCGGTTCATCCGGATCAGAGGGCCCATTCCATTTTCCATTCCGTGTAAACACAGCCCACGCCATTATGGAGCCACCACCAGCTTGCACAGTGCCTTGTCGACAACTTGGGCCCGTGGCTCCATGGGGTCTGTACCGCGCTGGACATTACCATCAGCTCTTCCAGACTGAAAGTGGGACTAATCTGACCACACCACGGTTTACCAGTCGTCTAAGGTCGAACCGATGTGGTCACGAGCCCAGCAGAGGTGCTGCTAACAGTGTCGTGCTTTTAGCAAAGACACTCGCCATGGTCGTCTGCTGCCATAACTCATTACAGCCAAATTTCGCCGCACTGACCTAACAGATACGTTCGTCGTAGGTCCCACACTGATTTCTGCGGTTATTTCACGCAGTGTTTCGTTTGTCTGTTAGCACTGATAATTCTACGCAAGCGCCGCTGTTCTCGGGCGTTAAATGTAAGTCGTCGGCCACTGCGTTGCCCGTGGTGAGAGACAATGCCTGAAATACGGTATTCTCGGCACAATCTTGACACTGTGGACTTCGGAATGTTGAATTCCGTAACGATTTTCGAAATGGAATGTTCCGTGCGTCTAGCTCCAACTACCATATTACGTCTGTTAATTCCCGTCGTGCATCCACAATCACGACGGAAAGCTTTTCATATCAATTACCTGAGTACAAATGATGGCTCGGCCAATGCTCTGCCCTTTTATACCTTGTGTACGCGACACTATCGCCATCTGTATAAGTGCATATCACTATGACATTTGTCACCTCAGTGTGCAGCCTCTGATAAGTCAGTTTCTTTTACCAAAAGATTTAACATCCCTGATCGCTTCATTGTACAAGAAACCATGGTGTAAGGTACCAAATATATTATTCTGTGCGTTGTCTTCAATATCGATAAGCTCTGGAGGACAATATATCATACTAGATAAGGATTCTCAGTGAACCTATTCTAGCAACTAGTTATTAAGGACCACTCATAATAATTAGTGTCACAGTTAGTGTGGTGTCACCGACAGACACCACACTTGCTAGGTGGTAGCTTTAAATCGGCCGCGGTCCATTAGTACATGTCGGACCCGCGTGTCGCCACTGTCAGTGATCGCAGACCGAGCGCCACCACACGGCAGGTCTAGAGAGACGGACTAGGACTCGTCCCCAGTTGTACGACGACTTTGCTAGCGACTACACTGACGAAGCCTTTCTCTCATTAGCCGAGAGATAGTTAGAATAGCCTTGAGCTAAGTCCATGGCTACGACCTAGCAAGGCGCCATTAACCATTTCTATAGAGAGTCTCACTTGTATCATCAAGAATGCTATATACAAATGATGGATTAAAGTTAAGTATTCCAGCAGCTACGTACTTTTCTTTATAGCATTCATTACGTATCCTGTTTCAGACTTAACGCAAGCTTACGTGAGTAAACGCGTGCCTTTCGGTTACCCGTCACTGTGGACTGGCTGTCTTGTCAGTCCACTACAGTTTAGAAAGGCTTCGTCAGTGTAGTCGCTAGCAAAGTCGTCGTACAACTGGGGACGAGTCCTAGTCCGTCTCTCTAGACCTGCCGTGTGGTGGCGCTCGGTCTGCGATCACTGACAGTGGCGACACGCGGGTCCGACATGTACTAATGGACCACGGCCGATTTAAAGCTACCACCTAGCAAGTGTGGTGTCTGGCGGTGACACCACAGTTAGCACTTCAGCTACTATGATACAATGGTCGATTCGATACTTCTTTGTCAAAACGCTGCATTTATTTTTTGATTAACCTCCGTCCGCGACACAAACGGTAATTAAAAATAGTTTCATACAACGTTAGTGCATCCTTTAACAGGGCTGAGAATTGTTACGCGCTATTTAAAGTCCGCGGAAAAGCCTCCGATGCACAAAAATCGTACGGCAACCTATGCAGGGGAACTGCATTACGATGTAATGGCCATCGATGACTTTTACAAATTTCTGAAACTGCCAGTGCATGCATCTGTGACAAGTCCTAATCACAAAACGTTAATCAGGCAATGTCAAAAAACTATATTATCCAACGGCGCGTACGTAAGGCATCAGCGACTGGCGTGGGACTGCGGTGTATCGGTGAACACAACAGATGGTGGCCCCACCTCACGTGCTTGCCGAGGAGCAGGCGCGAGCCACGGCAGTCGCCTGGGGCCAGCGTATGCCTGACGTGTGCTCTCTGTCGATACTCGGGCTAGGAGGAAATCACAATTCCCGTGAGATACTAAACCATCCACCAAGAAGATCTCGGAAAGTATTTTCTGAATAGATGTTTAAAGGTAATGGGGTGAGCATGCAGTCCTGGCGAACACTTCCCATAATCGATACTCCTTCTGACTGTTGACCATCATTTTCAGTGCAGATCTTAGTAAAATCGGATATCATCACCATGCAGCCCCAGTTCACCTACACTATGTGATCAAAAGTATCCAGACACCCCAAAAACGTACGGTTTTCATATTAGGTGCATTGTACTACTGCCAGGTGTTCTATATTAGCGACCTCAGTAGTCATTAGACAATTAGACATCGTGAGAGAGCAGAATGGGGCGCTGCACGGAACTCACGGACATCGAACGTGGTGAAGTGATTGAGTGTCACTTCTGTCATACGTCTGTACACAAGATTTCCACACTGCTAAACATCCCTAGGTCCACTGTTTCCGATGTGATATGTCACAGTGAACTGGAAACGTGAAGGGACATGTGCAGCACAAAAGCGTACAGGCCGACCTCGTCTGTTGACTGACAGAGACCGCCGACAGTTGACGAGGGTCGTAAAACGTAATAGGCAGAGATCTTGGGAGAGCCAGCCCTGACAAAACTCTACCATCTGGTGAGCAAGACGTATGAGACAGGCGAAATAATCTCAGACTTCGAGAAGAATATAATAATTCCAATCCCAAAGCAAGCAGGTGCTGACAGGTGTGAAAATTATCGAACTATCAGTTTAATAAGTCACAGTTGCAAAATACTGAATCGAGTTCTTTACGGACAAATGAAAAAACTGGTCGAAGCCCACGGGAAAGATCAGTTTGGGTTCTGCAGAAATGTTGGAACACGTGAGGCAATACTGACCCTACGACTTACCTTAGAAGATAAATTAAGGAAAGGCAAAACCTACGTTTCTAGCATTTCTAGACTTTGAGAAAGCTTTTGACAGTGTTGATTGGAATACTCTTTTTCAAATTCTGAAGGTGGCAGGGGTCAAATACAGGATGCCAAAGGCTACTTACAATTTGTAGAGAAATCAGATAGCAGTTATGATAGTCGGGGGGGGGGGGGGGGGCATGACAGGAAAGCAGCGGTTGGGACGGGAGTCAAACAGGGTTGTAGCCTATTCCCGAAGTCATTTAATCTATACATTGAGCAAGCAGTAAAGGAAACAAAGAAAAATTGGGAGTAGGAATTAAGATCCATGGAGAAGGAATAAAAACTTTGAGGTTAGCGGCTAACATTGTAATTATGTCAGAGATACCAAAGGACCTGGAAGAGCAGTTGACCGCCACGGACAGAGTCTTCAAAGGACGATGTAAGATGAACATCAAGAAAGCAAAACGAGGATAATGGAATGTAGTCTAATTAAATCAGATGATTCTGAGGGAATTAGATTAGGGAATGAGACACTTAAAGTAGTAGATGACTTGCTATTTAGAGAGAAAATAACTGAGGATGGTCGAAGTAGAGAGGATATAAAATGCAGACTGGCAATGGCATGAAAAGCGTTTCTCAAGAAGAGGAATTTGGTAACATCGAGTATAGATTTAAGTGTCACGAAGTCTTTCCTGGAAGTATTTGTACGGAGTGTAAGACTGTATGGATTTGAAACATGGACGATAAATAGAGAGGAAGAGAACAGAAGGTTTCGAAATTTGGTGCTACAGAAGAATGCTGAAGATTTAGATGGGCAGATCGTGTAACTAATCAGGAGGTACTGAATAGAAATGGGGAGAAGGGGAATTTGTGGCACAACTTGACTAGAAGAAGGGATTGGTTGGTAGGTCATGTTCTGAGTCATCATCGCATCACCAAGATAGTACTGGAGGGCAGTGTGGAGGGTAAAAATCGTACATGGAGACAAAGAGATGAATACATTAAGCAGATTCAGAAGGATTTAAGGTGCAGTAGTTACTTGGAGATGAAGAAGCCTGCACAGGATACAGTAGCACGCAGAGAAGCATCAAACCCGTCTCTGGACTAACGACCGCAACAACAACAACCTAGCTGAACGTCCTTCACGGTTTCTAACTCCCAAAAAGTTCACATTCGGGCTTAATGGTGCCAACCTTGTGATCTCTGTGGCGCACTATTTTTCATTCGGTGATCATGGTCCAAGCTATAGTTTGTTTTGAACATTTCTTGATTGTCGGCAATGTCCATTTTGTGATGTGTAATACGTACATTCCATATAATATTGATCTCTACAGCTCCCGAAGTCTCATTTTCTGTTGCCCTCCTGATACACCTGGTCAGTCCGTAGCAGCCAATATTTTTCCTGTCATAGTTGTTAAACCAACACATTCAAATTGTGACCTCACACTCAAGGAGTTCCTTTTAAACTGTGTGATCAAAAGTATCCGGACACCTGACTGAAAGTGACTTACAAGTGCGTGGCGCCCTCCTCGGTAATGCTGGAATTCAATATGGTGTTGGCCCACCCTTAGCTTTGATAACAGCTTCCACTCGCGCAGGCGTACGTTCAGTCGTGTGCTGGAAGGTTTCTTGGGGAATGGCAGCCCATTCTTCACGGACTGCTGCATTGAGGAGAGGTACCGATGTCGTTCGTGAGGCCTGGCACGAAGTCGGCGTTCCAAAACATCTCAAAGGGGTTCTATAGGATTCAGGTCAGGACTCTGTGCAGGCCAGTCCATTACAGGGATGTTATTGTCGTGTAACCACTCCGCCACAGCCCTGCATTATGAGCAGGTGCTCGATCGTGTGGAAAGATGCAATCGCCATCCCCGAATTGGTCTTCAACAATGGGGAGTAAGAATGTGCTTAAAACATCAATGTAGGCCTATTCTGTGATAGTGCGACGCAAAACAACAAAGCGTACAAACTCCTCCATGAAAAACACGACCCCACCATAACAACACCGCCTCCGAATTTTACTGTTGCCGTTACACCCGCTGGCAGACGACCGGGCATTCGCCATACACGCACCCTGCCATCGGATCGCCACATTGTGTACCGTGATTCGTCACTCCACTCAACGTTTTTACGCTGTTCAATCGTCCAATGTGTACGCCCCTTACACCAAGCGAGGCGTCCTTTTGCATTTACCGGCGTGACGTGCGGCTTATGAGCAGCCGCTCGACCATGAAATCCAAGTTTTCTCATCTCCCACCTGTCATAGTACTTGCAGTGGATCCTGATGGAGTTTGGGATTCCTGTGTGACGGTCTGGACAGATCTCTGCCTATTACACTTTACGACCTTCGTCAACTGTCGGCGATTTCTGTCAGTCAACAGACGAGGTCGACCTGTACGCTTTTGTGCTGTACGTGTCCCTTCATGTAGTTCTCATGGAATGTTGTCTACTCCTGGGGCCTTGTTTCGACTCAGGTCTTTCAGTGCTCTGTCAAACTCTTCACGCAGTATCGTATCTCCCATTTCATCTTCATCTACATCCTCTTCCATTTCCATAATATTGCCCTCCAGTACACTGCTCTTGTATTGATCCTCTATATACTTCTTCCACCTTTCTGCTTTCCCTTCTTTGCTTAGAACTGGTTTTCCATCCGAGCTCTTGATATTCATATAAATGTTTCTCTTTCCTCCAACGGTCTCCTTAATTTTCCTGTAGGCAGTATCTATCTTACCCCTGGTGATATATGCCTCTACATCCTTGCATTTGTCCTCTACCTATCCCTGCTTAGCCATTTTGCACTTCCTGTCGATCTCGTTCTTGAGACGTTTGTATTCATTTTTGCTTGCTTCTTTTGCTGCATTTTTATATTTTCTCCTTTCATCAATTAAATTCAATATATCTTCTG
Source organism: Schistocerca cancellata (assembly GCF_023864275.1). Classification (NCBI taxonomy): domain Eukaryota; kingdom Metazoa; phylum Arthropoda; class Insecta; order Orthoptera; family Acrididae; genus Schistocerca; species Schistocerca cancellata. The sequence goes on from NC_064629.1 coordinate 37,590,929, forward strand.
TCACCCAAGGATATGTACTATCACTCGTCTTGTTACCTACTTGATCCTCTGCTGCCTTCCCTATTTCATCTCTCAAAGCTACCCATTCTTCTTCTACTGTATTTCTTCCACCTGTTGTTGTCAATCGTTCTCTTGTGCTCTCTCTGAAGCTGTTTACAACCTGTGGTTCTTTCAGTTTATCCAGATTCCGTCTCCTTAAATCCCCAAATTTGGGCAGTTTCTTCAGTTTTAACCTACAGTTCATGACCAACAGATTTTGGTCGGAGTCCACATCTACCTCTGGATATGTCTTACAATTTAAAACCTGGCTCGTAAATCTCTGTCTTACCATTATATAATCTATCTGAAATCTTCCAGTGTGTCCAGGCCTCTTCCACGTATGCAACCTTCTTTCATGATTCTTAAACCAAGTGTTAGCTACGATTAAGTTATGCTCTGTGCAAATTTTTACCTGGCAGCTTCCTCTTTCATTCCTTACCCCCATTCCATATTCACCTACAACTTTTCCTTCTCTTTCTTTTCCTACTGTCGAATTCCAGTCGCCCATGACTATTAAATTTTCGTTTCCCTTCACTAGCTGAATAATTTCCTTTATCTCATCATAATTTTTTTCAGTATCGTCATCTACGGACCTAGTTGGCATATATACTTGTACTACTGTGGTAGGCGTGGGCTTCGTTTCTGTCTTGGCTACAGTAACGCGTTCACTGTGCTCTTCGTAGTAGCTTAAACGCGCTCCTATTTTTTTATTCATTATTAAACCTACTTCTATTTGATTTTGTATTTATTCCCTGTATTCTCCTGACCAGAAGCCTTGTTTCTTCTGCCACCGAACTTCACTAATTCTCCCTATATATAACTTCAATCTATCCCTTTTCCTTTTTAAATTTTCTAATCTACCCGCCCGATTAAGTGACTTGGCATGCAACGCTCCGATCCGTAGAACGCCTGTTTTGTTTCTCCTGATAACGACAGCCTCCTGAGTAGTCCCCGCCCGGAGATCCGAATGGGGGACTAATTTACCTCCGAAATATTTTACCCAAGAGGACGCCATCATCATTTAACCATACAGTAAAGCTGCATGCCCTCTGGAAATATTACGGCTGTTATTTACGACAATTCGTAACAAAAGCGGTGGGTTAACAAATCCTCAGGGCGCCAGTACCTTGATATGACACAATTTCATAGCAAGAAAATAATAATACCCAGAGCACGAGGTACGAAAAGCATTTAATCACCGATACCTTGTTTCCCGTCGTTTCATTGTAAGAGAACGTATCAAATACTACGTGTTTTCTAGAGGTCCTCAATATGCCACTGCCTTGAAACAGGATACATTCATAATACCCGAGTTATAAAAATTACCAAAGACGGGCTTCGAATACAAACGACGTAATTCAGTACGGTGCCTCCTAGGTTTTGTTTGTGATGTAAATACGATCTCGCATTTAACTGACCAACGTCCTACCTACGAAGCAAAATTCTCATGTGATAGATACCGCTTTTCACTCTTGAAATTTCTTCGGAACGTGAAATTCCAAGTTCTGGCGTCACAAAACTCGACGAGCTCCTCGTCCATGTTCGATTCCGCGTCTCGTGTAACAACGGAATTTGAGTGATATATTTCAGGCCGAGGTTTGCTGCAAATAAAAGACTTCTGTGGCGTTGTTAACTGGGAGACTATAAGATTTCTTGGTCTTTTTGCGATCACGTTTTTTGTATCTTGTGTCATGAATGTACGAGTATTTATTAAGAGTAGACGCATGTAAACAGTGGCTGTACGGTGTAGTGTTACGTAGGTGTGATTGACGTTATTTGTGCGATAGTATGCATATTCCTTTGATTCAGAATGGGCAGAATGTTAGTTTTATTATACTAAGATATGAAACAAGAGACATTTCTACATTTCCTGCATCAATATGCTTTGTATTTAGTTTATGAGAACGAAAAAGCTATTTTATGTATGACTGCGGTCTCCGTAAAACACGTATTTCATCATACTTTCGTGTTTGGTAAAGGGTGCAAGACACCGTTCCACTCACTAAAAGCGCGTGGGAATCGAGGGCACTTAATTTTTTCCTATATGAAGAACGAGTATACCGAAAAAACTCTCACGTATTTACACTTTGCCTAGACACAATGCCGGCCGGAGTGGCCGTGCGGTTCTAGGCGCTACAGTCTGGAACCGAGCGACCGCTACGGTCGCAGGTTCGAATCCTGCCTCGGGCATGGATGTGTGTGATGTCCGTAGGTTAGTTAGGTTTAATTAGTTCTAAGTTCTAGGCGACTGATGGCCTCAGAAGTTAAGTCGAATAGTGCTCAGAGCCATTTGAGCCTAGACACAATTTTCAGTCTATGAAGCGACTACTGAGCGTTTCCGCTTCCTGGTAATTAGTATTCGGTGAAATCGTGTTGCATACTAAATTGATACAGCTATATTTGTGAATCTCTGGATAGTTACTTTCATAGATACGAGGTTTATAAATTGATTTCTCTATATTTCTAAGGTATTTCGGGAACACCATCAGTAGTTTACTCGTTTTCTACATATTTCCTACATATTGTCGCTGGAGCAACGACCAATGTAGTACTGATAAGGCATATGTTTTAGTCTACAGTCGCAGTTTATTTATTTTGTCGACTGCCTATCTCCTACACAGTACCAATTTCAACCCATCCTATGGTCGAAAAATTCGGTTACATAGCATGGACAGTTATGCAAGAGCAATTTACAAAAGTATTATATTCTATGACAGCAAACGTATGGCACAGACTGAACCTTAAAATATTCAGGTAGCCTCTTACTCCTTTTCACACTAACTTCCCGAGTAGGTGTGTCAAACACTAAAAGAAGATCTCAATATTAACCTTTAAATTGATGTAAATTGCGGCCTGCACTGATGAGAGTGTCCCTATTTTTTCTTCCCTTCGTCTGCTCCCTCCCCTCACCTTCTCTACCCCCACCGTGATACAACATATACAATATTACTGTGCCCAGAAGGATGGTATTTAGTTTAATATATTCTACTGTTTACTGTGTTTTAAATAGTTGTCAAAAATGGTTCAAATGGCTCTGAGCACTATGGGACTTAACTGCCGAGGTCATCAGTCCCCTAGAACTTAGAACTAATTAAACCTAACTAACCTAAGGACATCACACACATCCATGCCCGAGGCAGGATTCGAACCTGCAACCGTAGCGGTCAAATAGTTGTCGCCAAATGTATTTTACGATGATAGGGTACCTAGCACCACGATATTTTAATGCACTTGACTTACTGCTTTAATTTACGGATGCACAAAATGCAAATGCTTCATCATTTATAGAAGTACAGCACCGCCTGGTTCAGAACAAAATAATTGGACTACAGTGCCAAAGTAGGACAACATTCACGGTATGGCACGTTTGTGTAGGGTCCTTTTTGGTTGTCTATATCAAACCCACAGATGCTGCTTTTCACAGCAGCACGTTACCAACGTGGGGAGCTCACCGCGGCCGTGGCTGGTCGGTGAGCTGCGACAAGGCGTGGAGAAAGCACGATACAACGCCACTGAGAACCCCAGCGTTCGCGTGGACACTGCTTGGACACACATGAAACTGGACATGCGGCCAAAGATCGTTAACTGACGGCTGCAAAACAATACACAGCCGCAGTATGTCTCTTTTCACTCTGGACGCTTGATTCCTGTAAAATAAAAATAATTATGTATTTTTAATGTGTAATTCTATTATAACGACGCTTGCTTAGTTAAAGAGTTATGGGGACATCAGGGTTGTATAATAGTATAAATTGTATATTATGATAATTGTAAACTTCGCTAAACACGTCCGCAATTTTGCTTCTAATGTTTGATTACAGTAGGGACTATTTTGTAATGTAAGTCTTTAATTTCTGATGTTATGTGTTTTTAGCTGTCTTTTACATTCTGACATTTTTAAAAGTAATAAAAGGAAAATAAAGTAAAATAAAATGTAATAGGGATATTCTTAGAAATTCCGACGGCAATTTACATCTATTTAAAGCCCACTATTGATATCTTCTTTTCGTATTTGACACACGTACTTGGGAATCCAGTCTGATGACTGCTTGCAAGACGTAAGAGGCTACCTACATATTTTAAGGTTCACTAACACCCTACGTTTGCTGCCATAGAGTATAATATTTTTGTAAATTGCTCTTCACCACTGTTCAGACTATATAATCAATTATTTTTATCACAGGATGGCCCGAAGATCGTACTGTGTACCAAAACCGGTACTTTTTCATTGTTCGTATTCTGACTCACTATTTCACTGTGTAAATGGACTGCGATTAATAACAAAGTTGTCAACAAAACAAAACATAAATAAATTTATGGTTATAGAAGCAATGCTTTATGGTGTCACCGGCCGGAGTGGCCGAGCGGTTCTAGGCGCTTCAGTCTGGAACCGCGCGCCCGTACGGTCGCAGGTTCGAATCCTACCTCGGGCATGGATTTGTGTGATGTCCTTAGGTTAGTTAGGTTTAAGTAGTTCTAAGTTCTAGGAGACTGATGACCTCCACTGTTAAGTCTTATACTGCTCAGAGCCATTTGAACCATTTTTTGAACTTTATGGTGTCAGTTGATTTCTGCATTTCATTCTCTCTCCGTCCATAACACACATTTCTTTTTTGCAAGACGTTGGTGGGAATCATCTTTTCCTTCTTGTATTTTGGTTCAAAATGGTTCAAATGGATCTGAGCACTATGCGACTTAACTTCTGAGGTCATCAGTCGCCTAGAACTTAGAACTAATTAAACCGGACTAACCTAAGGACATCACACTCATCCATGCCCGAGGCAGGATTCGAACCTGCGACCGTAGCGGTCGCTCGGTTCCAGACTGTAGCGCCTAGAACCGCACGGCCACTCCGGCCGGCGCAACGCCAGTCGGCCATGTTTTGCTTTCCAGCGCATAACACTCTCACCCGCCTGCGGCTGGCTCTATTGCAACTCATTTCTGCTGTTGCGTATTTTTTTAACCAAATATAGTCGATACGCTACAGCCTATAACAGAGCCCCTGAGAATCCAAACTGCAGATACAGACTTCAGGACAAATACATTCGTACTATTCCACACCACCACCATTCGTGTGATGGCAGGCTTCGGAACTTCTCATTGATGCCCATACCCATTCAAAAATCTCATGGCACGTTCTGAATGCATTGACTACTATCTACAGTGCAGTTCTGGAGTCTGTCAACGCTACTAACATCGCTGGAGTACACCAAAGCTAAAATTTCACCACACAAAAAGATACAACGGGTTCAAGTCGGGAGACGTGGGAGGCCATGGTATTGGTGAGTCACGACCGACCACTTGTCGAAGATTCGTGTTACGTTTACCTGAACAGCCACATGAAAGTGTGCCAGTGCATTATCATAATTGTTGCACATGCTCATCCTTTCACCATTAGCAACATCTTCCAAACATAGCCCTAGGTGTTGTAACGTAGAATGGCTGCATTTGTGCACACGTCATATTGGACCTACTTTTATTAGGATTATTCGTTTGCTTCATTGTCCTTCATTCGCCCCTTTCATTTGTACCTATAACACTCAAACAGCCTGTATGTATCTGACAAAATGACACGCTCTCACAACAAAACTTCAGAATGTAAACAACGAAAACATCCACCAATACACAAAGGAATTAAAAAAAAGCGTAACAAGAGTAAAGACGAGTAAAGAATCGTACCTAAAGATAATTCATCCTTTGTTTCCTGCGAAACTTCGCTCAGGTATGGTGCACTGTAAGGACTATCAGTAGATGGACAACATTAGGGTACTCCATTTGCCTTGATAACTTTTTTCCGTATGAGAAAGAAATCCTTCTGGAACCGTTCTGCATATTTGTCACTAACGACGCCAAGGTTATCCTGGAAGATGTCCCAATTATCATTCAAGAGATGTAGTTTAAGTGGCAAGTTACATCCCATAATACGGTGTGATCTTAACATTTCTTGTACAATATTCTGTGTCCTGCGGTTGCCTAAAAAGTTCTCGCATACTCTTGGGAAAGACAGATATACCATTCCTTCAACATGCTCAACAAATCGGAGAAATATTCATCACTCATTAATTCCCTTATCTGTGATCCTACAATTATCTCTCCCTTTATTTTTGCTTCACCGATTCTTGGGAACTCCTTTAGCCAGTACATGAATGCGCGTGATTATTCTTGTCCTTGGCTTTCACAAAGTAACTGTCGCGACACTGTGTGATGCAGACTGTAAATCGTTGTCTGGAGAATTATGTGCTCACTAAGTGTATAAAGGACGGAAAAGATCCACCGTGGATTAACAATTCGGAAAATGCTGAGGAAGCCCGACGACAAGCAAAGGTAAGTAGAGATTCGTGTGTCTGTGAAAAGATCTATACCCGAAGCATACAAGGACTACCACCATCGTACCTTACAAGGGAACCTCCCCATCGCACCCGCTTCAGATTTAGTTATAAGTTGGCACAGTGGATAGGCCTTGAAAAACTGAACACAGATCAATCGAGAAAACAAGAAGTTGTGTGGAACTGTGAAAAAATAAGCAAAATATACAAACTGAGTAGTCCATGTGTAAGATAAGCAATAACAAGGAACAGTAAACTCACGGTTGCCGTGGTCCCGTAGTTCGGCCGGCACGGTAACTCAGCGTGTTCGGTCAGAGGGTTAGTTGCCCTCTGTAATAAAAAAAAAACTGAGATAATGGATCAACTATGAACTGAAACGGGTGTCTTGCGACGTCCGCACCGAGCAGATACAACGATCGAAAACAAACAAAATGAGACTAAAAAAAAAAAAAAGCTGCGGAACGAGAGGTCATTGTTTAGCCGGCACGGTAGCTCAGCGTGTTCGGTCAGAGGGTTAGCTGCCCTCTGTAATAAAAAAACTGAGTTAATCGATCAACAACGAACTTAAACGGATGTCTTACGACGTCCGCCCCGAGCAGATGCAACGAACGAAAGCGAACAAAATGAGATTTAAAAAAAAAAAAAAAAAAAAAAAATAGTTAGCGTGAGCAGCTGCAGAACGGGAGGTCCTTGGTTCAAGCCTTCCCTCAGGTGAAAATTTTAACATTTTATTTTCAGTTTATGTGACATACGCTTATGTTTTCATCACTTTTTAGGAGTGATTATTACATCCACAAGAAAACCTAAATCGGGCAAGGTAGAAGAACGTTTTTACCCATTCGCCAAGTGTACAAGTCAGGTGAGTCGACAACATATTCCTGTCCGTCACCAGTGTCGTATAGAATAAATCAGACGTGTTTTCCGGTGCAGGAATCGGTTGACCTATGACCTTGCGATCAAATGTTTTCGGTTCCCATTGGAGAGGCACGTCCTTTCGTCTACTAATCACACGGTTTTGCGGTGCGGTCGCAAAACACACACTAAACTTATTACAGTGAACAGAGACGTCAATGAACGAACGGAGAGATCATAACTTTGCTGAAATAAAGAAAGTAAACTTTTCACCCGAGGGAAGACTTGAACAAAGGACCTCTCATTCCGCAACTGCTCACGCTAACCACGAGACCATGGTGCTCCTTAGCTCACACTGTCCTTGATGTTGCCTATCTTGCACACGGACTATTCAGTTTGTATATTTTGCTTATTTTTTCGTAGTTCCACACAACTTCCTGTTTCTTCGATTGATCTGTGTTTAGTTTTTCAAGACCTATCGAATGTGCCAACTTATAATTAAATCTGAGGGGGGTGCGATGGGGAGGTTCCCTTGTTAGCAAAACATCAGCCAGAGAGCCCGAGAAAATTCTGGTGCTATGTAAAACTGCAAAAGCGCGTCTAAGGCTTCTATCCAGTCACTTGTTGACAAGTCTGGTGTGGCAATTGAAGATTGCGAAACGTAAGCCCAAGTTTAAAATTTCACGTTTAAGAAATCGTTCACACAAGAGAATCGTAGAAACATATAGTAGCTTGACCACCGAACAGACTTTCGTATGGACGTATGGACGACATAGTAATAAGCATCCCTGACGTAGAGAAACAGCTAAAAGAATTGAAAACAAATAAGTCACCAGGTCCGAAGAACTCCCAATTCGGTTTTACAAAGAGTATTCCACGGCATTGACCCCTTACCTAGCTTGTATTTATGGCGAATCTCTCGCCCAGAGCGAAGTCCCAAGCGACTGGAAGAAACCACGGGTGACTTCTGTATACATATAAGAAGGGCAAAAGAACATACACGCAAAATTACAGACCAGTAACCCTAACATCGGTTTGCAGCAGAATCCTTGAAATTATTCTCAGTTCGAATATAATAAGTTTTCTTGAGACCGAGAAGCTTATGTCCACAAATCAGCAAGACTTTAGAGAGCACTGCTCGAGCGAAACTCAGCTTGCCGTTTTCTCAAATGATATACTGCGAACTATGAATTAAGAATATCATGCTGATTGCACATTTCTAGATTTCCAGAAACTATTAACTATTTCATACGGTGCCCCACTCCAGGCTGTTGAAGGTACGAGCATTTGCAATAGGTTCTCAGGTGTGTGAGTAGCTCGAGGACTTCTTACGTTATAGTTCCCGGTATCTTGTTCTTGACGGCGAGTGTTCATTGGAGATAAGGATATTGTCAGGACCGCCCCAGGGAAGTGTAATAGGACCGCTATTATTCTCTGCATACATAAATGATTTGACGGACGGGGTGGGCAGCAATCTGCGGTTGTTTGCTGACGATGCAGTGGTGAACGGCAAGGTGTCGAAGTTGACTGGCTAGGAGGGTACAACATGATTTACACAAAATTTCTAGTTGGTGTGGTGATTGGTAGCTAGCTCTAAATGTAGAAGAATGTAAGTTAATGCGGGTAAGTAGGAAAACAAACCAATAGCGTTCGGATACAGCATTAGTAGTGTCCTGCTTGACACAGTCACGTCATATAAATATCTGGGCGGAGCGTTGCATAGCGATATGAAATGGATCGGACATATGAGGATTATGTTAGGGAAGGCGAATGGTCGACTTTGGTTTATTGGGAGAATTTTAAGGAAGTGTATTTCGTCTGCAAAGGAGACCGCATACAGCAAGCTAGTGTGACCTATTCTAGAGTACTGCTGGAGTGTTTGGGATCCGTACCAGGTCAGATTAAAGGAAGACATCGAGGCAATTCAGAGTGGGCTGCTAGATTTATTACCGGTAGGTTAGAACAATGAACTCAAATGGAAACCCCTGAAGTGAAGGCGACGTTCGTTTCGAGGAACACTATTGAGAAAATTTGGAGAACAGACATTTGAAGCTGACTGCAGAACGATTCTACTGCCGCAGACGTACAGTGCCAAGAAGATATGATACAGTATATTACGGCTCTTACGAAAGCATACATACAGTCGTTTTTCCCTCTCTCTGTTTGCGAGTGGAACGGGGAAGGAAATGACTAGTGGTGGTACAGGGTATCCTCCACCACGTGTTATTCGGTGGCTTGCGGAGTAACTATGTAGACGCAGATACAGATGTAGACGTAGAAAGTGCAGAGAAGGGATTAATAAGAGGAGTATTCACCATGTTCTTCTGTCCATGCATCATTTCATTCCCAGCAGACCATTTTTTCTCATTATATTTTTTTTCTGTCTCTGTGATCCCACTCGCATAGAAAGCAGCAGTGCACCGTGGACCCGAGCTGCATGCCGAAAAGAATAGGAATTACCTTGAGATCTCCAAAAATATACCATTTGTATTCATCATATTTCACCTTCAGATTAACTGCATGAGCAATCAGAAGATAACAAAATTATTAAAATTATGGAGTAGTATTGTTTTCAGACTAACTTTTTTCTAATCTGTGAAAAAGCGTCACTCATTTACACTGAAATCGTACCCAAGAGTCTCCATATCAGACTCGATATCATTACGGAAAACCATATCAATCACCTTGGAGAAGTATTCAGATAAACCAGTATGGCGGTCACGATAAACACTCACTTTCCTATGCGAAGAAGGTGATTCCATTCTTTTAATGACGAAACTAGAACCTCAGTTGACTGCATCAACAAATTTAAATCACGGAAAAGGTGGTTGAGCACCTGAAGATGACGAACAGTTGTCTCGTTGAGATAACGTGCGGCTTTGGCAACATGCGACATGACGCCCGTGAACCACTGAAGCAATCATTTTTTTGACCACTGTTACAGTTTTATCTGTCCAGCAACCTCCCGGCATTTTCGTCCCATGTCAGTACTGCTGCAACTGACTTTATCGTAAACTTTCGTTTATAGTTTCTTTCCCGTTTATGTAACTTTTTATTCCTTCATTCTTAATCTTTTAACATGCTCATAGCTGATACTCTTATTTAAAGTAGTCCGTTTCTACACGTTTTATGTGTGACATCTCTGTATATTCTGAATATGGTACTGATTTGTATTTGACTTGAGCCGAGCAATGAGTCTGGAATTTTTGTACACTTCCTTTCTTGTGTTGACATAATTCGTCTTTTCTCTTCTTTCCTTGTGTCCGTCTATTTCTTTGGTATCTCCTGTTCTTTCCATCTTCCGACATACAGTTGCACATTATTTAAATTACCTGAATGCTTTCATAATAGGGTTTCCTAGTTCCAGATCTACAGTGTTTCTATCAAATTCCAATTATTACGAGTATGCGACATTTATATCTAGGTCCTTTATGACCATTCTTCTTCGGAAAAACACAGAACAAAAAATTCTTTTGGAGTTTTACAACAAAAAATAACTACATTCTGTCGTGTATCGTTATTTATGAATCTAAGAGGCCGAGAATACTACATCTTTTTGTAAGATACGTAAATGAAAATTGGTATTTCCTTGCCCTCTAACTTTAAACAGTATTAAACAATGAACTGAGAAAGAAATACAGATTAATTCTGTCGAGTTCCTACGCATACTAATCACGTTTCTGGGTATGTCTTGAATGTTTCAGAATATAGATGCTAGTTCCCATTCAAAATACGACCGAGCACCAGAAATTACTGTGCAGTATCTCAGTTTGGTATTCAGAAGTGCATTTTATGTTAATTTTTAATGGTAACTTTATTTATGATAAGTATTGTTCATTATAACCGACATTGTAAGGATGCACTCCCTGACAGATAGTGAATGATCTTTCCCCAGTCGCTCCTGGAATACTTTTTATTTATACTACTGATTTTAAGAATTGAAATCTCGTCCTCATGTGTGTTTGACTTCATTTTGCACACAGCCGAAACTTAAAATTCAAAGTGTTACATATAGCATAAGTAAAAGGCTGGCCGTGCTTTATGGTGTATGTCAGGATTCTCAATACAACTCTACATACTACGCAGTTGGTTTCAGTTCACACATATGTATTAAACGTATTAATGATCCTGCCATGCATTCAAAAGTACGTTAAGCAATATACGTGTTCTGTATGTAGGACATTCATATACAATTTTTGGCTGCAAGACAAAGTGATGTGTGAAACATCTGGGAATGAAATTTCAGATGTCGAAACTCGTCAAGTGAATAAAAAAAAAAACCATCATTTGCATGAAATTCTTTGAAATGAAAGGAATGCCCTTAATGCTGATAAACGAATGAAACCGCATGGACACGAAATGATATGAGTGGAATCCGTTCGAAAATGTTGAACCTGTGGTGTGAAGCGTGTATCGTGAAAAATGCGAATTTTATTATTCTGTCGCTTGGTACCGGATCTGGAATTTCCTAACATTTTTTAAATTCTTTACTTTCTCTCTCTAAAAATTTCTTTCTTCTGCCTGATTTTCCGATACAGTTTTTTTAAAATTATGCCCTCTTTGGCTGGCAATCACGCTACAGAAACTGGGAATTTCTTACGTAAGTTATATTTATTTTAGTATAATAAGCCAGTATGGCTGCCTCAGTTATCAGTTTAACTTCTCTAAACATAAATACACATTACCAAGTAATAAGAATTAAGGCATGAAATTAGACATTAGTCAGAACCTCTCTCCTGGTACAGAAAAGCAATGTAGCCACTTCCAGGAGATGCCTCAGTCCTGGTCTTCTGATAGTACAGTGCTTAAAATTTCATCAAACTACATCTTACAACTTACAACTTAGAAAGAGAACTACACCACTAAATTTAAACATCTTCGTAGCAGGTACGTGTTTTGACTTCACTTATTGTTTAAAGTCACTGTGAGGGGTGTGGGTAATCTTTAGTAGATGTTGGCGCGTCAATGTGAGTCAAAATCAGCTCATTGACAGAAGAAACCTTTATTTATTTCCCAGCAGTGTATACTGGTAACTCCTGCCCACGCCAGCAGGCGCTGGATGGTGGACGGCGTACCCACTATGCATAGAAGAGACACAGTCGGCTATGGCAACCTCCAGCTCAGCAAAGCGGCGGCGAGACCTTGCTCGACAAGTGCATTCTCACAAGGAAACCCTTGCGTGCGAGGCCACAAGTTCAATCAAAAAATTGGTCAAATGGCTCTGAGCACTATGGGACTTAACATCTGAGGTCATCAGTCCTCTAGAACTGAGAACTACTTAAACCTAACTAACCTAAGGACATCACAAACGTCCATGCCCGAGGCAGGATTCGAACCTGCGACCGTAGCGGTCGCTCGGCTCCAGACTGTAGCGCCTAGAACCGCACGGCCACTCCGGCCGGCCATGTGCATCAGGAGGGCGACAGAAAATGAGTGTCCAGGAAGTGCAGACATCAAACTCCTGTGGGATGTATGTATTACACTTCATACAATGGATATCGTTGACATTCAAGTAACGTTAAAAACAAACCGTTTACTTGCACCATGAACAATGAATGAAAAATCTCCCGCCACAGCTATCACAAAGATTCGCAGCATCAAGATCGAAAGCGAACTCCTTGAGAGTTGCAGCTAGGTATCCACTTTTAAAGAAAACATATAGCATCACATTGGTGTAACTGGTTTATGAGAGCTGATTGCATATGATGGAATGCAACCGAATGCGAAATAGTCCGTCGTGGAGGTTATCATGAAACGGGCTATCCCCTAAGAACCATCTGTAACACAGGCCGTGGTGTTATGGTGAACGAAGTGGTGCTGCCATGGTCGCCAAGAGTGGGGATGCGCATCATGGAATTGTCTCCTAACAGTTTTTTGTTATATATGACGTCCTGTAGACTCTTCGAACGCCGAATCCAGTTCTGGAGCATCCAAACCACGGTTTCTTTGACTCATAGTCGTAGATATCGGTCATCTTGTGCACCTGTAGAACGCGGACGGGCTGGGCGGTGTAAGTAATCGACATTATTTTCAGCTGCAACCGATTATATGTCCCCGCCACATCACTTTATCTGAGGTACACACACCGAGCAACTTCCCTGCCTACAAGAGTACTGCTCGTAACGTGATCATCCGGGCTAGAGTATTGGTCGAGACTGACCTTCGTGGCATGGGGGATGTTCATTGTACTGTTCCACAGACGTACCTAATACGTCCCTATTAGTGCTTTACTTTCAACTGAAATGCTGCAGTCCATTGAAGTGCACAAACCACGTCAGGGGTGATTTTCCGGTCGGTACAGGAACAGTCACAATAGCAAAGCATCTGAACGATATATCGGAGTGATGCAACATGTGTTATGTGAGTATTCTATGAAGTACGTAAGCATTTGTGAAGTCTACTCATTTTTGTCAGTTCAATTTCAGTGCATTATGCTTTCTGTTTGTATCATGTTGTGCATTGATTTTCATTCAATTGTTTAGTACGTATTGTGAATTTTACGTATTCCATTGCCCTAATTGTACTCATTTCCTAATTCTATGTAGCCAGGCTTTATCAAAGGAATTATTGTCAGGACTCATTTTATCATTTGCAACTCGTGATAACTAAGCTTAGAATGTCAACTGTTCAGCTACTGCGAGCACAGCTACAGGACTGCTTTATCTCCAATTCCGCAGATGTTTTCCTACTTATTACTTTGGAACACTTCCAGTTCTCTCTTCAGAGGGTGTGAGAATGTGAGAATATCGGCAACTGGGGAGTGGATATGGTGGAGGTCCATGGCTTACTCTGCTGAAAAAATGGAATGCAGTCTGCGGTATCGGCTACAATCCAGACGGCCCCACTTTCAAATACGCGCCTGCCTGTTACGCCGCCGTGTTTCCTACAGCCGTCACCGCGGCTCGAGAGCGCTGCCACGAAAGATTACGCGGCTGCCCGTGAGATGCAAGCTTCCCCTCTCCGGAGCTCCAGCGATCGGTGTACTTAAACTCTAACATTTAGGGACTGACCCTATTTTGTGCGTTTTCCAGTTAAATAGCATTTACAGACTTTCATAGTGGCCAGAGGAGGAGGAGGATATTAGTGTTTAACGTCCCGTCGACAACGAGGTCATTAGAGATGGAGCGCAAGCTCGGGTGAGAGAAGGATGGGGAAGGAAATCGGCCGTGCCCTTTCAAAGGAACCATCCCGTCATTTGCCTGAAGCGATTTAGGGAAATCACGGAAAACCTAAATCAGGATGGCCGGAGACGGGATTGAACCGTCGTCCTCCTGAATGCGAGTCCAGTGTGCTAACCACTGCGCCACCTCGTTCGGTATAGTGGCCAGAGCTCAACATTTTCTGAATAGACATTGTATTGAAGAGTGACAGATCTATAATTTTTTTTGTATGTGTCTATGTTTCAACATTCAGAGCTACTGTTACCGACTGACACTGCATCAACAGCAATAAAGTTATGTATTGCTTTTACTTTTTGATATGAGATGTAGAATAAATTAAAATCTGAATTCTCTGATCATGAATGGCATCTGTTCCTCGCTCCTGTATCCACTACAGAGCCACGCAGCATGCAAGAAGAACATAACCGACTGTCGAAAGGTGCTTTGGACACCATAGCTGGACAACTATATCTTTCTATTCAATTTTTTTCTTTGTGTGTGTGTGTGTGTGTGTGTGTGTGTGTGTGTGTGTGTGTATTGATTTGAAATACATAAGATGAAAAAATTAAGTTGAAATATTTAATGAATCATGACAAACCCGAGAGAGCAGCATCCAAGTGCTGAGCAGCATCTAACATATACTCCTGGAAATGGAAAAAAGAACACATTGACACCGGTGTGTCAGACCCACCATACTTGCTCCGGACACTGCGAGAGGGCTGTACAAGTAATGATCACACGCACGGCACAGCGGACACACCAGGAACCGCGGTGTTGGCCGTCGAATGGCGCTAGCTGCGCAGCATTTGTGCACCGCCGCCGTCAGTGTCAGCCAGTTTGCCGTGGCATACGGAGCTCCATCGCAGTCTTTAACACTGGTAGCATGCCGCGACAGCGTGGACGTGAACCGTATGTGCAGTTGACGGACTTTGAGCGAGGGCGTATAGTGGGCATGCGGGAGGCCGGGTGGACATACCGCCGAATTGCTCAACACGTGGGGCGTGAGGTCTCCACAGTACATCGATGTTGTCGCCAGTGGTCGGCGGAAGGTGCACGTGCCCGTCGACCTGGGACCGGACCGCAGCGACGCACGGATGCACGCCAAGACCGTAGGATCCTACGCAGTGCCGTAGGGGACCGCACCGCCACTTCCCAGCAAATTAGGGACACTGTTGCTCCTGGGGTATCGGCGAGGACCATTCGCAACCGTCTCCATGAAGCTGGGCTACGGTCCCGCACACCGTTAGGCCGTCTTCCGCTCACGCCCCAACATCGTGCAGCCCGCCTCCACTGGTGTCGCGACAGGCGTGAATGGAGGGACGAATGGAGACGTGTCGTCTTCAGCGATGAGAGTCGCTTCTGCCTTGGTGCCAATGATGGTCGTATGCGTGTTTGGCGCCGTGCAGGTGAGCGCCACAATCAGGACTGCATACGACCGAGGCACACAGGGCCAACACCCGGCATCATGGTGTGGGGAGCGATCTCCTACACTGGCCGTACACCACTGGTGATCGTCGAGGGGACACTGAATAGTGCACGGTACATCCAAACCGTCATCGAACCCATCGTTCTACCATTCCTAGACCGGCAAGGGAACTTGCTGTTCCAACAGGACAATGCACGTCCGCATGTATCCCGTGCCACCCAACGTGCTCTAGAAGGTGTAAGTCAACTACCCTGGCCAGCAAGATCTCCGGATCTGTCCCCCATTGAGCATGTTTGGGACTGGATGAAGCGTCGTCTCACGCGGTCTGCACGTCCAGCACGAACGCTGGTCCAACTGAGGCGCCAGGTGGAAATGGCATGGCAAGCCGTTCCACAGGACTACATCCAGCATCTCTACGATCGTCTCCATGGGAGAATAGCAGCCTGCATTGCTGCGAAAGGTGGATATACACTGTACTAGTGCCGACATTGTGCATGCTCTGTTGCCTGTGTCTATGTGCCTGTGGTTCTGTCAGTGTGATCATGTGATGTATCTGACCCCAGGAATGTGTCAATAAAGTTTCCCCTTCCTGGGACAATGAATTCACGGTGTTCTTATTTCAATTTCCAGGAGTGTATATTGTTCAGTTTCAGAGTAAACTAATAACAGAACTGTTGTCAGCAATTTTTTGCCTCGTATAAGTGCAAGCAGTCCAGCAGCAAACGGCGCCAGAAGCTAAAGAAGGAATTCAACTGCCGCCTTCATCCGTCTGACAGTGTCGAGGAGACGGAGGAAACATGGAATGAATACATAACACAGTTGTATCAACATTTCGACGCCTACAAAATCACAGGTGAATCACATCGTCCATTTTCCTTTTCATATGTAGGTGTGTACACCTACCCCTCCTAATGAAATTGTTTCCCCTCAGTGAGTCCCAAACTCAGCCCTGCGAGGTCATAATTGCAAGAGTAGACGTACTTTTTCCAAATACACGTTGCTGCTGCACAGTATATTTTCTTCCGCACGCAACGTCGTCGTGATGAGTCCTATAAACAATGGATTGCGGAACTGCAGGGCACGACCAAAGACTGTATATTCAATTGTCTGCAGCACAGCTTACAGGATGAAATGCTTCATGATACTATTATTCTGAATCTATGAGATTAGAGACTAGGGCCGAAGTTCTAAAGCAGAGTAACCCTAGCCTCAGTGACGTGATTAAAATTATCGACGTACGCAAAGTTCAAGACTTAGCTGAGCAAGGTTTCTGTCTACCAGTTATCGCTTCACTGGAGTTATCGCTGCCCCAGCCACGGCTCCGTCCGCAGAACTCGCAAGTCAGCACCTCGTAAACTGCACCAGCTCCGAGCAAGACGAAGTCTTGCGTGAAATGCTCTGTCACCCATAATCAGAATAAATGCTTCTTCAGACAAGCTGAATGCAAATTTTGTCATCACATGGGACATACAAAACCAGTCTACCTGCAAAAGACAAGAAAACCCTCCTTTGTTGCACGTGGCAATACTGAAAAGCAGAACGGATGGAAATCAGCATCATTTCATGTTCACTTTCTGCTCCTACTCCTTCTCAAAAAGACGCAGAAAACCCACAGACACGTGTTTAATGCGAATGCAGAAAACGCACAGACACGCGTTTAATGCGAATACCACACACTTCAAAAAGGCTCTCCCCATCTCGAAATTCACGAAACCGCTCTAGAGCGCGGTGGATAGAGAGAACAGTTTTTCACCACACGGAACGAAAAGTTGTATTCAGACAACATACTGTAAACTCTGGATTGCAATGAAAAATTGAAATCAGTCATTGCCTTTTCAACTAGATTCTGGAGCAATCATCTTGGGGTTGAAGCTCTTTTTCCCGTGTTTGCTTTAACAATACGTATGTTTTTGTATAGGGTCGGCCTTTAGCAAAACACAATTTTGTTTTTTAACCCAAACATGTTTCACTGCAGTTGCAGCATCTTCAGTGAGCTTTTATTTTTCATCTGCTAAAGATAAACATTGTTCTATACTGTTTTTTATAAATGTAACTATTAGTTTTTAAATCGCAATTACAGATATTTGAAAAACACATAAATTATGAATTCATACCTTTCTACCACATTGTGTGGTTTTTCTGATTTGTTGGGTTTCTACAGTGACTGTTTTGCTCCACAGTTTGTCATCTGCAACCACTTATACATTGAAGCAGATAAATTGTTTAAGGCAAAAATTACGATTTGAAAAATTGTTATTTCAGTGCCTGAAATTATTTAATTCTGTGTGTGTGTGTGTGTGTGTGTGTGTGTGTGTGTGTGTGTGTGTGTGTGTGTATTTTCTTTCTCTTCATCTTCATCAATCTCAAACATTATATACTGAGTTCCATTGATTTTTACCAGCTCACATATAGAGGAAGTTTTGGATCGCCTAGCGGGAGGACGGTTCTCCTCAACAACCGATCTTGCAGAAGCCAATCTTTATTTACCACTGGACGAAGAGGCAAACAAAATTTTTCTTGTGAATACTTATTTCGGCTTGTTTGAATATCAACGGCTAGCTTTAGTAAGCGCTTTCGCGCCTGCGTTTTTTCGAAAAGATTTAGAAAAAGTAGCGTCTGCCTTCTTGTTTTAATTATCTTGACGACATAACCGTCTGCTGACAAACACCGGAACAACACCTTGAAAATTTGGAATGTCATTTTCAAGTTTTAACTGAGGAGGCGTCAAATGTAATTTACCGAAATGTTCGTTTTTCAACACAGTGGCTGACTACTTAGGCCGTATCATCGACACCAATGATGCTCGTCCTTCGACGAAACATTTGTAAGGAAATCACCAATTGCCATCTCCTAAGAATTTACGTGAACTGAAATCTGTTCCTAAAAAATTAATTTGCTGTATTAAGTTCATTCCTAATGCGGAGCACCTTGGCACGCCTCTGAACCGCCTCAGATGTAAAAATGTTCCGTTCCATTGGACAAAAGACTGTGCCCAAGCTTTTCAAAGACTGAAAAATGTATTGCTTCGTCAATCTTGCCTTATGCAATACTATACGCTCGAACGTTTTGGGTTGCCACGTCCCATGGCATCGGGGCGGTTTCATCCTACAAAATTGGCAAAATAGAACGCATCATCGCATTTGCTTGCAAAACTTTGAACATTGCTTGGATTAATTATAGTCGGCTAGAGAAGCAAGCTCTGGTGTCACCAAGTTTTATCATTACCGTATGGCAGAAAATTCTTCCTGGGCACTCTTACTGCGCTGCTTCACCCATCGAAACAAGTTCCCGACGGCACGGAGCTAAAGCTTCAACGTTGGTCACTATTACTGTCAAATTACCAGTATGAAAATCTGTATCACCTGATAGCACAACATGCAAAGGATGACTGTCTCGTTTACCAGTCAGCGCAGATGCAGCATTCGACGCATCAAATGGTTCAAATGACATCTTAGGTCATAAGTCCCCTAGGTTCGAATCCTGCCTCGGGCATGGATGTGTGTGATGTCCTTAGGTTAGTTAGGTTTAAGTAGTTCTAAGTTCTAGGGTACTGATGACCTCAGAAGTTAATTCCCATAGTGCTCAGAGCCATTTGAACCATTTTCTTTATTTTCTCTCTAAGACTTACCACAAACAACTGTTTCTGACAATGAACTGCCCTTTTCTTCTAAAGAATTCGTACAATTTTGCAAACTCAGTGGAATACAGCATCTCAGGAGAGAATCATTGTCGCCACATTGTAGCGGCGAGACCGAACGTTTAAGGCGCAGCTCTCACAGCATCGTGCTTCACATTCACGTGAAGATGCCTGGCTGATGTTTCTGAGTCCATATCGTATTTTGCCTGCTCCTGACATTTCGCCGGCAGAACGTTTGCACGGGAGACACCATCGGACCTTGCTGCATTTGCTTCGTCCCCACCACTCTGCTCCAGGTTCAGACTTCACCACGAAGTTTCACTCGAACGTCAGAGTTCAATATCGAGTGCACAACAAGCCACACTTATGGGAATCCGGCGTTGTTCTCATATAAGCTGCAGAGGACTGTATACTATTCGCAGCAGCGCAACACGTATCAGCACCACCAAAACCAGCTACGGCTCCGTAAATATAGTGATCCTGCCGCATATCAAGCTGAGAGTTCTTCACTGCACGACGTCCTGCTGCCGTGATGCAGCCACATCCGCGCGCCGCAGTGCACGACGGAAGCCCCCCCCCCCCCCCCCCCGCCCTCGCCTACCTGCGACGCCGCGGGCCGCGTCTCCCAGGACACCGACGCCGTCACCGTCGGCTAGCCGCCGGCACCCTCTGCGGCTTGCTCTACGCTCCTGCCTGTGCCGTCCGTTGCGTCCTGCATCTGGGTTGGGTTGGGTTGGTTGCGGGAGGAGACCAAATAGCGAAGTCATCGGTCTCATCGGAGTAGGGAAGGATGGGAAAGGAAGTCGGCCGTGCCCTTTCAAAGGATCCATCCCGGCATTTGCCTGGAGCGATTTAGGAAAATCACCGAAAACCTAAATCAGGATCGCTGGACGTGGGATTGAACCGTCGTCCTCCCAATTGCGAGTCCAGTGTGCTAGCCACTGCGCCACCTCGCTCGGTCCTGCATCTGGTCTTCCGGGACAGTATCCCTGGCGCTCGCAAGCCCCAATGTCGGGACGCGGGTTTGTCTTCTCTGCCACAGCCAAGCAATCAGTCTCATCCACAGCACATGTCTCCCCCCCCCCCCCAAACTTTCAAGCTGGGCGGGGAGGGGTACGCTATCGGCCGCATTCCAGGCGGCCGCACTTTCAAATACACGCCTGCCAGCTACGCCGCCGCGTTTCCTACAGCCGCCACCGCGGCCCGAGGACGCTGCCACGAAAGATTAAGCCGCTGCCAATGAGACGCAAGCGTCCTCTCTCCGGAGTTCCAGCAGTTAGTGCACTTACGTTCGAATATTCGTGCATTGACCAAATTTTGTGTAGTTACCAGTTGAATAACATTTATAGACTTCATTGTGACCAGGGCTCGACATCTTCGAACAGATATTTTGTTGAAGAAAGGCAGATTTATAAATCTTTCGTATTTGTAAGGGTTTCGACATTTATAGCTACTGTCAGCAACTGACACTGCAGTAACAACAACGAAGTAATGAATTTTTTTACTACTTGGTACGAAACTTAGATTAAATTAGTATCTGAATTCTCTGTTCATGAACGCCATCGGTTCCTCGCTCCTGTATCCACTAAGGAACCACACAGCGTGCAAGAAACACTTAACGCAATGAATAGGTATGTAATCTGAATTGCCAACACTGTTTTTAGAGGAGGCCGAAATGCACGCTATAAGCTCACGCAGGCTGGCGTGAGTTCTGAAACAGGATACGTAATGAATGCTATAAAGAAAAGTACGTAGCTTCTGGAATACGTAACTTTAATCAACATTTGTAGAACATCTCTCGTTACTGTACAGGCTTTATAATCACAATCTCAATTGGTAATGGCGCCTTGCTAGGTCGTAGCAAAAGTAGCTGAAGGCTATGCTAACTATCGTCTCGGCAAATGAGAGCGTAATTCTCAGTGAACCATGGCTAGCAACGTTGGCTGTACAACTGGGGCGAGTGCTAGTACGTCTCTCTAGACCTGCCGTGTGGTGGCGCTCGGTCTGCAATTTCTGACAGTGGCGACACGCGGGTCCGTCGTATACTAGCGGACCGCGGCCTATTTAAAAGCTACCACCCAGCAAGTGTGGTGTCTGGCGGTGACACCACATTCCTCCCCCGCAAATCGGCGAACGGTGGTGTTATAAGGCTTCCGCCCGCCGTGGGGAGGTCCCCATGTTGACGTATGCGACGAGGTGGGGAGTCTAACAACAGGCGAGGCTGTGCCACCCGCACCCGGCCATTCGGTCCGAGGGGAGCTAGGAAACGCCTGAAAACCAAGTCCAGGGTGCACGCCAACATGAGATGTATGCGCCCGTAGATAGTCAGGAGGGGCCGTAGGGTCGACCTCCATCGAGTCGGAGCACCCGACTGGCGAAGACGACAGATGGTCCGGAGCGGGCAAGAGTTCCATGGCGGAGAACAACTGGTCACGGGAAGCGACCGGCGGCGCGTGACCCAGGGAGGCGCCCGGCGGTTCCAGCGACGCGTCCACTGCGGGCGGCGCCGGCGGCGGCTGCGGCGGCGGCGCGACGCCATGGGTCAAAATGGAAGGCATCGTTGGTAACACATGGGGATGAGGCGAGCCAGTAGATGGGTCCCCAGGGCGCTGACCGGACGGCACCGTCGCTGAAAGCAGACGGGGAGCGGCAGAACCCAGGCGACGACAGAGGCGCAAGCTGATTGAGATGCCGACGCACCTCACCAGCGGCCCCCGAAACCAAATGCTACATAGCGCGGCCGAGGCAGCGAAGAATGCGCCCTGCGAGCCAACGCCGTGAACCGCGATAGTTGCGATAGTATACAACATCGCCAGGAGCAAAAGCAGGTGGCTGCCGCTGCACAGGAACCTGATGCGGCGGATGCAGCAAAGACATCAAGGTTCGATGAGGACGACCATGGAGCAACTCAGCCGGCGAGCGACCATCGCGGGGCTGAGAGCGATACGAGGACAGAAATAGCAATAACGCGTCCTCCCGAGAATGCGACTCTTTCAACTTCAACATCTGTGACTTGAAAATCCGGACCAAACGTTCAGCAGCACCGTTGGACTGAGGCGAAAACGGCGCGGATGTCAGATGTTAAATACCATTGGCCTTGCAGAATGACTGAAATTCTGCGGACATGAATTGTGGGCCATTGTCTGAAACAATAGTCTGTGGTAGACCTTCAATACAAAAGATAGCGGACAACGCTTGGATTGTGGCAGAAGACGTCGTGGAAGACATCTGGACAACAAAAATGAAAATTACTGAAGGAATCGACCACAACCAACCATCGAGCATTCCAGAAGGGACCAGCAAAATCGATGTGTAAGCGTTGCCAAGCGGAAGTGGCTTTCGGCCATGCAAAGAATTTCCGCGGTGGTGCGGATTGTTGTTCGGCACACGCCATGCAGGAAGAGCACATATCCGTAATCGCACCATCGATTCCGAACCAAGTACAGTGCTGACGAGCAAGTTGTTTCGTTCGCACCTTACCCCAATGTCCTTGGTGGAGAAGCTTTAAGACAGAGGACTGTAACGAACGTGGGACCACCACCCTAGACTGATCATTATCAGAACGCAACAGCAAAACACCACGTCGTACAAAAAGTCTCTCCTTGTGAGCAAAAAATTGGCGAACCAACGGATCCCCGATCCGTGACTTTGACAAAGGCCATTGCGTAGCAACAAACTGCAAAACGGTAGCAAGGACAGTGTCAGCAGCTGTGGCTGTAGCTACACGACGAAAATCAGTCGGAAACGATTCGACTACGTCATCGGTTTCCGCATCAATGAACATGCAAGCAAGTTCGGAAGAATCGAATGCTTTATCCTCAGCAATAGGCAAACGGGACAACGCATCGGCGTTTCCGTGCTTATCAGTGGACCGATACAAGATATCGTAGCGGTACTGCGAGAGGAAAATAGACCAGCGAATGAATTTCTGCGCTGTACGTGGAGGTAAAGGCTTGGTCGGATGAAAAAGCGACGTCAAAGGTTTGTGGTCTGTGATGATGGTAAAGTGACGACCATACAAGAAATCATGAAACTTTGTAACACCAAACACGAGAGCCAAAGCTTCTTCCTCTATCTGAGAATAATTTCGTTGTGCCGACGAGAGCAATTTGGACGCAAAGGCAATAGGGTGATCATGCGAGCCATCTTTGTGCGAAAGCACAGCACCGATCCCGAAATCTGATGCATCTACCATCAACAAAAGGGGTTTCTGGGGATCGAAAGGCGTAAGGCAAGTATTAGAAAGCAACACCGATTTCAGCTGGCGAAAGGCGCGTTCGCATTCCTGCGACCAGACGAACGGAACACCTTTACGGCGTAAGCGATGAAGCGGAGCTGAAATGGAAGAGGCATGGGGGATATATTTGTTGTAATAATTAATTTTTCCCAGCACACTCTGTAGCTGCTTCAAATTCTGCGGCGAAGGCAAGTCTTGTATGGCACGAAGGTAATCCGGACTGGGATGTATGCCTTGGGCATTGAGTACATGTCCCAGATATGGCAAATCACGAGCAAAAAAAAACATTTGTCCTTCCGCAAGCGAAGACCATTTTGTCACAAGACCTGAAATAATGTTCGAAGGTTGGCTAAGTGTTCTTCGTCCGTCTTTCCGGAGATCACAATATCGTCCAGATAGTTTGCTGCAGTAGGGACCGACGGACAAACAGTTTGTAAATATTGCTGAAACAATGCAGGGGCGGATGCACACCCGAATGGCAGTCTTTTGAATCGATACAAAACAAGATGCGTGTTAACCACCAATACGCGCTGGGATTCTTCGTCCACCGGTATTTGCAAGTACGCATCTGCTAGGTCGAACTTCGAAAAATATTTACCCGGGCACAGCTTGTCAAAAAGATCTTCCGGGCGGGGTAAAGGAAAAGTAGCAGTCACTAGTTACGGATTCACTGTTGCCTTGAAGTCCACGCAAAGTCTCAATTTTCCGGAAGGTTTTTGCAAAATTACTAAGGGTGAGGCCCAGAGAGAAGCCTGCACAAGTTCAATTACACCTTGTGATTCCAAATCATGTAATGTTCTTGCGACCTCATCACGCAATGCGTGGGGAACATTGCGCGCTCGGAAGAATTTCGGTTGCGCGTTGACTTTCAGTTCCAAATTTGCTTCATAGTTCTTAGCGCAGCCAAGGCCCGGTGCAAAAATGTCTGCAATTTCTTCACATAGACGAGAAACACTGGCTGAAGGCACAGTCTGGTTCACTGATAGGACCTGATTTACGATAGACAAGTTAAACAACTGAAATAAATCTAAACCAAACAAGTTCACTGCAGAAGAAGAACGTAAAATGACACAAGTTTTGTTTGTCCCTTGTATGTTGCAAGATGGGTGAACTGTCCTAACACAGGGATATGCTGTCCAGAATAACTATGTAACTTAACATTTGCGGCACGCAACGGAGGTTTGCCCAGTTTGTACGTGTCTTTAATGAGCAATGAAACTGCAGCTCCGGTATCGAGCTGGAATGGTATCACGTTGCCATTAATTTCCAAGTCTACAAAAAGTTTATCGTCCTGCTGACGACAAGAGCGACTGTCTCGTGCAACGTGAACTGACACTGATACTGTTATGTGTCGACAGAAGTGCCGACACAGTGTTATTTAGAAGGGCCAATAGGCACGCTATCAGCTCACCCAGAATATCGTGAAGTCTGAAACAGGATGCTCAATGAATGCTAATAAGAAAAGTACGTTGCTTTGGGAATACTTAACTTTAATCCATCCTTTTGGTATACATCGTTTATGGTGAATACAAGTAAGACTCTCTCCAGATATGGTTAACTGCGCCTTGCTAGGTCGTAGCTATGGACTTAGCAGAAGGCTATTCTAACTGTCTCTCGGCAAATGAGAGGAAGGCTTCGTACAACTGGGACGAGTGCTAGTCCGCCTCTCTAGACCTGCCATGTGGTGGCGCTAGGTTTGCAAGTACTGACAGTGGCGACACGCGGGTCCAACATGTACTAATGGACCGCGGCCGATTTAAGCTACCACCTAGCAAGTGTGGTGTCTGGCGGTGACACCACAGATACAGAATCACTTGCGACTTGACGGGATTTCCGGCGATGTCGACGCACATTTTTTGTGGGACGAACACAGTCACTGTTAGAGAGGGTGGCACAGGACGGAGTGGAATTAACTACGTGAATTTCCATGGGCGAAGTTTCACGAGCCCGAGTATTCTTGGTTCGATTCCGGCGCGAAGCAAAGGGCCTGGAATGGTTGTGAGTGTCCGATCTGAGCTTTTTCTGGCAAACACTTTGAACATGACCTTTCTTATTACAGAAAAAGCAAATAGCCTGGCGTGACGGGCAATTCTCACGCGAATGTCTAGTAGCACACCGCGGGCATGATTTCACTGCATTTGCGTGCTTGCGCAGCACACGCTGCGCGGACGTGCGCGAGGGCTGTTTACAGTTCCGTGCAGCTCGCCCGGCGGGCCGGTTAATGTGACACACTGCTGGCGAAGTTTCAAATGATGCCTGAGCAAAGTCAAGTGTGTCTTGCCTATCCAATATGTCCATCACTTGTTGAAGGGAGGGATTGACTAGTTTCAAAATCTGTTCCCTTATGCGAACATCAGAAACGTTCTGTGCAATTGCATCACGCACCATAGTATCTGAATAAGGGAGTCCACATTCAAACTCAAAACACAATCCCTAGTAAGGCCTTGCAAAGTTGCAACCCACTCCCGATTAGTCTGACCGGCCGTACGTTTGGTACGAAAGAATGTATACCTTTTTGCAACCACATTAACTGATTCTTTGAAATAGGCATCTAAAGCAGACAAAATTTCTTCGTAGGACAGAATTGCTACGTCGCGTCGGGGAAACAATTTCACTATCACACGGTACGTCTGCACCCTGACGGATGCTAACAAAAAAGGCTGCCGCTCGTTACCTTGAATTCTGTAGGCGGCGAGATGGAATCCAAATTGGCGTGACCACTCCGTCCATGTTTCCATTGCCGCATCGTATGGACGAAACTGGGGTGCAACAGCATGTTGTGGCTGCGGTAGCGGTGAAGCGGCGGCGGCCGCATCGTTTTGCAGTGCACATTGACCCTGGACGAGCTGTCCAAGGGCATCCAATAAGGCCTGCGTCTGCTGATTCTGCAAGCGATAAAGTTTGGACAGTACATCTGGAGAATGTGGCGAAGCCATGACAAGTCAATTAGTGCAACAAGTATTAAGAACAAGACCTTTTTTACTCGTCGCCAATATGAAGTGTCGGCAGAATTGCCAACACTGTTTTTAGAGGAGGCCGAAATGCACGCTATAAGCTCACGCAGGCTGGCGTGAGTTCTGAAACAGGATACGTAATGAATGCTATAAAGAAAAGTACGTAGCTTATGGAATACTTAACTTTAATCAACATTTGTAGAACATCTCTCGTTACTGTACAGGTTTTTATAATCACAATCTCAATTGGTAATGGTGCCTTGCTAGGTCGTAGCAAAAGTAGCTGAAGGCTATGCTAACTATCGTCTCGGCAAATGAGAGCGTAATTCTCAGTGAACTATGGCTAGCAACGTCGGCTGTACAACTGGGGCGAGTGCTAGTACGTCTCTCTAGACCTGCCGTGTGGTGGCGCTCGGTCTGCAATTTCTGACAGTGGCGACACGCGGGTCCGTCGTATACTAGCGGACCGCGGCCGATTTAAAAGCTACCACCTAGCAAGTGTAGTGTCTGGCGGTGACACCACATAATCGTCGATAGTACAATGTCAGGAAATAATGTCAGTGAAATCCGTTCAGCAATGCTGAACCTGCGAAGTAATGAAGCATCTTCTCATTGACACTCGTTGGTGCACAAACTAAGAAGTTAAGATAGAAATCTATTGCGTTAAGTTCTGGCAACACCACGGGCTACAGAATTTGGTCCATAGTACCTATCTAGGATTTCTGTTAACGTTACGTAGTTCTGCTCGAACACTGAAGCTGAACCATCATGCATAAACGATGTGTTTGATGTTTGTTACTTGTACATCGTTTACAAGATTTGAAAGAGCGCCTCCAAGCAAACCCTACGTCCTTGTAGACTCTAGCCATAAAAAGACAAGGTATAAAATGTGCCTTCCAAAAAGCAATGCCATAGAAACATGAATACAACACTGTTACTCGTATACAGAATGACCAGTTACACACAGTTATACAGCTGCGCTGCCTCCAGCAGGACCATGTATGTAAACCATGTCCGCCATTCTCGAAAGTAAGCTTACCAGACTGGAAAGTAATCACCCTTCATGCGAATACACCTCTAGCCTTGATAAAGACCTCAATTCGTGAGGGAGAGAGTCCTCAACTTCCTGCAGCCATGCTAAATCCAGCTGCAGACACTTATTGACGACCGGTTCTCGTAGTTTCAAACCTGCGGAGATTTTGATTGCTACGTTCCAAATGGTGTTCCAAATAGTTCCAGATATTTCTATCGGGTTATGATGGGCAACTCGACGTGGTATGGCGTGCCTCAGTGTTTGTGAAACTGGGAACCCTGTGAACACGGCTGTGTGGAAGAACAAGCAACTCTCGATCACTGATATTGTTGAAATATACATTCTAGTTCATATTCACTGCAACCTGAATGGGTGGGCGCAAGTAATGGTACGGTACACTCATACCGCAGACCTATTTCCAGCCTGTAATACACCCTCCACACACGCACTGCGCCTTGTTGGGAGATCGGTGCACTCGACGCTTTACATTACTTGAAAAGAAGCAAAGTCATGACTCGTCGCAACACACTACATGCCTCCAGTCAGCTATAATCCAGTTTGTTTATTGTTTATTCTACTGGCGACAGCATCATGTACACGAGGTATGAAAGAGCAGCGCATTGGCGGATCTGTCATTTGTACTCAGGCGATACACGTGAATAGGTTTCCACCTGATTATGGCCGCACGACTGGAATTAACAGTCTTTGTATGCGAAATGGTAATTGGAACTAGACAGTTGGGATATTCCATTTTGGAATCGTTAGGGAATTCAATATTCCGAGATACACAGCGTCGAGAGTGTGCCTAGCATGCTAAATTTCATACATAACCTCTCACCATCGACAAAGCAGTGGCCGAGGGCCTTCACGTAACGACCGAGAGCAGTGACGTACGCGTAGAGTTTTCAGAGCTAACACTGCGTAAAATGTGTGGTATCACGTATCGATACCATCCCACGGGCGTCGCGATGTTGACGTGTATCCAGAAATGCATCGTTGGCACGGTAGATGGCGATAAGTGACTGTAGGAAGATACAAGACGACTTAGACAAAATTTCCAGTTGGTGCAACGAACGGCAGCTATCCCTAAATGTTGCCCGCCCGGCTAGCCTCGCGGTCTAACGCGCTGCTTCCCGAGCGGGAAGGCGTACCTGTCCCAGGCACCACCAATCCGTCCGGCGGATTAGTGTCAAGGTCCGGTGTGCCGGTCAGCCTGTGGATGGTTTTTAAGGCGGTTTTCCATCTGCCTCGGCAGATACGGGCTGGCTCCCCTCAGTTACAGTAAGTCGGTGATTGCTACCCAAACACTGTCTCCACATACGTGTATACCATAGTTACTTTACCACGCAAGGATTTGGGGTTACACTAGTCTGGTGTGAGTTCCTGAGGGCGAGGGTCCACTGAGGACCGAACCGTACAATAACCCTGGGTTCGGTGGGGGGCGGCGGTGGGGTGGGTGAACTGCTGTGGCCTGTTGTTGTGTTGTGAGGGCTAAGGCAGGAAGAAGCCTCTCTGTCGTTTCTAGGTCCCCGGTTCGATACACAATACGCACACAATAGCCCTAAATGTGCAAAAATGTAAGTTAAGGCGGATGAGTACGAAGATCAAACCTTTAATGTTTGGGTACTGTATTACTAGTGTCCTGCTTGAAACACTCAAGTCGTTTAAATATCTGGACGTTACGTTGCAAAGCCATATGAGATGAAGCGTGTGAGAAATGTTGTAGTAAAGGCGATTGATTGACTTCGGTTTGTTGGGAGAAGTTTAGGAAAGAGTCACTCACATTGAAATGTGACCACATATTGAACGGTGGTACAACCTGTTCTTGAGTACTGTAGGCGTGTGTGGGATCCGTACCAGGTCAGACTGAAGGAAGACATAGAAGCAATGAGTTCCTCTCACCACACACTGTGTGTTCCTTGTTTGTTACCGTCTGTGTGATTGACGAACGTACTGCAAGTAGGAGATGCCGAGATGGTGTTTGTGTACAGCCAAGCAGATGGAAAAGGTCGAGACGCAGCGTAGCTACACCAAAACCAGTAACTTCAGAGAAACCAACCGTAACATTTCAAGCCTTTTTTTGGCGTTTGTGTGATCATGGGTCCCTGCAAGCAGACGAATATCAGGGAGGTGGCGGACTGTGCATGCACTAGATTTAGAGGACAGGGTTCTACAGGGTATTGAGACGAACACTAGAACAAGTTCCAGGAAAGTGGCCCGGAAAGATGGTGTAAGCCAACGTACGATTATGTGTATCCTGCATGACAACGGTTACTATCCATATTAACTGCACCACGCAACGAACCCACGGCACGTGTTCTGTGTAACTTCCATTCTTCAGCGCCATCTGCCGTGGCAACGATACATTTCCGGATATATGTTCATAGGACCGTTTTCCTTATGTTTCCAGTCAGGAATCTGTCCCTGCAGTTTGTCGGTTTCATATATATATGTATATATGTATATATAGGGTGAGGCAGCTAAGTCATAACACCTCTTGTATCTCCTCAACCGTAATAGATACAAAGATGCCTTTTCGACTACGAATTGCAGGGACAGGGGCTACTTGAATACATTATTTCATGTTTGTGCTATTTTTAATTACAGAGATATGAGGCCATCTTTGGTTGTTTTAAATGGAACCCTACGTTAAATTTTAGTGTAACATGATGGGCTTAAAATGGTTCAAATGACTCTAAGCACTATGGGACTTAACATCTGAGGTCATCAGTCCCCTAGAACTTAGAACTACTTAAACCTAACTAACCTAAGGACATCACACACATTCATGCCCAAGGCGCCTAGAACCGTTCGGCCACAGCGGCTGGCATGGGCTTGAAAAGACGGTTTCAAATATATGTATATCATAATAATATTTAGGCAAATAGTTTTTGAGACACAGATATGTTCTCGTATCATGTTCGTCCTTTGAAGCGGCGTTGTCCAATGCGGCCTTTCCTGTTGTGTAGCGTATAAGGTAAACGTCGCGAATCCGTCCTTAGACAAACACACCCATTTACCCGACAATAGTAATAAATACTACGATGTTTTGCGCAAAAATTAACTGATGATGTACGCAAATATTATTCAGTTATTTGACAACTGTGATACGAAAATAGTATACAACATACAATATTAAAATACTACAAGATGTTAATACATTTTAAGTAACAGAAATATAAATGTAAATGAGGAGGCCCTTATTGGGCACAATTATTTCGTACGTATTTGTTTTTTATTTGAAAATATTTGCTATTGATCACAATACGAAGCAAATACACACAGAGAAGCAAAATACATACTGTACATGAAACAACACTTTACTGAAGCATGTGCTCAAAATGCTTGCCCTCTGCTGCAATGCACATTTGTTGTTGCCGTACGAATGATTTGTGAACAGCTACGAGGGTGTCACGTGAGATATTAGCGCACGCTTCTATGATACGTTGCTTCATATCGTCTAGCGTAGTCGGTATTTGAGATTACACTTTATGTTTGATTGCTCCCCACAGAAAAAAAATCAAGAGGGGTCATATCAGGCAACCGAGCTGGCCACTTCACTTGAGCACGACGTCCTATCCAACAAGCCGGGACCGTTTCATTTACGAGCTCTATAGCCACACGGGAAGAGTAAGCAGGACAGCCGTCATGCTGGAACCACATTCACTGATGCTTAGTTAGTGGTACCTCTTCCAGCCTAATGGGCAGAGCGTTTCGCAGGAACTGTGCATAGTTGTTGCCATTTATTATACCCGGAATGACGTACTGCCCCACAATGACATTTCCGACGATGCCGCACCACACGTTAACACTCCACGGTAGCTGATGCTGTACCTGGCGAAGCCAATGAGTGTTCTCTATTTACCAGTAATGCATATTATGCAAATTCACATTACCGTGGTTAGTGGAAGTTGCTTCGTCAGTAAAATTCACCCGTTGTAAAAACGTTGGATCATCTTGTAGGCGCTGCAGAGCAAACCGGCAAAATTCCTGGTGCTGTTCGAAATCCACACCGGAGAGTGCTTGATGTAATGAGAGGTGGATCGGGTGAAATCTATGCCGGTGCAATCTACATAGAACACTTCCCTGACTTATACCACATTCCGAGGCGATACGTAGCGACGAAACAGTAGGGTCGTTATGCGCCAACGCTGGAACGCTCCCTTCATGTACCTCGCCAGCTGCAGTTTTCTGCCTTGTCCTCTGTATGGCGTTCCATGCTTCCGATTCAAGTAGTTTGTTGCAAATACGTGCAAGAAGCTGGCGCGCAGGACGCTCACGATCAGGATACAGCTCTCCATATCGCTTTATTGCTCTAACAGCATTTCTTCTGCTTTCACCATACACTACAAGCGTATATAACTTTCCTTCGTTGGTGTACATGTCTGCTCCAAGAAACTTTGACGGAAATGCGATGTGTCGTTACCCGAGCAGCACATTTATACCCTTCCCTCCAGCTACCTCGTGCGTCACCTTGCGGCGTTATCGAGAAGCAGGAAAACAATACCTTCCCTGTTAAGTTCCTCAGTGGTCAACAGGAAAGGTTACATTGGACAACGCCGCTTCGAAGGACGAATACGATACGGGTACTTATCTGTGTCTCAAAAACTATTCGCCAAAATATTATGACATACACATATTTGAAACCTTCTTTTTAAGCCCATCATGTTACGCTAAAATTTAACATAGGGTTCCATTTAAAAAAAAAATATGGCCTCATACTCTGTAATAAAAAATAGCACAAACATGAAATGTGATGTATTCAAGTAGCCCCAGTCCCTGCAATTTACTGTCCAAACGGCATCTTTGTATCTATTACGGTTGGGCAGATACAAAGGGTGTTGTGACTTAGCTGCCTCACCTTGTACATAAGGTAACCCTCGTCACGGGAGGGAGTCAACAGAAATCAGCTATCCTCGTCACATCCCCCCAGCGGCACGCAGTGATGCACTGTAAATCTTGCGTCCAGTAGGACAAACTTAATTCATTCCCGGTATTGGGGCAGCATCCCTATTTTCGGTGCCGACCATTTGTTGGAACATTATGTGAGTCGTAGTATTTTACCATCGTTCGTACGAGCCATAACTGGTGCTAACAGGAGGGTGACAATCGTCTTCTCAACGTGCAATATGTCAAAATGCATAAAGCGAGTACATTATCGACCTAAAACTTTCGGTCCCACAAATCGTCTCATTCCTGAGACACCCCAGCTGTCGGCCATATTGTGAATTACTCTTCATAAATAGTTGGCAAACTAAGTTCTCTACCTCGTATGACAGCGTATGAGTTCATGTTGCTCTTGCAGGTATATCCAATAGTAAAAAATGGCTCTGAGCACTATGGGACTCAACGTCTTAGGTCATAAGTCCCCTAGAACTTAGAACTACTTAAACCTAACTAACCTAAGGACATCACACACACCCATGCCCGAGGCAGGATTCGAACCTGCGACCGTAGCAGTCCCGCGGTTCCGGACTGCAGCGCCAGAACCGCACGGCCACCGCGGCCGGCTATATCCAATAGTACATCACAGACAATACATTGTGCGAAAACGTGTATTGCGTCGCGTGTCCAACCATTCATTGATGACATACGTCTTATGTTTGGCAGAGAACACCGTATCCGGTAAAAAAAAAAGCGCGTCCGCTGTGACCTTTGTATTGGTGGTGCAGCAAAGGGAGGCCTATATTCACTGTAACAGCATCCAGATGTCCCTCGCCACGCCGCACACTAAGCTATGTTCTCCCGTGTCCAACAATCCACAAGTTATGCAAAGGGGAGAACCAACTACATGAATGGCGTAAAACCGGTTCTGTGTGCCAGTTTTACGGTTGATGAGGATATACCATCGACCGTGCTGCCGTTTACAGTGCTGAAGTATGTACTGTACGCCAGATACGATGCCACGCTGTCGTCGGATGTCTGATTTCTGACTTCCGGACGAACGTAACTATAATGAACAAAAAAAAATGAGGCACCGTTTGCAAGAGAAGGCGAGATGTGGTCCATCGCTATCGGAGGTTCGAAAGACGGCGGAAGAAGTTCTTCTATCAGAGATGATGTAATGATGTGTTACCGCTGTTGTTAATTCTGAACCGTCGCTCGCAGATAAAATGACAAAGCTTTGATGCGCATGTTTGTGAGGCTGAGGCAGCCGTTCCGGAACGGTAGGGTTAACGTGTCATACTTGATCTTAAACATCCCAGTGCTGACACCCCAATACCCGAAGGCACCCATAAGGCGGTCCGCGATACACTTCGGTATCAGCGCGATCTGTGCTAAGTGTCATGGTCGTGACGCGAAGTGAATGTTGGGGTACGCTACACGTTGGACCATGTCGAGGGATCTCCACGAATTGTT
The DNA here is from genome assembly GCF_023864275.1 of Schistocerca cancellata. Taxonomy (NCBI): domain Eukaryota; kingdom Metazoa; phylum Arthropoda; class Insecta; order Orthoptera; family Acrididae; genus Schistocerca; species Schistocerca cancellata. The sequence goes on from NC_064629.1 coordinate 37,624,953, forward strand.
ACGTATGGACAATCTTACATTCTGAAGGAGCCCCGATAAATCGCCGCCGCTGACCGCCTCCAAGAACAAGTAAATACGATGCCTAGCCACCACAGCCTTTACACCGTCTAAAACGGTCCTGACACGTATTCCAGACCTCGTCCCATGTGTAATATTCTGGACTTCGTCCTGTTAACGACACTACTTGCCGCCATCACGTATGTATTATGGTGCCCGACAGCCTGACAGACTTCATGTCCTAGCGGGCGAGGAGTATCAGGTCGTCCGTATAGGCACGATGAGTGAATGAGGTCTCATGTAGAGTTATTCCAGTGAGAGGGCGTCTCACAACATGCATCAGCGGTTCGAGTGCTATCGTAAAAAGCACCACTGAAAGCGACCACCCTAGCCGAACCAAGCAATTAGTGTGAACTGAACCCGCCTCCCGACTGTTCATCATCACCATCAGCTATGGTGATGAAAAACGGTGGAACCGCCATATGTCTCATAACTAACGATAAAAAATCACGGTTTACCCTATCGAAGGCACGATAGAGGTCCACCGATATTAGAGCTGCTCGTTTTTGACACGTCTAGACACCTTGTCCGGATCGGAATCCCCCCCCAGTCGACGTCGCGTGATCGACAGGATGTGTGCCTTGACACGATGAACTTCTACATGATGTTCTGGACACTCTGACCGAAATGAAAACTCGTAAAACATCGTGCAGTAATAATCAATTGTGCCCCTTATCCATCTCACTTCATGCCGATCGTATTGTGTAAGTGCTCCTTGTATCATCGATTAAGCACAACCTGACCACCTGCGAAGCACCGAGGCATAAGCTGCAATGCAGGTTTGACACTTTACCATACCGCCTCGACTCGCTTCCGACATTCCGCGTCCGCCAACAGTGATGAATTGGGCTTCACTGTGCCGTGGATTCTCAGCACATTTTGCTGATGTATGAATATGGTACACAGATAAGCTAGATGGTCAGCGAAGGCAGTGGGCCGTCGTTCAGAATCGACCACCTTATCCTATAGGCCAACAGAAACAATATCCAATCAAGTCTATTCGCTGAGTGACTAGTAAAAAACGTTTATCCCTCGCGATTCCCATGGATCCTATCCCATGTGTCGAATAATTTCATTTCGCGGCATATCGCTTGCAGTTCACGAAAGGTGTTATAATACGGAATTTGATTCTTTGGGGCCAATACACAGACAATGTCTCCACCCACCGGAAAACGATCGAATCCGCCGGTAAATAAGGGCACAATCTCTACCGGATAATACAGGGTTATTCGATATGAGGGACCCATTTTCAAAACTTCGTATTCATTCAAGAACAAATCTAAAATGAACAACCTTTATACCAATTAAAAGTTTCCAAATTATTTTTCATAATGTTTGTTACCAATTTAATAAATTTAATCATCTGTAACAATTTGTAATTAATTAGTTTTTAATAATTATTTAATAATTAGAAATGTAATAAATGTCACAAATGTTCAATGTGGCCACCGTTGGCTGCACGGCTGGACGGCACGTCCCACACACGCTAGACCGTATCTGGTGTTAAGGCCGGCTCTCACTAGGGCTGCCACGCGTCAAAACCGAGCTGCAGCGGCGTGGTTGCCATGGAAACGCTGTCAGTGGCGCGGCAAAGCGGAATCTGCGTCGCCTTTTGCCCATTTCGAACCGCTACCGCTGCCGCGTGCCGCGCTCCAGCTCCGCGCCGCCAAACAGAACGCGGTGAGCGTGACGTCAGGTACGGAACCCTGGGCCACACGAACTCTCACCGAACCGCTGGCGCGGACGCGGCGGCGGCTATGAAATACTTATCATCCGATTTCAAGGAAACTATTCGGTAGAAAAATTTGTTTCTTGGGCATGTTACAGCCTGATATCTTCTCTCGATAAAGGACCGAATTTATTTTCGTTATTCGTCGTGGTTACTTGCTGTATCGAATTTACGTAAACCATTACACGAAATTTTAATGAGTGTGCAGAGGTAAAAACGCATTGCGTGGACTTTGACTACAGTTCATTTTAGGTAATACATTATTGCATATGAAATTTAGGCAACATAGCGAAATTGTTTCTAAAGCTGAGAACACAACGATAGCTATCACCGTTCTCGAGATATTGAATGATATGGCGGCGGACGGGCTGTGCGGTGGCAGCGCGCGGGTCGCTCGCGATGCGACCGATACTTCGTCCTGCTCGTCGTCAGCCATGTGGTTGTATCAACGGCAAATTTCATAAATGGTTCAAGACATTGAAACGTGTTTTTTAGAAAACGATAACTTGTAAACAGTCATGTATTTCGTCGCATGATAAATATCCAAAATCTATTTATCTACCGAGATATGAAAGTAACTACAGTTTTTCAGAAAAGATAGATGAATTTTTTTATTTAATAGCATGTGGAATGAGAATTAGAGTGACATGGAACACGTTAATATTTACAATATTCCATATAGACTTACAGAAGTTAAAAAGAAACTAATTTGCTGGTATGTCATAAGATGTAATTTGTTGAGTATCTACAGCTATTGATTATTTCCTTTGGTAAGTAACAAACGTTTTTTTCTTTATCTAGTGTACCTTATTGGTTCAAGACGCGTTTCGCCTTTTGCTTTAAGGCATCTTTGGTGGAATCTAGAATGATTCAGTTTTGTTTTGATTTGTGATACTTGCAGATTATAAAACAGTTCACATCATTTTCTTACATGAATAACTGATTACTGACAGTGAATCGAGTTTTTGGCGGACATCTGCGTTTCCCCTCACCTGGTCACATGCTGGAGGTTGAACTAAAACTTAGATTATGGAACATAAGCACATTTTCGTGTTCTCTCTTTTTTCTTCTGTCACTAGCTGTAGACATTATACCGAAAACACTGATTAGAAGTCGTAACTACAGTGTGTTCACCTCATGTCCCTTCCTGTTTGGTTTGTTTATGTACATGTTGCCAACCTAAAGAATTATATGCTGAAAACTAATGTTTGTTTATTTCTGTTCTACTTATAGCTGTATGTGTGTGTGGCTAGCCAGTGATAGTTATAGAAAGTTGAAAGTGAGTGCAATAGTTGTAAGACAGTGGTTGAAAGATTTGGTGTTCAGCTGATTTCAATTTTGGTTTAAATGTCTGTGGAGGAGTGCATGGAAGAGTAAATTCACTGCTTACATTAATAGATAAAGTAGTAGAATAGCATTCCAACAGATGATTATTATCAGAATACTATCACACAACCCCTTTGTTCTCACTCTTTGACGCCTCATAGTATGTCCTGTCAAATTACCCCTCTTGTAGTCAAAGTTGTGCCGTAATTTCCTCTTCCTTCTCTATTTAATTCCGTACCTCTTCTTTAGCTACACGATCCTCATATCTAATCTTCAGCATGCTTATTGATCACCACGTTTTGAAAGCGTCCATTATCTTCTTGACAGAACTGTTCATCGCCCACGTTTCACTTACATACAAGACTGCACTCCACACAAATACCGCACTTCACACAAATACCTTTGTAAAATAGTATGCAATCATTAGAGTTTATATTCGATGTGAACAAATTTTCTTTTTCAGAACGCTTTTCTTGCTATTCACACTCTTAGAAATGCAGTTTGGTTTCTGTACAAGTTGTAGATAACCTTGTGGCCCTGTGTTTTATCGATGACATCTCCAGAGCTTCAAATAATGTTTTAATTAAGATTGTCAAAATCTTTCTCTAAACATGCAGATGCTATAAACACAGTTTCGCAGTTCTTCAGTGTGTCTACTTAGCTAAGTGGTAGGATCAGTATTGCCTTGCGTGTTCAGACATCTCACTGGAATCTAACATTGTGCTTGTGTTCAGACATCTCACAGGAATCTAACATTGTGCTTATGTTAGTTTGTACAACCCCTCCCTCTCTCGAGTTGCAATTTTGGACTTTCTGTCAACATCATGTTTAGACATTTCTATTTCCCATGGCCTACTTTATTTGCTGTATTTTTATATTTTTCCATCTTGTCAAATTTAATATATCACGTTTTATCCATCGATTCCTATTGTACCTTCTTCCTGTTCACATACTCTGCTGCACTCACCACTTCTTCTCTCAAAGATATCCATTCGTATGCTAGCGGATTCCTTCCTCTGTTTCAGTCAGTCGTTGCATTACGGTAACTTTAAGATTACGGAAAAACTGTGGGTCTTCACTTATTCAAGTTCGATTTCCTTAATTTGCTATCGTTTACTGTCTCTTTAGTAGTAAACTGCACCTCGTAACCAATAAATTATTGTAGGTTTGCGTCTGCACCGGGAAATGTCTTATAATTTAAAATCTGGTTTCGAAAACTTTGTTCCAAATATGTATTATTCTTTCATGATTCTTAAGCAAGGTGCTGGCGATGATTACATTATCCTCTGTGCGAAATTCTATCAGGTGGCTTCCACTTAAATGCCTTCCCCCAAGCCTTTGTGTTCTTAGTGATTTCCTGTACTTGCTACCGTATCACATTTTAAATTTTTGTCCCACTTAACTATCTGAATAATCTCTTTTGTCGTACATTGTTTCATTGTGTTAGGAGATAGTGAACAATCATGAACGGTAGTCATGAAATGTGTTTATGGTGAAATGAGAAAAGCTGCTGCTACGGTCGCAGGTTCGAATCCTGCCTCGGGCATGGATGTGTGTGATGTCCTTAGGTTTAAGTAGTTCTAAGTCTAGGGGACTGATGACCTCAGATGTTGAGTCCCATAGTGCTCAGAGCCATTTTTGAAATGAGAAAACATGAATAATGAAATATCTGAAAGAGTACATTGTACAGAAAATGAAAAATTGGTATGTCTTCACCCAACTTCGTCTTTCCTTCATGTAGGTGTAAGATATAGTTAATCAAACGCACCGGGCGTTTCAGTGGCTCCCGCCCCATACCTCAGTGGCTGTGCGTCATTGGCTACCGCTAGCGTCTGCCGCTTCTAGATGGGAACGCCAATTCCGCGAGCCGCCGCGTCAAAGCAGAAAACGCTTGCCACTGCCGTTGCCGCACGACGCGCTGCCGTGCGCTTGTGGGAACCGGCCTTTACTGAGTGGACGGCAGCTGTGTTCCGGTTCTGCAGATAGTTCAGACTGGGTGGTAGAGGCGGGACGTAAACAGCTTTCTTCCCATAACCCCACCAAAAATAGTCGAAGGGAACCGTCATTGTTCCAACATGTCCAGATACGTAATTCCCGTTACAGTTCTCGGTGGCCAGAAGTGCATAATCAGGTCCTCAAGTCCCCTGCGACAGATCCAGCACTGAAGAAGGGAGTCATTCAAAAAGCCTCGTACATCACGGTGCCAATAGGGTGGATCTCCATCTTATTGAAAAATTAAGTCTTTAAAATATTCCATAACTTGAGGGAACCGTCATTGTTCCAACATGTCCAGGTACGTAATTCCCGTTACAGTTCTTTCCGCAGAGAAAAGTGGTCCATAAACCATTGTACGGAATATGGCACAGAACTCGTTGATCTTCGGTGAGTCTCTTTCGTGTTGCAATGGTGGATCTGGATTTTCCAAACCCCATATGCGAAGATTGTGTCTGTTGAATTTTCGACTAAGGTGGAACGTCGCTTTGTCGCTAAAAATTACAAGCTGTTGAAATACGTCATCCTCCATCTTTGCTAGCAGATAACCACAAAATTCGAGTTGCTTCACTTTGTCTTTGGGGTTGAGAGCCTGCACAAGTTGTAATCGGCAGGGCTTGTACAGTAAACGCCGTCTCAGAACTTTACATACAGTTGTTTGGGGTATTCCAAGTTCTCGACTAGCTCTATTGGTAGACTTACTGGGACTGCGCACAAAACTTTCTTGAATCCGTCGGATATCATCCTCTGACACACGTGGTCGGTCTGTACTTTTTCCTTCAATTGCTTAATCCACCTTGAATACCGAATTTGGTACGAAATGTCTGCTGCACTGCAGTTTGCGACTCACTATTCGCGAATTCAAGAACATAGAGAATCTTGTGCTCCACAGTCGCCATTTCACTCACAACTGACAGTAAAACGGAGTGAAGACCCTATTGCCGCGCGAACTCCACTGGCCGCTTCTGAAACCATCACAGCCCGCCCGACGCCACCCGCCAAAAACTTTGAAACTTCCTTTTTTCATTGGCATAAAGCTTGTTGATTTCGGATTTGTGCTTGAATACATACTAAATTTCGAAAATTGGTTCATCATTTAGATTAACCCTATATTGTGCACTTGCTCGTCTGTTTTCTGTACTGGAAGGAGCATAAACGTTGATTATACGGATCCCATGAACTTTTATGCCAGCCGGGGTTGCCGAGCGCTTCTAGGCGCTACACTCTGGAACCGCGCAACCGCTACGGTCACAGGCTGCTGATGATGATGATGATGTTTGGTTTGTGGGGCGCTCAACTGCGTGGTTATCAGCGCCCGTACAATTTCCCAACCTTTGCTCAGTCCAATTTCGCCACTTTCCTGGATGATGATGAAATGATGAGGACAACACAAACACCCAGTCATCTCGAGGCAGGTGAAAATCCCTGACCCCGCCGGGAATCGAACCCGGGACCCCGTGCTCGGGAAGCGAGAACGCTACCGCGAGACCACGAGCGGCGGACGCGGTCACGGTCACAGGCTGGAATCCTGTCTCGGGCGTGGATGTGTGTGATGTCCTTAGGTTAGTTAGGTTTAAGTAGTTCTAAGTTCTAGGGGACTGATGACCTCAGAAGTTAAGTCCCATAGTGCTCAGAGCCATTTGAACCAGTTTTTTGAACTTTTATCGCCAGTCCCCGTGCCGGAGGTATACAAGCCAGGTCGTGAACTGAGATCCCCTCCTGGACCAGTTCTGCTGTTCCACTACCATCCGAGTTCGACGCGGTGTAGAAGATGTGGCCGCAAACTTCCTGAAATGCCGTACTACAGAATTCCTGCACCATCAGTATAGCCACATATAACGCATTCAGTATGTCCTGAGGAGCTGTTGTTTCACAGGCGATCTAATAGTATTAACGTTAATCGTTCCTATTTTTTGCACCTGGGCCCAAGTATCCATCATCTTTGCCCGATAATGAACTGGTGAAAATCTACAAAGTCGGTGGTCTTATTACACGTCCTCAGAAGGTTGCCCGTCCGACGTCTTCCTGCGGCGTTAGTTGTCCTAAGCTGGGATCCGAGTCTCTACCAAGAGGATGAGTCTTCGGTGGTATCTTCACCCTCTCAGCCCAGTCGGTGTCAGTGAGGGTCTCTACTACGCTTGGGGCTGTACAGGTGGGTAGTGTTCGTGATTCTTCTGCAGCAGCATCCTCCGCTGTCAAAGGGTCGATGGACCCCTGAGGGGATGGATCGTCGTATTGACATGACAGCTTTTCGTCACGGCCATCCGGATACCCTTTCCGTCAGCCCCTAATTCCCAACTTCCCGTTCATCGCACCTCAACGACCCCCTCCCATTAACCCCATATTCGAAGGTTTCTGAATCCCATAGGAGCTCGGACGTTGGTTGTGAAGCTGCACTGAAACTTTTTCATCAAACAGCTGTCGCGCCCATAGAGTTATAGATACGAGTAGTGTCTGTTCTGTCGCACATATCCGAGGGAACTGTCTCCACTCATATTTATAATAGTACAGAAGTTAGGTGACAGATCCTGTGTTTGCGTGAGAAACGAAAAAAGTAGCTTCCATTCAGCTAAAAAGGGAAGATAATGTACTGACAACTACAGGGAGTAGTACAGTTCTCAGTCTTTACGTTTAGCCAGGAGTTTATCTAACTTTCTTACTTGTCTTAGTATGAACAATCCATACCAGACTGTTGTTATAGGCAGACCTCGGAGTAATCAAGACCGAATCACTTCTTTCAGTGCTTCATCATTTTACCACAATAAAACAATCTTCCAGCGTGCAGTTTTTCTTTGTAGTACGTGCCAAAAACTGCACGCCCTCCGTTTCTTTCAAAGTTGAACAACCGCTCCGTAACGACCGGCAGTTCGGCGCAGAAAATAAAGCAGCGCCTTCAGGAGCAGAAGGGCATTGTGACGGCCCAGAGCTGTTGAGCGCGGAATGGCGGCTGCGCCTGCGGCCGCCATCCTCTTCAGCGTGAGAGCTCGCCGCCCACGCCGCCCACGACGCCGCCCAGACGCACAATCGATTCGCTAAGGATCGTGTCAAGGGCAGCCGCTGCTCCTTGCCCCAAAAACTGTACACTTTTCCACGCGCAGTCAAATCGTTCACGCGTAGCTACGTGCATATCAGTGGCAAAAATATCGCCCTTTTCACGTGTGTATGAAGGGAACACGGATAAATCTGGAAAGGGAATTAAAGCCCACGGGGAAGAAATAGGAACGTTGCGATTAGCCGATGACATTGCAATCCTGCCAGAGATGACAAAGGATTGTGAACAGCAGCTGAGCGGAGTGCATAATATCATAAGGCGAACATCAACAAAAGTAAAGCAAGAGTGTGGAATGTAGAATCAGTCAGCGATGCCGAGGAAATTCAAATACGAAATGACATTCTACTGGGGCACCGCAATAAGTGACGCTCGCCGAAATGGAAAGGATAAAAAATGCAGAGGGACAATAGCAAGTAAAGCATTTCTGCAAAAGAGAAGTTTGTTAATATCAAATAAAAATTTAATCTTTAGGAAATCATTTTCTCAAGGTCCGAAGTGTAGCCCTGTTCAGAAATGAAACATGTGAGCTATATTGTTCAGACAGAGACAGAATTTGATGCTACAGAAGAAAGCTAAAGATTAGATGGGTCAGCGGAAAAACGCTCCTATCATAGTATAAAAAAGTTAATATGTTCAAAAGACTTTTACTGAAAAGTGGGGCACAAGCTGTCTCATTCTACCTTCCTCAGAAGCCTTAAAAATTTTTCAAATATTCTGGCGTACTAGTATATTAGCGGTCCTTTTAACATGCAACTCACTTATGGCTCCCACAACGTCCCCTTAATGTAACTCGCTCACACCCACTAGTCCATCGCTGAAAGTCGTTCATACCCATCCACACCACTTGCCCATTCTCACTCACTCATGCAACCAAGCTCATTGCCATTATCTCTTTCTGTCTCTTTAACTGACACTTTCTTCTGCCTCACACCCAACGTCTCCTCCGTTCTGTCCTACTACTATTGTCTCCTCTCACTATCAGTGTCTCCGTCTTGTTCTCTCTTACTCCTACTATCTCACTGGTTCCTTCCAACTGCTACTGTCCCTCCTCACTGCCACTATCTCTCTATTCCACGTCGTCATTCTCATAGACGTTGTCACTCATTGTCACTGGCTCTTGCCTATTTCCACTTTCTCCTTCTCTTTATTCCTCTCTCACCGGTACTTTTCCTTCACGCTTTACCTAGCACTGTTCTATCACTGTCAGCTGTGCTCCACTGTCGCTGTGTCCTTCGCTTTCTCTCATAATGCCATTGTCTCTCTCGCTCTTTATATGACACAGTCACTGTCTAGTATCTTCTAGTATGCATTACTTTTCTTTCTCATTCCCATTGCCACTGCCCCCTTTCTTAGCTTTTATAAGGACGAATACGTTCGAATGCCAAAATTTTTAAAACCCCTGAGGAAGGTACACTGAAGCGCCAAAGAAACTGGTATAGGCAGGCGTATTCAAGTACAGAGGTATGAAAACAGGCAGAAGACAGCACTGCGGTCACAACGCCTATATAAGACAACAAGTATCTGGCGCAGTTGTCAGGCTGGTTACTGCTGCTATAATGGCAGGTTCTCAAGATATAAGTGAGTTTGAACGTGGTGTAATAGTCGACGCACGAGCGATGAGACACACTATCTCCGAGGTAGCAATGAAGTGGGGATTTTCCCGTACGAACATCTCACGAGTGTACCGTGAATATCTTGAATCCGGTAAAACATCAAATCTCCGATGTCGCTACGGCCAGAAAAAGATCCTGCAATAACGGGTTCAAATGGCTCTGAGCACTATGGGACTTAACTTCTGAGGTCATCAGTCCCCTAGAACTTAGAACTACTTAAACCTAACTAATCTAAGGACATCACACACATCCATGCCAGAGGCAGGACTCGAACCTGCGACCGCAGCGGTCGCGCGGTCCAGACTGTAGCACCTAGAACCGCTCGGCCACCTCAGCCGGCGTAATAACGGGACCAACTACGACTGAAGAGAATCGTTCAACGGGTCAGAAGTGCAAGCCTTCCACAAATTGCTGCTGATTTCAATGCTGAACCATCAACAGGTGTCAGCGAGCGAACCATTCAACGAAATATCATCGATATGGGCTTTCGGAGCCGAAGGCCCGCTCGTGTATCCTTGATGACTGCGCGACACAAGGCCTTACGTTTCGCCTGGACCCGTCAACACCGACACTGGACTGTTGGTGACTGGATACATGTTGCCTGGTCAGACAAGTCTCGTTTCAAATTATATCTAACAGATGGACGTGTACGGGTATGGAGATAACCTCATGAATCCATGAACCCTTCATGTCAGCAGGGGACTGTTCCAGCTAGCGGAGGCTCTGTAATGATGTGGGGCGTCTGCAATTGGAATGATATGGAACCCTTGATACGTCTAGATACGACTCTGACGCGTACGTAAGCATCCTGCCTGATCACCTGCATCCATTTATGTCCATTGTGCATTCCGACGGACTTGGGCGTTTCCAACAGGATAATGCGACATCCCATGCGTCCAGAATTGCTACACAGTGGCTTAAGGAACACTCTTCTGAGTTTAAGCACTTTCTATGGCCCCCAAACTCCCCAGACATGAGCATGCAACATGCTGTTCAGAACAGATCTCCACCTCTTCGTAATCTTACGGATTTATGGACTGCCCTGCAGGATTCATGCCAGTCCATGCCACGTCGTGTTGCGGCACTCCTGTGTGCTCGCGGAGCCCTACACGATATTAGGCAGCTGTACCAGGTTCTTTAGCTCCTCAGTGTAGAATGGGGCAGCTGGTACCCCACTTTTCAGTCAGAATGTTTTAAAACAGGGTCATATTAGCCATTTTTGTATTCGGACAGGGGATTCTCCGGCTACTTCCTTTTTATTGCCTGCTACAGCAGAGCATGTTACTTGCATGAAAAGACCTTTATGGGTCAGTAAAATTTTGGTAACTTATTTATGTGAAATGGAAATAACGCAGAAGTAAGTTTACACTTCAGAGCGGATTTTATGTGCACGAGAATTTTGCATTTCCTTTAGCCTACCCTACTGATGGTAACAGAGACACTTTACAGCGTATTGTCACGTAGAAGAAGGTGTAATCAGGTGAATGACGAACACTAACTTCACTTAACGAAGGTTTATTCAGCACTTGCACATACAAGAGCGCGGAGTGAACTGCCTCCGGCCAGAACACATATATACACAGTTACAGAACATTCCAGTACAATGATTTTTGACATTTGTGGATACTTCTAGAATGAAGTCGAACCGAATATAGGAATTAAAATTTTGAGGTTCAGATGAGTTTTGAACTGACGGCTCTTCATGCAACAGTCTAGCATTATAACCCCTTTTGTTCCCTTCCTCCAAAGCACTTATTTAAGGTAATAAAACAAGAAGTCATTTCGCCAAAAACAAAAGGGTTAAATCAGAAAAACGTATATGAAGGAATATGGCGTTAATGTGAACGTGACCACGCCTTGTTTCCTCCGTCACTTCTACATCGTGTGACATATAAATCCAAACAAGAGTGTCCACAAAAAGAGGGAGTACTTCAACTCAACCAACTCCTTGTCGATGAAAATCAAGATACAGCATGTTAGAAAAAAGCTCTCGATAACGTGGCATCCTGAGCGGCGTCCAATGGGCTGTGGCCATATATTGGGAAAAGGCACTCGAATCTGCGTCATATCCACTTACCATCAAGTACTGGACATAATGTCCAACAACCCACATGATGGCATTGTTCTTCGATCGGGCAAAGAAGGTTGAATCAGGACGCACGAGAATCTCCCCCGAGGTAGCCGCCTCCGACGTTCTGAGAAGGAAAGCTAGTTGTCGGCGAAGCCGTCTCCAATGCCCATGACCTCAGGAGATCAACCAATGATATAATGTTTCAGTTTCATGGCAACAATTTCAGCTATCCATCACACTGAGGCCAATACGAAAAAGTCGCACGTTGGTAGGTACAATATCATGAACAACTTGGTACCACGAGGACGCCACTTCCATTGGCAAAATCTGGAGGCTAATGTTAGACCAAACAATCTTCCAATTCGCTTCTGGTGACAGGGCTTCCACAGAGGGAATGCTATGGGGAATTGGCCAGCGGCATAACAGCATTTTTAGGGAAAGATTCGCTAGGGAAAGGATATTTACTCCGAAATAACTGACTTCAAGAAACAATTCCTTAACGTGCTTTAGTTTATAACTAACTCTACCAATATCTACTGGAGGTGTTAAACTCGCCGGTCGGATACAGTCATGAAGGCGAGCTGTAAGTGACTAGGGGGGCGCGGAGACATGTTAAAACGGTACGACGGATGAATAAGGCAGAAGCCTTAACTCGAATGTCAGGGAGGCCAAAACCTCCCAGCAGACGGGAGCGCGCCATTACCCCATAACGCACGCGAAATATAGAGTTGCGCCAGATAAACCTGCCAGTTAAACTTTGCAACTTGGGGTATATCATCGCAGGAAGTTGAAAGATTTGAGCAATAAAATAAGCCTCACTGAACACATACGTTTCTGTGGCCCGCACCTTATGAAGAAGTGAGAGGGAGCTACCCTCGTGTTCAATGATTGCTCCCTGTATCTTATCCGCGACAGACTTCCAGTTTATCGTAGCCATCTTTAGAGGAAAACCGTCAATTATAACACCTAACGATCGATATCGGGTGATCTTCAAAGCCAATGGAATTTCAACAGCGTCAAATCCTCGCAAACTGAGTAAGCGACATTTCTCGTCATTAACCCGAGCTCCCGTAAGACGACAAAAAGCATCCAAAACTTCCTTCAGCAGTGATATATCATCAGAGGTACGGAGAAGGACCATAACGTCATCAGCATATGCACGAACGGTAAACCTTTCTCCCAACAGCGACCAGCCACCCAAACGAGCAGGTATAGATCGCAATAAGGGTTCCAGAAACGGAGAGTAGAGCGACATAGATAATGGACTCCATTGAAGGACGCCCTGACACACCGCGATTGGGGAAGTAAGACGGCCATTTACGTAAATGGACACCCGAATACCAGTAATTAGAGAGCTAAACAACCGTCGTGCAGCCGGCTGGTGTGGCCGAGCGGTTCTAGGCGCGGAAGACGACTTTGATGGCTCGTGATGATGGTAGCCAATAACACGGATAGTCTGCTGTTTACCGCTCACGCAACTATTTTATGACCATAGTTGAAGAGGGTTATCGGGCGGACCTGATCCACACGCAAATGTCCCTGCTTCTTGGGGACCAGGACAATTTTAGCAACCTTAAAGCTGGGTGGGGAAAGGCCTCCGTGGAGTACTTCATTCAGCATGGAAGTTATCAGGGGCCAAAATCGAATATAAAATTCCTTGGGAAGGCCATCGGAGCCAGGCGATTTGTGGAAGGGAGAACGAGGCACAATATCAAGTATATCATCGCGATAGAACACAGAGAAAAACTCTTCCTGGAGAGCTGGCGTAACAACACTATTAAGGAGGGAGGTAAAATCAACAGACGGTAAACCGTCTGAATCCACTTCAGTATAAAGTTCGGAAAATCACTGGTAAAGTTCATTCATGATAGACTCGGAGGACCACTCATGCCCATCTAGAGAAGGAATGGTAGTAAGACACGTCTTCTGACATCGTTTGTGAAGCCGAAGAAGATTATAGAGAGAGGCCAACTCAACGTGTACAATTCAACGGGGCTGGGAACGCAAGCGGACACCATCCATTTGCCTGCGTTTGAGTTGTAGAAGTTTTGCCTTCACACGGTGGACGTCTACAACTCTCAAGGGGGCATCACGAGCATTATCGTAAAGATCGCGAAGGACAGCGTAATAAAATTCCCTAATTCGCCTTATTTCAGCTGCTATTTTAGCGCTAAAATGCTTGAGTGTATTTAGCAAAGGTAACCCACCATTCTAGAATTGAGGGATAACGCGCCTGGGACTGGATTGCCCGCCGCCATGCGTCTGCGATGATGCCCTCCTTAGAGGGGTCCGTGAGATGTAGAGTGTTTAGCTTCCATAAAGGGCGCAAAAGATGGACCCGCTGCGGGACGTGGTTAAAGGTCATTGAAACAGCACAGTGATCAGTGAACCTGACGGGAATTACATCAATCGATAGAAGCTGACTACACATGGGGGCAAATAAATGAAAGCGGTCCATTTGGCTACTTGAAGTAGCGGTAAAAAACGTAAACCGTATCAATGTGTGGTATCTGCAAACCCCAGCATCTTGGAGATGCAAAGACGTCACCATATTATTAAGTTCACGTCAAATGTATAATTGCGAGTCTGATCTACAAGACGTAAGACGCAGTTAAAATCGCCCCCAAAAAAACCTCTCGCGGTTCCCGTCGGAGTAAACAAACAACTTCTTCCTTATAAAACCATGCGCGGTCGGATGAACGACCGGATCCAGACGAAGCGTAAAGAAAAGTTAAGGTGAGGTCATAAAAACTACAGCCTATACCACTACCATCATCTAGCGTTTCGAGATCCGTCAGCGGGATTCCATCTCGATAAAGCGAAGCCATACCGGTAGAATTTTCAGGCACGACATTTAAAAACATAGAGTATCCAGGAAGACAAAACACATCAAATAACACCTCCTGTAAACACACGATAGGTGCTTGCGAATGCCGGCCGCGGTGGCCGAGCGGTTCTAGGCGCTTCAGTCTGGAACCGCGCTGCTGCTACGGTCGCAGGTTCGAATCCTGCCTCGGGCATGGATGTGTGTGATGTCCTTAGGTTAGTTAGGTTTAAGTAGTTCTAAGTCAAGGGGACTGATGACCTAAGATGTTAAGTCCCATACTGCTTAGAGCCATTTGAACCAGTTTTTTGCTTGGGAATCGTAAATAAACTGGCGTAACGCAGCAAACCGTAATTGGGAACATACCCTATTAACATTGAAGGTTAGAAATGTATATGCCTGCATCCGTTAGCATATTTAAGGTCAATGAAACAAGACTAAGGAAAATGCACTCATCACGCCCTTCTCTCCTCAACGTCCGGAGGCTGTGGAAAGAAGGTATAATTGTAACCCTCATCACCGGAAGCCGAGGAATACTCGTTTTTCTTTTTACGAGACGCCACTGCACGTGCAGGTTGAAAAGGCTGTTTAACACCACTCCGTGAAAACATACAATCCTGATGTGGAAGGGTTGTGGGCACGTAGAGCTCCGATTGGATAGGGGAGCCATCTCCACTGCACTCATCGGAAATCGGGGAGCACAACTCAGAACGACTTACAGCAACATCAGGTACAGAAGAGACAGGCAATGCAGTGCCGGTGTCGGATTGCATCACATGATCATCAGGATGAGAACCCGTAGAATACCGTTGCTCCACCGTCTCAGCGTGAAGGAGGGGCGGTATTTCACTGGAACACTGTAAAGACTGGCCAGCAGGCAACGTCTCTGCGGGAACATCACAACTCACGGGAACCGTATCGTCTATAGGTAAAATAGGGGACACAGATACAACACACATTTCAACATCAACGGAAACAGCTACATCATCTCTGGTAATACTGGAATCACAAGTAACGTCAGTGGACAACTCATTACCGCCAGAAGTTGCACCCTCTGTCACCGCCGTGTCAGAAGAACGAGACTGGAGAGGGACGCTTTCGAAATCTGTACCGTCCTCAGTCGGCCGGCGTTTGACATGCGCTGCAGGAGCCGTCGTCCCCTCATGCACAGAGGCCGCACTGGGACATGCCGGTAACGGTGGAAATTCGCGAAGAGTAGGGGGTAATGTTGCCCCTAAATCGCTTAAGGCTGGAGATTAACTGCAACCTGACTGCGATGACACTATGTCTGCTAACGTTAAAGGAAGACGTTTTTGATAAGATGACGTCAGCTAAGTAGTACGGCACGGACAGTCAGATCTGAGATGACCGCTTCCGTTACGGAGAAAACATGTTCCTTCTTGCTCTGCATACGTAACATGGATTCGGTAACCACAAACAAATATTCTTTTTAACGCACATGTCCACAGTCCGGATACCATTGTAACACTGGAAGCGATGTTGTGCAGACCAGCGTTCCCATCGCATATGCCGTATTACTCGAAACGCAAGCAACGCTGTTCTAAGAAATGAATCGTCCACTTCTGGAGGAAGGTTATAAATTCTAACCGGAGTATACTCGAGTGCTACATTTTCAAGGAGGACTTGACTAACGGAACCATCTCGATGTATTAACAATACTTTAGAACCAACCTGAGAGAGAAACCGTTCTACTTGAAAGGGGTCATAAAACTTCACAAAGAATGCATTCAAATCAGAATCAAAGTAAGCAATATCTACCTGGTCAGGTATAACACGTATAACTTCAGCCAACCAATCGCGAATTTCTAAAGAGCCAGGTTGAATACGGCGCGTACTCTTGTCAAAAACGAACAGTAGCTCGACGAGAAACAGACTTAGGAGTCTCGACAGACATCATGGCGCGTGCAGAAAACACCGCCGCCGAGAGGAAAACGACAACAATCTCCGCTACGCAACTGCGATGTGACTCAGGCTGATACAACAACAACACTGAATAGTTTCGACACAAGCGGCGCTGCGGCACAGGCGGAAGTTAACTACGACCTGCTCACTCGACGCGCAAGGCGACACTCACAACACCACGGTGATTGTGCTACTCAGCTTCTTCTGCAACATTGCTCCCTCCTTAAGATAACAGCGTCTCTGTGTTACGTCCTCCCAGTCCTGGAACGACTCATCGGTACTTCATACTCCGACTCCCGAAGACTGATGATCGCCCTGGTGATGATCTTCTTAGAAATTCCTTTGCGGCTACGCTTTTCGTCACCTTTTCGCTTGTTGCCTGTCGCTGGGGCTTCGAATTTACCCTGGGTTGCAGGATCCTTATAGGGCTTCATTCGAAGGACGTGGACCGTATCTCTGATTTTTCGTCGTCTTGTGTCGGGGTCGAAATCTTCAACTTCGTAAATAACATAATACTACTGTTTTACTACCTTATAAGGTCCTAAGTAGCGCCTGAGGAGCTTCTCAGAGAGACCAACCTTCCGAAGAGGGCTGAAGATCCAGACGAGGTCACCAGGCTGGTAGACAACACAGCGGTGGCTGGTGTCATACCCTCGGCGATCGTTTTCTTGAGCCTGCAGCGTGCAGAGTCGAGATAACTGCCGAGCTTCCTTAGCTATAGTTAACACATGGCCGATGTAGTCGTCGTCCACCGCTTGAGGATGTAACGTAAACACAATGTCTATCGTCGTAGTCACCTCACGCCCATGCACCAGGAAAAGTGGCGTAAATGCTGTGGTGTCTGTTTGGCGGTGTTGTAGGCAAACGTCACGAAAAGTAGCACCTCATTCCAGTTACTCTGCTCAACACTGACGAACATTGATAGCATGTCGACCAAGGTCTTATTAAGGTGTTCAGCAAGCCCGTTAGTTTGCGGATGGTAGGCAGTCGTCACGTGATGAGTAATGTCGCACCGACGGTTTATCTCTGTCACTAGATTCGACTGAAAAACGTTCCCTCGACCCGTAATTAACGACCTTGCAGCACCGTGTTTTAATACAATGTCTTCCACGATGAATTTGGCTACCTCGAATGCTTCGGCTGTTTTCACGGCTTTTGTAATGGCATAGCGTGTCAGATATTCAGTGCAAACAACAATCCATCTATTGCCACTAGCAGACGTTGGAAATCGTCCGAGGAGGTCAATCCCAACACGCTGGAAAGGCGTTTCGGCTGGTAGAATTGGTATGAGTCGACCAGGTGGTTTCTGAGAAATTGCCTTTCTCCTCTGGAACTCTCGACAGTGCGACAAATAGTGATGGAGACTCCTAAATAAACCTGGCCAGAAAAATCTCTTGCGGATACTATCGTATGTTTTAGTAAATCCTAAATGTCCGGCCTCAGGTGTGTCATGTAATTTCTGTAGAACATATAAGCGCATGTGTTTAGGAAGCACTGGTAACCACCTTTTTCCAAACTGATCAAAGTTTTTCTTGCAAAGTAATCCATTAACCGTATTAAACTGTCCTTCCACATTTTCTGACCAATTTAAGGCAAGCAGAATTTGAGATATCTTGGCGTCCTTCTTCTGCTCAGCAGAGAGATCCTGGAGTGCAGAGTGAGACAGTCACTATCTTCATCAAAGTCTTGATGGTCTTGCATAGGGTTTCTTGAGAGATAGTCGGCATCTTGGTGTTTTCTTCCACTTTTGTACACTATGGTAATATTCTACTCTTGAAGACGTAGTACCCACCTGGCGAGTCGTCCTGTTGGATCCTTAAGACCTGTCAATCAACAAAGTGAATGATGGTCTGTAACAACTGTGAATGGCCATCCATAGAAATACTGTCGAAATCTGCACATGACCCAGATCACAGGAAGACATTCTCTTCCTGCAGTTGAATAGTTCCCTCGGATTTTGTAAGTGTCCTAGAAGCATAGGCTGTAATCTTCTCTTTTCCATCCGAAATTTGCAATAGAACAGCACCGATCCCGTACCCACTGGCATCTGCTTGTCGTTCTGTAGATGCTTTCTCATCATACAGACCAAGTACAGCTTTTCACAACACATCGTAAGAATCTTGTTGAGCACCACCCCAGATAAATTTAGCATCGGCTATTAACAACTCTTGGCTTTGATACGAAAGTCTTTGATAAAACGACGGCAATAAGAACATAATTCGAGGAAGTTTCTCATATCTGTAATACTTTTAGGAATAGGAAATTCCGTTATAGATCTCACCTTTTCTGGGTGTGGCCGCACACCTTCGTTTGACACAAGGTATCGAAGTACTTTGATTTCGTTTGCTCCAAAGAGACACTTCCTTGGATTAAGTTTAATTCCGCCTTGTTGGAGACACTTAATAGCGGCACCCAGTCTTTTTACGTATACATCAAATGTCTCTCAGAACACTATAATGTCATATAAATAAGAAAGACACATCGTCCACTTGAGGTGACTTAGAAGATTATCCATCATCTGTTCAAAAGTAGCTGGTGTATTACAAAACTCAAACGGCATTACCTTAAACTCACATAGGCCCTCAGGGGTGGTGAATGCAGTTTCCTCATGATCAGCCTCATCTACTTCGATCTGCCAGTATCCCGAATACATATCCATGGTTGAGTAAAACTTAGGCCCGTTCAGACAATCTAGTGTATCGTCAGTTCGTGGAAGGGGGTCAACGTCCGTTTTAGTTATCTTATTATGCTTCCTGTAATCAACACGAAAGCGTCAACTGCCATCCTTTCTCCTGACGAGAACCACTGGTGACGACCATGGGCTCTGCGAAGGCTGAAAGATTTCATTCTTTATCATTTTCTCTATCTCGTCGCGAATTATTCGACGTTCCATTGCTGACTCACGGTATGCTCTCTGGCTTATTGGTTGATGGTCTCTAGTGCTAATCCAGTGCTTCACCGTCGATTTGTCTAATTTGCTCTTCACCTGTGGATTGAAGCATTCAGAGATCTCTTGCAGAATGGCAAGTAGCTTCTTCTGTTGTTCCTTAGTGAGGTATGGTGATAGTCGAGCTAGAAGATCTTATCTCGTAGTGGCAGTGCCAATTTCGCCCCCAGACGCGGCATGGGAGTTTTCTATGACTCTCTGCTGTTCGGCAATTAACGGCTCAGGGTTTGCTACGCACATGCATCTTGGAAGGATCTGCAGTTCTCGGCGACAGTTAACTATCCACAATTCACCGAATCCATTCTTAAATGAGATGACAGAGGCTGGTATGACCAAGTTATTCTTCAGTGTTATGCTTCTCTTACATTCCACGACAAGATCCATGGCTTGATAAATGGCATGACGCGTGACAGTTACCTTTCTTGCGCTGACCGCAGGAATGATCACTTCATCCAACACACATTGTCTCCACACACTCGGATGCACATCTTCCTGTCCACAGTATCTCATCTCGTCTAGCATAATTTCGAGCGACCACAATCTATAATGGCCTGAGAAGCTTTCAAAAAGTCCCATCCGAGAATGACGTCATGACTACACTCTTGTAAGACGATGAATTCTAAGGGCTGTGTATGGCCACTTATACCAACACGAATAGTACATCGTCGTGTAGGTTTTACATATTTCCCATTAGCCACCTTCAGCAGAGATTTTTTTGTCGACAAATAGTTTTTTGCAAATGGTGACGGTGATTCTCCGAAATGACTGAATATGATGCTCCAGAGTCCACAAGAGCTTGAGTTGGTCGGCCATCCATGAGGATATCGACGTAGTTTTCTATCATTTTTCTCTTCGGCGGCCTCACCTTCAAGGAAGGTCGCACCCTTTAGTTTTCCAGGTTGCGGCGGCTAGGTGATCGGCTGGAGCTTCTAAACGACGATGGAGACCTTGATCGGCGTGTTGGGGAGCGTCCTCTTCAGCGGCTAGCTTGCGGCGATGGTGGCCTACGTCGTCCTGCACCCACATCTTCTTGTTCGTCTTCGTCGTCCCGCAGTTGGCGTCGGCTAAGGTCTGTCTGCTGTTCTCTGGCGCGGGCGTCATCAAATATCCGCCGCCTTTCCCGGCAATAGCGCATCACATGTCCCGGTCGTCCTCAGTGGAAACATACTGGTTTGTTTTCCTGGGTCCTCCAGACGTGTCTTCCTTGGTGCCCAAATAGGTTCCTCATGCGGCATTGTAGGAACATAACTTCGTCTGGGTCTCGACGTTTTCACCACTTTAAACGTAAATGAAGGACGAGAGATTGGATTCAATGTCTGTTCCACTTTCTCCCTTACGACCTCTTGAAGCGTCATGTTTTTTTGCCCGCCGTGCAATCCAAGTGCCTTCTGAACTTCCTCTCTCACTATCAGACGAAGAACACTTGCGAAATGAGTTCCTTCCTCCATCACAGACGTCGATGCGACATTTGGAAGCCGTTCTAACTTCTTGCGTCTAATTCTTTTCGCATGCATTGTCTCGATATATTTTCACCATTTTATGAAGGTGTCTGCTGTCAATTGTTCAAATGTGTGTGAAATCTTATGGGACTTAACTGCTAAGGTCATCAGTACCTAAGCTTACACACTACTTAACCTAAATTATCCTAAGGACACACACACACACACACACACACACACACACACACACACACACACACACACGCATACACCCATGCCCGAGGGAGGACTCGAACCTCTGCCGGGACCAGCTCGTCTGCTGTCGGAACCTCCTTCAGGAGTAGGGCTTGATACATGACCTCAGCAACACCCTTCATGAGACGTGCAACCTTATCTTCCTCCTTCATTCTAGGATCAACTATTTTACACAGCTCCAAGCCGCCTTGAATTTAGGATGCTGTAGTTTCTCCTGGACGGTGTACCCGGCACTTTAACTTATCTTCAGCCTTGCACTTCTGTCGTTGTGAGTCGCCGAAATACTTGAGCAGTTCCATCTGGAATACTTCCCAGCTTGTGAACTTCTCCTCGTTTTTCTCATACCATTGCTTGGCAGTGCCCTCCCCGTAGAAAAATACGTTAGCCAAACACATGGTGCCATCCCATTTGTTAAATTTGGCTGTACGCTCATATACCTTCAGCCAGTTGTTTGGATCTTGGCCATCATCACCAGAGAACCCGGAAGGATATTTTGTGTGGTGGCACACAGTTGCTGTCATCGTAACGTCCTCTTCTTCTTCTGTCTCCGATAGATTGCGATCTGTTGAATATGGCTCGAACTCGGGTTTTTCGCCACGTAAACGGCGGCTCTGTCGTGGCCTGTTGGGAGCCACTGTGTCGTCGATAATGTGCGCTATCACAAGTTCCAATACCCGCAGCCTCCACCAGAATAGTGTCACGAAGAAGAAGGTGTAATTAGATGAATGACGAACAATAACTTCACTTAACGAAGGTTTATTCAGCACTTGCACATACAAGAGCGCGGAGTGACCTGCGTACTGCCAGAACACATACGGTGTATATACAGTTACAGAACATTCTAGTACAATGATTCTTGACATTTGTGGACACTTGTAGAATGAATTCGACCCGAATATAGGATTTAAAATTTTACAGTTCAGGTTAGTGTTGAACACACAACCTGCCATGCAACAGTCTAGTATCATAAGCACTCCACCATATTGACTGCGCTATTCAGCTTCTTCTGCGACAAAATTTCACCGTGCTACGTCATTTTAAAAACTACGTTTTCGACTCACTCCCGATATAACATGTGTAATAGGGTAACTTTGTACCTATTTGTCTCGGAAACGGATGAAAATATCAAGAAAATTTTCAACTTGTTCGAGATCGGGATCTTACGAATATATTGTAAAAATTAGACACATTTGCTGTACATAGCTGTCTTGGAATCAGCGATTCGGTTGTGGTACCCAAGAACCAAGTTTTTGGGGTGTTTTAGAGTAACGGATAACTATTTTTGAAAACGGTTCACGAGCGTATATTACATGTTCAAGTACGTTTACTTTGAACTTTTGTACCTGAAAAACAGATAAACATATCAAGAAAATTTTCGGGGTTGTTCGATATCAGGATCTTAGGAACATATCGTCAAAATTTTAAACATTTGCTGTGCATAGCTGTCTTGAAATTCGCGGCTCAGGTTTGGATATCAGAACCCATGTTTTTCATGTTTTCTCAGTAACCGTTCTTGAACTGAATGTTGCCTCCATAAGCCCCTTAAGGCTCACCACAGACCACACACCATGCAAAAGTACTATCCGATTTGTTCTATTTGCCTTAGCTGGAGGAAATGTGTAATATTCAAACTTTGACCCCGTACTGTTACTGTAAGACGATCCTTCTGTTGGGTATACAAAAGATCCCTAGCGCAAGGGCTATCCAAAACGGTTGGCCCTGTCTTTCTATCACCAACAAAACCAGGGATATCAGCTCCGGAAAAATCCTGTTTTTATGCGCCGCGTTTCCGAACGCATATGGTAGTGCATGTTGTCGTTTGCGTACCGATAGATTGGGTAACTATTGAAGAGGTGTGAGAATTTATAACACAACTTGACTAAAAGAAGAGACTGGTTCGCAGGGTATGTCCCGAGATGTCAAGGAATAGCCAATCTGATAACGGAAGGAAATACTGGGGGTAAAAATTGTGAAGGGAGATCAAAGCACAGATATAATAAGCAAGTTCAGATTGATGTAGGTTGCCGTACTTAAGCAGGAATGAAAAGGGTAGCACAGGACGGACAGACGTGATGAGCCGCACCACACCAGTCTTTGGCCTGAAGATCAAAACAACAGATCGAAGGCAAAATAAATAGTTCTCAGTCCTTGAGGTTAAAGGCATATTTTCCAGACAGAAATTCTTCTGGAAGTGGTTTAGCTGAATGTCTGAGGGGACTAAAGCAGATGAACAGAGCAGAGTTTCCTCACTTTGTTCAGAAAGTCCCTTAGTTTGCTGGTCGCCAAAAATCTTTAAGTACAGACACATTGAGTATGACTGCTTTTCTTACGCAATCCAGGCGTTTCGTCACATACTCCATGACTCACTTCGTCCAGAACATTTTCGTAACACTTCAGTCACTGTTAACCTTTGGGACATAACCAACCAGGAATAACCCATTTTACATCCAGAAAATCCCGGCAGTGCTCTTTCGAAGAGTAAAATTCGAAACGTATTGTTTTGTGCTAGGTCACCCGATTCCACCCTCTACTTTGACTGTTATTTTGTTCCCAGTAAACCCTTATTTTGTCGACAGTAACAAATTGACTCACAAAGCCACTTGGAATTCTTTATGACACTGTCCACACTACAAAAGAAGAAGCTGTAAATGGCTTGCCGCAGGATTAGAATCACTTTTGATTGCTGTTATTAATCTGTTTTAATGCCGTAGAATTTTTTTAGGAACAGTCTACTGAATCAGTCCTTTTGGCTTATTTTACAATTATTGTTTGCACACTAAGAAAAAGTGTATCGATAGAGGAAACAGTAAATGATGCGTTTGTGAAATCCATTAACTTGCCAGGTCATCTAGGCAGACCAATACTGAATAATGGATAAATTTGAAAATCAAGAGTTCTTAGGTGTAAATTTTAATGAAAACCTCGCTGAAGGAAACCGTATTGCGTAGAAGAGCTGCCCAAATATTGAGGTACACCTGCTTATGTCGTAAGAATGAAATGGTTCAAATGGCTCTGAGCACTATGGGACTTAACTTCTGTGGTCATCAGTCCCCTAGAACTTAGAACTACTTAAACCTAACTAACCTAAGGACATCACACACATACATGCCCGAGGCAGGAGTCGAACCTGCGACCGTAGCGGTCGCGCGGTTCCAGACTGTAGCGCCTAGAACCGCTCGGCTACTCCGGCCAGCTCGTTAGAATAACTGGCAACTTTATGGAAATGTTAGTCAACGATTTAATATATTTGCATATTTCCATTCATTGATGCATACCAGCTAATATTTTGGTGTAGCTCCCCGATAGACAAAAAGTATTCAGTGTGGAAAAGAAAATAATCATACAAGTTTCGCTAGGTGGCCATCATCCGCTAGAAGAATATTCGTTTCGTGAATAAGAAAAAGGCGGTTTTTGTTTACAAACTGAATGAAAGTAATTACTAATACGTTTGAGTTTCACGCATGTCCTTCTTCTAAGCAACCGTCTATCATTGGTTCCCAACTAGTGGTTTGAGGACCGCCAGTCTTCCGCGAAAGGTGTGAAATTTCAAAGCGTCGCGCGCCCAGTGAACAGTGGAATGGCGAGCGTGGATGGCCTGGGGGCAGGGGCGGCGGGAGAGGGAGGGAAAGTAATCGTATGTCCATGATAACACGATTTCACAAATGCTGCCAGAAGCGGAGAAAATCGACATTAACTGTATGATATTCATTTGTCTCCGAGCGCTGCCGACGTTAGGCTGCCTCTAGGGCCTAGGCGTGGTGTGTTACTGCACACACTGTTAAGGGTAATGGTGGCAACACTGCGGGAAGCAGCCGACGCTGCTCCTCCCTCACTGCTCCTATCCTTTCCAAGTCATGATGCAGGAGCGTGGCACGCCTCTTTCCATTCGAGGCAATAAAGGGGAGATGGCGTTATCTACGCCGAGCACAGGTCAGTTGAAACCGTGCCAGAAGCCGGATGAGCTGCGAACACGACCGTTTGCTCATCAGAAGCTCCGTAACTTTGTAGATTAGACTGACGCTGAATCTATCACCCCAGATCATATGAAATGAAGGATTACTCCCATGAAGCTCATTGACCACTCGATTAACTGCCACGCATATCGAAAAAAATTACTTACTAAGTTTCTGAACTCGTCAGGGGCTTCATCCATTGCTTATTGTTGGAGGACCTGAGGTTGCTGAATGACAGAGTTTGATCTGATGAAATAATATTTATTCAAGTAGTGCGTAAAAATTACTCAGGACATATGAACGTCACGGTTATAAAACAAAAAAAAAATGGCTCTGAGCACTATGGGACTTAACTTCTGTGGTCATCAGTCCCCTAGAACTTAGAACTACTTAAACTTAACTAACCTAAGGACATCACACACATCCATGCCCGAGGCAGGATTCGAACCTGCGACCGTAGCAGTCCCGCGTTTCCGGACTGCGCGCCTAGAACCACTAGACCGCCGCGGCCGTCGGTTATAAAACAATCTGAGCATTAGTTTACATAATGGAAATAGAACAACGATACAAAAATGATTGACGACAGTCTTTTCTATCCAATCCCAGAAAGGGCATTAGTGCTGTTCCAATCAGGAGGCTGGAAGTCTGTTCCCTAGCTGCCACCATAAAGTTAAAGATGTATCCGCCAATGAGATATGAGTACGAGGAAATGAAAAATGAGTATCGTCCCATTCCCACATACAGACTCATTTGTCGGAGATTCTGGAAAATTTGTTGGGCTTCGCTCTGCGTTCCCACGGGAAGGGCAAAGTTTGCAGATATGTGGCTATTTATTTTGCTTGAGAAAACATGTCTGGAGACCACACACAGCATGATAACGGCAAGAGGACACCACTCCAACCAAAGGTTACTAACAAGCAGAGTTCTCACCCCTTCCACGAGTGGTTTCCTGTCCTGGTGCAGAGGACACCAGTCTTCCATTCCATCGCTCACTGAGTGCAGAGGTTGAGCTAGGAGAATAATCCGTGAAGGGCTCTCCTGGCTGTCCATGTGGTCTGCTGGTGTAGGAGCTGCCTTCTGGGTCACCGACAGCTCTTCGGAAGTGTGTGAAATTTTCTAATATTTTCACCCGAACGAAAAGGTGCTCCCTTGGTCAAGATCAGATACGTTTAATGGGAAAAAACTACTAAAAGTAAGAAATGTTAGTTTACGCACAGAGAGATGGGTAACCCACGTTGTTACAAGCTACACTACCCACTCATGTGATTAGCGTGCATTTCTAGTGAAAATTTGACAAGGAAAAACTAAATCGGAAACTAAACGAAGCAATGCAGTCTCGTATGTAAATTCATTATGCAAATAGGATAAAATGTGACGTGAAAGGCCTGAAAAGACCGCAACCTCACAGCCTGTCCGCCATTTTGAGGAGACTTAGAAGACCGTTAAAGCCCTGCATTAAATCTTCCCTTCTAGCGATAATACGTTGAACTGACAATCAGTTCTGAGTACGTACTTTGAAACAGTATAATTTCGTGGATGAATACTCATCATCAGACAGTTGAAAATAAATTTTTTAAACTCCGATTATCACTCGTCGAACATAATGTGCATTGCGGCAAAACAGCCAAACATTTTATTCCTGTTTTAAATGAGGTCAAAGTGCAGCACAGCAATACGATCACTTCATTAAGACTCTCCAATATGGCACAGGCAGGTTCCACTTTTTCGGTTTTTTCTCCCTATATTCTAACCCCTTTTGGTCATTAAAAACACTGCGCGAACGAATTAATCGTGGCTTTCTTTTGTCTAGCTCGGCTGTGTCAGTGATTCTATCTGACTGTTTAGCGATTCGACGGGGTCAGTAGTTTAACTGACCGTTATTCCTCAACATTCTTACCAATTTATGACATTTAAAAGAGGTAGGTACACATTTTTCTATGCTAAACTATTATTCGATACCATTTCCTTTTATTTTCAAAAAAACTGTGCCTAAGAGAAAATAAGGCAGTAGTTACATTACATTCGGATTTACTTTGATAGAAAGCAATGGAGAAGTAAAGTCACAGGACGTTATACGCGTAACAGGTCTCGTGAACGCTTCCTTAGTGTCATCGAAATTAAAACTACACTTATTTTTGGAAAAGGTCCATCCAAATTTGTGTGACCGACGCAAGAATTTTTGAGTGGAAATTAAAGGATATGAAGAAAATTAAAATCGATCTAGTGGTACAAGGTCTGCGTCATTGGAGGAAACATTAGCGGCGTCGTTTGAGACATCGAAATTGATAGTGCAGTCAAAGAAGTCTTACACACTACGAGAAACACTCGTGAAACCCTGTTCGATCAAACCTGTCGAAGAAGTTTTAAGGCCAGAAGCAATATAAAAATACAAGAAATACCTCCATCGAAATACAGCTCGAAATGAACTAATGCCAAGTAATGTCGGAGAGCAACTTGTTTCAAGAGTAAAGAAATCGCCGTACTTCGCTTTGAACTGTGATGAATCGACTGATATTTGTAATTTTCGATTACTCGTATCTGTCTTCTCTTTAGAAGACGGTAACATAACCAGAGAAGAATTATTGATTTCGAAGCAACCGGCGACGACATCAAGAGGTATGGACGTCATGAAAATAATAACGGAATATTTTTAAAAACATATCATCTTGTGGGAAAAGCTCGTCGGTTTCTGTACGGATGGCTATCCAGCTACGTTAGAGTCACGCTCCGATCTAGATACGTTAATGAAACAGAAAAATCCTGTAGCATTAATAACGCATTGTATAACACACCGCCACACGTTAGCTTCCAAGACTCCTCCTGAATGCTTTAATAACACAATGCAGTTGGTCATAAATGTGGCAAATGTTATCAAAAGCAGTGACGTAAGTACACACCTTTTCAAGAAATTGTGCACTGAAATGGACTCCGACCACGAAACCCTTCTCTTCCACATACTAGTTCTTTGTCTGTCGAGAGGTAACGTGCTGAGAAGATTATTCGAGTTCAAAGGAACAATTGAGTTGTTTCTAGGTGAGTAAATAAATGAAAAACTTACTAGAGCAGTTTTCTGATCTGACATTTTACTTATCTTGTGGATATTTTCTCACATTTGAATAGTCTGAACTTTCAGTTACAAAAAGTAGTAGGGCAACGTTCGTACAGCCCTACTCTGCATTGTTGCAAAATTTATTCAAAACGGCGAATCCAAGATGGCGACCATAGATATGGCATAGTCCCAGTGACATCATGGCAGGAAGTTAAAATTTTGACAGGGAACTAGGTCCGTTGGGCTACCTTCACTAACCTAACCCACCTCTCCTCCCTCCCGCCCTTCCCCTCCCCATCCACTTCCCTCCACTTCCCCATCTGGAAATTGATGGGAAAATGTCTCAGCCTGTGCTGGGATACCAGATAGGGCAGGCATGTAAACAATTAGAGTTTTCATAGGCAGTAGCTCCACACTTTGTGTTCACCATGAGGTACAGAGTCCAGCTGACCTAGTTCACAACACCACCACCAGAGGGCACTGTCGGCCCTTCCCCTATTCCCCTCCCATGATGTAATCCAGGATGGTGGTCTGTGGAGAAAATGGCAGGAATAGGACTCAATGCGTGTCTAGCTGCTGGACTGAGAGGATGGACATAATTGTTTACTGAATTCAATGGATGAGATGTCTGTGATGGAGAAGGAAGAGCTTAAGAGATATATTACCTTTAAGTATGCATCTGAGGACTGCGTTGATATCAATGATATTTGGTGAAGACGACTACGCTTCATGAAATAATGAAGATGCAGCACAGTGAGGCTAAGCTACACTTCGCAACTCATACTGATACATGCGTGTGCTGTAACTGCAGATCATTCAATAGAAATCCGATCAGTCTTCCAAAACGCACGAGGCAAGACCTTCACTCCGGCGCACGTTGCCCAATGGAAGAGGGGCCACGTGCTGGCTTATGGCACAGCCACATGGTAGCCGCAGGAGGGGCCACATAATTCCTGTCGCATTGGAAAAACCTGCAGCCTTCCTCCTCCTTTCCATCCCCAGTGCATGGATACCCTTTGTGTGTTACTCTCTCTCTCTCATCAATCAGTCATGAAGCGCAGGAGCAGTAGCACGACCAGCGTCAGTGGAAGTAGCAAGTGTTGTAGAATGGCTGAAGAAGAAGAGGGAGAATATGAACTACCACGTTAGTGAATAATTTATATGTATGGTATTTTTTTGTATTAGTAGTAGTAGCGTAATTTGTTTTTTTTTTTTTTTTTCTCTCTCTATCGATGGTTTACTTCTTGTTCATGTGATGTGCTGGAAATCCATAACGATTTGGAGACACTGCTGGAGGCTGGAAAAATATGTCAGCCACATGCTCTGGAACCGCCTGCAGCAGCAGTGAATACACGGCGCCAACAACTGCGTACGTTTTTAGAGAAAGAGGGGAATATCTATCATGTAGTAGTAGTAGAAATAGCTACGTAATTGAAAAAAAATGTATACATATATATTTATATTTATGCTTCGTCTTATTACAGCCACAGTCCTAGAAGTGCTAGGCGTCCTACACAGGCAGCTGTAGGCAACTCGGTATTTGCAACAGTGTTCAGCGCCTAATGAAACGGCAGAACAGCGCTGTAAGTGTAAAAAGAATTCTATATTTTTTGTACGTGTTTGTAGTAGTAATGGCTTTTGTTTCTCTAACAAGTGTGTATATTTGTACATATATTTTATTTTTGTTATAGGTGAGATGGATCAGCTGCATATCGATTCTGACGAGGTCGGACTGGGTCAGGGAAATTGCCCTAGACAGAGAGATACAAAGTCAGCGTGACCTGGCCCTTTTAGAGTAGGATGCCTTCCCTGAACGGGTGGTAGAAGTACCGGACAACGTTGATGAGTTGCTCAACCTGTGGACCCAGAGCGGGAAAGGTAGTTACTCTGCTCGGTATTCTTCTTCTTTCTTTCTTTTCCTTACAACAAACTTTATTCTTAATTTTTTTCTTTCTTCTACAGCGGACGCGTCTCCGCAGCCGAAGCACAGCGTGGTGCGCATACCGGTGGTGGCTAAACCTTCTTCGTCGCCAAAGCGGTGTTCAGTAAGGCACGCATTGCCTATAAGGGAGCGGCTACACGTAGTCGCCACCGCCGCTGCCCCAGCACCGCCACTCTGTCGTCCATGGGCCGAACAATGAGCTACCACCCCTCAGGCCTGCAGCAGCGTAACAGCAGATTGGCATCGGGAACCATCGCCACAGCCAGGTTGCTCCGACTGGCCTGACCCGGTAGCGCCACCTCATTCTCCTTCGCATCGTCGACAGAATCATCATCTGAGAAAGGTATGTCTGCCATGGTGAGTGCCACTCAGCACCTCACTGACCCCGTCATCGAAAGGATGGACTTCACCCTGCAGTAGTAGTAGTAGTAGTAGTAGTAATAGAGATGATCCTGTGGCTAGCGGTAGTTGCCTCTCCAGTCCTTTTAGTGACGGACATCAGGTCAGTGACACCATACTGCAGTTAGAATACTCGGTGATTACAGACGCCTTAAAGGAGCGAATCTCGTTCATGAGGATCGATAATCCGGCAGGAGGGTACTCGACCATGTTGGTTTTCTAAGGGCGGGCCTTCATGGAAAAGGAGTTCCTCAAGGTAGTCAATGATCCGTCGTATTCCCTCATTAAATATGCAGTGCGGTGTTCTGTGTCGAAGTATCGCAGCTCCCCTGCCCCCCCCTCCCCCCCTCCCCAGCCCAAAGTTGCCTCTGGCAGTGGAGAGACAAGTCTTCATTATCCAGAATGAGATTTTACTCTGCAGCGGAGTGTGCGCTGATACGAAACTTCATATCAAATCTCATTCTGGAAACATCCCCCAGGCTGTGGCTAAGCCATGTCTTCGCAATATCCTTTCTTTCAGGAGTGCTAGCTCTGCAAGGTTCGCAGGAGAGCTTGTGTAAAGTTTGGAAGGTATGAGACGAGGTACTGGCAGAAGTAAAGCTGTGAGGACGGGGCGTGAGTCGTGCTTGGGTAGCTCAGTTGGTAGAGCACTTGCCCGCGAAAGGCAAAGGTCCCGAGTTCGAGTCTCGGTCCGGCACACAGTTTTAATCTGCCAGGAAGTTTCAAGTCTTCTTTATCTTTCGGGGGAAAATGGCGTGATAACGGGGAGCACCTCAATCGCCGAGTGGTTTCGATAATCCACCTTGAGTGCTATACCGGACCGGTTTTCCGAGATGAAAGTGAGAGGGTCAGCTAAAGAACTCATACGAATACCACAGATGGTAACCCATGCACATGTCTATGACCCGGTAAATGGAGGGCCTGTCTATATCACAATCCCTAATGATATAGCTAATAAGAAGGCTAGCATTAATGTCGAAAATAGAGAGTATCACGCTTGTTTTGCATGGTGAATTCTGGCTTGCGCGAGAAATTACAATCGTAGGGATCATCCTGAGGGTCCCGGTACATACCATGTAGTTGATAACATTCGTGGGTATTATAACTTTCATGGTATCGAGTTCCCCATCAAGATACTGGACATACGTAATTTGAGGCTCAGAATACCGGAATATCTGTTCAAGTTTATGACCTGGAGAAGAAAAGCTAGTCAGATGAGTGGGATGAGAATATTTCCGACGGCCCCCTCCATTTCTCAAAATTTGCCGGTGAGCGTGAGATGCATGTAAACATCTACTCTTCTCTGAAGGTGATAATTATCATTATGTTTGGATCATAGATGTGTCGTGACTCCTTTTCTCCCAACTATCAACCAGTCATCGTGTAAAGCATGTTTGCTAATAGCGTCTGAATTATTTCCCCTCGACAAGTTATTAGCGGTACATCTAGTACATTGTACTTCCAAGAACCCGGTAGGTGTTATCACGCCTACTGAAGAAAAAATAGTCATAAACTTCAAAAATGCTCACCACCAGCAGCGATGCCTATTTATAGTGTACGAAGAATTTGAATGTCCCCTCGCTCCTGTGACCTGTTGTAAAGATAATCCCACTACCTCATATACTACCTTTACAGAAAAACATGCACCACATATGGCGGCTTACCAAACTGCATCATCCTATGATTCGAGTCTTAACCGCTACAAATCTTATCTCAGGGATAATCCTGTGGTTTGGCTGCTCACTCAGGTCGAAAAACTTTCATGAGAGGTTGATGAGGTTTACAGCGACAACGTTCCCATGACCAAATCGAAGGAGAATGAAGATTCGTATAACAGACTCTCATATTTGTGGGCTGGCGTTAGACATAAATGCGGAAACTCCTCATAGGACCACTGTCATCTTACGTGGAAGTTCCGTGGCACAGCTGACAGTACCTACAGTTTGAACTACCAGTTATCATAATTTAAGTGGGTATGACGCTCACTTTCTAGTTGAGCACGTAGCTGATTTCGGTTGGGAGAAAAATTAGGTCAGTGTCCTACCGGAGAGCGCCGAGAAATACATTTCATTCTCCAAACGAAAGACGTCAAGAATTACGCTTAGATTTCTTAACACGCCACGTTTTATGCAGGCACCAATCCAGAAACACCTTGAAACTCCACCTCAGGGGAATAAGCATACCACTCGAGCTGCATTTACCAATGAGGAGAAGTTTCTACTTGTGACTACGAAGGTGGTAGTAGTGGAACAATGCCAGCGTCCCCCCACTCTCAGTTGTTGCCAAATTTATTCAAAAAGGCAGATCCAAAATGACGGCGATAGATATGGCAACATCACAATGATGTCATGCTAGGAAGTTCAAATTTTGGCATGAAAATAGATCAACTGGACTAGCTCCACTAACCAAATCCCCTCCCCTCCCCCTCCACTCCCCTCCCCCAGAAAATGATGGGAAGTTCAATTCCAGCAGAACAATCCTACACACCATGGCTACCTCCACTAACGTAAGAAAATGGTGGGAAAAAAGGTGACTTGGACCACCTCCACTAACCCAAGTTATCTGACTACCACCTCTTCCTAGGAATTGGCGGGAAGAGGACTCAGTCTGTGCTGGATAGGATGGATGTAAGTCTTTATTTTGCATGCAGTGTTTATTTAAACAATTTGAGGCAGTAGTTCCATCCAGTGTGTTCACCATGAGGTCTGGAGTCCAACTGACCTAGTACACAGTCCCGCATCCAGGGTGTTGTCATCCCTTCTGTGATGTAATCTAAGATGGCGGTCTGGAGGGGAAAATGGCGGGAAAAGGACTCAGCCTGTTCTGGGCTGCTGGAGAGAGGAAGGAGTGTACTTTCTTTATTTTGGAATAATTTATTTAGGGGTGGATTTGACATAGTATATTATTAGACTGATACAAAACACTCGCTTTGATTTGTTTGAGGACGCAGTAAATAGTTTAGAGACCTGGAAACAAATCGTAAATAGTGCAGTACACTGATGTGCAGCGACGTAAACAACTCGTAAATTACCGAAATAATGAAGTA
This sequence comes from Schistocerca cancellata, assembly GCF_023864275.1. Lineage (NCBI taxonomy): Eukaryota > Metazoa > Arthropoda > Insecta > Orthoptera > Acrididae > Schistocerca > Schistocerca cancellata. The sequence goes on from NC_064629.1 coordinate 37,658,570, forward strand.
CATAGCAAACAGACCAACAGTCTCACAATGCAGAAACAGCCGAAAATATTGTAGTGCACAAATACTCAGTGCACGTAAAAAATGCTCTCGAACTATCATCAATCGCAACATATCAGTGAACTGTTCCAATGCGTACACGCGCTGTTGCCACGAACCACCCCCAGAGAGACAAATACAGGGGCGCGAACTATTGCTCTCAGACAAATGCCGATGGCAGCCAACTGGTGAAAGTCATGTCTGTTTTCGGGTATACAGTTAGAGTTCTTTGAGTGTTATACTGATGTCACATATCTATGTAAATAAGAGCCAAGTCACACTCTTGGCAGCACACACTTTTACTATTACTGGCGCGAAATCTCTCTACCTGTGGATACTGACGTCACAGGTCACGCGATAGAAATCTGTTCCAATGCTTCCCAGTACACCACTGGGTGCATTGTTTCTAGCGATCCTAATGGGACAAGCGAGCTGCGTCTAGCCATGCATGCGTCTTTACCTCCCCAGCATGGCTGATGCATAGAAGTGAAATGTTTGGGTAGTGACTCACCATCACATCTACAAGGTTCTGTGTTTTACGGACGTCACATGGCTGTGTAGATAAGAGCCAAGTCGACCTCTCGGAAATTATAAAGTGTAGCAGAAATAGTAAACGATCGCTTTTTTAAGAGCTTTTGTGTTGTCTCAGTTTCTGTGCATGGAAATTCTGGTCCTAATAGGACCTGTTAACGGAAATAGCTGTGAATAACACCAAATAATTTTCTCTCGCGACCCTAACGGGACACCCCATCCATTACTTATCAGTCCCATCTATGAATTGGTAAAGTGTTGCAGAAATAGTTAACTATTGCTTTTGTTGTAGTTTTCCTGACGTCTCAGCTTGTCTGAATGGAAATTCTTGTCCTGACAGGACCAGTTCACGAAAATAGCCCAGAATAACACCGACTGCTTTCTAGCCCTCTCATTTATCGAAAGGAGTCATCTTTTTTGAACCTATCCGGAACAGTAAAATTTTAGATAGTCCCTATGCCTCTGGCAACTGCTGCCATTTCTGCAGCTTTGCACATGTGAACGTTCCAATTTACGTCCGAACTGAGCAGAAGATGGAGAGAGCTATTTCCACCACCTGTGTAGAAACAGAGTGACATCAGTTAGTGTGGCAGGACCGTGTTTTGTCCATTCAGTAGAAATGGGAACAAGTTGTCGTAACTTCACCAACAGCGTACGATGTGTAAGGTCAGCGCCAAACGAAGCCTGCTCGTGCTAGACATGGTAGTATAAAAGACACTACAGGAAATGGGAGGAGGATGAGTATTTTGCTACTGCATTGTGGTGTGTTCCCAAACTACATACAGATACTGAAGTCCAAAGCAGATCCACATCCCTCAGGGCCCAATCACTTCTATCACCCCATCATGCTATCATCGTTATTCCGTACCATCCAACAAAGAAAAATTACGAACTATGAAGACCACGTTCCTTACCCAAATCACTTTCTCAATTCGATAAATTTAGTAAGAGGTTGCAACGTTGGCGATGTGTAACCGCACATTTGATATGATACTATACACTCTGGTAATCACTGCCTGTATTCAGTGTCACGGTATTTGTCTGGAAAAACCACTTCATTCGGAGGTGATGACATACCTCGATTTATAAAGCCAGTATAGCTTTTAACATGGATTCTTGTATGCACCTGTAGAACCAAGACTGCATGTGACAGTAACATACAGTAGTTTCTGCGATCGCGTTTTTTAATATCCGGCGGTTTCTAAGACGATTACGTCTCTCTTTCTGTGACACAGTGGTACCACTCGCAAGAAAAACGTATGATACATGTCCACCCATCGTTTTATATTTGGTCAGTATTATTTCGTATAGTCAGCAATCAGTTATTATACTTAGTAGTAGGGGATGCGCGATATGTTCGCCTTGAGCATCAGGCTTATAAAGTATGTGTTTGTGTTCCGACATGTGCAAAGGAAATGACTATGTCCAATAGTAAGGAAGATACGGATTTGACATGGAATACTGTGGTAGCAACGGAAGAGTATGTCAAGTCATAAGAATGGTACAGATAATTCTATTTCCAGAGCCACCAGGGTGCATTTCCGATACTTCGCTCATTGTCGAATGTCGTCCAACTGACAAGGAGACGGCACGACCGTAGGGGTCGGGGATTTGTCCCCTAACACCTCACGTGGTTAAAATATTACGACGCACTACCCAGAAAATCCTGGGAAAAATGGAACCAAAGTTTCTCAGGTGGCTTATGAGTATAAAATGTTAGTACGCTGCCGAGCGGCCGTCTGGCCTAGGAGCCGGCACGGTAGCTCACCGTGTTCGGTCAGAGGGTTAGCTGCCGTCTGTAATAAAAACTGAGTTAATCGATCAACAACGACCATAAACGGATGTCTTGCGACGTCCGCCCCGAGATGATGAAGCGAACAAAATGAGATTAAAAAAAAAAAAAGGTGTTAGGGCTGCGATTCTAACGCAAGAGGTCTCATGTTCGATTCCTTCCCTGGCAATTTTTTTTCTTATGTTTCATTTTCTTTGGTTATTCCACCAATTATTCAGAAAGTTTCCCAGACCTACATTATCTTTACCAAATTAGTTACATTATTGAATAAAAATTATTTTCATTTTGTCCAACAACACAATTCATGGCGATGGGTTTTCCATTGTAAAGTATATGAGGAGAAACATTGCCTTTTTAATCAGAATAGCAAAGTCGATTGGGAAACATTCAATTTTTATACATATAATAATTATAAACAAGAACCGCAGTGGTAATTATCGTAAAAACAAACAAAGCAATAACTTTTGCGACATCTTGCGCAACATATAAAAGCGGATTTTTTACAATCACAGGGCGTTTGCAATAATTCTGTACAACAACATGCCCCATTAACATTTACGAAAATATTTCGAGTTTCTGACAATTTTGAGGCAAAGCAAGCATATTAAATCATGTCTCGGAATATTGGTGACGATAATTGATGGTGAATTATAGAATGAATTTTTATACAATCTTCCCGGGAATTAATTTCACGATTCTCCTGTAACAACGCTCTGCAATTTTGCAAGCAACAGTAGAAGAAAAAAAAAAAGGTTCCAGAGGAGGAATCGAACCCGAGACCTCTGGTGTAAAGGTCCGAGCACTAACCATGTAGGCCAGATGGCTGCTCGGCATTGAACTAACATTTTGTACTCATAAGGCACCTAAGAAACTTTGGATCGATTTTTCTCAGGATTTTCCGAGTAGTGCGTCCTAATATTTTAACTATGTGAGGTGTTAGGGGTCCTCTTTCACCACACAAAATTGCGGACAAATCCCCGACCCCACGGTCGTGCCGTCTCCTTGTGAGACCGCAACCGTAACATTTAATTGTAAGTACTGTGATTAAATATATTGTTGTTGTTGTGGTCTTCAGTCCTGAGACTGGTTTGATGCAGCTCTCCAAGCTACTCTATCCTGTGCAAGCTTCTTCATCTCCCAGTACCTACTGCAACCTACATCCTTCTGAATCTGGTTAGTGTATTCATCTCTTGGTCTCCCCCTACGATTTTTACCCTCCACGCTGCCCTCCAGTACTAAATTGGTGATCCCTTGATGCCTCAGAACATGTCCTACCAGCCGATCCCTTCTTTTAGTCAAGTTGTGCCACAAACTCCTCTTCTCCCCAATCCTATTCAATACCTCCTCATTAGTTATATGATCTACCCATCTAATCTTCAGCATTCTTCTGTAGCACCACATTTCGAAAGCTTCTATTCTCTTCTTGTCCAAACTATTTACCGTCCATGTTTCACTTCCATACATAGCTACACTCCATACAAATACTTTCAGAAATGACTTCCTGACACTTAAATCTATACTCGATGTTAACAAATTTCTCTTCTTCAGAAACGCTTTACTTGCCATTGCCAGTCTACATTTTATATCCTCTCTACTTCGACCTTCATCAGTTATTTTGCTCCCCAAATAGCAAAACTCCTTTACTACTTTAAGTGTCTCATTTCCTAATCTAATTCCCTCAGCATCACCCGACTTAATTCGACTATATTCCATTATCCTCGTTTTGCTTTTGTTGATGTTCATCTTATATCCTCCTTTCAAGACACTGTCCATTCCGTTCAACTGCACTTCCAAGTCCTTTGCTGTCTCTGATAGAATTACAATGTCATCGGCAAACCTCAAGGTTTTTATTCCTTCTCCATGGATTTTAATACCTACTCCAAATATTTCTTTTGTTTCCTTTACTGCTTGCTCGATATACAGATTGAATAACATCGGGGAGAGGCTACAACCCTGTCTCACTCCCTTCCCAACCACTGCTTCCCTTTCATGTCCCTCGACTCTTATAACTGCCATCTGGTTTCTGTACAAATTGTAAATAGCCTTTCGCTCCCTGCATTTTAACCCTGCCACCTTTAGAATTTGAAAGAGAGTATTCTAGTCAACATTGTCAAAAGCTTTCTCTAAGTCTACAAATGCTAGAAATGTAGGTTTGCCTTTCCTTAATCTTTCTTCTAAGATAAGTCGTAAGGTCAGTATTGCCTCACGTGTTCCAGTATTTCTACGGAATCCAAACTGATCTTCCCCGAGGTTGGCTTCTACTAGTTTTTCCATTCGTCTGTAAAGAATTCGTGTTAGTATTTTGCAGCTGTGGCTTATTAAACTGATTGTTCGGTAATTTTCACATCTGTCAACGCCTGCTTTCTTTGGGATTGGAATTATTATATTCTTCTTGAAGTCTGAGGGTATTTCGCCTGTTTCATACATCTTGCTCACCAGATGGTAGAGTTTTGTCAGGGCTGGCTCTCCCAAGGCCGTCAGTAGTTCCAATGGAATGTTGTCTACTCCGGGGGCCTTGTTTCGACTCAGGTCTTTCAGTGCTCTGTCAAACTCTTCACGCAGTATCGTATCTCCCATTTCATCTTCATCTACATCCTCTTCCATTTCCATAATATTGTCCTCAAGTACATCGCCCTTGTATAGACCCTCCATATACTCCTTCCATTTTTCTTCTTTCCCTTCTTTGCTTAGAACTGGGTTTCCATCTGAGCTCTTGATGTTCATACAAGTGTTTCTCTTATCTCCAAAGGTCTCTTTAATTTTCCTGTAGGCAGTATCTATCTTACCCCTAATGAGATAAGCCTCTACATCCTTACCTTTGTCCTCTAGCCATCCCTGCTTAGCCATTTTGCACTTCCTGTCGATCTCATTTTTGTGACGTTTGTATTCCTTTTTGCCTGCTTCATTTACTGCATTTTTATATTTTCTCCTTTCATCAATTAAATTCAATATTTCTTCTGTTACCCACGGATTTCTACTAGCCCTCGTCTTTTTACCTACTTGATCCTCTGCTGCCTTCACTACTTCATCCCTCAAAGCTACCCATTCTTCTTCTACTGTATTTCTTTCCCCCATTCCTGTCAATTGTTCCCTTATCCTCTCCCTAAAACTCTGTACAACCTCTGGTTCTTTCAGTTTATCCAGGGCCCATCTCCTTAAATTCCCAGCTTTTTGCAGTTTCTTCAGTTTTAATCTACAGGTCATAACCAATAGATTGTGGTCAGAGTCCACATCTGCCCCTGGAAATGTCTTACAATTTAAAACCTGGTTTCTAAATCTCTGTCTTATCATTATTTAATCTATCTGATACCTTTTAGTATCTCCAGGGTTCTTCCATGTATACAACCTTCTATCATGATTCTTAAACCAAGTGTTAGCTATGATTAAGTTGTGTTCTGTGCAAAATTCTACCATGCGGTTTCCTCTTTCATTTCTTAGCCCCAATCCATATTCACCTACTACGTTTCCTTCTCTCCCTTTTCCTACACTCGAATTCCAGTCACCCATGACTATTAAATTTTCGTCTCCCTTCACTATCTGAATAATTTCTTTTATTTCATCATACATTTCTTCAATTTCTTCGTCATCTGCAGAGCTAGTTGGCATATAAACTTGTACTACTGTAGTAGGTGTGGGCTTCGTATCTATCTTGGCCACAATAATCCGTTCACTATGCTGTTTGTAGTAGCTTACCCGCATTCCTATTTTTTATTCATTATTAAACCTACTCCTGCATTACCACTATTTGACTTTGTGTTTATAACCCTGTAGTCACCTGACCAGAAGTCTTGTTCCTCCTGCCACCGAACTTCACTAATTCCCACTATATCTAACTTTAACCTATCCATTTCCCTTTTTAAATTTTCTAACCTACCTGCCCGATTAAGGGATCTGACATTCCACGCTCCGATCCGTAGAACGCCAGTTTTCTTTCTCCTGATAATGACATCCTCTTGAGTAGTTCCCGCCCGGAGATCCGAATGGGGGACTATTTTACCTCCGGAATATTTTACCCAAGAGGACGCCATCATCATTTAATCATACAGTAAAGCTGCATGCCCTCGGGAAAAATTACGGCCGTAGTTTCCCCTTGCTTTCAGCCGTTCGCAGTACCAGCACAGCGAGGCCGTTTTGGTTATTGTTACAAGGCCAGATCAGTCAATCATCCAGACTGTTGCCCTTGCAACTACTGAAAAGGCTGCTGCCCCTCTTCAGGAACCACACGTTTGTCTGGCCTCTCAACAGATACCTCTCCGTTGTGGTTGTACCTACGGTACGGCTATCTGTGTCGCTGAGGCACGCAAGCCTCCCCACCAACGGCAAGGTCCATGGTTCATGGGGGGGGGGGGGGGGGATTAAATATATATGTGACCGATTTCCTAGGACGATTCTTTCTAGGTATGCGTGGCGCGTCGGCGGAGGCTTGTGGCGGGAATGATTAACGTTTCCAGTTAACGGCAGGAGCCGTCCGAGGGGAAATGCCTGTTGGGATGCTGGAATGTAGCTGACTTAACAGTGTCGTCCTCTAGACGGCCGAATAGCGAACTAATACTTAGTATGTGTTGGACAGCTTTTGTGATCGCATGGAAATTTGAGAAGTTTCAATATGGAGATGTGTTTGCGCTGGGCCATTATTCCCTCCCATGTAAACTGTCAGATTGACTGCTTCTTCACCTTTCCCGTTTTTATTTGGTGAGAGAACATCGATTCTGGTGTGTGTTGAGTGCATCTAGCTGGTGAAAGACAGGTGGAGGATACGTTTGCTGGTCCTCTGAACATGACAAACATCTTAGTTGAGTTTGTAAATTATATGGATGATATGGAATCTGTTACATCACCGACATTGGTATTCGCGAGTGGAAGTATCAGTTTCCTCTATTTTTCGACGTTTAATGTACAGGTCATGGCAAACGAGATCAGTTTCTAGTTACTCAGTGGTTTACAGCACGCTGCACCTTGCTAAAGTTTCGGGTTTCTAGAGAAATAATTTCCTGTCTATGTCTTCGAAATTATACTGCACAGGCGATACTGCTAAGCAAGCGATATTGCTATGTGCTTGACATCGAGAAGTATCGCGGAAATGGTATGATATTCTAGCAAAACCATAGGAAATTACGTATGTTCTTGTAATCCAAGAGTCTGGAGATGGGTGTAGAAAAGCAAGCAAGCAAACAGTTCAGGGCCAGAAACACTATAACTCCTTTGTGCAGAGGGGAACCAACCCCGACTTCGTACAACAGTTCTGAGAGTGACTTGGGTCCGCAGAGGGCGCTCTAGTTACGCATCGATGGTGGATGGCTTGTGACCGTCGGATGCAGCAGATGACCACCCGACCTTGCAGGAAAATATCTAGTGCTGCGAGGAACATATACGACACTTATGCTTATGTTGTCTGCCATCGTCGTCAATGTACGAGGGCCTGGCGGTCGATAGCTATACAAATGAAGTAAAAGGGGCGATTTTGTGTGGCGCAGGATACGAATTGTATGTTTACTACATTGACACAGTACGCGGTGATATATTGCTGGGTTGGAGATTGGTTTCACACTCTAATATTCAAATTCCTGTCGTCAGTGGCAGAGCAGTGTAATTGAGTAAGCACCTTTCTGTATTGGACGATGTGTAGACCACTTTGCCGGGTTTAACTGTCAGTGCAATATGGCGATCTCTACAAAATAGTTTTGGCACTGAAAGTCTCGTCTGCAGAAAGAAAAAGGCGGAAAGTGCTTCCACACTGGCAGCATCAGTAATTTGGAGTGTAAATTCAGTAAGAGTCGAGCACAATGCACCATTCACTAACAAGACATCCTTTGTGGTGGGATGTAGGAGCCTCTACAAAGCAGTGAGAACATTTGCGCTTCGGAAATGTTTGTTGAAAGCAGGAAAGGTAAAATGTGATGGACAGGGTGTCACGTTAGGACCGTGAGGAAGAATGCAATCGGTGTTAAATGTTCAAATGTGTGTGAAATCTTATGGGACTTAACTGCTAAGGTCATCAGTCCCTAATCTTACACACTACTTAACCTAAATTATCCTAAGGACAAACACACACACCCATGCCCGAGGGAGGACTCGAACCTCCTCTGGGACCAGTTGCACAGTCCATGACTGCAGCGCTGTAGACCGAATCGGTGTTATTCTGGGTTATTTTTGTTAACAGGTCCTGTTACGACAGGAATTTCCATTCAGGCAAGTTGAGACGTGACGAAAGCTGCAACAAAAGCGATGGTTAACTATTTCTGCAGCACGTTATTATTTCCGAGAAGGGGCTGAAATGTAATGGACGGCTTGTCCCATTAGGGTCGCGAGGAAGAAAGCAGATGGTGTTAATCTGGGCGATTTTCGTGAAAAAGTCCTGATAGGATAAGAATTTCCATTCAGACAAGCTGAGACGTCTATTTCTGCAGCACTTTACATATTCCTAGACGGGACTGATAAGTAATGTACGGGGTGTTCCGTTAGGGTCGGGAGGCAGAAAGCATTTGGTGTTACTCATGGCTATTTTCGTTAACGGGTCCTATTAGACCAGAACTTCCACGCAGACAAGCTGAGACAACACAAAGCTCTTACAGAAGCGATCGTTAACTATTTCTATGACACTTCACAATTTCCGAGAAGTCGACTTGGCTCTTATTTACGTAGCCATGTGACATACGTATTGCAATGAGAACCTTTTAGATGCACCTGCGATGGTCAGTCGCTAACAAAACATTTCGCTTTGATGTGTCAGCCACGCTGGGGAGGTAAACACACATGCACAGCTAGACGCACCTCGCATGTCCCGTTAGGATCGCTTGGAACAATGCACTGGGAAGCATTTTATCACATTACTAAAGTGCAACTAGTGACGTTAGTATCTGCAGATAGACAGATTTCGCACCAGCAACGTTAAATGCGTACGTGACCCAGAGTGTGACTTGGCTCTTATTTACATAGACATGTGACATCAATATAACACTAAAAAGAACTCTAACTGTATACCCAAAATGAGATGCAAATTTCACCAGCTGGTTGCCATCTGCAGAAGTCTAAGAGCAATAGCTCATGCCCCTGTATTCATCTAACCGACAGTGGCTCATGGCGTCGACGAGTGCGCGCATTAGAACAGTTTGCTGATACATCACAGTTGACGATAGTTCGAAAGCATTTTTACGTGCAGTGAGTGTTTGTGCACTACATTATTTCCGGCTGTTTAAGAGTTGTGAGCATGTTGGCAGAGCGTTGTATGTGCATTTTCCGTGATCTACGAGTCGTTTGCACGTCTGTATGGTGTATACTGCATTATTTCGGTAATTTACGAGTTGTTTGCGTTTCTGTATATCAGTGTACTTCATTATTTCCGAGTAGTTTGCTGGTCTCTAGGCTGTTTACAGCGGCCTCAAGCACATCAGAGCGAGTGTTTTGTATCAGTCTAATAAATATACTATGTCAAATCCACCCCTAAATAAGCTGTTTCTTTATAAATAAGGTACACTCTTTCCTCCCTCCAGTAGTCCACAACAGGCTGAGTCGTTTTCCCGCCATTTTCCTCACCAGACCGCCATCTTTTATTGCATCACGGAAGTAACGACAGCGCCATCTGGCTAAAAATGGTTCAAATGGCTCTGAGCACTATGGAACTCAACTTCTCAGGTCATTAGTCCCCTAGAACTTAGAACTAGTTAAACCTAACTAACCTAAGGACATCACACACATCCATGCCTGAGGCAGGATTCGAACCTGCGACCATAGCAGTCTCGCGGTTCCAGACTGCAGCGCCTAGAACTGCATGGCCACTTCGGCCGGCTAGCGCCATCTGGGGTTGGTACTATGTACTAGGTCAGTTGGACTCCATACCTCACAGTGAACACACTGGATGGAGCTACTGCCTCAAATTGTTTAAATGAACACTGCATGCCCAATAACGTCTTATGTCCATCCTATCCAGCACAAGCTGAGTCCTTTTCCCTCCAATTCCTAGGAAGAGGTGACGGTCGGATGATGTAGGTTAGTGGAGGTAGTCCAAGTAACCTTATTTCCCGCCATTTTCTTAGGTTACTGAAGGTAGACATGGTGTGTTGCATTGTCCTGATGGAGTTTGAACTTCCCACCATTTTCTGGCCAAAATGAGAAGTTCCCACCATGATGTCATTGCGACATTGTCAGAGCTATCGCCGCCATCTTGGCTCCGCCATCTTGAATAAATTTGGCAACAGTGGAGAGTGGGGCAACACTGGCTTTGTTCCACTACTGGCAGTTTTCCCACACGAGTATGTGGATAGTATGGCGAAATTCAAAGAAACTAGGCTACCTGAGATAACTGCAATCTTCAGCAACATTACAAGCAATGCCATAACGGTTGCACAGTATGAGCATGTCGTGAATGTCTGGGGAGAATTCAACATCGCTGCCTTAGGAGGGTATGGACGCCTTTATATGGATACAGATGTACACTTGCTTGTGGACATTTCGAGAAATTCCGGAGTCTGTGAACGATCATATGTTCTCTGGATACTGCCTTTTATTACCCGGCGCGGTACTTGGGTTGTCTTGGGACGCAATGCTCAAGAAAATGAAGTACAGCTTGAAATTACTGACCGATGCTGAGATGCTTCTTTTCTTTGAGTGAGACATCCGTGAGGGACTTTGCCAATGTGTCCTTAGGCATGCGAAAGTAAATGATCCACAGATGGGTGACAGGTTCACTGCAGCCCTTGATTCGAGTTACATAATGTACTTGGATGTAATTAACTTGTCCGCGCAGGCCATGCAATAATCACTGCCACTTGGTGAGTTTCGATGGGTGTCTTAAGACGAATGCACGGGATTAGGTGAAAAAATCATGGGGGGGGGGCCAGCAGCTGATTCTGCGTTGGTATGTGGTGCATGCAGAGCGCACATACCCTGTTAGTTTGCATGACAGATACGCCGATTTGCCGCTGTGTCCAGAGCAACTAGATCTGCGAGAAGGTTCACGCCAAAATTGATGACAATGATGGGGATAAGCAGAGATATATTATTCAGTATTCTAATCCCCAACAGTGTCTCATCTTGGCGATGGGGGTGGTTAGAAACACCCGGGCTATCTCCTTCAAGCTGTCCTGCTGGTTGTAGTAGTATATTGATTTGAATGCGAGATAGAAAGCTTCCACGACGTGTGACTTTGAGAAAGATTTTCACAAATTAACGAAAAATTCTATTTTCACTACAACAACTGAGAATTTGAGGAAACGACGTGAAATTTTGATTAGAAACGAATACGATGGGCATTATGGCGCAAGAAAATACATTGTCAGACCAAATTTTAAGTGGTTCACCATATTAAATAAGAACTTTGTTACTGTGTCGATGGCGAAGACTGCAGCAGAGTTTACAAAACCTATTTTGTGAGAATGTGCATACTAGACCTATCCAGACTCCACATGTACCGCTTTCATTATGAGGTTGCAAAAATTCACTTCGCAGATTCTAAATTACTTTATATGGATACAGATAGCTTCATGTACTGTGTGAAAAACTGCAATCCATATGAAGTAATGAGGTACCATTGTAATGAATTCGACATGTCCCCATACATGGCCAACAATCCTTACTGTATTGTTCCATAGAACAAGAAGGTTATCTTCCTTATGAAGGATGAGCTAAATGGTTTGCTGATTGTGGAGTTTGTTGGTCTGCGATCAGAAACATACGCATATCACACATTGGATGTTACCACCAAGAGGTGAACTGAGGGTGTGCATTATTTGATATCGAGAGTCCTCGCTGTCGAAGACTATTTCGGGTGCCTGTTCAGTGGTGTTCGTGGCGCTTCACCGCAGCCACCACATATGGTACAGCAAATTAGGATTCGATCATGAGGATACAAGGTGTACACTGTGCTGCAGTCTAACATCGGCCTTTCACCTCATGACGATAAAAGGATCATTTGTAATGATGGGATTGTAACTCTCCTGTACTCACACTACTTACTTGTAGAGAGAGAAAGTGTGGGGGACTCTGAGTGAGAGGAAGAGAATATGTGTGTGTGTGTGTGTGTGTGTGTGTGAGAGAGAGAGAGAGAGAGAGAGAGAGAGAGAGAGAGAGAGAGAGAGAGAGATAGATAGAGAGAGACAGAGAGAGGGTCAGCAGAGTATGGCACAACTCGTTTATCATAGTGTAAGTGATTTGTTCATTTGTGTGTGTGTGTGTGTGTGTGTGTGTCTGTGTTTGTGTGTGTGCGTGTGTGGTGTAAATATTTGTGTGTACTACGTACATGTGTATATACACACACCATGCATGTGAAAGAAGAATGTTAAAAAAGTTAAAAAAGCATTAAAGATATATATTTATTAAAAAAACCATTTATTTAAAAAAACATAAACAAGTGTGTATCGGAGAGCACCAAATTACGTAGGGATCCAAAGCGAACGGTGATGTACCTTAGGCACAGAAGAGACTGGAACAGCACATTACGTCCACATGCTAACACCTTTTTATTGGTCTTTTTCACTGACACACATGTACATTACCATGAGGGGTGAGGTACACGTACGCACGTGGTTTCCGTTTTCAATTACAGGGTGGAATAGAGTGTGTCCCGACATGTCAGGCCAATAGATGTTCAATGTGGTGGCCATCATTTGCTGCCCACAATTGCAATCTCTGGCGTAATGAATGTCGTACACGTGTCAGTACATCTGGTGTAATGTCGCCGCAGGCTGCCACAATACGTTGTTTCATATCCTCTGGGGTTGTAGGCACATCACGGTACACATTCTCCTTTAACGTACCCCACAGAAAGAAGTCCAGAGGTGTAAGATCAGGAGATCGGGCTGGCCAATTTATGCGTCCTCCACGTCCTATGAAACGCCCGTCGAACATCCTGTCAAGGGTCAGCCTAATGTTAATTGCGGAATGTGCAGGTGCACCATCATGCTGATACCACATACGTCGACGCGTTTCCAGTGGAACATTTTCGAGCAACGTTGGCAGATCATTCTGTAGAAACGCGAAGTATGTTGCAGTGCTCTCCGATACACACGATCGAACAGCGGAGGAGTGGTACTCAAGCGTCAACTTTAGGTTGCAACATCTCCGGATGTAATTAACATTTTACAATGCAACAAACGGCACTGATTACGTATTTGTTTATATGTTCAGATGTGCTAACAAAACTAACGTGGTTCCATTTAAAAAAACGTAGGTTTGTGTTAAAAAACATACTTCCGTGCATTTTCGTATGGTTTGTATTAAACAATTACACTAGCCCCTCTCCTCACGTTCGGTCTGTGCCTCAATTCGTCCATACTGATGTACTCACCTCTCTTAGCGGGCTGTATATATAGAAACTCTTGGAAGTTTCACCTGTACCTACCATCATTCAGTTTTCTTGTTTTATCAATAACGAGAAAATAATACTGTGAATGATTCCAGCAATCGGCATATATCTTTACAAAATCATTGAACGACATATCAGTTCCTACATGTGACTGGTAAATGTGTTTTAAATTCAGATTGTCTTGTTCGATGACTATAATGAGGTCTGCATTATCCCTAACCAACTATTTAGAGATTTTGGAATATGTTTGGCTTTCAAGGGGAGGCCGCCAATTGTGAAATTCAGATTCGATTCATACTGCGCATAATAAAAGCTCACGACCAGAGGTGTAATGTGGCAAAGCACCAAGATGCACTTCTCAGCCGTTGTCGAGAAAATCGACCGTTAAAAGAAACCGTTCCAGTGAAATACTATCTACGATTGATAGTTCTATACAGCGTCGTGGCGCAGCGGTAAGCGCTCGGGCTCGTAATCAGAAGCTCGCCGGATCGAATCTCGCACCATGCAACTTTTTTTATTATTTGTTTTTTTTGTAATTCATAGTTCACAACACTATCACCAGAGGGCAGTGTTGGCCCTCCCTCTCTCCCCTCCTGTGATGTAATCCAAGATGGTAGTCTGGGGAAAAAGGCAGGAAAAGGACTCACTTTGTGTCTGGCTGCTGGACTGGGAGGACAGAAGTAATTGTTTACTGTGTTTAATAGATGAGATGTCTGTGGTGGAAAAGAAGGAGGAGTTTAACCGGTATATTAGCTGTAATCATGCATCTGAGGACTGTGTCAAGAGCATTTATTTATTTATTTATTTACACATCTAGTTCTGTTGGACCAAATTGAGGAGCAAATCTCGAAGGCCATGGTACATGTCAGTATAAGAAATTACAACATAAAAGTAGTAACAGATAAAACGAAATGTTTATGAACCCGCAAGAAGACAAGCCATAAGTTTAAGTACACGTAGTCAGTAATGTAACACAGCAATCAGTTTAATTTGAGGAAATGCTGCTAATGAGCAGGGATTAGCTGTAATCATGCATCTGAGGACTGTGTCAAGAGCATTTATTTATTTATTTATTTACACATCTAGTTCTGTTGGACCAAATTGAGGAGCAAATCTCGAAGGCCATGGTACATGTCAGTATAATAAATTACAACATAAAAGTAGTAACAGATAAAACGAAATGTTTATGAACCCGCAAGAAGACAAGCCATAAGTTTAAGTACACGTAGTCAGTAATGTAACACAGCAATCAGTTTAATTTGAGGAAATGCTGCTAATGAGCAGGGATGAATGTAATAGATGTACTACATGCAAGCACACAGGTGAGTGCTGTATCCATAGCCTCCTAGACAATGAGCGGAAAGAAAAGATAATGGACGGGTGTGTGGCGAATACTTTTTGACAAGCAATGGCAGTACAGTGGGATGGCGTGAATATGCATTTTAGTACTTACGCAGATAAATGCTTGTGCTGGAACAGCCTACCTTTTTTGAAAATGCCTGAACCCCACATTAACTTTGTGCTCCAAGTCATCAACATGTACGCAGTGCACATGTAGAACGTTTTTTTCAACGTAATTGTATGCTGAGTCTATACTTGAAAACCAACCACTCAGGCTCCCCAATGAAAGGCATAGCACAATATCCACAACGTAAAAGTTCATAACTGAGGCACTTTCACAGTGAACTGTAGGTGTTCACCTCGAGGTCTGGAAACCAATTGGCCTAGTTCACAACCACGCCACCAGAGTGGCTGTTGGCCCTCCCCATTCCCCTCCCATGACGTAGTCCAAGATCGTGGTCCAGAAAAAAGGGTGGAAACCAACAGGAACCCTAAATCCAGTCACATGATAGGCTTCAACCAATAGGATGGCAGTATCTGGGGATGTCATCAAATGGGATATATGGCAGACTCAGCAGATCTGCAGCCTGAGTCTCACTCAGTCAGCGAGCAGCAGCAAGCGCAGCCAGAGAAGAAGAAGAACCATGAAACGTCAATAGTAGCAGTAATCCAGCACAGCCCTGCAGAACAGGAAGAAATGGAAAAGTAAGTATCCAATATCACATCAATATCTGCAGTTATCATTATTATTGTTATTGGTTGTTTTCGTGTCTCGGTCCAAATGTAACATTTCCTCCTCTTTGTTCACCAGTAACTCTCGACACATCCAAGCCTGCAGGGGCATGGACTGACATGTTGACCTCTGCCTCGCCCAGACCTGCAGCAGCCTCAGCCCCCATCTTGTCAAGGCCTGCACCAACCTCTGGACCTGCGACAGCAACTACCTCCACCATCTGTGAACAAGTAGCGACCATGTGGTATCCTATAGCGCACTTAACCCACTTGCTGGAGAAGGACATGGCGCTGTTATGGTCTGTACTACTCATTGAATTGTGCGACGAGGACTCTCAGTCTGCTCCCAACACACTGAATGCTGCTGGTGGTCCTAAACAACAGCAAGGTGGAGGACAGTACTGGTCGCTGACATATGACCCATTTCGTGAGAACATCTCTGTGCTAGTGCAGGCACAGAGTACAGACGCTGTGGATAAGAAAGTATCAAGTGTACCTATGCTTTCCAGTTCTACATTTAATTTTACTCCTAGTGGAACAAAACGTGTAAATGTGGGTATAGAACAGCATCATGACTGAGGTTTGTATGTGAGAATAGAAACCGAAAATGTATCGAAGTATGTTAAAGTGCCTATTTCTGAATTCGACTGGGACGGATTATATCATGCAGAGCGCTCTATTAATCAGCAGATGACTACGGAGTATTATCCAATGCATACCCCTACCCCAAATATTTGCGTTACTGGTGTGACACTATCTATTACAAAAGTGTATGATGACTGTGCGGCTGATCCCGGCGAAGGTTCGAATCCTCCCTCGGGCATGGGTGTGTGTGTTTGTCCTTAGGATAATTTACGTTAAGTAGAGTGTAAGCTTAGGGACTGATGACCTTAGCAGTTAAGTCCCATAAGATTAAAAAAACACACCCACATTTTCCCTACAATCCCCTTTGTAGGTAACATTTCATATCAGATTGCCAATGTCTTCAAACAAATCGGCATAAGCATATCCTTTACCACAGAAAAGATTGGATAGAAGTTACCCCACAACATCAGCACACGAAACCCTCTTCATCACACAGGTATGTACAAAATACCACACATCAGCAATAGCCACCCACCTGCATGAAACAAAACACCATGTTAACAACACAAGTACCAACATCCTACACATCCAACCAAAAGGTAGAAAACTAGACATCCTTGAAACACTCCAAATATACAAACACCAAACCAAACAACCTCAATCCATCTTAAATGACAAAAATGACAGTATTTACAATAGTATTTTCTCTGTTCCGATGCCATATTTGTTTACAAAATTTGACAGTGTACATGTGATGTGTTATGACTGTGAAAGGAACCTGTGACCACTGGAGGTACTTTATTTTATTTATTATATGTTTACCTTTAGATACAAGTTTCAGTTTTTGTCAAAAGAAACCCAAAACCATGTTCTGAAATAGTGTTTTGTTCCTCCACTAGACAGTCCCACAAGTTCCTCCAAAAAATCTTAACACAACACACACACAAATGTCATATTAACAAATGTAAATCCACCTGATGATGGAGGTTTAAACCTTTGAAACGTGTCGTGGAGATAAATAAACAGTGACTGGTAACAGTAAACGTGTTGTGTCATTTAAAGCTACCAACAATCTTTAAACACTTTGATCTTCAGTCAACAGTGTATCTGTAGCGTACGTAACCACCAAATTTTGATTAGCTCGAAAGACGTAAGTGTTACACCGAGAGCTCAATATTCCAAATATTAGCAATAGCGCCATTGCAGAGAGCAGTGAAGATATCGGAGGTCGCCTGAGAGAATCATATATAGGGTTTTTGAGTATTATCGGACAAATGAAACGGGAGCGTTAAGAACAACAGAACAAGCAAACACTCCTCATAAAGATAGGTCCTACAACCAACGGTTTCCCCGATGCGGTGTATTACGACTGAGTACGTGAACATCTTATAACAGAGTCCCGAAGGATCAAAACTGTAAATATACATCTGAGGACAAAACCATTACGAAAAATGTTTTACATGGCCACCGTCCAAGTTCAAAAATACTAGACGTGTCCCGAAAGCATTGACAACCATTCCGGAGTTTATCGACGCTATCGACATGACTGAAACACACCAAAGCCATCTCCACATAAAAATAAACTTGTTCGAGTCGGGGGAGCCGAACCTACGTTTATTAGGATTATTTGCTTGTTTCATTGTTATCTACTAGCCCCTTTCGCCTTGACACCCTGCATGTGGAAATTTACTCACGAGGGGAACACTGCAAGTGCCATCACCCGATTTACCAGATACTTCGCCAAGTGGTAGAGGAGTCAAAATAAGCGAAGAAGCGTCGCGGCTTATCCGTAGATATTCGTCATTTTCTGAAAAATCGATGGCCGAAGTTTTGGAGTCATTTTCGAGGTCATTTATGCGCCTTTTACCTCTCGACATCCTTAGACAAACTGGTGGCTCATTGGTTTGCATCCCCGCTTTTTTTAATTTTGCGTGCTGTGTTCGAAACCCAATTGTTGTTTTTATTTATTTTATTTTATTTTTATTGTTTTCATTTATCTACTCATGTCCGTAGAATGCCACTCAACGAATGTTTCTTATCTAATTAGGGGATACAAGGGCGTCTTATTAATTTCCAAACTGCAACTGGATTTCACAATAAGTCTCACACATTTATTATATAATATGTGTGTGTGTATGTTAGGTTGAGGAGATGCAATCTTTTTACATTCTCAGATTCTGCTATTTCATTCTCATTTCAGTACTTATATTTATCCTTATATATCATTCATACATTTATTCTTCAGGAAGATTTGATGCATTCCCTTGGATTATATCGATCGTAGATACATTCGAGACACAATCATTCCGGACCCCACGAGCATCGCGCGAAGGCAGTTTTGACAAAGTGACATTCCTTCGTATGAATCTCACTCGCGAGAGAAATGTCGTTAATACCGGTGAAGATTTCGCGTATTGACAATTATTTCGCGGAAAATCATTCATAACGGATCACCTTCCTGAAAACTGGCGCTTGCAGTTGATTATGAATCAAGATATAGCAGAAGAATTTCACTGAAAACAGTTTCAAATAATTTATTTATTTTTCTTAATGCTTTCAGGTGATATACAATTAGTAGACGAATCTTCTGCTGGCATGGGTACAGAAATGAAAAACAAAAGTAAAGTAATAAACGAGTTTCGAATACGGGCGCAAGATTAATAAGACGCGACGCTTACCACTTTGCCACCATTTCGTCTGAATATGCTGCGCGCTAAGAGGCGTATACAGTACCCGGTAGATTACTCGAACATTTTGACCGTCGTTTTTTCAGAAACTGTGAAGTATCTACGGATAAGCTGGGACACGTGTTCGCTTACTTTGACCCTCTTCAACTGAGCAGAGTTTCTGGGAAATCGTGTTATGGCATTTGCCGTGTTCTGCTCGTCAGCACGCTGCCAGTATTCGACACAGGGAATTTAGCCTTTTATCCCTATATAAAGCACTTCAGAGTATTCATACCGGAGAATCTAGGAAGTGTTGAACGTGATAAATCAATCGAATGAACCAGTTGGTATGCGTGTGAAACGGAAATGTTAAAATACTCAGCACAATTGCAGGCTTATTTTCATGCACCCGACTTGCTTTGACGTGTATCGAGAGCTTAATCTGCCAGCAGCGCAGAAAAGCCCAGTTTGCGGAAATGGAGCTATCGTAGAGAGTCAACGCCAGAAAGCAATATCTGATGACAGCGTAAACCATAGTGCAAAAGCCAATTTCATGTATAATCAGTTATGACGTCGACACTGGACAGTGACAAGAGGTATGTACATACAATCTGCTGTTATGCGTTTACATTTCCACACGTACTGCGCAAGCACTCTACAGTGCATCGTGGTGGATTATTTGCCCCATCGTTAGTAATTCCCCTTTCTGTTCCACTGGCAAATGCAACGAAAGGAAAAGGATTGCTAATATTCTTTTATACAAGCCTTTCATATTATTTCCTTATGATTTTTACGCAAAACAAATGATGCAGGTAGCAAATTCCTGCATTCGTACAAAATTTGTGAAATGAAGTTTTCTGCGCCTGCTGTTTACCACTATTGGTTAGTTTAGACTGTTACCTCATTTTCAAGCGGTAGCTACAAAAAGAGGACAGGAATTACATAAAAAATTACCAAGAAAATAATAAATGTAACAATATTACATGAAGAGATGCTTACACCAGAACACGGAATCAGTCATACATACACGACGTGGATGACCATCAAACAAACCAGAATGAGTCTCCTAATATCATATTTGCTTCTTTGTGAGTCTTTACGATGCCTGCTTGCATTATAGACACTTAAGAGACTTCTTTGTATACATCGGCAGTTATGTTCATGTGAAACCTGAGTTTCTTCTGGCATATACATTGTTCAAATACCTTACAGCAATGCAGCAGGATGACGTCGACAACCGCCGATATTTTAACAAAGCACATCCAACCCTTTTCAGAGCAAAACTGCTGCGAGTAAGCACTGTGCAATGGAATTCAGAACCTCGGTTTGTAGAGAAAGTCCGAGAAGATAACACACACACACACACACACACACACACACACACACACACACACACTAGCACCATCACAATACAAAGATAACCGACATCAGTAGTTATCAGTGGTCAAATTAATAATCAATGGGTGAAGTAACATTAACTCCGTCCCTTTGATTTTTGACAAGGGAGAGAGAAGTATGCAGAATGTAAACAAAAAACCATCATTTCTATTTATACGGTTACTTGGTAATTTAATTTCAACTGTTTTCTTAATAACACTATTCCAATAGGTGGAAGTGCTTGCCAGAGTCTCCGTGTTGTTATATTCCATAGAATGACCGATGCCAAGACAATGTTCTGCACTGGCGGATTTGCTCAGCTATTGTAAGCGTGGCCGAGCGGTTCTAGGCGCTACAGTCTGGAACCGCGCGACCGCTACGGTCACAGGTTGGAATCGTGCCTTGGGCATGGATGTGTGTGATGTCCTTAGGTTAGTTAGGTTTAACTAGTTCTAAGTTATAGGGGACTGATGACCTAAGAAGTTGTCCCATAGTGCTCAGAGCCATTTGAACCATTTTTTTTTTTTTTTGTAACGAATACGGCACACACGCGCTTTAGGCAAACAACGATCGTCCTTTACATAACCTGAAAGGACCCAGTATCTTAGACGTTGGTAGGAAAACACATTTTGTGCTGGCGTACGCACGGCATGCGGCATGGATGTTACGAGAGTAACGATAGGGGCCAACGACTCGCCGGAAACACGCCCCCAACGCCCGCTCAGCCGCCAGTATTTAGGATAGCCTCCGTAGAACGGAGGCCCAGTTAGTTAAATCAGTTCGTGATAGTTAAGCCAGTTAGTTCCATCGTCACCAAGACGGAGAACGAGCATACCGGCCACCAACCAACATCCTCTACTTGCTTCCCATTGTACAGCTCTGCCGAGACAACGAGACGACATAAAAGCGACTAAAGAGCATACAACACGTTTCACATCATATTTCCACAAAATATGACCAATCCTGTACGAAATGCTCCCGGCGTAAGGTAAAAAGGCCTTAGATTTTGGTGCACCTTGGTATTATCACAACTCACCTGTTGCTCACTTGGTCTATAGTGCAATACAAGCCTGATTTGTCATTCACTGTAACCATACTGAAGAAAGGTGCCCTCGATATGGGCTACCTCAACTGACAAACTCTCAGGATCCAAGATGATATTGGCCCTGTGAATCAAGATACTAATTATCCGTTAGTGGTTGAATAACAGGCTTTGGCAGATATCTCTGCTCCCTGGAAAAGTTATGAAATAGGATACGATCTTCAAGCTGCCGCTTCTCACCTTCGTAACGGCAGTCTTTGTATTGACACAGACGGGAATAACGCTCCAACGTGCACACAGTTGCGGCTGTCATCATTTGTTTGACGTTTGCTGACGCTGTGACATCTTATTTTACGTCTTTTAACTCACAATCGGTGGTATTCTCGTTTCAGCTACTATTGTTTCAAAGAGTTTTCATACTGATTGTAAACTACCAGTCTTAAGGTTTCACCGAGCGAGATGGCGCAGTGGTTAACACATTGCACTCGCATTTGGGGGGGGGGGGGGGAGGGGGGCGACGGTTCAAACCTGAGTCCGGCCATCCTGATTTAGGTTTTCCGAGATTTCCCTAAAGCACTTCAGGCAAATTCCGGGATGGTTCCCTTGAAAGGGTACCGCCGATTTCCTTCCCCATCCTTCCTTAATCCGATGGGACCGATAACCTCATTGTCTGGTCCTCTCCCCAAACCAACCAAGCAATCTTCAGTTTTCTATTTGCCTGCCACTTTCTGGTGGTTGGATTACTTGGTGGCTTGTGCTAATGCTTGTCAAGTGTTTTGCTGATTCAGTGTACTGATTTAACTGTCAATTCTTGTCATTTCGTTACTTTTTATTCAATTATTTTCTTTTTCATTTTTTTTCCTTTCATTCCTGTGAGTACCACCAGTTTGTTCTTTACACGTTCTGCTATAAAATGTCATACCACATGACAGTGGCCAGTAGTGGAAAATAAATAATAATTGCAGACGAAACCAGGAAATACTGTCATTCCTCAGTAGTTGACCGTTTTGTTTCATACGCATATTGCCATATAAACTCACCGAGCATATATACAGCACTGTCATCCTGAAAGAACCGACCGGTAACACACGCTATTCGATGAAAAGGATCTGAACAGCCCTATTTAATGCGGCGGTGACCACTAGATGCCACGAGAGGTGGGCGCGGCAGTATAAAACGAAGCGGGCAGTGTTGTATTGTCAGTAGAGAAGCAATAACAGCAAAACTGATTGGTCAGGAGAGCTCACTGACTGCGAAAGTGATCTCGTCATTGGACGTCGTCCAAGTAACTGACTCATCAGGGACATTTCAACCCTTCTAATGCTGACGAAGTCTACTGTTGGTGATGTATCTGTGAAGTGGAACCGCGAAGCAACAGCTACAGCTAAACGGAGACCAGGCAGACCTCACGTAGTGACGGACAGGGGCCGTCGACTATGGTGGGTTGCTGTAAAAAAATCGCATGAAATCAGCAGAAGGAATCACTCGTGAGTTCCAAAGCGCCACCAGCAGTCAGCTATCACTGTCACTACGAGTAGGCAGTTGAAAAGAATGGGATACAATGGTCGAGCAACTGCTCATTGGACGCATATTTCCGTAGTCAGTGCAAAGCGACGCTCCAAGTGGCGTAAAGAGCGACGCCATTGGACAGTGGACGACTGGACACTAGTGATTTGGAGTGGTGAATCACGCTATACTCCGTGTCAATCCAATGGAAGGGTTTGTGTACGGCCAGTGCTTGGAGAACTTTACCCGCCATCAAGTGTAGCAACAACAGTGACGTGTGGGGCATGTGGTGTTACGTTATGGGAGTGTTTTCCGTCGTTAGAGCATG
Organism: Schistocerca cancellata; assembly: GCF_023864275.1. Lineage (NCBI taxonomy): Eukaryota > Metazoa > Arthropoda > Insecta > Orthoptera > Acrididae > Schistocerca > Schistocerca cancellata. Next base: position 37,681,805 of record NC_064629.1, read on the forward strand.
GTCCCCTTATTGCGCTGAAGGAAATGTTAAATATGAACACAAATCACGGCATTGTGTGCCTCGTACAGTAGAGGAAGAGTTCGGAGACGACGACCGTTGTATCAGCATGACAGTGCACACTGTCATAAAGCAGGATCTATGAGACAATACTTTGTGGACAATAACGTTTCTGAAATGGACTAGCCTGCTCAGAGTCCCGACTAGCATCCATTGGAACACCTTTGGGATGAGTTAGAACGTCGACTTCACTTCAGACGCAAGCGTCCAGTATGACTACCTTCTCTGGTTTCGGCTCTTGACGAAGAATGAGCTCCATTATTCCGCAGACACTCACAACCCTTTTTCAAAGTGTCCCAACCGGAGTTCAAGACGTCATAGAGGCGAATGGTGGACGCATCTCACATTTATGTCAACTAGTAGACATATGCTTCTTAGTACAGTTAAGGAAATGTTAAATATTAGTACAGTACGTGTATTTTTATTGTTCTACACATTAAATCGGTAACACGAATCGTACTCTTAAGCGAACCATTCTTCACATTGCTCAAGTGTTTGGGATCACCATCAGGTCGAATTACAGGAAGACTTTGAAGCAGTTCATTGTTATGCTTCTTAGTACAGTACGTGTAGTTGAAGATTACATGAATGTCTGTTCAACCGACCTGCATCAGCTAACATTTAATCACATTCAAAGCAAGCTAGCAATCAAAGCACCATTTGTAAATTCTGTGTAGCACATGCGGAATATCCATACAGTTTCTCATTAACGATATTTTTTTCGTACACAACTGCGTCATCAGCAAACAGTCACAACTACTGCCCATCCTATCCAGCACACCATTTATACAAGGTGAATCTGCAAAGCTATTAACCTCAGATACCTCCTCAACCGTCGAGGTAACGTACACTATGTGATCAAAAGTATCCGGACACACACCAAAACATACGTTTTTCATATTAGGTGCATTTTGCTGCAACATACTGCCTGGTACTCCATATCAGCTACCTCAGTAGTCATTAGACATCGTGAGAGAGCAGAATGGGGCGCTCCGAGGCACTCACGGACCTCGAACGTGGTCAGGTCATTGGGTGTCACTCGTGTCGTACGTTTCCACGCGATATTTCCACACTCCTCAACATCCTTATTTCCACTATTTCCGATGTGATAGTGAAAAGGAAACGTGAAGAGACGCGCACAGCACAAAAGCATACAGGTCGACCTCGTCTGCTGACTGACAGAGACCGACGACAGTTGAAGAGGGTCATAATGTGTAATAGGTAGACATCTATCCAGACCATCACACTGGAATTCCAGACTGCATCAGGATTCACTGCAAGTACTAGGACAGTTAAGCGGGAGGTGAGAAAACTTGGATTTCACGGTCGAGCGGCTGCTCATAAGCCACACATCATGCTGATAAATGCCGAACGACGCCTTACTTGGTGTAAGCAGCGTAAATATTGGACGATTCAACAGTGGAAAAACGTTGTGTGGAGTGACGAATCGCTGTAGGCAGTGTGGAGATCGGATGGAAGGATGTGGGTATGGCGAATACTCGGTGAAAGTCATCTGCCTGAGTGTGTAGTGCCAACAGTAAAATTCGGAGGCGGTGGTGTTCTGGCGTGTTCGTGTTTTTCATGAAGTGGACTTGAACCCCTAGTTGTTTTGCGTGGCACTATCACAGCACAGGCCTACATTGATATTTTAAGCATCTTCTTGCTTCCCACTGTTGCATCTTTCAACACGATCGAGCACCTGTTCATAATGCACGGCCTCTGTCGGAGTGGTTAGACAATAACATCCCTCACTTGAATCCTACAGAATACCTTTGGAATGTTTTGGAATGCCGGCTTCGTGCCAGGCCTCACCGACCGACATCGCTACCTCTCCTCAGTGCAGCACTCCGTGAGGAATGGGCTGCCATTCCCAAGAAACTTTCCAGCACCTGATTGAACGTATGCCTGCGAGAGTGGAAGCTGTGATCAAGACTAAGGGCGGGCCAACACCATATTGAATTCCAGCATCACCGCTGGAGTGCGTCACGAACTTGTACGTCATTTTCAGCCAGGTGTCCGGATACTTGTGAACACATAGTGTAATTCCGTTTTCACCCTGATCAATTAGGAAAAAGTGCTCACTAAACGACATATAGTCTCTTTTCATAGGTCTGTAACGCCGGAAATGCATATCCTTCAATTTCCATCAATTTTTTTCCTTATTTTGTTACCTGAAGATATAACATTTCTGTGTCTTTATATACTGTAATTGTTTTACTATTTGTATATATATATTTATGCATTTATGTCGATGTATAATTGGTTGTTTTGTAAATATTATTTGTATTCTTACGCTGGGTCTTGCCTAGGAAAAACTATGCTATCGAACGAATACATCGATAGGTCGTGTGGAGAACCAAAGTGTTTAGGATCTTTGGTAGTGTTAACTCTGCCACGTGGAGCGCGGGCAGAGCAGGGGGAGTTTGGCTGGGGTGGTGCAGTGGAGCAGGTGTGTTGTGTGACGCTCCCACAAGTTGTCGCGCTTTCGGGGTTGGGCAGCATGTAATGGCGCTCGACTTGCTATGATAGTTTCTGACACGGTGTCGCGGACGGGAAGCATTAGCTGGCGAACATCAAGAGCCCGTTTCGCCTGGTGACCGTGTTGAGAAGAAGGCGCGCCAACATCCAGCTTCTGCTACAGCGACAGCCGATAATGAGTGCCCGTCGCCACCTCCTCGATCGACGGCATCAAACCTTCAATCAACCAACAAGGAAGACTGGAAGCACGTAAAGTTTTAGAACTGTATGGCAGACTTCAGCTTTTGAAACTGATCCATTTTCATAACTAAACCAACACCAACGTAGCATGAACCTTTGTTGCTCATTGTCCCAATTGCATTACCAAGCAGGGGCCCTTCTTTTCCGGAATGAACCTGAGTGTCGTTGAAATTCAAACGACAGCATCATTCGATTTCACTGCTTTAATTTCAAAGTTCAGTTAAGGTATTCATACTGGCTACAATATTTAGATTGTTGTTGTTGTTGTTATGGTCTTCAGTCCTGAGACTGGTTTGATGCAGCTCTCCATGCTACTCTATCCTGTGCAAGCTTCTTCATCTCCCAGTACCTACTGCAACCTACATCCTTCTGAATCTGCTTAGTGTATTCATCTCTTGGTCTCCCCCTACGATTTTTACCCTCCACGCTGCCCTCCAATACTAAATTGGTGATCCCTTGATGCCTCAGAACATGTCCTACCAACCGATCCCTTCTTCTGGTCAAGTTGTGCCACAAACTCCTCTTCTCCCCAACCCTATTCAATACTTCCTCATTAGTTATGTGATCTACCCATCTAATCTTCAGCATTCTTCTGTAGCACCACATTTCGAAAGCTTCTATTCTCTTCTTGTCCAAACTATTTACCGTCCATGTTTCACTTCCATACATGGCTACACTCCATACAAATACTTTCAGAAATGACTTCCTGACACTTAATTTCTCTTCTTCAGAAACGCTTTCCTTGCCATTGCCAGTCTACATTTTATATCCTCTCTACTTCGACCATCATCAGTTATTTTGCTCCCCAAATAGCAAAACTCCTTTACTACTTTAAGTGTCTCATTTCCTAAACTAATACCCTCAACATCACCCGACTTAATTCGACTACATTCCATTATTCTCGTTTTGCTTTTGTTGATGTTCAGCTTATATCCTCCCTTCAAGACACCATCCATTCCATTCAACTGCTCTTCCAAGTCCTTTGCTGTCTCTGACAGAATTACAATGTCATCGGCGAACCTCAAAGTTTTTATTTCTTCTCCATGGCTTTTAATACCTACTCCGAATTTTTCTTTTGTTTCCTTTACTGCTCGCTCAATATACAGATATTTAGATTACACAGTCACAAATTAAGAGTGCGAGTTTTGTTACCGTATTTTAGCTTACCTGTGACTGCAGCTCAGCTTGGTACGTACTAAATTTTACTATTGTTAATTGTTCAGAATCATTTAATTCAAGATCAAAGTTAAATCTCTTATTTCTAAATTGCGTAGATTCAAGTAGCTTTTGAAATGATCGTTGAGGTAGTCCAAGACTAACCGTATTTTACTGAATTTCGATGTGCTTCAGAAAGAAAGCTCACTACTAACTTCAGTCACTAAATTAACTTTCAGTTTTCCGGTTTTATTAATTCTTTTGCTAAATTAAGTCGGAGTGTAGCGAAATTTATTTCTTATGACAAACTTTCAGTTTTCACACTACACGTGTCAACCTTCAGTTGTCACGCTTCTAGTGCTAGTTATACACTCCTGGAAATTGAAATAAGAACACCGTGAATTCATTGTCCCAGGAAGGGGAAACTTTATTGACACATTCCTGGGGTCAGATACATCACATGATCACACTGACAGAACCACAGGCACATAGACACAGGCAACAGAGCATGCACAATGTCGGCACTAGTACAGTGTATATCCACCTTTCGCAGCAATGCAGGCTGCTATTCTCCCATGGAGACGATCGTAGAGATACTGGATGTAGTCCTGTGGAACGGCTTGCCATGCCATTTCCACCTGGCGCCTCAGTTGGACCAGCGTTCGTGCTGGACGTGCAGACCGCGTGAGACGACGCTTCATCCAGTCCCAAACATGCTCAATGGGGGACAGATCCGGAGATCTTGCTGGCCAGGGTAGTTGACTTACACCTTCTAGAGCACGTTGGGTGGCACGGCATACATGCGGACGTGCATTGTCCTGTTGGAACAGCAAGTTCCCTTGCCGGTCTAGGAATGGTAGAACGATGGGTTCGATGACGGTTTGGATGTACCGTGCACTATTCAGTGTCCCCTCGACGATCACCAGTGGTGTACGGCCAGTGTAGGAGATCGCTCCCCACACCATGATGCCGGGTGTTGGCCCTGTGTGCCTCGGTCGTATGCAGTCCTGATTGTGGCGCTCACCTGCACGGCGCCAAACACGCATACGACCATCATTGGCACCAAGGCAGAAGCGACTCTCATCGCTCAAGACGACACGTCTCCATTAGTCCCTCCATTCACGCCTGTCGCGACACCACTGGAGGCGGGCTGCACGATGTTGGGGCGTGAGCGGAAGACGGCCTAACGGTGTGCGGGACCGTAGCCCAGCTTCATGGAGACGGTTGCGAATGGTCCTCGCCGATACCCCAGGAGCAACAGTGTCCCTAATTTGCTGGGAAGTGGCGGTGCGGTCCCCTACGGCACTGCGTAGGATCCTACGGTCTTGGCGTGCATCCGTGCGTCGCTGCGGTCCGGTCCCAGGTCGACGGGCACGTGCACCTTCCGCCGACCACTGGCGACAACATCGATGTACTGTGGAGACCTCACGCCCCACGTGTTGAGCAATTCGGCGGTACGTCCACCCGGCCTCCCGCATGCCCACTATACGCCCTCGCTCAAAGTCCGTCAACTGCACATACGGTTCACGTCCACACTGTCGCGGCATGCTACCAGTGTTAAAGACTGCGAGGGAGCTCCGTATGCCACGGCAAACTGGCTGACACTGACGGCGGCGGTGCACAAATGCTGCGCAGCTAGCGCCATTCGATGGCCAACACCGCGGTTCCTGGTGTGTCCGCTGTGCCGTGCGTGTGATCATTGCTTGTACAGCCCTCTAGCAGTGTCCGGAGCAAGTATGGTGGGTCTGACACACCGGTGTCAATGTGTTCTTTTTTCCATTTCCAGGAGTGTATGTGTAATAACCTTTCTTTTTCAGTTACTACAGTAATTGTCCTTAGGACTGGCGACCGTAATTTCCCCCAAATCTCAAAAATCTAATTACCGCTAGTTAATTGGTAACGTAACGGCCGCATATTTACTTTCTTTATTAACTTTACCCCTTTTCAAAATTAATTTCCACCAGTTTCATTTGCATTTTTCCTTTCATTTATATGTAACCCTTTCCTCCCTCTCTACCGACAAATTGACTTCGGTGACGATTGCTTTTCCCACATTTCCATTAGGTACACGCGGTTTAATTTTTCACTGTCATTAAGGTCGATATGTGAGGGGAGGTTGCAGGTTTATTAATTACAGGGCACTGGCATAAACTTAGCTTTTGCAGATGGAACTATAGTAATTTTGCTGTTAATGTCGTAATTCAGATAAGTAGTTTCGGAGTTATTGCAGTCTTTAGAACTTAACATTGTTTCTGTCTTATGCGGAAGTTGGAATTTTCATACGGAACTGTCACCTCAGGCTGATGAGGCGTTCCAGACTGATGCAGTAAGGGAGCCTACTTGCAAAAGCGAAATAGTGGAGAGAAGCTCAATTTAAAACTGTTAACTGCATGTGGTTCGAACAACACACCAACTAGAAAGCAAAGGATGTGGCATGTAGGCATGATTCCCCAGTTGACTACAGTAACAGTTCTGTGCATCTTCTGCCAGGGCCTTCAAGGAAATGTGCATATAAAACTGAACGGACTAATAAAACAAGGAACTGACGTGTAAAGATTATCAAGTAATAACTTCGTGTCATGACTTTAATGTCAAAATACACACTTACATCGCAAAATTACATTAGCAACAGAAATATAAAGGACACTGCCAGTGAATGTGATAACAAACACTGCGTTAAAATTCCTTTTATGTCGTCAAGTTTTCGAAGAGTCCACCGTCTACTGCAATACTTGTTTGCTATCGTTATTGCAAGAATTTCTGGACAGACTGATGAGAAGGCTTCGATATAATTGTACATGCGGCGACAATGCGGTGTTTTATGTCCTTTTCGGTCGCCGCAACTTGTGTATATCTTCGTGTTCGAGGTTAGACCAGAGAAAAAAGTCAGTGGTGCCAAATAAGGTGGACGCGAAGGCCAGTTGATAACGTCCTCACGTGCTATCCAGTGAGCATCAAAGAGCTAGGTGAGCGCATTTCTAGCAACATGCGAGTATTAAGCTGGACACCCATCATGCTGGTACCACATACATCTACATATTTCAAGTGGTTCTTCCTCTAGGAGAACGCCAGCACTTCGGTAAAACACAGTGTGTATCTTCTACCCGTTAAACTTTTTTCAGTTAAGTAAGGACCAATAACGTAGTCTCCAACAATTCCACACAAAGAGTTCGCACTCCATTGGCTCTGAATTTCAACCTGCGTCAGCGAGTGTGGATTTCAGAGGCCAAACAATGCTTATTTCTTATATTTAGGTTTCCACCACTTGTGAAGGTAGCCTCATCGGCAAAGATAGTTCTTTGGAGAATGTACCTATGGCCCTGATGTCGCTTCAGCGAGGTGCAATTGAATTCCGTTCGTCTTCTGCAGTCTCACTAGTTAACCTACTGGTGAGGTGACACATGATACGGATGTAAGCTGTTTGTTCGCAAAATGCGAACATCGCTGGACTGATTTCTTCCAGTGGCACTCCCAGTCTCTCTCGAGCTAAACTATGTACTGTGGGCAATAGCTGCCAGAGTATCTACACTGACGGCAAAAAAGAAAGATGGGTGTTTTTCTACATCTCAGAGATGAGATCTATCCAAATTTCACGCCCGTCGCATAAGAGTGGCACTAGTAGCTCCACTACTACCTTTGCGACTGGACGTGGTGACTTGAAGTTAGTCATTAAGGTCTCTAAGGTGACTTAGACGCCATATTCAACACCTCACAGAGTTTGAATGAGGTCCTGTGATATGGCTACAAGAAGCGGATGTTCTTTCTGCGGTACTACACAAAAACTAGGGATGAATGTAGGCACTTTACATGACTGATGGCAGCGGTGGTCACGAGAACCTACGGACCCGAAAAGACCGGACTCCGGAAGGCCAAGCGGCACTACAGAGATGAAAGACCATCGTGTTCGGTATATGGCTCTGGCGCACTTGCAGCAGCAATTTCAGCAGCAATTGGCACCACAGTGACGCAACAAACTGTTACAAATCGGCTACTTCAAGGACAGCTCGGAACCGGACGCCTTCTAGCGTGCATTCCACTGACCCAAAACCACCGCCATTTGCGTCTTCAGTGGTGCCAAGCGAGAATTCATTGGAGGGCAGGGTGGAGGTCTGTTGTGTTGTCCGATGAAAGCTGATTTTTCCTTGGTGCCAGTAATGGCCGTGTGTTGGTTACACTGAGGTCATTTGTCTGTGTGCTAGACACACTGGACCTACTCCGTGAGTCATGATCCGGGCTGTGATTTCATATTACAGCAGGAGCACTCTCGTGGTTATCCCACGCACCCCGACTGCAAATTTGTACGAGAATCTGGCGATTCAACCACTTGTGCTGCCATTGATGAACAGCATTCCAGATAATGTTTTCCAACTGGATAACGCTAGCCCACATACCACTGTTGTAACCCGACTTGCTCTACAGAGTGTCGACATGTTGCCTTGGCCTGCTTGTTCACCAGATCTGTCTCCACTTGAGCACATGTGGGGAATCATGGACGACAACTCCGGCGTCATCCACAAACAGCATTAACCGTCCCTGTATTGAGCGACCACGTGCAACGGGTGTGGAATTCCATCCCACAATCTGACATCCGGCACCTGTACAACACAATGCATCCACGTTTGCAAGCTTGCATTCAACGTTCAGGCGCTTATTAATGTAGCAGCATTCCACATTTATCAATGCTGATCTCGCGCTTACATTAATCAGTGATTTTGCAACGTTAATCGCTTAAATATGTTACCTAGACAAATGAAGTTCCAAAACTTCATTACTCTACATTAATTATATTTGTTCCTGCGATTTTTCTCCGTCAGTGTATTTAATTCGCTCCCTCGTTGCGGCGTTGCTTCTTACCATCTGTGTGGTATTTCATTACCCTTCCAACAATAATTTTTTGTTCGTCCGCTGGAGTGTCATTATTGTTGGATATGGCCTGTCGGGATACTGTAAATAATTAGCATGTCTAGTTTCTCTGCACGAAATAGAATTACGATATCTTAAATGGTTTCTAAAGTATTTGAGGTGCACACCTTAGCTTAATCAGCCTGTATACAATGTAAAAATTGCGTGTAATCGTGGCAATCGAATATGTAGAATTTGCAAATAACAGATTCAAACTTCGTGAAAAAACTTAGCTGAATCGAACTCAGTGATGCAAATGTGTATTTATAGCCACCCTCTGTGTTCGTTCCGCCGGGAGATCTTCGACGTGAAGGCTGAAAAAGACAACTGCCTACATCCAGAAAATGATGTTCTATTGTCATCCACTGATCTACCTCAACAAGAGCGTAGTTAAGTCCTCTAAAGGTGTTGTCGGCGAAAATAAAGCTGACTGATACAGATTTTTTTACTTGTCTTACGTCTTCATAATCTGAAAGCGACGCTACATTTATTTCAGTTATTCCAAATTGCGTCTCCCATCTTTTACACAGGTAACACATCGTCGCACAAATTGCAGTCGTACCCCAGTGGTGTTCCAGCAGTGTCACAGACAGTGAGAATTCTCCCCAGTAGATCAGGTATCTTACAAGCCAGGCTTTCAAAGTGACCTCACAAGAAGAAATCAAGTTGGATCATATCAGTTGAACATGAAAAGGCACATCACCTTCCCATACGACTATCAGGGCTCATTGGACGTGGGTATTACCGAGCAATGCCCTATGCGTTCGAGGCTCCGTCATGTTGCAAACACATACATGCACCAACAATAAGGGCACACATCACACCGTATGCAGTGCATTATACTCCGGATAAAATTACTTAGCGTTTGACCTTTCAGCGAGTTGAGTGGTAGGAACCAACTTCGATTCAATCGTAGTTCTTTCTCGAGCGCCATGTGCTCGGTGTGTCTCGTGTTTTGTTGGTACCTGCAGCGCTTTATGAAGCTTGGCTGGATGCACGCTGACAACACTGCCCCTCGCCACTACAATCTGCTGATCACAAAATAATTTTAATCGGAGTGTAGTAGAATACCGCCAATGGCCTTGCCCCAGTGGTAACACCTGTCCCCGTCAGAAAATCGAAGTTAAGCACTATCGCCCTTGGCTAGCCCTTGTGTGGGTGACTGTCCGCGTCTGCCGAGCGCTATTGCCAAGCGGACTGCACGCAGCCCATGTGACAAACTAAGGAGCTGCTTGATTGAGAAGTAGTGGCTCTGGTCGCGAAAATTGACAATGGCCAGGAGAGCGCTGTGCTGACAACGGGCCCCTCCATATCTGCATCCTGCGATCACCTTTTGGCTGAGGATGACATGGCGGTCCGTCGGCCTGTTAAGATACAGTACAATATCAAACCCCCACTTTTAAAAATTCAAGCCTATACGTTGGTCGGTTTTTCCTACCCAATAGCAATATGAGGGTACATCAAAAAGTAAGTATGCATGTCGTCCCACGCTAAGAATATTGCACAATAAGAGTGGCTCTTTGTCAGAAGAGCGTATGTTTTCTGCGTCTCTTGCAGACACAGATCTGCTGTAGTACAGATAACAGGTGCGTCACAGTGTGGGAGCGAAATGGCGTGGCAAGTAGAAATGTATTCCTTTGAAGTATGTCTGGCAGCACGATTCTTGTGGGTAAAACTTGTAAACTGCACACAGATTCACCGTCACATTGTGGGGTGTATGGACCAAATATGGCTTCGTGTGCAGCCGTAGTGAAACACTGCCCACAGTTTGACGAAAGCTGCACGGACGTGATTGATGCTGTTCGGGAGACCTGACTCGCAGCAACTGCAAGTTTTTCGATGCTACGGACATTCACACAGACGTTCTCGATTGTCTTTGAACCAAGCAGCGGATTTCCATCGTCGAAGAGTTGAACAAGTGGTAAAACGGTCCGACCGTTGTTTACACAGTTCAGGGACTATCTTCAAAATCAGTCTCATGTACTTGTGTCACTCTGAAATATAGTGGAGTTTTCAATGAAATTTACGTAGCGTGCCATAATTAATGTGTTACTTAAATTTTGATGCCTCCTCTTAAAAACAACGAGCCGCCCGCTGTGGCCGAGTGGTTCAAGGCACTTCAGTCTGGAACCGCGCCACCGCTATGGTCGCAGGTTTGAATCCTGCCTCGGGCATGGATGTGTGTGATGTCCTTAGGTTAGTTAGGTTTAAGTAGGTCTAAGTTCTAGGGGACCCATATGAACCACTTTTTAAAAAAATGATTCGTAGGTTCTCATGTTATCGCATATCATTTCAGGCTTCCAGCCACGTTTTCTGAACCAAAATTGTTACAAGTGCCCTTCTCCATCAACCTTAAAGATGGAATAATCAACGCAGAAATTTCGTGTCTAGTCCACTGCTAGGATAAGTCGCTAAATGTACATTGGTATCTGTGGTAGTGGTTTTAAACAACCACCGGAAATTTAAAATACTAATGCCGGCAAATAACATGCCACATATGCACAATTTGATATCCTAAAAAAATAAATGGGTCTCGGAATTAGTTCAAACTCTTTTCTCCGAATTGTGCACTACAAACAGAAAAAAATGACTCGTGACATTAATCACATCCAGAGTAAAAGATTGTTTTTGATTTTTTTAAATAGAGGTGTTTAACGAAGAAGTCTGACGTCAATTCCTAACTGAATCTTTCATAAACATTTCTAACTACGACAAGTGCCAGCTTTTATCGGTGGAAACATCCTAATTATGGTTCTCGACGTAAACTCGCCAACTCCTACAGTTACAAGTCGCGTTTGATTAGAAAGATGAGACAACAACTTGAGTAAGTAGAACCGAAGCTAAAACGCAGAGTGGCTGTAACCGAGAAGTGTCGCTTTACACAGTGGCGTGCTGACAGGTAGCCTTCGGATAAGTTCGCAAGTGATGTGGGAAATTTTTCCTTCAGAGCAGCTCGCTAAGTCGCTTCTCTTGTCAGCCGCTAGTTCGTCTCGAATTACTCGCGTCCGCATCCCCACACTCTCCTCGAGCTGTCCACGTGACCTCTGTGTCAACAGAGGATGAAATTTCCGCGGCTTCTCTTGGGTCCGAAACTCTTATCAATGGTACTGAAACTAATAATCTGAAGTGAAAGTAGAATGACGTGTATCACATGAAAATGTAATAGAGTCATTGCTATTAAACACATGCATGGTACTTCAGCTAATACAGGCTACTCAAAATATTTTCAGAATAAGTAAATATATTGAGATGTAGTTACCACCAGCGAATATTGTGGCGAGTTTTGTGAGGCACACAAGTGACTTTTATACCTGCTGAGTTAGACACAGAATTTGCTTTTTTAAATACAGGGTGTTTCAAAAATGACCGGTATATTTGAAACGGTAATAAAAACTAAACGAGCAGCGATAGAAATACACCGTTTGTTGCAATATGCTTGGGACAACAGTACATTTTCAGGCAGACAAACTTTCGAAATTACAGTAGTTACAATTGTAAACAATAGAAGGCGCTGCGGTCTGGGAAACTCTATAGTACGATATTTTCCACATATCCACCATGCGTAGCAATAATATGGCGTAGTCTCTGAATGAAATTACCCGAAACCTTTGACAACGTGTCTGGCGGAATGGCTTCACATGCAGATGAGATGTACTGCTTCAGCTGTTCAATTGTTTCTGGATTCTGGCGGGACACCTGGTCTTTCAAGTGTCCCCACAGAAAGAAGTCACACGGGTTCATGTCTGGCGAATAGGGAGGCCAATCCACGCAGCCTCCTGTATGTTTCGGATAGCCCAAAGCAATCACACGATCATCGAAATATTCATTCAGGAAATTAAAGACGTCGGCCGTGCGATGTGGCCGGGCACCATCTTGCATAAACCACGAGGTGTTCGCAGTGTCGTCTAAGGCAGTTTGTACCGCCACAAATTCACGAAGAATGTCCAGATAGCATGATGCAGTAATCGTTTCGGACCTGAAAAATGGGCCAATGATTCCTTTGGAAGAAATGGCGGCCCAGACCAGTACTTTTTGAGGATGCAGGGACGATGGGACTGCAACATGGGGCTTTTCGGTTCCCCATATGCGCCAGTTCTGTTTATTGACGAAGCCGTCCAGGTAAAAATAAGCTTCGTCAGTAAACCAAATGCTGCCCACACGCATATCGCCGTCATCAATCCTGTGCACTATATCGTTAGCGAATGTCTCTCGTGCAGCAGTGGTAGCGGCGCTGAGGGGATGCCGCGTTTGAATTTTGTATGTATAGAGGTGTAAACTCTGGCGCATGAGACGATACGTGGACGTTGGCGTCATTTGGACCGCAGCTGCAACACTGCGAACGGAAACCCGAGGCCGCTGTCGGATCACCTGCTGCACTAGCTGCGCATTGCCCTCTGTGGTTGGCGTACGCGGTCGCCCTACCTTTCCAGCACATTCATCCGTCACGTTCCCAGTCCGTTGAAATTTTTCAAACAGATCCTTTATTGTATCGCTTTTCGGTCCTTTGGTTACATTAAACCTCCGTTGAAAACTTCGTCTTGTTGCAACAACATTGTGTTCTAGGCGGTGGAATTCCAACACCAGAAAAATCCTCTGTTCTATGGAATAAACCATGTTGTCCACAGCACACTTGCACGTTGTGAACAGCACACGCTTACAGCAGAAAGACGAAGTACAGAATGGCGCACCCACAGACTGCGTTGTCTTCTATATCTTTCACATCACTTGCAGCGCCATCTGTTGTTGAAAATTGTAACTACTGTCATTTCGAAAGTTTGTCCACCTGAAAATGTACTGTTGTCCCAAGCATATTGCAACAAACGGTGTATTTCTATCGCTGCTCGTTTAGTTTTTATTGCCGTTTCAAATATACCGGTCATTTTTGAAACACCCTGTAACTACACACATTTTTCCCATGGAATTGGAACTTGCCTTCTATCTGAACTTCAGCAGAATAGCAATTGTTGAATTTCATTTAATAATAAGATAACAGCACCACAAAGAACTCTTCCATCGTCTGGAGAAGTCCAACAAACGACTGCCGTACTGTACTAAATGTAAGCAAGCACGCAACTCAGGTACGGTTCCTATTTTCATTATTATGATTGTCGTATGAAATGCTTAAAATGTTGCGTTTACGGTTACTACCTTTTAATAAATTCTAGTGCTTTCACTTGGCTGGCAAAGGATCTACAAGCATGGGAACAAAACATTTCGTGTAAAAGCTTAAGTCTAAAGCTGAAACTATTTTAAAGAGTGTTATGAGGTTTCGTGTCTCACAATCAATTGTATATCGTGTGCATATTGTATGTGTAAGAACATTTCGTGCTTCCTCTCAAAACGCTTATGGACAAAACATCGTTCAACAAAACAAATTAAAAGAGCAGGCTATTGTCTAATGACGATACCGATGGTTTACTCAAATAAGTGTAGCCATCAAAAGAGGGGCATAATGGCTCGAAACTCTTCGCGGCAGTGAAACACAGCTTTTAAAAAGAAGTATTTGTAGCTTCTTGCGCTCTCCCTGGAAATCTTAATTCATCTCAAAGAAATATTATAATTAAAAAGTCTAGTTGTATGTCAAACACAACAGATTTATGCCCATTTGTCTGGTTCGCAATCACCTTTCCGAATTGCCACGTACAACCACACAGTAACAGCACATTTACTGTCAACAATATTCTGCGAGACAAAACTGTAACTCTACTTTTGGCAGCAGAAACGTCAGTAGGGGACCACGGAAGAGCTGTGATATAACACACCTCCTGACGGCTGTGAAATCAGATGTAAGTCGAACGAGAAAGTGGCAGCGGGTGTATCGAGGTAGGTCGCGCAGCAGAATTGGAATCATGGCTGTCAGTGACGAGGGTGGAGCCAAATATGACAGCTGAATATCAGGGGATAGGGAGGAGGTGGCTAGCGGATGGAAAATGTGGAAAGGAAGAGACCCCGCGTGTCGCGAAAATCCAGCCGGTGCGGTAATCCCCTTCTCTCACCAACAGCCCGCATGACTACGTCATCAGAAGAGACATTATACTCGGTAGGGAATAAGGTTTACATGTTCTAATATAGGTGTTAGTATCATTCAAAGGAATCCATAAGTAAATGCTTCAGCCACGCAAAGGCGTAAAGATGCAGTAATGTACATTAGGTCAAACAGCTCTTCAGCAAAATGCAACAAGACACTTTTGTCAAAATATCAAATTAGCACTTTTTCTCAATCCAATAATTCGTTCAGTGATGGTAGCGGTAATAATTGATACTGCATGATACCCAAATTTAGATCTCTTAATTAAATACACTTACGCATAATAACAGCACCACGATATAATGCTGTAAAAAGCCTTTTACTTTCCGGATGACTTGTATAGTTTTAAGATACGTTTCGATGTTTCATTATTAATTAATTAAAACAACCACATATGAAAACACTTGTCATTAGAAACAGATGAGCTCCATGTAAAATCCGAATATATAACCGAAATAAGTGATGTTTCAATTGAATATGATATATTGGGTGACTCTTTGAATGAGGTGCTTCGTGCACAGTGCATAACATTTTTTGGGCTTCTAAACATTCGATCAGTGTGTTAAGTCACAAAATAAATAGTGGAGCAACGCGAATAGTTTGTCGTGTTAGTTACAGCATTATGAATCGATATGATATTCGCCTATGTCTGGGATACACCAGTGACAGCAAGCAGTTCGGTCGCTTGGTAGAGTTATACTATCTGATGAAAAGTATCCGGACACCTCTGTGTAATGTGAAATTGACCGCTAGATGCCACGAGAGGCGCCCACGCTAGTACAAAACGACGCGGGCAGTATTGTGTTGTCAACAGGGAAGCGGTAACAGCAAAGGGGTCGGCCAAGAGAGGTCAGTGACTTCGAACGTGGACGCGTCACTGGATGTCACGTGGGAAACAAATCCATCTTCTGAAGCTGCCCACGTCGACTGTTGGTGATGTGATCATCAAGTGGAGACACGAAGGAACAACCACAGATAAACCAACGCCAGACAGACCTGACATATTAACGGACAGGGCCGTCGAGCATCGCGGAGGGTAGTTGTAAAAGATCGCATTAAGTCAACGGAAGGAATCACCTGTGAGTGCCAAAGTTCTACCAGCAGTCCAGCTAGCACATAGCACAATGAATGTGCGTCGGTAGTTTAAAAGGAGTGGGGTACAGTGGTTGAGTTGCTCCTCATAAGCCACACATTTCTGTAGTCAGTGACAAGCGACGATTGAGTTGGTGTATTGAACAACGCCACTGGACAGTGGATGACTAGACAGTAGTGACTAGCAGTGATAAATCACTTTTTATCCTGTGGTAGTCGAATGGAAGGGGCTGTGTTTGGGGAACTCGCGACTAACATTTCTTTTCACCATCTGTAGGCCAATCAGTGAAGTACGGAGGAGGTGCTGTTATGTTATAGGGGGAGGGGGGCTTTGCGTTGTGTTGGGTGTGGTCTCCTTATTGCTCTTAAACAAACGATAAATGCAAAAGCATATAAACACGTTTTCCAACATTGTGTACTGAGTACAGCGGGGAACAGTTCGGAGACGACAATTGCATCAGCATGACAACACATCCTGTCGCATCTGTGAGGGTTGTAGCCTCTCCCCGATGTTATTCAATCTGTATATTGAGCAAGCAGTGAAGGAAACAAAAGAAAAATTGGGAGTAGGTATTAAAATCCATCGAGAAGAAATAAAAACTTTGAGGTTCGCCGATGACATTGTAATTCTGTCAGAGACAGCAAAGGACTTGGAAGAGCAGTTGAACGGAATGGATAGTGTCTTGAAAGGAGGATATAAGATGGACATCAACAAAAGCAAAACGAGGATAATGGAATGTAGTCGAATTAAGTCGGGTGATGCTGAGGGTATTAGATTAGGAAATGAGACACTTAAAGTAGTAAAGGAGTTTTGCTATTTGGGGAGCAAAATAACTGATGATGGTCGAAGTAGAGAGGATATAAAATGTAGACTGGCAATGGGAAGGAAAGCGTTTCTGAAGAAGAGAAATTTGTTAACATCGAATATAGGTTTAAGAGTCAGGAAGTCGTTTCTGAAAGTATTTGTATGGAGTGTAGCCATGTATGGAAGTGAAACATGGACTATAACTAGTTTGGGCAAGAAGAGAATAGAAGCTTTCGAAATGTGGTGCTACAGAAGAATGCTGAAGATTAGATGGGTAGATCACATAACTAATGAGGAGGCGTTGAATAGGACTGGGGAGAAGAGAAGTTTGTGGCACAACTTGACCAGAAGAAGGGACCGGTTGGTAGGACATGTTCTGATGCATCAAGGGATCACCAATGTAGTATTGGAGGGCAGCGTGGAGGGTAAAAATAGTAGAGGGAGACCAAGAGATGAATACACCAAGCAGATTCATAAGCCTGTAGGCTGCAGTAGGTACTGGGAGATGAAGACGCTTGCACAGGATAGAGTAGCATGGAGAGCTGCATCAAACCAGTCTCAGGACTGAAGACCACAACAACAACAACTCTGAGGCAATGGCTTGTGGACAACTCCGTTCCTGAAATGGACTGGTCTTCCCAGGGTACCGACTATAATCCAATAGAACACCGTTTGGATAGTTTAGAATGTCGGCTTCACATCAGACTCTAACGTCCTACACCACTAACTTCTCTGGTTTTGGCTGTTAAGGAAAAATGGGCTCCATTCGTCAACAGACATTCATACACCTCATTGAAAGTATTACCAGTAAATGTCAAGACGTCATGAACGCAAAGGGTGGCGACATCCCCTATCAATGTCCACGAACGATTTATAGCTTTAGAAACGTGTTTATTACATAAGTGAATATAATAATTTTATTCAGTTTCATAAATAACTTGTGTCGTCTATAGTTAGTAATCGATTTTCTCCTACTTTCATTTTATTAATTTTGCATACGCGTTTTCTTTCAATACACAAGCCTTTACTACTTTATAAAGTACATCCTTATCTACGTCTACAAAGATACTCCTCAAGTCACCGTACGATGCGTGGCGGAGGGTGCCCTGTACCACTACTTGTCGTTTCCTTTTCTGTTCCACTCGCAAATAGAGCGAAGGAAAAACGACTATCTATATGCCTCCGTTATGAACCCTAATTTCTCGTATCTTATCTTCGTGATCCTTCAGTGCAATGTAAGTTGGAGTCAGTAGAATCGTTCGGCAGTCAGCTTCAAACGTCGGTTCTGTGAATTTTCTCAATAGTATTTCTCGAAAAGAACGTCGCCTTCCCTCCAGGGATCCCCATTTGAGTTCCCAAAGCATCCCCGTAACACTTACGTGTTGTTCGAACCTACCGGTAACAAATCTAACAACCCGCATCTGAACTGCTTCGATGTGTTCCTTCAATCCCAGATGGAACAGATGCAAAACACTCGAGCAGCACTCAGAATACGTCGCATCAGCGACCTATATGCTGTCTCCTTTACAGACTAACCACTCTTTCCTAAAATTCTCCCAATAAACCAAAGTCGACCATTCGCACAGTTTTCACATGCTCGTTTCACCTCATATGGCTTTGCAACGTTATGCCCAAATATTTAAACGACTTGACTGTGTCCAAAAGGACACTAGTAATACTGTACTAGAATATTACAGGTTAGATCTTCCTACTCATCGGCATTAACTTACATTTTTCCACAATTGGGGCTAGCTGCCATTCATCACACTAACTGGAAATTTTTCCTAAGTCGTCTTGTATCTTCTTACAATCTCTCAACTTCGACACTTTACTGTAGACCACATCATCATCAGCAAACAACTTTACAACAAGTAAAGCTGTCAAGAAACCGACGATCCATTTAAAGACACAATAGCGATATACTAGTCATGATAGTATTAGAGTTGGTATGTCCTTGCCTGCGTATCACCTAAGAACTGACGCACCTAGCCACATATAGGGGGAGACCTACACTTTAGCCTGAGGATTTGAGAAGTTGGTCCTATGTGAAATCAGCAAATGGATCACTAGTGTGTACACATCTTCGCTCTGCTTACACTGGCATCGCAACGTAGGAGGACATTAAAAAAATTAAATATTGAGTTTCGTCTTCCGAAGGAGTTCTACTGAGAATGTTCTTTCTTTCAATTGCAGCACGAACTCCGAAATGACTGATACTGTGTTAAGTGAAAGCTGAATATAAAATCAAACAAAATTATTCATCAGAGGAAATGGACGTAAAGGACACCTGTACGATTGTATACAGATGCGAAATAACTTGCCTCCGCCCCCCGCCACATCGAATAGGAGCTTATCGTAAGTCGCTGGCGCACCGAGACCTCCAAAGCAATTGGAAAAGGACAAGGTTATTTCTAGTACTTCCATTTCTAGTACTTCCATCCCATAGACGTGCATAATTATAGGCCTAGAACGTTAACGTCAATATGTGTCAGAATTATGGAATAATAAAGTACTCAAAGATTGTTTTGAAACACCGTCAAGATACATACAGCTTGTGTTTCGTTGATGGAATACCTCTTTCCCAGCAGCAAATTGCTGCTTACAGTACTGTGTGCAATGAACGTAAAAGTACAGCTGCCTCCATTCTCAGTTCAGATTGGTAGAGAACTCTGTGTTCCCAATCTTGAAGGGGGCTGTCCGGTTTGCTACACCGCTCAGTCTGTCAGAATGCCTCGAAGGATCATTCCAAGCTTAGTCCCAGCACACATATTCACTTTATAGCAAGAAGATCGTCAGCACAAGAAACTTTCCCACCGATTTTGTGTACCTCTGAGTGACATCATTCAAATATTTAATCGCTGCTGCAGATGCTCTTCGAGCCGTGTACATAGACTGCGATCTTTGTGACATGTTGTGTTGTCCTCCTGGTAGACGCCATTGTGCTGTGGAAACCAAAGTGCATGCAGGGGTGGACATTGTCCCCAAGGATAAATTCACACCTTTGTTGATCTATTGTGGTTTCCAGAATGACGAGATTACCCATGGAATGCAACGAAAACATTCCCCATACCAAAATGCCCCCTCCTTTGTCTTGGACTCTTCCATCGACTGTTGCGGAGCCTTTACTTTCAGAGGTTTCACGTCGCACACTCCAGCTGCCATCTGTCCGATGTAGCATAAAACGTGATTCATCTGAAAAGGCCACCTCTCACTACTGAGTGGACGTACATTTTCGGTATTGGCGTGAAAATTCCAGCCTTTATAGACGATGGACAGCAGTCACTTTGAGTGCATGAATCAGATGCCAGCTGCAGAGGTCAATACGCAGGAACGTTCGCTGAATGGTTGCTGAGGAGACACTGTTCGAAGCCCGTTGATTCATCTGGCGGCCAGTTACTTAACAGTTGGACGTCTGTTCATCCATATGCATCTGTGCCAACGTCGTTCACCCCATCATCTATACCCCATGGTGCACTACAGTTGCCTTGGCGCCGATTTTGGACAGAGTCATTTTGCCATGCACAGTATACTTTAACCACAGTGGCATGCGAACTTTACCGTTTCGGATATGCTTTCACACTTGGCCTCAAAACCGATGATCATTCCCTTTTGGAATACAGGTAAATGGTTCCGTTTCTGAATTATGACAACATGTGCACTGTTCCCCATGTCCCCCCACATGCCTTATATACCCTCCACTTCTAGTGCTGCCACCTACCGTCTGTCAGTGGTTACTGCATTATGACGTCGAAGCTAGGTGAGGGTCATATTAATCTGACTCGCCATGTATAATATACACATGAACAGGTACCATTGAGTACCCTTGTGTAGTGGGACAAGGGCAGTGTGGCCCCACTCTCCATTGTTGCCAGATGTATCCAAGATGGTGCTAATTTCGTCATCCAAGATGGCAGTCTGTAGACTTGGCAACAGCACATGATGTCATCCAAGATGGTGCCTTGACGTCATCCAAGATGGCAGATTTTGGCGGGAAAATAGGTCACGTGAGCTACCTCCACTAACCCAAGCCAGTCCCTCCCCTGCTCCTTTCTCCTCCCCCAGAAAATGGCAGGAAGTTCAAATTCCATCAGGACAATGAAACACACCTCATTTAACCTAAGAAAATGGTGGGAAAATAGGTCACTTAGGCCACCTCCACTAACTTCAGTCATCCGACCACCACCTCCTCCTAGGAAATGGTGGGAAGAGGACTCGAACTGTGCTGTGCTTTATTTTGCATGCATTATTTATTTAAAAAATTAGAGGCAGTACCACCATCAAGTGTGATCACCATGGGGTCCGGAGTCCGACTGACATAGTACACAGTACTGCCACGAGAGGGCGCTGTCATCTCATGTAATCCAAGATGGCGGTCTGGGGTGGGGGGAAATGGCGGGAAACAGTGTGGTCGCCAAGGCTTCTGAAGTCCAACTGACCTAGTACACAGCACCATGACCAGAGGGCGCTAATGTCTGTTCCATGAAATAATCCAAGATGGCTGTCTGGAGGGGAAAATGACTCAGCCTCCACTGGGCGGCAGGAGAGAGCAAGGAGTGTACTTTTTTTATTTTCGAGCAATTTATTTAGGGACGGATTTCACATAGTTTATATAGTACACTGATACAAAACACATTTCCATGATTGGGGTCACAATACACAGTCTACAAACCTGCAACTCATAAATAATTCACTACAACGATGTAGAGACACGTAAACAACTCGTAAATTACCGAAGTAACGCATGTAAAACTCTCAGCAGACACGCTTACTACTCGTGAATTGTCTAAATAATGCATAGCACAGCCTACAAATCTGCTAGCAAAATAACTCAACAGACACGCAAACAACGACCGCAGGCACCGCCCGCCACCCCCAGTCCACTGGACAGCACAGGACACTACCGCACATGCTCCCAGAAGTCGGGATGCACCGGCAGCCCCTGCAATGTGACGCGCAGGTGCGCGTTTGGATCCCGCAAGCATGAGGTGGCGAAATCCCTTTCATATGTGGTACATGAGAAATTCCTCTGGAAATATGTGTTCACCTAGGCACCGTTCCTGACGTGACCGGATGGGAGTGAAGACCTATTTGCAGAGCACATGGGCACCACGAACCACTGCCGGACGCAAGCCAGCGAGAGCCATTACTCTCACTGAGCTGCCAACAGCATGTGAAAGTCCTTCCAGTGCTACACTGATGTCACTTGTCTATCTAAATAAGCGCCAAGTTATCCTCTGGACCAGGCGCATCTGTGTTTACCGTTGCTGGCGTGATGGCTCATAGCTGCAGTGCAGGTCCAGCGCCGAGAGAGATGTTCCAATGCTTCCCAGAATAGCACAGGGTGCATTGTTCCTAGCGATCCTAAAGGGACAGCCATTCGTCACTGAATTTACCCATCAAACTGCTGCTGCTGCCAGTGTGGGAGGACAGTTCGCCATTGTTTTCTGCAGATGAGACTTAAATTATTTTGCACAGATTGCTAAATTGCACTGACAGTTAAACCCCACAAAAGTTGTTTGCAGATCATCAAATTCACACAAGACTCTCAAGAATATTGGAAGCCAGGAACATATTTACCAGAGTAATTACAATTAAATATTACGATTGCTGCTACAGTCTGACACGAATCGATGTACAGGTAATGTCTCCCCTTGAAGGCTGTGGTTCTGGAACGAATCTCAGTATCTATAGCGCACATAATTATCCACGTAAATCTTTCTCATACCCTCACGGTTATCGATGTGCTGAATCTATACATTCTTCGCGATAGGACACACACTCATCTTCTCTGGTCATGCCACAACATAAGCCACAGTAACTTTACACTGCAGCATATAAACATTTTACACAAACAGTGCTGTCATCTTTTATATCTGTACAGCGCCCGAAAAAAATTATGGTATGGGTACACTCACACCGGCTACTCAGTCCTCGGAAATTATCTGACAAAGTCTTACAATCAGCGCTTCTGGAAGGTGCTGCATCCTGCCAAGATTCTCTCAAACAAGTGTTAAGAAGGACAGGTGTCCAGCACTATGTGTGATAACGAATACCGCACCCATGGACGTCATACTTTGGAAAGACATCACCGACTCGTGTTGTTGTACTGTAATCGTCATCACTTTCGATAGAACAGCAAGGAAAATGCGAATTCATTATTCCTCGTGGTCCTAACGTGGCACCCCATCCATCATGTGTTCCCCTTCCTGCTTTCAACGTACACAAACGATCTCACCACTATGTAGAGACTCCTATATCCCAGGACAAAAAATGGCTTTTGAATGAATGGGGTATTATGACTGATTCTTATCGAATTTACCTGCTGAATTACTGATGCCGCCGGTGTGGAAGTACTGTCTGCCTTTTTTTGTTCTTTCTGCAGACGACACTTTCAGCGGCAAAAAGCTATTTTACACTGATCGCCATAGTGCACTGACAACTAAACCTTGGAAAGTGGCCTACATATCGTCAAATACGGAAAGACTCATACTCAATTACACTGCTCTCCCACTGAGGTCAGGAGCTTGAATATTAGAGAGTGAATCCAATCTCCCACCTAGCAATATATCACCTCCTACTGTGTCAATGTAGTAAACATACAATTTGTATCCTGGGCCTTTCAAAATCAGCCCTCTTACATCATTCATACATATACCACCAAGACAGAGAGCACCCTATATACCCCTTGCAGCACTAGATATTTCCCAGCAAGGCCAGCGCTCATCCACTCTCGACAGGTGGCCAGAGCGCCCTCAGCAGACCGAAGTCCCTCTACAAATTCAGGCTCGTTGCAACTCGGCACAAACGCGTTACTGTTCCTGGTCCGGACCTGCTTGCTTTTCTACACCCCTCTCCAGACTCTGGGATTATAAGAACACATGTGTTTTCTCACGGTTTGCCGTAAAAATTATACCAATTTCGCGTTACTTCTCGACGTCAAGCACACAGCAGTATCCTACTGATCACTTGCGCAACATGATTCCGAAAATATAGGCTGGAAATTATTTCTCTACAAACCCAAAATTTAAGCGTGGTGGAGCGTGCTCTAGACCACTGAGTAGCTAGAAAAAAGCCAGCATAGCTTTTAACATGGATAATTGTGTGCACCTGTAGAACCAAGACCGCTTGTGACAGTAGCATACAGTAGTTGTCGCTATCAGGTTTTTTAACATCTGGCAGTTTGTAAGATGATTACGCTTCTCATTCTAAGACACAGTGGTACCATTCGCAAGAAAAACGTACGACACATGTTCACCCATCGCTGATTTTCTCTCAGTATTATTTTGTATCGCCTGCAACCATTTATTGGCGAAGTATTATACTTGGCAGCAGGGCGTGCGGGATCGGTTCCCCTTGAGCATCTGGCTTATAAATTATGTGCTTGTTTTCTGACATGTGCATAGGAAATAACTATGTCTATTCTTAAGGAAGGTATGGATTTGACGTGGAGTACTGTGATAGATAAGGGAAGAGTAACACTTAGTTGTGAGTATAGCGATCAAATACACTCCTGGAAATTGAAATAAGAACACCGTGAATTCATTGTCCCAGGAAGGGGAAACTTTATTGACACATTCCTGGGGTCAGATACATCACATGATCACACTGACAGAACCACGGGCACATAGACACAGGCAACAGAGCATGCACAATGTCGGCACTATTACAGTGTATATCCACCTTTCGCAGCAATGCTGGCTGCTATTCTCCCATGGAGACGATCGTAGAGATGCTGGATGTAGTCCTGTGGAACGGCTTGCCATGCCATTTCCACCTGGCGCCTCAGTTGGACCAGCGTTCGTGCTGGACGTGCAGACCGCGTGAGACGACGCTTCATCCAGTCCCAAACATGCTCAATGGGGGACAGATCCGGAGATCTTGCTGGCCAGGGTAGTTGACTTACACCTTCTAGAGCACGTTGGGTGGCACGGGATACATGCGGACGTGCATTGTCCTGTTGGAACAGCAAGTTCCCTTGCCGGTCTAGGAATGGTAGAGCGATGGGTTCGATGACGGTTTGGATGTACCGTGCACTATTCAGTGTCCCCTCGACGATCACCAGTGGTGTACGGCCAGTGTAGGAGATCGCTCCCCACACCATGATGCCGGGTGTTGGCCCTGTGTGCCTCGGTCGTATGCAGTCCTGATTGTGGCGCTCACCTGCACGGCGCCAAACACGCATACGACCATCATTGGTACCAAGGCAGAAGCGACTCTCATCGCTCAAGACGACACGTCTCCATTCGTCCCTCCATTCACGCCTGTCGCGACACCACTGGAGGCGGGCTGCACGATGTTGGGGCGTGAGCGGAAGACGGCCTAACGGTGTGCGGGACCGTAGCCCAGCTTCATGGAGACGGTTGCGAATGGTCCTCGCCGATACCCCAGGAGCAACAGTGTCCCTAATTTGCTGGGAAGTGGCGGTGCGGTCCCCTACGGCACTGCGTAGGATCCTACGGTCTTGGCGTGCATCCGTGCGTCGCTGCGGTCCGGTCCCAGGTCGACGGGCACGTGCACCTTCCGCCGACCACTGGCGACAACATCGATGTACTGTGGAGACCTCACGCCCCACGTGTTGAGCAATTCGGCGGTACGTCCACCCGGCCTCCCGTATGCCCACTATACACCCTCGCTCAAAGTCCGTCAACTGCACATACGGTTCACGTCCACGCTGTCACGGCATGCTACCAGTGTTAAAGACTGCGATGGAGCTCCGTATGCCACGGCAAACTGGCTGACACTGACGGCGGCGGTGCACAAATGCTGCGCAGCTAGCGCCATTCGACGGCCAACACCGCGGTTCCTGGTGTGTCCGCTGTGCCGTGCGTGTGATCATTGCTTGTACAGCCCTCTCGCAGTGTCCGGAGCAAGTATGGTGGGTCTGACACACCGGTGTCAATGTGTTCTTTTTTCCATTTCCAGGAGTGTATATATTTGACCGATTTCGTAGGACGATTTTGTGTATGCGTGGTCTGTGGTGGGCACGATTCACATTTCCCGTTAACGGCAGGAGCCGTCCGAATGGAAAGGCCTGTTGGAATGGAGGAATGTAGCTGAGTTATCTGTGTCATCCTCTAGACGGCCAAACTGCGAACTAATACTTGTATGTGTTGGTTAGCTTTCGTGATCGCGTGGAAATATCTGAATATAGAATATGGAGGTGTGTTTGCGCTGGACTGTTATTCTCACCCATGTAAATTGTTCGGTTGACTGCTTCTGCATGTTTCGCGTCTTTATTTAGTTGAGAGAACATCGATTGTAGTGTGTGCATCTAGCAGATGAAAGACACAATTGTGGTTGCTCTAGACATGAGAAACAGCTTAGTTGACTTTGGAATCTGCTAGAGAACTAATTTTCAGTCTATATCTTAGGAATTATGTTGCATGAGCGATCAGTAGGACACTGCTGTGTACTTGACATCGAGAAGTACCCCGAAAACTGTATAATATTATGCCAAACCATGCTAAAATTATTGAAATCCCAGAGTCGGGAGATGGGTGTAGAAAAGCAAGGAATCAAGCTGGTCTGGACCAGAAACAGTAACGAGTTTGTGCTGAGGTGGAACAGGACGTTCTACTGGGTATTAGAGGTACCGGTGTGTACAGCAATCTGGACCACCACCACTGAAGATCTCACTGTATGGTGCTACAACATTCAATGTGTGGTTTTTATGAACAATGAATAGGGGTGAAATGATGTTTATGTTGATCTATATTCCAATTTTCTGTACAGCTTCCGTAACTCTCGGAACAATGGTGATACAAAACTTTTTTTGATGTGTGTATTTAGCCGAAAGATAAGCGATGCGGCGAACTTCAAGATTATTTTACGGGGAATTAGCCTAAGGAAGATCGAAGAAGGAAGGAAGATAGGATTTAACGTCGTGTCGACATTGAGGTCATTAGAGATGGAGCTCATGCTCGGGTGGCGTCAAAGGTGGCGAAGGAAATCGGCTGTGCCCTTTCAAAGGAAACATCCTGGATTTGCGTAGAGCGATTTAGGGAAATCACGGAAAACATAAATCTGGATGGCCGGAAGCGGGTTTGAACCGTCGTTCTCCCGCATACGAATCCAGTTTGCTAACCACTGCGCCATCTGTAAGCCTGAGGAGGAATAAAATATTTAAAAACTTAACACGATACTAGCTTACAATCATCTTGCTCTGCAACATTATTAAGTAATTTTCTAATTTTTTCCTGCAAAGAGAGATGGTGTTGTGATTAAGGCACTGTACTCACGTTCAGGAAGACTGTGATTCAAGTCCTTGTCCTACCATCCCGTGTTGGGCTGTGTTCCGTCTCTAATGAGCTCAAAATCGACAATAAGGCGTAATATCACCTTTCTTCTTTCCTTCTAAGCTTTCAGCTTCAAGAAGCAAAATCACAGTTTGTGAATGGCAATCGATTACTGGTTCTGTGGTGCTTACATAGGATTGTCAGGATTTGTTATATTTGCTGGATCATACAGCACAGAAAAAATGAGTTCTTTATATGGAAGTGACACTGTTCTAATCGTTATCCACTGGCTCCTGTTTTTTATGGTACTACTAACAACCTGGACTTGAAATCAATTACAGTACAATCCGCTCTCATTGCCAGAGGTTCCTTGAAAGAACTCTGTTTACGTCAACACACACCGTGTATCCAAAAACATCTGAGACTGATTATATCCCGGGTGTGCAAGCGACAACAGTGTACTAACAACAGAGGCAGATTGAACTAACAACTGTAAACAACAGTGTGCATTCGATCGGCTGTGAGCGGGCGGTGATATGTTGTGAACGGGGGAATTTCCGCGAATTGGCTTGGTTCAAATGGCTCTGAGCACTATGGGACTTAACATCTTAGGTCATCAGTCTCCTAGAACTTAGAACTACTTAAACCTAACTAACCTAAGGACATCACACACATCCATGCCCGAGGCAGGATTCGAACCTGCGACCGTAGCAGTTCCGCGGTTCCGGACTGCAGCGCCTACAACCGCACGGCCACCGCGGCCGGCTTCCCGCGAATTCTCCTAACAAATGGGTTTTTCATTCGCTTGTCCTGCCCTTGATTTCATATACTTGGGTCCCTCTTCGTATTGTTTTCTGTTGTTACTCTCAAATATTGTCTTAGGCTCAAGACGTTCAATACTCCTATTGAAATCCACTACCTTCAGGTTATTTTTGTTTGTTATAAACATGTGTTGCAGTTGTCCATGTTTGTAGAAAACTGCCATTCTTGACACAAAATTGAAATTTTGTCTAAGTCGTACTGGATTACCTGGCAGTTGTATAGTGACGATTGTCTTCTGCAGACAGGAACAGCATCAGCGAATAATCCAAGAACGCTGCCAGTCAAAAGTCATAAATTATTTATGTATACTGACAAAGTCAGGTGTGCTATTATTCTTCTTTCGGGACCACTAATCATTTTTTTTTCACTTCTGTTGATCATTCAGTGCTCGATATAGCGTACTCGATGTTATTAGTCAAAATTCATCGAGCCCGTTATATATTTTAAGACTTTCTGTATGATCGTATCTTAATAACCAGTCAACTATTTGGTGCAGAATGAAACGCCTTTTGGAAGTCTGGGTAGACGGAATTTATCCATGCACCTGTATCTACTTACTGCAACATATGGTGTGTGAAAGAAGCGAATTCGTGTTTCGTGCTGCTCGTTTTTCTCCTGAATCCCTTATAGGTTGTTTAAGAGAAGTTTCTGTTCTTCCAGGAATGTCATAATGTTCGAACTTAGGATGTGCTATAAAATCGCGCAGCAGATAAAGGTCGGGATACTCAGTTCTAATTCCATGAATCCATTGTTTCACAATCTTAATAAGCCAGAATTATCTGCCCTCTCTGACAGTGATACAGCGCAAACCTTCACTGAAGCCAACAGAGTGGAAGATTATTTTGATGATATAATGCAGTATGTGCTGAAGGAATACATGAAGCCAAAGTGAGCGTCACAGAATGTCGCGGTGGATCTAAAAAGCAAATGATCTAAGAGGACTCTAACAGGCGAAGCCCACAGGGCAATTAGAGGCACTCCAGACCGAAAATGCTAGACTGTGAAGTGAACTGAGCAAGTAAGCCACGTGCTCCAACTCAACTACGGTGCACTGAGCAAATACAGTCTGAGAATAGTACACTGCTCGAGAATCTGAAGAACCCTCTCCTCACATATGCGGCAATTGCTGCCGGTAATGGTAAAATCTCCAAAAACGAGGTAGCAGCAACAAAAATCACAAATAACAAAGCCAAACTGGCAAATACGATCTTTATCCGCTCAAATGACAATCTTGATACCAAGTCAATCAAGGAGAAAGTTACCTCTACGATCAGTCCAAAACGTGATAGAATCAGAGAGGTCAGAATGAGCAGCAACGTGGTAGTAATGAAGACAGAGTCACCAGAGGATAAAAAGCAGTTGATGAAAACATTAAATCAAATTTCCAGCATGAGATATGAACTACTTAGGAATAGATGAAGGCTGGTCATACTTCCTGATGTGGCTAAGGATCTGCCTGACGAGGATCTGTTAGATGAAAGCTTTGAAATCATTCTATCAGAGATTACGTCTAAACAGGAGTTCATAACTCAAATAAAACTACGTTTCAGAACAGAATAGAAATCTGATCAGGTTGTAAATCATGTCCATGAAGCGAGCCCACGGCATAGAAATATCCTGTTAAGAAAGGAGAGAATCTATGTACAATTCCGAGCTCTTCGTGTAACATAATTCGTGACTGAACAACGATCTAAATCTTGCGCAAGAAACCAAACGTGCTCTCACTGTGGCTCTGACGAACCTCAGAAGGATTGTCCAAAGAAAGGCGAAAAATCCATTTCCATCCCGTCCACACTAAGGAAGAAGGATTGCGGCAAACCAGGGGTGGCCTGTGCAACATATCAACTGCTGTTAGAAAGCGTCATTGCCAGAACCTATTATGGAAGGTTTCACTGATACAATAAAAGCAAAAGATGTACCTAACACAATGAGCAAGCTCCTTAAGTTTCAGCTCGCAAAGTGTAGTAAGCTCAAAACAAAATCTCCATCAGTAACATCCAGAAATTGGCGATGGGCTATAGAATGGCACAGGCAGTTCAGACTCTACGTGCATATACGCTCACTTTTGCATCCAGCGAGTGACACTCACACCAGTAATTTACTACAGACCAATGACTTGATAGAAATTAATAGACTCTTATTAATTTGATTATGCTGACTATGTAGATAGGATGGTAAGCGATAACCTAACTGACAGAGTTGTTGGAGAAAAAACTGGAAATAAAAAGATTTTTGTTGGGTCATTCTACGATGCCACCTAACATGAAGAATTGAGGAAATTGAGCAACAGAATCTATGCTAATAAGCAGCGATCGCAACGGATCTGAGGAGCTACCTGACGGAAAAAATCGTAATACTAAAAAATACTTACTGCAGAGCAATGAAATTACGGTAACACATTGGTCTAGGTAACACATTTAAGTGATTAACATTGCGAGATCAACGTTAGATAAGCCATTGGACACGTGAAATACTGATACATTAATAACTGGTATAACCGCTTGAAAGTTCAATGCAAGCATACAAACGCGTATTCATTGTACTGTACAAGTGCCGGATGTCAGTTTGTAGGATGGAGTTCCACGCCTGTTGCACTTGGTTGGTCACTAAAGGGACGGCTAATGCTGGTTGTGGATGACGCTGGAGTTGTCGTCCGATGATGTCCCTTATGTGCACGACTGGAGACAGATCTGGTGATCATGCAGGCAAAGGCAACAAACTTGGAAATACGATCTTTAACTGCTCAACTGATAATCATGAGGTAAGGCAGTCAAGGAGAAAGTCACCTTTACAAACAATCCAAAACGTGACAGAATCAGAGCAGGTAGAACAACCAGCAACGTGGTCACAAGAGGATCAGAAGAAGTTGGTGGAGAAAGTAAACAAAATTCCAAACATGAAATGTGAAACTCTCAGAAGAGGACACTTCTGGTTCTAAGGATCTGCCTAAAGAGGATCTGTTAAATGAAATTATTGGACACAGTCGATTAAACAGTATATCATGACGGAAAAAAAACTGCGTTTCAGATCAGGACGAAAGCTAAGCAGGTTGTAAACCATCTCCTTGAGATGAGCCCACGACTTACAAATTCTTATAGAGATAGGATAGAATCTATGTACAATTCCGTGCTCTTCATGTAAAATACTTCGTTGCTGTGCAACGATGTTTTAAGTGCTGCATTTTGGGTCATTCCGCTAAATCCAGCACAAGAATCCAAACGTACTCTCATTGCGGCTCTGAAAGGTATCAGAAGAAAGATTCTTCAAATAAAGTTGAAAAAGCCATCAGCATCGCGTGCACACTAAAGAAGAAGAATTGCGACAGACCAGGGCTGAACTGCTTAATATATGGTTCAAATGGCTCTGAGCACTATGGGACTTAACATCAGTCCCCTAGAACTTAGAACTACTTAAACCTGACTAACCTAAGGACATCACACACATCCATGCCTGAGGCAGGATTCGAACCTGCGACCGTAGCGGTCACGCGGTTCCAGACTGAAGCGCCTAGAACCGCACGGCCACACCGGCCGGCGCTTGATGTATCAAATGCTGTTAGTCATGGTTTCACGAATACAATAAAAGCGAATGCTGTTCCTAACACAATGAGTGAGAATCTTAATATTATCAGCGCACAAAGCTTAGTATGCTCGAAAGAAAAAATACATCAATAAGAGCCAGAAATTGGCGACGGGCTGCAGAATGGCGAAGGCAGTTGACTCTGCACATGCATACAGGGTGTTTCAAAAATGACCGGTATATTTGAAACGGTAATAAAAACTAAACGAGCAGCGATAGAAATACACCGTTTGTTGCAATATGCTTGGGACAACAGTACATTTTCAGGCAGACAAACTTTCGAAATTACAGTAGTTACAATTTTCAACAACAGATGGCGCTGCGGTCTGGGAAACTGTATAGTACGATATTTTCTACATATCCACCATGCGTAGCAATAATATGGCGTAGTTTCTGAATGAAATTACCCGAAACCTTTGACAACGTGTCTGGCGGAATGGCTTCACATGCAGATGAGATGTACTGCTTCAGCTGTTCAATTGTTTCTCGATTCTGGCGGTACACCTGGTCTTTCAAGTGTCCCCACAGAAAGAAGTCACACGGGTTCATGTCTGGCGAATAGGGAGGCCAATCCACGCCGCCTCCTGTATGTTTCGGATAGCCCAAAGCAATCACACGATCATCGAAATATTCATTCAGGAAATTAAAGACGTCGGCCGTGCGATGTGGCCGGGCACCATCTTGCATAAACCACGAGGTGTTCGCAGTGTCGTCTAAGGCAGTTTGTACCGCCACAAATTCACGAAGAATGTCCAGATAGCGTGATGCAGTAATCGTTTCGGATCTGAAAAATGGGCCAATGATTCCTTTGGAAGAAATGGCGGCCCAGACCAGTACTTTTTGAGGATGCAGGGACGATGGGACTGCAACATGGGGCTTTTCGGTTCCCCATATGCGCCAGTTCTGTTTATTGACGAAGCCGTCCAGGTAAAAATAAGCTTCGTCAGTAAACTAAATGCTGCCCACACGCATATCGCCGTCATCAATCCTGTGCACTATATCGTTAGCGAATGTCTCTCGTGCAGCAGTGGTAGCGGCGCTGAGGGGTTGCCGCGTTTGAATTTTGTATGGATAGAGGTGTAAACTCTGGCGCATGAGACGATACGTGGACGTTGGCGTCATTTGGACCGCAGCTGCAACACGGCGAACGGAAACCCGAGGCCGCTGTCGGATCACCTGCTGCACTAGCTGCGCGTTGCCCTCTGTGGTTGCCGTACGCGGTCGCCCTACCTTTCCAGCACATTCATCCGTCACGTTCCCAGTCCGTTGAAATTTTTCAAACAGATCCTTTATTGTATCGCTTTTTGGTCCTTTGGTTACAATAAACCTCCGTTGAAAACTTCGTCTTGTTGCAACAACACTGTGTTCTAGGCGGTGGAATTCCAACACCAGAAAAATCCTCTGTTCTATGGAATAAACCATGTTGTCCACAGCACACTTGCACGTTGTGAACAGCACACGCTTACAGCAGAAAGACGAAGTACAGAATGGCGCACCCACAGACTGCGTTGTCTTGTATATCTTTCACATCACTTGCAGCGCCATCTGTTGTTGAAAATTGTAACTACTGTCATTTCGAAAGTTTGTCCGCCTGAAAATGTACTGTTGTCCCAAGCATATTGCAACAAACGGTGTATTTCTATCGCTGCTCGTTTAGTTTTTATTGCCGTTTCAAATATACCGGTCATTTTTGAAACACCCTGTATATGCCCACATATGCGTCCAGAGGATGACAGTCACAACAGTCATTTAATGCAAACGAATGACTTAATAAACACTTATCATTTTGATTATACTGACTATGCAGATAGCATGGTGAGCAGTAATATAACTGACCGAGATGTTGGAAGAGAAATGAAAAGAAAAATATTTCGTGGAGTGCCATTGACATAAAAAAACTGATGAATCTGACAAACAGTACCTGTGCTAATAGGCAGTGAGCAAAACAGCTCCGAGGTACGATATTCTCAAGAGTTAAATGGCAACCTAAATCATATCAGTCCTGTATCAT
The DNA here is from genome assembly GCF_023864275.1 of Schistocerca cancellata. Lineage (NCBI taxonomy): Eukaryota > Metazoa > Arthropoda > Insecta > Orthoptera > Acrididae > Schistocerca > Schistocerca cancellata. The sequence goes on from NC_064629.1 coordinate 37,715,209, forward strand.
TAAATCGGACTTCCCAATATACACCAGCAGGGAATTACTATGGTTCCTCTAGGACGACTAGTCGTGTTAAACCAGTCCAATTTTGTAAGCGGGAAGGACACATAGGTGCAAAAATTCTTGATCGTAATAAAGAAAATATTTCTTGGCGGGCACTTACAGGAGTGGTACAAAAAGAAACATGAAAGTCGGTAGAGGATGACGTCGGTTAGATTCGTGAAGTTAAGAAAGATGATCTTGGAGGTTAATTCATGGAAAAATGCGTGCAGAGAACTGACACCTGTATAAAGTTGGAACATCAGTCGATGTAACATTAAGCAGGCAAAGTGAGTCTTCTCTTGACCAAAATGGAGTGCAGTGCACAAAGAGAGAAATGCTGTACTAAAGAGACTTGTGGTCATAAATCGTCTGCAAACTGCTCTATATTTCACCACTTGCGTGACACGCACTATGGGAAATTTGATAACTTTTCCAGTTGCGGAAGAGGTAGATAGAATTTTTCTAAAGTACAATAATATACCGACAGCAGTAGAGAACTTTGGTATTTTACTGCGGCAGGCGTTTACAAAGATTTTACAAAGGCCTCTGGTCACATAAATTTAGATCCTATGTTTCCGTCCCTTAAGTGCTTCGCAGATATGTGAGACCCATGACTATGAGTTTCTCGCAGTTAAACTATATGAGAAGTGCATTTGTCACGGCTGAGGCCCGTAAGGCGTGGGAAGAGCTCGTGACTGATATTGTGTGCGTGTAGGAGCCGTACACTAGCATTTATAAATAAACTAGCTGAGTAACCGGCATTGCCCGGGAATGTACTTATTCCGGTCTTCTGTTAGTCCATCAGTTCATCTCCTCCACCCTTCTCTCCCTGTTCGCCTCCTCCTCTTCCCTTTCTACGTCCAGCTCCTCCTCTCCCCTCTCTCTATCCATCTCCCCCTCTTCCCTTTCTCTGCCCATTTCCTCCTCTCTTCTGTCTCTTCATCTTCTCCTCCCCCAACTTTCTGCCTATCTCTTCCACCTTCTGTTTCTGTCCATCTTCTCCTCCTCCCTCTCTCTGTCTATTTCCCGCTCCCCTATCTCTGTCTATCTCCTCCTCCTCCTCCTCCTATCTGTGCCTATCTCCTCCTTCCCCCTTGCTGTCTCTCCATCTCCTCAACCTCCTCAACCTGCTTCCTCTCTCCACGTTATCACACTCACTCCAATACGAGACTTCTGGTTCTTTCCCTACGGCATTTCTTCCCACTTTAACTAATGTGTACCAAATTTGACTGAAATCGTTTCAGGAATTTAGGATGAGCTGTTCATCCGTGTATCTACCCGCATACGCACATGTCACATATATTTCACATATATTTAAAAAATTTCACGCTTATTTGCACACATATTTCACTTGTATGTTCAGCGAAATTTGCCCGGCAGTTTCATTTTCACGCAGCGCAAAGTTTATGCTGTTTTATCACCTGAACAACGTGCTGTACAATGATATAATTTTGCAGGTACATCCCCTGATATATGTGCCTACTGTCTACGAAATTTGTTATGAATAGAGTTAGTAGCAAAGAAGTAGCCAATCAAAACGTCATGCATGATGCGGCAGTTTCTCACGCACTTCAGTGTTTACGACATCATATCTCCTTGACTATGTGTCATACACTGACATATTTTTCTAAATACATTCAGTGGCATATGTAGATACAGTCTGTAAAATGTGCTGTGAATGGTGGTAGTAATAATAAATATCGGGTGAGTAGGGCCACACGTCGGGTATACCGTTCCCCGGGTGCAAGTCTTTCGATTTGACGCCGCTGCGGCGACTTACGCGTCGATGGGGATGAAATGATGACGTTTAGGGCAACACAACGCCCAGCCCCCATGTAGAGAAAATCTCCGACCCAGCCGGGAATCGAACCTGGGCCCTTAGGATTGACATTCTGCCGAGCTGACCACTTTTTTTCTTTTTTTTTTCATTTTGTTCGTTGTTGATCGTTGTGTTTGGTCGTTGCGGACGTCACGTAATATCCGTTCAAGTTCGTTGTGTATCCTTTCACTCAGTTACAGAGGTCAACCAGCTCTCCGACCGAGCAGGCTGAGCTACCGTGCCGGCAGTCACTCAGCTACCGGGGACGGACAATGGAGCTGGAAGCAAAGAAGTAATAAAACGTCATGAATAATATGGCAGTTTTTGACGCATCTCAGTATTTGACGTCATATCTCTTTAACTATGCATCGTACAATGATATAATTTTGTATGTATATTCAGCGGCAGATGTGGATACTTTCGGCGAAAAGTGTTGTGAGTAGAATGAATACCAATGAAGTAATAAATTTAAACGTCATACATGAAGCGGCAATTTCCCCGCATCTCAGTGTGTATAACACCATACCTCCTGAACTATGTGTCGTACAATGATACAATTTTGTAGGTGCATTTAGTGGTATTACGTGAATACTGTCTGCGAAATGTGTCACTAATGCAGTTAAAAGTAAAGAAGTAATAAATTAAAACGTCATGCTTCGTGTGGAAGTTTTACATCATGAACAGCGAAAATGGAGTAAGTGATAAACTTTTTTCTGTCATATTTTGTGGGGTTTTCAGTGAAAAAAAGTTTCGTTAATCTTCTAAATTACGTCTAAAGTTTATTGCTAGTCTCTAAGCGCTCTCATTCTCAAATAATGGATATCTCCAATACGGGTATTCTGGCGTTGTGGCTACACCACATTTTCGTCCCCACTCCATCCCCTTTGATAGATGGGTAGGTCTTACCCCCACAGTGATTCTTCCCTGACACGTGTACCACGTTTGGTTGAAATCGGTCTAGTGGTTTAGGAGGAGATGTGGCGTATATATACATACTTACATACATATGTACATCCACTTCTATAATATGTATGATTGTGAAAGTACCAAATCAGTCATGATAGGGTTAAACAATCGTATACTAATAATAAACGTTCTCAGTTGTGAGATGAACACTGCACCGTTATTTAAGCTACTATCAGAGAACTTAATTGTGTTATTACAAACATTTCCTTACGACATAGGTCCACATCTCGTCGACAAGGTAAAGCCCGCAGCACTCTACGGGCGGAGAAACCGTCTTATGATAACCGTCGATGCTAATGCTTAGACAATTGTCAGACATTGTAGTGAAACTGATGAAAGTGGACAAAAACTCTTAGACGTTATTGCTGAACTAGGTCTTTTAGTGTTGAACAAACTTGGACAGCCATGTGCTTATGGGAATCGGACGGGAACCATTTGACGTATTGAAGGTACTGTAGTGAACAGATCAGCGGAGCACAAAATCTCTGACAGGCGTGTCCAGTATCACTGTAAAACAAACGACCGTTAGGCGATTGTGGTGGGAATCACGAACAATGGAAGACTTAAAGCGTGTTTGGAAGGGTAGTATTCACGTACGCTAGACATTAAACGCATGGACTGCGATAAGATGGCAGGCACCGTGGAACCCTTCCCATTTGAGAAGGTTAGTGGTAGCGTAGATCGGCGAGTGCATGTACTTTACTGCAAAAATCAAAAAGCATTTGCGGGAATCTCTTCCAATTAGTTCGCAGAAGTGCATGTACTTAACTGCAGAAAGCAAAAAGCATTTGCGGGAATCTTATCTAATTTGTTCGCAGAAGTGTGTGTCACCAAAGGCTTGGAGACCTGAGCTGTAAAATCTTCAGAGAAACATGAAACCATGAATTACCTGCGAGAAACTGGACAAGAGGAGCGTAAGAAAAGGGCAGCTATGCTGGGTGATCAGAAGTTTAAAAAAAATCGAAATTTGTGGTAAGGTCTTATGGGACCAAACTGCGGAGGTCATCGGTCCCTAAGCTTACACACTACTTAATCTAACTTAAAAACTTACGCTAAGGACGACACACACACCCATGGCCTCTTGGGGGGAAGGGTAATGGTTCTGGCTTGTTTCTGGGGTCCTGTGGTTTGTGAGAGAAGTGTTTTATTTTTCTGGTTTATCTAGGATTAGGTAGGGGGTTTGTGAATTGTCATGTTATTAGTGATCTGGGGTTTTTTATTCTGAATTCTCTTGGGTTGTAGTTACCAAGGGAATTTATCAGCACATTCGGAGATTGCCTGGCTCTGTCGTAAAACGCTTGGGCGAGGTTTTTGAATCTTGTTTTAAGTGCTTCTATAATGACGGCTGCGTGCCAGTCTGCAGTGGGGCCTAGCTCCTAGCTGTCTCCTCTCTCTCCCACGTTTTAATTTCCCCTCCCTGGGGAAGTGTATGGAGGAGTTTATAGCCTGTTGGCTTTTACTCCACACTGTATGTTGTGTGTGTGTGAGTTTCTTGGGTAGTTTTGACTGTCTGTGCATTGTGGTGGTGTTCTGGTGGTGTCTTATACTTGCCTGACGTTGGCGAGACGTAGGGTATTTTAAGGATTAAGGATTGGTATTAGGATTTGGGGATTTTGGGATTTTTCTTTTCGACTTAGTCATCAAAGATCGTCATAGGGCGTTTGTGCTTATCACGGGACATGTCACACCGACCTAGGGAGTGGATGCGGTTATTTCCATACCTGGAAGAGCTCTCGTAGAAAGCCCTTGCCAGATCTTGGAATCTTTCTTTGAGGAGGGGATTTCGGCAGCGGCGTGCAGATCGTAGATGGCGAAACCCATTGGTAGATGCAGTGCCCTCTTGAGGGTGCGGTTCTGCAGTCTCTGGAGTTCGTACAGACGCTGCGTCGCTGCTTATCCCCAAACAGGGCACGCTGGGCGTATGAGTGCCTGGTAAACATTTACCTCTACAGAGCAGGGAAGGGAGCTGGTTAAGTTGAGGACTGGGTGTAGGATGGACATTCTGGAGCATACCTTCCTGTGGACCTCGTCTATGTGGGGTTTCCACGTTAGTCTCGAGTCCAAGGTTACGCCGGGATACTTGGTGGATCTACGCCAGGGGAGTCAGGATCCATGTAAGTGCAGGTGAAAGGGGGGGGGCGTTGTGGGGATCTTTTCAAGGTTGATGGTGATGCGCCAGCGACGGGCCCAGGTTTCTGTGTTATCTAAAACCGTTCGTAGCCTACGAATGACTAGGTCCTTATTCGCGTTTCGAGTGCAAAAGGCTGTGTCGTCAGCATACTGTGCAGTGTGCACCAAGGGGGCCGTGGTAGTGTCTGCAGTGTACAGACTGTACAAAACGGGCCCCAGGACCGATCCCTGTGGCACCCCAGCACGAATACGCCTTTTGGTGGAGGTGGCTGTTTCTACCTTAACAGAGAAACAGAGATAGCTTTAGATTAGTCTGACTATGCTCCCGGGGAACCCCTGTGTGTATAACTTGTATAATAGCCTTTTATACCATACTGAGTGGAAGGTTTTGGCTACATCAATAGCACTATCCCGCAGTAGCCCCTGTGGTTCAAGCCCTCTGTGGCTGCTTCCACCAGTCTCATGATCTGTTGTGGGGCAGAGTGCCCCTGTCGGAATCCGAATTGGAAATCTGGCAGAAGTCGCCCGTTGGTGATGTAATCTCGTATGGGTATTAGCAGGAGGCGCTCATAGATCGTGCTGAGAGTTGACAACAGGCTAATCGGCCTGTAGTGCTGCGGGAATAAAGGATCTCTCCCTGGTATGTGTATCGCGACCACTTCCGCGTGTTTCCAGTAAGCTGGGAACTCGCATGTACGAGTAATCTCGTTGAAGAGTTCGCGAGGTGTTCGATAGCTGAGGGCGGAATGTTTTTACTATCTGGTTGGTAACACTGTCGTGTCCTGGCGCCTTTTTTGTAGAGAGGGACGTAATTACTTTTGCCACGTCTTCGAGACGAAAAGTGGGGCTTCGTCCTCTGGGTCCTCCTCAGCATTGAGGAAGACGGCCAGTTGACGACGGACTACCTCTTCATGTTCGTCATCCTGGGGTTCTGCCGCTTGAAACTGCTTCTCAAGGTGCACGCGAGGGCGTTGGCCTTTTCAGCATGGCTGTAGGTCAGACCCCTCTCGCCGTGCAGCGGCGACAACTTAGCGCGTCTTTTCGTAATTCACTTGGTTGCTTGCCATAGTGTGTGTTCGTCTACTTTGAGGGCTGTGAGGCGGTTTTGCCATTGCTGGTTTCTGTGCTCATTGAGCGCTACCTTCAGCTCTCCCTGTAGACGATTGAGTAGCCTCTTGGTAGCCTGATTTCTGCTGATCTTCCACTCTTTTGCCACTCTGTTCTTGTGCCGGATTTGGGCTAGCAAATATTCCGGGGGTTGTACTCGCGGGAGCGAGCCATCCCTTTGTGGGGGAGTGGCATCTGTCTCCTCATTGTCGGTGTTATTTATGTCCGTCAGTCGGGCTTCGATTCCTTGCGACGACGGTCCGACTGCGGCCTCTGACATTCCAATTGCGAGCGCCGACGCTTCGATTGCGGCCGCCGACAATCCGTTTGCGGGCGCCGACCAGTCCGCGCCGTCCCAGGCGTCGCGCCGGGTGGTGGAAGATGCAGAAGGTGGAGTGTCCCAAGCGGCCTTCGTGGAAGGATATTGTGTCCGCTTGAGACGTGACTCCTTGATGGAGCTAAGTAATGGTTTCCATGCCTTGCTGAGTTGAAAACCTGTGTCTCGGTTTATGAGATTGTCCGTTACGCGAATTTCAGTGGTCTACTTGAAGATGCTGTCCCAGTAGAAGCTGGTAGGGTCCAGAATCTTGATCTCTTCGTATTTCGCGTTGTGTCCAGTTTCCAAGCAGTGTTCTGCCATTGCCAATTTGTTGGGCTGGCCTAGGCGCGTGTCGCGTTGGTCTTCTTTGCAGCGGCCTTCGACTGTTCGGATTGTTTGACCGATGTAGGATTTTCCGCAATTACATGGAATATTATATACGCCCGCTTTCGTGAGGCCAAATACGTCTTTCACTGTCCCCAGTAAGGCTCGTATCTTGGACGGTGGTCGGAAGACCGTGTCAGTTTTGTGCTGTTTTAGCTGTCTCTCAATTTTTGACGTCACGTTGCCTTCATACGGTAGAAATGCAAGGACTGGTTCCTCATCTTTGGACTATTCTTCGTCTGGGATTCTGCTGTGTTTCCGTCTTCGAAGGCTGTCTGGATCTGTCGATTGCTGTACCCGTTCTTGCGGAACACATTTTCTAGGTGTTTGAGTTCTTTGTGCAAATTTTGTTCGTTCGATATCGAGTATGCCCTGTGAACCAGTGTGTTGAGCATCCCGTTGAGTTGTGTAGGATCGTGGCAACTCAAGGCATGTAAATATAAGTCCGTATATGTAGACTTGCGGTATACGCTATCGCCCAGTGTGTCATTTGATCTCCACTATACAAGTACCTCAAAAAAGGGTAGTTTCCCTTCCTTCTCGATTTCCACAGTGAACCGTACGTCGTCGTGGACGGAATTTAGATGTTCTAAAAACGTCTGTAGATGATCAGGTCCATGGGGACATGTGAAAAACGTGTCGTCCACGTATCGGAGGAAAAAAAATTATATATGGAGAGTTTCGAAGACGAGGCACTACAAGCGGCCGAACAGAAACCAGTGTGTTGGGCAGTCATCAATGGTACATGAGTGGACCTTCGGCTCCGACAGCCCATATAGATAATGCTTCGTTGAATGGTTTGCACACTGACTCTTGTTGATGGCCCGGCATTGAAATATGCAGAAATTTTCGTAAGGGTTGCACTTCTGTCACACTGAACGATTCTCTTCAGTCGTCGTTGGTCTCATTCTCACAGGATCTTTTTCCGGCTGCAGCGATGTCGGAGATTTGATGTTTTGCCGGATTATTGATATTAACGGCACACTCGTGAAATAGTCGTACGGGAAAATCTCCACTTCATCACTACCTCGGAGATGCTGTGTTCCATCGCTAATGCGCCGACTATAGCACCACATTCAGACTCACTTAAATCTTGATAATCTGCCATTGTAGCAGCAGTAACCGATCTAATAATTGCGCCAGACACTTGTTCTATATAGGCGTTGCCGACTGCATCGCCGTATTCCGCCCCTTTACGCATACCTATACCAATTTCTTTGTCGCCTTAGTGTTTGTGGCTGCAGACACGTGGTGTACTGGCGTCAGAGTTTTGCATAGCTGGCAGGAAACGCATGCAGGAAGCCACTGCTGCTAACACCCACATAACCATAGAAGCCTGATACATGAGCTGTACTGCCGTTGAGGGAAGGCTGTTGCAGCTCCTTGAGGTCAGCTGCTCTGTAGTTGCACCAACAACACTACGGGATCGACAGTGCCTAAACTGTGGTGCCTGACATGACTGAAGACGATGGCATGCACTAGCCCTGGACAATGGTCCGCAACATTGTAGGCCCTTCCCGTCTGGGTGAAAGTGACAGTGTAGCTGGGGAGTAACCCAGCCGTGGCTCCAACTCACATTCTACCTGGAAGGTAGCTGGCAACAGCAGGTAGTCACCCAGCAGATGACACAGCGGAGCAAGGGCACCAAATTGACTGCATGCAGAATTCAGCTCAGGTGGGAGCATGCAGGTATTGGCGGCAAAGTCCATAGCTGGTGGATGGCTGCATCATCTTGTGCTGCAAATGGTGCATGTCTCATAGTGATCAACTGGCATACACTATGTTGCATGGCATACCATGTGCACCTGGGTACTGCTGGATATAACAAACATCAGACAATGATGGTCTGATTTTTAGAAGTATATGAGCATATGGCATCCGGTTAGTTAGTATTTCTCCAATGGTAGCACTCCCAGCCTGGAACTTGCAGACAGGCTGGAGCGGCAGGGCGTCGTCATTGGGCGGGAATGACTTCATTTTCTCCAATTTTTCTGTTTAGTCAGCTCCTCCAGATGCCCCACCATAGCTGTACAATTTCACAACTTTGGCCTCAGGGGTGCTGGCTGGCGTCTTCCGCTTTGTCGGCATCCTGAATAACGACTCTTAACTCTGATTTCGCTTTCTTGCTCAGTGGTGCCTGGACTTCAGGCTGATGACTGCCTCCCTCTCTGTGGCACCGTTCTGATGAGCGATGCAGGTACTGTATGACCCCAGAGGTGCTGTGGTCCAACATCTCTACCTCCTTTGAGAAATGTGCTCCGTCGATTCTGGCCTGTTTACATTTTTGGACAAATGAATCTTGAAACACATTTCACAGGTTGACAGAAATATACAGTATTCTCCACTTTTCCTTACTCTGATTTTCATAAATAGACATGACTCCTTTAATACATCATTTACGAACTAGTGAATTAATACTATCAAATTCTCTCTTCTCATTAAATTTCTCAACAATCAATTAAAAACATCTGGTCCTACATAGTTAATTTCTCATGCTTGGTATTCATCCTCGTTTATCAGGTGGCTTCAAACTCGCTACTTTGGTACATCATCTGGAACTATGCCAAGGAATCAAAATTTTCCCTTACGTTTTCTCAGAAAACGCATCCTCAAAGTTACACTCATACGAAAAGTACATATTGTACCACCACACAGAAAATATTACTTGGTATGTCGGTACGCACACTCCCTTTGCTCTTCAGCACTCTGACATGCGAACTGAGCCTTAATGATAGTGTTTACAGCTTATTCAGTACTACCCTGATGACAGGAGTACCTTATGACAATGTACCACTTGCAGCGGTCTCTATCATCCACAACAATATCTCGCACAGTTCAACAATATGATGTGCTAGATCAATTTTTATGTGATGTTGTTTAAGAAATCCAGCCCCAGGATTGTGCAGTAACCCTCACGTACATGAGGCAACACTTCCATATTTTCTCGAATATGCACCGTTCCAATGCGAAAACTGAGCAACCGTGAATCAAGTGATGTCCCATAAATGTCCCCTACTCTGTGTAACCTATGATGTGGAGTGAGTCTCTTCCTACCCAAGAGGTCCAGACTCACTGTCGACACATGAGCTCTTCTGACCGATAAAAGCTTATGTTCTGTCTCATTTATTGAACAAACTAATCAGGCCCTCCATCTCTTCATATATCTTCGTAGCACTGAATTTTAATGGGGACGCCGTCTGACGGTTTCATAGTGAAAGGAGAGTCAGTGAAACAGCGAGAAAGCAGGAGAGCTTGGAGGCTCTTCCACCTGTCACTCACTTAGTCTGCTAACTTTGATTCTAATCCTTACTCCTAACTGAACGTTCATCGTCACTCTGTGACTTGCGTTCCAGTGCATGGGAATGAAGGACTTGACTGAACATTACATTTTCCTTGCCTAGCATGCGCCTTCCGGAAGAGTGATAACGCTGCTTTGGCGACGCAAACCATGGCGAGCAAGTCAACACAGAGATCATTCAAGGGCCTGGCCACATAGCACGAGAAACCGATGAAAGCTAATGACTCACCGCCGCACGGTTACGCAGTAACGCGCCGTACTGACCCAGAGCATCAGCACACGACAAATGAACACACAGAATCGTGAGATGATTCATTCCTCCCTCCTTTCCCTTAATAACCGAATCCTGCCCACACCCAGTTAAATCGGCCCTGAGATTTGTAATTTGTGTAAAAAGGTCTGTAATAGAAACAAACACTTTATCTTTTAATCTTCAAATTAATCTGTTCCATTGGCATAACATTTTGCTGTATGACTTCACTATACGATGGCAGTAGTTATTAGTTAATTGTTGGCTCCCAGGGTAGGGCGATTTCATGTCAGAGATGACAGTTTTGAGTTCACTACAATCTATAACAGTTTACCGGCGTGAAAAATAAAACACTTCGTTTCTCCTGCCATCGCATCGCTATATCTATTTGCTCCAACTACATAGCTACCGTAATGACAGCAGCCATATCCTTTGTGTTTTCCTTCGTATACTCCTCGACATATCGGGTGGATGCCCCTCCAAAACACATCTAATGGCTTGTGTTCTGCCTTCTACAGTATATTTTTTTTCTGCCTCCTTACTTTCAATTAACTCAGAAGTTTCAATATTCACTTTCCTAACCCTATCAAGCAACATATCCACCAATTCATTATGTTTCTCGAGTACTCCATTGAACTGCATCTGGATGAATCTGGTACTGTCCTGCTTGCGGTAGTGTTCAATTTGCCCTTTCTTACGCTGCTCAAATGTACTTCTTTTGTTCAAACTTCTCATGGTTCATTACGTACTTTTTAGTCTCTCCTAACAAGCGTTATTTGGCCATGTGTAACTATACGTTCTCTGCCCAGCCTCTCAGACCCGCAGCAGCTGCCAAGTTATCTATAAACGCTGACATATCACCCGTTGTCTTATCCAGCCAGAACTTTATGACACCCTGCCCTTTGTCACGGACAACAGCGACGACCCGTCGTGGTACGGAAGCAACGAGGCGTTGGTAGGTCGCTGGAGGGAACTGGCACGACATCTTCACACAAGTCACTTAATTCCCGTAAATTCAGGGGAGGGGCCGATGAGCTCTGATGCCACGTTTGGACACATCCCATGTGTTTTCGATCGGTTTCTGATCTGGCGAGATGGGGAGCCAGCATATCGACTGGAACTCTCCATTGTGTTCCTCAAACCACACCATCACACTCTGACCTTGTGGCATGGCACGTTATCTTGTTGAAAAATGCTGCTACCGTCAGGGAACATGATCGTCACGAAGGGGTGTAACTGGTATGCAACCAGTTTAAGATACTTCTTGACCGTCACAGTACCTCGCATGAGCTCCACAGGACCCGTTGGTGCCCATGCGAATGATCTCCACAGAATAATGCGGCTGCCAGCTTGTCTCCGGCCACATACGGGTGTCTAGGAGCTGTTCCCCTGGAAGACGACGGATGCGCTCCATCCCATCGGCAAGATGAAGAACGTATCGGGATTCATCCGACCATGCAGTGCTCCGCCACTGCGCCAACTTTCACTGCCAATGGCCATGTACCTATTTCAGTCGTAGTTGCCACTGGCACATGCATGTGTCGCCAGCTGGGGAGGCCCATCGTTAGGAGTGTTCGGTGCAATGTGTGTTTGGAGACACTTGTACTCTGCCCAGCATTAAAATCTGATGTTAGTACCACCACAGTTCGCCGCCTGTCCTGTTTTACCAGTATGCCCTACCTACGACGTCCGAAATCTGTAATGAGGGGTGGCAGCCCAATCCCTCGACGTCTTAATGTGGTCTCACGTTTGTTTCGTCACCTGTTGTAGACACTCACCATAACACTCCTCGAACACCTGACAAGTCATACAGTTTCCGAAATACTCGTGCCGAGCCTCCGTGCCATCATAAAGTGCCCTCAGTCAAACGCATATCGATCGCACGCCTTCCTATTCTATACATGGACAGCGCGCTCACTGGTACTGCGTGCACTCGGCGCGTGTCTGAGTAGCAGTCATTCTTCGCCAGGTGGCACAGCTATCCTCACTCACATGAGCTACCTCTTTCACCAAAGAATTAATCTGTTCCTGAGTCGTCATCGCTTTTGTTTCTGATCCTAGCATTTCTGAAAACTTTATCCACCAAAAAGTACAGTACACCGAAGAACACACAAGAGAATGCTAATAGCCACTACAGGCACTCAAACACAACAACCGAAAATGCTCCAAGTAATTAGGAGGAGTCTTCAGCTATTTCGTCTGAACACTAATGTGCCTAAGCGCATACCTTCTACACATACTACATGTTACAGGTACTGATTCAGTTAAAAGCAACTCGTAGCCTGATAAATCACACCGCTTGGATCTCACTGGCCGTAAATAGTCTTCTCTAGTGTTACCCTTGATCTCAGACAGTTCTGCAAGTCCTTCTGTTGTCACAAACTGCACCTGCTGACTGCTCTGGTAGTCAGTTCTTCCTTCCATTTTCGTGCACAGGGACAGTAGTGACCCGAAAACCAACGAGTTTACTCACCACACTCTTATTGTCGAAGCTGCAAACTGGGGGTGGTGATGACTTCGCTGCTGGAGCATTTCTCAATGAATAGCCGTTGCGGACATTGGAAATTTCTGATATGAAACTGCAGAGGTGCCAGAAAGCGATTCTTCCTCCTCAGATGGTGGTTATAGACATTGCCGCGATCACTTCTGACGCCATGTAGGTGTTGGGACTAACCCTTACAGTGATGGATGAATCAGCTGATGGAAAATGAGAATGCAGCACCTTCCTGGCTGGACATGGGCAGTGTGAGTGGTGGTGATGGGAATCACATGGCGAACTTTCAGTAAAATCTCCCTGGTTATAATAGTCGTTTATTCATGTCAAATACAAGGATGGAGCTGCAGCTGTAGCTGGCTTGAGTGATGTAGGTGGCTGCAGTGTGCACCTTACCGGAGTCAGTATTTTTACTGCCTAGCAACCAGTGCACATGGGCAGCCACAGCTGTTGATGTCCACACAGTTATAGAGGCCTGATGCAACCGCCATACCATTGACAAGGGATAATCATGGCAACTCCTCATGGTTCAGCTGTTCCCCAGTCACACAGCCAACAGCCCAGATAGGTGACGTATAAACCGTGATGCCCAGAATGACCAAAGATGATGGTGTGCACCACCCCTAGGTGATAACATGCAAAAGTGTAGCCCCATATAGCTTGGATGACAGTGACAGTGTATCTGGGCAGCATGCTAGCCCAGGCTCGTACTCCAGACCCACCAGGGAGGTGGCCGACAATAGCAAGTAATCACCCAGCAGGTGACACAGCGGAGTTAGCTGACTGCATGTAGGCCTCAGATCAGACAAGTGGCTACAGCTACCGTGAGAGAAGCCTGTGGATGACAGCTGACTGTGTGATCTTGCGCTGTAAGAGGTTCCTGCCTCATAGTCATGAGCTGGCTTACACTGTACTGCAAAGCATATCATAAGCACCTGGATATTATAGTGCATAATGAACGTCTGAGAATGAGAGTGATTTATGGGGGACTGCTAGTTGGTATATCTCCAGTGGCAGCACTGTCACCTTGGAGCTCATGCCAGGCTGGAGCGGCAGGGCACTGCCACTGGATGCTAGTGACTCCATTTTCCCTTAATTCCTTGTTTAGTTAGTCCTACCCGGAGCCCAACTGGATCTGCAAAATTTCACAGTTTTGGTTTCAGGCGCTAGTGTCTTTTGCTTTGTCAGTGTTGTGAATAAGTGCTGTTGCACTCTGATTATGCTTCTACCACAATGATGCCTTGACTTCAGGCTGACAACCACGTCCTTCTCTATGAGATCGTTCTGCTGTTCGATGCTGGGACAGTTCATCACCCTGACAGAGCTGTGGTACAACAGATCACTCACTAGTATCTCCATGTGGGAATTGTTGTAGGTTTCATGCATATCTGTTCTTACTGATGTATGACTCGGCCGCACGCACCCATGGCTCCTGCAGTGTTGGAGTTCAGTGTGTTCGTCACCACAGACATGAAAACGAACTTCTCCTTCTCCATGACAACGCAAGGCTTCACACAAGTGTGCGCACCAGAGAGGAGCCCACAAGACTTCATTTGACTGTTGTTGTTCTTCATCCATCCTACATCCCAGATCCCCGACTTCCATCTGTGTGGCCCAATGAAGGTTGCACTGCATAGGCAGCAGTACATGGATGATGTGGAGGCTACTGATACACTATGACATTGGCTCGAACGTCGACCAATTGTGTGGTACCTTACGGGCATACAGGTGCTCCAAATAAGGTGGTGTAAGGCTGTCGCATTGAAAGGAGATTATTTTAAAAAAACAGGGTTTTGTAGCCCAAAGAGTGGGGAATAATATGGTGTGTTGGAATGCTGAATAAAACCAACCAGTTTTCATAAAAAAGTGTTATGTTACTTATAGAACACCAGTCATATTTTCTGAATATTCTGTATCATAGTGTGAGTGGAACAATTTCAGTTTTTTGAAATATTCCCCAAATAGTTCCATCTACATCTGCATCTACGTCTACACAGATACTCCGCAAGCTGCCGTGCGGTGCGTGACGGAGGGTACACTATACCACTACTAGTTATTTTCTTTCCTGTTCCACTAGCAAATAGAGAGAGAGAAAAATGAATATCTATATACCTCCGTACGAAGCCTGATTTCTCATTTCTTATCGATCCTAAGGCTCATGTGTATTTATATACAGAGCAATGTATGATGTCGTTTAGCTTTAACTAGAACTCTTCAACACTGAATAAATATTATGGAGAGTGTTGCCGCCAATTTCTCGCAGCAGTGTTCAAATTGTCTCAACCCCTCTGGATAGTCGTGTTTGTGAAAAGTGCCGCTTGTGGGAAGGGACGTGTGCAGATACCGGGTCGAATTCGATCGGCAGATTAACTACGAAGGTTGGTGTGTCAGACATCCTGGATGTGGTTTTAGGTAGTTTTCCATTTCCCCCTAGATGAATACTCGGCTAGTACTCAAGTCCGGTCTCAGTTAAACGATTGTGCAACAGTTTGTTCACTTTCACACACAAACAGTTGGCATATACCGGGTGATCAAAAGGTCAGCATAAATTTGAAAAATTAATAAATCACGGATAGAGAGGTACAAATTGACACACATGCTTGGAATGACATGGGGTTTTATTGGAACCAAAAAAATACAAAAGTTCAAAAAATGTCCGACAGATGGCGCTTCATCTGACCAGAATAGCAATAATTAGCATAACAAAGTAAGACAAAGCAAAAATGATCGTCTTTACAGGAAACGCTCAATATATCCACCATCATTCCTCAACAATAGCTGTAGTCGAGGAATAATGTTGTGAACAGCACTGTAAAGCATGTACGGAGTTATGGTGACGCATTGGCGTCGGATGTTGTCTTTCATCATCCCTAGAGATGTCGGTCGATCACGATACACTTGCGATTTCAGGTAACTCCAAAGCCAATAATCCCACGGACCGAGGTCTGGGGACCTGGGAGGCCAAGCATGACGGAAGTGGCGGCTGAGCACACGATCATCACCAAACAACGTGCGCAAGAGATCTTTCACGCGTCTAGGGATATGGGGTGTTTTTTTTTCTAATAAAACCCCATGTCATTTTAAGCATGTGCGTAAATTTTTACCTCTCTATCTACATTATTCCGTGGTTTATTAAGTTTTCAAATTTATACTGACTTTTTGATCACCCGGTACATATACTACCCCGGGGGGGGGGGGGGTAATGGGGTGGCGACAGGAAGGGCATCCAGCCACCCCTAGAATTACCAATGTCAAATTATTTACTAACCATGCCAATTCTGTGCCGATGAGGGACAAAGGCACAAGAAAAGGAAGAAGAAAAGGAAGGAGGAGTGTTTAGAACGTCATCCATCTCTCCAGATTTAGGTTTTCCGTAGTTTCTCTAAATCTATCAATGTGATATCCGCGGCGGTCCCTTTTAAATGACGATCGAGGATTTCCGTATCGTCTTCGACCCATCCAAGCTTGTCTCTAACAACCTCGTCGTCGAGAGATTGTTACATGTTAACGTTTCTTTTCTTTTTTAATAAATGTTCTTAGTTCGTATTTTGAGTAGGCCTTTTTTCAGTTCAGTCAAACGAAGAGACTCTTCGGGATTTCTTGGTGAACGTAAATAAATGTAACATATTGCGCAATCATAGGAACAGATATCCACTACTGTACAGCTACACTATTGATGACAAACAGCTGGAGACAGCGTCTGCCCTAAAATATCTAGGCGTAACTATCCAGAGCGACCTTAACTGGAATGACCATATAAAACAGATAGTGAGAAAAGCAAACACCAGACTCAGATTCATGGGAAGAATCTTAAGGAAATATGACTCATCCACAAAAGAAGTGGCTTACAAGGCGCTTGTTCGCCCGATTGTGGAGTATTGTTCATCTATCTGGGATCCCTATCAGATAGGACTGATAGAGGAGATAGAGAAGATCCAACGAAGAGCGGAGCGTTTCGTCACGGGGACGTTTAGCTGGCGAGATAGCGTTACTGAGATGCTAAGCAAACTCGACTGGCAGACGTTACAAGAGAATCGTTGCGCATCACGGAGGGATTTACTATTGAAATTTCGGGACAGCGCTTTTAGGGAAGTGTCGGACAACAAATTACTTCCCTCAATATATATCTCGCGTATTAACCAATTGGAGAAAATTCTAGAAATTAGACCCATTACAGAGGCTTACCGACTCTCATTCTTCCCATGCACTATTAGCGAGTGGAAAAGGGTTGGAGGGATCAGATAGTGGTACCGAAAGTATCCTCCACCACACACCATTAGGTGACTTGCGGAGTATGATGTAGATGAACTTCTGAAAAAATGGCTCTGAGCACTATGGGTCTCAACATCTTAGGTCATAAGTCCCCTAGAACTTAGAACTACTTAAACCTAACTAACCTAAGGACATCACACACACCCATGCCCGAGGCAGGATTCGAACCTGCGACCGTAGCAGTCGCGCGGTTCCGGACTGCGCGCCTAGAACCGCGAGACCACCGCGGCCGGCTGAACTTCTGACTTTTGGGTTGATTGTTGCTGTAATAGCACCACGGTAGCTATTCCGTGTGCCTCTGGTGAAATTGCTGAAATGATCGGGCCTATTTATAGCCAGAAAGTCTAAATTATTTCTCTCAGAATTGGGCTGTCAGACCAGTTGTTTGAAGTCGTGTAATAAAGCATCGAGTAAGCAAGACAACCTGCAGAGAATCGACGACTGCCAGTTGACCCTGAATGTAAATAAATACAGGGGGATTCGGCTGCCCCTACCGACAGGTCTTAACCAACACGCAATGCCATCAGAAACCATTCCTGAAATTTTCACATTGTCTCGCTCGCTGAACGCAAACTATCAGTCCTACAAAACAGATGGACGGGATTTTTATGTAGGAAATTCAATGCAGTTAAATTTTCCACTGGATATGTTTTCGACGGAGACCAATGTTTTCGAGTTATTCAAGAAAAACGCGTTTGAAGGTCACTTTAGTATATTTTATTGAATAATTCGAGAGCTACGGCCTCTAGTGTAAACGTATCCTGTACAAAAGTTAACAACATTAAATTTCCTACTAAAAGGTAGCGCTAATAGTTTGTGGTAACGAGTGAGAGAATATGAAAATCTGGCAGGTGGTATTGGACGGCGTTGTGGGTTGCACAAAATCCATGAGTAGGGGCAGCTGGATTACTATGTATAATGTGTTGTGCATCAATAGACGAAGAGATCCATTACAGTTCAATTACGTAACTGTCGATCAATAACTGGATATAACAGCAAACATAAGTTGGAAGAAGTTTAAGGAAATGCAACTAATCCACGAATGGAGTGCCTTAATACATATTTGTAAGATCGTTGCTTGAGTAATGTTCATCAATCTGAGAAGTTTATCAGACTGGATTATTAGAAGTGACAGAATATTCAACGAAGATCAGCACGTTTCTTCACGGAATCGTTTGGCAAGCGCGGAAGCGTCACGGAGATGCTGAGCAAATTGCACTGACAGACTCTACAATACGGAGACTCATAGCGTCGAAATTCCAAGACTGTAAGTTCTACAAAGACATATTTGCTATTCAGCAAATGCATTTCAGCAATTTCACCAGAGGCCCACGGAATAGCTACCGTGGTGCTATTATAGAAACAATCAACCCAAAAGTCAGAAGTTCATCTACATCATACTCCGCAATACGTTCTAACATATTACTTTCTTCCATACATATTTCGTGAAATGACCAAGACAAAAAATTAGAGAAATTAAAGTTCATACGCAGATTTGTCGGCAGTCGTTCTGCCAACATAGCATTCCTGAATGGGGTAGGTATTGTGGTATCAGAAGTACTCTTCACTATGCACCGTATCAATCTAATCGCGATACAAAGTTGAACATTTTACACAAGCTACAATATTCAATCAAATTTACTTATGAAATACTATATCGGACAAATGACGACCATTCGCAGTTCCAGAACACTCGAGCCGTTTCGCCCAGTTTTTCAACACATCTTTCGTAAGTACTGGAGGAATCCTGTAAATTTCATAGTGCATTCAATCTTGTAACTCTTGTGAGTTTTTCAGCTTGTCGGGGTGCACTCTCGTCTTTCAGTAACCCCATAAGTAAAAGTCTGGCATGATTAAATCGGACGAGCGAGGCGGCCAACACACACACCCATGCCGAAGGAAGGAATCGAACCTCCGACGGAGGGAGCCGTGTGAACCGTAGCAAGGCGCCTCTGACCGCACGGCTACCACGCGTGGCCCAGTGCACCATGAAAGTCAATGAACAAATTCAGAGCAAACCAGCGACTGTTTCCAAGTAACCACACAGCCTTTTAAGGTTCTTTCCAATAGTTACAGCTCCCATTCGGCTAATTTCACTCTCTCACACACGCAGGATTTTGCATAAACTGGCGAACCCTGTCCATAACAGAATTAAATAAGAGATTCTGGGATGCAGTCATAAATTTAACCTTTTTTTTCATTTTTGATGAACATTTAGAAATGCGGTATTCTATGGAAAGATTGCTCGTAAAATAACTTACATCTGTACGAGGTACCACGTAGCAAAGTCATGACAGCGTTGATGATGATTCAGGAGAGGAGCAGTTCATCTTTCCCAAGGAACAGTCAAGTCTGAACTATGGCGATAACGAAATAATTAGCACAGATGGCATTCGAGTAGATAATGAATTGAAGAGTGCGAGTGGTAGTAATAACGAGGAAGAAGACAAGGTCGCTTTACACGTAGAATCCGTTGTAATAATTAGAAATTACGCGGTGGAAGATATTGATAGGCCAGAAAGGGGCAGATGAAATAATAAAGGAAATAAATGAGGCAAGGAAAGTAGCGAAAGCCGAAGCAGAAAAGACCAGAATAATAACAGAGAAGGAAGTAGTACAGGATAACAGTGGTCACTGATTGTGCTGAGCATGTTCTGATACAGGAGGCTGGAACGGAACTTGAACCCGCAGTCATTACAGACCAGCTGACGGCTGAAGGTGAGGTATCTGCATGTCAGGTGGTAAATCGCCAGTCAATGTCTGTGAGTTATTGGGTGTTACCAATGATCAAGGGAAGAACGTAGCTGACTCTGCTGGGAAAACCTTGTGTGGAGAAACAGTTGTGGAAGTTGGATCCAGTGTGGAAATATTAAAGATAAACGTTGAAGATTGCTTGTGTGGCGATGTGATTATGAGAGAACCGAAAGGTACACAGGAGAGTGCACGTTGCGGCCTGACAGAAGTGACATAGAATAATACAGTGCAGTTGTGAGAGGGCTAACAGACGTAGTATTAGTCTTGTATGGAGGGGGTTATTTATATCCAGACGCGCCAGTTATCCGTACCAATGATTTGCATAATACAGGAGCGTATGACGGTCGGAAGAGGCTTAGTCAGAGGCAGATTCCGAGTATGTTTGGTGTATCTGTCTGTGGCATCGTAGGTCCCAAACGAAAGGTCCGATTGTAATGCAATTATTTTATTTGAAAGCTGGCTTAATCGGGATGGTTCTTAGCTACGTTCCACCAAAGTCTGTTCAGACGTTTAAATTTCATCAGCTAAACTAAGTAAAAATGTATCCCGCCCGCGTACTCTCATGATATACGTTACGTAATACATAAGAGCTGTGCCAAATTATGTAGTGCCAGACCTAACAGCTCATAAAGATGCGAGAGTGTATGTTTATCTTCTACGTTGATCAACAATGACGATTTTTGCCCTCTGAAATCGCCCATTTCAGCAACTACAAAGCAGAAAAACGGTGAGTGTGAGTCAGTTGTAAAAGATAAACATATGATTTCGTAGACATTTTTGTAATTCTTCTGAGGTCTGCAATTCATTATTAAACCGAATGATTTTCCAACAATAGTTTAGGCAGCCTATTGCAAGAGAGCGCAATGACAGCCCATTTTCTTACGACGTGATTTAGAATGATCGCCACTGCTTATTGCTTATGTTACCTAAATTAGCTACATATATACTAAAACATAGCCAATGCATACAGATACGAATTAAAAAAAAAAAACGAAACGTGTAAATCGCGAAACTAACAATGGTGAAACACGATGACAGTGATTAATGCATTTTAATTACTAATGGTAGCTAGAAGCTACACTTGCGATAATGCATTGCCAAAACTCGCAACTGTAATAATATTTACGAAAATACATGTATTGTCGGCATACGTAAATTTCAGCGAGGCAAGATCTCGCATCGCAGTTTCTTGTTTTGTCCCGGACTGTATTTGTATGAATGTAGGGATAGACTGACGATCGTACAGTATCTACTAGTAAAATATGAAGTTTAAAAAGCATGAAATAAAATTGAAACTAAAAATTTTAAGGAACCCTAACACAAAAAGCCTCTAAAAAGAAAAAAATGTATGTATTGCCCCTTTAAGTTTAATAAAAGTAGTAATATTTTGACCCTAGGGTCGTCGCGTCGGGGGAAGGCTAGTGAAAATAAAGTAAAAACAGAATGCGTCATAAAATGATAAAGTGTGAAATTTAAATACTAGTAAGCTGCCGGCCTTTTTGGCCGAGCGGTTCTAGGCGCTACAGTCTGGAACCGCCTGGCCGCTACGGTCGCGGGTTCGAATCCTGCCTTGGGCATGGATGTGTGTGATGTCCTTAGGTTAGTTAGGTTTAAGTAGAGCTAAGTTCTAGGGGACTGATGACCTCAGAAGTTAAGTCCCATAGTTCTCAGAGCCATTTGAACCATTTGAACTAGTAAGCTACCTCGACAACAAATGTAAATATCTAAACAACAATATCAGAACATTCATTCAAAGCCTTAATTAACAGATTCCGAAAAATTCGCAATATAGACGTACCTGTCAACTACGCCTCCCCTCACACGGCCCGTTCGGGTCGCCGCACTTGGTGAAGCGCAGCATACCCCGCACCACGCGATTCGTGCTCGCGGTTTAATGAAGCTTGAGTTAGAACGCTATCATCAGGTCACTGCAGGACATGTCCTAACACAGACTAACACATGAAACTATGTTCGAGAGTAATTATGTAAAAATATCATAAAATATAAACAGGTAGCCGTTTTGTTTAACAACTTTAGGCTAATTAAAGACGGATTAGTTTTCATATTTTTTAGAATAAGTAATTATAACTTCAGTAATTATTCTGCCATGTTGATGCGGGACGCGCAGGACTGGAAGATATAACGCCCAACAAGAAAGGCTTATACCCAGCAATACTAAAAGTATATTGTCCTAGAAAGGCTTGCTGCTGTTAACTTCTCATTGTTTTATTTACTTACAATTAGAGGCCCCTCAAAGCGACGACGCTTGGATAAAGATATTATTACTTATAGTAAACTTAAAGGGGCAACGCATATTTTTTATTTTTACTTGTAAGAGGCTTTCGCGTCTTTTATCGAATTTGAATTTAATTTTTATCGGCGAAGCTAGGAGAAGAGCGACGTGCAGATGGTCGCGTAAAGGTGCAAAGTAGAAGAACGAATGAGGGCGCTGCACAGTTGGACGAGGTTGTTGCCGAATGAAGTAAAATCAAACACCTAGCGTGTAGGGTAATAGGTGAAACAGGTTCTACACTTGTCAAAGTGAAGTTGTGACTCCACTGTGTAAAAACGCGGTTTGGCAACACCGAAGCTAATTACTTGTTGGTCATATATTCCTACTAAAATCTTTCCAACTTCCGAACAGAAAGGATTATGGCAAAAATACTTTTCCGTGTGTAATGTACCGATGAGTATAAGAGGAATGGCTCATACGAACGCATTCGAGTTGGAAAAGATGAAATCAAAGAAAGATGTTGGTGTACAACACATTAGCCACATCGAACACTTCTTGGAGTAAAGTTAAGGATAAGAACGCACGACGAACAACTAATACAAACTACGAGTTTCTGTTTAGATGGAGATACTGTTGTGTAAGGGGTTAGATTGGTTGGTTGATTTGGGGGAGGGGACCAAACAGCAAGGTCATTGGTCCCACTGGATTAGGGAAGGATAGTGAATGAAGCCGGCAGTGCCCTTTCGAGGGAACCATCCCGACATTTGCCTGCAGCCATTTAGGAAAATCACGGAAAACTTAAATCAGGGTGGCCGGACGCAAGTTTGAACCGTCGTCCTCACGAATGCAAGTAGTTTGCTAACCACTGCGTCACGTCGCTCGGTGTGAAGTTAGATTGAACACTTACAGTGCGTAGAATTGGCCGACGGTATACGATTAAAATAGAGTCTATGAGTGTAAGAAGCAGCGTAGTGTCTAGAATTACAGATAAATCAGACATGATAAAAGGGGAACCATCTCTGAGAATGCCGATGTCTTAAAATAAGTGGTAATTTATAGCTGAGAACATGATGTGTAAGTTTGCTGGGCCGAATCGACGTCCGAAAAGAATAGGATATCATAGGTATGTGAGTATCCGGTTGTAGTGATGTTAGGGATGAGTTGTGACACTAGGAATGTACCGCGTGTCGTGTTGACTATTATACGTGGAAAGGATGCCTGCTGGTCCATGATATTTGGTATTCATCTTTTGAAGTTCTGTTAAGGATGTCCTTAATTCACAGGTGGTGTTTGAGTAGGTGCTTATACACTCCTGGAAATTGTCCGCCGCTCGTGGTCTCGCGGTAGCGTTCTCGCTTCCCGAGCACGGGGTCCCGGGTTCGATTCCCGGCGGGGTCAGGGATTTTCACCTGCCTCGAGATGACTGGGTGTTTGTGTTGTCCTCATCATTTCATCATCATCCAGAAAAGTGGCGAAATTGGACTGAGCAAAGGTTGGGAAATTGTACGGGCGCTGATAACCACGCAGTTGAGCGCCCCACAAACCAAACATCATCATCATCACTCCTGGAAATTGAAATAAGAACACCGTGAATTCATTGTCCCAGGAAGGGGAAACTTTATTGACACATTCCTGGGGTCAGACACATCACATGATCACACTGACAGAACCACAGGCACATAGACACAGGCAACAGAGTATGCACAATGTCGGCACTAGTACAGTGTATATCCACCTTTCGCAGCAATGCAGGCTCCTATTCTCCCATGGAGACGATCGTAGAGATGCTGGATGTAGTCCTGTGGAACGGCTTGCCATGCCATTTCCACCTGGCGCCTCAGTTGGACCAGCGTTCGTGCTGGACGTGCAGACCGCGTGAGACGACGCTTCATCCAGTCCCAAACATGCTCAATGGGGGACAGATCCGGAGATCTTGCTGGCCAGGGTAGTTGACTTACACCTTCTAGAGCACGTTGGGTGGCACGGGATACATGCGGACGTGCATTGTCCTGTTGGAACAGCAAGTTCCCTTGCCGGTCTAGGAATGGTAGAACGATGGGTTCGATGACGGTTTGGATGTACCGTGCACTATTCAGTGTCCCCTCGACGATCACCAGTGGTGTACAGCCAGTATAGGAGATCGCTCCCCACACCATGATGCCGGGTGTTGGCCCTGTGTGCCTCGGTCGTATGCAGTCCTGATTGCGGCGCTCACCTGCACGGCGCCAAACACGCATACGACCATCACTGGCACCAAGGCAGAAGCGACTCTCCTCGCTGAAGACGACACGTCTCCATTCGTCCCTCCATTCACGCCTGTCGCGACACCACTGGAGCGACACCCCCGGGATAACAAGGCCGTCCAGCAGTGTTAGTGACGTCACACTAAGCGGCCCATAGCCGACGCAGCAGTCCACGGACACCTCCGTACAGACGCGCCTGATGCTAACGATCTTCTGTCCGTCATACAGAAAGGAGCGAACTAATCGATAATTCGAACCAAAGACCAAATTATATATATTCTTGTAAACAGCATAAAGGTTCATAACGAAATACCGATTAGATATAGGGGCAGGAATAAGTTTAATCGATTGAGGAACTTTGCCACTATTTTATAATTGTCAGAACACTATTTAGCTTTAAAACTCGCATACAGGTGGTGACAGATGCCAACTGACAGCAGGACTTAACATTTTCAAGCTATTACACTGAAAGTAAATTATCTTAAACACTGTCATACATAGCAAAACCCTCACAACTTTCTTTTACAATAAGGTAACAAGAGTTCGCTTTATCTCATAAAACACATGACTATTGTGAATTTACTCATATGTTCATGGTGACAGCTCTTTCCAAGAATTTTTACAAGTGTATCCCCAGTAATAAAGAATGGAAACAAAAGATAGATATCAAATATACTCCTTTTAACAAACATTACTGAACACAAGATTCTGTCTTGCACTGTGATACTAAGGGACTGTTCTTTCTTTTAAGAAAAGCCTGACAATTTGAAGTTCACTCTGCTATTGAAGATACACTTCTTGAAACAATATTAAAAATGTTACGAAAGGTAAGGAAATGAGAAACAACCAAGTGCATTACATGTAAGAATGTGAGCAAAAGGCTGAGGCTCTCTTTACTTATTATTTTCAATCTCTCTACAGCTTATTTCCTTTTCCACGTAGAAATCACCAACTGCGAGTCTCATTATTGCTGTCTGTTACTAACACAGTGCTTTTCTATTTAGAAAACCTGACAATTTGATGTTCATTTTGGTACTGAAGATAAACACTTTTCAGAGGAGTTCTAGAACCTATTCCTGCCCGTATATGTAATCGGTATTTCTTTATGAACCTTTATGCTGTTTACAAGAATATACATAATTTGGTCTTTGGTTCGAATTACAGTTCACTCCTTTCTGAATGACGGACAGAAGATCGTTAGCATCAGGCGCGTCTGTACGGAGGTGTCCGTGGACTGCTGCGTTGGCTATGGGCCGCTTAGTGTGACGTCACTAACACTGCTGGACGGCCTTGTTATCCCGGGGGTGTCGACTGGAGGCGGGCTGCACGATGTTGGGGTGTGAGCGGAAGACGGCCTAACGGTGTGCGGGACTGTAGCGCAGCTTCATGGAGACGGTTGCGAATGGTCCTCGCCGATACCCCAGGAGCAACAGTGTCCCTAATTTGCTTGGAAGTGGCGGTGCGGTCCCCTACGGCACTGCGTAGGATCCTACGGTCTTGGCGTACATCCGTGCGTCGCTGCGGTCCGGTCCCAGGTCGACGGGCACGTGCACCTTCCGCCGACCACTGGCGACAACATCGATGTACTGTGGAGACCTCACGCCCCACGTGTTGAGCAATTCGGCGGTACGTCCACCCGGCCTCCCGCATGCCCACTATACGCCCTCGCTCAAAGTCCGTCAACTGCACATACGGTTCACGTCCACATTGTCGCGGCATGCTACCAATGTTAAAGACTGCGATGGAGCTCCGTATGCCACGGCAATCTGGCTGACACTGACGGCGGCGGTGCACAAATGCTGCGCAGCTAGCGCCATTCGACGGCCAACACCGCGGTTCCTGGTGTGTCCGCTGTGCCGTGCGTGTGATCATTGCTTGTACGGCCCTCTCGCAGTGTCCGGAGCAAGTATGGTGGGTCCGACACACCGGTGTCAATGTGTTCTTTTTTCCATTTCCAGGAGTGTATGTATTTCGTCCGTGTCAATGGAGAGTTTTCGGACGACAAGTTATGGTGTCTTTTGAACAGAGGTACTGGCCCAAGTTGCGGTTGGACGTTGTTTCACCATAAAGAGACCGTATTTTATGGTAGCTCCTCGTCAGGGTACGACTGAACAAAATGATAATTCGATGGGGACAATTTCTAACATTTTTTGTCATAGCACGAAATGTGCATGTTACTCTAAGGTAAGCAAGATTTCCTGCTTTATACGGAATGAACAGGACGACCAAATATCAAAGGATTACGAGTTATATCAGGGCATTAAACCTGACCTAGACGATATTGTAGTAATATGTTTTGTGTATTAGTTTACCTTGAAATGCTGCAGATTGGAGATGAATGGGAGAAAAGAGATTAAGTTGGGACAGAGCGATCACAGACACGAAGAACACACACAAAGTTAACTTGAATAAAACGGAGAACATGATTAAAAAACCAGCGTGCGTACGCTAACGAGAAGATAAGTAACTGTTAAGATTTACATGAGAACATCGTGAGCATTACTGCGTAACTTCGCCTGTGATTGGGCAATTCGCAGTTTAATGGCATAATCTGTGCTGTGTTTTATATGAGATACTGTTCACAGGTGGAGAATACGACGCCCGTCATTACTTCACAGCCCGCATCTCGTGGTCGTGCGGTAGCGTTCTCGCTTCCCACGCCCCGGTTCCCGGGTTCGATTCCCGGCGAGGTCAGGGATTTTCTCTGCCTCGTGTTGGCTGGGTGTTGTGTGCTGTCCTTAGGTTAGTTAGGTTTAAGTAGTTCTAAGTTCTAGGGGACTTATGACCACAGCAGTTGAGTCCCATTGTGCTCAGAGCCATTTGAACCATTACTTCACAAGGAAAATCAATGTGGCCAAAGAAATAACTAGAACAGTCCTAGGAAAATGAAATTGTATCGAGTCCTGAATTAGGCACAGAACAAGGAGGCATGGAAGAGTAATCAACGAAGGGACGAAAGGCAAGAACCACGGCAAATTACTGGTGACAGTTTTCTTTTTTATCGATATTAACTTTTTATTTTCTTGGAGGGAGTTAAGCAATTGGGGCACTGCGACCATGGAACTAATTATAATTTGTTAATCCCATGGGATGACATGAGTAGAGCAAAATGGAAATAGGACTAATCAAATAACCGTAACAGACTGATCAATAAATAAATATTGATGTGCGTATGCAAATACATATACAATACGTAACAGAAAATAAAATAAAATCTGGTATTAGCAAGAACTGTCATGAAAACTGCCTAGTTACTAATTTCTTTGACCGAGTAGTTTAATTGCTGCAAGTAAGCAAAAGAAAAGTTAATCCTTTGAAGAGTTCTATAGGAGATAATCCCACGACCTGTTAGCAATAGTTTTAGCCTGTTGAAGGCCTTCTGTTGGATGGCTAGAAGATATGGGTACAAGATTTGCTTTCAGACATGGCGATGTGGTAGTTAAGGAGACGGAAACGACTTTACGTATGACCTACGGTTGTTGCCTGGGTAAATGCTGAAGTGTGTATCGCTTCACCAGCAGGTGAAGTTACTGAGGTGGACCTGGACGAATCACTGAGAAGATTGGTGGGCTGGGTAGAGGGGAAGAAGAGCTGTGTTGTCGACATACTGGAGCAGATGGAGTTGAAACAGGTGGCTGATGCATATCCACTATGTAGAGGACATAGCCTAGAAGCGAGAGGATAGGTCCAATCCTTGGAATACTTATCCAGTCAGATGGAAGATCCGGTATTGCGTATCGCTGATAGCACCATAAGGATGGTTGCGTGTCAGAAAAGAAACTATGAGACTGATATAATTGATTGGAAAATCATAAGCCGTGTAGTACTGACCTCGTCCTTAAGTAGGCGTGGCACACGCTATGGAGTTACAGCCGGTACCATGAGTAGGTAAGGAAGAGGTCAGTATCCACACTGTATTATTTTACCATTTCACAATAACGATCGGAAGTTCGTGGACATATAAGAAATGGAAGTCCACGAAGATTGAGTTAGTCATATCGTCATAAGACGCGCAGTCACACATCAAAAAAGCATTACCTGACATTAAATTTGTAATTTCTGTAAGTGTAAGAAAATATGTTTAACCACTGGGTCAGCTTACTTTTGTTGTTTATTGTGATGGTTTCGTATTTATCATAACTAAAACACTTGTACACTCAACAAGCGCTGCTACAGTGTTAGATATACACATATTTATTTCGATGTCTTGTTTCATGCGTTCTGTGCAGCTAGCAAACCACGTAGAAATGTTTGTTCCCTATAGTGTTTCAGTTGTGATAACTTGAAAACCACCAGAAACTGCCACTGAAGTAAGCTGAAGCGTGATTTAAAATGTTTCTTACACATCTAAATATTGGAAATATCGAGTGAAATAACTTTTTACTCAATGCCAGTACACTAACGCAAAAATTTGAGCAAAGGCGCGCGTCAAAAAATAAGTCAAAATCGTTGTATGATGCACACTCTAAACGAGTCCCTTGTTAGCAATTCGCAATGTAAAACGCAATCGAACGTCTATACACAGTACAACAAGTGGCACTTTCATTGTAATGATAATTTTATTGAACTTTCCGCATGTAAGAGATAAAATCTGATCGTTTATCTTATCATCTGCAGCAAAACATATTATCAGCTTTTACCCTCAAACACGCTTCGTTTCTCCAGCGCCTCTATTTAAATATGATAAAATTCTGGAAAACTGACCTGTGGACTGATAAAATTCACAAAAATTCGAACGGGGCCCTGCATACGAAAATTGGAGTTTGTCATAAAAGTTTTTGGTAGTTTTGTCTTTCTAATGACAGACAAAACAAATAAAAAATTACTCGATACATTATACTGAGTGTCCATTAGCGTATTCAGTAACACATGTTTTGAAAATACCATTTATGATCGTATTTGCTTAAAAAATGTATGCGGGTCGCCCACCTTAAGAAAGTACCATTTCCTTTCTTTCACTTTTTCGATGCCTGTTTCGACTTACACCATAATAGTGTGTATCCTATTGTTTTACTGAAAAAATAAGTAATACCGGAGAAACAAATAGATACAGGTGGGGCAGGTGGGGTTACAACAAAGTTGCCGCTTATTGCACTGTTCGGAGATCTTCGGACGCATTTTCAGCTTTATCTTGCAAAATGCAGAATTAACCTTGTCTGATCAGCATGACATATATTCTTGTGCCACGCTTGAGTACATTTGGAATCTGTCGGCGTATACTGGTTGTCGAAGGCCGTATTGCATATGCAGATGGGATTCAGCAACAAGACGACAACGACTGATAGTCGTGTTTCTTATTCAGCGTCTCCTGTCACGTAAGGCCGGTTCTCCATTTATATTTGTATGTCAGCTTTGATACAGCGTCTTGCTGACCGAGGCGCTTTGAAACATACCTTCTAGGACGGTTACTCCACAGTAGTTATTTCTTTTGCTGTGTAACTTGTGAAGCCTATGGTATGACCAAGTGAAATTTTTGGACTAACAAGGACACAAAAATTGTGATCTATCTATTCTTTTTTGATAATATGCTAACGTTACGGAAAGTATAGCACTTTTATCCAGCTTTTTTTTTTTTAAATTTCGTAATGACATGCGATTGCATTTGTTAAAGCTCACTTAAATTGTCTTCTGCCAATATTGTGTTGCAGACAGTTGAGATCAAGCTAGTCTATACTTTCCCATTACTTGCTTTGTAGTTCATAGACTTGGGTTCCGGTAGCATATTAGCTAACTAATCATTATTTTTTGTGCATTGTGAAAACCACTGATTCTCTTCCACCAACAGTTGTGCGACCTTCCCCATTGGCCAATCCCAGCTGTGTCATCCATCTGTAAACAGTGACGTGTGGGTAGCGCAGTGTCTTGTCGGTCGTTAAAGGCGGCTTTCCAGTCAAGAGCCGTTACTGTTCCTTCAAGTAGCTACTTAGCTGAAAGTGAGTGCAGCACGTTCCAATATTCTCGCTATAATATCACACTTTGTTATGGATGGAAATAACTGTGTCAGATACTGTGCAGTCTGTAGGTGCCAAAGACGTTACTCCTGGCATAAGAAAAGCGAACATTATCATTGCATTACCTCTGATTTGTATTATCTCTGTTTCTGAATGTAATTTTAATGACTCCGATTTTGTTCTTGGTCTGTTAAACGCGAAAGAAACTTATAATTGTGAATATTATATATTATTACTCAAAGTAAGGGTAAAAGGTGTATTCTCGGAGGAAATAAATAAACGCCGGCCGCGGTGACCGTGCGGTTCTGGCGCTGCAGTCCGGAACCGCGGGACTGCTACGGTCGCAGGTTCGAATCCTGCTTCGGGCATGGGTGTGTGTGATGTCCTTAGATTAGTTAGGTTTAAGTAGTTCTAAGTTCTAGGGGACTTATGACCTAAGATGTTGAGTCCCATAGTGCTCAGAGCCATTTGAACCATTTTTAGGAAATAAACGAGTGCTCATCTCTGATAAACAATGAGGTGAGACTCGAACGTAAATATTACTCTTTCTAGTCGTTCTAATTACTGTAGAAAGTTTCAGCTACACTACATCGACGTGGAGGGGCGCAGGGGAGATTGCCGAACGAACCTACAAATAAACAAGGCGACTTTCAACGGACTCAAGAGGACGCAACAAGAAATCTGCCACATCTCTTTACCAACATACACTACTGGACATTAAGATTGCTACACCAAGAAGAAATGCAGATGATAAACGAGTATTCATTGGACAAATATATTATACTAGAATTGACATGTGATTACATTTTCACGCAATTTGGGTGCAAAGATCCTGAGAAATCAGTACCCAGAACAACCACCTCTGGCCGTAATAACGGCCTTGATACGCCTGGGCATTGAGTCAAACAGAGTTTGGATGGCGTGTACAGGTACAGTTGCCCATGCAGCTTCGGCACGATACCACAGTTCATCAAGAGTAGTGACTGGCGTATTGTGATGAGCCAGTTGCTCGGCCACCATTCACCAGACGTATTCAGTTGGTGAGAGATCTGGAGAATGTGCTGGCCAGGGTAGCAGTCGAACATTTTCTGTATCCAGAAAGGCCCGTACAGGACCTGCAACAGGTGGTCGTGCATTATCCTGCTGAAATGTTGGGTTTCGCAGGGATCGAATGAAGGGTAGAGTCACGGGTCGTAACACATCTGAAATGTAACGTCCACTGTTCAAAGTGCCGTCAATGCGAGCAAGAGGTGACCGAGACGTGTAACCAATGACACCCCATACCATCATGCCAGGTGATACGGCAGTATGGCGATGACGAATACACGCTTCCAATGTGCGTTCACCGCGATGTCGCCAAACACGGATGCGACCGTCATGATGCTGTAAACAGAACCTAGATTCATCCGAAAAAATGACATTTTGCCATTCGTGCACCCATGTGCGTCGTTGAGTACACCATCGCAGGCGCTCCTGTCTGTGATGTAGCGTCAAGGGTAACCGCAGCCATGGTCTCCGAGCTAATAGTCCATGCTGCTACAAACGTCGTCGAACTGTTCGTGCACGTGGTTGTTGTCTTGCAAACGTCCCCATCTGGTGACTCAGCGATCAAGACGTCGCTGCACGATCCGTTACAGCCATGCGGATAAGATGCCTGTCATCTCGACTGCTAGTGATACGAAGCCGTTGGGATCCAGCACGGCGTTCCGTACTACTCTCCTGAACCCACCGATTCCATATTCTGCTAACAGTCATTGGATCTCGACCATCGATAAACCACAATCGCGATAGGCTGCAATCCGACCTTTATCAAAGTCGGAAACGTGATGGTACACATTTCTCCTCCTTACACGAGGCATCACAACAATGTTTCACCAGGCAAAGCCGGTCAACTGCCGTTTGTGTATGAGAAATCGGTTGGAAACTTTCCTCATGTCAGCACGTTGTAGGTGTCGCCATCGGTGCCAACCTTGTGTGAATGCTCTGAAAAGCTAATCATTTGCATATCACAGCATCTTCTTCCTGTCGGTTAAATTTCGCGTCTGTAGCACGTCATCTTCGTGGTGTAGTAATTTTAATGGCCAGTAGTGTATAACCACACGATAAAACACACACAGACAAGGCGGGTTTAGTTTCAATGGGCATTTCAGTACGCCATTTGAAAACCAAGAATACATGCTAATATTGTCTATAAAACTATAAAATACTATAAAAATATCAATTCACCACTAAAGGAAATCCTTGACCGAGAATCAATCCTTTGTCTTCTGCGAGGCAGTCAGACACCTACTCGTCTGTTACAGAGGCAGAGCTTCGTGGAGTAATGTTTGCTTATTTACACTGAGCAACGGAATTAAAGTATCACTTTTTCGAAACCCCGCTATTGTCTCCCATTGCGTAAGTTTCAAATTTGGCTAAAAGGTGCCTACAACCTTCCTCTTTAATGGCGCAAAAACGTGGCGCCCTGCGACATCACCCTCGGACTCGACGACGCTTCAAACAACAAGATATGGACATACACGAAAAGAAAGGCGTGGACGTGTCACACGTTGGGTATGTCATCACCACAACCATTCTTACGCACATTTCGCCCCTTCGTTTGACTGTGAACGTCGTAACCACGACTCCCGGCGTTGAAATCACGCAGGTATCCTATGACTGGCCAAAGAGAACCACTCTGTTACACCGCCGCTCAGAATCGACGTGAAACGACCTCAGGAGGTAGCATAAAGGGCGTCAATTAAACCAACCCTCTCCCTAGAACGTTGATTACCATATATTTGCCGGCCGCAGTAGCCGAGCGGTTCTAGGCGCTACAGTCTGGAACCGCACGACCGTTACGATCGCAAGTTCGAATCCTGCCTCGGGCGTGGATGTGTGTGATGTCTTTAGGTTTGTTAGGTTTAAGGAGTTCTAAGTTCTAGGGGACTGATGACCTCCGATGTTAAGTCCCATAGTGCTCAGAGCCATTTGAACCATTTTGGACAGTACCAGCTGGACAATGCGACACCCGACACATCCAGAATTGCTACAGAGTGGCTCCAGGACATTTCTTCTGAGTTTAAACACTTCCACTGGCCACCAAACTGCCCAGACATGATCATTATTGAGCAAATCTGGGATGCCTTCCAACTTGCTGTTCAAAAGAGATCTCCATCCCGTCGTACTCTTACGGATTTCTCTACCGCCTTGCAGGAAACATGGTGTCAATTCCCTCCAGCACTACTTCAGACATTAGTCGAGTCCATTTACGTCATGTTGCGGCACTTCTGCATGCCCACGGGGGCCTTACACGATATAAGGCAAGCGTACCAGTTTTTTTGTTTCTTCAGTGTATAAATGCCTACCACACAAATAATTACCCTAAATCAGGAAAAACAACTCCCAGCAAGAATAATATCCACACATTACAGCATATAGCAAATGGTGTTCATATATCACATAAAATCGACAATGGACACCAAATGGACTGATATGATTTTTACATTTACATTTACATTCATGGCACCCTCAAGTACGCCGTAACAGGACAGTTCTTTAATAATGCCGACGGTTATAGTTATTTTGCATCTCAGTAGTACTGAACTAAAACTGTTTGACGGCAGCATACGTTCATTCTCCTGTTACGTCGTTAGCGACTTACTAAAGGGGAACTTTCAAAAGTATGATCATACTCAAAGCAAATACACGTTGAGCAGAGGTAATGAATTCTGTACACTGCATTAATAATGTATCGTGCTGTATTTGTTTCTACACACCATGCTCTAAAATAAAAGTTGCTGAAGCAGGGAAAGATAAGTCTTCCTTTCCAGTCCTTCTCTCCTTGAGCCACCTTTAGGGCATGGTAGAGGACACCTTCGCACCTTCGCATTAACAAATGGCGGTAAGCAGCTCGCGATATGGTGGTTAGTGGAACTGGGTTTTTGTGTTGTCATAATCATATCACTTCCATCATCAAGACGCGCAAGTCGGCGAAGTGGCGTCAAATGGAAATACTTGCTCCAGGCAAGGGGTGTCTATTTTATAAGTAACTTATGCTAAGGGGAGATAATGAATCCGCAAGAAAGAGGTTTTGACACACCAACTCCGTGGACTCCTGATGTGTATGGGTGTGTGTCCGACGTTGGGGGCAGCGCTTTCAAGCTACCAAAGCTCCAACCACCCCCACCCCCACCCCATCTCCGCCCCCAATACCCCCAACCTTTTGCATCCCCCACTGCAAGGTAACTAAATGCCAAATAAATATACGCTGACGGTAAAAAATCACAAAAACAAGAAGGAGTCGTTCAACACAAACGAAAGTTGGTAGGCGCGTTTCTCCATCTGAAAGACGATGCGGATGCAAATCAGATTTGCTTTAAATGCACACTGTGACAGATGTAAACGTAAGTTGCCTTTGAGACTGGACGTGGTGAGCTGATGTTAGTCAACAATGCTTCCAGGTGACAAAGACGCCATCATCAACACCTCACTGAGTTTTAACGTGATCACGTATTAGAGCTATGAGACGCTGGATTTCCTTCTGTGATATTACACAAGATTTGGCACGCTGTAGCCACTGTGTATGATTGTTGGCAGCAGTGATCGCGAGAATGTACGGTCGCAATAAGTCTAGGCTGCTGATGTCCATATTTCG
This sequence comes from Schistocerca cancellata, assembly GCF_023864275.1. Lineage (NCBI taxonomy): Eukaryota > Metazoa > Arthropoda > Insecta > Orthoptera > Acrididae > Schistocerca > Schistocerca cancellata. The sequence continues at coordinate 37,750,101 of NC_064629.1, forward strand.
TAATTGAGAGGGAAGAGCAGCGTGTTCGGCGGTTGGCTCTGGCGCGTCGCACTACATCTGCAGCAGCAGTTTGAGCAGCAGATGGCAACACAGTAACACCACGAACTGTTACAAATCGATTACTGCAAGGACAGCTCCATGTCAGAATGCGTGTAGCGTGCTGTCCATTGATCTCACACTACCGCCGTTTACGACTTCAGCGTGTCAAGCGAGAGCTCACTGGACGGCAGGGTGGAGATCTGTCGAATATCTTGATGAAAACTGTCTCTGCCTCAGTGCCAGTGATGGCCGTGTGTTGCTTAGAGTGATTCCAGATGAGTCCTGAAACCAATCTGTCTGCGTGATAGACACATTGGTCCTACAAATGGAATTATGGTCTGGAGCGCAATTTCGTATGACAGCAGGAGACCTCTAGTGGCTATCCCACACACCCTGATTGCACATTCGTACGTTAGTCTCGTGATTCGACCTGTTGTGCTCCCATTCATGAATAGCATTGCAGGGGGGTGTTTTCCAGCAGAGTAACGCTCGCCCACATACCACTGTTGTAACCCACCATGCTTTACAGAGTGTACACATGTTTCCTTGGCCTGCTCGATCACCAGATGTGTCTCCAATCGAGTACGTGTGGGACAGCATCAGACGACAACGCCCACGCCATCCACAAACAGCATTAACCTTCCCTGTATTGACCGACCAAGCGCAGCGTGAATGGAACACCATCCTACAAACGACATCCGTCACCTGTACAACTGTACAATAAAATGCATACACGTTTGCATGCTTGCATTCAACATTCTGGCCGTTACACCGATTGTTAATGCGCCAGCAGTTCACATTTGCAATGTTTTATCTCGCTCTTACATTAACCTGTGATTTTGCAATGTTAATCACTGAAATATGTTATCTAGACAAATATATCCCCGAATTTTCATTACTGTATATTAATTATCTTTTGATGTTGTGATTTTTTCCGTCAGTGTACGTCCTCCAATAGTAAAACAATGAAGTTAAAATTTCCGACGATAGGTCCGATTATTTTTTAGAGGACATGACTATGAACGTGAAAAAGGGGAGATCGAATCGTCAGACTCGGATGTAGAAGCAATCATCTACAGCTTTAGAACCTATACAGAACGATCTTCCTCGTGCAGTTGACGTGATGACGATCTACATATGGCATATGGAGGAAGATGAAGGAATGAAAAACAGTGTTTTGCGCACTTTGGATGGTCTCACTGTCAAAGGAAGTTTAAATGGACCAGGAATGAGACGAGTCTCGGCTCAAATACATAACCCGCGGCAGCCTCAGTGGTAATTTTTGGGAACACGTGTAGTACGAAAACCAAACGTAACTTCGGGCTGCTACTTCTCATTCCAGCAGCGCCTCACGAGGATGAGTGCACACCGTTCTAGTCCTGCCACCAAGGAGAACTCCCTGGCAGTACAGGGAATTAAATGTAGGCCTTCCGTATTGCAATCAAACACAGTGACCATTCAGGTACGGTTGTGGGCCACAACGTAAAGATGCTGTAGGATATTTACTGGTTGAATCAATGTTAAATAATAACGTGGGAAGTAACTGTGTACTCTCGGAATGACTCTGTTCGTCTGGCAGAATTTACGAAGGGGTACCTTTGTTTGGTTATGTTTAATGGCTCGACACGTTTCGAGAGCATGCTAGCATAATCAGATGCCTAACACTTACATGTACATTTATTTTTACTTCTATCTGCATTTGGCTTGTGATGAGGGCTGTTTTCTGAAAGTGTCAGTGAGGTTATATACCGAAATGTTTTATTACCCGAAAAGATAGATTTATTTTAGATTCCACCTTAACTTCGTCGTATGTTGCAATAACCTCAGTGATTTATTTACTTACATTTTACCTGAGTACATCCTTGTATGGCACAAGAGAAAATACAGCATTCACATTTTAACATACAGATGTTTCTATACCAAAGATTATTAACCGCATGGCACTTATTATAAAGTATGATTATTTAGGGTTTGTTGATTTACTCAGTGTGTGTTCATTGGTTTGACAACGTACATTTTAAGGGATATGCACCCGGCCGCGGTGGCCAAGCGGTTCTAGGCGCTTCAGTCCGGAACCGCTTCAGTTCGGAACGGTCGCAGGTTCGAATCCTGCCTTGGGCATGGATGTGTGTGATGTCCTTATGTTAGTTAGGTTTAAGTAGTTCTAAGTTCTCCGGAACTGATGAACTCAGATGTTAAGTCCCATAGCGCTCAGAGCCATTTGAACCATTTTAAGGGATATGCAACATTACTTACCTTTGATATTATTAAGTTAATTATGTCTTTTTATGTTAACAAAACGATCATTCCACGTCGGAGAAAATTCTCAAGAAACTTATATTATTACTTTCTTCCCTGCCGTTCAGGAACTTTTTACCATGTATTGTGCCATGAATGTAAATGTAAATGTAAAAATCATGTAAGTCCATTTGGTGTCCATTGTCGATTTTATGTGATATATGAACACCATTTGCTATATCCTGTAATGGGTGGCTATTATCCTTGCTGGGAGTGGTTATTCCTGATTTAGCATAATTATTTGTGTGGTAGCCATTTATACACTGAAGAAACAATAAAACGGGTACGCTTGCCTACGGTGGAAGGCCCCCGTGGGCACGCAGAAGTGCCGCAACATGACGTAAATGGACTCGACTAATGTCTGAAGTAATTCTGGAGGGAATTGACACCATGTTTCCTGCAGGGCGGTAGACAAATCCGTAAGAGTACGACGGGATGGAGATCTCTTCTGAACAGCAAGTTGGAAGGCATCCCAGATTTGATCAATAATGTTCATGTCTGGGCAGTTTGGTGGCCAGTGGAAGTGTTTAAACTCAGAAGAGATATCCTGGAGCCACTCTGTTGCAATTCTGGATGTGTCGGCTGTCGCATTGTCCTGCTGGTACTGCCCAAGTCCGCTGCAATGCTCAAGGGACATGAATGGATGGAGGCGATCAGACAGGATGCTTTCGTAAGTGTTGTAACTAACCTGTTTCTACGGGTTATTACGTTAAGAGTGGAAATGGAAATGCTTATTGATTGTGAAATTAACGTGAGAAGATTATGGTCGCCACCAACTCTAACCATTAACTAATCAAAGGTTTGGCCGAGTCAGAAAATAAATTAAGTTGATCACAGACCAAAAACTCATAAAAATACGTACGTCGTGATATCGCTCATAGGGGATGCGATGTAGTTAATAGTACTGTATTTCCAGTGCACTGTCCACGAGAATCAACCATTTAAAATAAAATAGTACATGCATGAACACTGTGCAGAAGATCAGCTCCCAGCAACACACCTGAAAATAAGACTAAATCTAAAGCATTTGTTTTAAAATAAAAGGGGAAACTAATCACTGCACCTGTGCGTAAGGAAACGCGTTGGATGTGCTAATAGGAAAGCTACGAGGTGAGTGGCTTAGGTACGAAAATGTAACCTCGGAATGCAGGAGGAAATTGTGTATTAAATCATTTATTCCTAAGATATGGATGTGAGGCAAGTACACAATTCCTGATAAAATTAATTCCTAAAACATTAAAGAAAAGCATCGATACATACATCGTTATAATCTACACCTAAAATCATTGGTATGAATCATTCATACAACTGCTGTTGCCTGATAACTGATCGCAATAACTCGTGAAACGGTACACGTTTCGCAGTACACCCACGTGCCCACGTGGTTTGTGGAGACGCAACTTCTAGGTATCGTGGCCAAGTTGCAACAATATCACATCACACAATCATGAACAGTTAACATTCTTTAAAACAAACATGAGACCGGACAGTTAGTGATGACGGTAGTCCAACAAACTCTAATGTTCAACCACGTGGTCGGCTCCCCACGGACGAAAGATACATAAAGCAAGGAAAATTTACGAGAAGGCAAAGCTATTAATATTTAGAAAAATGGAAGCTCATACAGGCACAGCTGAAGGCAAACAGACATTCATACAGAAGCGAGTGCTCGCTTCTTATCGACACCTTTGTGTGGCGCTCTTCCGGTGGATCCAAGTCTGCTATAGAAATTTACTAAAAGGAAAATCTGCCAAAGTTTTGCATTCCTTGCTGCGACAAGCTAAGGCAATCTTTCAGAGCTGAAAAGCGAGACCAAAAGCTAACAGCTCTCCCCTCGCCAAGTAACAACGTGCCACGGGGTCAGTCTAACTCACCCTTGTTCGACTGGAGCACAGGTGTGGACGCTTCCCGTACCGGCGGCAGACTGCCTCCCTTTTTCATCTCCAGCCTCCTCCACGCTCTGCGTGGCCCGGAAAACCCAAGGATGCCATTTCCGCCACCAACCTAACGCAGGTGGATTTCTCACAAGTAGCGAAAACCTCTTTGCCTACTTGACCACTACGAGAGTTGGCTATTCTGTACAATTGCTGCTGAATCTGTATCACTATCGCAGACTTTCTGCAGCAGACTACGCCACCGTCTAGCAGCGTGACACACAACCACATTCATTCAATCACACCACTATGAGAGTTATGAGAAAAGATAAACAAGGAAAAAGAAAGAGAAATGCTAGTGAAAATGGGCTACCGGACTAATGAAAGGTGACTCTAGGACCCTTCACGTGTCACCTGTCAGATTCGTATCTAGAGGTATCAGGGGACCCATATCACTCCAACCCCACACGCCCCACACCATTACAAAGCCTCCACCACTTGAACAGTCTCCTGCTGACATCCAAGGTATATGGATTCATGAGGTTGTCTCCATACCCGTACACGTCCATCGGCTCGATACAATTTGAAAAGAGACTAGCCCTACCAGACAACATGTTTCCAGTGATCAGCACTCCAATGTCGGTGTTAACAGGCCCAGGCGAGGCGTAGAGCATTATGTCGTGCAGCCACCAAGGGCTCATGAGCGGGACTTCGGCCCCTAAAGCCCATATCGATGAGGTTTCGTTGAATGGCTCTCACGCTGACACTTGTTGATGTCTCAGTATTGAAATCTGCAGCAATTTTCAGAATGATTGCACTTCTGTAACGTTGAACGATTCTCTTCAATCGTCGTTGGTCTCATTCTTTTTCCGGCCGCAGCGATGTCGGAGATCTAATAACTGCAGCAGACACTGGTTGCTTTATACTGGCGTTGCCGACCGCAGCGTCGTATTCTGTGTTTGCATATTTCTGTATTTGAATACACATGCCTATACCAGTTTCTTTGGCGCTTTAGAGTATTTTCGCTGTATCTTTTACTGAAGTCTCTCCCAGTCTGACCTATGTGGAACGCTGTACATGCACTTCACTCTAATTTGTGTTTCCCCATCAGTATGGTAATGTTTTGTTTGTGAGTGTGTTTGTTATGTGTTGTAGAAACGATGTTTGCTATTTTGTTGGAGTGTTTGCTTATGAGTGGTATGCAAGGAGTAATTTTTCTTCTCTATTTTCTTTGCAGCAGTTGGTTTACTGTTGCTTTTTGTTTTGTGTATGATGTTGTCAACAAGTGCCACGTGAATGTTGGCATTGCGCCTCTACATTGGGTGCATCTGGACTGCATACTTTATGAAAAGTATTTTTCAGATATAATAAAGTACTTCTGCTTTCTGTGTCTCGAAATTTAATTCATAATTCCATGCTCTCAACGCCTTCAGTCATCCCAGTGGTGCGACATTAGTTTACGAACAACTGGTCCTGTAGCACCCGGTTCTGAAGAGACTGGATGGAAGTGGAGAGGTCGTAGCTATATTAGTAAATAGAACAAGAATTGACGTGTCCATGTGCATGAGCACAAAGCGGACGATCCGAGAACAATTGAAGTTAATTTAGCTCATGGAGACTGCAAGGATAGCGCGCTCAGCTACACGTGCTGCTTGCGCAACCCGTCGGCAGCGCGATTTTAGCTTCGTGCTACAATTACTAGCTCCAACCTTCTTACTTACTTTTACATATACTGCCCACACAAACGGCAGCCGGTATTTGGTCTCGCTCAGTCCAACCTTCGACACCTTCCTGTCAACTGCATCTACATCTCCAGGCCCAGTATATGCATGTCTCCCATGGTATTACCTTCCATCTTGCTCTTGGCTGTCCTAATTGTCTCCTTCCTTCGACCATTCCATCCATTACACCCTTTGTTACCGTATTCTCCCCTCTCCTCCTCACATGTCAGTACCACCTGAGTCTTAGTTTTCACACTCGCTATGATGTCAGATAGTGTGTATAATTGCCTGAGCTCTCTGTTTTTTCTTATTCTCCACTGTTCATTTTCTTTCACCGGTCCATATATTTTTAAAGTTCCGAAAAAAAAGAAAAAGAAAAAAGTGATCTATAATTGTTCACAGTTTTGAAACGTACGTAAGTCGTTAAAAGGAAAGTGCAAAAGAGTAAAGTACTTTACTTTAAAATATTACCGTTTGTACTGTCATTTAGTTTTTTTTGAACAAGTGTGCTGTCCTCTTCCTTATTGTTCCAGCGGTTGTCGACGTGACAGCAATGTTACGTATTTCGAAAAAGCACTTCATAAAATGCGGCAACTTTGCTTCGTTTACATACAGTACGTTCATTCAGCAGCGCAGCATATGGCTTTCCTTCAGTTTCCTGCTTTCCTTGAACCAAATCTACATGTGGACACGATTCGTTGCATGGCACGGTAAAGTCTACCATAAAGAGTCCATAACAAAGAATTGTGGGAATGTGACTCAACGATGCTTCACAGTGCGTACTAAGCTTCACAAGAGGAGTGCTGTAACATGAGCTAAACATGTAGATTACGCATGTTTTTTGTCATTTCTTCCTTTTACTTCTGCCACGTCAGCCCGCCTTCGATAAACATTGAATATCTCTCTCTCTCTCTCTCTCTCTCTTTCACACACACACACACACACACACACACACACACACACACACACCAATGATTTGCATACAGTATTTACATTGGTTGTAAACTTGTTACTTACATTACGGTATACTCCCATGATTGCCATGAGATGTCACTCCAAGCGTGAATTCACTATGGAATATAAAAGCGGCAAAAGGCGTGGGCGACATGGGCCACCACCCACAACCTTGTGCCTTCAGGGTTTATGCAGCTTTCTGTAACTGACGAAAAATGTTCAGCTAAGATCATCCCGTGACCGCGAGTAAAGATTTTACTCGTCAGAAGGCGATGAATCCCAGCGGCTAACAAAACTCTGATGAAATTAACCTCCAACATTCTCTTTCAAAAAATCTAATCTTCAAAATGATTAAGGAACGAAGGAGCCTGCCTGGGCCTATAGTATTCCTCGTGTAAACTCGAAATTTTCGTATCGATTGTTCTTTGTTACTTGCTGCCAGTTATAGCTATTTAACAGTGGAGGCGTATTAACAGCTAGGTGTTGTTATGCTTTGTTGTGCTTCAAATGGTTCAAATGGCTCTGAGCACTTTGGGACTTAACATCTACGGTCATCAGTCCCCTAGAACTTAGAACTACTTAAACCTAACTAACCTAAGAACATCACAAACATCCGTGCCCGAGGCAGGATTCGAACCTGCGACCGTAGCAGTCCCGCGGTTCCGGACTGTAGCGCCTACAACCGCACGGCCACCGCGGCCGGCTGCTTTGTTGTGTGTGATTGACAATATACAGAATAGATAATAAGTGCCGAAGTAATTGCTAGCCCATCTATGTCTTCCTCTACGACACCCAGGAAAATTAGAAGCTATATAGGAAGTGTCATTCATGATAAGACTAGGAAAATAATAAATCAAATCGCAGAATGCTGTGATCTAGAGAAGAACAATGGCGAAGTACTGTCTCGCATTTGAAGCTGACATTTTCCGTAATCCGCTTACGCGAATCCTTGTTACTTCTGTATGTAATTTATAACATAGCTACGTATCAGTATGAGGAGCGCGGGGCGGTGGGTTGCCGTCCCAGGCCGACAGTGGAGGCTTACGAATATTCATTGCCTGTCGTCTTCCCGCTTGCCCCTGAGCCTAAGCGCCTTGTTTCCGTAATCGTACTATACCTGCCCATTATACATTTGCCGACGGCAAAATGCGGAGCTAAACTTTCTTTACATACTGACTGGACAGGAGACTTCCGATTAAACGTGAATGACGCTTCTCGGCACTTTACAGTCACATTAATATTCATTGTACGTTATCACTACTGCGAATACTCAGTGTCCGCTGAAATGGACGGTGAACGCGCAGACACACATGGTGGAAGAATATGTTTAATACTTCTGGCTTTACAGCCATCGTACTCAGGTACCAGAAGCTGTTCTTAGAGCAGTTCAGATAGCAGCAGTGGCAAGATAACGTAATGTGGTGCGAGGTACCGATGACATGGTTTGTTCGGTACGAGTGTCGCGAGAAACGCCTCTTAAATTGTGATCCTTCTCTTGGCTGCTGTGTGCGGAAGCTGCGCGCCAAAATGATAATCTTCTGTTATTAATATTAGAAAAGCCAAACAGCGTATTTACTTGAATTTCGTATTAAAGCAATGGCACGCTATCATTTCATTATTTCATGAGTATTAATAACCAGCGGAATAGTAAACAAATGCTGAACGAAAAGGCAGAAGGAGCACTTCGGTGATCTTCGGATATCTTGGATGGCGGGGAAAGTGGTTCGGCTATAAGATCAGAGCTGGTTCGGCAGTCACGTAGGACAGATATGTTGTCTGCCGCGGTCAGTATCAGCTTAAGACTTTATTAGTGATGTATGGTTATTTGGTCATGTAGTTGAGAGCAGTGTGGTAGTAATTATGGAAATACGCCGTTCATTATTTTTTTGAAGAATGGAAATTATTTGTGACACTAGAGTGGAATGTAATAGTGCAGTTTCTTGTGTTCTGCCTATAAAACGCGAGTGGCATCCCACCACATAAAAGAACTACTTGGATATTTAATGATTCACATAGTACCAATTCCTCACTAAGAAAATGGTTCAAATGGCTCTGAGCACTATGGGACTTAACATCTATGGTCATCAGTCCCCTAGAACTTAGAACTACTTAAACCTAACTAACCTAAGGACATCACAAACATCCGTGCCCGAGGCAGGATTCGAACCTGCGACCGTAGTGGTCACGCGGTTCCAGACTGAAGCGCCTAGAACCGCACGGCCACACTGGCCGGCTCCTCACTAAGAGTTTCTTATAGCCTCAAGATAACGGATTCACGACCTACGTGCTGTCTTCTGCCCAGGGGACAACAACTACGGGTTGTTTAACATTTATTTGAACTTATGCATTCCACTCAGGGCGGTGGAAGCAAATACGCACCTCCGCGTGTACTGCAATCTTAGTACAAATGAGATAAGTGACATGTCATCTGTGCTAACACAGAGGAGGTATGAAGGAGAGAAATTTTTGAGGATAGGAGTTTATCATACGCACGTAAAAATCTCACGCTACCCTCTCACAGCCTCTCTTTTTCGACTTGCCGTATATGATCACATAGTAAATATTTAACAAATAACGTTCATCAATCTGTCGTGAAGAAAAACAAAACTGTTTGCTGATAACGTCAGCGAGAACTATAGAGAGAGCAGCAGCAACATTAGGAAATAATGTAAGGATGGTTCGTAATGTGAACTATGTGAATGAAAATCCACGCATTAACTACACAGGGAAATAGAAGAACGTTACTGCTGAAGAGCGAAACATGCTTGCATTGCGTGCTCGGTTTTATTGTCCTATTCCTTTTCCTTCGTTTTTCTGTAGAAGCATGTATTAACAATAAATGTAATTTTATCTGAAATACGCACACCTCGGTTACGAGATCGGGAAACAAGGATTTTATTTTATTTTATAGTTTCTTTTGCTTTTCTCTGGCCGGCCGGTGTGGCCGTACGGTCTAGGCGCTTCAGTCTGGAACCGCGTGACCGCTCCGGTCGCAGGTTCGCATCCTGCCTCGGGCGTGGATGTGTGTGATGTCCTTAGGCTAGTCAGGTGTAAGTAGTTCTAAGTTCTAGGGGACTGATGACATAGATGTTAAGTCCCATAGTGCTCAGAGCCACTTGAATTTTTGAGCTTTTCTCTAAAACGATGTATTAGTAGCAAATGTAGTTCGATCAGGTGAATACTTGTCGCAGTTGTTAGACTGAAAAACTAGTTTTATTTTCTCGCGATTTTCTATAGAAGAAAATAGTAATAGCGAATGTAGATTTAAGTTCGTTTTATATGCTGCACACACAACGCAAACAGTTTAGGTCTCATGTTCCATTTGGATGGAGCGCAAACATTCTGCTCCTGTGTCATTCGAAAAAACAAATAACAGAGCACGTTAACTATCCGAAGTGCACTCAGCCAAACCGGCAGTTGTGAAATGGACAGATTATACCTACGTTCACGATTCTCAACGGCTTCAGAGCCAATCAGAGTGCCACACGCCGTCATGTCATTATGCGTCGTTAAATAACTTTATTTTGTAAGTCTGACACATTGGTGTGTGAGAATGAATGTCATTCATTGCTTAAAAACGGTTAATATTACATAAACCGCAGAAGTTGTTGATCGGTGTTCTGCACGGAACTAGAAGAAGTAAAGTACTAATTTATGTTTCGTACTTGTTTGTTTGTGAAGAACAACAACGGTGTACGTTCTTATTTATTGGGAATAAGGTAAGAAATTATTTACACACATACACCCATAGAGCGTAAGGCAAAGTACTGCGAGACCTTACAATAGGTGAAATACAGTCGATCGGGAAAGAAAGTAACTCAAAATTGCCGAAAAAATTTGACCCTGTAATCTTCATGCTAATTTGCACTTGCCTGACTTCTATCAATAACAAACTATGTTAATAATAAATTAACTTTAATGTTAAAACAGGATAGTTCCGTCTTTGTATCAAATAGACATCAGAAGTGCATTAAAAAAAGTAACTTTCGAAGTTATTATTTTTTACTATGCAATCGAACTGTATAGGTACACTTATTTACGTGAGCTATTCGGCTGTGTGCAGTTGCTGCCGAGGAGAGGTGAATGTGCTAGCTTGTCTGTGTGCGAGCTCAGACAGTTGTATTGTATTGAACTGGGGACCTAGAAACGACGGAGACCCTACGTCCCCGCCGTAGCCCTCAGTGGTTCACAACCCCACAACAGGCTACAGCAGTCCACTCATCCCCCGCCGCCCCATACAGAACCCAGGGTTATTGTACGGTTTGGCCCCCAGTGGACGCCCTGGGGAACGTCTCACACCAGACGAGTGTAACCCCAATGATTGCGTGGTAGAGTAATTACGGTGTACGCGTACGTGGAGAAAGTGTTTGCGCAGCAATCGGCGACATAGAGTAACTGAGTTGGAATAAGGGGAACAAGCCCGCATTCACCGAGGCAGATGGAAAACCGCCTTAAAGACCATTCACAGACTGGCCGGCACACCGGACCTCGACACTAATCCGCCGGGCGGATTCGTGCTGGGGACCGCCACGCCTTCCCGTCCGGAAACCGATGCGTTAGACAGCACGGCTAACTGGGCGGGCGCGCACATACACTTACCCTGCCGTCCGAGTCGGCAGGGTGAGAATTCCGATCGGCCAGGCGAGCTGCGGTATAAAACTGGTCAGCGCATGACCAGATATGGAGGGAGAATTTAAACGACAGTTGCTCACATGGCCGGAGTGCGGAAGGTGTATCAGTAATGGCGGCGTTAACGGCACTTGAAATACGGCTACTTGCAGATCTCATAAATTCAATTCATTCCTGAAAGGTACACGTCTGTTTCACACAAGATTTGGTACGTAGGACATCTGCAACTGAGAGGCACGGTGATTAATTTAGAGAAATCCGCTTCAGTTGTCCTAATTACTTATTCAAACGACGACCGGTTTCGGGATTTTAAAATCCCATCTTCGGGTGTGTGAAATTATTGCATTTGGTAACAGATAACATGCGATCGGGCCAGTCAGTGCAAGAGCTCCAATCACTGCGTGTTGGTGGAAAATGACTGCTGCCGGGAGTTGCAAGATAGGAACGCCAACCACGACACGAAACAGGTCGTTGTTTGAATCAGTAATTAATAAAACTGACGCGGATCTCTCTAAATTAATCAACATATGTATCTATTTTAATTATTGATTTATTACGTTTTTATATCTTTTTTAATTATGCAAATATCGGTCAGAACATTGTGTCCACCACAACACCACAGCAACTGAATTCTGCATGAATGCTTCATATCTTATCATGCTTGGGTAATTATTTAATGAATCATGTATTATTTTCTTCCAGTAAGCTTATTTAAATGTGGATTACGTTTGCTATTAAAAACCTTTGTAATGCAAAAGTGGTCAATCGCGTGTATTAGCTGAGATTATTATTCATACATATTGTAAATGGTCTGAGAAATTGGAAATTTGTAGTAAGTTCTAGGGACCAAACTGCTGGGGTCATTGGTCCCTAGGCTTACACACTAGTTAATCTAACTTAAACTAACTTACGCTAAAGACAATACACACTCCCATGCCAGTGGGAAGACTCGAACCTCCGACGGGGGGATCCTCACGAACCGTGGCAAGGCGCCTGAGACCGATCGGCTACCCCGCGCGGCTAAATGGTCTGAGAGTTAACGAAAGTTTATAACATTCTCTTTGTTAAATATTGTCATAATATATTACTTTAACAGAGGAAGAGGTCAAGTTGAGTCAGATCATGTCTGTGGAACACGAGAACGATTTATTTTTCGTGGGGATGAGAATTAACAGAGGTGGAACGCTACTGGAGTCAAGTGAAGACAACCACTCCTCGAGTGGTGCATTTAAGCGAGAGATTCAGGACACTTTCACATCGAGATCTGGAAGAAGGCAGACCTATCCGAGGTAACGTGTAATATTCGGTCTTGTAGGTGGTAGGTTCTGCGCGCAGAACAGCCGCTAGAATACTTTAATTTTCGAAGGGACTTCAGATTTCACGATGTGTGATTACATATCAGTTCAGAACTTTAACTTTTTCCGCTCGCATTATGGAATTAAAAATAGACAGAGCTTGAGTATTTATGTTGTATCTCTCGTGTACTGATGTGTAAATCGCCGCGCGGGATAAGCCGAGAGGTCTCGGGCGCTGCAGTCATGGACTGTGCGGCTGGTCCGTCGGGCATGGGTGTGTGTGTTTGTCCTTAGGATAATTTAGGTTAAGTAGTGCGTAAGCTTGGGGACTGATGACCTTAGCAGTCCCATAAGATTTCACACACATTTGATCATTTCTGATGTGTAAATCGTGAAGCTCAACTCTGTATTAATTTGAGCCGGCGAACATTTCGTTTATGGTGATCACGAAATGGACTTACTTTTTTCGCGCGGATGAGTATTTAGCTTGGTGATTCTTCTACCATTCTTGTAACACACTTAACGTGACTTTATTGCAATTAACCAAGTTTATCTTTATGGCCGGTTTATGGCTGGTAATTGTAGGACCACTTTCCCTTCATTTGAGATTACTTACTTGGATAAACAGAATTCAGCGTAAACCTCTGGTCTCGTCTACACTAGTTTCAGACGTTGCAATAAAACTCTTTTATTAACTATTCATTTATCTTTAGCTCTAATTATGTATGAATTCGCAGTTCTAGACTCTATGATTGAAGAAAAATAGGTACAGGTTATTATTAGCAACATCTTTAGCGCGCCTGCAGGTGTGGCCGAGCGGTTCTAGGCGCTTCAGTCTGGAACCGCGCGACCGCTACGGTCGCAGGTTCGAATCCTGCCTCGGGCATGGATGTGTGTAATATCCTAAAGTTAGTTAGGTTTAAGTAGTTCTAAGTCTAGGGGACTGATGACCTCAGATGTTAAGTCCCAAAGTGCTCAGAGTCATTTGAACCTGTGGTGTCACCGCCAGACACCACGCTTGCTAGGTGGTAGCTTTTAAATCGGCCGCGGTCCGCTAGTATACGACGGACCTGCGTGTCGCCACTGTCAGTAATTGCAGACCGAGCGCCACCACACGGCAGGTCTAGAGAGACTTACTAGCACTCGCCCCAGTTGTACGGACGACTTTGCTAGCGACTACACTGACGAAGCCTTTCTCTCATTTGTCGAGAGATAGTTAGAATAGCCTTCAGCTAAGTCCCTGGCTACGACCTAGCAAGGCGCCATTAACCATTTCTAGAGAGAGTCTCACTTGTATCATCAAGAACGCTGTATGCAAATGATGGATTAAAATTAAGTATTCCAGCAGCTACGTACTTTTCTTTATAGCATTCATTACGTATCCTGTTTCAGACCTAACGCCAGCCTGCGTGAGTTGACGCGTGCATTTCGGCCTCCTCTCTCAATTAGTGTGCGTTGTGTTGGCTAATCTGCCGACACAACAGAACCATTTGAACATCTTTAGCTGCAGGCCATGAGAGCAGACGTGTACGGGTCGACTGTATGACTATCGAGCCATCTTTTCAACAGAACCGTGCATAGCCCACTTACCTAAGTATATCAACATGGAGCTAAAGTTGCAGAATGTATACCTACCACACACAACAGTAAATGGATAAAGCCATTAGAGCACTTTTTATATTATGAATACTTAACTTCATAACTTGTTTTCATAACTTAGTTGTTCGATGCCTTTGATTTGACTTGCAAGCTTCTGTGTTTTCCAACAATGGTTTATTTTTTTATTACTCATGCGTAGTGAAAGACGTATGATAATTCTGGTGAAGTTATACCTTTGGAGCGACACACTTACCGGCGTCCTATGCTCACAAATTACGACTCAAAGCATGCAATGTCGTAACTTTCTTCTATTTTACAAGTGTCATGAGTACAGCAAAACCTTATACTAATCTTTCCTCTAGTAAAATGTGTGAAACACGGCAGAAATCGTCTATTACAGAAAGAAGGCGGCTTGATGGGGCCGGGGCCAGGGCTGACAACCTATTATTGCGGATGCGTCCCCTCGTACCGAACTGTAGCTATAGTATAAAGTACATACGACAGTAGCAAGGAATCGCGTAAGCAGATTACAGAAACTCTTAGTTTCAAATGCAGGACAGTACTTCGTTATTACGGCCAAACTGCCGAATTATTTTCATAGTTATGCAGCTACGACTCACGTATGCAGCTGCACGCCGCACAACTAGCTCCAACAAACGCAATAATTTTTTCTGTAGCACAACATTCATGCACTTTCTGAATTATTTTCTGCGCATCAAAGCGTACGCCTATAACCAACCTACGAGGCATAATAGAATTTGATTTTGTCGTCCCTACGCAACCGGTAAAATGAAAGAACATCGTGTTTTGAGCCATAATTTGTGAACTTAGGACGCCGTTAAGAGTGACCCCCAACATAAATAGTTTTACAATAATTTTATTTCGATTGACATTCATTACAATACTTGAGTCCATTTCATACCGTATTAATTCATTGTCAACAATTGTGACGTACAGTAGGTTTTATAATGTGTACAGTCTGTCGACGAACCAGTTCGCTCTCCTCCCAGTGTGTACTCAGCGTACTGTATATCGGTGCGTGTTGGTAGTCTTCGTGAATTTGACGTCATGTTTTCAATTTCTGCCAGAAGCTTCTCAAACACAATTATGATACTGTATATTGCTGCTCGGTGAAAGCGTTCCTAGTAGTACTTAATAAAGAAATGAGCGATGAAGCTATTCCTGGCCCAGCGAGCTAAAATTCGTTACTACAAATCAGTACCACATCTGAACATGAGCCTTGCAATAACACACTTCCACGAAACATCGTTACTTCTGTGCGCCATTTCTAAAACTGCCGAAGATAGCTGCATGGCGCCTAAATTGGTAGCAATGGCGGATAAACAGAAACTCATCCCTCACCTCCCTCCCCCCCGATCCCACCTCACGCGCCATCGCAATGCAGCGACCAACTTTTGCTTGCTCTTCATCTCATCCTCATGTGACATAGTTGCTTCGGCCGAGCATAGCTACTTATGCAAAGAATTAAAAATGTTATTATCATTTACGGGTTACAGATACAATATACAGCCTTCGTATCTTTAAAGTGTCAGGCTCAGGCTGAAAGAGAGATAGAGATATATGGAGAAAATGGAAATTTGGTTCTGCAAAAAGAAAAGAAAAGCTGAACGAGATACATCGAATCACGTTTTAAGTGCAGGTATGATGAAGTTTTCAAAAAACAAAAACAAAAATTCAACTGGTAGTGCGGAATCATCTGAACCGATTGCTTCGACTTCCATAAAAGAAACAGTAACGTCTGATACTTCACTGAATTTGGGAAGTACTCGAGACGGACAGAGTAACGGAGCACAAAAGTTGAAAATAGACATAGAATGAAACTCTATCCAATCAGAATCTGAAAACCCTGTAACCCTGTGTTGCATAGTGGAACTCACGAAGAACAGCTTCCGGTGTTCTCTGCCAGTTGGCATGGATGTCAGTGATGTTAAAGAAACAGGTTTTAGTTCCGATCCCCAAAGTGGACGTTTCCCGTCACGGATTCACAGCGTCATGATATTGTAAAGCGGCCCTACACAATATTTAAATAACAGTGATGGAGATTATCCCGATGACGACTATCACAGGCATTTTCTTATTTGCATTTCTCAAGAAAACTAAGTAATGGTGAAATTCAACATCGTCGCTGGTTGGTTTATTCAAATTTTCAAATAATGTTTTGTGTTTTCCATGCAAACTATTTATCAATTCAGAAACTCAGGTGGTAGAAGAGGAGGGCTTGTGACTGTAAACACTTAAGTAATATTTTACAAAGACGTGAGAATACCAATGAAGGTATAGCATTTATGTTCCAATGGATGACACTGCAGAAAGGAATAAAGCATAGAAAAACGAAAAAGCAAGTAAACGAAAGGCTAATTAGTGAGTCCCAAAAGTACTGACTCAGTTTGTTTTAGAGATTAATTGAGATGGATCATTTGTTAGCCTCTCATGTGTCATTTACAAACCACAGAGAATCTTTCAATACAGGCGACGACAGTGATGATTCTGGTAACTTCATAAATTTGTTTAAATTGATATCTAAATATGCTCCTACATTACGGGAGTACATGAAAAACACTAATGACGAACAAATTACAAACCATTATGTGAGCCATGATATTCATAATGAATTCATCTTACTCATGTCAAAAACAGTTACTGATGAAATGATTCGTAGGGTAACAGAGGTAAAATATTGTTCGATTTTGCTCGACTGCACTACAGACTGTAGTCGTATTGAATAAATGTCAGATATGTTGAGGTTTTGTAATACAACAACTGGGATAATAGAAGAGATCTTTATAGGATCTCTCGCTTTCGCTGAGATGACTGGAGAATATATTACTAATGCAATTCTGGAAGAGCTAGAAAAAATGAATTAGTTATTCAGAACTGTTGTGGATAAGTATATGACTATGGAGTACAAACGGTAGGTATAAACAGCGGAGTTAAAACTTGAATATTAAATATTCATCGGCCATTTTTAACGTTGTGGCTGTCATAGTTACAATCTGCTGTTGTAGACACAGCTAATACTTCAGCGGCAGCAAAAACATATCATTTTGTATTTAGAAATTATATTTGCTATTTTCAAATGCAGCATACTCTGGAAAGTAATCTCAGAAAAATAAAGCTTACTGTGAAACCTTTATCAGAAACAAAGTGGGAAACCAGAATCGAGGCAAACTTATGTTGTTGTTGAACGCACCGAAATTTTAAAAAACTACACGGAAGAATCAGACACACTCAGTGATTGTGATTCAGTTTTGAACGAAATGCTCAGCTTATAATTTCTCGTTTCATTGCATTTATGTGATAATATGAGATATTATCGCGCGCTGACGTTGTAAACAAATTATGGCAACCTGTACAGGTACACCTGAGTATTGTTCTTGAACATTTGCTTCCATTTTGTGAGTGGATCTAAGAACATAGTCAAACTGTGTTAGAGCACTGATTGTCTGATGCTCGTCAGTTTATTAAGACAAGCAGTTATGATGTGGCAAAAGATTTTAAAATCAACAGATTAGCCAAAAAGAAAAGGTTATTCGATTATGAAAGCAGTGATGAACCTATAAAGTTCCGAAAAGCGGATACGAAATAGGTATTTTTAACACCATCATTGATTCCATATTGAGCAATATGGTTTCATTATCTACATCTAAAACCACGTTTTGGAAATTTTGGTTTTCCCTATCATCTAAGTAAGTCAAAAATAATTCAGAAAATCATATATTAAAAAGCTTTCAAGATTTACACAGTCCTGCGAGTGGGAGCTGTGACTTCCAGTCTTACGAATTACATGAAGAATTGAAAACAATGATCCCATGTTTACCCAACGACCATTAAAGGCCTGAAACAGTTAATGCAAATTCATAACAGAAATTAACAGTAAAGAAATCTACCCAAGCATTTATATTCTCATTACAATTTTGATAACAATAATAGTAATTACAGCCTCTGCAGAAAGGAACTTTCCAAAATTAGAAGCAATAACCAATTATTTTAGAAGTGAAACTATATGGTTCCAGTTACCTTCTTAAGACTTCAACTTCTGCGACGTATATATGGAGACTGAAGCGACCGATGAAAATTTATACCAAGACCAAAGTTAGAACCCTAGCACGCCTGTCTCCTCAAACCAAACTATCAATCACGCCTCAGGAGACCCGCGTTCGAATCCCTTGGTACAAATTTTCATTCGTCGCTTCAGTTTGTGTATATACATCATATTTAAGATGTACAATGAGTCAGCAAAGTCTTTCAGCTGTGGCAGTTATATGTCATGAAGCAAATATAACATCCAAACTGGATTAAGATGAGTTGTTAAGGAGTTCAGTTAGGTTAAAAGTAGGACATTTTTGTTTCGTCAATGTTTAACTGTTAGTTCTTACTGAAATTACTGTAAAATTACTAAGAAATATTACTTAAGACTAAAATGTTTACATTTTTATGAATAAAAGTTGGACAGTTTCGAAATAAATAAAGAAAATTTTTTCTCTCTATTACATTCGTCCTTTTTGGCCACTAGAGGGCTCGCGAAGTAATCTTGCATATACCAAATTTTGGTCTTGCCCCTCAGATGATAGAACACACAACTTTCTGGCGGGCGCTGCTTACACCGCGAGTAAGGTTTATGAATGTGACGATATTCACACAATTAACGTTGTTCTCTAAATTTATTGGTGACCCCAAACAAAATGCACTAAGCCAGACATGTCGCCTGGACATACATACTTAATGCTACCAGTGCAAACCAGGGTTGGATCGCTAGTATATTATAAATGGGAAAGTTCGATTGTTTGTTTGTGTGTGTGTGTGTGTGTGTGAGTGAGTGTGTGTGTGTGTGTGTGCGTGTGTGACAGAGAGAGAGAGAGAGAGAGAGAGGAAGAGAGAGGAAGAGAGAGAGTGAGAGAGGGAGGAAGAGAGAGAGAGAGAGAGAGAGAGAGAGAGGAAGGGAGGAAGAGAGAGAGAGAGAGAGTGAGGAAGAGAGGAAAGAAGGAAGAGAGAGAGAGAGACAAGAAGAGAGATAGAGAGGGATAGAGAGGAAGAGAGAGGAAGAGAGAGAGAGGAAGAGAGGAGGGACGGTAGGAAGAGAGAGAGAGAGAGAGAGAGAGAGAGAGGAAGAGGAAGAGAGGAAGGAAGGAAGAGAGAGAGAGAGAGAGAGAGAGAGGAAGAGAGGAAGGAAGGAAGAGAGAGAGAGAGATGAAGTGAGAGAGGGGAAAAGAGAGAGAGGAAGGGAGAAAGAGGAAGCGAGAGGAAGAGAGAGAGAGAGAGAATAAGAGAGAGGAGAGAGGAAGCGAGAGAGAGACAGAAAGCGAGAGAGAGAGAGAGAGTGCGAGAGAGAGGAAGATTGAGAGAGAGAGAGAGAGAGAGAGAGAGAGAGAGAGAGAGAGAGAGAGAGAGAGAGAGGAGAGAGAGAATGGAAGAGAGGTAGAGAGAGGAAGAGAGAGAGAGAGAGGAAGAGAGAGAGAGAGATAGAAAAGAAGAGACATAGAGAGGATGAGAGAGAGAGAGAGGAAGAGAGATAGAGAGGAAGAGGAAGAGAGAGAGAGAGAGAGAGAGAGAGGAAGAGGGAGAGAGATAGGGAGAGGAAGAGAGAGAGGGGGGGAGAGAGGAAGAGAGAGAGAGAGAGAGAGGAAGTGAGTGAGAGGAAAAGAGAGAGAGGAAGGGAGAAAGAGGAAGCGAGAGGAAGAGAGAGAGAGAGAGAGAAGAAGAGAGAGGAGAGAGGAAGCGAGAGAGAGACAGAAAGCGAAAGAGAGAGAGAGAGAGAGAGAGTGCGAGAGAGAGGAAGATTGAGAGAGAGAGAGAGAATGGAAGAGAGGTTGAGAGAGGAAGAGAGAGAGAGAGAGGAAGAGAGAGAGAGAGGAAGAGGAAGAGAGAGAGAGAGAGAGAGGAAGAGGGAGAGAGATAGGGAGAAGAAGAGAGAGAGGGGGAGAGGAAGAGAGAGAGAGAGAGAGAGAGAGAGAGGAAGAGAGGAAGGAAGGAAGCAAGAGAGAGAGAGGAAGAGAGAGAGAGAGAGAGGAAGTGAGTGAGAGGAAAAGAGAGAGAGGAAGGAAGAAAGAGGAAGCGAGAGGAAGAGAGAGTGAGAGAGAGAAGAAGAGAGAGGAGAGAGGAAGCGAGAGAGAGACAGAAAGCGAGAATGAGAGAGAGAGAGTACGAGAGAGAGGAAGATTGAGAGAGAGAGAGAGAGAGAATGGAAGAGAGGTAGAGAGAGGAAGAGAGAGAGGAAGAGAGGGAGCGAGTGATAGACAGAGAGGAAGAGAGAGAGAGAGGCAGAGAGAGAGGAAGAGAGAGAGAGAGAGGGAGAGGAAGAGAGAAAGAGAGTGAGAGAGGAAGAGAGAGAGACTTAGTACGTTTCTTACTTCTAAACGCTGACAGGGCTGGATGGATTAGGATGAAATTTGGAAGAGGGATAAGTTATATCCTGGGTTAACACATAGAGTACCTTATATATACCTACCTATTAAAGGGATTGGGGTGGTGTTGAAGATAAGTGTATCTACAACGAGTGAATACTCATAATTGATTCAACAAGTATTTGAGAATAAGAGCACTTTCTAAGCAAAGCACTTTACACACAATATGAAACTCTTATGAAACTTTTTCTCGCTGTCAACCCCACAAAATGATGAAGGGAAAAATGTTTATCGCTTACTACATTTTGGCTGTTCATGCAGTAAAACTGCCTCGTGCAGCATGAAGTTTTTACTTATTACTTATTTTCTGCTAACTGTATTCGCCACACGTTTTGCAGACAGTATTCGCATACATCGGTAAATATACCTACAAAGTCATATTGCTGTACGACACATAGTTCAGGAGATACGATGCCATAAACATTGTGCTGCGTGAAAATGAAACTGCTGGGCGAAATTCGCTAGAGATACAGGTGACATGTGTACAAGTGCATGTGAAATATATTAAATATATATGAACTATATTTGATATATGTGTACGTGAGCAAAGCCATAGGTGAAAAGTTCATCCTAAACCCCTGGAAGAATATCAACCAAATTTGGCACATGTACAAGTAACGGTCTGGAAAGAAGTACTGTGTGAGTAAGAACCGCAGGTCTGCTTTTGAGGTGTGGAATGAGAAGGGGAGGAGGAGACAGAGTGGAAAGGAGGAGATGGACATAAGTGTGGTGGGGGTGGAACAAGGAGATGTCCAGTGAGGGGGAGACGAGGAAATGGACAGAAAAAGGGCAAAGGAGGAGAGGGACAGGGGGAGTGAAGAGGAGGAGGCAGACAGGCAATGCAAATGGAGAAGATGGACAGAAAGCCGAGGGAGGAGTAGATCGACCAACAGTGGGGGGGAATGAGGTGGACAGAGAGAGGGGGAGGGGAAGATGATCAAGGAAAGGTGGATAGAGGAGGTCGACAGGGAGAGGGGTTAGATAAGATGAATGGAGAGGGGGAAGGAGGTTGGTTGGTTATTTTGGGGAAGGAGACCAGACAGCGAGGTCATCTGTCTCATCGGATTAGGGAAGGACGGGGAAGGAAGTCGGCCGTGCCCTTTCAAAGGAACCATCCCGGCATTTGCCTGGAGTGATTTAGGGAAATCACGGAAAACCTAAATCAGGATGGCCGGACGCGGGATTGAACCGTCGTCCTCCCGAATGCGAGTCCAGTGTGTAACCACTGCGCCACCTCGCTCGGGGGGGGGGGGGGGGGGGAGGAGGAGATGGATTAATAGAAGATTGGAATAAATACATACCCTTGCCTTTTTTATAAATGACTGTTTAACCACGTGTAACACCGAGAGGCGGAGCTAGTATGTTGCTGTCTGTTGTCAGCTGCATGAACACCAGTATTTCCATGTAGACAAATAATGGGAACCTCTGCTGGGTTAACATCTCAACATGAGAAATGCAGACAATTGTGCTCAAGACAGAATCCTTTCAAAGTATTATTTGTTGAAACAAATACGGACACAAAAAAGAATCCTGCACTTGAAAATCAATTATAAGCGCAATTTGCTTCGACAGGCGAGTCAGCAGGCTCTGACCTTGAGCTCCTCGTTCCCACTGCCATAAACGATCAACTCACCATATTTTCATCCCACGGTGCCATGTTTAGTTATTAAAAATGTCTCGCTTGGCACTCCAATACGATTCATTTGTTAACTCCTTTGCACCAAGCAAAGCGAAGATCTGCCCCATTCAAAGGCAGAAAAAAGGTTCAGGTCATTTCGTTCCCAAGGGCCCTAACCTTCATTCAGTCTACCGGACGAAACTCTAATGATCATTAGCTAGCTCCATGAAAACTTTGGAGGGAATGAGCTACTATGTGACTGCGTTAATCTTTCGCCTAAATATAGATCCAGGACATAAACCAATACCCTATATCCATAGGTGATCAGTGACTTAATACGTGGTTTCAATGTAGACTGGGAAATAGTCTGTTCTTTCGTTTGACCAAATATTAAGAACTGACTTTAGCCGCTGTCATTTAGTGTTTTTCCTGCCACTGTTGTAAATCAGAATTTTCTTGGAGGTGAATATCTGTAATGGACTTAGGTGAGGTATTAAAGGGAAACGGTGATGTCAGGGGACGCAGACACACAAATATCGATGTCACGTATTAGGTAACCTCTTCCATTCAATGTAGTCAGGGGCGATTTAAGATTCAAATGGAACAGGCAGCTACTTTGGGCGCTAAACTGAGAGGAGCGCCGTACGAGCCCAAGTGCCAAATTTAATACTGAGTGTCTCCTTACCAGTAGCGAAAACTGACACAGATCAAAATATACGATAACAGAAGCAAAAATGTTTCAGTAAACATACGTCCGCAAACGAGCCGTTTCAAAATAATGGCGAATGTACGATTTTGAAAAGTCATGGCATTACTATCAAACATTGTCCTAGATCGCATAAATCTATTTGAAATGTGAACTTTTCCAAAATGTACTTATATAATTTCCCCCTACTCCTACCTAACAAGAAATGCAATACTGCTTCATCACATTACACGTTACAGTTTGTATTCCGTGTGTAGTCCTCACATGGAACCCTCCTCTTTCGTTTTACAGACAAATTTCTGCTTTCCTTTGTAGCTGAATCATAAAAATTTTGGCGATGTTTATCGGTTTTCAAATACTTTCATTGCAAATTTTCTGAAATTTAATTACTTAGTGGTGAGTTTTCGTCTCATATAAGATACAGTCTACACAGGTAAACTGTGTCTTATGTTTGGCACGTCAATGTAAAACTAGATGATTTGTTTGTATTTCTTTCCCACATTCTCTGAATGGAAACTGAAATAATTCTTAAGTTATAGAATTAAAAAATTTCTGTGAATAAACTAAGAAAACCTGATGTTTTATATTTTCAGTATTTACACTCAACGTAACAGATAACACAGTTTTATTGAAGCTAAAGGGATACTGTAGTAACCAAAACCAACCGCTGGAACGCCTTGGGCTGCGGATCGGAGCCACCAGGCGGATAAGCCGCCGGCGGTGGAGCACGCACTACCGGGTAAACACAAGGACGAGTCGGACGACAGACCAACGACAACCGACAACAACCGACTATGACCGACACAACAAGGAAGAGATAAACAACGGAGGATTGTGGAAACCACAACACCAAACACCAACAGTAAATCCACTCAGAACCAGAGCCAGGCAAATGTCAACAACGAACAACGACCAGAACGCAGTACCGTCGAGAGAGAGACGCAAATCCAGAGCGAGTACCAGACTAACTGGACAAGGTTTTTTTTTCTTTATTGTGATTTCATTCAGTGTACAGGAGATAGAGGAGAGGGGAAAGGACAGAACCTTGGGGCACGCCGGCAGTGGGATAGAAAGTAAGGGAGTCGGAATTGTGGATAGTCACATAGGAGGGACGATGGGAGAGGAAGGAAGCAACGAGACGGACGAAGTTGATGGGGAGAGCATAGGTCAGGAGTTTGAAGAGGAGCTCCGGATGCCAGACACGGCCATAGGCGTTCTGGGCATCAAGGGAAACAAAGATAGCGGAGCAATGGGAGTTACGTTGGAGGGAAAGACGATTGGTAAGGTTAAGGAGCTGGTCGTCAGCGGAGAAGGAAGGCCGGAAGCCACACTGGGTAAGAGGAAGGAGGCGGTGCTGGTTAAGGTGACGGTGCTGGACTAGGTTTTTTTTTTTTTTTCCTTCATTGTGATTTCATTCCTCTGCCCCATATGGGGGGCAGCAGAGGGCTGTCAGCGACACAATCCGCCGCTCTTCAGCCTAGTGACATGAACTTAAAATAAGAATAAAATGGTACATACATAAAGCGATGAAGGGGAACTTAAAACAGAATAATGGGAGAAAATGGAGGTAAAAAATATAGACGAACACGGAGACGTTCATGGAGGACAGTTAAAAAAAGTCACCAGAAAGTTAAAAAACACAGTTGGCGATTCTTCAAAAATCAGAGAAGACACTGAATGGACATACACACGTTAAAAGTTGGCCACAGTAGTGAAAACACTCCGGAACAACACACTTAAAACCCACTTGGAGCACACACGATGAAGAATAAAACTGCCAGGGAAAGGGCAGAGAGGATGGAACAGGAGGGAAGAGCGAGGGGCAGCAGGGGAAGCGGCGGGATGAAGAGAGGAGGGGCATCTGTGGGTACACGAAGAGGCAGGAGACACATGGGGTGGGAGACGAAGAGGGAAGACAGGGCAGGAGAGAGTGCAGAGACACTGAAAGGAGGCACAAGAGATGGAGGGGGAGTAGGAGGGGGAAGCCGCTAAGGATGAGGGAGGGGGAGGAGAGGGAGCCCTGAGGAGGAGGCAGGAAGATGGGGTTAGGGTTGGTAGGAAGGGTAGATGTCAGGGCGAAGCTCATCATCCAGGAGGGGTAGACAGTGGAAGTGGCATTGGGAAAGGAGATGAAGGGTGTGGAGATGGAGAGAGGGTGGGACACAATGGTAAAGGCGCGGCAACTGGTTGTGGGTGGAGAGGAAGGGTGACACCAGTGGGTGAGGGGGATGAAGGCGACGGACAATATATAGTGTGCGGATGTGTTCAAGGAAAAGGAGAAGGTGGGGGAAGGGGATGAGGTCGTAGAGGATGCGCGTGGGGGACTGAAGGTGGATGCAGAAGGCGAGGTGGAGCGCATGGTGTTCGAGGATTTGGAGGGCTTTATAGAACCTAGAAGGGGCGGAAATCCACGCTACGCTGGCATAACAGAGGATAGGGCGGATCAAGGATTTGTAGGTGTGAAGGATGGTGGAAGGATGCAGACCCCATGTCCGGCTGGACGGGAGTTTCAGGAGGTGGAGGCGGTTGTGAGTTTTATATTGGATGGTAAAGAGATGGGGAGTCCAGGTGAGGTGGCGGTCGAGTGTGAGGCCAAGGTATTTGAGGGTAGGAGTGAGGTGGATAGGACGGCCATAAATGGTGAGGTAGAAATCATGGAGCCGGATGGAGCGGGTTGTGCGGCCTATGATGATCGCCTCAGTCTTGGAGGGATTAACACGGAGGAACCACTGGTTGCACCAACCAGTGAAGTGGTCAAGGTGGGTTTGGAGGGTACATGGAGACCATTGAAGGGTAGGATGAAGGGTTAGGAAGGCGGTGTCGTCAGCGAACTGGAGAAGACGAACAGGAGGAGGAGGTTTTGGTATATCAGCAGTGTAGAGGAGATAGAGGAGAGGGGAAAGGACAGAACCTTGGGGCACGCCGGCAGAGGGATAGAAAGTACGGGAGTCGGAATTGTGGATAGTCACATAGGAGGGACGATGGGAGAGGAAGGAAGCAACGAGACGGACGAAGTTGATGGGGAGAGCATAGGTGTGGAGTTTGAAGAGGAGCCCGGGATGCCATACACGGTCATAGGCGTTCTGGAGATCAAGGGAAACAAAGATAGCGGAGCAATGGGAGTTACGTTGGAGAGAAAGACGATTGGTATGGTTAAGGAGCTGGTCGTCGGCGGAGAAGGAAGGCCGGAAGCCACATTGGGCAAGAGGAAGGAGGCAGTGCTGGTTAAGGTGGCGGTGCTTATTGTGATTTTAAAACCTGTGGAACAGGTAGGCTAGCAGCAGCACAATACGCCGCTCTTCAGCCGAAGATAGTACAATGATATAAACAGAGAAGATACATCACTTGGAGAAACGGCGGGAAAAAACAGTAGACACATGAACATAAAAAAACATGAAGCCGTTCACACTTGATGACAATCCACACTACAAACTGTTGACATGAAGCACAAACACTGAAGATGATGATGGCACTGGTGAACGATGGAGTGTGACGGTGAACACTGAACACTAAACACAACGGCACACACGAGACACTGATGGCGATGATCTCCGGCGCGCGAATGTCCACTTAGCATGTGCGAGTCCGGGGACCTGCCAAGGGGGGAACAAGGGTGAGATGGGGGAGAGGGGAGAACAAGGATGCCGATGGCTGAGGAGAAGAGGGCAGGAGGAGAGGGACAGGGGAGGGGTAGCCTGGGGGAGGAGTGGGGAGAAATGGAGGAGGGAGGGCAGAGGGAAAGAAGGGAGGGAGGAGCAAACACAAGAGGAGGGTGGGAGGATGAAAGTTGGGAGGAGGGGTAGATGGAGGGGAGGAGGGCATCATCAGGTACAGGGAGCTGGCGGAAGCCAACTTGGGACAGGGTAAGGAGGGTGGAGAGATGGAGACCGGGTGGGACGTGGAAATACAGATGCGGCAGCAGGTGGGGGTGGGAGAGGATCGGGGAGACGAGCGGGTGAGGAGGATCGAGTTTGCAGGAGGTGTACAGGATCCGTATCCTTTCAAGGAAAAGGAGGAGGTGGGGGAAGGGGATGAGATCATACAGGATCCACGTGGGGGAGGGGAGACGGATGCGATAGGCGAGGCGGAGAGCATGGCGTTCAAGGATTTGGAGGGATTTATAAACGGTAGGGGGGGGCGGAGATCCAAGCTGGAATGGCGTAACAAAGGATAGGGGGGATGAGGGATTTATAGATGTGGAGGATGGTGGAGGGGTCCAGACCCCACGTCCGGCCGGAGAGGAGCTTGAGGAGACTGAGTGGGGAGCGTGCCTTGGCTTGGATTGTCCGGAGGTGGGGAGTCCAGGGGAGGCGGCGGTAGAGGGTACTGCCAAGGTACTTAAGGGTGGGAGTGAGGGCGATAGGATGGCCATAGATGGTGAGATAGAATTCAAGGAGGCGGAAGGAAGGGGTGGTTTTGCCTACAATGATCGCCTGGATTTTGGAGGGATCGACCTTGAGCAACCACTGGTTGTGAGCGCTGCAGGGTGGGGGCAAGGGCAAGGAAGGCGGTGTCATCGGCAAACTGGAGAAGGTGGACGGGGGTTGACGGCGGCGGCATGTCCGCCGTGTACGGAAGGTACAGAACGGGGCAGAGGACGGAGCCTTGGGGCACACTGGCAGAGAGGAAAAAGGTGTAGGAATCTGTGTTATGGATGGGGTGACATAGGAAGGACGGCGGGAGAGAAAGGAGCCGATCAGACAGACGTAGTTAATGGGAAGGGCGAAGGTTTGGAGCTTGAAGAGGAGACCGGAATGCCATACGCGGTCATAAGCACGTTCGAGGTCCAGGGAGAGGAAGATGGCGGAGCGACTGGGGAATTAAGCTGGTCGGAAAGGAGATGAGTGAGGTGAAGGAGAAGGTCGTCGGAAGAGAAGGACGGCCGAAAACCACACTGGGTAATGGGAAGGAGGCTGTGCTGGCGGAGATGCTGGTGGATGCGTTGGGTGAGGATAGATTCCAGGACCTTGCTGAAGACCGAGGTAAGGCTGATGGGATGGTGGGAGGAGACGGCGGACGGCGGTTTGCCAGGTTTAAGGAACATTAGGATACGGGAGGTTTTCCACAGGTCGGGATAGTAACCGGTGGACAGGACTACATTGTAGAGCCTGGCCAGGGTGGAGAGGAAAGAGACAGGAGCTTCACGAAGGTGACGGTAGGTGACACGATCGTGACCAAGAGCGGAGTTGCGTTTTGTGCGGAGTGTAGCAATGAGATCCGGTGTAGTGATAGGGGCATTGAGTTCCGTGTGTGCAATGTTGTCCAAGTACTGGAAACCAGGAGCGAGGGGAGGGACAGAGGTGTCAGTTCGATCACGGATATCCGGGAAGAGGGAGTAATCGAACTGGGGATCTTCGGGGATGGAAAATACATCAGAGAGGTAGGAGGCAAAGTGATTGGCCTTACTAAGGGCATCAGGGAAGGGGTGATCATCATGGAGAAGAGGATAGTAGGGGGAGGGTTTAGTTCCGGTAAGGTGACGGAAGGCTGACCAGAACTTGGACGAGTTGATAGGTAGGGTAGCATGTGCATGTCTGTGGCCAGTCCCGGCATTTCTCAGCCACGAGCAAATTACGAGTGTGTCGCTGGAGTTGCCGGTGGGGTCGTAGTGTGTCCGGGTCACGCGTGCGGAGGAAGGCACGGTATAGATAGCAGGATTCACAGAGGATTAGGGCAGCCGGTGTGGGTAGGGCAGGACGGTGGGGGTGGATGGCGACAGTAGGGACGTGGGCCTCCACGGCCTCAGACAAGGTCTGCTGGAGAAAGGAGGCGGCATGGGTGTGCTGGGGGATGGGGATGAGGTCGCCTTGAAGGGAGGAGAGGAACCGATGCCACCGCCGTAACTGGGCAGCGGAACGACTATGGATGTTGAGGTCGGCGGCGATCACGTAGGAGGAGAAGGTACAGTTGATGTGGGAGAGGAAGTCGAAGGCAAGATGGGCGTTGGGGCGGACATAGATGGTGGCGCAGGTAATGGTAAGGCCGGGGAAGAAAAGACTAAGGATCAGGTGTTCGGTGGGGTCGGGAAGGAGAGGTTGGAGCCAAACAGGGATCTGGCGGTGGTGACCAATGGCTACTCCACCACGCGCAATTGGGAGGGGATTATCGGAGCGGTGGAGGAGATAGGGCAAAGTGTGAATGGTGTGGTGGGGTTGGAGGAAGGTTTCATTGAGGAGGAAGGCATCCACGTGGTGGGTGGCAAGGGTGTGCAGGAAGAGGTTCTTGTTGGCGGGAAGGGAGCGGATATTGTTGAAAAGAATACGTTGCTGTCGCGCCATGACATGTATTTAGACGAGGGTCTCAAGACGGGAGAAGGTGAAATGGGCCTGGTTGTTGGAGTGGGTGGCGTACATTTTGAGTTGGAAAATGGAACGGGCGGCGAGGGATATCTGTTGGTTGGTGTGGGGGCACTGAAAGGGATGAACGTTCTGATGGACGATGGTGAGGAACCTGATGATGTCCTCAGCGGGGAGGGGGGGGGACGAAGGGAATTGCCAGGAGGGGTGGGGGCGTCCAGAGGACGGTGAGTTCAGAAGTGGTCGGAGGGGGTCGGGCTTTACACTTTTGGGAGTAGGTGGGATGGGGGAGATTGCAGGTATTGCAGGAGGGAGGGGATTCAAGGTTAGGGCACTGCCGGAGGAAGTGCGCTTGCCTACAATGCGGGCAGGTGGGGGCCTCGCTGCACTCGGCTGTTGGGTGTGCATTATAGCGCAGACACCTCTGGCAGCACAGGGATTGGGGAGGGGAACGGGAGGGGTCGACCTTATAGCGCTGGTTGTAGGACTAGTTTTTTTTTTTTTTACTTTATTGTCATTTTAATGCCTATACAATAAGCAGGATGGCAGCAGCACACTACGCTGCTCTTCAGCCAAATGAGACAGAAGCACAAAAAACAGGAGAAAAACAGAAAAGTCACAAAATGGTGGGCGATAAAATAGGAGACACAGAGAGACAAACACGGAGCCGTTCACACTTGACGATAAACCACACTGCAAACTGTTGAGACGACGCACAGACACTGAAGAAGACGATGGCACTGGTGAACAACGGAGCGTGACGGGAAACACTGAACACGAAACACGACGGCACACACAAGACACTGATGGCGGCGATCTCCGGCGCGCGAAAGTCCATGTAGCGTGTGCGAGTCCGGGGACCTGCCAAGAGTGGAACAGGGGGGAGGTGGGGGGAGAGGGGAGAATAGGATGCCAACGGCGGGGGAGACGGGGGCAAGAGGGAGAGGGACAGGGGAGGGGGGGCCCGGGGGAGAAGGGGAGAGAAAAGGAGGAGGGAGGGAAAAAGGGAGAGAAGGGAGGGAGGGTGCCCGGAGGAGCAAGCACGGGAGGAGGGCGGGAGGATCAAAGTTGGTAGGAGGGGTAGATGGAGGGGAGGAGGGCATCATCAGGGAGGGGGAGCTGGCGGAAGCCACCTTGGGAGAGGGTAAGGAGGGTGGAGAGATGGAGACCGGGTGGGACATGAGAGTACAGGCGCGGCAGCGGGCGGGGGTGGGAGAGGATCGGGGAGACGAGCGGGTGGGGAGGATCGAGTTTACGGGAGGTGTAGAGGATTCGTATCCTTTCGAGGAAGAGGAGGAGGTGAGGGAAGGGGATAAGATCATACAGGATCCGCGTGGGGGAGGGGAGACGGATGCGATAGGCAAGGCGGAGAGCATGGCGTTCAAGGATTTGGAGGGATTTATAAAAGGAAGGGGGGGCGGAGATCCAGGCGGGATGGGCGTAACAGAGGATAGGGCGGATGAGGGACTTATAGGTGTGTAGGATGGTGGAGGGGTCCAGACCCCACCTACGGCCGGAAAGGAGCTTGAGGAGACGGAGTCGGGAACGTGCCTTGGCTTGGATTGTCTGGAGATGGGGAGTCCAGGAGAGGCGACGGTCGAGGGTGACACCAAGGTACTTAAGGGTGGGGGTGAGAGCGATGGGACGGCCATAAACGGTGAGATAGAAATCAAGGAAGCGGAAGGAAGGGGTGGTTTTGCCTACAATGATCGCCTGGGTTTTGGAAGGATTGACCGTGAGCAACCACTGGTTGCACCAAGCGGTGAACCGGTCAAGATGGGATTGGAGAAGGTGTTGGGAGCGTTGCAGGGTGGGGGCAAGGGCAAGGAAGGCGGTGTCATCGGCAAACTGGAGAAGGCGGACGGGGGGTGGCGGCGGCGGCATGTCCGCCGTGTACAACAAGTACAGAAGGGGGGAGAGGACGGAGCCTTGGGGCACACCGGCGGAGGGGAAAAAGGTGTAGGAATCGGAGTTATGGATGGTAGGACTAGGGCAGAGCGGGTCCCTATATACGAAACCAGAGGGAGCGGCTATTGGCCGCGGTCTGCACGTGGTGTAGCGGTGGCGCTCTCGCTGCGCGAGAGCCGCTGCGCGGAAGAGCCGCCGTGGACGCAGAGCCCTCTCTGGGCTGGCCACGTCCATTTCTTCTGGCGCGTGTTCGACTTCTGTGGCGGGAGGTACTAGAGATACTATAGTTCTACTTATCTCTGATTTCACTTCAAGCTTTCAAAATTCTCAGGAATTACCTTAAATGGAAATAGTTTCTTTTTTTTTATATTTAGCGCTGTAATAATTTTAGGAAATTTCGTTTCTGGTTCGTAGGATGTTTGTGTTGTTTATTGTAAGAGAAAAAACAACCCATTTCCCCGATGACTAGATTCAAACTTTTTTAAAGATCTTTCCTACAGTGGGGACGGTGGGGGGGGGGGGGGGCGGGGGGGAGTGGGGGAACCGGAAGCAGATCAGCAAGAAGATGTGAAAAAATGTTTTCGAACCGGCCTCGCGTGTGATACATCAACTGAACGGAGCCATCGGCCACACTAAAGAAAAACATTTTACAAAAACAAAAACACAAAGAACATGGTCACCAACCTAGGGAATCAAATCAGCAGTCGGGATATCCAGTCTGAGTCCAGCTTCCACTGTACATGTGAACTTTGATAGTGCAGTCCTGTCGCAGCTATGAATCGTGAACCTCAAAGCTGTTGTGGCTGGCGAATGCGAAAAATATCACTTAATGAAATTTACTAGCTTTCTTCCTGAGCAAGAGACGACACAGTTAAATGACGAGACACTATCGATTTTATTAAAGTAAATTTCTGAAATAAGGCATTGTTAATATCACTGTTATAAATGTAAAGTTAATTATTTTTAGCAAAAGTTATAAATCATGTGAAAGTAGCGTTATTCAAAATACTGCTGTCATCATGGACAAAACGCTACCAGTGAGTTACTTTACTAAGAGAAACCAGGAAGTGTGGGACGTCTTTGCAATAGTGTCCTCTATTACGAGTACTGCAGTACCGCAAAGAAATCGCAACTCTAAGAAATAATAAATGAAGAGTTATGAAATGTCGGGAATACATTTATCTAGGTAATATATTTAAACGCATGCTCTGCGTTGTACAGGTGCCGAATGTCAGTTAGTGGGATGGAGTTTCATGCCTGTTGCATTTGCTCGGTTACTATAGAGACGGTTAATGCTGTTTGTGGATGACGCTGGAGTTGTCGTCCAATGATGTCCCTTATGTGCTCCATTGGAGACAGATCTGGTAACTGAAAAAGCCAAGGCAACATGTCAACACTCCGTAGGACACGTTAGGTTACAATAGCGGTAAGGGAGCGAGCGTTATGCTTTTGGAGAACACTCCCTGGAAAGCGGTTAACGAATGGCTGCACAACAGGCCGAATCACCAGATAGACGAACGAATTTGCAGTCAGGGTGCGTGGGCTAACCACTGTTCTTGCTGTCAGAAGTCGCAACTCCAGGAGTAGGTCTAGTGTGTCTAGCACGCAGACACGTTGGGTACAGGCCCTTAGCTGGCCTCATAACTAACACACTGACCTCACTGTCGCCGGCCAGAGTGACCGAGCCGTTCTAGGCGCTACAGTCGGGAACCGCGCTACCGCTACGGTCGCAGGTTCGAATCCTGCCTCGGGCATGGATGTGTGTGATATCCTTAGGTTAGTTAGGTTTAAGTAGTTCTACGTTCTAGGGGACTGATGGCCTCAGAAGTTAAGTCCCATAGTGCTCAGAGCCATTTGAACCAACACTGAGGGAAAGTATTAAACACGCAAACAAAGTTGACACGGCGCGTTGGCTGATGGAATAGACTGCAAAGGCATTTGCCATGTATAGCCGCTCCCATCAGCCAGCGCGGAGAGTGTCAACTTTATTTGCGCGTTTATTACACTCCTTGACAATTACATAAGAACAGAAACATTATTGGACAGGACTAGTCACAAGCGACGACTCACTGAAGTCGCAAATGGTTGTGGTTTGGGGTCAGTAAAATGCACGCAACAGGGTGTCTGACTCGGAGCAGTCTTTGAAGCAACCGATTTGCAACAGAGCGTCTTGTCATTGTGGCTCCAACTGCTGCTTGAATTGCTGCTGCAGACTCAGTACGGTACGACAGTACCACATGCTGAACACGATTTTCTTCCCTCTCGGTAGTGCGACGTGGTCGTCTGGAGCCCGGTCTTCTTGCGAGCGTACATTCTTCGGACCACCGCTAACAGCAATTATGTACAGTGAATGCGTTTTTACCAAGTCTTTTTACAATATCGCAGAAGAACCATCCAGCTTCCCGTAGCCCTATTACCTCATTCAAACTCTATGAGGTGTTGTTACTGACGTCTTTGTCTCCTTAACGTCTCTGAGCACTATGCGACTTAAATTCGAAGGTCATCAGTCGCCTAGAACTTAGATCTACTTAAACCTAACTAACGTAAGGACATCACACACATCCATGCCCGAGGCAGGATTCGAACCTGCGACCGTAGCGGTCGCTCGGCTCCAGACTGTAGCGCCTAGAACCGCACGGCCACTTCGTCCGGCCTTTGTCACCTTAAACGCGTTCCTGACTAATCTGAACTTATCAAATTAGTCTCAAAGGCAACTAAGTGCTCAAGACCATTACAGCGTGCAGTTAAGCAAATCTGATTAGCATTCTATCAGTAGCGCTACTAATGCCACTCTTACGCGAGTGGCGCGAAATATGAATATATATCTTCTTTCAGATGTAGTAATTCACCTTCGAACTTTCGTTTAGGTCACATAACTCCTTCTTGGTATTGTGATGTTTTTTCCGCCAATGTATAATATGACGGAGAGATTTCTGGATAATGTCATACAAGCTAATCGGGCGATTACTGTGCAGGTTGATGAATTTAGCGTGCTTGTTACATCCGTGGAAAAGATGTATTAGGAAAACTAAGATTTCCATAAGCTTCTTCATAAACTCCTTTCAGCTGTCGTTTTATATACAGTTTCATGTGTTGGAGTATTTTCCTGATGTCGCTGAATAAAACAATAAAAAATTATGTGAGCTGGTTTTTCAGTATTTTCGCCTGCAGTGCCAGCTACCTTCCCGAGATTTTGACGTACGTCTACCAGCTCCCAACCAACATCGTCGTATGGTTTCCTTTCCTTAGCCAGCGCTGTTGACCAACAGTGGCCAATCTGGAATTTAATTTTCTTATGAGTCCTGTGTACCATTGTTAATTACTGGCGTTTTGTAATATGTGCACTAGAGGGTTCAGTGTTGCTACTCACAAATAAACAGTAAATTAAATAGGCCGTCCCAGGAGGAACGGTCAATATTCAGGGATATGCCAGGAACGATCATGTGAAGCAAAATCTCCATATTGACATATGCCCTATTCCGAATGGTTTCCGAGATAGTACACTTAATGTACATGGTCATTTATTTAATTTATTATTCTATACATTGTCAGGTTTAGATATGTACAACAGTTAGTAAACATTACAACACGCGTTTTACGAAGTATCAACTGAAAAGTACGTATTTTTAACACTTTTACCTGCTGTACAGTTCACGATAAGTGTTCAAACAACTAGTAACTTGAAAGCATTTGTGCACCTTTGGTAAAACATGTTGTTTTGCTTGTCTGAGAGTGTCAGCACGCTCCCTAACGAGCGCTGCAGCGTCCATTATGCGACCAGTCAGTTTACCTCAGGTATTCGCCTTTTGTTTGTACACTTCAGACTACAGCCAGCTCCATAAATAAAAATCTATTGACGTAAGGTCTGACGATCTTGATGGCCAGTTATCTGCACTACCACGAGCAGTCCAGCGATTAGGGTAGTGCAATTGAGATATTCCCTCACATGTTTGGTCAAATGTGGAGGGGCTGCGTCATAATGGAAGTACACTGTAGTCTGTATGGTCAAAGACATTTCCTCAAGGTGTTCAACAAACGAATTCTCTAAAAAATGCGAGTAATTCTGTCCCGTCTAAAATGACTGGACCTATCAACATGTTACCGATCATGCCGCACCAAACACTTATCAAAAAACCAACTTGGAAATCGGTTTCCACTGTAGCGTGTGGATTATCGTACGACCATCGATGATTGCTAGATGTTTTGTTGATTCTACTCAGAGTAAACGTGGCTTCATGAGTGAATAGTATTAATAGAAGCAAATGACGAATGTTACTAAACAGATACATAATTTAAGTCGTGTGGCATTGTCGCCTATGTGAATTTCGTGCACACTCTGTATGTGAAACGAGTAGAAGTTTTCTGCATGTAGTGTTCGCCATACACGTGTCCGTGGGATACTGATACGTGCCGAAAGTTGCAGGGGCTAGTAGCAGGAATACGCTGCACCATTTCAACAATACGTTGCTGTCTTGCACAGGTTGTTGGACTACACGTTAAGAAGAAAAATCGGAACCTAGAAGACTACCAGTTCCACGCGACGTGCAAAAATTCCGGTAAACACTCTACGATTTGGCATTCGACGTATCCGACATTATTCTTCGACAGCAGCAGGAACACTACCATTGCAGTAGCCGTAAACATACACCAAATCTGCATATCATTCATTGGTGTAGATGTGTGGCGTTTTAGCCAGCGCATATACAAATACGGTTAACTGATGCTTATCTTTAATACACTCTCAGTCCCTCACACTGCTTCATTCACAACACACCATGGACAAATGAGCTTTCAATGGCCTAGTTTAATGGCAGAAAGACACCCCCGAGAAGAGAGGCTGAAAGCAAGGGGGTAGGTTCTGCTAGAGTTAAACGCCTAAGAGGTTGGGTAAGTAAGACACATACGTTCGCGTCGCCAGCCCAAAAACAATGTGTTCTACCTAGGAAAACATTCTGAATATGGTATACGTCCATGCGAAGTCCTTTGCTTCAAATGAGCGTTCCCATCATATCCATGAATATTGTGAAACTTAACAATGAAGCTTTCCTGTCATGTGAAACTTAACTGCTGCTCATTTAGCTGTACTCTTACTCCGGTGGAGACAGGTGGACTTATCTGACTGATAATGGCATAAGAAATAAAGCGCCTGACACGGCATCGTTACGTTTTATAACAGATTTTAACGGGTTGCCATTTGAATGAATCTATCGGTATACAGTACATAAATTGCAACGAAATTGATGATAATAGCTGATTAGTAAATAGTCCTCAATTGAAGCAAATAGTTATATCCTCATACACACTGAGAACTTCTTAATTAATTATAGAAGAGAACTGGTTCGGAAAATACTTTTAAAAATATACTGATACTCAAACATGTGATCAAGGTTAGACCAGAAGAGGCTCAACAGGAACTGAATAAGTAGGGGTGGGTTGTCAACATCACGAATACGTTGTATTACACATTTATTCTTGGATTGACATTAAAAAAAAGAAAACAAACAAAATACCTGAACAAGCATATTATTAAGATTCTTAACCCACCAGGGAGTGTTGTTACTGAACACTATTGGAATTACGCACAGAACAAATGCAAGCATGATGCGGTCAATCAAAAATTGGGAGTACAGCCATTCATCACAGAGAAAGAAGTTACTCATAAATTTAAGAAAGAATCAAAGTCTAAAACAGGTTAGACAGAAACTAGACTCGATGGTTGAGTATTCGGACAAAAAATTACACCGATATTCATAGTACAATTTACGTGGAATTACAATTATAGGCACAGTGAACAAATATAGCGTTCTGCGAACAATTCTTTCTAAGGTGGGAGTCATCTTAATAAGAAGTACAAAGAAACATTGACACTAACTATAAAAATCATGACAAAGAAAGATCACGAAACCAAACTACAGTGCACGAGAATTTATTTGAAAACTAAAACTGATTCTTTACGAAGTGCAGAATACCGCGGACACAGTCGCACGAACAAACACGGGACAACGGCTATGCAAGCCACGTACAATGAAACTCAGTTAAATCTCCACAAAACCATATGACCATCTGAATGGTAACTACACGTGCAGTGCTCACAATCAGTTACGACGAGTGATTCAGAAGACCAGTCACATTCGTACATACATGCGTCTCTATTACAAAGCTATATATCATAAAGAACACGCCAATAAAGATGCGAATTAATATCAATTACTACATATGCAAAGCATCCTAGGCTAGTCTATAGTATCTGGAATCTACTGAGAGATGAATTATGGACTCAGTTAAACTGAACTTACACATTGACGAAATTACTAACACTAAGGACTAAAACAAGGCGTTACCTCTCCGGCGATTCCCAGGGCGGTGAAACTGTTCGCTCCCTCCTCAGCTTCCTGCGCCAAACCCGAATCCAGCATAGACAATATGCACGTTCTAACTGTGCCAACTTTAACAAAGCAATGGACCATCGGTTGCCGACGTCTCTATGACTCAGAACAATTCCCATTAGCTTTACACGAAGTTTGACTAAGCTAAATCTTCATTCAGAGACACTCACCCCAAGGCCAGACACACATACAGATACTTAAGCAAACAACAAGCATCATTCCAAGCAGACAACAGGAGGATGATACGTGCGAAAACATAAGGTGACGACGCAAATACATGATGATTGCTTTTCCGTATCAGTTAAACCCTTAATAAGTATATTCTCACGTAGAAGAAGGTGTAACTAGATGAATGACGAACACTAACTTCACTTAACGAAGGTTTATTCAGCACTTACACATACAAGAGCGCGGAGCGAACTGCCTCCGCCAGAACACATATGGTATATATACAATTACAGAACATTGCAGTACAATGATTCTTGACATTTGTGGATACTTCTAGAATGTACTCGAACCAAATATAGAAGTTAAAATTGTACAATGAAGATGAGTTTTGAATTCACGACGCTCTATTCAACAGTTTAGTATTATAACCACTACTCCACGCTGACACTCAGCTTCACCCGCCACATTGCTCCCTCCTTAAGGGAACAGCGTCTCGGTGTTACGTCGTCCTGGTCCTGGAACGAGTCATCGCTCCTGCATACTCCGACTCCCGATTACTGATGCTCGCCCTGGCGGTGATCTTCTTACAATTTCTTTTGCCGCTACGATCTTCGTCACCTTTCCGCATGTTGCCTGTCGTTAGAGTTTAGAATTTACCTTGAGTTGCAGGATCCTTATAGGGCTTCATTCGAAGGACGTGGACAGTATCTCTGTCCTTTCGCCGTCTTGTGTCGGGGTCGAAATCTTCAACTACCTAGGTACTACCAGACAACTGTCTTACAACCTTATAAGGTCCAAAGTAGCGCTTGAGGAGCTCCTCAGAGAGACCAACCTTCCGAACAGGAGTGAAGATCCAGACGAGATCACCAGGCTGGTAGGCAACAGGGCGATGGCTCGTGTCCTACCTTCGGCGATCGTTTTCTTCAGCCTGCAGCGTGCGGAGTCGAGAGATAACTGCCGAGCTTCCTCAGCTCTGGTTAACACGTGGCCGATGTAGTCGTCGTTCACTGCATCAGGATGTAACGGAAACACGGTGTCCATCGTCGTAGTCACCTCACGCCCATGCGCCAGGAAAAATGGCGTAAATCCTGTAATGTCTTGTTTGGCGGTGGTGTAGCCAAACGTCACGAAAGGTAAGCACCTCATTCCAGTTACTCTGCTCAACACTGACGAACATTGATAGCATGTCGGCCAAGGAGTTATTAAGGTATTCAGCAAGCCCGTTAGTTTGCGGATCGTAGGTAGTCGTCATGTGATGAGTATTGTTGCACCGACAGTTTACCTGTCACAAGATTCGACTGAAAAATTTTCCCTCGATCCATAATTAATGACCTTGGGGCACCGTGTTTTAATACAATGTCTTCCACGATGAATTTAGCTATCTCGAATGCTTCGGCTGTTTTCACGGCTTTTGTAATGGCATAGCGTGTCAGATATTCAGTGCAAACAATAATCCATCTATTGCCTCTAGCACACGTTGGAAATTGTCCGAGGAGGTCAATCCCAACACCCTGGAAAGGCGTTTCGGCTGGCGGAATTGGTTTGAGTCGGCCAGGTGGTTTCTAAGGAACTGCCTTTCTCCTCTGGCTTTCTCGACAGTGCGACACATAGTGACGGGCAGTCCTAAATAAACCTGGCCAGAAAAATCTCTTGCGGATTCTATAATATGTCTTAATAAACCCTAAATGTCCGCCCTCAGGTGTGTCATGGAACTTCTGTAGAACATTTAAGCGCATGTGTTTAGAAATCACTGGAATCCGCCTGTTTCCAATTGGATCCAAGCTTTTCTTGCAAGGTAATCCATTAACTACCTTAAATTGTCTTTTCACATCCTCTGACCGATTTAAGGCAAGCATAATTTGAGATATATTGGCTTCCTTCTTCTGCTCAGTAGAGAGATCCTGGAGTTCAGCGAGACAGTCACTATCTTCATCAGAGTATTCATGGTCTTGCACAGGGTTTCTTGAGAGACAGTCGGCATCTTGGTGTTTTCTTCCACTTTTGTACACTGTGGTAATGTCATACTCTTGAAGACGTAGTGCCCACCTGGCGAGTCGTCCTGTTGGATCCTTAAGACCTGTCAACCAACAAAGTGAATGATGGTCTGT
The DNA here is from genome assembly GCF_023864275.1 of Schistocerca cancellata. Taxonomy (NCBI): domain Eukaryota; kingdom Metazoa; phylum Arthropoda; class Insecta; order Orthoptera; family Acrididae; genus Schistocerca; species Schistocerca cancellata. The sequence goes on from NC_064629.1 coordinate 37,790,122, forward strand.
AGCAACTGTAAATGGCCTTTCATAGAGATACTGTCGAAATTTGCACATGGCCCAGATCACAGCAAGAAATTCTCTTTCTGTAGTTGAGCAGTTTCTCTCGGCTTTTGTAAGCGTCTAGAAGCACAGACTATAACCTTCTCTTTTCCATCCGAAATTTGCACCAGAACAGCACCGATCCCATACCCACTGGCATCTGTGTGTAATTCTGTAGGTGCTCTCGCATCATACAGACCAAGTACAGAGTCAGTCGTCAGAGCTTTTTGCAGTACATCGAAAGATTCTTGTTGAGCACCAGCCCAGATAAATCTAGCATCAGCTTGTAACAACTCTTGGATTGGCCTGGCTTTGATACAAAAGTCTTTGATAAAACGACGGTAATAAGAATATAATCCGAGGAAGCTTCTCACATTTCTAATACTTTTAGGAATAGGAAATTCCGTTATAGATATCACCTTTTCTGCGTCTGGCCGCACACCTTCGTTTGACACAATTTATTGATTTTGCTCCAAAGTGACACTTTATTTGATTAAGTTTCAGTCCGCATTGTGGGATACACTTAAGAACCTTTGTGTCCGAACATCATCGCTTTGGTTCACTCCGAGACGCTTGGACACATCCCTTGTTGAGAGCCCTTTTTGGCACAAAGTAACAATGCGGACGCGATCGAACCGCGGTATTGACCGTCTAGGCATGGTTGAACTACAGACTACACGAGCTGTGTACCTCCTTCCTGGTGGAACGACAGGAACTGATTGGCTGTTGGACCCGCTTCGTCTAATAGGTGCTGCTCATGCATGGTTGTTTACATCTTTGGGCAGGTTTAGTGACATCTCTGAACAGTCAAAGGGACTGTGTCTGTGATATAATATCCACAGGCAATGGCTATCTTCATGAGTTCTGGGAACCAGGGTGATACAAAACTTTTTTTGATGTGTGTAATTGAATTTTTGAATTGTGAGATCCTTCCTCTCCACCACAGACCTGACAGTTGCTAAGTGGGGAGGGCAGAGGAAGGCTGGGGGATTTCCCATAGGGAGATTAGTTAATTAATTGATCGATTTAATTAATTAATCGATTAATTTCATATCAAAAGTGTGCTTGTATTGGCAAGGGGGTTCCCAGAGGGGTGGGGGAGGAGGGGACAGGGAGGGTTGGGGGCTTCTTTAAAGGATGGATTATCCTCAGGACGTCATACAACAACCCCAGTGAGTCCCAAACCACTTAGGAGAACAATAGGTTAAGCGTTAAGGGGAGCGAGAGGGGGTCCTACATCAATAAAGTTTGCTGCTGAATGTATGCAACTAACACTAACAAAATGCGCTGATACCCACTTTACCCTGCTTTTAATGTCGAGGGCGGAAATGTTACCTGCAAGCCTGTGCACGAACGTTCTGTATGCATCCAACAAGTCATACATTACCGTGTTTAGTGAAGGATTTTGTGAACCGATTAGTGCGACATTCCGTATGGTACGACAACATGTCTACAAGACAACATTTTTTGATTAGATTAGATTAGATTCAGTTTTCGTTTCATAGACCCAAAAATGAGATGATTCTCGTGGGTTGGAACATAGAAAACATAGAATATTTGAATATAATACTCACTTCCCCGATTATTTGTTAGCAGATCGTCAAAATATGTGAATACAGTACATTAAACTGGAACTGCTAACATTTACAGAATTAACACAGAGTCCGAATGAAACATTGTTGTGCACTTTTAATAAATTTATCATATATAAAATGACTAATCTTGGCTCTTGTGACCAAGTGCTGTCAAAACTGAAAACTTACAGACATTTTTACGTTAGCTGGTGTAACAGTCCGTGTTAAGATATTCATTTAGAGAGTACAAAGAGTTGCCTACAAAAAAGTCTTTCAAATTGTCTTTGAACTGTGCTTTATCTGACAACAAGTTTTTAATGGTTGCTGCCAGTTCATTGAAAATGGGTGTTCCTGAATATTGGAACCTGTTCTGGACCAAGGTAAGTGATTTTAGGTCTCTAAGTAGATTGTTCTGATTCCTAGTATTGATACTATATATTGGGCTACTGGTTGTAAATAGAGATATTTTATTTGCAACAAATTTCATTAAGAAAAATATATACTGAGAAGGAGTGGTTAGAATACCCAGTTCCTTGAACAGGTTTATACGTGATGTTCTTGAATTTACACCACAAATGAGTCTTATTACAGCCTTTTACACTCTAAAATTTTTTTCTCACTTTGACAAGTTACCCCAAAGTATGATCTCATATAACATAATAGAATGAAAGTGAGCAAAGTCTGCAAGCTCTTTTTATTTGTGTATCTCCTTCGTCTGACATCATTCGCATTGAAAATACAGACTTCTTTAGGTGCTTCAGCAATTCTCTGGTATGCCCTGCCCAACTGAAATTATTATCGAGTTATAGACCCAGAATTTAACACCATCTACCTCTTCTATCTGCATGTCTTCAGATGTTACATACATGCTGCAAGGAAATCTCTTACAGGTTCTGAATTGCATGTACGGGGTATTTTCAGAATATAATGGCAGTGAATTAGCTTTCTGCCATTTATTAATGCCCGTGAAAATCTGTTTAGCAGCTATTTCTAAATTTGTACTTGACTTGCTATTTACTGCAATGTTTGTACCATCTGCAAACAAAACAAACTTAGCATTTGGCAGTGTAACAGACATGAGGTCATTAATGTACACTAGAAAAAGCAACAGACACAAGGGGGAACCTTGAGGAATACCGCACGTAATTAATTCCCAGTCAGCTGAAGACTGATAGCTTACTCAACAGGTATTTCTCGACGACACCCTTTGTTTCCTGTTAGTAGGTACGACCCGAACCATTTTTCAGCAATGCCAGTGACACCATAGTATTATAACTTACTAAAGATAATGGTGTGATTCACACCGTCAAAGGTTTTTGACAAGTCACAGAAAATGGCAGTAGCTTCTGATTTAGTGTCTAATGAATTAAGGACATTCTCACTGTATGTGTAAGCAGTGTTCTTTATATCGGAACCTGTAAGGAAACCAAACTGTGGCTTAGACAACATATTCATGTGTTTAAGTAGATGGTTGAATACAACTTTTTTCAAATATTTTTGAAAAAACTTGCAAAAGTGGAATTGGTCGATAGTTTGACGTTGTCTCTTTATCCTCCTTCTTGCAAAGAGGCTTAACTTCAGCACATTTTACCCAGTCGGGAAATGTTCCACTGATAAGAGATTGATTACAAGAATAACTGAAAACAGAACTCGACTCACACGAACACTCATTGATAAACTTCGTTGATATGTTGATATAAGTAATAGAATCTTTGATTTTAAGGATTCTTTGATGGACGCTACTTCTCTGTGGAGAAGTGAGTGTCCTTTCTGTTTTACTGAAGTTATTTGTAGAGACTGGTCTCAGCTATGTCACTGAACTGTTTATTGAACCTGATAACCCCAAGCTTTCAGCTGAGAGCACACAACCGTGGACGAGCAGTTGGAAGACTCGGAGCCGGTCATAGTGTCACCAGAGTGAGGTGAGGCCAGAGTAATGGATGTGTCCAAAAGTGTCATCTCGCGATTAAAAAAGGCCGCTGAAGGTGGAAATGCTGAGCGAAAGCAATGCCAGTGGTCTTAGACGACTACTACATCTCAAGGGTATCGATACACAGCACTAGTGGCAAAAGGGAACAGACATCTCATTTGGCAGGTCGCAGCAGATTTTACAGCCGCTACCGGTACATGTGTCTCGGCCAGAAACACTGTGCGGTGATTAAACCAGGCTGATTTGTACCCTCGGAAGCCTGTTAAATGGATCCCACATCAACCACGACATCGTTGAGAAAGGAGAATGTTAGTTGGGCTTCAGCAACAGCAGTCCATAGTGATGTTCTCGGACGAATCCTGGTTCACTGTGGCAAGTGATTGTGGCCACCAGTTAGTGTGGAGACAATGGGGACCACGTTACATACCACAGAATGTTTATGAACGTCATCTGTATGGCCTAGTCGTTAAGATGTGGGCAGGCATTAAGCATAACGGCCGAAGTCCTCCGCGTATCTTAGCGCGAGGTGCCGTTACAGCGCAGCAGTATTGCAGGGAGATTATTCTGGATCATGTCAGTCTATTTAGGGGTGCGCTAGGTCCCGATTTTCTGTTTATGGACGACAATACCTGCCCATATAGGAACGCTGACGTTTTGGCCACTCTGGAAAGTGAAGATATTGAACATATGCCCTGGACCCAAACTCTATAGTGTACGACTGGGATGCTCTTGGCACACGTGTTTGTCAATGAACACCCCTTTCCAGAAATGGTAATGAGCGTGCGGCATTGCGGGCCGGGAATACCCCATTCGGGGAAGTTCGGATGCCGAGGGCAAGTACTTATTGCATTCGACGCCACATTGGGCGACTTGCGCGTCGGAGATGGGGATGAAATGATGATGACAACACCCAGTCCCAGAGCGGAGAAAATCTCCTGCCCCAGCCGGGAATCGAACCCGGGCCCCTTGGCGTGGCATTCAGCCGCGCTGACCACTCAGTTAACGGGGGCAGACACACCTTTCCAGAATTGTGCAAGAACTGGAAATCGCCTTGACAGATGACTGGAGAATATCCTCTCAGCAGTTTAGTAGCCAGCATACATAACACGTGCAAAATGTGCGTTAGTGCACGAGGAGGGCGTATCCCTTACTGAAACTCCGATATCGACGTTTATGTATGGAGTCTGGCCTGTGTCAAACATTGTCTATATTTATATCTGTTATCCTTCTTTCCCATCTGGTGGGCCGGTCTTTGTGGCCGAGCGATTCTAGGCGGTTCAGTCCGGAACCGCCCTGCTGCTACGGTTGCAGGTTCGAATTTTGTCTCAGGCATGGATGTGTGTGATGTCCTTAGGTTAGTTAGGTTTAAGAAGTTCTACGTTTAAGTGACTGATGACCTCAGATGTTAAGTCCCATAGTGCTTAAATTCATTTGAACCATTTTAAGCATGTGGTGGAATCTGTAACAATTTTCGTTCTAAATATACCACTCCACATCTATTATGTATGTACTGTGCTTCGTCTGGAACAGAGCGACCGCTATGGTCGCAGGTTAGAATCCTGCCTCGGGCATGGATGTGTCTGATGTCCTTAGGTTAGTTAGGTTTAATTAGTTCTAAGTTCTAGGCGACTGATGACCTCAGAAGTTAAGTCGCATAGTGCTCAGAGCCATTTTGTACTGTGCTTCATGTCGTTCATCGTCGCTTGTGACTAGTCCTGTCCAATAATGTTTCTGTTCTTATGTAATTGTCAAGGAGTGTAATAAACGCGCAAATAAAGTTGACACTCTCCGCGCTGGCTGATGGGAGCGGCTATACATGGCAAATGCCTTTGCAGTCTATTCCATCAGCCATCGCGCCGTGTCAACTTTGTTTGCGTGTTTAATACTTTCCCTCAGTGTTGGTTCAAATGGCTCTGAGCACTATGGGACCTAACTTCTGAGCTCATCAGTCCCCTAGAACTTAGAACTACTTAAACCTAACTAACCTAAGGACATCACACACATCCATGCCTGAGGTAGGAATCGAACCTGCGACCGTAGCGGTCTCGCGGTTCCAGACTGTAGCACCTAGAACCGCTCGGCCACCCCGGCCGGCGTCCTTAGTATGCCTTCCGTCACCGACGCTACGGAGTACCTCCTCATTTCATGTGTTACGAAGCCGTCATGTTTAAGCACACTTTTGTGAGACGACATCTGAAACGCTTCGGTTCTCTTCCTTCCCGGTTTTCTCACAGCCTATAATTCACTTCCATAAAGTGCTGTACTCCAGATGGACATTTTCAGAAAGTCCTTTCGCTAATGGAGGCATATTTTTTATACTAGTTGACTAATTTTGTCGTGGAATGCTTTCTTTGTCTGTTCTGGTCTGCTTACAGCTGATATGGAGGTTTGTCGACAGCAGTTTTTTCCAGGCACCATTCGCGGATGGAATAAGGAAGGCTAGGAATTGTAATGATACCAAAATTCCATCCGCCACACACCATAAGGCATCTTTCGGAGTATAGATCTAGATGTAGACCTCGCCTTCCGATTGGATCCCAAATGTTGCATCAACGTGGCAAATAAGTACGTAGAACTGTTTACCCTTGAAGATGTTAGTCACTCAGATGAACCTATGTGTTGGAACGTCATCACGTCTGGCGCAGCCGTGAGGAACTACATAAGCGGTCATATTCTGATCATCCCGTTTACCAATCGATGCCCATTGTCAAAGGCGTTCGTCGGTTTGTTTCTCATTACGAACAAAACGTTTGTCGAAGTGCAATTTTATGTACCTACTCAACAGAACAGTTCTAAGATGGTCTAGTGCTAGTGTGTCATTTCAGGGTATTGCCTCCACTGCCTTCTGTTCTTTTCCTAATCCCTGAGCATAGTAAATATAGTAGGTACCTGTAAATATGGTGTTAGGGCAACACCGGACGGTTCTGAAAAAGTGATATTGTACCAGTGCTGTGGTTACGTGTCTCGCTCGCGGACACGCTCTAATGTAGTCGATAACAAGAACACACGCTGAGAGATAGGTAAACATTGTAAGCGGCGTCTTGAACCTTCTTATTTACCAGCCAGCGCCGCGCTGTCTGCTACCTCCACGCTACGCAGCTGCTGCAGGAATGGTGATTACTCCACGTTTCATGCTGCCACTCTCAACATGCATTGTTAACTCTAGTAGTGCACATCTCTGAAATTATCACTCGAACTATACGCCAGGGTCACAGTGATCTTTAATTTTTTGCTGGAGAAATTGTCTGAACATATATTATTTTATAGCGAAATTGGACTCTCACTTTGCATTTTATTTCAGCTCTGTCACGTACTTTTTCAGTCAATATTAATATTCATACATTCAAAATTCGAGACTAATTAAAAGCTTCCATGCAAGCTTTTCAACGATGAAACTCTAAATAGATCTGTATCTAAAGGCTCTCTTCGCAGTTTAATTAGCTCCTATTAATTTAATGAAATGCTCATATTACACAAATATTTTGACGTTCTCTCAGTTATTCTGAAATCGATTCATCGATTATTTCCACATTCTTGGAATATGGACTACTGTGTTACAGGAAACTGGCAGGCCTCTTCTATTAGCGACAGCTGCGTTCTAACAATGACGATTCTTAGCGTGCACGACTATGTTTTCTTCATCGCTGTCTGGTAAGTTTGGCTATTGTACATAACTGCTACCAGCTTCAGAATCACTTTCATCTCCAAAGTCATCTTCGTCACTTTCACAATTGAGTTCTTCTAACAATGCTTCTAGTATAACGTACTCCCTTAGCAAAATATAACACCTACTTGTCCTTTTCACGTAAATATACTTCACACTCGGCGACAGAATAGTTACACGATGTGTAGTCTAGGGTCCCAGTGACCCTTCAAAAACATTTCTGTTAAATTAATTAAACAACAGTGTCTAACAGCTTCGAACTTCCGTCCTCTACGAGGTCTCACTCAGTGCTAAATTTACATTGGCGGCAGCAGATATGCAGTGTCGCATGCGCAGTGACAAACAAAGTGACCCTGGTGTCACTTCTTGAGTTAAATCGATTATGATATTAGACTGTTACATCGAACAGGTGTTTAAAATTCCACTTTAAGAAACATTTTACTTGTAACGAGAGGCTAACCACGTTTTTCTGTTGCCAATGGGCGTCGCACGAAACATGTGATGAGCAGTATTTGTATGGGATGACTCATTCTACAAGTTGCTGAAGCTAAATTTCAGATAAGCACGTCAGATGGAAAATTAGTCACCCTCAGAAGACATCGCGCCCCGCCTCTAGCCTTGATAACGGCTTAAATACGGCGAGGAAGAGTGTCCACAAGTTTGTTGAGGCACCATTGATTATCAGATCTCGTAGTTTCTAAGTTGCGGAGATGCTGATTGCTACGTTTCACCTGTTGTTCAAAACAGTTATAAATATGTTCTGTTGAGTTACGGTTGGGTGGGGTGTGGTAGAATGCCTGGGCGTTCGTCAAACCAGGAACCCTCTGAACACCACTGTTTTATCGTCGAAGACAGGAGTGTACACAGAACACCCATTTCTTATTTCATTTATTTCGTATGGCATCAAGGATAGATTTCTTAGATTGAACAGTAATAGTGTTAATGATAGAACAATATACACAAAGTGCAGATAAAATATATTACAATCATTCCTGATTAGGAAAGACTTAGATTAAATGAGAAACACAATATTATGCATATGAATTGAATAAATTTAGAAACACTTGGATGAATTACACATAGAAGAAAAAAAGGTAATTTTTATAAACAGAACAGATATTCTAAGTTTAAGATAGTAATAGATAGGAAAGTTCTTGAAAGATTTTCAAGAAATTGTGTTAGGTGTATGTCTAAAGTTTCCACGAAGAGATCATCCTCAGAGACCTTCAGCATATTTCTGTAGAGGACATTCTGTGACTATATGGTGTATTGTTTGCGCCGTTGTCCGCAGTCGCACTTGGCACTTTAAGCGATTCCCCACTTGAGCTTCGTGTCCTGGAAACTCCCATGCTTTGTACGTATGCGGTTTACGGGGTCGATAACCCCCTAGGTACGTGGAATCCACGACGGGCTCGTGTAGGATCGACAGTGGGACCTTAAGAGTCAGGAATGGTCGCAAACCACTCACCCCGTTTTGCTGTTTTTAGCTGGACTCCTTCGGAAGTGAGCCTTTTGCCAAGTCTCCCGGAGGGTTTCCTAGACTTAAGTCGTTGCCTTTGAATGGTACAGTCTGTTCCACAAGAAGGTGTACGCCAGAATTTTAAATGTAACATCTGGAACGACATCTCTGGTAGTGGTCTCGGATCTGTAATCAATGCGCTTTTGCACATTGTATAGACAAACAGTATGACAGTTGAATGTTTTGGTTTGTCGGTTTATTTACATCCAATTTAAACGCTGTAAAAATGTTCAATATATATCAAAACTGCGTTCTGAGGTCCGCTAAGAAGCTATTCGGTTCGAACGAGGCAAACTGGGTGCTTCAAGAGGATAATGATCCGAAACATAGCAACTGTCCCTGTACAGCGTGGAAACAAGAAGTGGGGTGTCCAAGATGGATTGGCCTGCAATGTCTCCGAATGCAAATCCGATCGGAAATATTTGGTCTTATATCAAGATGGAACTTAAAGGAAAGCCAGTACATACTTTGAGCAGCTGTCATATTAAACCAGGACGAAATGGAGATCGTTACCGAGAGAATATGCAGAAGATCTCGTGAAAAACATGCCAAAATGGTGCCAAGCTATAATCGATAATGGAGGCGATTGGATTAACTACTAGATAATTGTGCAATTAGTAATAACATGCATTTTCACGTAAACATTTATTTATAATAGTGTCTTTTATTTCATGCAGATAACGGCGTACACTTAATTGTGGGACTGACTGTTCACCGGGAATGTTGGAAAAACATCACGGTAAACGGTGTGAGTAGGCTGTAGTCGTGGTACGAATCACAGACCCAATTCCGACCTCCGACCCTCCACCCTCTACGGATTAAACGCCCTCATTGTCGCACTAAATGTCTTGCATCATTTGAAATGAGGCGTCTTTGTGCTGTTCGGGCCTTTGAGGACATACATGTACAGCCGCATGTGCCAATGTAAGAAGTGGCTAGAATGAGATTTTCACTCTGCAGCGGAGTGTGTGCTGATATGAAACTTCCCGGCAGATTAAAACTGTGTGCCGGGCCGGGACTCGAACTCTGGACCTTTCTTTGCCTTTCTCGGGGAAGTGCTCTGCCAACTGAATTACCCAAGAACGGCTCACGCCCCGTCCTCACAGCTTTACTTCTGCCAGTACCTCGTCTCCTACCTTCCAAACTTTACAGAAGCTCTCCTGCGAACCTTGCAGAACTAGCACTCCTGAAAGAAAGGCTTTTTGCGAAGTACCGGGCCCGAAATTTTCATTGCGTGTAATTAGCTTCCAAATTTTCGCTCGGAAGCGTGAATGGAGACTGCATTCACTGCCGGCAGCAATTTCTGTATAATTTGAAACCGATTGCTACTGACAAGCAGTTACACTCGTTGCCTGTTCCTGTCAGCTAGTATATTTTGACGACTACTACTCTTACGCCGTGTTACATGGCAATGGGTGTTTTATCATTCCATAGTATACACGTCACATCCAATACTCTATTACACCGCACGTCCGGTAGAAAGCACAAGCAGACAGTATACATAGTTATCCTGTTTCTTCCTGTGCATAACGTGAAGTATCGATCATCAGCATGACATGTAGCTCTTTGCTCAACGTTATGGCTGTCAAAGCTGACAATGTTGCTGTCACATTATGCGATCAGCAGAAGCACAAAAATTTAACTGCCTAACCACCTCCTCGGTGGACCTATGGTTGTTCACCGCTAACCATCCGTACACGACATCACTGGATCAGATTAGCTATTCCGGTTCTCTTCTCTCACTTTCACCGCAGAAACATATTGTGGTGATAATACATCAAACTACAGAATGAACCGTTTTATCTTTCCTATATTTCCTATGTAGTGGATGCCTTTGTAACTTCGATGATTTGTTGAAACCGGTGCGAATTTTAATAGATTTGCACTACCTGTGCCCCAAATACAGTATTCATTTCAGTCCGAGTTACTGAACTGTTCAAACAACTTGGTACTAATTTCACTGCTGATCAACCGAAGGAAAGCCGAGCCGGTGGCTCGCCGTGTGTGCTAGACGACTCGAATAACCGAGCAGTGCGCGTGTCCGAGGACACAGGCTGCAGGTAATTCTGCAAAGAGAACAAAACACAAACAGCAATAGAGCGCCTTGTTAGCGCTCATATTCCCTATTGGCATCTTGTTAAGTGACAACCGGAGTCAGCTGGCTCGCCCAAGGTCGGGTTGCACCGCAAAGAGCTTCTGCGTAAGATACTCCGTTCTTTCCAGCTTCTGAGATGCACGCTAACGTAACTAATATACGTCATAGATTCAGGAACTGTGATTCACATTCTCTTCATTATGGCACATTTTGCAGATTTTACTTCGAACAATGATGCTGGTTACGTTTTCTTACAATGTCCCCTCTTTCCCTTTGTCTGCAAAAAAAGATGTGTGAGGATTTGAAACGCCCTACTCCTGGTACTCAGAACTGCATCGTGAATTTGGAAAAATAAATTTTAATAGTGGTTGACTTACTGTCACGACACGTGCTGCAAATGTGTAACTTTTAAAAATACTTTTTTGTAGCAGTCTCTGCTGCAATAAGTCAGACTTGCTAATTCCAACTGAGAGTGATACAATAAATAAGTGAAATACATTTTAATTTTCCTACCATTGAGGGTTTCTGAATTCCATAGTGGTGTACTAAACAGACTTGAAACTACGATATATCTAGAAAACGACGCATCGTACGAAAAAAAACGTTATAGGTCAGAAGTTAGAAAAGCGGACATCCGTCAGTGCTACAACTGGCCATCCCCTAATTACACCTCCTCTCTGGTCAACGTGGTATTTTCAAAAGTCAGCCCCCCCACCCCCCCCCAATCATTTTTATTGTATATTCGGATTATATGCCAAAGATACGAATGATTTACTGACATCTTTGTTTCACATTAGTGGCGGATCACATTTGTAACACTCAATTAACGTTTGAACCTTAGTAGCAACCGTTAGAACACAGAGGTTTACATTTACTTCGTCAGTGAAATGTAGAATCAAATACATCGGTTCTTAATTCCAAAAACATGTACATTTGATATTTGTCAATTGGGGAAGAATGATTTGACTAAACCGTACGTATTTTTTGGCACAAAATTCGAATATGCAATAAAAATTTGGGAATCCCATTTGACAATACAAAGTTTACCACACCCACGGAGGAGGGTTGGTAAGGAGGCGGCCAGGTGTAGTAGCACAGACAGATATTCCCTTTACTAATTTTAACATTTACCTGGAACATTTTTTTCCTACAATGCGGTATTTTCTAGATATTTCGCTGTCTCAGGTTGAAACAAACACCCTGTAAACAAGCAGTCTTATGAGAGCTGTTGCAGATGTGACATCCTCCGATGTCAGAACCATCCCTCCAGGCCAATGTAGGTTATACTTGCGGCTTAGTATAGAACCACTAAACCCCTACACATATTTCTTTCAAGAATCGAATTCCTATACATAGAATGTCGTATCTCCAAAACTATGTGCCATGCAATGAAGTAATTTTGCAGATAGATTTAAAGATAGACATGACACTGTCTGAAAAACGTATTGTGAATAGAGTTAACAGTAAAGATTTTATAAATTAAAATGTCATGCCTGCAATTTTACTGCATGAACAGTCGAAATGCAATAAGTGATAAACTTCTTTTAATTTCATCATTTTGTATGGAGTGTGAGCTAAAAAATGTTTCGCATAAGTTTGGAAGTATGAGCATGGTTTGCTGGAAGTCATTAAGCGTTCTAATTTCAATACTATATGAATATAGTGTGGTGTCACAGCCAGACACCACACTTGCTAGGTGGTAGCCTTTAAATCGGCCGCGGTCCGTTAGTATACGCCGGACCCGCGTGACGCCACTATCAGTGATTGCAGACCGAGCGCCGCCACACGGCAGGTCTAGTGAGACGTCCTAGCACTCGCCCCAGTTGTACAGCCGACTTTGCTAGCGATGGTTCACTGACAAATTACGCTCTCATTTGCCGAGACGGTAGTTAGCATAGCCTTCAGCTACGTCATTTGCTACGACCTAGCAAGGCGCCATTATCATTTGCTATTTATCTTGTGATGCATGTACCGTCAGACCGATGTTCACCAATTATGGATTAAAGTTAAGTATTTCAACAGCTACGACCTTTTTTGCTAAAATCTAACTTCCTTAAATGCTCCAGACCTCACGCCAGCCTGCGTGAGCTTAAACGCGTGCCTTTCGGCTTCCTCAGAGTGGCTTGGCTGTCTTGCCAAGTCACAACATATAGTTAGGGTAATTTGCGCGCCATGAGTTACATACTTGACTTACAGTCTTAAAACTTTAATATAAGAGTTGTGGCTTCTAACGATTAAACCATGAGAGCATCTTAATTTTTAAAATTAGGTTAGTAGTAGATGGGTACTGCTGGCACCACCCCAACTTTGATATCAAAATGATACACAAATTAATTAAACTGATCAACTAATTAACCCCCTTCCAACCACGCCCAGCCCCACCCCTGAATGACGTCATGTGTTTTTCTCAGCCAGCACATGGATCCCCACACCCTCTCCCCTCCTCACCCCTCCCCCCTTCACGGGGATTTCGAAATTTTGTGGGAATTTCTTTACCCCAGGGCTGTGTTACTGCCCATCCACACACCCAGGAACTGGCAGTGACTGTCCAAACACAAATTTCATTTGCGCTACTTCCGATGTGCAGTTCGAGTTGGTATCTTACCAGTCTTCATAAAAATGCTTCTCAGTACACAGCTCGCGACGTGCAATGCTAGTGTTCAAACGAAGTCAGGAAAGTAAATGAAAATAGGGTACCAATCGTAACGACTGATAAATGAGAACAAAGACTCCAAGTATAGCTATGCTTCATTAAGCCAAGACAACAATACACCTTTTTATAAAGTTCTCATACCTAGATAAGTTAGCAAAACATTTCTTAATAGCTTTCCTGTGTACAATTACTTTCCTTGACACTTGTCTTAACTATAAGACAAAACCATATGTTGATTTCTACAGCACTCTTCAACCATATGCAGTGTTCTAACAATAAGAAGTTATACAGAAAAACCGGCCGCGGTGGCCGAGCGGTTCTAGGCGCTCCAGTCCGGATCCGCGCGACTACTACGGTCGCAGGTTCGAATCCTGCCTCGGACATGGATGTGTGTGATGTCCTTAGGTTAGTTAGGTTTAAGTAGTTCTAAGTTCTAGGGGACTGATGACCTCAGATGTTAAGTCCCATAGTGGTCAGAGCCATTTATACAGAAAAAAAAATAGAAAAAAGTAGATTACCTTTTGACATTCTTCCATTAATATAATCTATTTTTTTTCTTCAAAACATGTTAGTACAAAATCCTTCTTAAATAGTGCTGCCTCCACTACACGGCAGGCCACTTTTCATTCTTTGCAAACTAAGTGTATAGCCAGACAGTCCAACAAACATTGCTACTACTCTTCTGAAGAAGAAACCTCTTTGGGCTCTTACAAAGAACACGATATTACAGAGGTTGACTTCATTTATCAAATTCGCAACTTCATTCACATTTATAGCCAAAACTACTAAAAATCGTCATGGCAAATAAGACAGCTCACTTTCAAACTGCGTCATCAGCGGACAACCTCAGAAAGCAACAAACGTAGTTTGCCAGATCACGTCCGGTACATACTGCTGTATGATGTTGAGTGTAGGACTGCAGGTTTTCCAGTGAGAGTGTGAAAAGATGGCTGAATAGCTTGTCCATTGACGTGGAGGTACCAGTAACTGAATTCATTATAATGGAAGGCTATAGGTTAGGTAAACTCACACTAACGTGGCAGTTTATTAAATCTTATTCTTCCTTTTGTTCAATTGCTTTGGTAACAATCTCTGACCACAACTTCAACATCCGGGAGGTTTGTCCCAAGACAGTGCATAGTTATGATGCACAGGCATGTCCGATAGGCGCTGTTGTGCTCTCGGGGCAATACGTTCACGCCTCCAATACTAGTTGTGGGACGCCCGTGCTGCAGCTACTAGCATATTAGTGTAATTGGGTAGTGTGCACGGGAATAGTTCATGCAAGCGGTATGTTCGTGCCTCCAATACTAATTGTGGGACACCCATTCAAATGGTTCAAATGGCTCTGAGCACTATGGGACTTAACTGCTGAGGTCATCAGTCCCCTGTAACTTAGAACTAATTAAACCTAACTAACCTAAGGACATCACACACATCCATGCCCGAGGCAGGATTCGAACCTGCGACCATAGCGGTCGCGCGGCCCCAGACTGAATCGACACCTGTGCTGCACCACTAGCACATTCGTGTAATTGGTTAATGTGCACAAATAGTTCATGCGAGGGGTACGTTCACGCCTCTAATACTAATTGCGCTGGCGGGATGGCCGAGCGGTTCTAGGCGCTACAGTCTGGAACTGCGTGACCACTACGGTCGCAGATTCCAATTCTGCCTTGGGCATGGATGTGTGTGACGTCCTTAGGTTAGTTAGGTTTTAGTAGTTCTAAGTTCTAGGGGACTGATGACCATTCGGAAGGACGACGGTTCAATCCCGCGTCCGGCCATCCTGCTTTAGGTTTTCCGTGATTTCCCTAAATCGCTCCAGGCAAATGCCAGGATGGTTCCTTTGAAAGGGCACGGCCGACATCCTTCCCTAAACCTATGAGACCGATAACCTCGCTGTTTGGTCTCTTCCCCCAACCAACCAACCAACCAACTGATGACCCCACAGTTAAGTCCCATAGTGCTCAGAGACATGTGAACCATTTGAACTAATTGCGGGACGCCAGTGCCGCAGCTACTAGCATATTCGTGTAATTGGGTAGTGTGCTCGGAAATAGTTCATGGGAGCGGGACACCAAATGGTACAATGCTCTCTGTTCGTCACAAGAAGAAACGTTTTCACTTTCACTGATCAAGTCAAAGTCTAAAATTAACTGGATATTGCAAGAGGACTCTTTTCCTCACGGGTGACCTCCAGTTTAGCCTTACGTAAGGGTCCGCAGCTCGTGGTCGTGCGGTAGCGTTCTCGCTTCCCACGCCCGGGTTCCCGGGTTCGATTCCCGGCGGGGTCAGGGATTTTCTCTGTCTCGTGATGACTGGGTGTTGTGTGATGTTCTTAGGTTAGTTAGGTTTAAGTAGTTCTAAGTTCTAGGGGACTGATGACCATAGATGTTAAGTCCCATAGTGCTCAGAGCCATTTGAACCATTTGAACCTTACGAAAGGCAAAAGATTGGCTCTTTGAGTGTTTGATCTTTAATCGTACAACACTGTCATAAAGATGTAACGCAATGGAATCAAATAATATCCCTTATACGACATGTTATTTGCATAATACTACCTCACGTCAGTGTAAATGGACTCTCTTCTCCCATACGATGTGCATGTGTAGTTAGGAGAAGAATGGAGTGGATAAAAACTGGATATGCTAGAGGACATACAACACAGCAGTGTAATCAAGGTCTTAAAGAGGCTTGTAGGGAATCTGCATTCCCTTAGAGAACACTGGCGAGGTGCGTTGGTTGGTTGATTTGGGGTAAGGGACCAAATAGCGAGGTCATCAGTCCCATCGGATTAGAGAAGGATGGGGAAGGAAGTCGGCTGTGCCCTTTCAAAGGAACCATCCAGGCATTTGCCTGAAGCGATTTAGGGAAATCACGGAAATCTAAAACAGGATGGCCGAACGCGGGTTTGAACCGTCATCCTCCCGAATGCGAGTCCAGTACGCTAAGCACTGCGCCACCTCGCTCGATGACGGGGCGGATACAACTTTCTGCCACGGACGCTAAAATGACGCAAAGATTCATCAGGCTCGTCGTTCCCCTATCAGAGCACTCACCGCTTTACTGGAGAGGCTGGATCGAGAGATATCATTAGAGCACGCAGCTGTCCTGCACATTCTGAATGAATGTCTGGATATGAGAAAAATTGTATCCCAGTGAACTCTGGGTGATTTGACGGAAATGCAAAAACGGCTGAGACAGCACATTGCACGTACCCACTTGGGGCGCTATGAATGCAAGCACAGTCTATCCTACACTTTATCATTACGCCTGGATGAGATATGGGCGCAATTGAATGAGCCATATCTGAAACTCCAGTCAAATGAATGGAGTCATTACGGGTCAGCACTAAGATAGAAAAATCGTCAGAACCCCTGGAATGTCAAAGTTATGGTGAATTTGTTAATAACTGAGCTGGTGTTTATCGTAATGGATACTGTTTTTCAAATGCAGACCATCAACTACACAGGAAAATACTTGGACGTATACATCCACCATATTCCCTGAACTTACATCCTTGTAACTTCGAACTGATTAATAAGATGAATGAAATATTCCTGACATTCGGTTCAGAACTGCAAAAGAGATTCGTCGGGCCACGTACGGCTCCATTCGAACTATCACCACAACTGGTGCTGCTAAAGGCATCATGTGACTTCCACATCGTTGACAAGCTATTGTATAAAGTACAGGTGATTAATTTGAAGGTCAGTAAATCTCTGAAAGTTGTATCTACACTACTTGCCAAAAGAGTGAAGCACCAAGAAGTGAAACTTCACAGGTTTAGAAAGAAACTAATTTTATTGCAGTGATTACATTATCGAACCAGGCTTACAAAGAACATAGGAGTGTGAGCTCACTTATCAGAATGACATTGCGCCGCCTCTGGTCAAGATGAGTGCACTGATTGTGTTGGGAAAGGAGTTATAAAGCGTTTACGTCCTCACGTGAGGCAAGCTGGCCCACAACTGTTGTAACTGGTCGTTGATATACTGGATACTGGAACTGGGACAGAGCTGGTCCCGCTCACGTGCTATGGAGTACAGATCTGGTGATCATCCTGGCCACATGTGAACATCATTCATGCAGTTCATAGTGACACATGTCATGTGTGGACGAGCATTGTCCTGTTGAAAAGTGCACGATACTGTCACCTGGCAGGTGACACATGAGGACACAACAAGACTGTGATATACCGTTGTGCCGTCAGGCTTCCGTTAGTCACTGCTAGCGGTAACCTGTACTCATTATTAATGGTTCCCCACAGAATGATGCCAGGTGTAAAACTGCTTTGGCTTTGCAAAACAATGGAGGAATGGAACTTCTCCGCAAGTCGCCGACATACTCGCCAATGACGGTCAGTCCACGGCAGTTTAGAACCGCGATTCATCGCTGAACACAGTGTGATGCAGTTCCTCAGAAGTGCACGCTTCCCGGTCTTGGTTCTGCTCCAAACTCAGCCATCAGTTTTGTGATGTTGATGGCAGCCTACGCACCAGACATTAATTCAATAGTCCAGCACTGAGTGACGTGGCAGTGTGGATGGCAAACAGGACTCGCATCCGGGAGGACGAGGGTTCAAATGCCTGACTGGTCACCAGATCCAGTTTCTTCGTGATTTGCCTAAATAGCTCCATGCAAATGCCCACATGGCTCCTTTGGAAAGAGCAAGGTCGATTTCCAGCCCCACCCTTTCGCATTCTGAGTTTGTGGTCCATCTCTAGTGACCGCCCTGTCGACGGGACACTGAACTATAATTTTCCTTTTCCTTCCTAGTCCGGTTGGTGCTAGCCTTCGGCCAATGTGCGAGATGACACAAAATACTGCGAGGAGTCAATTGGTTGTTCTCGAATGGCAGGCGCCGATGTGATACGGTTATGATGTGCTTGGTGCACAACACGGCGATCCTGTCTTGTGATGGTAAGACGTGGTCCAAAGGACCTTTGACGACTATGCCTGCCCTCACGATCTCGTGTAGCCCAACATCGGGCCACTGTCACATTCGAATGCCACACAAATCCAGGTACTGGACGATTCAGCCAGCCGGCCACTCACGATATTTCCTGTTGACAACTTTAACAATTTCACCCTCTGCCCTCAAGGCTGCTGTCAGTAGTGCTCAGTACCGTCTCAGGTCATTTTTCGGCGGTATTGCTTACACGTTAAAAGTGCTACACAGCCGTATGGATCGGTATAATGATGAGGATTGACTAGTATGCACCTCTCATATGGTTCCACTGAAAGCAATCGAAGAGTAGCACAAAGAAGCTATTCTCAGTTGCTTCTGCAGCCCTGCGCCAGACGACAAACGCTAGTTCTTGTGTTCTCCTAGAGACAAGGCGCTTAGACTGTAATAATAATTAGTTTAGTACAGATGACTCGGTAAATAGATGCATTAGAGTGTTTTTGAACAAAAGGTTTCACTCTTATTTACGTAATATACCAAAAAACTTGAAAAGATCGTACAGTCGGGTTGCTGCGTATTTTTGTTTATCTACAGTAATCCTAGAGAATCTCCTTTAATTGTTCTTTTTTTTTCTTTCCAGTAGTTTAAGTAGAGCGGACCTCTTCATTATTTAGCTCACATTTCCGGAAAGCAGCGTAAATTTAGAGACGTTGATTCAGAAATTTTGCACTAGTAGCTTGTTGATACACATTGGGTGTAGGCCAGATTTTTGTAAACGTTTTTCTTGTTTATAGGTAATTTAACTTACATATTCTTACTGAATTATTACGTTTATCATGAGCGGAGCGAAAAGTGCCTGATTTGGCGTAGAGCTTTCAGAATTTGGCTTTTTTGTAATGTGTGCTGTAGTTTTTTCCATGTGGGTTACTAAAGTGGTAGGGAATTGGGTAGGTAAATTAGATCTTAAGTGGTTTTGTAGGATATGTAGTAGAGATAGAAAGATAGCGAAAAAGGAGGAGAAAATTGCTGTGCCTTGAGGCTCAATTAGACAAGGCTAAGAAAGATCTGGACAGGCTAAGGAGGGAGAAGGGTAAAGAGAGGTGGGGACCAGCAACAGACAACACAAGGAACGGGCTTAGAATATCATCCGGCGGGTTTCTGGTGAATGTGATAAATACGTTTGTTGCTTCAGTTATTAACTGAAGAGTCTGAAGCAGGTGCTAATGTAAACACGGCACAACAAAATTTTAGCAGTAAAATGTAGTGTAACGAGAAAGCAAGTTTTTTTGTAAGGGATTTCTCATGCAAGAAGTGTTGGCGATTGTTGTAGGATGAACTAGGACCATAATGCCAGGTCACCAACTTTTTTTAAACTTGGTGATGGTATGGAGCAGGTGACAAAGGATTTAGGATCACTTTGGAAGGACATCACCAAGAAAGACACAATGGTTGTAGTAGGTGGGCCACGTAATAGTACTGACAGAGATTCTGGGAGCAGTATTGAGTGTAATCTGACAATGATTGCATCAGCAATAAGACATACATGTGTTGAGTTTCCATCTGCTCTCAGACGCAATGACCGACCTAATTTCAGCCTTTCTGTCAGGAGAGTTAATTTTGAGTTATGACGGGTGCAGAGTCACTATTGTTCCTGTCGATTCCCTCAAAGGACAGTATTATGTTACGCATGGCCTAAATCTCACCAATCGATTCCCTCAAAGGACAGTATTATGTTACGCATGGCCTAAATCTCACCAAGAAAGGGGATGGTAAACGGCCAAGAATAACAGCAGAAAATTTAAGGGAGAGGTGCTGTCATGAGTGATAAAATACCTGATTACAGGATTCAGAAAAGCACATTTTTAGGGTAGAGACGTCTAAAAGAAACAAAGTTTCGAGAAAGTTTAATACCGGAACAAACATTCAGATTGAGAAAGAAACCAAACAACGTAAGTCTGGCATATTGCATCAGCACAAAAGTTGTTGTTTAAAATATTTTAGCAATCGGCAGCAATTTTATTTCCACCCAATTTTAGCACAGTCAAGGTGAAATACATCAGAATATTCGAAGACTAAGAAGTAAAATTAATAAACTACTTTTATGCATTGATTCATTAGAGTCGTCAAACCCAGTTGGCTTTATCTTTCCCTCTGCACAACATGTGACCACTGTTACAGATGTGTCACGGGATTTGGGTAAGCATCTCACTTTTGTAGAGCAAAAATGAAAAATGGAGAGAGGAGGAGTTGCCACTTTCATCAGGAACTTTCATAAGTTTAAGAACGCACACATTCAGAAATTTTGTCTAGAGCATCATATCGAAGGATATACGACAGAAGTATAATATCATAATAAATAATAAATCCTTCATAATAGTAAATGTATACCGAGCTCCTGCAGTAAATTTGGTCTACTCATGAACCATCTCGAAGCTCTGCTGGCATAATTAACAACGAAAAACAAAGAAATTGTGGTTGCTGGTGACTTTAACGTTGATTTTTTTGCAGGCTCTCCCAGTAAGAATTTGTCGTAAACTTCGCATCTGGGATAGCTAGTTGCTCACAAACACCCATAGATAATGACTTTATAGAAAGAGTTAATGGACAAAATTATATTACAAAACCGATAGTCAATGGCCTCTCAGACCATGAAACGTAGTTCGTTTTGTTATACGCTAACACTAAGCAGGATATAAAATCTATTAAACCAGAATTAATGAGGGAAAACAGTAAGCCAAACACTAATTATTTTAGGACACCCCTCAAAGACACAAACGGGAGTGATGTATACAGCGCACAAGGAATGAATGAAAATTACAAAATACAACTAACTCAGATAAGACCAGAGTCTACAAAGAAGCCATGGATTACTCAAGAAGTATGGGTACCTTTTAAAACAAAAGGGACACTGTATCTGTCAGTCAGAAACAGCTCTGCTGTTGATGCTATAGCGAGACTGTAATGTGAACATCAAAATAGATATATAACAAGAAAAATATAATCACCTCAAATAACAAAATAAAAGTAATAGGGGATATAATGAAGGAGGAGACCGGTAGTACCACATTTGGAAATGGGCAGAGTAAATGATACATTCGTAACATATGTGTGCGGTGTTACAAAACTTTTTAACAAGCATTTCACAATTGTTACCGAGAACGTGGGGTTGTCCGGTTCAGTAGATGCTGCCATGGAGTATGTCAGAGCAGTCACTACACATAACTTCACTAACATTAATATGATCCTCACTACCGCAATAGAGGTAATAGCCAACATAAAAATAAAATATTTTAGAGTTTATGTTAAAAACCAACAAATTTAATTGTAGAGTTTGCTTCTGAGTTTAGTAACATATTAAATTATCTTTATAACCAGTCGTTTATCAATGAACCATTTTCTGAATGGTTGCAATGTTCAGAAGCTATACCTTTGTTTAAGAAAGAAGGTAAAGAAATAACATCAAATTTCCTTCCAATTTAACTTTCGACAGCACTCTCAAAAATTTCAGAAAAGGTAATGTACAGTTATCTTCTTGACAATATGACAGCAAATAACATATTATCAAAGTCACAGTTCGGATTTCTAAAGGGTTCTGATATTGAGAAGGCTGTCTACACATAGAGTGGAAACGTAATTGACTCATTAGACAATAAATTACAGCCTATTGGTGAATTTTGCGGTCCGTCAAAGGCATTTGACTGTGGATATCACAGCATACTTTTAAGCAAATTAGAATATTGTGTTGTAAAAGGAAATGTTACAAAATGTTTCAAATCCTACATCTTTGACAGAAAACAAAAGCTGTCATTAGGAACGACACATGCATTAAGCTATCAGGCATCATCCAACTGGGCACTAATTACATGTGGTGTCACACGAAGTTTCATCGTAGGTCCCTTACTTTTTCTTGTACATATCAACCACCTTTCATCAGTAACGTAATCAGACATCAAGCTTGATTTGTTTGCAGATCATACAAACATTGCAATAAATAGAAAATCAAGTCTAGTCTTAGAAAGATCGGTTCGACGAAGATGCAGTTCAGAACTTCTTTGGGTTAAAAAATCGAATTTTTTTTACTGGCGTATTATATTCTGCCATGTTTCCTCTTTAAAATGACGTATCATACATAGCTCTACTACAATTATAACTATTTTATTTTTATATATTTGTGAGATCGGGTATTGCGCTTTAGTTATACACGTCTCTCGTGGCTGACCATGAACTTTTTGGCAGTACCTTTAAAGTGACATGAATTCAAATATCCCGGTTTCCAGCGACTATTTATACACTAGTTGCCCGAAAATGTTTCTCTCTGGTTTCCTCAAGTTACTCTTTGACTTTGTGGCGGGACTGTTTTGTAAACAGTGTGATATAAGAAAGTAGTTGTTGTTGAGTTATTTCGTATTTAGTGCTTCATTTTTCGCAGTGAAAATGCCTAGAGCTAAAGCAAAAGTATTTAAAAAGCGTGTGAACTGGCAAAAGAAAAGAAATAATGATTCATTAGCAAAGCAAAGCAGTTCATCATCATCACTGTTGGAAAATGTGAATCCACTTATTACTGATTTGCCGAACGAACTTACACCCAATGAAAACAGTGCTTCTCATAAAAAACTAAGAGATTTGGAAGAGAAATATAATTTACTTGATAGAGGGAATGAAGTTTTTGAACTCATTGATACGAATATATTGTGTGAAGCTCTTGAAAACAGTTTGTGCTGCAAAAAATGTCATGGAAACGTTTCTCTGAAAGTAGAATCCCATGTTGGCCTGGCTGCCCAGTTTAATTTAATATGCAGTGTTTGTAAATACAGCTGTAAGTTTCCAAGTTCGGTTTCAGTAACTGTAAATAATGGATACAAGAAAACTGAACTTTATAGTGTAAATATTAGGTTAGTTTATGGATTGCGAGCAATTGGTAAGGGCAAAGCAGCTGGTGATATGCTATGTGGTGTTCTAAATCTTCCAAGTGCACCTTCAAAGTTTGAAGCTTACAATTATGTACTAGGATCTGCAGTTGAAGATGTAGCACAGAAGTCAATGCAGGTTGCTGTGGAAGAAGCAGTGGAAGAAAATGACGGCAGTCGTGACCTCACAGTGGCGTTTGATGGCACGTGGCAGAAAAGGGGCCACACCTCCAACAATGGTGTTGTAACAGCAACTAGTGTTGATACTGGCAAGGTTATTGATGTTGCAATAATGTCTAAATACTGTAGGTGCACAGGCAGGCTGAAAAATGAACACAGTGATGACTGTATTGCTAATTATTATGGTAGTAGTGGTGGCATGGAGGTTGCTGGGGTGAAGAAAATTTTTCATCGCTCTTCACAGTGGTATAATGTTCGCTATGTCAAATATCTGGGAGATGGTGACTCTAAAGCATTCAAAGAAGTTTTGGAAAGCAAACCATATGGGAACAGTGTAAATATAAGCAAACTTGAATGTATAGGACATGTGCAGAAGAGAATGGGTGCCAGGCTGAGAAGGTTAAAATCAGTTATGAAAGGGAAAAAACTAGATGATGGGAAAACCTTGGATGGCAGAGGAAGATTGACTGATTCCATAATAGACCACATTCAGAACTGCTATGGCCTTGCAATCAGGCAAAATACAGGCAATCTTGAAGAAATGAGGAGAGCTATATGGGCTTTATATTTCCACACCGCATCCACGGATGAGCATCCACAACATGGTTTGTGCCCCAAAGGTGAAAACAGCTGGTGTAAATACGATAGGGGACTAACAACAGGAGAGAAATACATTCACCACCACAGTCTACCATCAGCCATCATGGCAGAAATAAAGCCCATTTTCAGAGATCTGGCTGACAGAAGTCTTCTGATGAAATGTCTTCACGGAAAAACGCAGAACCCCAACGAGTGCTTGAATAGTGTGATATGGCATCGTCTCCCAAAAACAGTGTTTGTCGGAATTAATACACTACATTTTGGTGTGTATGATGCTGTGGCAACCTTCAATCTTGGAAATATAACTAAATGCCAGGTCCTTCAAAAGTTGGGTATGTGTGTTGGTTCCCGTACGGTACGTGCTATGTTCTTTTTAGATCAGCACAGACTAAGGCATGCTGATAATATAATCAAGACATTAGTGAAAAAAGCAAGACAGGTGCAGAGGGGTGCCAAAAGAAGACTTGAAGATGATTATGAAGACTGTGAAGGGGGTATTAGCTACGGATCAGGAATGTTTTAATCTTCTTTCTCCGTTTCCCGTAAGTTTACTTTTTACTTCATCTAGGAACATTATCTCAGGTACTGGTCAACCTATAAGTCTGAAATTTTTATGACGTAGTGACATAGGTCCCTATTACATACTGAAACAACGATTTTTTAATTACTTGATTTACAAAAGACTTAGGGGTGATAGTCTAGTAAAAAGCGATGGAAAAAATTTACTTAAAAATAAATGTACAATATCTCTGTAAGAAAATACTTTGACAATAAACTGTTGTTTCAGTATTGTTGTAACATATGAATGCACATACAGTAAAATTTTTACCTCTCTGTCTCCAGTAGTTTGTGAGAAAATGTGATTCCGTATCCCCTTAAAGTGATTTCCCACCAGTAGATGCCTAAAACATATTGACAAACAGCCAGAAAAAGTGGACAGTGTTAGAATCTTGGAATTGTAGCTTCATAATAAATTCAACTTGGAGGAGTACATCACTGCACTCATGATGCGCGTCAACAGATCTCTATTTGCAATGCGTATGTTGTCAGACATAGGGGATAAAATGAAAACACTGGCATGCTGTGCTTACTTTCGTTCCATAATGTCGTTGGGGTTTACTTTTTTGGGGTAGTTCATCAGGCCGAGCTGAAGTTTTCCAGGTCAAAAAACGTGTAATAAGAATTATTTGTGGTATGAACTCAAGAACATCCTGCAGAGAGCTGTTCGTGCAACTAGGATAATATTTATACATTAACGAAATTTATCATTAAACATATCTACTTTCAAACCAATAGCTAAGTTCATGAATAAATACTAGAAATAAGAATAATCTTCACAAAGGCTTAAGGTCACTTACTTTGTTCCAAAAAGGTGTCCATTATTCAGGAACACACAATTTCATTAAGTTGCCGGCAGCCATAAAAAGTTTAACTGCCAATAAAGTTCAGTATAAGGGGAGCCCACAGGGTTCATTGGCGGCTATCTCCTTCTATTCCGCTGATGTATTTGTTATTATAACCACGTGATGTGAATGTCTTAGTAATAATATGAAATAATGTATTTCTGTAATCTGACTTGTGTATAAATTCAGTGCAGTAACGTGATCATTGCAAATAAGTTTTGGAAAATTATTTTTCTGTTTAGTATTTATCACCCTCTAAAGGAAAATATGTTTAAAATTTTTCTGGCTCATTCCACATCCGTGACGATCATATCGCTTGGGATCTGTGGAAGGAAGATTAGTAGATTTGGTTCTCATTGTAAATATTTATTGTGTATTCTTGATTTTCTGACATGCTCTACATCCTGGAGGATCTTCTCAGTATAGATCAGCTGCAACGTAAAGTACATCTAATCTAATCTAAGGTAATCCTGCAGTGATGCCAATCACATCATAGCACTGTTGCATCTGAGGGTTACTGTATTACTCTATGTTTTGTGTCGTACGTTTTGTTAATGGAATATTAAAGGGCTTTTCACTTATCTGAAGGTATTTCCACAGTAACGTAGGGAACTGTGATAACAGACAAAATAAATATTAATTACAGTATTACTCTGTCATGAGCCTCTGGAGCCACGGGTCCCTTATACCAAAATACTTAGAAAATACACCTGAACAACCTCCGAAACCTTGTAGTTAGACTTAGGACTCATCCTGTATATGTCATTGTGCCGCTTTTGTAGGTAATGTTGGAAATAGTGTACTCGTTTAGCATATGAATAACTACCACAGCATCAGTTAATCATACGGATAATCTCTGATGGAACATCTGGGATAATCTCGGGAGGTGAGATGCTACTCACAGACTTGTTCCCCAGACTTCTCCATCTCTGAGAGCACTTTTATCGTAGGGCCATATTTTTTCCAAGAGGGACTCCTACGGGTCCTGTTACAATGAACATTTCAAGACTGTGATGGAGCGGTACGGAATGCACCACTACTCAACGTTGTGGTGATGGAGCGGTACGGAATACACCACTACTCAACGTTGTGGTGTATTCCGTACCGCTCCATCACAGTCTTGAAATGCTCATTATAAAACTCTCCAGAATGATCGGTTTGAAGCTTGTCTGGACATCGATTCGTTCCTGTTTGCAGCAAACGCTCGAACACCGCAGCATCTCTCCCTGTCTTTGGTTTCACAGGTATAGCCCATGCGAATTTAGAGTATGTATCAGTGACCATTAAAATACAATTGAAACCTTTATTCTCACTGTTGTACAGATCCATATCCACAAGATCCGCCTGCCATAAGTCATCCAGTCCTTTAATCATCACATGTCTGCGAGGGTATGTTCTGCGTGCTGGTTTGTGCAGCTCCTTAACTACAGTTTCCATACTTGCTATTATTATTCGATGATTCCTCTTTCTCTAAGTTCTGAAATTGTAGAGACAACTTCATTCGAATGTGCTGTATTACCCGCTACAGCTGAAATCATCAACAGCCGAATTCTCTCTATTAGTTCATCTGCCTCATCGTAATATATATTCTGGGTAGGTTGATTGCTCACTCGTTTATGTTGAATGTCAAGACCTACACCAATGCTTTGGGGTTGCTCATTCAGTAAAGGTTGTATAATGCTAGTGTATTTAGAGTTTTGTCGGCTTTTTAATGTTCTGTCTGCATTCTTACATACTTCATTCAACTGTAGTATTTCATCATGCGTCTTGCAATCATTGGCAGAGTTTTTTTTTTTTTTTAGTCTCTTCCCAAGATGAGTTTCATTAAGCAAGGTGTTATTTTAAACTCTTTATCCCCGATCCATATTGTGCTATCGGTTAAACTCACAGATTGAGAGCCGAGCATGTACGGTTTCTCCTTGCTGACGCCGAATGGTCTATCTATCCTTGTCGTGTACCGGTTAGTGAAGTCAGCAATTGGGTCGTTCTCAACACTGTCATCATCTCGTTATGCTAGCTTTCTGACAGATTCGGCAATGGGTTTAAATGTCTCTCTTAGTATTTGCTCCCGCTCCATATGCCCCGTCCTCAACGAATGCAATTTCTCTCGAACAGTTTTACGTGCCTGAACGACTTAATGCTTAGTCGACATCTTGACGCATAGTAATCTGGGCTCTGTATATCGCGTGGCTTTATATATCCTTTGTTCATCTTCTTCTTTCCCGGATCCTCCTCCCCCTCCTTTTCAATAATGAGAACCTCAGCTTCTATTATTCCTTCAGTTGCGCTTATTCTTTTCTAACGCTGGTGTTTGTCATGCGCAAAAACTTTCTGATTGTCCTTTAATTCCATTACAGCCTTACGGACTATGTAGAGTCTTCCAACAAGAGACTGAATTGCGAACATTTTGTCTATGTAAAGCTAACCTCTCAGACCGAATGCGAGCGAACTTGTCCATGGTGTAGAGTATACCGATGCATTCACCTATTTTGTACGATTATATATGGGGAAACTCCTGGAAGTTCCGACTGTACCTACTATCAATCAGTTTTCGAGTTTTAACAATAACAAGAAACTCGTTCTGTGAGTGATTCCAGCAATCTCCACATATCTTTGCAAATTCATTATACGACATGTCTGTCCCCACATGAGCCTGGTAAATGTGTTTTAAATTGAGATTGTCTTGTTTGAATGCTATAATGAGGTTGGCATTATCCCTGACCAATTGTTTTGGGATCCTGGAATATGTTTGACTCGGATAAAATACGTCAACACCCATATGACGACCAAAGCAGAAATATCTACAGATCTGGTCCTGATTTTCCACAGTCATGTCGTGAAATATGAAGACAGTGTTTGGCTTTACTTCTTCCGGTGGAGGGATGTCTTTACTTTCACAGAAAGCCCTGTATGTTACACCATCTACGCCATCTAGTGCTCTTTGCAGTAACTGATACTTGGGTTGAAATAGTGTTTTGGAGAATATGTAGACATGCTCGAAGCAAACTCCATCAATGTCTGTTAGCAGAGCCATGAGAAGATCTGTCTTGACACAGTTGGAGGGACCTACAATTATAGCTCGTATGCTGTCGGGGAGGGGCACTCCATTCTAGTCTTCTTCTCCGGATCTTCATCGTCGCAGGACCAGTCACCTACAACAAAGTCTTTGTGTCGAGGGTGCTTCACCCAGCCTGCCATGATAACTACAGTGTTAGGTCCTGGCGTGCAATAGGCTTTTATATAAAAAAAGAAAATGTGCGTTATTAGATGTGGCATTCTATGTAGGATCATTTTGTCACAAATTGCGTGCGTAAACGTGCATTTACGTGCGTAAACCTGCGTGAAATTTCTATGTAGGATCATTTTGTCTAGAGAAATAACACAAACATAGATTTCAGATCATGAATATACTTATTTTTCACGATCTACAGTTGTACATGTCATTATCAACAATTTCGAAAAAATCTCTGCTTCTTTTTTAATCGGTGCAGTAACAGTACAGTATTTGAAAAATAGCTGCTTCTTATATCCCTGAAATTCTGCACGTCTATCTCGCAATGTTATCGGCGCTTTGCAATAGTCGGGTATTCCATCAGTAAATTTGAGTTCAAAATTTTCCACACCTATACGGCGAATAGCACAAGACTTCAGCACTGCACTTATACAGGTACTAAAAGAATGATATATATCTTCTATGTGAATGCGGAATGTGTGAAGCCAGTTAAATATATCACTGTATACGGATTGAACATATGGGAGCCATCTATTTAGTCTCTCCATCGTAGTAGTTATCGCCGAGTCTAGATTGAAAAAGTTATCAACAGTCGACTGCTGCATGTAAATACGCTGACCCTCAGCTCTTCTACTCTTAGTGTTGCATCTTCATACATTGATAATATAATCACTGTTAGACCACCTCAGTGGATGTCCTGGTATGAGTGGGTGGAACATATGCTGTAGTCATATGCTTCTTGATGTATGTGTCTGCGTGACGCAGTTCATCCCACTCGTAGTCTGAAAACCAAAGATTAATATTTTTCGGCACATTTTCGAGCACTAACACATTTGACATGCCACCATCTTGTGAAACTTCAATTCCTACATGAATACGTTTTGAACCGCTAACCGTTAACAAATAGCATGAGGCGACTAGTAAAGGTGGCGGTGGACTGGAGGTTGGTATCTTCTCATCCACAACGTCCACACCAGTGCAGTTAGCCATCTGTTCTTGCGCTGATGTTTTAATGTCTCTTGTGCATTGCTCAATGGAAGGTACGTACAATGGAGGCCAGTACGATGCTTCACCCTCAACAGTATCGAGTGGCACGGACAATTGTCGCGATCCAGCATGCTGAGAAACTGCACTAGAGGGTCCGCCGATGCCCCAGGTATGGATCCCTGTGTGTTGGAACTCGAAGGGATGGAACTTGGCAATGGTATGGGTGCTGATCCCGACAGGATGGAGGGGGACTCTATGGATGCATCAGGAGGAGAGAGAAGAATAAACATCAGCATCATATGTTGCAGCTACAGAAATATTAATAATAATAATAATAATAATAATAATAATAGAACACATTAGATACTTACTTTTCTGCAGCTTCCTCCTCCTGTTCTTCATCATCCAGGGTGAGTGACTGACTGACGATGATGGATTTTGAGCACCTGTTGGGCCCTCCTTATATACGCCATGCCTACGTCATCATGATGCTGTGCTTTTATTGGTTGAACTACATGATCACATGACCTATGACAGTGCTCTCTAGCAGTGAACTCGCGAATTAAATCAGCACTTTGGGCTGCTGGATCGTAGGCACTTGTCTCTTGTGTGGTGGGAGCTTATATGTAGGTTTTAGAAATGGCAGACAGTTCCAGTAGAGACAGATGTTTGCATGTGTTGTGTAGTGCATCTTTAATGCATCTCGATGCAAAGCATTTATTGGCACGACTGTATTCTTCCTCTTCATATGTTCAAGCATGAATGCTCGCGTCCATTCTACATGTAGGAGGCTATGGGGGCAGTTCTCAGCTTTATGCTTACAGGCAACATGGCTGTTAAACTCCTCCCGGTCAGACACCAATAACACATTCCACACAGCCAGGTGGATGGGTATAAGCAGGTACTCTTATACGAATACGAATATGCTTCCTCTGAAGCTAATTGACATCAACTGCCTGCCTCTTCCATTTTGGGAGAGTGGATGCTTCATGTTGAATATCTCAGCAGTTTGCGCATTCGCATAAGCATGTGCTGATTACGACATGCATCTTGGCACAATCCCTCTGCATTGCTGCAATGCGCTGAACTGAATTCTTCTGCCTGTTTCTCCTACACTCCTTCATTATCGTACTCTTCCATACCTCATCTAGTGAACTGTGGCTACAGTTCTCCTTAGAATGTGTACATGCAATGGAGCTATTGAAAGCTGCTCTATCCTTCACATTCATCTCGATGATCGAATACATCATGATGGTTCCACGACAGATCAGCAAAGAACTTATGTGTGCCACCAATTCTGGTCACGTGAGTGGAGGAAAAAAATTCGCTCCAAAATTCGAAATTCCCTCCAAAAGCCGCAATCTTGGATTACGGTCCTCGCGTGATCAGCTGACGTCACGGGACGTCACGAACTTGCGTCACGGCCGCCATCTTGAATAACGGCACTTTGGGGCCATACATAGGATGATATCTGAGCTGTGATGATGTCGACTATCACAGACTAGGGCGAGTGGCACTGTGCTCTGACGTCAGTAGCAGTGGCTGCGTACGGAATCGCTTGAGGGCATCTCTTCATCGACTGCTCTGATTCGTGGATGCGTCTGGCAGCCACTGTCCTTAGCTTGTGGTTCCGTCGTCAGGTACCCACTTTAACCTTGGACCTCACTCTTTACAAATTACATGCGTACAAGTTTATAAGTACTGTGTTGTTTATTTACCATACATTCTTTATTTCCTCCAAGGAAACAAGCAGAAGGATCATAAATACTAAGAAGCCATGATGCAGGTTTTTGTTACTGTACTTGTCCATAAGGTGGCTCTGTTGTATCGTTTTTTCATTCTCCCATGACAGAATGCACTATGAATCAACGACAGGCCCATTCATTACTCAGTGCTATTCAGAGACGTGCAGTACAGTACGATGGAGCAGTGCTGGTACAGATTCACAGAACACACTGACATGCACCTTGTGCATGGGAAAGTACGTTGCAATGCTCTTGCTGCTGAAAGGCTCTACAGGGAACGATTTCCTAACAGGCATCCGTCACGACGAGTACACTATGAGATCAAAAATATCCGGAAACCTGGCTGAAAATGACTTACTAGTTCGTGGCGCTCTCCATCGGTAATGCAGGAATTCAGTATGTCGTTGGCCCACCCTTAGCCTTGATGACAGCTTCTACTCTCGCAGGCACTCGTTCAATCAGGTACTGGAGGGTTTCTTGGGGAATGGTAGCCCACTCTTTAAGGAGTGCTGCACTGAGGAGAAGTATCGATGTCGGTCGGTGAGGCCTGGTGCGAATTCGGCTTTCCAAAACATCCCAAAGGTGTTGTGTAAGATTCACGTGAGGACTCTGTGCAGGCCAGTCCATTGCAGGGATGTTATTGTCGTATAACCACTCCGCCACAGACCGTGCACTATGAACAGGTGCTCGATCGTGTTGAAAGATGCGATCGCCATCCCCGAGTTGCTCTTCAACAGTGGGAAGCAAGAACATGCTTAAAACATCAATGTAGGCCTGTGCTGTGATAGTGCCACACGAAACAACAAGGGGTGCAAGCCCACTCCATGAAAAACACGACCACACCATGACACCACCGCCTCCGAATTTTACTGTTGGCACTACATACGCTGGCAGATGACCTTCAACGGGCATTCGCCATACACACACACTGCCATCGGATCACCACATTGTGCACCGTGTTTCGTCACTCCACACAACGTTTTTCCACTGTTCAATCGTCCAGTGTTTACTCTACTTACACCAAGCGAGGCGTCGTTTGGCATTTACTGGCGTGAAGTTGAAGTGTGACTTACGAGCAGTCGCTCGAACATGAAATGCGAGTTTTCTCACCTCCCGCCCAACCATCATAGTACTTGCAGTGCATACTGATGCAGTTTGGAATACCTGTGTGAAGGTCTGGATAGACGTCTGCCTATTACACATTACGACCCTCTTCAACTGTCGGCGGTCTCTGTCAGTCAACAGACGAGGTCGGCCTGTACGCTTTTGTGCTGTACGTGTCCCTTCACGTTTCCACTTCACTATCACATCGGAAACAGTGGACCTAAGGATGTTTAGGAGTGTGGAAATCTCGCGTACAGACGTGTGACATAAGTGACACCCAATCATCTCACCACGTTCGAAGTTCGTCAGTTGCACGGAAAGCCCCATTCTGCTCTCTCACGATGTCTAATGACTACTGAGGTCGCTGATATGGAGTACCTGGCAGTAGGTGGCAGCACAGTGCACCTAATATGAAAAACGTATGTTTTTGGTGGTGTTCGGATACTTTTGATCACATAGCGTATTTATTTCCCTCGATCGACGAATGCGGGAGACTGGTTGATTGGAAAGAAGAAACGAGGGACCTGGTAACATGAGGACCACTCGCACACCCGATTTGGAAGAGGATGTGCTCGAACGTTTTCCAGCGGATCCCACTGCAAGTAGTCATTGTATTGCACGTAAAATGGGCGCTGCATCTACTAGCGTGTGGCGAATACTCCACGAACAACAATCTCACCAATATCGCCCAGAACGAGTCCATGCACTGCTTGTGACTGACTTTGCGCCAAAGGTCACATTGTGTCAGTGGTTGCTCAAACAACGGATTGATTGACCAGATTTCCTCCAAATATGGGTGTTTACTGGCAAGGCCTCATTTGATCGTGATGGTATTTCGAACAGCAGGAATAGTCATGTGTGGGATGACGAAAACCCTCACGCTGTAGGAGACTCACACCACAAATACACCTGTGACGGCATTATAGCCGACAGTGTCATTGAGCCATATCTTCCAGCTGGCCGTCTGAATGGCCACATGTACTTGAGTTTCGTGCAAAGAGTTCTACCTGAGTTGTAGGAGAACGAACGCTTGGCTGTTCGTGTGAGGATGTGGATACAACATGACGGTGCACTGTCTCACTCCAGTGTGGATGTCTGCAACAATCTCAATACTCCAGAATGAGATTTTCACTCTGCAGCGGAGTGTGCGCTGATATGAAACTTCCTGGCAGATTAAAACTGTGTGCTGGACCGAGACTCGAACTCGGGACCTTTGCCTTTCGCGGGTAGAGCACTTGCCCGCGAAAGGCAAAGGTCCCGAGTTCGAGTCTCGGTCCGGCACACAGTTTTAATCTGCCAGGAAGTTTCATCTCAATACTGTATTTCCTGATCGCTGGATTGGAAGGGGAGGTCCCAATCCGAGGCTTTGGAGGTCACCTGACCTGAATCCCCTTGATTATTTCCTATGGGGATATCTAAAGTCACTTGAGTATGAAAACCTAGTGTATACGGAGATGGAGTTAGTTGCCAGAATTGTAGCTGCCTATGATGTGATTCGAAACACGCCAGGGATATTTATCATGGTGCGTCAGAATCTTGTTCGCCAATGCTATTCTTGCATTGAGGTCGGTGGCCGTCAGTTTCGGCACACTTCGTAAGATACGCCCTGTATAGTGCTGCGTTACGTGACGGCTGAGGGAACGGACAGAGATGTGGAGACAGGAACTGTAGCGACGGCAGATGGAAACTCCCAGTCCACACCCTGCGAGTGACCGGGTACACCTTCCGGAAGACCGGCCGCGGAGCTGAACGCCTGCCTCCAGGGAAGCAGCTAGTGCGATCGGGAGGACAACCGGCGGAACTCGACGGGAGACGTGACGGCTGTCCGGAGCCGGTATCTCCACGGACACTGGCATCACCGGCGGCGGTAGTGGAGGCGGGAGCGCCGGCGCTGCGACGTCGATACCCGACTGCACTGCTCTGTACGGCGCCGGCCGCGGGCGAGCAGAGAGGTGGAAATGACTGCTGTTGCGGCGTGCTGGGCCTACGGGCAGCAGTTCTGCGGCAGAACCATTGATATAGGAGGGCCAGCCGGTGCAGCCCAGGGAAACCTTGAACGAACGAACCTAAGCCTTTGTGATATCGTGCTCCCGACGCTATTGATTGCCATAAACTATAAAGAAAACTTTGTCCTGCAGCTGGAACTTTGTCTTACGCGCCATTACATCTGTTCCCGTTGCGTCTTCAGAAGATGCAAAAGGGAACAGTGAAGACGACCGTGTAATAATTCTGTCAGCGACTTCTCGTCACGTGCCAAGGAGTGGTAGGAGGAAAGATAAGTCTTTAAGGGTTGCTCCCGTGTGTGGGAGGAATGGAGATTCCACATGTGACTTTTGAAAGTTAGAACGAACCGTTCACCTTCAGCGGTAGACTGAGGGTAAAAAGGAGCGGTAGTTACTTAGTGTATACTGCTGTCGGCACGAAATTGCTGAAAATTGGCTGATGTGAATTGTGGTCCACTGTGCAAGACAAGGACATCAGGCAGACCTTCTAGAGAGAAAAAAGCGGACAAAACCGATACAGTATTAGCAGTAATAGTGAATGTTATTCGAATGACCTATGGAAATTTACTGCAGACGTGGACCGACAACAATCATCGCGTGTTGCAGAATGCACCCGTGAAATTAATGTGTATGGATTGCCACGGTCCAGAGGGACGTAGCCACGGAAAGAAGAGTTCCGCGGGAATGGATTGAAGCTCACACAAACATTGCAGTGACAGGTTGTTAGCTGAATTTTGGCGTCCATGCCCTGCCAAGAAAAATGACATCGGGCGAATTGGTTTCTTATAAACTACGCCCCACTGACTTTGGTACAACAATGACAAAATTTCCCGCTCGAGGAAGTGAATAATCAGAACCCGTGCATCGTCATTCTCTGCACAGAGAAGGTAGCGCATGACGATGCAGGAAGTAAGGAGGTACTGGGTGCAGAATTTATTTTAACATCAGTGGACCTCCATGGTGTACGTACTGTAAAACTAACAAAAGAGCTGGTTGGAAGAAGTTGCTCCAGCAGTACGCTGAAAGACAAGAGGAAAATTCTGAGAGATTCAAAGTCGTGAGTATCAGATTGATACCATGATTCCTCAGATGAATCAAACGCTGTGTCAGTACGTACCGGTTACCTAGACAACAAGTCAGCATTCAACAAAGTTGTGCAATGGGTCTATACGACAACTCACACTGAAAATTAGACGATAACATTGTCAATGATGCAATTTTTGCACTGTCCGTGGTGGGACGGATTTGGAAGGATTTAACAAAGCCATTAAAGGTCAATAATGTGTAGTCAAATAGAACTTTCAATAGTACAAGTATTGGTGGAGCTTGGTAACACCAAAGACAATGACGGGCACCTCTTTTTCAGGTTGACTATAGCTGTATTTTGTTGAGAGTTTTCCAGGCGAATTCAATACGACTATCAGACGAACCAATTTTATTGGAGAGGATAGTTCCAATCTGTAAAAAGATGGAGCCACAGCTAAAACAACAGGCTTAGTTGAATCAAAATGAATCAGACAGCAAAGACTTAATACCGCGTCCTTTAACTGCTGAAATGCATCCTGACATTCTTGGACCACACAAAGCGAACACCTTTCTGATGCAGCCATTTCATCGAAGCAGCTATTTCAGCAGTGTTTGCAATAAACTTAAGGCAATAGGTTAATTTCGCTCTGACTGCCTGATACTCCTTCATGTTACGGGGCAGCAGGAAACATTTAATCTCACACAAGTTCGAATGAGCAAGATGTATCCCCTGTGCGTTTATGAGATTTGCTAAATATTCAAGTCCTTCGTCGAGGAAGGAGCACCTTTCCTTGTTGCAGCTTAAGGCAAGCTCAGCGAGCACTTTAACGAAAAACTCCAATTTTGCCAAACCTTCAGCAGGTGTACGACACGCGACGGAAATATCATCCAGGTACTTCGTCGATGGGGATGAATTGATGATTAGGACAACACAACACCAGTCCCTGAGCGGAGAAAATCTCTGACCCAGCCTGGAAGCGAACCCGGGCCCTTAGGATCGACGTTCTGTCGCGCTGACCACACAGCTACAGGGGGCGGACGGTTGATAAGTGCGTATATGGTACTGTAGTGTAACACAGTAACTCTTTATCAGTTTGAATACTACTTAATAACAGTCACAGATCAATGTACGTTTACATATAAGTTTGGCACACAGTTGTGACTAATAACACTAGCTCGCTGTGGGCTCTAAGCTACGATGCTGCTGCTGTCACAGACTGTGGCTAGCGGCACTGCTCTCTGACGTAAGTACGCTTCCAGCAGCGGTGCCGTTTAGAACCTCTTGGGGGCGCGTCTTCACCGACGTCTCTCATTCGTGGCTGCGTCTGGCAGCGACTTAGCTTGTGGTACAGTAATGGGGTACCTACTTCAACCTGGGACCTTCCTCTTGGGAAGACACCACAGTTTCTGCTGGCGAAAATGTTACGGCTGGGCGACATGGCACAGTCGTGAACCATTTGACACGTATTCTGAAGGACAGCGGTTCAAATCTCAGTCTAGTGAATCACATTTAGTTTGCTAGTGTTTTCACCAAATCGCTTGAGGCAAATTGTAGGGTGGTTCCGTTGAAAGGGAACCGCTGTATTACATCCCCATCCTTCCCGAATCAAAGCTTGTGAATCATCTCTAGTGGCTTCGTCGCCAGTAGGACGTAAAGCCCTAATCTTCGTTCCTTCTTTTTAGTGCTGTGTTGGACGAACAGGCGTAGTGTCCATTCAGTGGCTCGGAGATTTTCCAAGTAACAGAACTCCTCATAACGCAATATGTTCTCTTTCACGGCGACTGTTCATCGGAGCAATGATATTGTGAGGGGCACCCCAGTGAAGTATGATAGGATCTCCATTGTTCCCTATGAACATAAACGATCAGCAATGTAGGATTGTTAGCTGATGACGCTGTAGTACACGGGAAGGTGTCGTCTTTGAATGACTGTAGGAAGGTACAGGATGACGTAGATGGAATTTCTATTTGGTTCGAAGAAACACAAGTTGCTCTAAGTATGGACAAATGTAAGTTAATGCAGATCAGTAGGAAAACTATCACTGTCACATTCGATTACAGTATTAGAGGTGTACTGCTTGGCACTCTGACGTTGATTAAATTTCTAGACAAAACGATGCAAAATGGTATGAAGTGTAACTAGCACTGTGGTTGGTTGAAGGGAAGGAAAACTGTCGACTTTGGTTTATTGGGAGCATCATAGGAAAGTGTAGCTCATCCATAAAGGAGATAGGGTATAGAACATTTGTGCAACCCATTCTTGGTCACTACTCGATAGTTTGCAATCCTCACTATCCAAGCATTTCAGTGGCGTGCTGCCAGTTTTGTTACCGGTAGTTTCTATTAACACTTGAATATTATCGAAATGCTCTGTGAACTCCTCTGCAAAGAAGAAGATGTTCTTTATGTGATACGCTATTGAGAAAGTTACCAGAACCGAAATCCATGCCTAATACGCTATAGAAAAATCGTTGGCATTCAAAACAGCTTACGGCCGGCTCGGAACGGATAAACATAGGTTCGGTACGGCTTTTAAGGGAGTCTTCTGCCATACTTCCTGCAAAATAGCGGCAATTTCGGGTTACGATGATGGGTGTGGATAGCAATTACGCACCGTTCTCTCCAAAGCAGGGAACAAAGGCTCAATAATACTGAGTCCTCGTGACTCTGTTTGCCAGAGGAGTGGCGAATATTAATCCTCGTCGTCACAAAACCAGTCCTGAACGATGTGATCTATGTGTACAGAGGCCCTGTCTGTCACCTAGGAACACAGCATTACAAGTGGGGTAGAAACAACGTGCCATATGATGAACCAGATGGCCAAAAATGTTCACATAACCCTTGGCAGTATGCGACCTTGCAAATTAGCCGTAGGGCCCATGGAACACCACATTATGGCTATCCAGATCATCACTGAACTCCCGCCACGTTTCACTATTGCGACATAAAGTCAGCCAGAAGTTATAGACGGTTACAACAAGAGTCATCCGTCCAAACTCCTTTCTTCACTTGCTCATATAGCTTCGGCACCTTGTTTTTGTCTTACGGACATTACATCACTGATGAGTGGTTTTCGAATTCCAGCTCGCACTGCAGTTCCCGGCTTCTGCAGCGTCGTTCGTATTGTTTCATTGCTGACAGGGTTCACGAGTGCTATATTTAGTTTAGCAGTGACTTTGCAACTATCTTCTTCTTATTTCGTCCCATTCCTTTTCAATGGTCTTCCGTTACGACTACTCAGCACACAGTTTCGTTTGCTTTGTGACTTAGCGGATGATATTTTTTCGCTTCCCCTTTACACAGTGTAAATCTTGGATATGTTGCTTCTTGAAGTACCAGACACTTCGGCCATCTTGTTTACGAAGGCACCCACCATACGAGCATCAACAATTTGCCCACGTTCGACTTCACTTATCCAATCCGACATGTCCTAAAATTTTGAACAGCCGCACGGGAATAGCCGAGCAGTCTAGGGCGCTGCAGTCATAGACTGTGCGGCTGGTCCCGGCGGAGGTTCGAGTCCTCCCTCGGGCATGGGTGTGTGTTTTTGTCCTTAGAATAATTTAGGTTAAGTAGTGTGTAAGCTTAGGGACTGATGACTTTAGCAGTTAAGTCCGATAAGATTTCACACACATTTGAACATTTTGAACTTTGAACACAGGAAGAATACACCGAAAGAAATATAACGTCAAAATTTTAGCTGGTAAGACGCGCCGCAAGTAATTTTAAAATATGTTGAAGGTAGGTTACTCATTTTTGCCGTTGAATGACCACTCATAACAGTGGTTTGTTCAGATCTTCTGCTTAGCGTGCAACTCGACGAAGAACAGAGGCAACCTTGGCAAGAGAGCGTAGCGCGAAAGTCCTGGCTGCACATTTGCGAATTCTAAACACCAGATATCGTTTACCATAAATTTCTTGAATAACTTGCGGGTGTAATGGTCGCCTAGTCGTAGATATTGCTAATTGCTATAATCGCACTATTTCACTCCCACTTACGGAGCTTGTTAGCACTTGATGTTAGGTTGGCGCCATTAAAATGCATTGTGTTGTGGTAATCGCTGCTACTTGCTGGATCGCTGCCGTGTCTCGATGCTGATGCTGGCTCTAAATCTGGTTGTCTAGGGTTAAAAACATGAGGTCCCGTGTTTTTTATGTGCTTTTGATGATAAAGAACGAGCGAAACCAACAAATATGTAAACTTCAAATATTTATTACTCTGGTGGTCATCTTAATTCCACTGTCCACCAAAGATCATGACACAACACAAAGTAGTGCTTCCTTTACATGTTCTTTGCATTGTTTATCCACCTCAAACAAAAACACACAAACACACTTTACCAAAGTGATATTCCGACTGCCTCCCGACCCTTCTTGCTGCTTGTATTTATAATATTGTCAAAGAACTACTAAAAAGAGATATAGTTTATAAGTCACATGTACATCTGTTATCATAATTTGTGCAGAAAAGTTATTAATTTGCATCGAGTGACATAATTTAACATGTTATTAAAATTACAGACAGATTTGTTGACTTGACAGAATAATTCTTTGTTACAAAAAGGCCGTTTTTTAGAAGTTTGTCAGTTGACTTCTCTAATTTGCATAAATAAGTAAATAACATGAATTATTAAGAATTACATTGGTTTTCGTCTAAAATAGGATTGATTACATGAATACTGAGTAAAAACGCTCCTAGTGAACAAATAGGTTTCACTGGGTGATTTTTATTTAAGGAGATCCAAAATACCTAAGTTGGCCACTATTTTTCGTACTTCATATTAATTATTTAAGATGGACTTAGTGTTTTTACATGATGACATTTGCTGTATCAGTGATCAAGTGATATTAACTTTTGTGTGGGTCAGTTATTCAGTATAATTTAATGGGGTGACTGTTTATGGAAACATGTTATGCAATCATTGTTAACATACACAATAACTTTTCTATAATCATAAATACTCGTTAAACTAGTTGAATTTGGAGGGTATCGCATACTTCGGTAAAGTAAAGCCTTTAATATGTTCCGTTACACGGGTCATATCGACAGCTAAACTATTTCAGATATAATGCTTACAAGGTTGTCTAGCAGAGGAACCTAAATCAAGCCCTTGTTTGATGTTAATTGACAGACGACATCCGTCATCGAGACATTATATGAGACAGGTTGTGGATGGCTGTCGTTGTTCTGCATAGTGCGCTGTGTACCAGGCATAGCTGATTAAATTCGTAAAACGTGGTAATGTAAACTGATAATGCGCAAATAACTGAAGTTTAAGAATACTGTTTCAATGATAAATTTGAAATGACGAAAAGCTATCAGATATTATATTGCCCGAAAGTTTCCTGAAAAATGTTTTCCACTGCCGTAAATATTATTTATCGAGAGGTTCAACCACATTACTTGTTCCAGTTGGACTCCGAATTCTATTGACAGTATTTTCGTCGTCCACCTCAAAACAGAGGTGCTGTTATATCCCAGCCAAACAAGTAACAAAGGTGATGAATTATTTTGTGCAGCTGGTAATAAAATGTTCGAAATTTTTTTAAAATTATTATTTCTAATTTTTCTTATATTGGTACGTATATTAGAAGAATTTTGCATTTCAACACTCCTCTCTTTTTATTTAGGGTCGCAATTTGCCCTGAGGTTCCTAAGCTGAAAAAACAGTAATCCATTCATACAGGGTGACAATTACTGAATTATATGAAATAAAATCATCATAACTGCTGAAAGGCTTGTATTAGGACATTCAAATTCCACGGTCGGCCATGGGGCATGATGGGAATTAGTACGCGCATGCGCACGTGGCTTGTTGTCGTCGGCCATATATAGACGCTTGTGAAGGTGTACAATGGGAGCAATAACAGTCCAACTGCGGCTCACAGGAAGTTTGCGACCGAGTTCAAGCTGAAGACAACCGGTCCAAGTGCGCTAACAACTAAGAATTTGATTCGCAAGTTTGAGAGAACGGGTAGTGTTCGTTATGTTTAATGATGTTTGGTTTGTGGGGCGCTGAACTGCGCGGTCATCAGCGCCCGTGAACATTCCCAATATGTACAAAGTCCAATCTAGCCACTTTCATGATTGATGATTGAATGATGCGGACAACACAAACACCCAGTCCCCAGGTTTAGAAAATCACCAACCCGACCGGGAATCGAACCCGGGACTCCGTGATTCAGAGGTAACAACGCTAGCCACTAGACCACGAGCCGCGGACAGGGGTAGCGTTCGTGATGACAGTGTTCGCAATGTCGGTAGTCCAAACAGAGTGAAAAAGCTTTAAAACAGCGAGAAGACACCCGCTATTTTTCAAACCAGACTCAGTAAATCGTTCACATGAGCTACAGAACAGGTGGGAGGAATAAACTAGGTCACACTGCGACAAATTTCTGCGAGTCCTCCCTCGGCGGGCATGGGTGTGTGTGCTGTCCATAGCGTAAGTTATTTTAAGTTAGATTAAGTAGTGTGTAGGCTTAGGGACTGATGACCTAAGCAGTTTGGTCCCAAAACACCTTACCACAAATTTACAATTTTTTACAAATTGTTGTTGAAGATCTGCATCTCTTCCCATACAAAATTCAAACCAATTAGCCACTAAGCCCCAGGGCCATAGAACTGCGGTTGTGTTTCACCAACACTGTCGTCCACAGAACTGACGAACAGGACTTTGGTGTGAATATGGTTTGCTTTAGCGACGAATCCCAATTACATTTGGATGGGTTCGTCAATAAGCAAAATTGGTGCATTTGGCGGACTGAGAATCCGCATTTCACGATCAAGAAATCTCTTCACCCTCATCGGGTGACCCTGTGGTGGGCAATGTCCCGTCACTGAATAATCGGTGCGATATTCCCTGATGTCACGGTGACTACCGAATGGTGCGTGAAAGTTTTGGAAGATAATTTCATCCACGTAACCCAAAGTGACCCTGATTTCGACAAGTTGGCGTTCATGCAAGACGCAGCTTTACCCCATCCAAGCAGGAGAGTGTTTGATGTCCTGTAGGAGCACTTTGCAGACTGCACTGTGGCTGTGGGGTATCCAGAGGCCATTGACATTGACCTCGATTGGCCGCCATATTCTCCAGATCTGAACTCACACGACTCCTTTTTGTGGCGTTATATTTAAAGACAAGGTCTACAGCTGAAACCTCCCGTTAGAAAATTTTATAAATGACAATGCTGGTAAACATCTTACGTTATTTGATTTTCAAACAGATGAGCAAAACTGAATGTACTCAGACATTTCTCTCTTTACTTATTCCGATCATCACTACACTGACACACAATATTTTTAGCGCAACGCAATCTGACTTTCAATAATCCCTAAAAAGGAATGGCCCTGACTGACAATAACCTATCCGACCGGGGTGACCGAGCGGTTCTAGGCGCTACAGTCTGGAACCGCGCGACCGTTACGGTCGCAGGTTCGAATCCTGCCTCGGGCATGGATGTGTGTGATGTCTTTAGGTTACTTAGGTTTAAGTAGTTCTAAGTTCTAGGGGACTGATGACCTCAGATGTTAAGTCCCGTAGTGCTCAGAGCCATTTGAACCATTTAACAATAACCTATACCTTTCATGAATCACTTACCTCACAAAAATCTTCGTTATTCTATCTACTGCAATAGAGCGAGCGCCAATGCTGCCTAATAGTGTTCAAAAGTCATTATATATATATATATATATATATATATATATATATATATATATATATATCAGTTCATGACATACAGTGTTTCAAATTTCGTTTTTCTGGCGAACACACGTCCAGATTGTCCGCTCTCAAAACTCTGCGATCTCTCTTCCCACATCCATCACTGCTGGCGGCTGACCTCCAACTGCACAACGTTACGCGCTGTTCACATCCAACAGCTTAACACTAGAATAGCGAATATTGCAACAATGACAACCAGCCACAGACTGCACACAGCACAGCCAGTGATTTTCATACAGAGCGCTACGTGACATTACCAACATAAAAACCTAAACAGCCTACTTACACAGCAATAACACCAAAACCATTACTGAACTGAAAACAGCCATTCAGGAGGTCATCGATAGTATCGATGTTCCGACACTTCAGCGGATCATGCAGAATTTCGCTATTTGCCTGCGCCACATCATCGCCAATGATGGCAAGCACACCGAACATGTCATAACATAAATCCGATTTTCTGTAGTGACGTTTACATGTTGAATAAAGTGTGTGCACGCCGTAGTTTGTAACTAATTTTCGTTTTTTTATATACTTCAGTAATTGTCACTCTGTACATTTCAGTGGTATTATTGTACACGGATGTCCCATAGAATTCATCGACTGCACAGCCGACTCTGTCTTTTTTCTCTCCAAAACGATACAGTGCGATTTGCGTGCAGTTCTTTCACGAAATTTGTCTGGTCGCCTTCGTATCCAGCAAATGTTGCAATAAGATTAGGCGCCGTCTTTCTCCACAGTATAGCGTATTAAAGGCATCTCCTCTACACGTTGATCTGCAGTAAACGTCGTAGTGTTACAACTTCCTATTCTGTATGATTTCTTGAATCTGCTTAATAATTTCGAAGAAGCTTGAAAGCCACAAATTTTCCTCTCACTTGCAAATTCGGAGGGCGCGGTCTCGCTAATGGTGCAGCATCCCTCACGAGCAATTCTAAATCTCTCGTTTCACACTTCCACGAATTTCACATTGGTGCATATTTCTTATTTCGTGTCAGCCTTTTTTCCGTTTACACAGTTCACGTTCAGGTGTTACGAAACGAAACCGTTTTTGCTTACTACTTGGTTTTAGATGTTTTCTCCCTCCTTCGTTTAACAGAATTCACAGACTATTCTTTGTCACTGATAGATATTGCTGTATATCTTTTCTTTGGGATAGGTCTCTTATTGAAGCAACAATCATCGTTCTACCCACAATTCACGGAATCATCAGTTATTACCTATTTCTTCTAAGGTTTCCACAGTTTCTAACGAACGGTCGATATCATTCGAATCAATGTCCAAGAAACAGACAGATGCTGTAAGCAGGCATAAGTGAAAAAACACAATAAATATTAATTCCGTTTTATTTCCACTGTTAACACTTACGGAAATTCACTTGACAATTGAGCTTGCGTTGTGCTATCTGTTTACCGATGCGCCGTCACCGAAATTCGCTTTAGAATTACGATCGCGTTGTGTTATCTGTTTACCGGTGG
The DNA here is from genome assembly GCF_023864275.1 of Schistocerca cancellata. NCBI lineage: Eukaryota > Metazoa > Arthropoda > Insecta > Orthoptera > Acrididae > Schistocerca > Schistocerca cancellata. The sequence continues at coordinate 37,834,888 of NC_064629.1, forward strand.
GCTGTCAGTCAGGTACAGGCGCGTGCTGTATTGCGCATGCGTAGTACGCTACAGCTCCGGTACTGATGTACATTCCTCCAGCCACCTGACGTGGTACGAATTTGGCTAGTTTCAATGTTAAAAAACAAATACAGTGCGTCGTCTTAGCACACACAATTTGGACGGTATTGCTTTGGCTGTACTCTTCCCGTACAAAAAATTTAAGGGCAGGTTACGAAATGTAGAACTGGACCATTTCCTCCTTGTTAGATCCAACACGCCGGCCGGCGTGGCCGTGCGGTTCTAGGCACTTCAGTCTGGAACCGCGTGACCGCTACGGTCGCACGTTCGAATCCTGCCTCGGGCATGGGTGTGTGTGATGTCCTTAGGTTAGTTAGGTTTAAGTAGTTCTAAGTTCTAGGGGGCTGATGACCACAGATGTTAAGTCCCATAGTGCTCAGAGCCATTTGAACCATTTTTAGATCCAACACAACGCACCCGCAGCTACACAGAGCACTGTTCTGATCACGACTGACACTTACGACGTAAGGAGGACATTGCAAAGGTGCTGTTCGTGGCCAAATACAGTAGTGCAGCCTGCAGCCTTAGCTAGCATCTACATCTATGCAAGTATGCGCTTATAGCAGCGTTTCCAGATTTTTGTCCAACATCTGACGTAAGAACAGCGAAGAAAAGATAGGAAAAATCAGGGCTCGCAGAGAAACGTACAGACAGTGTCTTGCTCCTTCGCTTCATTTGCTAGTGGAACCGGAAAGGAAACGATTAGCCATGCACCATGTAGTGGCATGCGGAGTAGGTACGTGGGTGTAGTTGGAGGAGAAGCTTAGTTTTCTAAAACGTATTAGTCGAACAGCAGAAAAAAGCCCGTAAAACAACGCACAGATAAATTACCGTGGCTAATATTTACTAATGCTCGTCCAGAGGTTGTGCTTGTTGGCAGTATAGGGTAGATGTTGCCAAAGCGTCTCGGTATCATGATGGCGACAACCAATAGTAAGTTACTACTGCCGGTAGCAAATATTCAACTAGTAACCCAATAACGTTTTTATGCCGAAAAATACTGATTCCTAGCAATGTGTGGTTGACTCCTTCACGTTCTGCTTTTGTTGAATAATGACTTTTCTGTCGTAGAAGTACGCTGCGACGTTTCACTTATGATGCTGAAACAGTACCGGTAACTAATGAATTCGTCTAAAGTGCGGAAACTCGGTTGTGGCTACAGATTGATTATTAGCGTAACTCGAGGTCTAAGCTTTGTTGCAAAAAGATAGTTTGGTTGAGAGATTGCTGAGTCAAAAAATGTGCGTATGAGATCACAGTTCTGGTGACAGACTGATATGCAGCGTAGTCCGAGTGCTACACTAATCAGCTGCTTCGTAATCTTAACTTCCCACGGTCGCTAGTACAAGTGTTGCCATCATACGCTTCAAGGTAAGTGCGTGAACGGCCTCTCGTAAAGTTTTACAGTTACGGCAGTGGCAGTAGCATTACAGCTGACGCGGCACGCGATCAGATATTATCATAAGGCTATATTCAATGCCATTACCAATGCGTGGGCGCACCGGAGTTGCGCTCGATATAAGAACACTTTGAACAGCGCGGGGAGTCACGTGATGCTGCGAATAACTGGTACTACTACAATGAATTCGTTACGACTCAATTGGGGATTTGGCACGTAGAAAGCTTAATGTATGTTATAATTACCATCTAAGTTCAGCTAAATCGCGTGATTCTAGGCAGTTGGGCTGGGCTACATCTGACAAAACTCTTCGAGTCCATGAAATCTTCCTGAATATTAGCAAAAATTTTGAGCTCCGTTATGTCTCATCTAATAGAGAGCTCATTCACCCGCTAACCGGGTTCGACCCTTATCCCGAGTACCCCCATAGGATTACTGTCGGCACCACGTGACGGCAGTGTAAAAAGTACTCCCGATTATAAGAGGAGCATTCAATAAATAATACGACACTTCTTTCTCGACCAGTTTTGGTTGAAAAATGCGGACTTCGTTGAGGGACTTTGTGCAATATTCCCGCTTCAGCCCCTACATTTTCTTGAAGTCCCGACAGGTGGCGGCGCTATACGTAAATTCAAAATGACGTCTGTAACGGAGGTGTGCTCCAAATAAAGAGCTGTTACTGAGTTTCTTTTGGCGGAAAACAACAGCATCGCAGATATTCATAGGCGCTTGCAAAACGTCTACGGAGACCTGGCAGTGAACAAAAGCGCGGTGAATAATGAGCGAGGCGTTGTAACCATCGAAACAAGTTCGCACAAATCTGTCCGATCTCCCGTGTGCCGGCAGACCACACACAGCTGTGACATCTGCAATATTGGAACGTGCGGACACTCTCAATCGAGGTGATAGACGGATCACAATCAAACATGTCGCTGGTAAACTGGACGTCCCTGTTGCTAATTCTGACACACTCGTCGACAAGCTCAGGTACACGAAGGTGTATACCCAGTGGGTTTATCGCCTCCTAACAAGCCGGCCGCTGTGACCGAGCGGTTCTAGGCGCTTCAGTCCGGAACCGCGCTGCTGGTACGGTCGCAGGTTCTATCCTGCCTCGGGCATGGATGTGTGTGATGTCCTTAGGTTAGTTAGGTTTAAGTAGTTCTAAGTCTAGGAGACTGATGACCTCAGATGTTAAGTCCCATAGTGCTTAGTGCCATTTTTGAGCCTCCTAACAGAAGACCAGAAAGACAAATTCTATGTGAATTACGAAGCTTATCGAGACAACTTTTTGTCTAACATCCTCACAGGCTATGAAACATGGGTTCATCACTTCGATCCGGAGACGAAACAGCAATCCATGGAGTGGCGCCACGCCAACTCTCCTCCTCCCTCAGCCTGTAAAGTCATGGTGACGTTCTTCAGGAACTCTGAAGAGGTTATTCCGTTTTATGTCCTCCCTCGCGGTGCATCGATTAACTTTGAAGTGTACTGGCTACCCTCAGGAGATTTAAGAAACGAATTCAGAGTCTTCGTTGCCACAAAAGAGCAAATAACGTTCTCCTTTTCCATGACAACGCAAGGCCTCACTAAAGCCTGCGCACCGGAGAGGAGCTCTCATAACTTCATTGGACTGTTCTTCCTCATCCACCCTACAACCCGGATCTCGCACCTTTCGACTTCCATATGGCTCAGTGAAGGATGCACTCCGCGGGAAGCAAAACGTGGATGATGGGGAGGTTATTGATGCAGCAAGACGCTGGCTACGCCGTCGACCAGTAGAGTGGTATCATTCGGTCATACGGGCCCTCGCCGACCGGTGTCGCCGAGCGGTTCTAGGCGCTTCAGTCTGGAACCGCGCGACCACTGTGGTCGCAGATTCGAATCCTGCCTGGGGCATGGATGTGTGTGATGTCCTTAGGTTAGTTAGGTTTAAGTAGTTCTAAGTTCTAGGGGACTGATGACCTCAGATGTTAAGTCCCATAGTGCTCAGAGCCATTTGAACCATACGGGCCCTCATAGTAAGGCGGCGTAAGGCCGTTGCATCGAACGGAGATTGTGTTGATAAACAGGGGTTTGTAGCCAAAACAGTGGGGAATAATATGGTGTATTGGAATACTCGATAAAAACAAACTACTTTCAAAAAAAACCAAAATGTGTTTCATTACTTATTGAATGCTCCTCATCTTTTGTCTCTGAGTCGAGTCATCATTCAGGATACATGGGGCTAGAGCCAATGGTAGTGAATATAGTAACAGCAACAGTGCAAGTAATGTTTTTAACAATAGTGTTTGTGATGTTTATTCGAAGTGTGTTTCACCAGCTGAAGGAGGCTAAACGGCAATATCTACTTCGACATCCTCGTCTGCCACGACTACAGGTGCAGCTTAGTATGACTTCTGTGGTGATAGTGAAGTTCGCTAGGAGCGATCTTAAAAATCATTTAGGAACTAGCTTTTATGTTAGTAGTTTTCAGTCAGCGTCTAGGTTTAAATATTTTTTTCATGTTGCTGTAGCATTAGATAACAAATGGAGAGTCACCGATTACTACAGAATATATTTGTGGTAGTAAGAGATGGAACGTAAGAGGTAGAACAGTCAGTAACCCTACAGGCAAAGCCCTTGCCGGAAAGTGAGCAGACCTGATATCTTTCCAGGATAGTTAATTAACCGGCGTGATGGGTGAGGGAATGTTCATTACGTTGTTTCAGTTCACATTGTTTGTAGGATAACTCCCATCATCAAAAAATTTCATAATATTGAAATGCTCAAATGTGAGTGAAATCTTATGGGACTTAACTGCTAAGGTCATCAGTCCCTAAGCTTAAACACTACTTAACCTAAATTATCCTAAGGACAAATACACGCACCAATGCCCGAGGGAGCACTCGAACCTCCGCCTTGATCAGCCGCACAGTCCACATAATACTAAGAGTGATCCATTAGTAGTGCGTGCTCTTGAAATACGTTGCGTAAAATAACCGTAGATCTTTCCGTTAGAGATTAGCACCGCCGACCGAACGCTTGTGCGCACCTTACTTGAGTGCTGTTCGAATGTTTAGAAAACCACCAGCTTATGTTAAAGGCAGACAATGAAGTAATTCAGAAGCGTGCTCCTAGATTTGTGACCGTTATGTTCGAGTGAACGTATTATAGTGGCCAAGATAGACACGAAGCCCATGCCTACTACAGTAGTACAAGTTTATATGCCAACTAGCTCTGCAGATGACGAAGAAATTGAAGAAATGTATGATGAGATAAAAGAAATTATTCAGGTAGTGAAGGGAGACGAAATTTTAATAGTCATGGGTGACTGGAATTCGACAGTAGGAAAAGGGAGAGAAGGAAACATAGTAGGTGAATATGGATTGGGGCTAAAGAAATGAAAGCGGAAGCCATCTGTTAGAATTTTCCACAGAGCATAACTTAATCGTAGCTAACACTTGGTTCAAGAATCATAAAAGAAGGTTGTATACATGGAAGAATCCTGGAGATACTAAAAGGTATTACATAGATTATATAATGGTAAGACAGAGATTTAGGAACCAGGTTATAAATTGTAGGACATTTCCAGGGGCAGATGTGGACTCTGACCACAATCTATTGCTTATGAACTGTAGATTAAAACTGAAGAAATTGCAAAAAGGTGGGAATTTAAGGAGATGGGACCTGGATAAACTGACTAAACCAGAGGTTGTACAGAGTTTCAGGAACAGCATAAGGGAACAATTGACAGGAATGGAGTAAAGAAATACAGTAGAAAACGAATGGGTAGCTCTGAGGAATGAAATAGTGAAGGCAGCAGAGGATCAAGTAGGTAAAAAGACGAGGGCTAGCAGAAATCCTTGGATAACAAAAGAAATATTGAATTTAATTGATGAAAGGAGAAAATATAAAAATGCAGTAAATGAAGCAGGCAAAAAGGAATACAAACGTCTCAAAAATGAGATCGACAGGAAGTGCAAAATGGCTAAACAGGCATGGCTAGAGGACAAATGTAAGGATGTAGAGGCTTATCTCACTAGGGGTAAGACAGATACAGCCTACAGGAAAATCAAAGAGACCTTTGGAGAAAAGAGAGCCACTTGTATGAATATCAAGAGCTCAGACGAAAACCCAATTCTAAGCAAAGAGGGGAAAGCAGAAAGGTCGAAGGAGCGGAAATGGAAGAGGATGTAGATGAAGATGAAATGGGAGATACGATACTGCGTGAAGAGTTTGAAAGAGCACTGAGAGACCTGAGTCGAAAGAAGGCCCCGGGAGTTGACAACATTCCATTGGAACTACTGACGGCTTTGGGAGAACCAGTCCTGACAAAACTCTACCATCTCGTGAGCAAGATGTACGAGACAGGCGAAATACCCTCAGACTTCAAGAATGCTTCTAGCATTTGTAGACTTAGAGAAAGCTTTTGACAATGTTGACTGGAATACTCTCTTTCAAATTCTAAAGGTGGCATGGGTAAAATATAGGGAGCGAAATGCTATTTACAATTTGTACAGAAACCAGATGGCAGTTATAAGAGTCGAGGGGCATGAAAGGGAAGCAGTGGTTGGGAAGGGAGTGAGACAGGGTTGTAGCCTCTCCCAGATGTTATTCAATCTGTATATTGAGCAAGCAGTAAAGGAAACAAAAGAAAAGTTTGGAGTAGGTATTAAAATCCAGGGAGAAGAAATAAAAACTTCTAGGTTCGCAGATGACATTGTAATTCTGTCAGAGACAGCAAAGGACTTGGAAGAGCAATTGAACGGAATGGACAGTGTCTTGAAGGGAGGATATAAGATGAACATCAACAAAAGCAAAACGAGGATAATGGAATGTAGTCGAATTAAGTCGGGTGATGCTGAGGGAATTAGATTAGGAAATGAGACACTTCAAGTAGTAAAGGAGTTTTGCTATTTGGGGAGTAAAATAACTGATGATGGTCGAAGTAGAGAGGATATAAAATGTAGACTGGCAATGGCAAGGAAAGCGTTTCTGAAGAAGAGAAATTTTTTAATATCGAGTATAGATTTAAGTGTCAGGAAGTCATTTCTGAAAGTATTTGTATGGAGTGTAGCCATGTATGGAAGTGAAACATGGACAACAAATAGTTTGGACAAGCAGAGAATAGAAGCTGTCGAAATGTGGTGCTACAGAAGAATGTTGAAGATTAGGTGGGTAGATCACTTAACTAATGAGGAGGTATTGAATAGGATTGGGGAGAAGAGAAGTTTGTGGCACAACTTGACTAGAAGAAGGGATCGGTTGGTAGGACGTGTCCTGAGGCATCAAGGGATCACAAATTTAGACTTGGAGGGCAGCGTGGAGGGTAAATATCGTAGAGGGAGACCAAGAGATGAATACACTAAGCAGATTCAGAAGGATGTAGGTTGCAGTAGGTACTGGGAGATGAAGGAGCTTGCACAGGATAGATTAGCATGGAGAGCTGCATCAAACCAGTCTCTGGACTGAAGACCACAACAACAAACAACATGTTCGAGCAGCATGCATGTAGTACGGAGATGCTTTGCGAACTCAGATGGGAATCCGTGGAGGAAAGACGATGTCCTTTTCATGAAACACTGTTGAGAAAATTTAGAGAACAGGACTTTGCAGCTGGCTGCAGATCGATTCTACTGGCACCAAATTACATTCGCGTAAGGACTGGGAAGATAATATAAAGAGATAGGGCTCGTACGACGGAATATAGGCAATCGTTTTCCCGTCGCTCCATTTTCGAGTGGAACAGGAAAGGGAATGTCTAGTAGTGGTACATGGTACCCTCTGCCATACACCATACGGTGGCTCGTTGAGTGTGTATGTAGATGTTCGTGTCGGAGTAAGAAGGTTCCAATATATTGTTCACATATTCATGAAAAGTTATGCTTTGGCTGAAACATTCGGTCTGATAATTCGCGTAGCACTAATTCCACACCACGCTCCAATTTACACAACACCCAAATATTCTTGAAGCAACTAGCGAGAATTCTCAATTTTTTTGTGAATTCGTGTACCTAAATAAACGCAGCTATGATTCTTCAGGAAAAAAGGCATTGGAGGATGAAGCTCTCTTTCGTGGAGAGGCTACAATAGTTATCTGCAGTACTGACTCCGAGGAACATCATCTGAATTAGTCAATCGGTGCCCTACTGCTACTTGGCAAGTTTTCAGTCTGAGTTTCTGCATAACTCTGTGTTCTTGGAGTAGATGTTACTGGTACACCAGACCGAAGCGATTAAGTCTCTGTAAGTCCATCTTCATACAGTTGCTTCCGGAACCACGGCTGTTCAGTATGAAGTGTAAAATCAAAACATCCTCAGCCATCTAAATTTCGAGTTTTATTTTATTTTTGCTATCAGTTTCAGCGCTACACTACACCATAGTCAGGCGCCCTGACCTACATCTAGGAAGAATTCCACGTCTTGTACAGTAGGAATAGTGACCAGTACACAGTCACTTCTTTCTTAAAAAAAAAAAAAAACAAGAAACGATCCATTCGATCGTCACTTTATTTTAAATGCCTCAGCGACTTCTCGGACCTCTCCCCGGGCCGCTCCTAACTGGTCAACATTCCGGAAAACAATTAAAGGGTCACTTTTTCGAAAACCCGTAATTTTGTGGCATTGTTACGCAAAAAAGTTTGAAATTTGGCTCAAAGTTTCTTACAGCCAAATGCGTGGTGTCCTGCGACGTCACCCTCGTGCTCGGCGACACTTTAAACAGCAAAGGTGTCGATACATGCGAAAAGAGGCCAGAGCCCCGAAGTTCATGTGATGTGTAAGGTGAGTTAATGATTTCACTCGGCACCAAATTTCATCACAGACCTGCCCAACGCCACCGTGGACGTGTCACACGGTTGCAATGGCATTACACTCCCACTTATCCACATTTCACCCCTTCTTTTGGCACCTCTGCGATAGAAGTCAGAACCTCGATGTCCAGCGTCAGAATCAAAATCACGCAGTTTTCTGATGTGTGTCCGACAAAAGTCACACCGCCGCTGAGAACCGACACGAAAAGAACGCGGGAGGGGCACGGAGGGCGTCAACGAAGCTACCTCATCCCTAGGGGCGCTCACTCCCACACATTTCGCGGTCAGAAAGGACAGCTCGTAGTGCGATGAGCAACAGGACGACGCTCTTCATTCCCTCTGACGCTGCATCCCTCCCCCTCCCGGACGACTCAACCATTCTCTAAAAACATAGTCGACTTGCAACAGCACTGGACGTGACCGCACCCTTTGAAGTGTAGCGTAACCATGATTTTTGCTCCGGTGTACTGGTTGGAACGACTAGAGTCTCTTCAAAACAACTCAGCCAAATCTGAACTTTCTTCGAAGCAACAAAGAATGCATATGCGTTTTCAGCCTTCTTGTCCCATTTCATCCTGTGGCGTCATCACGAGAGTGCGACATTTATTACACATGTGTGTATAAAATGATCCCTCCAACCCCCCCCCCCTCCCCGCCGGCCGGAGTGGCCGAGCGGTTCTAGGCGCTACAGTCTGACAGTCTGGAACCTCGCGACCGCTACGGTCGCAGGTTCGAATCCTGCCTCGGGCATGGATGTGTGTGATGTCCTTAGGTCAGTTAGGTTTAAGTAGTTCTAAGTTCTAGGGGACTGATGACCTCAGAAGTTAAGTCCCATAGCGCTCAGAGCCATTTGAACCATGCCCCCCCTCCCCCCCCCCCCCCCCAAAAAAAAGTTTGAAAAGACCCTCGGTTCCAACACTCGACTTTGTTGGACATTTTACTGTACAAAAATAGACACTCTCTGATTCCTAGGCACCGGGGTGACAGGCATCTATTTCGACACCTCTCAGATTACGCATGCGGCCAGCAGAAGCTGGTTCAACGACGTAGCGCCACTCAGCTGCGTCGAACTGGTCGCCTGTCACATTGGCGCCTAGGAATCAGTAAATGGCTGTCTCAGTTCTTTTAGTGTCGATTCTGAGTGGCAGTACGTCTGAAATGATTTGCTTGGGAGACCATATGAAAATCGCGTGATTTAGACGCCGGGCATCGCGGGTCTGACCTCTATCGCAGAGGCGTCAAATAAAGGAATGAAATGTGGGTAAGAGAGCGTGTGACGACACGTCTGCGATGGTGCTCTGCAGAATTCTGGTGAACTTTTGTGCCAATGTGACATCATTTATCCACCTTACAAGACACTTCACATGAACGTCTGAGTTCTGCTCTTTCTTTCGCATGTGTCGACACCTTGCTGTCTGAAGCATCGCCAAAGCCTGAGGGTGAAGTCGCAGGGCGCCACGCATTTGCACCATTGGAGAGGGAGGCACCTCTCAGGCAAATTTATGGCTTCTGATTCGCAGTGAGAGACAATCATAGGGTTTCAAAGAGTGACCCCTTAACTCTCATCGTGACGTGTCCAAGGAAAGTCCCGTGAATCAGTTTGGTTGCCGGTTATGTCGGAAAGAGCACTTTCCTGGTACATGAAACACCTTGTATTCAAAGACTTACTGCCCTGGTAACTATTAGTATGAGCCAATGCAGACATTTCTTTTACAGAAAAGGAACACGTATTGCAAGAGGTCGCGTGATTTGTCATAAATATATGTCCAGGTGATCCTATCTTTACAGATAGAAAAGTAGTTTCTTCTCAACCATCTTCAAATCGTGAGCAACGCCCTTAATTTTTATATATGAAATTAGTGAATTTACTCATAGCACTTTTGTTACCTTAGTCTGTAGTCACTTACAGAACTCAAATTAATCATCAAACTAACTAATTTCGTACGATTGCATTCTGACATGCTGGTGTATTCACGTGTCTCGGAGACGAAGAAGCTGGCACAGGATAGAGTATCATGGAAAACTGCATCGAACCGGTCTCTGGACTGGAGACCACAACAAAAATGTTCACATGTGTGTGAGGTCCCGAGGGACCAAACTGCTGAGGTCATCGGTCCCTAGACTTACACACTACTTACACTAACTTAAAGTAACTTATGCTAAGAGAAACATATACACCCATGCCCGAGGGAGGACTCGAACCTGCAGTGGGAGAGGCCGCGCAGTCCGTGACATGGCGCCTCTAACCGCGCGGCCACTCCGCGTTGCAAGACCACAACAACAACATCCATGTATCACTACAATAAAATAAAAACAGTGACTGGCTGGGGAGTGTGAATGAGAACAGTGACGTATCTATGTTTACAAAAATAATGACAAGTTTTTATTCGCACTTTTGTAACTACAATCGATCTGATAAACCCTACAAATAAAATAACAAACATAAATCAGGAAATGAATGGTTCTTGATTGGCAAAGCATTCATTGGGATGGAACCTGTACAGGTTCTTCCCTGAATTAGTTCCTTTTTCAATGGAATCAGACTTCGTTTACATGAATTCACTGGGAGGCCAAAATCTGTTCACATGGAATCAACTACGACCAGGTACACCACAAACTATGGTTCACGGAGAACAGGGAGCTGTGAAAATCATTTAACAGCTATACGCTGGTGCAGCAATACTTTACCCTTTCATCTTGATTCAACTGGCAGCAGAAAATGGCACGCTGTGGGCAATGTGGGCGAGCACGGCGGCAGCTGTAATGCTCTAACGCGTCCACGAAAACTTGCAAACTGCATGGACTGACGTTCTGATCATCAGAACTTGGGAAACTTCCCTATCAGAGCCCTGAAATCCCGGCAGATTTCAGTATCATGCGTACCCGTTCGCTGGTTGGCCAACCAATTTGACTCCCAGGCACGACAGCGAGTGATGGAATAGTCAAACGACAGACGGCCGACTCAGGAGGAATAAGTTCACCCTCGTGACTCATCGTATGTCTGAGATGATATGCAGTCCCACTATCGGTACAGCTGGAATCTGCCACTGGCTCTTAGTGCACGATAAGTTGCATACCACAAGGGTTACCCACTAAGAAAAACCTGAAACTCGCAACCAGGGGAGGACCAGAAGACGAAGAAAGGCAAAAGAATCACAATCACTTTCCACCAAGCCTCGTACAGGAGACGAATTACCAGAAAAAACCGCCTTTACGTTGTACAAAGCAATCGAACTACCTTCCACTCACTGAATCTCCTCTCTTGACTGCTCTGCTGGTCTGGTAACAAATCCAGACACAACACCAGGGTTCCCACGCCGGAGGAACAAACCTCTGCTTTGCATATCCTGAGGGGAGCCAATCAGCTACTCAAAATCTCTCTCGTCTAAAAAAAATTAAGATTTTAGACTAGGGAGGCGTCGTTGTCATGGTAAGCATGGCCACGTTTTGGCAAAAACGTCTACCTAGATGCGACCATAGTCCCTCATTTACGAAGAGCTCTAATCTTTCCAGGCCGACCATTCCCAGTTTCTGAAAGAAGGCTGTTAAGCTTCCCAGACAGTCATGCCTATGAAATATATGTTTTTCCCCTCGCTGAAAGAACCTGGCGACTTCCTAGCCTCAGGGGAGTTACAGTCTTGCCTCCGCTAAACATGTGCACCAGCCACTCTGATCGTAATGTCCCAGCCTCTAACTTGAGAATGCTTCTAATTTAATGACCGGCCGGCCGTTTTGACAAAAGCTCAGATTATAGCAGTCTGTCTTAAATGCCTTCCTCCACCCACGTTCCGCCATATGGCCGCCTTCGCTACAGACTGTCACCTGGCACAGGTAAAATGTTTTGCGGGTCGGCGCCCTCCTGCTCCGACCTTAAATGGGAAGAGTGTAGTACCATGGCCTGAGGTCCCTCTGCAGGTATAGTTCACAGAGTGCAGCATCCCCGAATCACTCGCACAGCTAGGTCGCTGGACACAACATTTATGGCCCGCAATCCATCTTTCTCCCTGTTCTCTGTCGCTTCTACTATGGCTCCTCAGGTACAATTTCGCTACAAGCTATACATGCAATTATAAGAACTTTCTGCTCACAATTTGCTGAAGTAAAAAAAGTCACAATCCACACATAGCAAATGTAGTATTGGGGAACATGTATATCAATGTGACCAACAGAGTAGTTAAAGTGGGAGTGTGGCCCGAAGCCGGCCAGAGTGGCCGAGCGGTTCTAGGCGCTTCAATCTGGAACCGCGCGACCGCTACGGCCGCAGGTCCGAATCCTGCCTCGGGCATGGATGTGTGTGATGTCCTTAGGTTAGTTAGGTTTAAGTAGTTCTAAGTTCTAGGGGACTGATGACCTCAGATGTTAAGTCCCATAGTGCTCAGAGCCATTTTGAACCAAAGTGAGAGAGTGGCTGGCCACATTTCAGTACCTTATTACATGCATTTTCACTGATGTGCAAAATGTGCGTAGAATCACATAGTAATGTGGTTGGACGGTTGATTTGGGGGAGGGAATCAAACAACAATGTGGATAATAGACCCAACAAATTACATTATAATGAGAACTGGATACCAGTAGTTACTAATAATAACGCTAAGTAAAAAAAGTAATTCTGTGTGAGTAGTTCGCGTCACTCTGTAGAGTTTTCCTGGAAACGTAAGGATAAAATCATAGGTCGTGCGGTAGCGTTCTCGCTTCCCACGCCCGGGTTCCCGGGTTCGATTCCCGGCGGGGTCAGGGATTTTCTCTGCCTCGTGATGGCTGGGTGTTGTGTGCTGTCCTTAGGTTAGTTAGGTTTAAGTAGTTCTACGTTCTAGGGGACTTATGACCACAGCAGTTGAGTCCCATAGTGCTCAGAGCCATTTTTGATAAAATCATAAAAAGGGTTTCTTATTAGTATGTAAATTAGTTATCAATCTCTTTAATACAGAGGTTACACAGGTAGTATAATGGGTACAGAATACATAAATTAGAAGGTCGGACTATCGATAACCACAGTTTGCACAGTGGCCAGCTACGTAATCGCTTTGCGCCGTTTTTTCATTTCCTTTTCGACGCTGCCGTAGCTCTTGCATTCGCTTAGCACTAGACTTTTTCGGTATTTGTTTATTCCTTTCAACACGAGCTTTCCTCTGACTTATCTATAACTGCAAGCATATTTATGAATCATATGAAACGATATCTTTCATTACTTTCTAATTTTCAGTTTAATACCGATTTTCACTTAGACAGAGATTTAGGAACCAGGTTTTAAATTGTAAGACATTTCCTGGGGCAGATGTAGATTCTGACCACAATCTATTGGTTATGAACTGCAGATTGAAACTGAACAAACTGCAAAAAGGTGGGAATTTAAGGAGATGGGACCTGGATAAACTGAAAGAACCAGAGGTTGTAGAGAGTTTCAGGGAGAGCATTAGGGAACAATTGACAGGAATGGGGGAAACAAATACAGTAGAAGAAGAATGGATTGCTCTGAGGGATGAAGTGGTGAAGGCAGCAGACGATCAAGTAGGTAAAAAGACGCGGGCTAATAGAAATCCTTGGGTAACAGAAGAAATATTGAATTTAATTGATGATAGGAGAAAATATAAAAATGCAGTAAATGAAGCAGGCAAAAAGGAATATAAACGTCTCAAAAATGATATCGACAGGAAGTGCAAAATGGCTAAGCAGGGATGGCTAGAGGACAAATGTAAGGATGTAGAGGCTTGTCTCACTAGGGGTAAGATAGATACTGCCTACAGGAAAATTAAAGAGACCTTTGGAGAGAAGAGAACCACTTGTATGAATATCAAGAGCTCAGATGGCAACCCAGTTCTAAGCAAAGAAGGGAAAGCAGGAAGGTGGAAGGAGTATATAGAGGGTTTATACAAGGGCGATGTACTTGAGGACAATATTATGGAAATGGAAGAGGATGTAGATGAAGATGGAATGGGAGATAAGATACTGCGTGAAGAGTTTGACAGAGCACTGAAAGACCTGAGTCAAAACAAGGCCCCGGGAGTAGACAACATTCCATTAGAATTACTGATGGCCTCAGGAGAGCCAGTCATGACAAAACTCTACCATCTGGTGAGCACGATGTATGAGACAGGCGAAATACCCTCAGACTTTAAGAAGAATATAATAATTCCAATCCCAAAGAAACCAGGTGTTGACAGATGTGAAAGTTGCCGAACTATCAGTTTAATAAGTCACAGCTGCAAAATACTAACGCGAATTCTTTACAGACGAATGGAAAAACTGGTAGAAGCCGACCTCGGGGAAGATCGGTTTGGATTCCGTAGAAATGTTGGAACACGTGAGGCAATACTGACCTTACGACTTATCTTGGAAGAAAGATTAAGAAAAGGCAAACCTACGTTTCTAGCATTTGTAGACTTAGAGAAAGCTTTTGACAATGTTGACTGGAATACTCTCTTTCAAATTCTAAAGGTGGCAGGGGTAAAATACAGGGAGCGAAAGGCTATTTACAATTTGTATAGAAACCAGATGGCAGTTATAAGAGTCGAGGGGCATGAAAGGGAAGCAGTGGTTGGGAAGGGAGTGAGGCAGGGTTGTAGCCCCTCCCCGATGTTATTCAATCTGTATATTGAGCAAGCAGTAAAGGAAACAAAAGAAAAATTTGGAGTAGGTATTAAAATTCATGGAGAAGAAGTAAAAACTTTGAGGTTCGCCGATGACATTGTAATTCTGTCAGAGACAGCAAAGGACTTGGAAGAGCAGTTGAACGGAATGGACAGTGTCTTGAAAGGAGGATATAAGATGAACATCAACAAAAGCAAAACGAGGATAATGGAATGTAGTCAAATTAAGTCGGGTGATGGGTGATACTGAGGGAATTAGATTAGGAAATGAGACACTTAAAGTAATAAAGGAGTTTTGCTATTTAGGGAGTAAAATAATCGATGATGGTCGAAGTAGAGAGGATATAAAATGTAGACTGGGAATGGCAAGGAAAGCGTTTCTCAATAAGAGAAATTTGTTAACATCGAATATAGATTTAGGTGTCAGGAAGTCGTTTCTGAAAGTATTTGTATGGAGTGTAGCCATGTATGGAAGTGAGACATGGACGATAGCTAGTTTGGACAAGAAGAGAATAGAAGCTTTCGAAATGTGGTGCTACAGAAGAATGCTGAAGATAAGGTGGGTAGATCGCGTAACTAATGAAGAGGTATTGAATAGGATTGGGGAGAAGAGAAGTTTGTGGCACAACTT
This sequence comes from Schistocerca cancellata, assembly GCF_023864275.1. NCBI lineage: Eukaryota > Metazoa > Arthropoda > Insecta > Orthoptera > Acrididae > Schistocerca > Schistocerca cancellata. The sequence goes on from NC_064629.1 coordinate 37,850,355, forward strand.
GACTAGAAGAAGGGATCGGTTGGTAGGACATGTTCTGAGGCATCGAGGGATCACAAATTTAGCATTGGAGGGCAGCGTGGAGGGTAAAAATCGTAGAGGGAGACCAAGAGATCAATACACTAAGCAGATTCAGAAGGATGTAGGTTGCAGTAGGTACTGGGAGATGAAGAAGCTTGCACAGGATAGAGTAGCATGGAGAGCTGCATCAAACCAGTCTCAGGACTGAAGACCACCACAACAACAATGGTGATTATTTTTCTTGTCTCCCTTTGGTTCCTAGTAGTGCCCAGCAAGTCTTTGACAATGACATACGAATCAATATCCTACCTAAACGCGTTTCCACGCCACACTAGTTAATAATACGAACGTAATTCGTAGCAATGACGCTCATGCACCTATACTGGTACGATCAAGTCCCAGAAAAAAAAGGGGGGGAGGGGCGCTACAAACACGTACAGACACGGACGGTCTTTCCGTTGTAGGCTGAAGCACCGCAACTGTTAGCGATTCAGATCTGACCGTCTTTTGTCACACAAGAAAGTTCGACCGATGCGTCACAAACTCGTATCAACCTCTGAAAGTTATGAACTGCCACTCCTTTCAAAACTAGACCCGAGTGATCGTGCGAAGTATTATACCCTGTTTGTGCCCCGAAATATTCCTACAGACACCGAATACGACCCATTAATACCGCGTTTTGAATTTGGAATAGGAACAGGAGGTGGCAAAGCTTGCGATAAGCCAAGTGTGTGGATAGAGGAGGGGGGCAAGTTACTTAGAAGTAATTCAGTTGAATATTGAATTGAACATGAACTGCAAACCTAATACCAAAGAGCCTCAGTGTAAGAAATAGTGCCTTATAGGCATGATTTGTGCAAGGACAAATTTTTTGTCGTCCGTTACGTACATTACCGAATAACCCGAAAATAAAAAGTGAATATTGCGCGCTATGATTTGCAACGAAGTCGCTTCCGCTACCAGATATCTCGAAGAAACTGAATCAACGTCAACATGTGCAGCATGGTCCCTGAGCAAATTGCAGCGTACGTGAATGGAGCACGTTTTGTATAAAACAGTATTAAATACTCAAACATGGGGCCAAGGTGGTATAATTAGTGAATAAAGGGCAAGTATGAGATAAATCTCCCACGCCCAGCTGTACGAAAAATATGATGTAATCCATTAAGAAATATTATATATAAACTAGCCTTTGTTGTTAGGATCAATAATCAAGTCAGAACATTTGACATGGCTTTCGAACGTCATGATACCACGTTGAGTTGTGAGTCACTTGACTTACCTGACGGTTAACTCAGAGATGGATATAAGTAACCACGTGTTCTGCTGCAAACGAAAACGGCAACAAAGACTCAGCACATCTCACGGCACGCCGATATGCAACAGACAGTGCGAAAAGGACACGATCGTACCTAACTTCAATGTACCACTGCTCCGAGTCTTATGAATGCAATATTTCTGCTCTGGCATGTCCAGGTTGAAAGACGAGACAACATATTACATTTGTGTTTCAAACAGCATAGTGAAGCTAACCAAACGATGTGTTCCTAGCGCTCTGATTGGCCATCTCTGGTCAAAGCTTTAGGCTTGCAGCAATAGATCCCTGCACTTGCCTGTTTTGGGAAAGATGATCCGACAAGGACCGACTGTGTATGAACCAACAAGCCATTTACGCAGACTGCGTTTGCATGAAGTAGGAGAGGAACTCGCTACAAATCGACCGCATTTCGATGTTTGACGGCTGAGTTTGCGCCTTGTGTACAAGAACGTGACTCACTGATCATGCGAGGCAGTTTTGGCGAACGACAAGGAAGAAGAGAATCCTGGTAAATTCAAATGTTTTTAATTATTTGAAGTATCGTCCAAGTTTTATTAACTACACCTTTTCTTAGTGGGTATGTTCCTCTTTGCTATCGCAAGAGAGATTTTTTTGTTATAAATGCGGATAAACAATCGAAATTTTGGAATTCGAGTCCTGTTTAAACAAAAAAAAAGGTTCAATTATATTTTTTCATTGCTTTGGCATCGCCAGTGGGTACACTATTACTGTTAATACTAGAACTATTACATCACAAATTAGTTTTTTCATTCACGTATCGCTCAGAATGTCAGTTTACATAATCCGGTAATGTGGTAGGCGTACTGTGGAATTATATCTTACAAGAGTATCGTCACAGTACGCCATCTGCAACACAAGCATGCCTTCTGTCAAAGACGAAGGCCTTTTCAAATACACGATGCGTATAAACAGTTACTTTTGCGGCTGTACCGAGTGGTATTGTTTGATCAGTACTGGACCCGTGTTTGGGAGGAGTGCGGCTGAAATTCTCGACCGGCCAATATTATTTAAACTGTCCGTGCTTTCCCTAACTAGCATAAGATAAATTGCTAGGATGGGTCCAACGGAAAGTACACCGCTCATTTCCTTTCCCATCCTGCCCCAGTCCACTTCCAGCTCATAAGGTCTCCGTCGACAGGACATTAAATCCAAAATTTCCGTCCTTTATGATCTACATTTCGAAAATTGAGTTAAAATTAGAGAACGTGGGACAAAGCGTGCATAAAATTAGGTTAACGCTACCGAAGGTAATTGAATCAACTGGCCCAGTTGCGCGTGTGTGCTCTCGCACGCGCGTGCGAGCGTGGATAAGTGGGCGGCGAGTGCGTGGGTAGTGAGTGTGGGCGTATTGGAGTTCGCTTGCGTCTGTATCGAATTACGTTTATAGAAGAGAGGGAGAGAGAAAGAGAGCGGCACACACACACAAACGCACAAAGAGGGTGAGTGAGAGAGACGGGTGGGAGGGGTGGGGGGGGGGGAGAAAGAGAGAGAGACGAAAGGAAGGAGGGAAGGAAGGAGGGATGCAAAGAGAGTGAAGGGGATAGAATGACAAAGGGCAGGAAGCTAATGTGCCGTTCTGGTGTCGGAGACTAACAGGCAATTATGTGGTATTTAACCTAAAATTAATTTCAATTTTCTGCTTCGGTTGTTACACGTTCCCAATTCGAAAAACAAAATACACCTCTGCTACGAGACCCATTCGTATATTTTCTCGCATTACGTTCTTTTTTAGCACTTCGCTGTTGATCATACTTGGAAACTTATACATGCCTTTTGCATTCCAGAAATTACATCATCATAACTGTCAAACTAGATCCAGCTTATTTAATGGCTACGCAATATTTCCGTATGATTCGTACTTTACCTTTTATTTTTTTCTTACATTTGCTTTCTTTGTATATGTCTTTTCCTTAGCGGTCAGGATACGTCGAAATGAGGTAAGTTATTTATACTAGGTTATTGTTACTTTACCTAAATTAATCTACTGGTGGGTGAAAAGATGGGAGACTGCTTCCGATGTAGTTCATCACTGACCACCTAAAATCTAAAAAAAAAGAATAATCTGCATTTAGGTATGACGCCAAACGTCTGAAGTCAGACGGAATTAGCTGTAAGGAATGTAGTCTAAATGTCACACTCTGTAGATGTTACAGAGTAGCGATTCCTTCGGCCACCTGGCGTGGTAATTGGTTTCAGGTGGTTTTTCACAGTCGTTCAGGCGAATATTTCTCATACCGTCCACTTCGTGTATCGAGTGCCCCATTTACAGAAAGGAATATATTATTAAACGGTTGCATCACTCCATTTTCTTCTTAGCAAGAACACGGTGTAATCTGCTAAATTGCGATTGATTAGTATTGCCAACGGGTTCGCAACGATACACTTTCACCGAATAAGCTTCTGCAATTGTGATCAGAGAAGCCTCAGTCACAGTGTATAATGTGTAGAAGGTACTCAGATGTTTACCGGTGTGTTAGTATTACACATTAGTTAAACGTTTCCACGACACACTCGACTGTGTCCATTACACAGCGATCATACGTCGAGGATCCTTCCATGTTCCACAATAAATAACAAAAGACATGTTAAGATGAGTGCTGCAAAACCGAAGATTCTACGTAGCACTCAAAGAGAAGAAGAGTTGATGGAGAAACCAAAAGAATGGATTACCAAGAGGGAGCCTTCTTTTCACAATTCTGTACAATTTGAAACGTCCCCTTAGAAATTATTAAAAATGACAGTGCTGGAAAACCTCTTACGTTATTTGATCTTCAAACAGCTGAACAAAACTGGACGTACTCAGACATTTCTCTCTTTACTTATTCTGATCATCACTAAACTGACACACAATATTTTTAGCGCAACGCAATCTGACTTTCAATAATCGCTACAAAAGTATGGCCCTGACTAACAATAACCTTTACCTTTCATGAATCACTTACCTCACAACACTCTTCGTTACTGGAACTTCTGCAACACAGCGAGCGCCAATACTGCCAGCTAAATGATAGATTGTAACTACTGAAAGCACTAACTACTGATGGGCATAGCTAGCAAATAAAAAATTTTGACACAGAACAAACAATGTATTTACCTTAGAAATGTTCAAAAGTCCTCATATATATCAATTCATGACATCCATCCTTACAAATTCCCTTTTTCTGGCGGACACTCCTCCAGATCGTCCGCTTATATTGACCTCTCAAAACTCTGGAATTTCTCTCTCCACATCCACCACTGTTGGCCGCTCACCTCCAACTGCACAATGCTACGCGCTGTTCTCATCCAACTGCCCAACACTACAATAGTGAATATTCCAACAATGCCAACCAGCCACAGACTGCACACAGCACAGTCAGTGATTTTCATACAGAGTGCTATGTGGTGTTACAAACATAAAAATCTAAACAGCCTACTTACGTAGCCCCATTCTCCCCACAAAATATTTTACAAATTGTTTAGAGCAGTCGTCAATACATATTTGCTATTTTTTATATTAATCATGACACATATATCAAATGCACACATTTATTGATACAATGTTGGTTAAAAGCAAAAATTGTTCTGATATAGACAGTCCTGAAGAACATAATATTACAGGTAACATTTGTGGTAATACAGACCTTACAAATGAATGGAAATAACCATATACATCAGTTTTACAGGAATTATGACGTAAGTAAATAAAAAAATAAAAAAAATGAGAAGAGCTTTCGCAACATTAACTTCACACATGAGCATTAAAACAGAACAGAATAAATAATGTCTAAACATCTTTACAAAGTAAATAACATATTATTAATGCAAATTATATTTGAGGATTACAGTATTCCTTGTCATAGTGAATGTAGCTTAGTACTAAAAAAATTCTACAACATAAATCTTATCAGATAAACACATAAAGACAGGAAGAACACAAAGACACAAGGGTACATAAACACATATCGGAATTACACAAAAGGAAAGGACAGGGTTTGTTTTCAGTATGATATTTGGTACTGCAGTATTTATCGTATTTGATTTGCATACAAAACTTTCTTTACTTCTTGGAGATCTCCCTTAGTTCATCATTATTCCCAAAAAGTCCTATCTATACCTGTTGTCCCTAAACCCTACTGTTTAGTTCATATCCTCTTTCAAAATAATTATTCTTCATTTTACACTACTTGTTTGGCCAAACCTTTTTCTTATAGCTTCTCAATGCATTTCTTCCAATTCATTCTCTGATATACCCTACTCCCTCTTAAGCTAACTTAAATCTACTGAGCTCAGATATATATACTAGAGAACGAGGCAATACAGCAGCACAAAACAATTAACACAAACAGCAATGACAAAAAAGTGCAAATTGGCAAAGAAAGCAGCAATAAATATAAATTAGCAAAGCAAATGCAACATTACAACTAATATGAGCCATTGTGAAGCAAAAAGGAAAATAAATCTGTAGTAAAGCTAGCTTAAAGCAATGTAAAATTCAGTAGAACTAAGCCAGGCAAACAGCAGCAACAAACGCAATAACTTATACCTAAACATGATAAAGCTCAAGCCGAAAGAATATTAGAGTAAAATAGGAAATTTCTAATACCTATGTCAGATTTTAACACTAGAGTGATGCATCACAATAACTTACTCTACCAAAAAAGTTACCAAATCGTTGAAAAATTATGTATGCAATTCCTGTAATGGGAAATATCTATTTGTGCTCCCTTTTTTTTAAGACAGTAGATCATGAAATTATTATTCAATGGATCTGTAGGCATAAAATAGTGATATTGGTACATCTATTAAATTTTATTTTAACCAGTGCTGCAGTGCAACTAGGAACTAGATATTAAACAAAATGAGCATATATATATATATATATATATATATATATATATATATATATATATATATATATATATATATATATATATAAACCAAAGCATGAAACATTCACTAGCTGTATCGCATTTCAGAAAACATCAGATATTACGAGCTCCAAAGTGTAATCATATGTCTTCAAGCATGAGCCTGTCGTATTTGCGATGCTTTCTACAAAGAAATGTCAATAGCGAGGTTAATGGCCTCTTTTTTCCCCCCTAATGGCTTTTTCACAGGCGACTGTCATGCAGCTGGGCGCCCACAATGCATTATGTCAAGGGCACTTACCTTCCTTACCGAAATATTTACGACAGCACTTTCTGCTACAGTGACAGTCTCATATAAAATAAAAAAAATTCACAGGTTGAAAAATTACAGTTGAAATGTGTAGAAAAGGAATCTCAAGAATAGCAGTGTTGTGATACATTCACGCATGTACATGCATTTCATAACTCTTAAAGTACAATTCTTGGTTTCCAACATCCTTTTAACAAATCAGAGTCTCTAACCACTACTCATTGTTCCTTACCTTATTACACATATACATATTCGTCGACACTTCTTCAATATTTCATCATAATAAATACATAGCATAATCAAATTCCTCATATAGCATCATCTCATTGATCATAAACATACCTCAACAGCATAATACACATTGTTGTCGTAATAATATCATCTTAGCACATCAATCAAATCTCAAAATCGTCATAGCTTCCTCCAGTAATTTCAAAACCTAAAAAAAAAGAAAATGCTCTCTGCTAGTTTCAATAAAGTCATCCGCCTCGAACGTACTTCAAAAATTATGATCCCATACCAAATACCTCATTCACATCTCTCAAAGTACATGAACAGTTCACAAAGTACAAACAAAATACAATGTCGTAAGTGTGAATTCACTGACATAGTAAAAAAAATTTTTGTCTCTCTTAAATGGCCAGATAGCTGTGTAATTCTGTGTTAGAGAAATATGGTACCAATGTGTAAAGTTGTATAAGCAAATACCATATTAGTTAGGACTCCTAGCGTTTGCCACACGCCTAGTACACAACGTAGGCGTGTACCCCATGAGGATTAATGTTATTATGCCCTCAGGTGTTACAGATTACAGCAATGGAATGAAATGTAGCACCAGAAACCTTCTTTGTATCTTTATAATTCAAAAATCTTTAAAAATAAATGTTTTAAGTACAAAATTAATCACTCAAGTACGTGTACTGTAGCACTAAACTATGCGTCTTGTTGTAAGATAATCTCTGTCATTACTTAACGGTAAAGATGTGCCAAGTGTCGTAATTATCGTAGTCCATAAGCAAAGTTCTGTAGCAGTCAATGTACTTATCTCGTAATAAACAAAAGTGAAATGCTATGCATATAGATATCGTAGTTATTACGTACATTACCGTAATCAAGAAAGTACTGTACTGTAACGTATTGTTGTGCTACAGAAAAGGCTGTCTCATTGCAGCTATACCACAAAAGTTACTACTAAAACATGTTTTACTTTCCAGAAGAATTCAGAAAATTGTGTAGATATAAAACAGATACAGCGCAAAAGCAATAAAATAAATTTTGTCTACCATTAGTAGCGTTGTGATATAATCAAGTAGCTGTCAAATAAACTAACCACTGTGTCACCTGGTATATCTCAGAAAGTACTTTAAATCCAGAACGTATTTTCAAGTAAACCAAAATGTTGCATTAAAATATCATTATCAGTACTGGTATATGTTCTAAGTATGTAAGCCTTATAGTCGTTACATAATCGTGCAACAAACAAGCAAGAATGTACACACAATAACACTGTGTCGTCTGTTCACTACAAAATGTATTCGTAATTACTGTCTAAATAAGATTCCTAGGTTCTTGACTGGATAGTTAACTTTAAAACATTGTAGCATGTTAACAGTTTCTAAGTGTGTCAAAGTGTACCAGTAATGTGCAGTGAAAAATTTTATGGCAAAACTAAGATAAAAAGCAGATTATCTCTCAATAAACGGTCTTACATGTAAAATGTGATGCAATTCTTTACTCTTCCTAGCACGCAGAGTTTCAACTTCAACGCAATTCTCATGTGGTATACATCGGATTCTGTAAGGTCCATTGTAAATCCGAAAGAATTTGTGACTCAAGTGTTTCTTCTTATGTAACAATGTATGAGTTTTAATGAGAACTTTTTGACCAATATATAGTTTCTTTGCATTTGCTTTACTGTGTAGTTTTCTCCTGTTATCTGCAGCAGAATTTATATTTTTAATAGCCAAATCAATTATGTCATTGTGCCGAAGTTTACGTGTATTCGGAAAAGGTACAGCTCTCTGATTCTGTTTGGTGGTTCTTCATTCTTCAGTTCAAGAATAGGTGATAAAGCAGTGGAGCCATGAGGCATTTCATTCAGCACGTTTTGAAATAAGTGTAAATATCTGTCCCAATACTGATGCTTTCTGTGACAACAAAGTCTGCAAACTTATTGATTTATTTCATAATCCCTTCAGATGAGCTACAATGTGGTGAGTACAATGAAATAAAAACAGGTTTGATTTTATGATTCCGAATCATGCGTGACCAAACAGCAGATCTGAATTGCCGTCTGTTACCTGAAATGACTTTATTAACATGTCCAGCTTAACGTAAGAAATTTTTAACAAAGGAGTTGGATACAGACCGTCCAGTGGCTTTAAGTAACGGTGTGAAAGAAACAAATTTTGAAGTAAGTTCAACAGCGACTAGAACGTACGAAAAGCCATTCGATGTTCTGACAAGGGCTCCCAAGAGATCAATCAACAGCAGCAAATTCTTTTAATTTAGAAGGAATGATAGGAAACAACGGAGCAAGATGTGAGGTAGGAGATGGTTTAGTCTTTTGACAATGTTTACAAATAGACAAGACTCTTCGAATTCCATTTTCCATGTTGTTAAAATAACAAGTTGTCCGAAGAATATGATAACATTTTCGTGGACCAAAATGGGCGTAGCTGAAATGAATGAACCAAATGAGCTTTTAAACCAAATTGTCAGGAATGCAAAGTACCCAAAGATTGTCATCAACAGTGCAACGTTTAAAGAGTATGTTGTTTCTAACCAATTAATAATGCCGAATCTGCGTGTTTGTCCTTTCATGCCATTTACTTTTGATGTCTTTCCAAATTGGATCCTTATCTTGTTCATGAGCAATGTCCTTTAAAGATGTGCTGATGAAGTTTTTAGAGGCGACTTTCTGAATGTAAAGAATATTGAATTTTCTTTCGAGGTTGCCTTCTGTGTTACTTTTCTCAAGCCCAGCCGGTGCACGTGATAGCGCGTCCGCAACAATGTTCTCCTTGCCGGGAATGTAGGCTATTGTGAAGTGGAATTCTTGCAGAAACAATGCCCAACGTTTTAACCTGTCATGATTTAATTATGAAGACATAAGAAATTGTAATGCCCGATAATCACTGTATAATTTTACGTGCTTAACAGAAAGAAAGAAACGGAATTTGTTAAATGCCCAAACGATAGGTAAAGCTTCTAATTCAGTAACGGAATAATTTTTTTTCGGATGTTGTTAGCACTCGGCTTTCAAAAGCAATGGTTTTCTGAACAGTAGTGTCATTTTCTATGGCTTCTTGAAGTAAATGGGTACCAAGACCGACTTTAGAAGAATCCGCGCAAAGACAGAAATCTTGTGACAGATCTGAATGAGCTAGTATTGGCGCATTAAGTGGCGCTTCTTTCAAAGAACTGTATTCCAGCTGTGCCTGTTTGTCCCAGTTCCAAATAGTATTTTTGCCAGTGAGAGGACAAAGTTTTGATGTAACTAGAATTTGCACATTCAGAAAACGCCGGTAAAAATTTACGAGACGTAGAAAACTGCGGACTTGTTTTTTTTTTTTTTTTTGTGGATGGAACTGGAATGGCTCTGATTGCTTCTAACTTTTCAGGATCCGGCTGAATGCCTTCAGAAGAAATAATATGTCCCAAAAACTTCACCTTTGGCCTACCGAATTCAAACTTTTCCAAATTAACTGTAATTCCAGATTCTGCAAAAATACGCAACACACTGTTGAGGATGCGATTATGTTGTTCCCATGAGGCTTCTGCTATTAGAATATCGTCCACATATAAGGTGATGTGACGTTTTAAGAACTCAGGTAATATGGAATTTAGCCCACGAATGAATGCTGCCGAAGAAATGTTCAAACCAAAAGGATGTTTCCCAAACTGGTAACAAACGCCGAAACAAAGAAAAGCTGTGTATTTACTACATTCTGGATGAAGTTCGATCTGATAAAAGCTGGATCTGAGATAAATAGAAGACAACACTTTTAGCCCATTAAAATTTTGAAGAAGTTCTTCCAACGTTTGCGGCCTGTCCGTTTCAGGAATGATGACAGTATTGATTTGTCTCGAATCTAAGACAAGCCTGATCGATCCATTTTTCTTCTCACCAACATGTAATGGATTGTAGTATGAGCTTACTGCAGGCTCAATAATGCCCTCGTCAAGCATAGATTGTATTTCTGTTCTAACACGGTCCCTATAATGTGCCGGATTTACGTGTGGTCTAACACAAAATTTAGCATGCTCACGAACACGAAATTGATATTTAAATCCCTTGATTGTTCCTGTTTTGTGAGTAAAAACTATGGAATGTGCTAGTAAAATCTCAAAAAGGTCCTGCCTATCACTGTCATTACAATTCTCATTTGTTTGAATTTTGTTCTGACTTAATTCCTTAGTATCAAATACGCCGTCGATATCATCCCTGTCAACACCTGCAGAGTGATTGTTAGTGTCAAGTTCCGTCAAAAATTCCGAACTGTTGTCTATCAGGAGGTAAAGCCGATTAATTTCATCGTCATGGTTTGAGAGCCAATCTTCAAATTTCAAAGCTATTGACTCACCTTCTTTCTCTAAACTTATTTCAGCATCGTGAAAGTTTAAGACTGCTTTGTATTCATTCAAAAAGTCTACTTCAAATATAATTTCTGTTGACAATAATGGAATAAACCTCATAGAGAAACTGTTGCTTTGACAAAAGTTGGTTTGTTGGCGTACATCTACACTTTTTCCAAAGATTGCACCTTGTAATTTAATCTTACACAATGTAAGTGTGGGGCAATCGTTCGATTTGTTGCAATTGCTAAAGGCTGTTTCACTAATTACTGAATTGGGACTGCCAGAGTCAAGTACTGCCGTAAATTTTTCATCATTTACTGTAATGTGAATTACGGGATATGCAATGTTGTTCTGTTTTACATCGTGTTCCTGGAGTAAGATGTCCCTAATGTCTTCCATTTTTACGTAATTAATAGCCACTGCAGCTGCGTCGTCAGCTCCGTAAGTACGTTTTGTGGCTGCCAGCAGTGTGAGTCATTGTCTACTGTCTATATGTTGTCGCACGTTGTTATTGGGATTTGGAGATTTAACCTCTACAACTTCAGCTTGTCGAGAGGGCCCTGCCCTGTTTGAATCCGGCCAGTTCTGATTAAATTCTAGTCTGTTGTTAAGATTATATCGTGTGTTGTCATGTCGGTAGTTTCTGTAATTTCTTTCGTGTCGGTCACGTGGTGGAGAACTTCTCCCTGAGTCGTAACTGCGCGCTGGGCTGGGTAGTTCTGTCTTCCTTGGTAACAATAGTTCAGGTTACCATATTGTCTGTTTCTATGATTGTCTCTGTCATAGTCATTACCAAGGAGAGGTGATCTTTCCCTGTAATTATTACTACTCTGCCAACGGTTGTCATACGGGCGGTGTCTGTTTTGGTCACGATTTGCGTTGTACGAATAGCCTTGTCGTGTCCAGTTATTATTTCTGTCATCGTGGAATTGTGACGGATGTGACCCGTAATTGTTGTGTTCCTGTTTTCGTGTCCCGCGATTGTCAGTGTCAATTTCCAATTCTTGTAACACTCCCTGAAAAGCTTCGATGTCGTCTTTGCAACGTCCTGCCAAAATAATATGTCGTAATGTTCAGGCAGTTTGATTAAGCAAATGCGGAATAAGTTCTGAGGGGCTGTATGGGTTTGACAGATACTGATTCTTATGCAACATGTCTTGAAAATATTTGACAAGACTGGAAAATTCAGGTTGTTCGAAATGTTTCATCATTATGATGCTATGTTTTACGCGATCTTGAGTAGCTTGAGACCAATAAGCTGAGAGGAAGGTATGATAAAATTCTCCTTCACTGTGACAATCGTGAATGATCGATCTCATTCTTACAGCTGGTTCATTCTCTAAGTAGCCACACATAAATTCTAATCTGTGCTCCAATGACCAGTTGGGAGGAAAACAATGAGAGAATTGATGAAGCCATACTTGTGGAAGAATGTCGTTGCCGGAATTCTTAAACGTTTTGAATTTACGTGTAGTTATAAACAGCTTACAGTCAAAGTCACCATGACGTCGAGTCGCATATCGGTCATTGTTACCTCGTGTCAGCGGTTCCATCTCAAAATTCGGTGCACCTTGCCAATTTGTTTCATGATTTCCGAAATGCCCTGTGTTATAATTTTGTGGCTTTTCCGTATTTCTACGATCCTCATCCCGTGTTGGAGCGCGAGTCTCATCTGAAATATGTAATTCTTGTATTACCGACCGAGCGAGGTGGCGCAGTGATTAGACACTGGACTCGGATTCGGGTGGACGACGGTTCAATCCTGCGTCCGGCCATCCTGATTTAGGTTTTCCGTGATTTCCCTAAATCGCTCCAGGCAAATGCCGGGATGGTTCCTTTGAAAGGGGACGGCCGACTTCCTTCCCCATCCTTCCCTAATCCGATGAGACCGATGACCTCGCTGTCTGGTCTCCTTCCCCAACCAATCCAACCCCCTCTTGTATTACCTCTGTCTACTGATCTTGTACATCCCGGATTTCTCTTTTGTACTGTGTATTAATTTGATTCTGATTTTGTTTAAAATTCTTAATTTGTTCATACTCTTCTGTGTCAGTGAAGGCTACTGGTCTTGTGTCATTCAGATCATCATTACCTTTGTAGATAAATTAGTGAACTGATCCGAATGTTCGGCTACTTTCTCCGATAATGAACTAATTTCCTCCGTGTGTTTTTCTGAACCAAGTTTTGGAACATCTATTGTGTCCTTTAAGTTTTCCTGAGTTTTTGCAAGTTGCGTAACCGAATCGGTAGCTGCAACTGAGCTTGCAAAGTGTCGTGATTTTCATGAACAATAGTTTGCAGTTCATTCACAGCTGCTTCGTGATTCTGTAATGCATTTTCATGGCACGAAAAAATAGGTTGAAAATGCTCACAAATTTGTGTTTCTATGTCATTACAAACTTTTTGACATTTCGATTCGATTTTCAGTAACTCAGCAGTTAAACCTTCACGTGTTTGTTCAAGCGTGGTGTCCAACTTTTGAAGCTGTTGCTGTGTTTGTCTCTGATTTTGTTCCGTTTGTTTTTGATTTTGTTTTATTTGTTGCATTAATTGAAATAGTAACGTATTAGTGTTTGAAATCTGTTCCTCTATGCTTTTCGGCAGTGCATTTGCACCGGCAACATTCGCATTTTGAAAAGCTGAAAATGTGTCTTGACTTAATTGAGAAAAAGGTGAGGACGCAAAACCTGAATCTACGATATTTGCAAGATTGTGTCCTGTTATTTCAGGTTCCTGAGGCGAGGTATTGCCGACCGATCGATCTACAATACTACCCTGTTCACTAGCTGTTTCACTGTCTACACGATTATTAATTGCCTGGTCCATTCCCCTATGCACAATTACCAAATTACTATGTTGAACATTAGTTTATTCATTACATGGTGGTACTAACACACTACTCTAGTCTTCACTGTAATTTCTCAGTTTACTTTGGAGCCTAGTTTTACGTTTTTCACACGCCATAATTGTCTCAATATTTCGCACGATAACACAGAAAAGCACAATTTGAAGAGTAAAATAACAAAACACATTAACATAGCACTTAAAATAATATCGACTTAATTGGAAGCGCGGCTGCGAAATACTTGGTGCAAATCTACATGCATGTCTCAACTGTTAGTATTACTGTACAACAATGAAAAACTAGAACTACAAAGGAAATTCTCTCTACAATTACGCGCTATAACTACACTAATTACTCAAACTACAAGAAAAAATCAGACGATTCCAGTGAGGTATCCTCGGCTAAGGGTCGATACATGTAACGTGCCCTTAGAAATTATTAAAAATGACAGTGCTGGAAAACCTCTTACGTTATTTGATTTTCAAATAGCTGAGCAAAACTGAACTTACTCAGACATTTCTCTCTTTACTTATTCTGATCATCACTAAACTGACACACAATATTCTTAGCGCAATGCAATCTGACTTTCAATAATCCCTACAAAAGAATGGCCCTGACTAACAAAAACATATACCTTTCTTGAGTCACTTACCTCACAACAATCTTCGTTACTCGAATTACTGCAATACAGCGAGCGCCAATACTGCCAGCGAAATAAAAGATTCTAACTACTGAAGGCACTAACTAATGATAGGCATAGGTAGCAAATGAAAAACTTTGATAGAGAACAAACAATATATTTACCTTAGTATTGTTCATAAGTCATCATATGTATTTAACTATCGATTCATGACATCCATCTTTACAAATTTCCTTTTCCTGGTGAACACACATCCAGATCGTCCGCTTATAGTGACCTCTCAAAACTCTGGCATTTATCTCTCCACATCAACCACTGCTCGCGGCTCACCTCCAACAGCACAAAGCTACGCGCAGTTCACATCCAACTGCCCAACACTACAATAGTGAATATTCCAACAATGCCAACCAGCCACAGACTGCACACAGCACAGTCAGTGATTTTCGTACAAAGCGCTACGTGGCGTTACCAACATAAAAACCTAAACAGCCTACTTACAAATTTCTTCACAAATGGCCAACCACACCAGACGACGCAAAAAGATTCACACATTCAGATCACAGCACCATCACTGCTCAAGGAAGAACATTTAAGGATGTTGAAATAAAACTGGCAAAGACTTCGGAAAACTTGGAGAACCACTTCGAGGAAAATCATCTGTGATCCAAGTCAGGAAAAAAACTCTGTATACTTCGCTTTGAATGGGTGTGTCACGATTGTAAGCGGAAGTCTGAGGTCTACAGTTGCCCACAAAATTTACCCTTTTATGGCCATAACTCAACCTGATATCAAACGCAAATTATCCAGCGGAACAGAGAGGGAAAAAAAAGAACAGTAAACTGAGCCACGGCACTTAATGCATCACCACCAAATTTTTCCAACTTGTCTTAAATCAAGGAAGAGTTTTATCCGATGGACAGTACAGCTAGATGGCCGATCTGAGACCACCGTATATCTTTATCGTTTGACTCTCTGTAAAATACAAACTTGCAACCCAGAGAGAAAAATCGCACTATGGCAACAACTAAAGTATATTACATGGATATCATTGAACAGACTAGGGGCAGTAGTAACAAAATGTTAGGTAAACACGGATAACATTTTAAAGAACATAGTTCTATTATGGGAAACAGTGATCTATAATTATTACAAATAAACTGGAAGCAGTCTTGATCGCATAAATTTTATAATGTGGTGACCCGTTTTGATCTTATCTTCAGGCCATAACTGTCTGCCGGAGGCGGTGGTGCATGCCAACCCTCCTGCTGTGTGTACTGCCACACCACCAGCCACAAACAAGAGGGTTGCCATGCGCTACCGCCTCTGGCAGACATCTATGGTCTGCAGATGATCTTATAAAAGATCGAAACAGGTCACCGCATTACAAAATTTATGCGATCAAGACTGCTTCCAGTTTATTTAAACACGGTGAAGTGGGGCTACTATGAAGATGACGTGTTTGAATGCGAAGAAAGAAAGACGTTTGAAAATTTTCTCATGTGGCCAAGGATGGGGTTTACTTGCACAGCGGAAGATCTGTGACAAGGCTGTTATAGCTGCGGAGCTTTGTAAGAAGAGAGTTTAGATGTTTCTGCCATAACACGGGAAATAAATATTCATTTTATTGCAGAGGACAAGTACTACGAAAGAACTGCATATAAACTCATAAAAAAAATTGTGTCATTTTCATATCTGTGTGGAAGTCGATTTATGGAGCTGAAATGATGGAATAAATCTAACTAAAAAAATAACGCAATTAACCTACCGGCAACAATGGTTGAAGGCATTGGCGGCATGGCCATCATATGTTCCACTATCATAGATCGTTCCTAGCACTGCCCTGCAGGCTGCTGTCGGCCAATAGGAACAGCCCTTTAGCCTATTCCTTGAGTGGAGTCCAAGTTTAATAGAGACAATGTGATGGAAAGTGCACGTCTGAGAAAATAAAATCTGATCCTAGATAATACCGTTTTGTTTCACCTTGTGCATTGGAACATGCTTTGATCCACCTTACCCTGCTACCCAGAAGGTGGTCGAGACTATACTGCTCAAGCCTGACGGAAACTTCGATGGCGGCCCTACTGAAACAGTCCAATGAGTTAGGAGGTCTCCTGCAATGAATTACTATTTTCAGTAGTTAAATGGTCCCAAGATTTCCGAAATCACTTCGTGTAAGCAAATGACGCAGGCTTTTCGATTACGTTGACACCTGGCTGGTGTTCACGAGGTGGGCGCGATGCGCTCATGGATCATCGCTCGAAACACAAACTCATAGCAAAAATGTTGACTACGTGGCTGAATGATAGGTTGGAGGGCCCTATCGCGAATGTGTGCAGCCCTCAAATTGCCTCGATAGGCACTAGAGGCGTCCAACACGCATATTTAATACGTGACTCAGTCCCTCTTCGTTCCGGCCGGAGTGGCCGAGCGGTTCTGGAACCGCGAGACCGCTACGGTCGCAGGTTCGAATCCTGCCTCGGGCATGGATGTGTGTGATGTACTAAGTTAGGTTTAAGTAGTTCTAAGTTCTAGGTGACTGATGTCCTCAGACGTTAAGTCGCATAGTGCTCAGAGCCATTTGAGCCATTTTTGAATCCCTCTTCGTGTTGAACCTGTAGAACTGTATGCCGGCCGCGCGGGATTAGCCGAGCGGTCAAGGCGCTGCAGTCATGGGATGTGCGGCTGGTCCCGGCGGAGGTTCGAGTCCTCCCTTGGGCATGTGTGTGTTTCTCCTTAGGATAATTTAGGTTAAGTAGTGTGTAAGCCTAGGGACTGATTACCTAGGGACTGATTTCACAAACATTTGAACAATTTGAACTGTATGCCTGAGACGAGCAGTGGTAAGCCATCTACACATTCTTCAACGATGACCACTAGGTGTCAGACAACTCCAGTACTCGTCGGTGAAGAGAATTCGACGACAGAGATCCAGATTCCATCCATGTGTTTCCTTAGCCACTGTTTTCGCGCACCATGGTGCCTAAAGTTTTGTACTGTTGTTCTTAAAGGACATCGGGAGGTGATTCCACGTGCTGACAACACTTCTTGCCGTATAGTGTCAAAGAGCGAAACTTGAAATCGTTCGTTCAGGTATTTTGACAGACTCAACATTGCACACAGGTCGCTTTATCGCAGAGACGATTGAGACACAGCGTGCTCTACTCGACTGGGCCGAAGCAACACAAACCACCGATTAGGGCGCCACAACTGTAAGACTCCTTTACAGGATGGATCACAATTAGCAGCGGCCGTTTCAGGCGCCAGGCTCAGAACGCAACATTTGTATACAGTGCATATCACAATTAGTAGAGAAAACTGAAAAATCTTCTTGAACAATTCCTGCCTCTATTACACAGGTGACTGTACGTAGCCATTTCCTGTGGTCAAGACAATATTGCCTTAAAGATTTCCGATAAAGAAATTGAAATTGGTGCACTGATTTCGCATTTACTGTGAGACAACAATTACTGTTCGTTTTCTGTTTTTGAACTGGACAAAAAGTGGTCGTAGATTGATTGCATCGTTACAGAAATCGAATCACGTATAATACAGAAAATGGAAAAAGCATGAGGTCGACAACTGAGCTTGTCTACCACTTTCAGTTTTCTGTTGTCTGTGTAATAGAACTGAAGCAGCCAAACGAGCATAACATCCAGAAGAGAGCTAAGCACTACGATACGAGCCCTTAGGAGGAAAATAAACGTTATAGACATCCCCGTCTTGTTCTTCCCGGAACGCGGATGGAACATCACAATATAACAGTGTTTAACCGTTCAGGAATGTCCTGTTATCATACAAGGGGACTTCAAAAACACGTCACACACTATGAAGTCAGGCCAAGTAACTTTTATTGAATTCTGCATTACAGTTCAAAGCGGTAGCCTATGGATAGTATTTTTCAACATAATCATCAAGTCACTGTAAACAATGGTAAGAACGTTCCATCGATCGGTCAATTCCTCGACGACAAAAATCCTCTCCTTGGTCACGGAGCCATTCGACAACCGTTGAGCGTACGTCGTCATCAATGAAAAATCCTCATCCCCGCGGCCCCCTCTCCTCACCGCCGTCCAAGATGTTCACCCAACCTGTCAAATGATGGAAATCGCGTGGTATAAGACCTGACTGCGACCTGCCTTCAGATCAGCATCAATCCGGGTCTGTGAGACCTTAGTCAAATTGTTAGTCTCGTTTCACTGCCACTGGACGCGACGTTACATTTGGTCTCTACACCGCCAGAATTTCACCGTGATTCTGCATACAGGTGTCAGACAACTCCAGTACTCGTCGGTGAAGAGACTTCGACGACAGAGATCCAGATTCCATCCATGTGTTTCCTTAGCCACTGTTTTCGCGCACCATGGTGCCTAAAGTTTTGTACTGTTGTCTTAAAGGAGATCGGGAGGTGATTCCACGTGATTCTATATTCTGTACTTTGCCCACAAGAGCCGCACCTTCCCGCGCACTTCGACTTTGAAGTACTTCTCCAGTTGCTGCGCCATTTCACGCCCGCACTGTAATACATCTACCGTTATCCGCACCGCAGCTGAACTGTGTCGTCTGCAGCTCGTGGTCTATGGGGTGGTCAATGGGCTAGCGTTGCTGCCTCGGAATCACGGGATCCCGGGTTCGATTCCCGGCGGGGCAGGGGTTTTCTCCGCCCGGGGACTGGGTGTTTGTGTGGTCCTCACTATTTCATCATCATTTGGGAAAATGGAGAGACTGCACAGCGAAAAGATTGGGAATTCGTACGGGCGCTAATAACCGCACAGTTGAGCGCCCCACAAACCAAATATCATCATCTCAGCTGTATCTGCAGGAAACCAGGGACACGTACTATCTTCTGACAATGTGCAACTCTTGTTGTGGAATGGTTTTAGCGTGGGAAAACATGAGTAAATTTCTGAATTTCTGAAGTCCCTACGTGTAACGTTGTGCATCAGCTTCATTATAAAGAACTGAACGAGAGATTCTGTACATTTACGAAGCTTCTGACGTAGTCTTCTTTGCAGGCCTTATTTATTTTGTTAATCTTACGCGTTTTGCTGTTGTCTGCAGCTGGAGCCAAACACGACTATTACAGGGACGCAGCGATGCGCAATCCGCACTGCGGCATGTGTGCTCAGAGATCTGGGACGCAGCGCACAAACACACGTGCTGTCATCTGCGTAGAATTGTAAGTTTGTAGAAACAGTAATGGAATTCTTCCTATTCATAATGTATAATTTAACTGTTATCGTTACTGAATTACCAGCTTGGCAGCCTGGGACTGACGATATAAGCCTTGTTTACTAATTTCAGTTATGTAACGCGGAGAACAGCGAAATGTCTTAAACTGTTTAGAAAAGACAACACACACTAACGCTGGAGAAAACAGCAACACCATACAAAATGTTTCAATTTATCGAAACAGTGTTCCCACAATAAACGGTTAATATTTCAGAGAGATGGCGTTGATGTAGTCCCATCTGCGCTATATCCTATATGACTGGAGACTCCAGGGTTACGCTAAGTTCAGTGAACGGCAGGAGCCACCAGACGAAATGGTAACGCGAACTCGAGGGCCAGTATGATTCGTCAACAGCTTAGCACTGACTCCTTTGATGATTCGACTACGTCTGATACTCGGATGACAACGTGGAACCGCTTCCTGAACACAGAGATGTCGTCACCCTGAACTGCTAATGATTCAAGCTACCGCATCAGAAGAAAAGGAAATACGAACAAAAGCAGTCTTCCGGTACGAAACATTCACTTTACCATGGAGTATACACTGTGTTATCGAAACACAATCTCAATGTATTATAAAATTTCTGTGATAAGTTTGTCTTAATTGCCGGCCGCTGTGGCCGAGCAGTTCTAGGCGCTTCAGTCCGGAACCGCGCGCCTGCTACGGTGGCAGGTTCAAATCCTGCCTCAGGCATGGGTATGTGTGATGCCCTTAGGTTAGTTAGGTTTAAGTAGTTCTAAGTCTAGGGGACTGATGACCTCAGATGTTAAGTCCCATAGTGCTTAGAGCCTTTTGAAACTTTGTCTTAATTCGAGGCGCCTGCAATCAGTTTGTGATGTTCTTTCAAAAATGGCTCTGAGCGCTATGGGACTAGTCCGCAGCTCGTGGTCGTGCGGTAGCGTTCTCGCTTCCCACTCCCGGGTTCCCGGGTTCGATTCCCGGCGGGTCAGGGATTTTCTCTGCCTCGTGATGACTGGGTGTTGTGTGATGTCCTTAGGTTAGTTAGGTTTAAGTACTTCTAAGTTCTAGGGGAGTGATGACCGTAGATGTTAAGTCCCATAGTGCTCAGAGCCACTATGGGACTAAACGTCTGAGGTCATCAGTCGATGTTCTTTCAATACGTAACAAAGAATACGATACATGTAAGATACGTGAAAATTGTATTGTTACGATGAATTATTTTATTCTTGTACAAAGCATAGAGATATGACTGAAATGTGTTGGAGTTCTTCTTTTGTGCATTGGAACCATATTGTTTAAAGTGACAGGGGGACGTAATTGTATAACAAAAAGAGTAAGTCCGTATCGCAACAATTATATATTTATTAGTAATTATTTAATTAATTATTAACTGTGTAGTCTGGACTGACTCTTTCTGTTACACTGTTACATAAGATTTCTGTCGTTCTATGACATCAGATATTATTATAGATATAATTCTCGATATATTTGTTCATATTTCATCTTCTAAATTGACTACTTTAAATTTCATACTCACACAAATGAGTTACTTTTTTTTTTTTTACTTTATTGTTATTTTAAAACCTGTACAACTCAGGTTGGCTGGCAGCGGCACACAAACGCCGCTCTTCAGCCATAGCGATTTACAAGAGTATAAAAACAAGGTGAAGAACAATGAACAAAGTGACGGGCAAAAGAGAGAGGTCACATAGACATAAAAAACACGGTGTCGTTCACATGTGACGTTAACAACACTGAAAAGACGTGGGCACGGCGCACAAATCACTGATGAGTTCGACGACACAAGTGAACTTAGGAGTGGGACGGCGGACACCAAAAACACTATACGACGTCACACACACGAGACACAAAAGGCGACGATCTCCGGCGCGCGAAAGCTCACTAGACGTGTGCGAGTCCGGGGACCTGCCAAGAGAGGAGGAGGAGGAAGGGGAGTGGGAGAGCGAGAGGGGAGAGCAGAGATGCCACGGGCAGGGGAGATAGGGGGGAGGGAGGAAGGGGGAGAGGAAGCCCGGGGGAAGAGGAGGAAGGGAGGGGACAGGGAGAGGGAAAAAGAAGGGAAGAGAAGAGAAGGGAGGGAGGGTGCCGAAAGGAAAGGACACGGGGAGTGGGGGGCGGGGCAGGGTCAAAGTTGATAGGAGGGGTAGATGGAGGGGGCGAGGACATCATCAGGGAGAGGGGGCTGGCGGAAGCCACCTTGGGAGAGGGTATGGAGGGTGGAGAGATGGAGACCGGGTGGGACATGGGAATACAGGCGCGGCAGCGGGCGGGGGTGGGAGAGGATCGGGGAGACGAGCGGGTGAGGAGGATCGAGTTTTCGGGAGGTGTATAGGATTCGTATCCTTTCGAGGAAGAGGAGGAGGTGGGGGAAGGGGATAAGGTCATACAGGATCCGCGTGGGGGAAGGGAGACGGATGCGATAGGCAAGGCGGAGAGCATGGCGTTCAAGGATTTGGAGGGATTTATAAAAGGAAGGGGGGGCGGAGATCCAGGCGGGATGGGCGTAACAGAGGATAGGGCGGATGAGGGACTTATAGGTGTGGAGGATGGTGGAGGGGTCCAGACCCCACGTTCGGCCGGAAAGGAGCTTGAGGAGACGGAGTCGGGAACGTGCCTTGGCTTGGATTGTCTGGAGATGGGGAGTCCAGGAGAGGCGACGGTCGAGGGTGACGCCAAGGTACTTAAGGGTGGGGGTGAGAGCGATGGGACGGCCATAAACGGTGAGATAGAAATCAAGGAGGCGGAAGGAGGGAGTGGTTTTGCCTACAATGATCGCCTGGGTTTTGGAAGGATTGACCTTGAGCAACCACTGGTTGCACCAAGCGGTGAACCGGTCAAGATGGGATTGGAGAAGGTGTTGGGAGCGTCGCAGGGTGGGGGCAAGGGCAAGGAAGGCGGTGTCATCGGCAAACTGGAGAAGGTGGACGGGGGGTGACGGCGGCGGCATGTCCGCCGTGTACAACAAGTACAGAAGGGGGGAGAGGACGGAGCCTTGGGGCACGCCGGCGGAGGGGAAAAAGGTGTAGGAATCGGTGTTATGGATGGTGACATGGGAAGGACGGCGGGAGAGAAAGGAACCGATCAGACGAACGTAGTTAATGGGAAGGGCGAAGGTTTGGAGCTTGAAGAGGAGACCGGAATGCCATACGCGGTCATAGGCGCGTTCGAGGTCAAGAGAGAGGAAGATGGCGGAGCGACGGGAATTGAGCTGTTCGGAAAGGAGATGAGTGAGGTGAAGGAGAAGATCGTCGGAAGAGAAGGACGGCCGAAAGCCACACTGGGTAACGGGGAGGAGGCGGTGCTGGCGGAGATGCTGGTGGATGCGGCAGGTGAGGATAGATTCCAGGACCTTGCTGAAGACCGAGGTAAGGCTGATGGGACGGTAGGAGGAGACGGCGGACGGCGGTTTGCCAGGTTTGAGGAACATGAGGATACGGGAGGTTTTCCACAGGTCGGGGTAGTAACCAGTGGACAGGACTACATTGTAGAGCCTGGCCAGGGTGGAGAGAAAAGAGACAGGAGCTTCACGAAGGTGACGGTAGGTGACACGATCGTGACCAGGAGTGGTGTTGCGTTTGGTGCGGAGTGTAGTGATGAGATCCTGTGTGGTGATGGGGGCATTAAGGTCCGTGTGTGGAATGTTGTCCAAGTACTGGAAACCAGGAGCGAGGGGAGGGACAGAGGTGTCAGTTCGATCGCGGATATCTGGGAAGAGGGAGTAATCGAACTGGGGATCATCAGGGATGGAAAACACATCGGACAGGTAGGAGGCAAAGTGATTGGCCTTACTAAGGGCGTCAGGGAAGGGGTGATCATCGTGGAGAAGAGGATAGTAGGGGGAGGGTTTAGTTCCGGTAAGGCGACGGAAGGCGGTCCAGAACTTGGACGAGTTTACAGGGAGGGTAGCATTTAAACGGGTGCATGTCTGTCGCCAGTCCCGGCGTTTCTTAGCCGCGAGCAAATTTCGAATGTGTCGCTGTAGTTGCCGGTGGCGTCGTAGGGTGTCCGGGTCACGCGTGCGGAGGAAGGCACGGTAGAGACGACGGGATTCACGGAGGAGGAGGACGGCCTGTGGTGGTAAGGTAGGACGGTGGGGGTGGATTGCAACAGTAGGGACGTGGGCCTCCACGGCCTCAGACAAGGTCTGCTGGAGAAAGGAGGCGGCATGGGTGACATCATCGGGACGGCGGTAGGCGAGAGGGTGGCTATCGACCTGAGTGGAGAGGGTATCCCGGTAGGCATTCCAGTCGGCACGGGAATAGTCATGGATGTACTTAGGGGGAGGGTCATGACGAGGGTCGGGGCGGGGGTGACGGCCGTCTGAAACGGTGAGGAGGACAGGGAGATGGTCGCTACCAATAGGCTCCAGGACATCCACCGTAATGCGACCAAGGAGGTTGGGGGAGGAGAGAATAACATCGGGAGTGGAGTTGGATTCGGGACGGGTGTGCTGTGGGATGGGGATGAGGTCGCCTTGAAGGGAGGAGAGGAACCGATGCCACCGCCGTAACTGGGCAGCGGAGCGACTATGGATGTTGAGGTCGGCGGCGATCACATAGGAGGAGAAGGTACGGTCGATGTGGGAGAGGAAGTCGAAAGGAAGAGGGGCGTTGGGGCGGACATAGATGGTGGCACAGGTAATGGTAAGGCCGGGGAAGAAGAGACTAAGGATCAGGTGTTCGGTGGGGTCGGGAAGGAGAGGTTGGAGCCGAACGGGGATCTGGCGGTGGTGGCCAATGGCAACTCCGCCACGCGCAACTGGGAGGGGATTATCGGAGCGGTGGAGGAGATAGGGGGAGGTGTGGATGGAGTGGTGGGGTTGGAGGAAGGTTTCATTAAGGAGGAAGGCATCCACACGGTGGGTAGCAAGGGTGTGCAGGAAGAGGTTCTTGTTGGCGGGAAGGGAGCGGATATTGTTGAAAAGGATACGATGCTGTCGCGCCATGATAAGGACTTATACGAGGGTGTCAAGGCGGGAGAAGGTGAAATGGGCCTGGTTATTGGAAAAGGTGGCGTACATTTTAAGGTGGAAGATGGAACGGGCGGCGAGGGAGATCTGTTGTAAGGTGTGGGGGCGCTGAAAGGGATGGACGTTTTGGAGGACAATGGTGAGGAACCTGATGATGTCCTCAGCAGTGGGGGGGGGGACGAAGGGAATTGCCAGGAGGGGTGGGGGCGTCCAGGGGACGGACAGGGACGGTGAGTTCAGGAGTGGCGGGAGGGGGTCGGGCTTTACACTTTTGGGAGTAGGTGGGGTGGGGGAGGCTGCAGGTATTACAGGAGGGAGGGGATTGGAGGTTGGGGCACTGCCGGAGGAAGTGCGCTTGCCGACAATGCGGGCAGGTTGGGGCCTCGCGGCACTCTGCTGTTGGATGTGCATTGTAGCGCAGACACCTCTGGCAGCGCAGGGATTGAGGGGGGGAACGGGAGGGGTCGACC
Organism: Schistocerca cancellata; assembly: GCF_023864275.1. Taxonomy (NCBI): domain Eukaryota; kingdom Metazoa; phylum Arthropoda; class Insecta; order Orthoptera; family Acrididae; genus Schistocerca; species Schistocerca cancellata. The sequence continues at coordinate 37,875,589 of NC_064629.1, forward strand.
TTGTACCGCTGATTGAAGAGGAGGGCACCCTCCTTCAGGAGACGGTCAATGGAGGGGGCGTCCTCAGAAAAAACCCGCATAAGGCAGGTGGGGCCGGTTGCGTTGAAGATGCGGCGGACCGCCCGCACCTCCAGGGTGGGATGGGCCTTCAGCTCCGCCAGCACCTCCTCCTCCGTGATCGACGGACTAAGCCGAGTGATCACGGCGGTGAGGGTCGGCGGGCGACGCGGGGGTTGGGGTTGGCGGGTAGGAGATGGGGAGGGAGCAGGGGTGAGGGAGGCGTGAGGACCAAAACGGGTGATGGGGAGGCGGGAGAGGATGTCAGTATGGAGGGTCGGGCTGGGGGAGGAGATAAGAACAGAATCCCGTCTGGGAGTAAGGAGAGAGATGGGGGCGCCTGGGAAATGTTGGCGGAGGAGGAGGGAGAGATTCCGGGCCTCGAGGAAGGAAGGATCGGGACGGGACAGGAGATATTTGTAGAGACCGGGTGGGGAGGAGGAGGAGGAGGAGGGAGCGGGGCCTGGTGGGGAGACGTCCATGGCATTTTGGGGTGGGGATGGGGGGCGGGGTGGAGCCTTTTTAGGAGTAGAGGAAGTGGAGGCGCCACTAGGGCGTTTGACAGCGGCAGATGGGCGGGTGGTGACAGGAGGGACGGGAACGACGGGGAGGTGGTGGGAAGGGACAGGTCCCGGCACGGACGCAGCAGTCGGCGCCGGAGGAAGTGACTGTGACGGTGCAGGCGAATGTGGCAGTGATGGCGATGGCGACGATGATGATGACGGCGGTGGCGATGGCGATGGCGATGGCGACGGGGAGAGCTGGGCGTGGGCAGTGGCCCGACGGGCCACCACCCTAGCCGGAGCTGCAGTGACAGGCTGGGGGAGTGGGGGGAAGGGATCAGAACGAGAGGAGGAAGCGGGAGAGGGGGTGACAAAGAGCGAGGGCGAAGGGATAGAGAGGAGGGGAGGGATGGAAGGAGGGGGATGGGACTGGGCACACCAAGTGATTGTGGTGGAGGCGGCGGAAGGGGACGTATACACGATGGCGGTGGTGGTAGTAGTGACAGTGGTGGTGGGGGCGGACATGACGACAAGGAGAAGAAAGAAAAAACACAGCACTAAAAGGACAGGACACACACTGGGAGACGACGGACGGCGGACGGACGGCGGACGGACGGACGGACGGACGGCGACGGCGACGGCGACGGCGACGGCGAGAGGCAGGGACGCTGCTGCCGCGGACGGGGCCGGGGCGGCGGCGGCGGCGGCGGCGGCGGCGGCGGCTGCTGCTGCTGCTGGCTGGACTGCTGCTGCTGGCTGGACTGCTGCTGCCACCGGAGGGCTGGCAGGCTGGCTGGCTGGCTGGCTGACCACTGCTGCAGGCCGGGACCGCGAACTGCTGCTGCTGCTGCTGCTGCTGCGGGTGGGCTGGCTGGCTGGCTGGCTGGCTGGCTGGCTGGCTGGCTGGCTGGCAGGCTGGCTGGCTGGCTGGCTGACCACTGCTGCAGGCCGGGACCGCGAACTGCTGCTGCTGCTGCTGCTGCTGCGGGCGGGCTGGCTGGCTGGCTGGCTGGCTGGCTGGCTGGCTGGCTGGCAGGCTGGCTGGCTGGCTGGCTGACCACTGCTGCAGGCCGGGACCGCGAACTGCTGCTGCTGCTGCTGCTGCTGCGGGCGGGCTGGCTGGCTGGCTGGCTGGCTGGCTGGCTGGCAGGCTGGCTGGCTGGCTGGCTGACCACTGCTGCAGGCCGGGACCGCGAACTGCTGCTGCTGCTGCTGCTGCTGCGGGCGGGCTGGCTGGCTGGCTGGCTGGCTGGCTGGCTGGCTGGCTGGCACCTGGAACCCCTAACACTTCGATTAGCGCGAAGTGCACTATCGAAGGGCGGTAACCTTTCGGTGTACCGCCGGAGATGCACAAATGAGTTACAGGGTGATAAATGTTATATATTAGTGGAAGTATAGCTCCGTGAGTGAGATCGGGTGGGGCAGGAAGAAAGGTCTCCAGTAAAAGCGTTTGTTTTACAGACATTTTAAATCGACAGGGCATCTTGGTGCCACATTTGTGTGTAAAGAAGCAGTCGGTAGAATGGGCAGAAGACCTCGACAATCTGATATGATAGTGGAAGACTAAAGATGACCACATCGCGAACTACCGCCATCTTCTTCACATGGCCATAAAACCTCGTGCAGCTTCGTCCACAGTGCTGCTCGGCAATGGTTACTGAAATGAGTGTGCACCTGTCTGCGTCCTTGTTTCGAGTTCATCTGCTGTGGTGTGAAGGAGCCAATACATCGTCTTCCGTGATACAGAAACCTCAAACCTTCTGCCTGTAATGGAAATGTGAACGGTGTCACTACCAGTGGCGAGTGCCAACATAAAGGGGAAAAGAAATTTATTCGCAACTGCGAATACGATTGGATTTCAGCTCCACAATTTATTGGTGACGTATGAAAATTTGTGCCAGACCGGGACTCGAACCCGGATTTTCTGCTTTACTCGAGTGGTCGTCTTAACCACTTTTTTCTGCAATTGGTCGGCGGGTGGAAGTCGTCTGACACCTGTTCTAGTTGATCATTCAATATTTCACTCAGTTTCTTTTTACTACAGAGGGCAGCCAGCCCCCTGACCGAACACAAACTTCGGCTGTCTGAGCACGCTTCCATATGTCACCGTGTGTCCATATCCTGCAGTCGCACAATTGTTGTGATTCCCGCACAGGGAGACATTAATCAATGTCGTAGCCTGTTCGCATGTAAAACTATTTTGCAGCGTCTGTGCTTTAAAGCGTGCTATGCAATGTCCTTCAGACATGTATACATATCTGAAGAAACAGACGCTGCTACGATCTACGGTTGCATTACTGCGGATACCATTAGACTTCAGTTGCACAATTTATTGGTGACAAGTGAAAACTTGCTCCGGGCAGGGACCCGAACCCGAACTTCCCGCGTTACACGAGAGGTCGCCTTAACCAGTTTTTTACGTTGTTCTCGGCATTTTCTCTCGGCGGACGTCACATGACATCCCTTCAAGTCCATCGCTGAATACTTCACTCACATTTTTTGTAATACAGAAGGCAGCCAGCCCTCCAACCGAAAGCGCTGAGCTACTGTGCCGGCACAACTTCGGCAGCTAGGCCACGCTTCTCGGACTTATATGTCACCAGTTGTTCACGTCCTGTACTCGCACTCTCCTGAAGAGGATGTCCGGATTCTAGTCCCAGTCCGGCAAACATTTTCATATGTCACCAATAAACAGTGCAGCTGAAATCTAATCGTATTCGCAATTTCTAATTCACTTCTTATATTTCATACAACTGTATATCGTAATACTGTCTCATGCGAGCATGTCTGAAGAACACCGTAAAAAAACAGACACCATAGTGTATGTTATTCTGCTATATACATATTAATAGCTACTGCAGCAGCTTGCGTTGTTGAGTGATATAGGGTAAAAACGCCAGATGACTTATACATGTTGAGGGCAATGTGTTCAGTAACTGCTTCATCAGAGAAGTTTTACAAAATACTGCCTTTCTTGTGGCAACTCCGCATTCTACACTTTTAGCGGGACAAAGTCTGGTAGCTTGTGGTGAGAACATATAAACTATCTTCGAGAACCAAGGGCTACTAACCACGCACTTTGTCCTGGCGTGTCTGAGATGTGATTGGTAGGCAAAAAATACTGACGCTTTATAGATCAGTATACAAATCGTATTTGTGAGATGCTACACAGACGTTCCGTGCTACAACGTGTAGGACCTCAGGTTGCAGAGGTGTGTGTACCACATTACATTAAATTCTCAAAGCAAAGACTGCGTGTGATTCTGTATTCTTTACTTTTCGTGTACCTTCATATACCTCATCTGAGGTATAAAATTCATTTCAAAAACATGTAGCCCACACATTAATACACAAATTTCTCTCGATTAAAAAAATATCTCTACTTACTAGAGAACTATTTGCTATTTATTAGTTTGCGACTATTTTTCCGACTTTGCATTTCGACCTTCCGCTGCGAAATGTTTAATCAAAATAAAATATTTCAGCTGCATAGGAAGACGAGATTAGTACAGAAATGTTCTTGCCTAGATGGCTCCTTTGGAAAGGACACGACCCATCTCTTCATCTTTTCCCGACTCGTGTATGTGTTTCATCCCTAATGAACCCGTAGTCGACGGGACGCGAAAGCCTATCTTCCTTCTTTTGGTTTAAATGATCATTACTTATTATGTGAGCTTTTCGTCTGGGCCGCCCTCTTCTAGTATATGTTCAACCTACTCCCACACACAGTGCATTACATATCACAGGTGTCATGCTCAGATACGAACTAAAGGTAAAGCTTACATCAGACCACAGGCTGATTTTAACAGCACAGCGGTTTATTATGCACGATCCTGTTGGATGTGGTACTCTCTTGCCTTTGAACTGGCATACTCAGCTAGTAACAGGGTAACCTAAGGTTTAACGTGGATTCCGAATCACGCAGCAAGTAGGCATTTTTGAGCAATATCGGATTGTGGGTTTACCTTGATGCAAAACACATTTGTTTCTTATCTATTTATTCTCAAACTAGTTTCAGCAACAATCTTCAAATCTAAAACATGCAAAAAATAGCATAATTATAAACATTATTGTGTGTGTGCTGTTTGGTTCCTGATATTGTGTTCTGTGAACAGTTTCATAATACCTTATTTACTTCACGTCACAGCATGGTTTTTGCTTTTGTTGCCGCTGTTTGCAGCATATTTGCTGTGCTTTTGTGGCCGGTTCTTCGGCATACAGCATGTCATCTGCAACTGCACGAGCGACTCTTAGTTAACAAATATGAAAAAGTGAAGTTATTGTACGTCAACGTATACTATTGGAATTGCCGTAGTTTTTCGGATACAGTTTTGGTGTGTATTAGGTTGCTACGTAGTTTCTCATGTACTCACGTTCATTGGACGGCTTGCAACCGTACGACCCTTATATGCACGGCGCTACTTCTCAACTAGACTCTGTGAAACTTGGCATCAGGGTCGCAAGCACACCTTTAGTTGTGATTGTTTTCAGGAGAATTTGCGCATGTGCAGCTGGGTGACGTAATTACCTTACGAGCCAGATACTTACGGATTTGATAAACAACGTGCACGGTTCACGATGTGCACAGCTGGAAGTTTACGTCAGTGCCACCAGGCGGTAGCTCACTGCGGCAAACTACTAACCCAGTTCACTCGGCACAAATCCCGCTAGATATGTCAATTCACTCACTATGTAGTAAAATAATATCGGACGTCAGTATATGTTACAGTTATTCTGACAGGAAAACCTATTTAATGGGTTTCTGAATGAGTTACAGCATATTAAGTTTTGAATTTTATCATATAGTAATCCATTTGAGGCGCTGCGAACCATAAACGCCTAAAGCACATCACAGTCGATTGTGATTTATTGGTGCTTCTGAAATCTGTTGATCTTATGGTGAGTCTGGTTTATCTGTACTGCAGGCCCACATTGTATATATGAACATTCACGAAAAGCTCTATCACTAGTTTCTCTGGTATTCACTTAAACGTGGGTTCGACGACGGTGTGCTTTGTGCTTTAGGCCCTTAGGGATCTCAGCGCCTCATTTGTATTCTAGCCATGTGACAGTGTTGGTAGACGTTACTATTACAGTTTAATCATTTCCATAAACGGCTGTTTGTGTTTGGAGTTGGTTGTTTAGTGTGTGGGGATCGGCTTTCGTGTGCAATGTAAACGTGAACTACACTCCTGGAAATGGAAAAAAGAACACATTGACACCGTTGTGTCAGACCCACCATACTTGCTCCGGACACTGCGAGAGGGCTGTACAAGCAATGATCACACGCACGGCACAGCGGACACACCAGGAACCGCGGTGTTGGCCGTCGAATGGCACTAGCTGCGCAGCATTTGTGCACCGCCGCCGTCAGTGTCAGCCAGTTTGCCGTGGCATACGGAGCTCCATCGCAGTCTTTAACACTGGTAGCATGCCGCGACAGCGTGGACGTGAACCGTATGTGCAGTTGACGGACTTTGAGCGAGGGCGTATAGTGGGCATGCGGGAGGCCGGGTGGACGTACCGCCGAATTGCTCAACACGTGGGGCGTGAGGTCTCCACAGTACATCGATGTTGTCGCCAGTGGTCGGCGGAAGGTGCACGTGCCCGTCGACCTGGGACCGGACCGCAGCGACGCACGGATGCACGCCAAGACCGTAGGATCCTACGCAGTGCCGTAGGGGACCGCACCGCCACTTCCCAGCAAATTAGGGACACTGTTGCTCCTGGGGTATCGGCGAGGACCATTCGCAACCGTCTCCATGAAGCTGGGCTACGGTCCCGCACACCGTTAGGCCGTCTTCCGCTCACGCTCCAACATCGTGCAGCCCGCCTCCAGTGGTGTCGCGAATGGAGGGACGAATGGAGACGTGTCGTCTTCAGCGATGAGAGTCGCTTCTGCCTTGGTGCCAATGATGGTCGTATGCGTGTTTGGCGCCGTGCAGGTGAGCGCCACAATCAGGACTGCATAAGACCGAGGCACACAGGGCCAACACCCGGCATCATGGTGTGGGGAGCGATCTTCTACACTGGCCGTACACCACTGGTGATCGTCGAGGGGACACTGAATAGTGCACGGTACATCCAAACCGTCATCGAACCCATCGTTCTACCATTCCTAGACCGGCAAGGGAACTTGCTGTTCCAACAGGACAATGCACGTCCGCATGTATCCCGTGCCACCCAACGTGCTCTAGAAGGTGTAAGTCAACTACCCTGGCCAGCAAGATCTCCGGATCTGTCCCCCATTGAGCATGTTTGGGACTGGATGAAGCGTCGTCTCACGCGGTCTGCACGTCCAGCACGAACGCTGGTCCAACTGAGGCGCCAGGTGGAAATGGCATGGCAAGCCGTTCCACAGGACTACATCCAGCATCTCTACGATCGTCTCCATGGGAGAATAGCAGCCTGCATTGCTGCGAAAGGTGGATATACACTGTACTAGTGCCGACATTGTGCATGCTCTGTTGCCTGTGTCTATGTGCCTGTGGTTCTGTCAGTGTGATCATGTGATGTATCTGACCCCAGGAATGTGTCAATAAAGTTTCCCCTTCCTGGGACAATGAATTCACGGTGTTCTTATTTCAATTTCCAGGAGTGTATTTAATGATGTAGTCCACACCGGGTATTTAACTGGTAACGAACAGTTTATTGTTATTTTGTCACTAAATACTTATAACTCCCGCACCACACGCACACGGAATAGTTTAGTTAAGTCAGTCCGATTGAATTATACTTTCTTGGCAATTACCACAACTCAGCATTTTAGCGTAAGTGTTTTATCTTCATGATGTCGTGTACTTGGGTCCTACTCAAGACAAATTGCGTGTATTCTTTCATAGAATGTTCACTTCTCCTTAAGGTCCAACTAATTTAAAGTCAAGTCCAATGTTCACTAATTCGGTTATTAGATTTCAATTAACCCGTAGTGCACGGTTAAATGAGTCTATCTGTTCCTGTCTCAGTTCATAAAATCAGTTTCTTAAGCCGTGAATCCCGTCACGCAACGAACACTTCTAAACTCGAAAATAATCTCGTCACGATTCGCAATCTCAATAATTCAGATCAGAACTGCTCTCGTACGTCTGCACTGGATGAGTTCTAGCAAGCGACTTCTTCTGCGTAAGAGCATTTAATGGTGCATTGAATTTCTTCTTTGCGCTTACAACTCTCTTCCACATAAAAGTTATCTCTGATGACATTACTTTGGACTTAACTTTTGAGATTTTAATTTCACATTTGTCACATGGATATTTGTCCATTGCTGAAATACGATGTTTCTTCTTTCTCTTTCGCTAACAAATATGCTCAGAGGTGTACAATGTAGTTGTTGACAAAACTCTTTCGTGTTAGCTCATCGGCCAAGATGTAACTGCCAAGGTAACTTTCCCTACTTCATGTTCTTTCTTAATTGACTTTAAGGTGGTCGTTGGGGCGTTACACGCCTCACTTCATGGTTTAAGACAGCGTTTGGAGAGCATTCGCCTCCACAATGTGCATTTTAAATGTTGTGCCTATGCGGACGATATGGTTTTCTTGGCAAGGTCGGCAGGAGATATACAGTATGTACAGTGATCGCGTGGCTCCAGCCATACGGCGAGGTGGCTGGGAGCCGTATCAGCCTGCGAAAGCCGCACTACATGGATGTCGGGAGAGGATTGAATATCAGTACGCTCATTACCAAGGTCCCGGCGTTGAAATGTATGGGAGTGACCTCCCATGGGACCGTGCAGCGTACAACAGCAGATACTTATAGCGGGCTACTTGATATGATCCGTAAGCAAGTTCGTCTCCATAACTTTCGAACACTTGACTTGATCATGCAGGTAAAAAATGCTTCAAATGGCTCTGAGCACTATGCGACGAGGTCATCAGTCGCCTAGAACTTAGAACTAATTAAACCTAACTAACCTAAGGACATCACACACATCCATGCCCGAGGCAGGATTCGAACCTGCGACCGTAGCGGCCGCTCGGCTCCAGATTGTAGCGTCTAGAACCGCACGGACACTCCGGCCGGCCTTATGCAGGTACATTTTGTCAACGTCCACTTCGTTCCGAAACTTAATCATTGCTCACGTTCTCCCAATGGCCGCTACGGTAGCTGCCAAGTTTCAGGTAGCCTTAGGTCATGTCGTCAGCTAGTGTGAGGTGTTCAAGAAATGTTACGAGCCGCTAGCGTTGCCCACACATGATAAACGTACACAACAAGGCGCGCGATGCATTGCCTACGTACATCGGACAAGGACACCCTCGCTGGATTCAGGAGGTGGTGCCTCAGTCCCTCCGGCCGCCGATTCCTGTTGGACATTTCACGTCAGCACTGTGTCACATTCACACCTTTCTGGTCGGCATGAGTTATCTGTTGAATGTCTTACCGACCACGCGGGATCCTAGAACCGAGGACTTCTACCGCTACTTTCAACGGACACTGACTGCCAATGTGGTTGAACGTCGACATCCGGCGGTTAGCTGGAGGCGAGTGTGGTGTAACATACACTTGCCTTTCCTTCCCACCTGGGTCAGGGCGCTGTAGTATGTGATAACGAATGAAAAATTCCCCACCCGACAACGTTTATATATTATATATCTTGCCAAGGATCCTCTCTGCCCTAGATGCGGCGCTTTCGACACCGACACGCACCGTTTCGTTTGTGGTACAGCTGCCGACTGCTGGCTCCTCACACGGCGCATGTTGGCATCGTTGCTGCGACGGACGCCTCAGTCCACAGAGCCACCGAACTGATCCATCCCGACGTCACTACCCTGCTACTCGTCGTAACGCCACGGTGTGGGTTAAGGGTGTCAGTGCCATACTTTTTTAGTGAGAGCGTTGCAGGGTTGTTATATTTGTGGCATTATTCAACGAGCAACTACACAGTTTTGCGGCGCAAAGCGTCATATGCTTCGTTCCTTGTGAATTACCTTGGGTCGTTGTCTACGCCCCCTCCAGACCGTTGGGGTGTACCGGGTGTGAGAGGAGATTGAGATATAGCACGTGATGGACTAATGAGAGCCATCAACGGTGATTATAGGGTGTTTCACCCTCGCTGAACGAGAAGACGACCTGGACATCCCACCGTCTGACTGCTGTGGACACTCCGGAAAGAAGTTAAAAAAATATATAAAAGAATTATAAATAAAAACATAACAACAAAAAATAGAAAACAAAAAAGTCGGTAGAGCACTTACCCGCGACAGACATAGGGCCCGAGTCCAAGTCTAGGTCAGACACACAGTTTTAATCTGCCAGGAAGTTTCATATCAGCGCACACTCCACTGCAGAGGGAAAATCTCATTACAGGAACCGAGACCATATCCATTGATTGAGAGAGTGACGAAATCAAATAAGCGTTACTACGTAACATAGCTGCTGCAATCTGAAAGATGCGGCACTTAAGGGAATTGTTCAAATAGCATAACTTGTTGTCTGGGTGCAACGTAAGAATATCTGATTTTCAGCCCGAAAGTAAATTCGTGGACTAATGCATCTGTTACAGACCTTGTACATTTGCCTGAAAAGACGGAAAAGCATGAAAACTCCCACTTCCACAAAAATACGAAACGGAGAGTTGCAAAAGCTTCCACATTATATCGCTCTTGCCCTCAAGTTTACTAAATTATGTGCAAAATGACAAAATTCCACAAAAAATTCTTTCTTTTGTCACATAAGTTATGCGTATTATTATTATTATTATTGGCAGTGGCTGCAGTTGTATAAACTTGTTGATAAACGTAACTGTGATGCAGCAGATGCTATTAATATCACATTCTCAAATTTATTTGAAATTGTGAACACCCAGAACGTTTGAAACTTCCTAGCAGATTAAAACTGTGTGCCGGACCGAGACTCGAACTCGGGACATTTGCCTTTCGCGGGAAAGTGCTCTACCAACTGTGAGGACGTAGCCTGAATCGTGCTTGGGTAGCTCAGTTGGTAGAGCACTTGTCCGCGAAAGGCAAGGGTCCCGAGTTTAAGTCTCGGTCCGGCACACAGTTTTTAATCTGCCAGGACGTTTCATATCAGCGCACACTCCACTGCAGAGTGAAAATCTCATTCTGGACCTAGAACGTTTACTCACGAGCCGCCACTGATATCAGTTTCAATATTAGTGGGTTTATGGTTTTTATTCATTAGGTGTTCTTCCAAAGTGGAATGTATGCTGTTATTCTTCAGAGTTCTCATGTTCTCTGAGTACCTTGTTCGGAAGTTTCTGCTTCTTTTCCTATGTTTTGGGCCTGACAAGCGTTACTCGTACATGGGAGTCGGTATATTCCAGCACTGCTGAACTTGTCTGAGGTTCTGTTCTCTGATGTTGGCCTTTGTTGAACTGTGTTGTTTGTTCTGAATATTACTGGGATCCCTTGCCTTTTCAATATGTTTTTTAGTTATAGGTGCAATGTGACATCACACTTTCCATTTTTGCAGAACACCTACTGTATAAAAACCACAACCCCACTGGTATAGAAACTTATATACACATTAGGAAACACAGCAACAGTGTATATCGAAAACTAGCAGAAGAAGAAAATTGTTACATACAAAAGGCGATAGTGCAAGGGAAAACTGTAAAACACGAAAACATAATACTTTGCAACAACGCACTCTTTATCGGTGTAAGAAAACTCTCTCTCTCTCTCTCTCTCTCTCTCTCTCTCTCTCTCTCTCACACACACACACACACACACACACACACACACACACACACACACACACGACAGTCAGCCTTCGGCAGTGACACAGTGCGGACCGTGTTGCCTGCCGGCCGCGCTGTGGTGCGCGCGCCTGTTTGTTTCCGCCGGAGCAGCTTCGGGTGTGCGGTGTTATGAGTCTAGAACGAGATGGCACACTCGTACAGGAAAACTACTTTGAAGTTCAGTTTTGCGAACGACTATACACGACCAAAGGCACACGAGATTGAACGTTTCTTAAGAGAAGAGGTAAAAATCGATCCACAGGAAATCGTGGGAATCAATTTATCGATCGCTTCAAGCGTCGCCTACGTCAAGCTTGTTGACGAGGCTGCCACGAAAGACTTCTACAACGATCACCGAACGGGTATCGTTTCTGTCATTCCGACGGGAATGTTGGTGCGGTTACGGTCGATCACGCGAGAATGGGGATCCGCACTATACGAGTCTTCGAACTTCCGTTTGAGGTCCCGTCTGAAATTGTTACCGACGCCTTTCGACCATACGGTACAGTTCTATCCCATGTGGCCGAAAAATGGATGAGTTTTACCACGTACCCCGTTTTAAATGGGGTGAGACAAATACAGATAGAACTGCGAAAGCACGTCCCCTCTTATTTGTACATAGGAGGTTGTCGAGCGATTATAATCTATGATGGGCAACCTCGCACTTGCTCGGGGTGCGGGAAAGAAGGTCACGTCCGCTCGGAATGCCTCCAGCGACGTTTAGTGCAAACAATCCGGGATGACGTTCAGGCGCCACAACAGATGACTGTCTTACCTTTGACCTTTGTGGAAGCCCTGAGAGGCGATGTGAGGGAGATTTCCGATGGGCACCAGCAGCTGCCCCCTATAGAGAACATGGACACCAACGTACTGGAACTCCGACCACCGGTTCCACCACAGCAGACACAGGACACCACACAAGAGACGCAGCTGACGGCCGCTCCAGGCTCATCCGTGGTGGCTGCCAGTGCTTCCACCGAGAGCGTGATAGGCCAGGCGCAAGACGGAGGATACGCAACCCAAACAGCCGATGCGGAAGCAAGGCAAAAGAAACAGCGTTCGCCGAAGAGGAGAAAGAAGCGTCGACTGACTTCTGCTGACGATAACCATAGTCCCGAGGGGACAGTGGACGACAACGACAGTATCGACCTGAGACCAGTGGATTCAACAGATACCGAGATAACGAGGCAGGAATTGCACAGCGACGATAACTTGAACTCTCCTTATGGTGATCGGACGGCAGAAGTGGAGATGACAATTGTCCAACATCAGAGCGGTGACAACGCTGCCTCCCATCCTTCGGCCAGTTCCGGAAATATGCTGGGGGACTGGGCACAAGAAATGGACGAACAGGAACAGAATGAAAATACGAACGCGACGATTGAGGATAGTCCTGGCCAGAGGCCGGGAGGGGTCGGGAAATGTTGAACAACTTAGTGTGGTGCAGAGCGCCGGGGGTGCAGATAAACGCTTAATGACACCGCCCTACAACTGATGAACACACGCCAGGCGTACCGCATTGCAACGATAAACATTAATGGTATTCGGACACCGCTTAAAATTCAAATGCTGAAAGATATGTTACGCGCTGCGGACGTGGATATTGTACTCCTACAAGAAGTGCGTTTCACGTCGCCGCCAGAGTTCTACGGCTACGAGGCACATTATTCAGTGCACGATGAAAGTGGATGCAGTGTGGCGATTCTCACCAGGGAAGGAATAGGACTGGAGGACGTCATGTCTCTCCCTTCGGCACGTGGCATAGCGATCACTGTCGACGGCGTTCGTTTCATCAATTTATACGCGCCATCTGGCTCCACAAAACGAAGAGAAAGGGCGACCTTTTACACCGAACAGATAGCACCGTTGTTCGCTGGACGCTATGATAACTATATAGTGGGCGGCGACTTTAATTGTGTCGTCGACAAAAAGGACCAAGTACCTCATTATTTGCCAGGCATAGAACTGCGTGCGTTGATTACCGAAATGGCGCTTCTGGATACCTGGGAACTGCAGCATGGCGACAGACCGGGTTATACGTTTGTAACGGGACACTCGGCGAGTAGACTTGATAGATTGTATGTGACACGAGCTCTACGGACGGCGATACTGGATGCCGAAATCTGGCCAGCGGCTTTTACGGATCATATGGCGTACGTCTGTACGATTTCACTAACGCGTCAGAAGATATGGCGGAGTAAGTGTCACTGGAAAATGAATTGTGCACTTTTACGTGACACTGCATGTCGCCGGTCGATAGAGGCGGCCTGGGAGACCTGCGTTCGCCGCCAATGAGCATACACCTCGGTTCTCCAGTGGTGGATCAAATGCGCAAAACCAACGTTACGGAGAACGTTGATACGATACGGGCTGGACAAATCGCAGTGGAACCGCACGATGGCTGACTTTTATTTTACAGCCCTGAGGGAGCTAATGACCCAACAACCATCGCCGGAAAGGCACACGGCCATGCGCAGGATAAAAGCCAAGTTATTACAGCTGACGAGACTAAGAATGGAAGGTATAATGGTCCGGTCGAGATTGGCGGACACAGTTGCTGCCGAAACCCCCTCCATGCACCACGTAGTAAGTGAACGCCAACGACGACGCAGGACATTGATCAGGGAACTAATCTCTGAAACTGCCCAGCGAGTTGTGAACCAGCGTGATATTGCGCATGTGTTTAGTGACTATTTCCGCCAGTTCTATGGACCTGTACAAGTGAACCACGAGACACTACATGATGTCATCTCGTAAATGCCAGATAGAGGACCACCACTGGATGCAGAGACTTTCATCACAGCGATAACAGAGGACGAGCTGACAGATGCAATTGCCAGGGGGGCTCCGAACAAGTCCCCAGGACAGGACGGCTTCCCAATTGAATTTTACCGCGCCTTTGCATACCTCATGGGGTGGACCTGGATTCAGATGTACAACGAACTCCTGTTACCGCAGACTCATATACCTGCCGAATTCACGGAGGGTACCATCATCCCAATACCCAAACCACGCGCTGGCAGAAGGTCAGGAGATTATAGACCACTCACTCCCTTGAACTGCGACCAAAAGATTTTCGCGCGCTTCCTTGCGGCTCGCCTGCGGTCTTCAATTTCTGATAGACTCCTCATAGATCAAACTTGCCTCGGCGGTAAGAGTAACGTACATACGGCGCTCGGTGACTACCGAGATATCATCGCATCAGCAGCGGCATGCCGAGTGCGTGGGGCACTCGTCGCTATTGACTTCGATCATGCGTTCGACAGAGTGGATCATACCTTTTTGCATGCGGTGATGGGCAGATTGGGAATCTCACAGGCCTTCATTCTAGTGATCTTGCGACTTTTACACGGCGTGCGATCAAAGGTCTCGGTGAATGGGCGGGGCACTGACTACATTGTTATTTCAAGGTCAGTCCGTCAAGGTTGCCCCCTTTCGATATTTTTGTATGCAGTGGCTTTGGAACCCTGTCTATATGGTCTCCGAAGACGGCTGGAGGGAGTGCCGTTACCACAACTGACCTTTCATTGCCGCGCTTATGCTGACGATGTGATGCTGGTGGCAAGGACAGGCGACGAAGTACGTATGGCGTTGGCATGGATACAGCGATACGGGATGGCGGCAGGATGCGTTCTTAATCTACAGAAATCACGCTGCATGAATGTCGGTCGAGGATTACAACCGGGGGAGGAAGGCCCGCTCATGTTAGTTACGACCATAAAATGTCTAGGTGTTACGTTCCACACGGATGTGCAGCTGACAGCAGCGGATAACTACCGACGCACATTGAAGCTGATGCGGACAATGGTGCTGTTACAGAAATTAAGAGCGTTGGATATGATTCAGAGGGTGACCTATGTTAACGTATACCTAGCACCGAGACTCATTCACGTAGCGCATGTCCTGCCTTTAACGCGCACAATGGCATCAAGGATACAAGCAACTTTCGGAACCTACGTGAGTGTGGGACACCTGTTTAAGATCCAATACACAACGCTTACGCTATCGCCTGGAGAGGGCGGACTTGGTCTAGTGAACGTATATGAAAAGGCACAGGCGTTATTCGTCAGTACGATTTTCCGACAGTGGCGCGGTCAATTTCGCAGTATCTCGGGTGCGGTGGCCGATGTACTAGCGCCCACTTCAATGCCCACTGTCAATGTGGGCCATATTTCACCGAAGCTCTCACATTTCAAGTCTTTTTTTCTTGGAGCATAGCTATGTCAGAGATTCCTTCCCAGCAACACGACTACCGACGAAGCCAGATGTATACCAACTCTTACTGCGCCGGTGCCCCAGGAATACCCTGGAAAAGAAGTATCCAGACAAGAACTGGCGACAGATATGGCGCGTTATACGGAACGTCGGTACGCTCAACATGGTATGTGGTGGTAAATAGGAAGTTCGCAAGGGACAATGAATTCACGGTGTTCTTATTTCAATTTCCAGGAGTGTACATGTATAAATCTGCTTGGCAATACGTAAAAAAATTTATGTATTGAATTAATAAAAGTTTGCCAACGGCCTTGCCGCAGTGGTAACATCCGTTCCCGTCACATCACCGAAGTTAAGCGTTGTCGGATTTCTCTAACACTTGCATGGGTCACCATTCGGGCCTGCCGAGCGCTGTCGGTAAGTGGGGTGCACTCAGCGCTTGTGAGGCCAATTGAGGAGCTACACGACTGAGAAGTAGCGGCTCCGATCACGGCCAGGAGAGTGGTGTGCTGACCGCATGTCCCTCCTCTTCACATCCAGTGACGCCTGTTCGCTGAGGATGACACGGCGGTCGGTCGGACGGAGAGTTTAGTCAATATATGTCGAGAGGGTGTGGTAGTATGCAGCATTAGATGTCGTAAGTAAGAAAATGACAGATGGAATGTACAACCAGAGTACTGGTGAAAAAACAGGTTTGGGAGAGCTGTTAATTACCATATCAAGAAACGTTGTAATGTGTTAACATCAAGGATTATAAAGAAAAGTACCATCACTGAGGATGAATTCACGCCACATAGTCTGTAAAGTACCTTAAATATAGGGTCTTTAGTTGTTTGTTTGTACCATGTATAAAAACACTGCAACACATTATAGTCACGTAGAACTGACACAGACATACTTTTCAAAATTTCTGATTGATTGAAGTTTTGTGTCGAACATGCAGTGTTCTTTTTTCTTCGTAAGGTGTTGTATGAGTCGTTGGTAATTCAGAAAGGAGAAATTTCGGGGCAGAGTAAGTTCTTGCACCCTGTCACCTGAGTAGCAGACGTCGCCGAATCGTGAAAGCGGACAGTGACAAATGTAGAACCGGGTCCCTGTGTGTCGCTAACAAGCGAGAAGGAGCTGCAGGCGCCTTCCGAGGCGCTACTACGAGGGGAGTGTCATCCTGTGTGGTCGTCACATTTTTTACTCCATTTCCAGATTTCTCTCTCGACTGGTTCCCCTTAGCCGACTACCCTCGCATCGCAACGTCTCCTACGTGCAGTAGCGTTGCCTCAGGGAAGCGTTTTCTCATACAGACGTTACCGTTACTTACCTGTATAGCTTTGCTATTTGTTTAATCATGCGCTTTGAACTCAGAGTTGATAACGGTCCGCCACTTCTCCAGCAGCCGAATATTTATGTTTCTTCAAACTGACTGTTTAGGAGGTCTGTTGGTGAACATTCGTTTGAAGGTTTTTAAGACGTGAATGAGTATCTGCAACATAATTGCAACTGTGTGGACTTGGCTGTGACTAATGGACTTCTGAGATGTTAACGTATTGCGTGAAAAGTGAGTTCTCTAAACAAGATTTCCGATCTCTTTAAACTGTTTATACGTAACTAGCCCATAACCTACAGCACTTTAAACAAAATTGTGTAAGGCACCTTGAGGTTTCTTGGTCCATAGTAAGGCATTTCCAGTGTGTTGTAAGAAATAATTTATCAGTTCATTATTTCTTCCTAGCATCTGTAGTGTAAAACTATAAATAGAAACACTACCAGGAATTAGTATCAAGGAAATCACGTTACAATACACTGCAACCTTGAAGCAATGTTCACAACTAATGACTGCCATGACAATTACAGACAGAAAAGCAATTTGTCCACGTATGTTATATGTTAATATCATCGCATGAGACTGGATTGTATCTTCAGTGGCTGTGTGAATCACGACCAGAATGTGATTGCGGATCTTGACTGGAGTTTCTTAAATTCTGTACATTATGTGTAAAATGTCATATGTGATGATTATTTAGGCTGCCGAAAATGATTACAGTAACCAAATCATCAACCGACCTCAGCATATAGTTGTTCTTTAATTGTAACAAAATTAGCTCAACAGAAAAATAATGAAGAACATTAAAAAGTAACTAATGAAATGATGTGACCGTATGGCATTGATGGCTAGGAGTCCCCACCTGGGAAAGTTGGGATCCGAGTTGCCGGTCCTTTCAGTTGACACACTGGACGAGTTGCGAGTCGATGATTGATGAAATGATGATGGGGACAACACAATATCCAGTGGCCGAGCGGAGAAAAATCTCCAACCAGGCTGGGACTCAAACCCGCGCCCGCCGCTTGGCTGTCAAACGCGCAGACTAATGTTTTTTTTCGAATCAGCAAAGGAGGCAGGAGTCTTTGGAATAAACACGATTGGCTGTTTGGTGCCCTCAGCAGTTTTGTGCCACGACATGGCGTCGACATCTGTCACCAAGATCAAGCGTTTACCTGGCGAGAAGGTAGCTTGACAGGGGGCTGATTTTTAGCATATTTTTAAAATGTATAGATTTTTTCATATTTCACGCCCTTTCTCTATTATTTATGTAAGGGATGCGAAATGAGCTATCGCCAATCGCAGCCCTTAATCCACACACTTAACACAGATAATTTTCACCAAATACACACTAAAATAAACAAAACAAGAAAAGAAATAATGAGAACAGATCTACAGATCACCTACGCCTGAGGTACAGGCAGGATTTCCCCATTACATCCAATGCTAGGGTGCTATTCCAATACCGTATGACCGCAGCTATAGGAACGATCTAAGAAGGGGAAAATAAGCTGCAGTTATGAACTGAAGATTGTGCTAGGGAGTGCACTGACTATGGAAATCTGTTCAGCTAGAGAAGCTATAATTATGTGGTAATGCAATGGCTAGCATACCTTCCTTGGAATCAATTAGACTCAGTTTGAGTCCCAACCATAGCACAAATTTTAATTCATTTCCTCAGCTTCCATCATTATCGTAGCGTATGAACTTATAGTTAACGATGGTACTTGTATAACCACATGAAGGATGTTGTGGCGAGAATTTTTTAGACACATAGTTAATTTTTCCCTTGTAAATTGGACATATCCCACTCAACAGAAACAAAGAACAGTCCCACTCGTCATTAGGAAGGAAAACCCACAGGCGCCTTGTGATCATGGGCAAGTCAGAATTTTACCCACAGTGTTCATAGTCCAGGAATGTAATAAAAACAATAAATTGACTGAATAATAAATTTCACTCAGTTTTGTCTGACAACTATCTGTTTCCATAAACACAGTACTACTTGCACGGACCTAATTAAGCCAACGGGTGACTTGAGATATGCTATAAGCAATCGGTTTGCCGTGATGCTGACATTACTATACCTCACCAGAGTAGTGGAACAAGGTTCTTATGGACCCACTCTGACATCATCCAAGATGGCAACTGTGACGTCAGCTGATGACGTGAGTACCATTATCCCAGATGGTGGCTGTGACGTCAGCTGATGACGTAAGTACTGTTATACAAAATGGCGGCCGTGACATCAGCTAATGACACTAGTACCGTTATCCAAGAAGGCGACCTTTAGCGGGAAAGTGCCACACCCCCTGGCAGGAAGTTAGAATTTTGGCTGTAAATTGAATTATGTGCTTCTACGGATTCCTCTTCCCGACTTTTTGAATGATGGTGCGTCATCCTCTTGGAAAATGGACTGGAATTTCGAATTTTGGAGGTAATTTTTGAATTTTTTTTCCCCACTCACACGACCAGAATTGGTGGCACACGTTCAGTCTTTGCTGAGCTGTTGTTGTGGAACCATCGTGATATGTTCGACCATCGAGACGAATGTGAAGGATAGAGCAGCTTTCAATAGCTGCATTAGATGTACACATTTGAATGAGGACTTTAGCCACAGTTCACTGCATGAGGTATGGGAGAGTATGATAATGGAAGAGTGTAGGATAAAGATGCAGAAGAATTCAGTTCAGTAAATTGCGACAATGCAGATAGATGGAGTTAAGATGCATGTCCTAACCAACACATGCTCATGGAAATACGCAAACTGTCGAGGTATTCAGCATGAAGCATTTACTCTCCCAAAATGGAAGTGGCAGTGAGTTGATGTCAATTCACTTCAGTGGAAGCATATTCATATATCAGATATATACCATTGAAGAGTAACTGCTCATCCCCATCCTCATGGTTGTGCAGAATGAGTTCTGTCGAAGAGCTATTGGTATCTGACCGAGATGAGTTTAACAGCCATGTTGCCTGTTAACATACAGCTGAGGACTGCACACACAGCCTCCTAAATGTAGAATGGAGGCGAGCATTGATGCTTGAACGTATGAAGAGGAAGAATACGGTCCTACAAATAAATGATTTGCATCAATATGCACTAAAGATGCATTACACAACACATGGATACACCTGTCTCTGCTGTAACTGCATGTCATTTCTAAAAACTACATGTTATTTCCCACCCCACAACAGACAGCTGCCGCCGATACAGCAGACCAAAGAACTGAGCTAGTTCGCGAGTTCAACACTAGAGGGCGTTGCGATAGGTCACATGATTGTGCAGTTCAGCCAATAGGATCACGCCACCATGATAACGTAGGCATGGTGTATATAAGGAGAGCCCAGCAGCAGCTCAAAATCTGTAGCCATCAATCAGCCAGCCAGGGCGATGAAGTGCCAGTCAGCCCAGCAGAACAGGAGGAGGAAGCAGCAGAAAAATAAGTATCTAGTTTGCCCTGTTATTATTATGATTATTCCTGTAGAAGCAACATATTATGCTGATGATTATTCTTCTCTTTCCACCAGATGTATCTATAGAGTCCCCCTCCGGTTAGTCGGGATCAGCATACACGTCGGCAAGATCCCACCTGTCACCACCGGCAAGTTCCACACCGTCGAGGACCACACCCATGGCGCCAGCAAGATCCAACCTGCCGGGGCCGGCAAGTTCTATCCCATCGGGTCCTGCACACACAGTGGTGGCAAGCGCCAGCCTGTCAAGGTCAGCAGGTTCCAACCCACAGGGGCCTGCACCCTGGGTATTGGCGGTTCCTCTAACGCAGCTTCTCTGGATGCTGGATCAGGATAATGATTCTCTATTGTCTGTGCCACTCGATATTGTAGAGGATGCAATATCGTACTGGGCTCCATTGTATGTACCGTCCATTGAGTCAAGTGCAAGAGACATTCCAGCATCAGTGCAAGAACAGATGGCTAACCGCGCTGGTGTGGATGTTGTGGATGAGAAGCTACCCACCTCCAGTGCACCGCCACCTTTACTATTTGCCTCATGCTATACCTTAACAACTAGTGGTTCAAAACGTCTTCATCTAGGAATTGAAGTTTCACAAGATGGTAGCTTGTCAACTGTGTTAGTGCTCGAAAATGTGTTAAAAATTATTAAAGTGCGTTTTTCAGACAATGAATGGGATAAACTCTGTCGCACAAAATCTTACATCAAGAGGCATATGACCATGGAATATGTTCTGGCCTAATCCTACCATCTACTGTGGAAGTGTAGCTGTGAGTATATTATCAATGTATGACGATGCCACCCAAAGAGTTAAAAGTGCCGATGAACAGAGTATTTACATGCAGCACTCAACAGTTGATAACTTGTTCAATATGCACTCAGCGATAACTACTGCGATGGAAAGTCTAAATAGATGGCTCCCTTATGTTCAAGCTGTATACAATGATATCATGAACTGTCTTCGCACATGTAGCATTCACATAGAAATATAGATCACTGTTTTAGTACCTGTACAAGTGTAGTACCGAAGTCTCGCGCTATTCGTTGAATAGGTGTGGAAAATGTTGAAATTAAATTTACCGATGGACTACCAGACTATTGCAATGCACATTGTGGGATATACATGCAGAATTTGAGAAATATAAGAAGCAGCTGTTTTCTAAATACCTCACTGCTGCTGCCCTGATTAAAAATAAAAAAGAAGCAAGTGATTTTTTTATGGTGATAAAGCTATGTATAATAGTCAATGGTGAATAAACAAATATATTTATCGCCTCAAATTTGTGTTTGTGTTATTTCTCTAGACAAAATAACCCTGCACATAATGCCACATGTGATTACACACATTTTTTTTTATATAAAAGCCTATTGCACGCCAGGAACTAACACAGTAGGTATCATGGCAAACTGGGTGAAGCACCCTCGCCACAAGGACTTTGTTGTAGGTGACTGGTCCTAAGACGATGAAAATCCAGAGAACCAGACTAAGAAGAATGGAGTGCCCCTTCCCGATAGCATATGAGCTATAATTATAGGTCCCTCTAACTGTGGCAAGATAAATCTTCTCATAGCTCTGCTAACAGACATTGATGGATTTTGCTTCGAGCATGTCTACATATTCTCCAAAACACTATCGAACCCAACTATCAGTTACTGCAGAGAATATTAGATGGCATAGATGGTGTAACGTACAGGGCATTCATTGAAAGCAGAGATATTCCTCCACCTGAAGAAGTAAAGCCAAACACGGTCTTCATATTTCACGATATAGCTGTTGAAAACCAGGACCAGATCTGTAGATATTTCTGCTTTGGTCGTCATATGGGTGTTGACGTATTTTATCTGAGTCAAACATATTCCAGGATCCCAAAACAGTTGGTCAGGGATAATGCAAACCTCATTATAGCATTCAAACAAGGCGATCTCAATTGAAAACACATTTACCAGGCTCATGTACGGACTGACATGTCGTACAATGAATTTTTAAAGATATGTGGAGATTTATGGAATCACTCACAGTACGGGTTTCTCGTTATTGATAAAATTCGAAAACTGAATGATGGTAGGTACAGTCGGAACTTCCAGGAGTTCCTCCATATATAATCATACAAAGTAAGTGCATGCATCAGTATACTCTCCACTGTGGCCAATCGAATAATAATAGCAAGTATGGAAACGGTAGTTAAGGAACTGAAAAAACCAGCATGCAGAACATACCCTCGTAGACATGTGATGATTAAAGGACTGGATGACTTATGGCAGGCGGATCTTGTGGATATGGGTCTGTACAACCGTGAGAATAAACGTTTCAAGTATATTTTAATGGTCACTGATACATACTCTAAATTCGCATGGGCGTTACCTGTGAAAACAAAGACAGGGAGAGATGTTGCTGCGGTGTTCGAGCGTTTGCTGCAAACAGGAACGAATCGATGTCCAGACAACCTTCAAACCGATCATGGTGGAGAGTTTTACAATGACCATTTCAAGATGGAGCGGTACGGAATACACCACTACTCAACGTTTATCCATCTGAAAGCGAGTACTGTGAAGCGTCTGAACAGAACAGTGAAAGCTCATATGTGGAAGCGATTTAACCTTCGTGAGTCATACATGTGGGCGGATATTTTACCGCGGATAATAGCACAGTATAATCGAACCAAACATAGTACAATAAAAATGAGACCTATTGATGTTCGTGACAATAAACTCTTGGAGTCGGTATATTTCCGCATTAAAATGCTGGATCCACGCAAACAAAGGTTTAATGTAGGTGACTTAGTACGTATTTCAAAACAGAAGACTTCATTTGAGAAATCGTACTTACCAAACTGGTCAGCTGAAATATTCACAGTATCCAAAGTGCAGAGAACGAACCCCCGATCATATATCTTAAAGGATTCCAAGGGTGAAGAAATTGCAGAATGCTTATACACAGAGAAATTACAGAAGAGCTCTGTACCAGATGTATTCCTCACCGAACATGTAATAAGACGTCGTGAGAATTGAGCCCTAGTTACATGGTTGGGATTTCTTTCATCAGAAAACAGCTGGATTGATGCTGACGAATTAGTATATCATAGAATGCGCAGACCTCAATCGCCTCAATAGCGCACAATGCATGATAGGAGACACATCATAATAAGAGGCAGAGGTGGTATTCTCGATAAATTACCAGTTGAATTACACATTCCGGGCCATAGCTTCTGTGGACCAGGAACAAAGCTTCAGAAACGCTTGGCACGTGCCGAGAGAGGTACTAACCTTCTCGATGAAGCCTGCCTGGAGCACGACGTAGCCTACGTCGCAAATAAAGATCTCCCAGCACGCCACGTCGCAGACAGAATTATAGCCAAGGAAATAAGAAGACGAAAAGATACTGGTATAGGTCAAGGTGTGGCTCTGCATTCGTTGTTGATAAAACTATGCGTGGTAAAACTAAGTTAGGCTTAGGAGTGATGAATTATTGTTTTTTGAGGGGGGGGGGGGGAGGTGAGCGGTGAAGAAGAAGTCAGTCTGCGTGAAAAGCTGCATTCTCACCTCGAAGTGTGCAGCGAAGCATGCAATGTTGAGTAAGAAGAAGAATAACAACAAGAAGGAGGGTTCAATTAAACCACCTCGCGTTCTACCTTTACCCAAGACATCATGTGCTATCATCCCATTCCTCGTTCCAGCCACTGTGGTTCTATCAGCAGTAGGCTCACTCACAGGAGGGGCTGCAGCTGTAGCGAAAACACTCAAAACGCCCATGCACAGCTAGAGGTGGCAAGAAGGCATAATCGTGTCATGGAAACTGCAGCCATTGGAAAGGGTCTATACTTGAAACCGTAGAAGAATGGACTGGGACTCTTCATAAATAAAAAAAGGCCGTTTAGCTATTCTACCTGATCGAGTGCTCACAAATAAAGATCTCCTTAAGGTTGTTAAAGAAAAACTCCACATTCCAGGATTCCGAGGTGTCTTTATGCGAGATTCATTACCGAAGGCAATGTGGCGAACTAATGAATATGGAATGCTGAATTTAGATGTTGCAGGAAGCCTAGGAACCCACTGGGTCTCATATGTCAAGAAAAGTGCAAATACAGTTAATTACGTGTTCTTTATTTCAATTGGTCTCAATCCGTGCGATGACGTCACTCAGCGTGACGCAGTCATTGGAGTATGATGATCGAATTATACGTCATGAATTCCACTCACATATGCCCTACGCTTCAACCACATTTAACAAAAATGATGAAATTAGGATTGTTAGTCAACAACAGGACGCTTTAACACTAACTTGCAAGAGCTTCTTACATCTGGACTGCACGTTTAAGAAAATTTATGGCGCTGTGGTAACACTTTCGAAGCTGACACGTAATGCTCCAGCATTCCTGTTTCAAGACATCCATTACGAATTTAATGGAATAGAAATCGATCGCACACGTCATGTTGGGCTAGCATCCATTACAATCAACGCAAGCGATTCATAATTAAAGACTGTGCAATAATAGCCTTTACACAAAGAGATGGAATAATAGAAACATTCGCAGCAAGCGTTGCGCCGCCGAAACCTCTCAAGGATGTGAAGTGCGTTAAAACAAGGAGAAGTGCAAAGTGGCTAACACGTTTCTTTCATGGACTCTACTGGGACGATCCTGGTATACCTTATAAAGATACAATGACGTCACTTCGAATATTCGATCATCCTGAGATCATCATCTACGTCAAAGGCAAGGGGAAGATCTCATAGATGTAGAGAATCTTCAAGTTTGCATCTATTCAAGACCTGGAATTCTACAGGTGCCCGGCTATCCAAAAGCTCAAGAAGAAGAAGAAGAAGTGTGAAAATAGTGTTATGTCTGCTTATGAAAATGTAAAGTTACTTTTAAGTTGGATTAATGAAAAAAATGAATTTTCTACCTCACATTCTGATAAATGGCAGGGTCCAGAGAATATGTGGTCATGAATAGACTCCAGAATGTCTGGAAAACGTCCGCAATCAAGCACACATATGAGTTCATGTAAAGCCGTGCGTACTCTCCTAAAGTGGAAATGTTGAATTCCCGCCACACATTCACGGCATGCTCATATTCTGCATCCCTGATGACATCGCCTGTAAGGTTGCTGAAGAATCCAGTTATGTCGGGTAGCCTGGTTTCGTTGAGTTTCGCCATACTATCCACATACTCATATGGGAAAACTCCCTTCCTAGTCACAAGTTGAAACTTTTACTCATAAGGAAATGCAGCGCGAGTGATATGCATATTTCCCCGAGGTAGAGTCTCAACGAGTTTCTGGAGTGGCGCCTGCATGAAACGTAGCGTATCAAGGAAGCGGAGAGTAATTCTTGGCGTCATTCGTTTCGAGAATGAAATGTATTTCTCGACGCCCTCAGGTAAGCCAAAATCAGCCAAGTGTTCAACTAGAAACTTAGCATCATAACCACTTAAATTGTGGAAGAAAATAGGTATGTGTCTTGGTAGCTGGTACTTCAAATTGCATGCATTGTGAGCTGCACCACGGAACTTCCCCATAAGATGACAGTCGTGCCTATGAGAAGTTTCCGCTTTTCTGTCTAACGGCAGCCCACAAATATGACAATCAGTTGCATTATTATACAAATCTTCATTCTCCTGCGATTTGGCCACAGGAACGTTGCCGCTATAAAGCTTATCAACCTCCCATGAAAATTTTTCGAGCTCAGTGAGCGACCAAACTATGGGATTATCCCTGCCAAAAGATTTGTAGCGGTTAAGACTAGAATCATATGACGATGCAATTTGGTATGCAGTCGCATATGGTACGTGTTCTTTTGTAAAGGTTGTGTGTGAGGCTGTAGGGTCACCTTCACAGTGGGTCACGGAGGTGAGGAGACATTCAAAGTCGGCATACACTACAGACGGGCATCGCTCCTGGTGGTGAGCATTCTGGAACCTTATGAATTTGTTTTTCTCAGTAGGCATAATAACACGTACTGGTTCGTTGGAAGTGCAGTCTACTAGATGCGCTGCTAACAACTTGTCTGAGAAGAAATAATTGAGGCACCTTAAGTAAACACGTTTTACATTATGATTAGTTGATAGTTGGGAGGAAAGGAGTCGGATCGTGTCTTTGATCAAAACATACTGATAATTATCACCTTTGGAGAAGAGCAGCATGTTTACATGCAGCTCACGCTCACCGTCAAACTTTGAAAAATGGAGGGGGCCGATGACAATATGCTTGTCTGGCTCATCTGACTTGCTCTACTTCTCCAGGTCATAAACATGAACCGATATGCTGGTATTCTGCACCTCAAATTTAGGTACGTCCTGGATCTTGACGGGGAAATCGATACTATCAAAGCTATAACGCCCACGTATATTATCACCTACTTGGTATGTACTCGGATGCTCAGGATGATCTCTTCGAACCTACTTCCTTTCACAAGCCAGCAGTGACCATGCAAAACAAGCCTGATCTTTTGTATTTTCGACATTAATGTATGCCTTCTTGTTAGCTGTATCTTTAGGGATCCTGGTACAGCTTGACCCTCCATTTACCAGATCATAGACATTTGTATGGATGTCCAGGTGCAGTATTCAGCTGAGTTCTTTAGCTGACCCTCTGACTTCCATCTCGTAAAACCGGGTGCATTTACGAAACCACTCGCCGATTGATGTGCTCCACCTTATCACGCCATTTTCCCTCCAAAAATAATGAAGTATTGTCTCTTCAACGGCAGACTCAACTTTGGGGCAGTGCGATAGTTCGATGCAAAACACCGCACTGCATTTAATGGCAGGATACTGCGGATCATTGACTACCTTGAGGAGCTCCATTTCCACGACTGGAAGACATGCCCTTAGATAACCAACAGGGCTGCGGTACCCTCCTGCCGGGTTCTCGATCCTAGTGAACGAGATTCGCTCCTCAAAAGCGTCTGAAATCACCAAGTACTCTAACTGTAGTATGGTATACCTGACCTGATGTCCTTCACTAACAGGACGGAAGAGGAAACGGCCCCTAGCCATGGGTTCATTATCATTACTACTACTACTACTAACAATAAGTTGACTTGTCCACCCAGTGTATGACTGAGCTGGTGTGACATGCTTGCGGTTCCATTGTACCTTTTGGTGGTGGGTTGGTGGAGTCAAATGGTGAGGCGCCGTTGTCCAGGCAGTTGGAACAGGCGGACCTAGCTGAGTGTGGGGCGTAGCGAATAACACTGGGCCGAGGCTGCGGGCTCACCCCCGAACTGGCCAGTCGAACACCAATTGCTGAGGCGTCGGTAGTCATCTGTTGCCACTGTCCACATCCATAGGCGCACAAGGGTGGGGTGGAAGGGGGGTGGGGACCCAGCGATGGCTGACTCCATGACATGTAGGTCTGGGCAGGTCGAACCTGGACCGATAGCTTCATGCTGATGGGTGCTACGCGAGGCTCTGCTCATGATACTGAGGTCTAATGACAATGCGCTGTTCCCCGACACCTGCCACATGCGCTACGGCCTTCTGAGGCCTCACCTCTGTGAAAAATAAAAAGCATCACGTTACAGAATATGATTAAATAGAATGATATGGAAGTATGAAAGATAATAATAATAAGAAGAATAAGAGTAAGAATATGAAAGATATAACAATAGTCGCCTTCTTCGTTCCCGGACCATGGCTCAGTCACAGCAGCCAGCCCTTTGTCATGAAATTCGGGACTGAAGTCCCCATCTGCCAAAAACTGTACACCGATAAACGCCTCACACTGAAATTGTGCTTTAAAATTATCTAGCCTATCCAATTCACCTGTAGAAAAAAATTAGAGAAAATGTATGCTCACAAAAATGTATTTACAATCGAATCTTACACAGGAGAGATGGATCCTCCTCCTGGCAATGAACACCATCTTGTAAATTAGAGGGCTGCTCTGTCCCCTCTCCCGATTCATCTACAACACCAACAATGAAGTATACGTTGTATTATGGTATCATCGCACGCTCGAGATATTACGAAAACACGAAACAAATTTCACACTCACGTTTTTGAGCTGACGGGCTCGGATTCCCCCTTCCCAGCGCATCATCCAGCGCGTACAGCACCTCACCGACGAATGCTGAAATGAAGGGAAAAGAAATTCAATTTCACGCATGCACAGAGCAGTCCTGTATTGTAAATGGGGTTTCACATACTAAATAACACTCATACAAAAATAATAACTTACGTGGGACTCGTTCAGGTGAGGACGCTTTCGCTCACCGCTGCAGTTGGCTGAAGATCTCTTCACGACAATTGCGAATAAGAAAACGAAACGCAGACAGACGGTCTGGCTGACTGTATAAGAATGAGGGGGAACGCAAGGGTGCCGGGGTTTAAATAGGATGCTCAGCCTCCTCCCACGTCACCAAGATGCTAACCAATAGGTTTTGTTTTTCTTGGGGTGAGCCCACTAGCATCCCTGGCGGCTGGAACCTGAACTAGCCAGTTGCGTCCAAAACCTCGAAGAGACATGACTGTCTGATAATTTATGGATTTACAGCGATAGAATTCATACTGCGAATAACGATACTATTTCAAATACTCGCAGGATGATACTGAATTCAGCCTCTGCATCTGGAGTCATTATGTCTATTCGATTAATTAACCACACTGTATTCCGAACTCAGTGCATTCAACAGATATTTCCGTCAGAAGTTTCAGCTGCGGGGAATGATTAGCGCTTGGTCGGCCAAATAGCTGGATGAAGGAAGGGAGTGTTTATTACAACCTTACTGGATGCGAGAATGATTTCAACAGTTGTCGTGCGGTTGATGAGATATTGCATCTCCCTCAAAGTCTGCAAGCTTCGTGATTTTACACAGTGAATGTGATATACGAGAAATTCTACGTTGCTGGTATTAACAGTAGTGTTTCTAACATTTATCTGAGCTTTGTAAACGCTGAAGCAAATGATGTACAAAGTCTTCAGATGACAAAACGGAGAATTTTACTATTTAGGAAAGGTGTACACTGGAAAAGATAAAATTTCAAGTAGCGCTATTGGTGGCATGGACGGCTTATATGACCGCTGAAGGTTTAGTAAATTATTGTACCCTGATGAAAATATTTACATCGACTTTCTCAAAATATATAGTTATAACTAAATGTGAACATGTTTGTACTAAAGTGATATTTGTTTTGAACTCTTTAGAGCTGGTGTTAAATATCTAGCATGGTAATAGACGCATTTCATTGTCTTGTTAAGTCTGTAAATGTTTCTCAAAGGTGAACATCATCTTAATTGAGTGGAAGAATGATACGCGCAAGAGAATAATAAAGCTATGAACGCTAGAGGGAAAGATATAGCCCATTGTACATTATTATTCTCTCGTTCTGTCACGCATCTAGCAGGACGATGAAAAAATTTTCTCGAAATGCATAGTTATAACTTTTGTAATGAAGTGTTTTAAGTTACGAACTCTTTAGAGCTGGAGTTAAGTATCTAACGTTTTTGATAGACGCATTTCACAGTATTTCCATGCTTCGATTAATCTGGAAATGTTTTCTCGATGTTATGAAGCGTAACGAATGAAGAGCTTTGAAGGAGCTCTTTGTTCTTCTGTGTGTGTTCCCTAGCAGCGCATCGCCTTTGTTGACGTCGTTCCTAATTTGGGAAAGATAAACATCTCAACCCTTTTAAGGAGCTCGCGATGCCTTTGTTGCTGCTCTTATGAAAACATTCTCAGACTCCAGAAGGTAGCAGCGTGCCCGGGTGTTTGTGTCGCGGCGCCAGAGGGACTGAAAGCGGGAGGGTGTCGCGTCTATAGTTTCCTGCGAGCGGATCAGGATGGGAGCTAGACGCTAAATCCAGTAATGAGGTAGTTCCTCCAACTCGAAGTCCCGGTGCTGGAAAACAAGCTGGAAATTCTTTGTATATAAGGGAACTCGGCGGGATAAAGGACGTATACTTCTGATGAAATAACTGAGATGAAACACGAGGCAGGATAAGACTGCATCACTTATGTCCAGCTGCATTTACGTCATCTGTCTACAACATGTTCGACTGCCAAATTTAAGGTAAGCTTTGTTATATTTTGCCTTCCTTCGTTAACAATGCAACAATCTATCTCCATATTCAAATTTGGAACAATGTCATCATTTGTTACATTTGTTATAATTATGTGCTCAGCTTGTGTTAATATTTGAGCACCACAACCTTTACATTTTCCAAGAAATTTTAACTTGCTAGTACCATGAACAACTACATCCCTGGGCTCATCATCACTACATAACACTGTAAGACCTTGATCTTCAGGTGCTAAAAATAACTATTCGCTACCTCTGATTTGCTTCCATACGCTTTCATTTAATACTATATACCTTTGGTTAAAATCTTTTGGTATCTTGGTAACTGGTTGTAGCATTCTAGTCCGACACATCTCATGATCGTAAGCAGACATAAGAAAAAATGTTTGCTTACATATTCCTTGACTTTGGTCTACTTTTTTACATAACAATTGCTCATAGTTTAACTTCACATATTGTCTTTTTGCATCATCTATTAATAATATCTCTTTCTCTGGAGATATATATGTAAACAACTGTTTCTTGGCGTCTACTTCAACTGGTAGGTGCCACATTTTATACATATCAAATACACTGCTATCTACCAGGGGAATGTTCAGCACTAGAGCAATACCCCAGCCAGTTCAACTTCTGTCAACACACCCTAGATGGCTTCTCTAAAATGATGTTATAACATGTCAATACGTGGACCCCACTATGCAATGCTTTCACCTCTTTCCTGACGACTTGCAAACATTTTACACGCATAGTAATCCAACGTGCATTTACAAGTGTAATTTTCAAGAAGTATAGAACGTAAATTGGTCCAAGTGGTTGTCAGGTCTCTAACTAATAACTTACTTCTAGCCGCACCCACTATGTGCACCTTGACAAACTTCAGTAACACTCCGTGCTGTTCAGGGGACACTAACTCAAACGCACTATCACAGTTGTCTAGAAACTCGTTCAGCTGAAATTTATTAAAATCAAAAGGCTGAGTCAACAACTTTAATGCATCACTCAAACTAATGTGCTGCATGATTGGTAATGATTGAGCAACATTATTACTGGTTGATTCTGCCTGCCCTGACTGCGGCATTTTGTACGAACAAGATTTGTCTTACCTCATTAAGTGTCTTTGTGGTCTTGGCTGATTCGTGCGCCAGTTGTTGATGCTCACGTCGGCTCGCAGCCACGCCTCCTTTGCCACCTGCGTCACTCGGGAGCCACGCACCATGTTATCTGCTTCCAGCAGCTGACGGGCCTCTGCGACACTCCCGAAGACAGATAATGCCGACTTCCTCTCTGGAACGGCATGCTGTTTACATCTCGCCGTCGACCGCTTCCCGCGTGTCGAACCCACGCCGTGATGGACCTTTCCAGCCCACCAAAGTCGTCTTCTCCTATCTTCACCTCAGTACGCACAGCGGCGTGCTGTTTACACCTCACTGTCGACCACTTCCCGCATGTCGAACCCACGCCGTGATGGACCTTCCGAGCCCACCAGAGTGGTCTTCTTCTTTCTTCTTTCTTCGCCCCAGTATGCGCCTTGTCTCAGTTTGATTGCTCAGAGCCGTCAGTCTTTCCCTGCCTTTGGGCTGAGCACTGTCGAAAGTTAAAGTCGCCTTACACCTATTCCTCAAATCTGTGGCCTGGCTAATCCCGGTACTGTGTAGGAGAACAGTAAGGCTAAGGCTTCCACAAAAAACCAACACCTGTCAGAAGGGATTCCTGATTTGTGACAACCCCACACCTGGCGCTAAAAAGTGGATCGTCGTCTGTTGCGTCTGTAGTTTCCTGCGAGCAGATCCGGATGGGAGCTAGACGCTAAATCCAGTAATGAGGTGGCTCGTCCAGCTCGAAGTCCTGGTGCTGGAAAACAAACTGGAAATTCTTTGCATATAAGGGAACTTGGTGGGATAAAGGACATATACTTCTGATGAAGTAACCGAGATGAAACACGAGGTAGGATAAGACCACTGTCGAACCATAAGAGGCACCAACACATTGAATGTAAGTTGGGCAAGGGCAATCCTGCAAGTAACCTGTGCAGCTAAGTGCCATGAGAAACTAAGTCCCGTCCTAAGGGCAGAGTAACTCAGGTCCAGCGTCTGAGGCTACTGTCGAAGGAATCTCCCTAGCAGCATCAGCGGCCCTGCTTGTATAGGCTTGTCTGATGCAATCTCCCGTGATCACACGCGTCTCCCATGTCATGTCGTCCTTCCAGAACATTCTGTCGTAGCTGGTCATGTAGCTCCAGCGTCCCTTGCCACAAAAACGCAACGCCTCCTGCTTCCCAGCTCCCAGGCTGACGTTAGGTTGCTTTCCTACATGTTCATCTTATGCAATCTTATGCATTTCTACTAACATCCGCATCCCATTCGCGACAATGGTCCTTTGTTCTTAGAGGTAGCAGGCCAGTCGGACGTCTGCTGGCATCGGCAGGGATGAGAGCAGGCGAGTCTTTTGTCCTTTGAATTATCAGCACGGTTGGATGCCTGGGCGAGTGAGAGGTGGTGGGGAGACAGCGACACATGCTCCAAACATACGCCATGCAGTGCAACTGAATCGCATGATCACGTGAGCTATTTCGGCGCACTCTAGTGGTGAACTCTCGAACTAGCTCAAGTCTTCAGTCTGTAGGGTTGGAGGCAGTTGTCGCCTGTGGGGTGGAAACTGAGACAGATGTTTCCATGCTTTGTGTTATGCAAAGAATTTATTTGCATGACTGTACTCTTCCTCTTCATATGTTAAAGCATTAATGCTCACTTCCGTTCTTCATGTAGGAGGCTGCGGGTGCACTTCTTGCTTGAATGAATGCATGTAATACAGGTATTATAACTCCCCCTGTCTGGCACCAACATTTCCTCATGCTCCTTCCACATTGACAATTGAACAAGCACTGATATCTCAGCGTCTTGTAGTGGTACCACCACACTAGGCCACTAATGCTGTAGGTAGATAATAAATTTCAACAAATTTTAACAAATTTAAACAAAGTTATACAATTTTAAAGAAATTTAAACAAATTATATTTGAACTGAATGGCATCATGAGCAGTCTATTGTGGGAGCAATACCATACTAACTCCCCTCAGCTGTAGGAGTAAGCTCTTAGAGCAAAATTCCCTGCAAAATTCGAAATTCCCGCCCATTTTCCAAGGGGATGATGTACCATCATGCAAAAATGTCGGAAAGGGGGCAGGGGACCTGTAGAAGCACATAATTCAATTTCCCGCCAAAATTCACACTTCCAGCTAGTGGTCGTGGTAGGGGGTCGTGGCACTTTCCCGCCAAAGACCGCCATCTTGGATAACGTTACTCGCATCATCAGCTGAAGTCACGGCCGCCAACTTGGATGATGTCAGAGTGGGGCCATACGAACCTTGTTCCACTACTCACCAGAACGTTTGCATCTACATTATTTTAATACCATCAACTTTCACCTACTACTCACAATAAGGCGACACCTATGACATAGAGATAGCCCAATGAAATTCGTTGGAAGCTACTTGAGAAACAGACAACTGTGGGAATCAAAAAGCAACTGGGTAGCAAGTTCTCTTCGAAAAGCCACAGTCTTGAACTCATCATTATTCTTCTTGTATGTCAATACATCTCGTCGGTTTTGTCCTTTGGTAAATACAGACTCTAAGACAATGATCTCCAACTTAACGTAAATGCAAATATGAGGAAATCATTACGTAATCGTCCAAACGAATGAATACCTGTCTCCAGTGTTGAAATGGGCACAGAACCTGGGACTTAAACTAAGTTCGAAGAAGTCCAAAGCAATTTCAAGATTTCGTCATAAGTTAATTAATCCTGAATTCTGCGAACAATTTCACCCTTTTCTTCTCGATGGTATCCCAATCCCGTGCCAGTAAACTATTAAAAACGTGGGTGTAACTTTCTACGCGCATGGCAAATGAACG
Organism: Schistocerca cancellata; assembly: GCF_023864275.1. Classification (NCBI taxonomy): domain Eukaryota; kingdom Metazoa; phylum Arthropoda; class Insecta; order Orthoptera; family Acrididae; genus Schistocerca; species Schistocerca cancellata. Next base: position 37,909,786 of record NC_064629.1, read on the forward strand.
TAAAATTTAGTCATCATGTAAAGTAAGATTTCCGCTAGGCAATATGCCCTCTAGAAGCTTCTAAATATATTTCCGTGGGATGTGAAGCGGAAACTTGTGCAACCACCAATTCTCCTAAACCGCCGGCACTGCAACGTAACCTACCACGGTGCACTGGTGTAAACTCCTGACTGTTAGAACTAATTAAGTATGCGTGTGGCGTTACGTCTGCAACATCCGCTTGTTTGATCAGGTCAGTGGTTCACACGAGCAGTTAGGATGATGGCGCCGAGACGAGTTGCTTGACAATCGTAGGTTATTTCTACCGCTTCCTTAGACGCATCCTCGTACTTCATTATAGATCAAATACCTATCGTCTCAGCATTTTTGCTACACAACGTCTCGCTTACCACAATCCTAGCTGCGCCCGTCCATAAGGTAAAAACACTGTCATATTCCAGTCTCCACGTAGATTTCCGTGGCCCCTACCTCGCACAATGTATTCGGGAGAGCGGTGGTTCAAATCCCCCCCGATCTTCCTGATTTAGGTTTTCCGTGGTTTCCCTAGATCATCAAATGCTAGGATGGTTGCTTTGAAAGGCGACTGCAGGTTTCTCCCCAGGCTCTCCGAAACCGGAATGTCTTCAGTCTCTAATAACTTCGCCGTCGAATGGACGTTAAAACCTAATCTTCATTCCTTCTTCCTTCTACAGCCGCCATCAGTTGAATTAAAATCCTTCTGCCACGTCATCATATTAAAATACTTAAAATACTAGAATACTGAAGTATCTGACGTCTACTTCGGCAGAGAAGCTACTGAAATACCACCGAAAAATCGATCATTTCAGTATTATAGTATTTTAAGTGTGTTATATGATGAAGCGACTTTACATGCAAAAGGATTTTAAAGATATCCTCCTGCCTCTGACCCTAATTTTGCCACGATAAATAGGAGAAAATGCCCTTGGAGTATTCCCCTTTTTATACATAAGTTTGACCTGTAGAATTCGTTGCAGTCGAAACTCGTGCACAGTGTCTCTTTGCACCTGAAGAGCGAGTAATAACTCGCGTAGAGATAACTGGTTTGAAAAACGCTGTGCATAATGCAATATTCAGTTGCATTTGGGAAAGAGTTGGAGAAGTCGCTTTTACTATCTTCATAACTTTTGCCTTAAAAGTTAATGTTGTGAACTGGCAGGAGCCAATTCACAGAGTTTGGAGGAAGCCGAATGGCACGCGTTTAAGCTCACGCAGGCTGGCGTGAGGTCTGGAAAATTGACAAGGAATTATAGTAACCAAAAATAGTACATAGCTTCTGGATTACTTAACTTTAATCCATAATTGGAGAACATCGCTCTTGATGATACATAATTACAATCTCAATATAAACTGGTAATGGCGCCTTGCTAGGTCGTAGAAAATGACGTAGCTGAAGGCTATGCTAACTATCGTCTCGGCAAATGAGAGCGTATTTGTCAGTGAACCCTTCCTAGCAAAGTCGGCTGTACAACTGGGGCGAGTGCTAGGACGTCTCTCTAGACCTGCCGTGTGGCGGCGCTCGGTCTGCAATCACTGACAGTGGCGACACACGGGTCCGTCGTATACTAGCGGACCGCGGCCGATTTAAAGGTTACCACTTAGCAAGTGTGGTGTCTGGCGGTGACACCACAGTTAATATCTATGGCAACTTATATCTGTCATACAATGAAGTAAATGCTCACTTCTTCTCACAGCCACGTTTCTTTCTCGATTCGCTTCTCAGTACGTCCTTCTGTGTTCGTTATTTGTATTCTACCACGTTTTTATTTACTGTTATAACAGTGGCTAGACTGGACTGTGTAGAAAACTGGGCTGTGAAAAAAATTGGGACTTTATACGGGTGCTAATGACCGCGCAGTTGAGCGTCCCAGAAACCAAACATCATCATCATTCCCTGTTATATCTTCTCCGGCGTCCATTGGTGCCTAAGCCCACAGTACAAATCTAGCAATTTGTTCTTCATATTCAACTTGTCACTATTTTTTTCTATCGCTGTCACTATTTTCACTACCTCTAAGTGTGGTATTCCGTACTACCTGTTAAGACTTCTTAAACACGTCGTAATGAACGCAGTGTAAAATATGAAGTTACCTGATTAGACGTAAGACAGTTCCTCTGACCCTGATCTTGTCAAGAGAAACATATCAGTGAAAATTCCCTGAAACTATTCCCCATATTATACAAAATTTCTAACTATAAATGCAAATTAACGTGATATGTCTGCTATTTGGTTGATATCCTCAGTAACAGAAAAGACTTTCATAGCACAACTATTAATTTAAGGGGAGCTTGAACATGTACGAGTCTTTAGGTGAATGCAGCATCACGATCAACACATTCGTACCACCAGATGCAATGTTGAAATGGATCTGCATTTTCCTTAAAGATATGATATGTGCAATGAGGGTTTGAAACATTACCTTGTATGGTCTAACACCTATTCGCAATGAACATGAATCACAACAATCTCACCAAACATACTGAGGATCATCAGGAACTCTCGAAGTTCTTAGGAACAAAATCCTACATCACACTTTCTGTAAAATCCATGTAAAGAACTGAAAATATTTCTGCTCATGGTATCTAGTCTGAGAAAAGATTGTGTTGAAGGCAGAACGTGTCTAGCACATTGTCCTGCGATCATCTACCGTTTTAAGTACGAATAGATGAGCACAAGGTAACAGGCCAGGTAAACGTAACGATTTTCAGAAATTGTTGTGGAGTCCAAATAGTTAAAGAGAAATTTAGAATAGCTTTATATTATTATTCGGAAACGGCCTTGCCGCAGTGGATACACCGATTCCCGTCAGATCACCGAAGTTAAACACTGTCGGGCGTGGCCGGCACTTGTATGGGTGACCATCCGGGCCGCCATGCGCTGTTGCCATTTTCTGGGGTGCACTCAGCCTCGTGACGCCAATTAAGGGGATACTCGACCGAATACTAGCCCCTCCGGTCAAAGAAACCATCATAACGACCGGGAGAGAGGTGTGCTGACCACACGCATCTCCTATCCGCACCCTATGACACGGCGGTCGGATGGTCCCGATGGGCCACTTGTGGCTTGAAGACGAGTGCTTATATTATTATTCGGTAAACAAGTGATAAACTGCAGTACCAAGGTTACATTCGTCCTCCAAGGGATCACGTGGAGAACAGTTCCACAAAGCATTTTAATCGAAACAGAACATATAACATTAAAATCCCGTAGCAATATTCAGTAAGTGGGATAGTAACGCCTGCCACAGCCTAAATTCACAGATGAATAAATGAGATACCAATATTGACCTACGAACACAGAACAAAACCTCTCGCTTTGAACAACGGTTTTAACCTCGATCACATAGCTGAAAATTCTGCGAACGAGCTATTACGCCAATACGCTCTTATGGGCAACGATTTCACAATAAATCCTGCATGACGCATTTAGTCTGATCGGACGCTTGCTATGTGCCCGTAATTTTTAAGTGGTAACTGTAGAAATCTGTCATTATTATCGAGTAAAAATTAAGACGCAACATGCAGTATTATCGTGTTAAATAGTTCCTTTTTTTAATCTCTGTTAAGAAATACTTATTTTTTGCAAAAAGATACTTTATTAGGAGAAAAAACCTAAATTATTACGTTAGTAGAACTTAAAGTGCGGTATCTTTCGAAACAAAAATTCAAACATAAAGGAGCATTCCCTTCCCGCCGGAGGTTCGAGTCCTCCCTCGGGCATGGGTGTGTGTGTCGTTCTTAGCATAAGTTAGTTTAAGTAGTGTGTAAGTCAAGGGACCGATGACCTCAGCAGTTTGGTCCCTTAGGAATTCACATACTCACACAAGGAGCATAACATTTTATGCAATTCGTTCGTCAAGTTTTGAACATACAATACACATTCTGTGGGGAGTGTTCTTCTTTGATGTTCCTAGGACTGGCGAGATAAAGTGGCGCTCGGTTAAGTGTAAAGGATTATCACCACCAGCCGATCTCCTTGCGCGACGGTACTCCATTTGCGGTCTCTAGTGAATCTGTAGGATTTGCTTGATGAGTTTCTGCTGAAAATCAGATACTGAAATAATTCTTCCCGCGTCAGTTTTATACAACTTATGTCTGTTAAGCAGAAACAGATCCACCAAATGAAAAAAATACTTTTTATACGATTTTACAGTCTTTAGTCCACATTCTACTGAACTTCGCTCCTGTCGACGGTCCCCACATTTGCAGTGTAGTTTACGATGCAAGTTGGATTTCTTTTTGTCTCATTTGTGCTTCTGTGAATTTTGTCTATCGCTATAATCTGGCTTTTATGAAGAGTTGAAAGCGTCCCCCTTCCCGCTTCACCTGCCGCTTGAGAGTAGAAAGTTTATCTGTTGACATAAACTCGACCTCACGTGTTTAAGTTTTACTGACGAAGCAGGTGTGCCTTTACGATTTTTCCTTACAGTTCCACAAGCATCAGTCATTTTGTCATCCACATAAGAAAATAACGCCAGGCTAGTGTACCAACTGTTCTTGGTTGATTTGGTGGAGGGGACCAAACAGCGAGGCAGTCGGTCGGATAGGGTTAGGGAAAGATTAGGAAGTAAGTCGGCAGTGCCCTATCAAAGGAACCATCCTGGCATGTGGCTGGAGTGATTTTGGGAAAGCACGGAAAATCTACACTCCTGGAAATGGAAAAAAGAACACATTGACACCGGTGTGTCAGATCCACCATACTTGCTTCGGACACTGCGAGAGGGCTGTACAAGCAATGATCACACGCACGACACAGCGGACACACCAGGAACCGCGGTGTTGGCCGTCGAATGGCGCTAGCTGCGCAGCATTTGTGCACCGCCGCCGTCAGTGTCAGCCAGTTTGGCGTGGCATACGGAGCTCCATCGCAGTCTTTAACACTGGTAGCATGCCGCGACAGCGTGGACGTGAACCGTATGTGCAGTTGACGGACTTTGAGCGAGGGCGTATAGTGGGCATGCGGGAGGCCGGGTGGACGTACCGCCGAATTGCTCAACACGTGGGGCGTGAGGTGTTCACAGTACATCGATGTTGTCGCCAGTGGTCGGCGGAAGGTGCACGTGCCCGTCGACCTGGGACCGGACCGCAGCGACGCACGGATGCACGCCAAGACCGTAGGATCCTATGCAGTGCCGTAGGGGACCGCACCGCCACTTCCCAGCAAATTAGGGACACTGTTGCTCCTGGGGTATCGGCGAGGACCATTCGCAACCGTCTACATGAAGCTGGGCTACGGTCCCGCACACCGTTAGGCCGTCTTCCGCTCACGCCCCAACATCGTGCAGCCCGCCTCCAGTGGTGTCGCGACAGGCGTGAATGGAGGGACGAATGGAGACGTGTCGTCTTCAGCGATGAGAGTCGCTTCTGCCTTGGTGCCAATGATGGTCGTATGCGTGTTTGGCGCCGTGCAGGTGAGCGCCACAATCAGGACTGCATACGACCGAGGCACACAGGGCCAACACCCGGCATCATGGTGTGGGGAGCGATCTCCTACACTGGCCGTACACCACTGGTGATCGTCGAGGGGACACTGAATAGTGCACGGTACATCCAAACCGTCATCGAACCCATCGTTCTACCATTCCTAGACCGGCAAGGGAACTTGCTGTTCCAACAGGACAATGCACGTCCGCATGTATCCCGTGCCACCCAACGTGCTCTAGAAGGTGTAAGTAAACTACCCTGGCCAGCAAGATCTCCGGATCTGTCCCCCATTGAGCATGTTTGGGACTGGATGAAGCGTCGTCTCACGCGGTCTGCACGTCCAGCACGAACGCTGGTCCAACTGAGGCGCCAGGTGGAAATGGCATGGCAAGCCGTTCCACAGGACTACATCCAGCATCTCTACGATCGTCTCCATGGGAGAATAGCAGCCTGCATTGCTGCGAAAGGTGGATATACACTGTACTAGTGCCGACATTGTGCATGCTCTGTTGCCTGTGTCTATGTGCCTGTGGTTCTGTCAGTGTGATCATGTGATGTATCTGACCCCAGGAATGTGTCAATAAAGTTTCCCCTTCCTGGGACAATGAATTCACGGTGTTCTTATTTCAATTTCCAAGAGTGTAAATCAGGATGGCCGCACGCGGGTGTGAACCGTCGTCCTCCCGAATGCGAGTCCAGTATGCTAACCATTGAGCCACCTCCCTCGGTAGTAGTGTACCAATTGTCAACATACAGTGTATGACCTTTACCAAGGTAAAGTAAGAACCATGATTCTAGGTATTCCAACATTTCCAGCAAAATCAGTTTCTTGTTTTTTTTCGTTCGTTGCAGCACCCACATAAATAATGATGTCAATAATACATCTAGTTTCATAATTACACAACACAAAAACCTATACTCCAGGTTTATGACATTTGGATGGAATCTACACGACCTTTGTAGAGAATTAAACTTTCGTTAACGCACAAATTTTAAAAAGAACGAAAAGAATCTCGAAATGTTTTTCTTAGATGATCCACAAATCATCTAATTTTCCAGGTTCTGTCATCTCCAGGGTCCCCATTGTTATCAAGAAAGTGTAGCACTCTTAGTAACAGAAGGTGCCTATCTCTTGGCATGATTTGCTCAAACATTCGAGTAGACAGTAAGGATAGCTGGTGTAATATCTGTTTATCTCATATTTATCTCGCTTAAGCCATCTGAAAATTTACGGCAAGGAAACAGAAAATTTCATCACTGTACGTGTTTTTCGAACATTTCAGTTTTGATTTTCCACTTGCATCGTTGCAAAGGTGCTCGTAACAAAAATTACGTTGCTCAGCTATGCAGTTTACAATTTCTTGTTAAAAAAGAAACCTTGCTTGGAAGCAGTCATGTACAGTAGATGAATCATCTAAATCGACGATTTTGCAACCGGAATGGCTGCTATCGAAATTACACACTTTGTGGTCCAAATCAAAGTCTTTCCATCTGAAGTAACCTATGTTGTGTCTTTTAGCAGGTTTGTGAAGCATAAGCTCGGTCTCTGCTTTGGGGTCGGAGGAAGAGGCGATGGTAACTTCAAAACCTGGACTTGCACTCACTAGTTCAGCGTTTGCTGGTTCACAGATATTCTGAGTATTTATGCTGAAGGATTCACCTACAGGCTCATCGATAACACTATCTGTCAGTCATAATCGGCTGGACTGGTTATAATGAAGTCCTCGTCGTCACTTTGATTTAGAATACTCAGCAGCTCATCTTCTGTAAACGGATGGGAACGTCGTGTAATTTTATTCGATAGCATGAAAAGCGCAGCACAAAAACTAAGTAATGTTACGATATCAGTGACCTCTAAAGAAAATTCTGCATTCAGTAAGTCGTTCGGGTAACTCCCAGTAATCCAAAAACTAGACCGCATCCCCGACTCGCTGGCGAGCTAGTAACGTTATACAGATCTATACGTTGTAGCAGAGAACCGCCGTAAATATTTTTCATAGCAAGTCGAATATATTCGTCTGAAGCATTGCAACGATTAGCGTATGCATACGTCTAGAATAGTGAAAGGGTTAAGCTGCCCTTGCTGGACTCCTAGCCAGACAGGCAAGCTGCCACAAATTATCAGCAGAACTGGCAAGCTGCTTTACCCCATCCAACCAAAGCTTTTCCCAGTCCTAGCTGCCTAAGGGAGTCTTGCTTGCTTGAATGCCTCTCTTCCCGCTGCGCAATGCTACGTAGTAATTTATAACAAGACGAGAATCAATGAAATTGATATTATATATATATATATATATATTCATTTGGGTTCATTGTAGGCCAGAAAATGGATAATTTTATTTTTTTTTTCCTTTTCGGCGTATTTCTGGCTTATTTATTTATTTATTTCAATATGAAAGGTTTTCACAGCAACTGCACCCTCTTTCGACTAATACTGGTTATTCTCAATTCGAACCATCATCAGACCATCTCTAATATATGTTTCCTATAGTAATGAGAACCATCTCTGACAGTCGAGGTCCTTTGCACTTAGGAACCTGAAAAAGTCTATTATACTACAACTCCAACTAAAGTAAAGTTTTGCAAGTCTAATTTCTGTAACCTTAGTGTGGTCCAGCCAAATATGACCCCAGCTATACAAATTTTAATTACTTTTTCCAGGATGGGTATTGCGGGTCCGCTGAATTCGTTCTAAGTGGCCAAAGTAGTTCATTCTAAATTCCCCAAATGCATTTTTCCGCACCCGAAGTTCGTTTTTCGTGTTACGTTTACCTAGAAAGTCACTGGTGTCCAAAATTAAAGCAATAAGCGGAAATTTTGTAAGGTTGCGTCAGTATAAACAAGTGATAGTAAAATAGAGACAATGTAAAGAATAAAGAACGCAAATAAATTCAACATGCATAATGGAAGACAAAAATGTTCTGCGATTTTTTTTTTTCAAGTTAACGTATTTGCACATACATTGCGACAACTGGGTAATATAGACTTGACATCGACGGGCTATGCTGTGAATGATGCACATACATTTCGACAGCTGGGTAAAGTGCTCAGTATGGGGTGTGACCACCTCTGGGAGCAATACAGACCTGACACCGACGGGCTATGCTGTGAATGATGTCATCAGTCTCAAGTTGAGGTAACAACACCATTCTTCCTGCAAAACTGATCGCAAGTCTCGGAGAGTGGCTGGCGCATGCTGACGCGATGGAACACGCCTCCCATGGGCATCCCAGACATGCTCCATGGCATTCAAATCACAAGAGCGAGCAGGCTACGCCAAGCGTGCAATACTTTCCGTTTCCAAGAAAACATCAACCACGATATGGAGCATTATCGTCCATTAACACAAAGTCTGGACCCACAGGACGTCGTAACAATGGCACATGACGTCCAGATCTCGTCACGATACCTGACAGCAGTTAAACCGTGCTGATTCACCCGTACAATTTCATGAAGAGATATTCGAGTGGTCAACATAATCCCTGTCCACATCATTAGGGAACCTCCTTGAGGTCTGTCTCTTTGCACAATATTTGTGTTTTATGTTCCTTCCACGTGTGAATCCGTCGAGAATCACTTTCCAGACAAGTCACGACTCATCTGTGAAAAGGACATTGACCCACAGTTCGACCGGCCAGGTGGCACGTTGACGACTCCATTCTAGACATTCCCTTCTGTGAAGACCCGTCCGAGGTATACGTACAGCAGATCACCGACAATAAAAGCCACTCTACTGAAGCCTTATGTAGATCGTTCACTTCTATACCACACATCCAGTGGATGCTGCAGGGTCAGGTGCCAGTTGCTGTGCAGTACTAAGGCGGCACCGTCGTGCCCTTAGAGCCAAATAACGGTCCTCTCTTTCTGATATCACATCAAGTCGGCCCTACCCTGGTCTTTGCGATACAGTTTCTCTCTCTTTAAACTCTCGTCACATCCGAGAAACAACAGAATGATTCACATTAAGCCATCGAGCCACATCAGTGTGCAACTGTCCTGCTTTCATTCTTCTTAGGTCCTCCACGACAGAGAGTCAGGTTGGCGTCTTCTCTGTGCCATACTGCACCGTCTGTGACCGTGTACAGAGCGACTGTGGATGTGGGACTACCCGGAAAACACTACCTTCTCTGATAGGTGCCCTGACGTTATCGTCGGCGTGGATGTCCGTTGACCGGAATGCCATCTTCCGTGCTGAACAAGGTCGTACGGACATCTGTTGACAGTTTCGTGAATTAGACACAGGACGGGAAAATAGTGGTTTGTTGCTTTAATTTTGGACTCCAGTGTACACGCCTGAAAGCAGAAGTTTTTCTTTGCGCTACGTTGCATACAACCAGAATGTGGTTTTCGATATTCACTGAGCCATTTTTTTCCTATTTCGATCAAAGTTTACCCTAAATTTAGAAATCCTATATGCTGCTAAATGGTCTCAAGTCCTTAGCCCACATTTCCATTAAGACTTTGTTTTTGTGTTGGTAAGTTCCTGTGGGACCAAACTGCTGAGTTCATCGGTCCCTACCCTTACCGTCGTGCCCTTAGAGCCAAATAACGGTCCTCTCTTTCTGATATCACACGGAGTCGGCCCTGCCGTGGTCTTTGCGACACAGTTTCTCTATCTTTGAACTCCAGTCACATCCGAGAAACAACAGAATAATTCACACTAAGCCATCGAGCCACATCAGTGTGCAACTGTCCAAATTTCATTCTTCTAACTTAAATTAACTCAAGCTAGGGACAAAACACACACCCATGCCCGAGGGAGGTATCGAACATCCGACTGGGTGAACCGCGCGAACCGTGGCAAGGCGCCACAGACTACGCGGCTACCCCTCGGGGCAACTTTATTCTCTATCGAAACATTTATGGAGGGAGCAAACTGCTGATCACATTTAGAAACATGATGTAACATACTCGAGGTTTCAGGATGAGTGTATAGAAACTTTTTACACACACTGCTTCGCGAGACACATCTACCGATTTATGTGAAGCTGCCTCATAAACACATGTTAACTTTTCCACTGCTGGACTCGCACTCTATTTCACGACAGCTATATATTCCCCAATTCTTAATTTCTCATTAATCTCCTTTAAGTTTGGTTTCTTCATTTAGCTGGTCCCGCCGTTATGACAAGTGAGCTGCAGTGAAACCACCTACCCAAACATATACCTGGCTAGTGACGTTGGATTAATAGCGCAACCTGTTGTCAGGTGCAGGAGGCTAAACGGGTCCCGTGAAGCTTATCAGGCTTGCGGAAACCCTAGGTGGTATGCTTTAACCACTGCGCTTCAGTACACGTTTCGTTGTGTCTCCGTTGCGACAGGGTGAGCTGCTTTAATGGTTGAGGCGGCAGGCAGGTTGGAAGGAGAATTTGCACATCTCTGGTATTTTGTAGCTTACAAATGGTAATCGACCTGAAATAACAGACAAAGTCACCAACTTAGAGAGAGCAGCGTTCTCGTGATGCACCTAGTCCCAACGATCCAAGAAAGACGAGTGTACTTTGTCTCGTAGTCTCCACGGAAATGCCTCTCGAAACTTGCCGCACTGGTACCGATTGATCTGACAGATATCCCTGCATAGCGCATAGTTGCACCTTATCAATGCATCCAAAGACTGTGGAATTCATTACAAAAAAATGGTTCAAATGGCTCTGAGCACTATGGGACTTAACATCTGAGGTCATCAGTCCCCTAGAACTTAGAACTACTTAAATCTAGCCGGCCGGAGTGGCCGTGCGGTTCTGGCACTACAGTCTGAAACCGGGTGACCGTTACGGTCGCAGGTTCGAATCCTGCCTCGGACATGGATGTGTGTGATGTCCTTAGTTTAGTTAGGTTTAATTAGTTTTAAGTTCTAGGCGACTGATGACCTCAGAAGTTAAGTCACATAGTGCTCAGAGACATTTGAACTTAAATCTAACTAACCTAAGGACATCACACACATCCATGCCCAAGGCAGGATTCGAACCTGCGACCGTAGCGGTGGCACGGTTCCAGACTGAAGCGCCTAGAACTGCTCGGCCACAACGGCCGGCGGAATTCATTACAGATGACACACGTGCACAGTGTGTCTTTGCACCTCTACGGCGAGTAATAACTCACTTAAAGATAACTGATTTCAAAGACTTTTGGACTCACAATCGGGAAGAGGACGGCCACTCTGATTTAGATTTTCTGCAATTTCCCTAAGTCGCTTCGAGCAAATGTCGGGACAGTTCCTTCGAAAGGGCACAGCCGCCTTCCCTCCTCATTCTTCCCCAGTCCAATGGGACCGATGACCTCGCTATTTCATCCCCTCCCGCAAATCAAGCAACCAAACAAAATAAGATTTGTTTAATGGACGGCTTTCAAACTCACTTCTAACGAAAGGAACTGTGGTTTTCTAACGCCTGATAATGCAAGAGCTCATACTGCCTATGCGTCTATGGCAGTTTTGAGTCGCTTCTGATGACAGGGGAGTCCCACCACATGTAATATTCAGTATCGTAGTTCTTATCACGGGATTGTTGTGTGAGGACATGCTACTAACACATCAGTCTAATGTGCTAAATGGTGCAAAAATTTTCTCAGACATCTTTCTAAAGCTGCTCCTAACTCGTATACTTTCTAAATGACTTCACTTTCCACACTGTCCTACGAAATGGACAGAACCTCTGGCAATTATCGCTCCCGTTCCAATGAACCGGAGAGAGTGCTTTAATCGTACATGACAGATCCTCTACAAATACATAGCGGAAATTGCTGTTGTGGCTTAATCCGAAGCAGTCCAATCTTACATGCCCGATCCAAGTACGTTGAAGCGACATGTTCAAGGCTCTAAAATAGGGAACGAATGACATGATAGTTGGTGTACACATATAAAATTAATCAAACGCTGACTTCAATAAAGTAAGCATATTGTCGTGTATACTACCTGATCGAAAGTATTCGGACACCCCTATGTAATGTGTAGATGTCATGAGAGTCGGACCCACGAGTATAAAGAGGGGTGAGGAGTATTTTGTTGTCAGCACAGCAGCAGTAACAACAGACTGAGTAAATTCCACCAAGTGATTCAAATGGTTCAATTGGCTCTAAGCACTATGGGACTTAACTTCTGAGGTTATCAGTCCCTTAGAACTTAGAACTACTTAAACCTAACTGTTGTAACTGCAACCAGGACTGTCACGGGGTAGCAATGACGGAAGGTGCGGCGGGACCCGCGCAGAGGCCCGCGAACAACAACACAACGGAAGAGGACGGACACGACCAACGAAGGACAGAAAGAATACAACAAGACCGAACAACAGAGTCACAAGGAAACAAACACGTCCACTCGTACACGAAACAGGAAGTAAGCAGTCTAGCGCAAAGCGAGGTGTAAACTGACGTAAGCGAGATTAGGCTGACTGGCTGAGTTTTTTTTTTTTTTTCCTTTATTGAATTTCGATTCCCCCCGAAGGGGACGGGCTGGCAGCAGCTTATTACGCTGCTCTGCAGCCTACAGACTTTTTAAAACGTAAGAAGAAGATAAGAAACAATAAAAGCAGGCGATAAAACGGTGACTTAAATTGTAAAACGGCGGAAAATTGTGGAAAGTTGAAACATAAAGCAAAGGGTTGGCAAAGCGAATATAATACACAGGATGCAGACAGGTAACATAGTAGACAGACAATTAAAAAACATGGCGACAGTCTGGTTTCTGTTCGCAAGAGATATAAAAATCACACCCAGCGACAGTATGATGTCCGTTTGCAACACTTGGGAAAAGACACACAACAAATGTTGGCACAAAGAGGACACATCATAGTCAAGGGCAGATGGGGGGGGGGTGGACCTGGACAGGATGGGGGGGAAACAAGGAGGGAGGAGAGGAAAAACGAAAGGGGGGGGGACCAAAGGAGGCAGCGGACTAATAAGGGGGGGGGGGGGCAGGCCAGACGCGAGAGGGAATGGGAAAAGGCAGAGGAGGGAAATTCAAAAGGACTCGGGGGAGAGAAGGGGGCCGAGAGAGGGTATGTGGGGAAAATGAGGATGGAAGGGGGGAGAGGGAGCCCAGGAAAAGAACGGAGGAAAGGAGGGAGGGGTGAGGATCAGAGTTGATAGGAGGGATAAATGGAGGGAGAGAGGGCATCATCCAGGAGGGGGAGTTGATGGAAGCCACCTTGGGAAAGGAGATGAAGAGTGTAGAGATGGAGGGTAGGGGGGACATAACAGTGAAGACGTGTCAGGGGGCGGGGATGGGAGAGGAGAGGAGCAACCAGGGGGTGAGGGGGATCAAGGCGGCGGGAGGTGTAAAGTATGCCGATATGTTCGAGGAATAGGAGTAGATGGGGGAAAGGAATGAGGTCATAGAGGATCCGCGTGGGGGACGGACTGGCTGAGTGAGAGGCCGGCGCTTAAGTACGCTATCGGGGGCGTCGCTATTGGCCGCTGGGACCACGTGTTCCATTGTGGCGCCCCCACACTATAAAAGTGGACCAGGAGGTGCGCGCCACCACAGCTTACGGCGTGATGGTGCAGAGACTTCTATGGGTCTTCGACGTCCATGATGTCTGGCGTGGATTCAAATTCCGAGGAGTGCGGTACCAGACTAACTAACCTAAGGACATCACACACATTCATGCCCGAGGCAGGGTTCGAACCTGCGACCGTAGTGGTCGCGCGGTTCCAGACTGTAGCGCCTAGAACCGCTCGGCCACCGCGGCCGGCAGATCAGCAAAGCTCAGTGACTTGGAATCTGGGCTACTAACTTGATGCCACCTGAGTAACAAATCCATCGGGGACATTTCAGCTCTTCTAAATAGACCAAGTCAATTGTTGGTGATTTGAATGTGAACTGGGAGCACGGAGGAACAACCACAGCTAAACCGAGACCGGCGGACCTCCGGTACTGACGGACAGGGACCGCCAAACATTGCGGAGAGTGACTGTAAGATATCACATCAAATCAGGGGAAGAATCACTTGTGAGTTCTAATGTGCTACCAGCAGCTGAGCTTGCACAATGGATGTTCGTTGGGAGTTAAGAAGATTGGGGTCCAATGGACGACCCGCTCATTAGAAGCCACATATTTCTGTAGTCAGTGCTAACACCCAAACCTCCAGATGTCAGACATTCACATCGTTACCAAACGTTGTATGTCGATAGAGTATCAACTAAAATTCCGATTTAGTTCCTACTATGTGCTGTCGTCCAGCACAACAAATGTAAACGTTGATTAAAAGTAACATCACATATACCGAGCACAGGGAAAGTATAAGTGTATTTTACGTATATAGCGTCTGGGGATTTGGTAGTGTGTTAGAGTCTAGTACCAATTTTTATTGGTTCAAATCTTAATAACGACATTTTTTTACCGTATTATGCCTGAAAGTGTTATCTGGAACAGAGTATTTATGACATGTAAACGGGTAGTTTGGGGTTTACAACGACGTTCTCCTGGCAGTCTGCTTTCGCTTCGTTTCTTTGGAAATACTAAACCCATAGAGTACATTTGTAGTTAAACAGAATATACAATCAGAACAGAAAAATAAGCTGTTGCATCACACGTGCGGAAGTAATAATAATAATAATAATAATAATAATAATAATAATAATGAAACTTATATTAGTAATCATAAACAAAAATAAGACCAATTATAAGTGCATAACGTTCAACTAACGAGGTGAAAGCAGACGGCCAAAAGAACATTCCTACAGTCTCCGAAAAGTCCCTTTAACATGTCAAAAATATGTTATCCCATATAACAGTTTCACTCGCAAACAGTTAAAAGATGTGCCATCAATGGGTTTGAAAGCGGGCTATTTGCTATGTGGACCGCACCCTCTCCCAACTCATCCATACGAGATTTTCAAACCAATTTCTCCTAGATAGCTTTTCCTGAACTCTGTAGCTCTGTTTAGTTACCGTTTACGCATTTTCTACTGGATGACAGCACGTAGAACGAGCTAAATCGGTGTTTTGTTGATACTCTATCGACGTACTACGTTCGGTACAGATCCGAGTGTCCGACATCCGGAGGTTTGTGTGTAAGCGACGTTTGAGGTGGGGTAAAGAGCGACGCCAGGGGACTGTGGATGAGTGGAAAAGAGTCATTTGGAGCGATGAATCATGCTACACCCTATAGCAGTCCGATGGAAGGGGTTGTGTTTGGCGAATACCTGGAGAACGTTACCTGCTATTACGTGCAGTGATACAAGTGAAGTAATGTGGAGGCGAAGTTCCCTGAATGAAATTTCCCGGCATTAAAACTGTGTGCCGGACCGAGACTCGAGCTAGGTGTTACCGTATGAGGGTTCTCCGTGGTTGGGATGCAGCTCCGTTATTGCGCCTAAGAGAACGCTAAATGGGGAAGGGTATGAAGATATTTTACAGCAGGGCCGGCCACGGAGTGGCAGGCTTCAGAGCATGACGGCCGCAGGCGGGCCATGGCCCAGCGTGTCACTAGGGTTTGCTCAGTCCTTTTCGTACCCAGAAAAGCGCAACATTTCATTTAGCACTGCGGTGCGACATTTCTCGATCGGCACAACTCTCTCAGTTCGGCAGAATCGTAGTGTCAGCACTGTTTAATCTTAGCTATTTGCTTGCGGTATGAAGGAAAGTAACAGGTCCAATGGCTGTTTGCACAAAAATAGGCAAGCTAGCGATCTATCGTCACAGTCTTTTAAAATGAATGGGAATGGCAGGAGAGAGGGATGAGAATTCTCAATTTTCATAACGACGCGCCCGGTATGTTTGCTACGAAACGTTATTGCAACACCACGCAGGAAGAATTTAAAGATTTAGTTGACAATGAAAGAGAAAAAATTACAACAATCGCCAAGTGGGGTTCATTGTTCTGTACATTAAAAAGCGTTTTGTGCTAAATTTGTAGACCTGGATCACGTGAAAAAAGTGGTCGTACGAATAGTAAAATTTCTGGAGTCGCACACATTGTTCTATTGTCAGTCGCAACCGTTTTCAGTGGAACCGGACGAAGAGTATGGAGACTTCATATATTACTGCAAAGTACGTTCATAAGTCAAGGGGCACGCCTGGGATAATTTTTCGATTTGAAACTCGCTATTGTTGAATTTCAGAAGGAAAACGGTGAGCAGGGACAAAAGTAGAACATCCGGAATGGATCGCAGACTTCCAATTTTAAGTGGACTTGACTGCAAATTGCCCATAGTAAGACAAATCAATGTAACTTCTTTATGATTTGATGAGGATGCAATTAAAATAAAAATCGCGTCATAGGAGGGACACTTTCTGGCAAAAACAGTCCACTTCTCTAAGCCCACTGCCATTAAAGAAAACGCGAGTTTTGAAGAATTCACTTGGGCTGTGAAAGAATTATAAGGATAGTCTTATAAAGATTTTGAAGACAGTGTCAATCTTACATCTGTTCCTGTGCTGTTTTTGAGACTGTTTGCCATTTCTGTTGACAGCACCCTGTTCACATGTCACTATAACTGATTGACCTGCAAGGTAATTGCAGTTTTAATGACAAATATTTTTATGTTTAAACTGTTCAGGACGTCTACATTGCTTTCTTCAGGTAGACTTTTCAAGTCTCCATAATGAGTATTTGTGTAAAAGAAGTTTTTCGATTATCAAACTAAATAGGTCACGAATACATGCCAATTTGAGCGCAAAACTCTGAAATTGTCTATGTCTGTCCGTATGCCAATATTTTGTACCAGATAAAAATTGTATTATGTCTTCAATATGATAATACTGAAAATTTGTGATCTACGTTGTTGAGAAATGTAAACCATAAAATCAGATCGTATGGAGTGCAGTGCGACTGCACTGCAGTTTAAATGCAGCGCGTTCGTCGTTTTCCTCTTCCCCCCCCCCCTCCCCACTCCATCGCACTTAGACAGTGTGGCGTGGCGGTGAGGGAAACGTGAAGCGAGACTGAGCGCTTCGCTCGTCGTGCCAGGTATGACCTGCGAGCCGAAATGTTGGCTACCCCTGGTTTACAGCATAGTGTACTGCGTACTGGGGAGGTACAGTTCAGAGACCATGATTGTTTGCGTCAGCATGACAGTACACCTAGGGGCATGTGTGAGGCAATGGATTGTACCTAGGAGCATGTGTGAGGCAATGGCTTGTGGACAGCAACATTCCTGAAATTTAGTTGCTTGCCCAGGGTTCCAGCCTGAACCCAATGGAGCACTTCTGAGATGGTTTAGGATGTGGACTTCACACTAGTTCCCAGTGTCGAACATCAATACATTCTGAGAGTCACTGGGGTAGTCGGGCAGTCTGAGGTGCCTTGTCACGGTCCACTCGGCTCCCCTTGTCGGAGGTTCGAGTCCTCCATCGGGCATGGGTGTGTGTGTTGTCCGTAGAGTAAGTTAGTTTAAGTTGAAGTAGTGTGTAAGCTTAGGGACCGATGACCTCAGTAGTTTGCCCGCATCTCGTGGTCGTGCGGTAGCGTTCTCGCTTCCCACGCCCGGGTTCCCGGGTTCGATTCCCGGCGGGGTCAGGGATTTTCTCTGCCTCGTGATGGCTGGGTGTTGTGTGCTGTCCTTAGGTTAGTTAGGTTTAAGTAGTTCTAAGTTCTAGGGGACTTATGACCACAGCAGTTGAGTCCCGTAGTGCTCAGAGCCATTTGAGCCAACCTCAGTAGTTTGGTCCCATAAGATCTTACCACAAATTTCCAAGAGTCTCTGGCTAACCTGTTTCTTTCCAGTGTTGGGCACGAGCAACAAGAAGTTTCCAATAATTTATTTTTTCACGAGGTGTTAGATTAATTGTGAAATATAAAGAAAACATGGCCAAAGAACTTGTGCATGGCTTTAAGACATGCAGGATGTGTTTTATATACACTACTGGCCATTAAAATTGCTACACCAAGAAGAAATGCAGTTTATAAACGGGTATTCATTGGACGAATATATTATACTAGAACTGACATGTGATTACATTTTCACGCATTTTGGGTGCATAGATCCTTAGAAATCAGTACCCAGAACAATCACCTCTGGCCGTAATAACGGCCTTGATACGCCTGGGCATTGAGTCAAACAGTGCTTGGATGGCGTGTACAGGTACAGCTGCCCATGCAGCTTCAACACGATACTACAGTTCATCAAGAGTAGTGACTGGCGTATTGTGACGAGTCAGTTGCTCGGCCACCATTGACCAGACTTTTTCAATTGATGAGAGATCTGGAGAGTGTGCTGGCCAGGGCAGCACTGAAACATTTTCTGTATCCAGAAAGGCCCGTACAGGACCTGCAACATGCGGTCGTGCATTATCCTGCTGAAATGTAGGGTTTCGCAGGGATAGAATGAAGGGTAGAGCCACGGGTCGTAACACATCTGAAATGTAACGTCCACTGTTCAAAGTGCCGTCAGTGTGAACAAGAGGTGACCCAGACGTGTAACCAATGGCACCCCATACCATCACGCCGGGTGATACGCCAGTATGGCGATGACGAATACACGCTTCCAATGTGCGTTCACCGCGATGTCGCCAAACACGGGTGCGACCATAATGATGCTGTAAACAAAACCTGCATTCATCCGAAAAAATTACATTTTGCCATTCGTGCACCCAGGTTCGTCGTTGAGTACACCATCGCACGCGCTCCTGTCTGTGATGCAGCGTCAAGGGTAACCGCAGCCATGGTCTCCGAGCTGATAGTCCATGCGGCAGCAAACGTCGTCGAACTGTTGGTGCAGATGGTTGTTGTCTTGAAAACGTCCCCAACGCCGGTCAACTGCTGTTTGTGTATGATAAATCGGTTGGAAACTTTCCTCATGTCAGCACGTTGTAGGTGTCGCCACCGGCGCCAACCTTGTGTGAATGCTCTGAAAACCTAATCATTTGCATATCACAGCATCTTCTTCCTGTCGGTTACATTTCGCGTCTGTAGCACGTGTTCTTTGTGGTGTAACAATTTTAATGGCCAGTAGTGTAATAAGTTCACTTTGACTGCATTTTGTGAAGTTAAACTTCATGTTGCGTCTTCGGAACACTGGAAATAAATGGGCTGGACACGGACGCCAAAAAAAGGATAACGGCTTCAAGTAAACTGCTGTTGTCCTGTGACGTCCTCCCGCTCATCTCATAGTGAGAGAATCTATTCGCATGTGTGTGCGTGTGTGTGTGTGTGTGTGAGCACGAGCGCGCGTTTAAATTAAATCTAGAGATAAAACGGCCTTAATACACCTGCGCCGCATTCTCTGTTTCACTTTAATCACATTTATTATTCTATGTTACCTTATCCGTCGCAAAGCCTGTAACTGCACGGCTGGGCGCGCTGGATTAATAAAAATTCCCTTTGGTCTCTCGTTGCTACTTTTTCTGTGCGCAACAGCAAATACTTATTCATTCATAGAATGGACTGTTTCATTTCATTGAACACATTTTTGTGTTGCAATAAATACGGTAAAAATCTAGAAGCCGATTTTTACTTTTTCAGTAACTAGTTAAAATTAAATATATTTTTCGTTAAAATGAATATTTTCTCTATTGTACGGGAGCGAAATAGCGATGTGTCTGCTTCAAATGATAGCTTCCATTTTTAAAGCTTAGGTAACAGCTTCAGTAGCTTGCCATTTCGTCCGTTTCGATATTATTTAAAGTATTGTGTGAGAGCGACCATCATGTGATGCCCCTCGGATAATAACTTTAATTCCTAAAGTTAAAATAACAAATTCACTAGTCTGCTTTATTTCTGTTTACAATTATATCCAGCGAAAAAGCACATTGCGTGAATCTCGGTCTGCATGCTAATAGTAGGCTTCTGTTTCTAAAAGTAAGGTAACAGTTTTCATGTACTGATTTGCTTTCTCTTTCGAGTTGCTTAAATAAAGTGACATGACCGTTGAAGTTGTTTGCGGCTATTGTGTAAGAGTCTTTTAGAAAACTGATTCTAACTTAAAGCTCAGCAATGCATCTCTATCTCTCTCTCTCCCTCCCCCCCCCCCCCTCTCTCTCTCTCTCTCTCTCTCTCTCTCTCTCTCTCTCTCTCTCTCTGTCTCTCTTTCTCTCTGTCCAGCTACCCGCCGTCACACACCCACACTAACACAGAGACACACAAAGAGTATCAAACTACAAATAATGTTATGTGCGACTTACCTCTGTTGGAAAGATTAAAATAACCTCTTTACAGTTGTTGCCTCCAGTTATACACTCTATGCTAAAGTCAGTTCATAAGAAGTCAGCTTGGTAATGTAAGTACCATTCGGAAAACCACACAGCGGCACTGAATGGTATTTTTATCGGTACTGAAAGGAAAGACAGTTTCAGTACCAGGCAGTAAGATAGCTTTTTCTCGGCTTCTACTGTTAGACAGCGTAAGATGTTAACCAGAAAATGTTTATTCAAACCATCAGTCTTAAGTTGAGTTAACTACATCCATTGATGGCGATGCTGTAATTCTTCGAATCATGTAGTGGAAAGTGGAATAAAAGCGACCAGTTACAGTTATTCCTGTTATTTCATTTGGCTACCAGCAACATTCTATCATATGTGTCATATCCTGAATAAGTCCAAACCACGCATCATTCCTGCAATTAATATCTGACGCCATTGTAATCTATGGAAATCAGAGCTACACTCCTGGAAATGGAAAAAAGAACACATTGACACCGGTCTGGGACTGAAACATCTGCATTATCTGTGTTGCATCTAACGCTGGTAGCTGTGGCGCCTGAGCAGGGTGTAGGATAGGTGGGGTGGGCCTGTTGGAAGAGACAAATGCAAGAAACAGACAAGGCAAGCAAGAAAATAAATACAAAAGCAAAGAAAATTTCTGCAATGCCCACCTGAAAACACTGCTTAGCAAAAACACGATAAGAGACTGTCAAAGCAAGTAAAGACCCCTGCAAAGCAAATACAAGAGAGAATTAAGGTGCCAGCAAAATGCAGAAGAAAATTCCGTGGTCCCCAGGCACTGGGTTCTTCTTATAACTCGTTGCCAAAATCTAGTATCCTGCCCACTCGTCCAGTATAGGGTGCCTAGGGAGCTGTTTTCTCGGATAACTAGACAACAATTCAAGCAAATCTTATTAATGGAGTTTATTAAAGTAAGTTAAATTGACAATACTTAACTTTGCGTTTTCAGAAAAAACAGCTGGTGACATACAAATAATCAAAGTACTTTGGTATATACAATTTCAATGCAAGCAAAACACATCAGTTTGTAAGTCACTGCTAAGGTGTTTGGATGCCGGCTCGTCTTCTAGCGCGGCCTTGGCTAGGCGGAGCGGCGTTTATATTCTCTTCGTATAGGGGCCGCTCCTGTCACGGTGTCGTCTTAGTCTGCGTAGTATTGTCTGACGTCATCTCACAGTCCTCACAGCCCTCTCCAGGCCGACGTGCCGGCGCTTATGTTACGCTGGAACATAAGATCCCGCTGAAACCCATACAGGACCTGTATTTATCCATTCCGGGACGACTGGAAGTTGTTTGGAGTACAATTTTTATACACCGTATTAGGCATGGTAATGTGTTGTGCTTCTGGTATTTGCAGACTTTTGTCCATCCCCAGTACATATACACTCCTGGAAATGGAAAAAAGAACACATTGACACCGGTGTGTCAGACCCACCATACTTGCTCCGGACACTGCGAGAGGGCTGTACAAGCAATGATCACACGCACGGCACAGCGGACACACCAGGAACCGCGGTATTGGCCGTCGAATGGCGCTAGCTGCGCAGCATTTGTGCACCGCCGCCGTCAGTGTCAGCCAGTTTGCCGTGGCATACGGAGCTCCATCGCAGTCTTTAACACTGGTAGCATGCCGCGACAGCGTGGACGTGAACCGTATGTGCAGTTGACGGACTTTGAGCGAGGGCGTATAGTGGGCATGCGGGAGGCCGGGTGGACGTACCGCCGAATTGCTCAACACGTGGGGCGTGAGGTCTCCACAGTACATCGATGTTGTCGCCAGTGGTCGGCGGAAGGTGCACGTGCCCGTCGACCTGGGACCGGACCGCAGCGACGCACGGATGCACGCCAAGACCGTAGGATCCTACGCAGTGCCGTAGGGGACCGCACCGCCACTTCCCAGCAAATTAGGGACACTGTTGCTCCTTGGGTATCGGCGAGGACCATTCGCAACCGTCTCCATGAAGCTGGGCTACGGTCCCGCACACCGTTAGGCCGTCTTCCGCTCACGCCCCAACATCGTGCAGCCCGCCTCCAGTGGTGTCGCGACAGGCGTGAATGGAGGGACGAATGGAGACGTGTCGTCTTCAGCGATGAGAGTCGCTTCTGCCTTGGTGCCAATGATGGTCGTATGCGTGTTTGGCGCCGTGCAGGTGAGCGCCACAATCAGGACTGCATACGACCGAGGCACACAGGGCCAACACCCGGCATCATGGTGTGGGCAGCGATCTCCTACACTGGCCGTACACCACTGGTGATCGTCGAGGGGACACTGAATAGTGCACGGTACATCCAAACCGTCATCGAACCCATCGTTCTACCATTCCTAGACCGGCAAGGGAACTTGCTGTTCCAACAGGACAATGCACGTCCGCATGTATCCCGTGCCACCCAACGTGCTCTAGAAGGTGTAAGTCAACTACCCTGGCCAGCAAGATCTCCGGATCTGTCCCCCATTGAGCATGTTTTGGACTGGATGAAGCGTCGTCTCACGCGGTCTGCACGTCCAGCACGAACGCTGGTCCAACTGAGGCGCCAGGTGGAAATGGCATGGCAAGCCGTTCCACAGGACAACATCCAGCATCTCTACGATCGTCTCCATGGGAGAATAGCAGCCTGCATTGCTGCGAAAGGTGGATATACACTGTACTAGTGCCGACATTGTGCATGCTCTGTTGCCTGTGTCTATGTGCCTGTGGTTCTGTCAGTGTGATCATGTGATGTATCTGACCCCAGGAATGTGTCAATAAAGTTTCCCCTTCCTGGGACAGTGAATTCACTGTGTTCTTATTTCAATTTCCAGGAGTGTACATGACTACTCGCAATTCATACAGAAGCACTTGGCAGAAGGTTCATAGGACTACCTTGAGACTATTTCTCTACCGTTCCACTCACAAACAGCTCACAGAAAAAATAAACACTTCGATCATTCCGCGCGATCTCTTATTTTTCTTGTTTTATCACAACGACCATTTATCCCTGTTTAGGGATATATAAATAAATATATACTATAAATACTCCAGCATTTGTGCTCAGGGGGGAGCTGGTCAGAAGGATCGATGGCGTACAGGACAGCTTCCAACGCAGATGTGAAGGCCCGGCGGTCTTGGACACCAGCGTTCCCGACACTTCCGTGGAGCCACGGGGCCTACCTGAGAGGCAGGCCAGGGTCGGCGCAGATCTCGGCCTCACGACAACCGTCATCGCGATTCAGAGAGCAGAGATGAGCCACAGTTGCAGGAGGGGATCGAGGACCTCCTAGGCCAGCGTGTGTAAGCCACATACGCATTCTTCGAGTGCGGAGGGTGCAGATCCACTTCCTGAGTAGCTGCCGGGCGCTCGCGGCGCACCCGGATAAGCAGCGGCAGAGGCCACCGTAACATCGCTAAAGGAGAGATGTATTGGCGGAAAGAATGGGTTAAAAGTCACTCTTTTTTCACTGTGCCCACCGGCGTACACAGGTCACAACCACCTCCTCTTCCCTGAGGAACTGGCAATTGGCGAACTGGGAGAGTGCCTCCTGATATACCAACCATCTGCCACGCCTCCAAATAGTCGCTACCTGCAGCAACAGGTACGAGGTGCTGCCCAGTGTTGATGATAACTCTGAGCCATCACAGAATGCCTCTGCCGTTGGGCCAGCGGCCGTTTTTCCTGCTCAGTCCGGCCAAATGCAGAGGTTGGGTATATTTGTCATTGGGAGCCGCAGAGCTAGGCGGGAGATGGAGCCGGTCAGGGAAATTGCAGGTAAGCCTTAAAACCAGTGTGCACTCGGTATGTTTGCCGGGGTGTCTCGTTCGTGATGTGGAAGAGGCATTACCGGTGGCTATCGAGCGTACTGGGTGCAACCGGCTGCATATAGAGACACATATCGACACGAATGACGCCTGCCGCTTGTGTTCTGAGGGCACCCTCGGCTCCATTCAGCGGATGGCTGATTTCGTGAAGGCAACTAGCACTACTTGATCGTGGTCCTCTGGTTTCGAGCAGGGTGGAATGTTTAAACCAAAGACTTTGTGGCGGTATCGGATGCGAATTTCTCGACCTCTGCTGCAGAATGGTAGGGTTCCCCTTAATAGGTCAGTCGTGCACTACACGCAGGAAGCAGCTACAAGGGTTGCCGAGTACGAGTGGCGCGTACATGGAGGTTTTTACGTTAGAGAAACCCTCCCTTGAGATCAAAAACGACTTGCCTGATAAATTTGCCACAATGTCCTCGTCGTCGCAGATCACAGGTAGAAAAGGGTAATATGATTTCCGTAAACTGCATGAACAATAAAGGAAAGGTCCCAGAATTAGTATCGCTTACTGAAGGTTACAATGCACAGATAGTATTAGGAACGGAATATTGATTGAAACCAGGCGTTAATGACAGCGGAATCCTAGAATCTGATTGGAATATTTATCGTAAGGATAGGTTAGTCGTCAATGGTGGCAGCGTGTTTATTGCAGGAAAGAATTCGATAAAATCTAGCGAGGTTATCACGGATTCCGATTGTGAATTAATCTGGATGATGTTATGTATCAAATATCGGTAAAAAACTGTAATCGGATGCTTTTATAGACCGCTTGGGTCAGAAGTTCTAGTGGTAGAGCTTTTCAGACAGAACTTGCATAAATCGTTAGTAATTTTTCTGATTATACCGTTGTAATAAGGGATTGCTTCAACTTTCCATGTATACATTGGGAGTGTCATGCTATCACAACTGGCGCCAGAGACAGGGTTCAAATGGTTCAAATGGCTCTGATCACTATGGGACTTAACAGCTGAGGTCATCAGTCCCCTAGAACTTAGAACTACTTAAACCTGACTAACCTAAGGACATCACACACATCCATGCCCGAGGCAGGGTTCGAACCTGCGACCACAGCGGTCGCGCGGTACCAGACTGTAGCGTCTAGAGCCGCTCGGTCTCCCCGGCCGGCTCAGAGACAGGGATTCGTGTGATACTGTTCTGGATGTCTCGTCCAAAAATTACTTTGACTGGTAGCTAGAAAACCAATTCGTGAGGGCAACGTCTTAGACCTCCTGGCAACAAACGGACCTGAACTTATCGAATCAGTTAATGCAGAGGAAGGTCTCAGTGATGCTCGAGAATTATGACGCTGTTGGAGAAGGAAACTCTCCACTATAAACATCAACACGGATTCCGTAAACAGAGATCCTGCGAAATTCAGCTCGCTCTTTTCCTCCATGAGATCCACAACGTAGCAGACAACGGTGCTCAGGTTGATGCAGTGTTCCTTGACTTCAGGAAGGCATTTTACACCGTCCATCACTACTGTTTAGTGAAAATAGTACGAGCTTAGCGCGTTTCGGAGCAGATATGCAAATGGTTTCATGAGTTCCTTGCAGACAGAACCCAACACGTCGCTCTTAACAGAACAAAATCGATAGATGCAAATATAATTTCCAGGGTACCGCAAGGAAGTGTGATAGGACCGTTACTGTTTACAATATATATAAATGATCTGTTAGAATGCGACGGATGCTGTTTAAGACTGTTCGCAGATGATTTGTCTAGAACAAAGTAGCAACGCCAGAAGAAAGTAACGATTTGCAGAATGACCTCTAGAGAATTGATGAATGGTTCAGGTCTCGCAGTTGATTCTGAACGTACATAAATGTAACATACAGCACATACACAAGAAAAGAAATCCACTTCTGTACACCTACACTATTGAGGACAAACAGCTGGAAACAGTAACTGCCGTAAAATATCTAGGAGTAACTATCCAGGGCGACCTTCAGAATGGAATGACCACATAAAACAAACAGAGGGAAAAACAGATACCAGACTCAGATTCATAGAAAGAATCTTAAGGAAATAAACTCATCCGCGAAGGCAGTGGCTTACAATGCGCTTGTTTGGCATATTCTTGAGTATTGTTCATGTGTCTGTGGTCCCTACCAGGTAGGACTGATAGGTGAGTTAGAGAAGTTCCAACGAAGAGCAGCACGTTTCGTCACGGGATCGTTTGCTTGCCACGAAAATCTTCCGGAGAAGCTCAACAAACTACATTGGCAGACATTACAGGAGAGGCGCTGAGGTCCCAGAGAGCTTTGCTATTGAAGTTCCAGAGAGCACTCTCCAGGAAGAGTCAGACAACATATTACTTCCCCCCACATACGTCTTGCGGAATGACCATGAGGAGAAAATTCGAGAAACTAGAGCCACTACAGAAGCTTACTCACAATCATTCTTCCAACTCGCTATACGCGGATGGAACAGGGTTGGGGGCCTCAGTCAGTGGTACAAAAAGTTCCCTCCGCCACATACCATTAGGTGGCTTGCAGAGTATGTTGTAGATGCAGAAACATTTACACTTCGATTGAGCTCATAATTGCTCAAAATAATTTTCGAAGAAAGCATTTAGTGTAATTTCGGACGATGTTTTACTAACGATGTAATGAGATGTTAGTCTGACGATTATTCGTTCCGTCACCATAATAATGAGACCAGTGCCATCACATCATATAGCCAAAACAACCTGCATGCCTATATCATCAGCCAACATCCCGGTCTATGAGAATGCAAGCTTTTTTGAAACTCTTCCAGCTGTTGTAAAGGTCGTACATGCATTTGCAAATATAAACAAAGATGAATTTTTTTTCCATTTTTTAATAGTGTCAGAATCATCAAACACTATATATAACAACAAATAATGGACCAAATTTGTAAAGGTAAAATTTTCAAAACTAAAAACTGTATATAAAGAAACATTTAACATACAATACTACGGGCAAAGAAATTTGGTGCTAAAAGCTGACACGTCTAGTGCATTTGAGATATCCTTCATAAGCTTCTGAACAGTATAGATGCTTGGACATAATGTACGCAGCACCCTATTTACTGATTTTGTTTCTGGTGTCTGCAACTCTGGAACGTAGCCTTTTCAAAGATCTCCATATATATACTACTCCTCTGTGTGTCCAGGGCTAAGTTCTTCCATTGGTGTATACTAATCTCGGAGATGTACGTTTTTATCCTTGCCACATTTCTACTCTGGTTTATTGCAGTTTTTGTTTGACACTTCCTACGGCTACATAGATACTCCGCAAGACGGAGGATACTCTGTACTACTACTTGTCATTCCCTTGCCTGTTCCACTCTCAAATAGAGAGAGGGAAAAACGACTATCTGTATGCCTCCGTATAAGCCCTAATTTCTCCTGTCTTATCGTCGTGATCCTCACGTGCAATGTATGTTGGCGGCAGTAGAATCGTTCGGCAGTCAGCGTCAAATGCCGTTTCTCTAAATTTTCTCAATAGTGTTTCTCGAAAAGAATGTCGCCTTCCCTGCACGGATTTCCATTTCAATTCCCAAAACATCTCCGCAACACTTACGTGTTGTTGGAAACCGGTAACAAATCTAGCAGCTCGCTTCTGAATTGCAGTGATGTCTTCCTTCAATCCGACGTGGTACGGATCCCAAACACTCGAGCAGTACTCAAGAATATGTCACACCAGCGTCTTATATGCGGTCTCCTTAATAGGTGAACCACTCTTCCCTGAAATTCTCCCAGTAAACCGAAGTTGACCATTCGCCTTCCCGACAACAGTTCTTACATGCTAAGCATGTCGCTTTGCAACGTTATTCCCAGATATTTAAACGATTTGATTGTGTCAAACACGGCACTAGTAATATTGTATCCGAACATTACAGGTTTGATCTTCCTACTAATCAGCATTAACTTACATTTTTCCACATTTAGGGCTAGCTGCCATTCATCACACCAACTGGAAATTTCGCCTAAGTTGTCTTGTTTCTTCCTACAGTCACTCAACTTCGACACCTTACCGTACACCACAGCATTCTCAGTAAACAACCGCAGATTGCTGCCCACCCTGGCCGCCAAATCATTTATGTATATAGAGAACAACAGCGGTCCCATCATACTTCCCTGGGGCACTCCTGCCGATATCATTGTCTCTAATGAACACTCGCCGTTAAGGACAACATACTGGGTTCTGTTACTCAAGTCTTCGAGCCACTCACTTATCTGTGAACTTATTCCATATGCTCTTACCTTCGTTAACAGTTTACAATGGGCACCGTGTCAAATGCTTTCCGGAAATCTAGAAATATGGACTTTGCCTGTTGCCCTTCATCCATAGTTCTCAGCATATCAGCAAAAGCTGAGTCCGCACAAGCGAAGCATTCTAAAACCATGCTGAATCGTGCACATAATCTCCTCGGTCTCAAGATAATTTACTATATTAGAATTGAAAATATGTTCAAGGATTCAGCATCAGATCGATATTAGGGATTTTGGCCTGTAATTTGGCTGGTCCGTTCTTTTGCCCTTCTTATATATAGGAGTCACCTTTGTTTTTTCCAATCGTTTGGGACTTTACACAGGGCGAGAAATTCGCGATAAATGCAAGCTAAGTAAGTGGACAGTACCACAGAGTACTCTTTGAAAAACCGAATTGAAATTCCATCCGGACCTGGTGACTTATTTGCTTCAACTCCTTCAGTCATTTCTCTTCGCCAGGGATGCTTATTACTATGTCGTCCATAAGGGAGTTTGTTCGATGGTCAAACGACGGTATTTTTTTATGATTCTCCTGTGTGAGCGATTTCTTGAACGCGAAATTAAATATTTCGGCTTTCTTTTGCTATCTTCAGTTGCCATACCAGAGTGGTCAACAAGTGACTGGAGGGAAGCCTTAGACCCAATCAGCTATTTTACATAGGACCATAATTTTCTCGTGTTCTCTGCCAAATCTTTCGCTAAGGTGTAACGGTGGTAGTTGTACGCTTCGCGCATAGATCTTTTCACAGACGCACGAATCTCTACCAGCCTTCGCTTGTCGTCATTTATGCGCTCCCTTTTGAACCGAGAGTGCAACAGCCTCTGCTTCCTCAGCATCCATTGAATTTCTTTATTAAGCCATGGCGAGTCTTTTCCATCCTTTATCCACTTACTAGGCACATAACTCTCCAGACCACGATTTACAATCTGCTTAAAGCTTGCCCATAATTCCGCTACAGCGATCTTACTGGAGAATAGCGATGCCACTTCACTGTCTAAGTAAGATGTTGATAACTGCTTATCTGCCCTATCTAGCAGAAAAACTCTCCAAGCGTTCTTGACCGATTTATTAACTTTCGGAATCATAGTTACTATAACGACATCATGATCGCTAATACCTGTTTCTATACTGACATTGCCTCTAAAGTCCGGCCTATTTTTAGTTACAAGGTCTGAGGTATTTCCATTGCGTGTGGGCTGCCGAGCTAGCTGCTCAAGACAGTTTTCAGAAAATGTATATTTCACATGACTGCCTATCTGTACTCCTCGAAATGAATCCATAGACATCCCAGTCTATACTCGGCAGTTTAAAGTCGCCATCAACTAGTATTGCATGATCTGGGTATCTACGTGATATTGACTGTAGATTTTCCTTCAATGGCTCTAGAAATGTCACAGCAGAATCGGGTGGTCGGTAAAAACATCCAACAATTAACCTGGTTTCACCCACACCTGTTATGCGCGACCAGATGACTGCACTGTCACACTCAACTTCGACCTCAATAGAGACAATACTTTTCTCATCTGGAATGAACACTCCCCCTCCTATGGCCTCTAATCTGTCTTTCCGATTTACGTTCCACGACTGACTATACGTCTCAGAGCTTTCCACTACGGGTTTCTGCCACCTTTTGGTCCCAAGAATAATTTGAGCGCGAGGACTTTCCTGGAGGGCAGTAAATACGGGAACTTTATCACAAATACTTCGACAGTTTACTGATAAAATTGTGACAGCCAAAGTACCTGTATGCTGAACTCCGTTTGACGTCCCTTGCAGCATACTGCTTAGCGTAAAGAAACCCCATGTGCACCCCACAAGTACTCTGCTACCCGAGTAGCTGCTTCCTTCGTGTAGCGCACCCTTGACCTACCAAGGGGAGCCCTACAAATACCCACACGATAACGCAGGTCTAGAAATCTGCAGTAAAGACCGTCACAGAGTCGACGAGCCCTTTGATTGAGACCCTTCACTAGGCTCCATATCAAAGGAACCCGATCAACTCTGAGAACGATGTTGCAAATTGCGAGATCTGCTTGCACCCCACGCTCGAGGACAGCAGTCTTCACCATCTCTGCCAGCCGGATGTACGAAATGAGGATCGCCTCAGAACCCATGCGACGGGCGTCGCTGGTGCCGACGTGAACCACAACTTGCAGTCGACTGCAACGTGCACATAGCCGCAGGCAAGGCTGCCTCCACATCTCGGATGAGGCCCCCGGCAGACATACCGAGGGCACATTGGCTTTCTTCCCAGGACTGAACGCTATCTGCCTAAGGGGCTCTATAAGGCGCCTAACATTGGTGCTCCCAATAACTAGTAAACTCCTCCTCCGTGTGCCTGCTCGAACTCTGCTGAAGGAGCAGCCACTTGTCCACTCACAGGTTGAATCGTTGAGGCCAGGCGGCCAGTCTTCACAATGGCCCTCCGCCTCGAGCGACGTGAGCGCTTTATCTCCCGCCACTCACGCTGCTGTGAGGGCGGATCCACCACGTCGGGTGCACTGGGAGGTGCCTCGGAAGCAGAGGTCGTGGGCAAAACAAGCAACACCTGAGGTGTCCCATGCGAAGCGACAGATTCTCCGCCACCGCTACACCCCGAGGCAGCAGCCTAAAGGTGACTGACCGTGACACACATTTGCGATAACAAACTACCTCCTGCTACTATCTACGTCTCAGCAGTAGATGGCACTGGGGATACAACCCTTACCTCCTCCTCTTCAGCGAGAAGGCAGCCCAGCAGTGTTTGAAATCAGTCTGTGCTCCTACCCCAACACACAGCACCAACAATAATGTGCCAAATTCTACAAGCTATCAGATGACAAAATATACAGTTTACGAGCAAATACAATTTTAGAAGGTGATGGTGATGATGCTAGATTTGTGGGGCGCTCAACTGCGCGGTTATCAGCACCCGTACAAATTCCCAACCTTTGCTCAGTCCAAACTCGACACTTTCATGAATGATGATGAAATGATGAGGACTACACAAACACCCAGTCATCTCGAGGCAGGTGGAAATCCCTCACCCCTTCGGGAACCGAACCCGGGACACCGAATTTTGTGTTGACTGGGACAATATTGCTAATATTTGATTTATGGGCAAACGGTCGTCGCCCATGGCATAATTCTCTGCTTAACGTTTCGTATCCCACTTCTGCAGATTTCATCACAGACTTTAACGACTCAGTAATCTGTTAAGGACTCGAATCAATCTCAGCAAGCAGAACTGTTTATATGTATCCACGAAACGGTCCGTTCATGACTTCATCAGACCGCTGACTAAAATCGGGGAGTCACCCCGACATACGCCGTGGAGCTCGTAGAGGGGAAGAGCTGGCGCTGATTATTTCATTTAGCACTAGTGTCCACAAATCGTCTAATTTAAATCCTTTTCCTTTTCTGCTGAAGCTATTTTTCTGCTTTTGAATTCCCATGGCCTCTCTGTACATACTAGCGTAGTAGCGGATCACGAACTGGGACCATAGAAGCACCATCTACATCACCATAGATGCTCCGCAAGCCACCATACGGTGCGTGGCGGAGGGTACCCTGCACCAGTACTAGTCATTTCTTTTATTGTTCCACTAGCAAACAGAGCGAGTTTCTCTGAAATTGTGGTTTTAGCAAGATCTAATAATTACTGCGCTAGATTGTACGGAGAGGCCACAGAAATTCTAAAGCACAAAAGCAATTTCAACAGGAAGTATGAAGTGCTGAAATTAGACAAGTTGTGAGCCATTGCGCTAAATAAAATAAAGAGCGCCAACAGTTCCTCTGTACAAGCTCGATAGCTGAGATGACGAAAGTCATGGGATAGAGACATGCACACATACAGATGGCGGTAGAATCGCATACGCGAGGTATAAAAGGGCAATGCATTGGCGGAGCCGTAATTTGTACTGATGTGATTCCAGTGAAAATGTTTCCGACGTGGTTATCGCCTTTTGACGGGACTTAACAGACTTTGAACGCGGAATGGTAGTTGGAGCTAGACGCATGGGACATTCCATATCGGAAATCGTTAGGGGATTCAATATTCCGAGATCCACAGTGTCAAGAATGTGCCGAGAATACCGAATTACAGGCGTTACCTCTTACCACGAACAACTCATATCTGACAGCCTTCACTTAACGACTGAGAGCAGCGGTGTTTTTGTATATTCGTCAGCGCTAATAGAAAAGCAACACTGCGCGAAAAACCGCAGAAATCAATGCGGGGCGTAAGCCTAACATATCCGTTAGTAGAGCGCGCCGAAACATGGAGTTAATGGGCTATAGTAGCAGACGACCGATGCACACGACATCGTCTGCAGCGCCTGACATGGGCTGGTGACCATCGGTTGCACCCTAGACGAGAGGAACACCGTGGGCTCGTCAGATGAGTCCGACTTCAGTTGGTAAGAGCTGATGGTAGGGTCCGAGTTTGGAGTTGACCCCGCGGAGAAGAATAGCCCAGTCTCAGAAGAATACAATGACTTACGGATACCGATAAAACTTTCTCTAGAGCGTCCATCCGGATAAAACTTGCTCTAGGCCATCCATGATCATCTAATTACATAAAAGGACTGGCTCCAGAGACAGCCACGCTCCTAGGCCAATATAAAACGCTTTTCTAAAGGGATCTTTTGGAGAAGAACCTCTCGCGCAGGTAACCCCCGTTAGCTCCTCGACATCCGACAGAAAAAAGAAAGAAAGGGTGAAATAACTGGAGGATAATGACATAGTACGAAGACTTCTTAACCGCGTAGCCAGCGACCCCACCTAACGACCACATACTCAAATAACAAATTATATCAGATTGCATATCAGCTGCTCAAACTGGATTGTCCCTGCATAAACGCAACACGAACATAAAAAATAGCAGAACAGAACGAGGCTACACACCAGAGGTGTAAGTGACATGCACTTAAGCGGCGTTTATGAAATGAGTGGAGCCCTGAGCTATATCCTCATGGCTAAAAGAGCCACACGCAAACGGAAATGCTATCTGGCATTAAAACCAAAGTACAAGATTGGATCGCCACCAACTCTAGCTACACGACAAACATGAGGTTCGACTGAGTTGGAAGATTAATTAATTTAGTCATAAGAAAAAACCTCATCAAAGAACATTCGTTGTATTGTCACTCATAAAAAATGGGATGTAATTATTAATATGATCCAGAGATTGTTCACATGAATCAAATATTAAAATACAGTAATAAGTATGTGAACACTGTGAATAAGAGCAGCTTGCAGCAACATTCCTGAAAACAAGATTTATCCTAAATAATTTGTTTTAAATAATAAGGGAACGGTAATTATTGGACCTGTGCGCATGGAAACGCTATGGATGGGCTAACAAGGAAATTACAAGGTAAATGGCATAGGTAAAGGAGACGTAACGTCGGTACACTGGATAAGATTTCAAACAAAATTATTTATTTCTTAAGACATCGATATAAAACATCTATATAACTGCTGTCGCCTGGTAACTACGTACGATTGCTTGTGAAACGCTATACGACTCACAACAGAACCTCTTAATTTAGAATCGCGGTCGTAATTAGAGGGGGACGGAAAGATTTAATACTCGCATTCAGACCCACATTCACTCAAAGAAAAGCAAGGGTGGCCCCACACCAATGTGCAACGAAGCTAGGATGTTTGTTCCGCTGTGTTGAGAAATGATTAAATAAAAGAGTAAATCTGAACATCACGGTTGCATTTAAATTTGTACCTCGGTTTGGAGAAACCGCCTCAACGAGGGCCACACATACACGCATACCCGCTTAACATGAAATCACAAACCACAAATACAGTTGAATAATCCGGACAAGATATATTTAATATTCCAAAATCAGAGCAATAAGTAAACTGTAGGACAGAGGCAGGGGGCCACAGGAAGGTTAGGCACACAGTTAACTCGTGTGCCCACGTGGTTTACGGAGACACTATTTTTACGTACCGTGGGCAAAGTTTAGCAACATTAAACCAAGCAGCAGCGAGCAATTAACATTTTACAGAGGGCACATTTGAACAGACAAAGGGTAATGGCAGACGGCCAACAAACTCTAATATGAACCCACGTGGATGGTTTCTAAAGGCCATATAGTATTGAAACAAAGAAAATTCACAAAGAGGCCAAAATTATCAGGGTTCGGAAAAGATTAGAATGTATACACACGCAGTCGCAGGCACACAAACATTCACACTGAACCGAGGGTGCACTTCCTACGTGAGTTCGCTTCAACATATGCAACACCTTTGTGCTATGTTCTTCTTACGGACCAAAGTCTGCATTAGGAATCAGACTGAAAGTCTGCAAAAGCCTTGCATTCCTTGGTGCGACCCAGCAAAACAATCTTTATAAGACAAAACGCGAGGCTGAAAACTAAAAGCTCCCCTCTCGCTACGAGACAACGCGCCAAGCGGTTAAATCAACTCACCTTTCTCCAAAGAGATCTCGGCTGCAGACCCTCCGAGAGCTGGAAGCAGACTGCCAACCTCACACTAAAACTTCTCCCACACAACCCCATGGACAAGAAAACACAGAAATGAGGCTTCCGCCACCAACATAACACCGGTAATTTTCACACAAAGGCAAGAAACTTCTTTGTCTAACTGAAAACTACGAGTTGATCATTCTGTAAGACTACTGCTGATTCTCTGCAGCAGACTCAACCACCGTATAGCAAAATGAAACACACCCACATTCATTCACTCACGCATGCCAGAGAGTTTTTTAATAGGAAAACAAGGGATAAATATTTTGTGGAGTCATAGTCGTGAGTTGGGTTACATATAAGAACATGGAAGGCTTATAATGGCGTTAAAGACGCATTTGCAAGTCTGAAAAGAACCAACATAACAACCACATGATGTTTGCAAATCGTAGAAACAAATAGGCTACGGCTAGATTGAATCATAGCTCAGTCTTCTCTGGTACGACGTTTAGCAACGAAAACACCCGAATTGTTCTGTAGGATGCAAAGTGCACTGGAAAGTAAAAAAAAAAAAATTATAATGAAAGGGGACTATAGGAACCTTTCAGAGGCAGACGAAATATCTTAGTCATTCGGTACAACAGCACTCGATAGTGCTGGCAATAAGTGCAAAAACCGCAAGGAAACTGGTCTTTACGACATATACGTGGAACAGACAGACACTCCGGACCTACGTCCAAAAAATGATTACCGACTCTGATAAGTAACTGCATGGTGCTCTGAAAAATACCGAAGATCTGGACGAAATCCCGTGTCATAACCATTCTAAAGCCTGATATAAAACCAGCTATTACTCTGCCATCTTTATAAAACTCTCGAAGGGAGGATACTCAATAGGCTCGCAGAAGTCTCTTCTGCTCCCACAACAAGCCGGATTCAGAACAAGCAAATTTTGCCCGTCGCAGGTACTGAAACTAACACAACACACTGAGGATGGGTTCGAGGAAAGATGAATCACCGTGGTTGTTTTTAGTAGACTCGCCAACTGCTTACGACACAGTCAACTACCGATTACCGTTACAGAAAGTGTACATACTAAGTAAAGAGTGTGGCATGACACGAATGATAGGAAATATCCTCCAAAATGAAAGATTCTTTGACAATTTTTTAAGGGCAAAGAAAGTGGTGCAGGACGCAAAAGAATGGATTACCGCAGTGTAGCGTTTTGCCCCCATTGGTTTTGAAGTCTATACCTTGGCCAGCCACTCCCATAAGGCACTCAAAATTTTACATACGCGGTAGATTGCCATCACAGCCCAAGCAAATAACTTTGAGACCATCGAAAAGAAGCTATCAGAAGCTCTTGAAGAACTGGATGTCTGGTACGAGGAAAACGATCTCAGTCCTAACCCCTCAATGTTAAAACCTATGTTTTTCGCCTGAGAAAGGTTAAGGCGTCAAAGAACCTGCAACTAGTACGGGAGGAAATACGGTTAGACCATTGCGCAATCCCGAAATAATTGGTTGTCACCTTAGAAATAGCACTACTTACAGTAAACATTGTACAAACACGAAGCATAAAGTAGGTGCTACAAACAACATTGTGTGCAAACTAGCAAGTACTACATGGAAAGCACAACCCAAGACAGAAAGGACTACAGCTTTAGCCTTGTGCTACTCAGCTGCGGACTACACATGTCCTGTGTGGTACAGTTTCAGCCATGTCAAACAAGTGTGTAAATCACGCCGCATTATCACATGCTATATTAGACCATCACCGACTGATAAGTTATATTGCCTACTAGATGTCACTCCTCCTAACATCAGAAGCGGAGTGGCGGCCAAGAAAGACAAAAACCAAATCGTTTAGATCTACGATCCGCCCACTTTTTGGATACTAACCAGCACGCGGCCGACTTAAATTGAGGAGGAATTTCCTCAGAGAACAGTAAGGCTCCAGCTCTCAGCTGATATATGTCTACAGAGCAGCATGTTAATTGTTCATTTTTTGCTGTGTTTTCCACTTAGTATATTTATTAAAGTTCATGCGTGTTCCTCTGTTTAAGAGATTTAATCTCGAATTTTTGTATGTGTAAATTCATTCAGTCTGTAGCGCAATAGTTGCTCACTGAACAGCCGGCTACGTAACTCATTAACGCATCAGCGTCCACTGGTGACACATCAGGAGAGTAGCAAATTGCATATCTAGGATTGTCTGCTTTTATAGTTCACTTCTTCCGTTAGTCTTGCAAGGATGTGTGCATGCCGTGTGCAGATGCAGGAGGAGCTAGCCGCAGTTCGCGAACAGCTGAATGTGCTTTTGGCCCCATAAATCTAGCATCATCATCATCACCTTCTAAAATTGTATTTCTTCCTAAACTGTGTGTTTTGTTATCTGATAGCTTGTAGAATTTGGCACATTATTGTTCAGTGCTGTGTGTTGGGGGTAGGAACACAGACTGATTAGAAACATTGCTGGGCTGCCTTCTCGCTCAAGAGGAGGAGGTAAGGGTTGTATCCACAGTGCTATCTACAGCTGAGACGTAGATAGTAGTTTGTTGTCGCAAATACGTGACAATCAACTGGATTCTGCCCACACCAGAACAACTCCACCATTGTTGTCCTTTTTTGTATAACCACAGACGTGGCTGTGACTATTAATGTTTTTTGTTTATCGAGGTTATCTGAAGCCAAAATTATAATTTGGAGGCATACACGCTGAAATCAGTGTGTAGTAGGGTTGCTGTTAAAATATAGGTATATCGATGTATCGATACTTCTTCCAAAAGTCGATAAATGCCGGCGACTTAACTTCTCCCGATATATCGGTATCGAAGTGGCAATCCGAGTATCTATATTTTTATCTTATATTTTTTCGCAATTTTGGTAAATATTTGAAACTGTTCTTTTGAAATTGTAGTAGAACGTAATTTTACTTTCACTGTATGAACAAGTCTTACTACTTTTTGAGCTTTCATCACATCCACTCCTTCTCTTTGACTGAATGGAGCAAGTACGAGGGTTGTCCAGAAAGTAATGCACCGCATTCTTTTTCTTCAACAATTCGTTTTTGAGCATAATGAGAATTACACACACGAAATAATGGTGTTTTACCTACACACTCTATTTCTCCAAGTAATCTCCATCCCGTTCGATGCCCTTCCTCCATCGCGAAACAAGGACGTGTTCTTCTAAAACATTTCTGAAAATAATGAACGAAAATCTAAATTACAAGATTGGGCTTTGCGGTGGGCGGAGACGTGAGAGGGGAAATGCTGGCGTAATCGGCGCTCGGCGCTAGTAACGGAAACTGCAACGTTTAACTTTGCCACACAATTTTGACACTACGTCTGTAAGGTCGCTGACGTTTGCACAAATGAAAACTCAGGGAAGTCGATATGAAGTGTTCCGGAAAAATCAGATATGTGACGAAACCGAAGGACCCATCGAGAACCTTCTATTGAGCGACTTACATGCATTTACCATTGTTAGCAAAGTGTCTATTGCCAAGCGTTAACGTGCATTCTTTTTCTTTCAATTCTTGCTCTAAGGGGCATAAGCAGGCTGTTAGTTTGTTGATGCACAGAATTTCTAATACTAAATCACTACTTAAATGTTCAGCTCTAAAACCGGCAGTATATTTACAACCTGCAGCCAATATTGTTATAGGCCGGTTTGTCGATATGTATTTCGTCGATATGTCGATATATCGAAATTGTTTCCATATGTTGAGGGCCACAATGATATTTATTTAAATATCAATATATCGGATTCCTAATATTTTTAAAAATATCAGCAGTCCTAGTGTGTAGTCCTTAAACTCAACAGTGATGATGTAAGTATTATTCTCCCCACTGTGGGATATGGTTCTTACTTGGAGATCTGGTTAGGTGTAAACTACATTCCCATATTGGACGTGTGGTCGAATGTGGATCCCACTTTTTTGGGACAGTGAGGCACAAACTGCACACATCAGTACCCCTTACATACGACTTCAAAGCTTCTCACTGAACATTGGTTAGTGCATTTCACAGTGATTAGTCTGTTTGGATGATTCTCATATCTCCATGATGTTATCAGTGCTTTTCCCCTTTATCCCAAAAAGGTCAAAAACGTTTACAAGAGAAACGGAGGACTCGGATTTTCAAATATGTGTGAAATCTTATGGTACTTAACGGCTACGGTCATCAGTCCCTAAGCTTACACACTACTTAACCTAAATTATCCTAAGGACAAACACACACACCCATGCCCGAGGGAGGACTTCAACCTCCGCCGGGACCAGCCGCACAGTCCATGACTGCAGCGCCTCAGACCGCTCTGCTAATCCCGCGCTGCCGAAATGGAGGACTGTTGTGGATAGGATAGTACCATGTTCTGTCAAGCGAAGACATCGTATCTCCTGAAGCTTACATCACAATGGGGATATTCGCGTCGTCGCAACCGTGTAGCGTTCATTACAGGAACCTTTCAGCTTGGGGAAATCCGAATGGGAAAGACTATGGAGACTAAAGACAAAGAAGTAAAATGAACTGCACGAATAGACAATGATTTTTGGTTTGCATTGAGGAAGAATTTACTCATTAAAATGGCTGCTGGTGCGTTTTTCGACTTGGTTAATGACATGGCAGTTTCTGGCTGCATGAAGAGAGTAGCGGCTTCCTTGAATTCTTTGTTCCTCCTGAAGCCGAGGACCGTTATGGCGGCCCACCTTTCTTTCAATAGCGTTGGCGATATGAGGTTGTCAGTGAATATGCGGTCTACTGCCCTGCATACACACTGTTGTTGAAACATTTTATTCTCTCGCCGGCAGGGACGAAATTAGAACAGTAAGTACCACAAATTAATTCATCCCTTTTTAATGTATTATTACGGGCGCTACGTAGCGCACATGATTTCGAAGTAAATACGTAAATTTTAAAAGTAATGGTATGTAATAAATGTAACGCTCGCTCAAACTAAACCCAGCCAACCACGTCACGAGATGAAACTTATTATTCTAATTTTCTTTTCATTTTTTGATTTCGTATAATTCACGAAAAAAATACTTGAGTCGATGAATCATCAGGATCATTACCAACGAGATCCCTGTCTCGTTATAGCAAAGGCGTGCGCCGTACGTCTCTTAATAAGTTGTGTGTAGTCTTACCACATAAACGTAGAATAACTGTTAAGCAAACGTATTTTTTCAAACACAAACACAAAGAAAAGTTGCAAAATAAACAGCAGCGCTTTCAGTATATACTCCTGTAAACGTGATTAGTACCGAATCAAATGTTTCCTGACTCTTTTGTATTTTTGTTTTTAGGAAAAAAAGCGCCTCGGCCATCATTAATTTCGCATTTGCTATTACGCTTGCTAGCAAATCCTCCACATGAATAATACTGATATTAATATTTGTCTCTAGAAATCCTGTACGGGAGGGAAAAATCCTCGGCATGAATCTACTGGTCATAACGGGATTTCTGGAACCAAATAACACAGAACTACACTCCTGGAAATGGAAAAAAGAACACATTGACACCGGTGTGTCAGACCCACCATACGTGCTCCGGACACTGCGAGAGGGCTGTACAAGCAATGATCACACGCACGGCACAGCGGACACACCAGGAACCGCGGTGTTGGCCGTCGAATGGCGCTAGCTGCGCAGCATTTGTGCACCGCCGCCGTCAGTGTCAGCCAGTTTGCCGTGGCATACGGAGCTCCATCGCAGTCTTTAACACTGGTAGCATGCCGCGACAGCGTGGACGTGAACCGTATGTGCAGTTGACGGACTTTGAGCGAGGGCGTATAGTGGGCATGCGGGAGGCCGGGTGGACGTACCGCCGAATTGCTCAACACGTGGGGCGTGAGGTCTCCACAGTACATCGATGTTGTCGCCAGTGGTCGGCGGAAGGTGCACGTGCCCGTCGACCTGGGACCGGACCGCAGCGACGCACGGATGCACGCCAAGACCGTAGGATCCTACGCAGTGCCGTAGGGGACCGCACCGCCACTTCCCAGCAAATTAGGGACACTGTTGCTCCTGGGGTATCGGCGAGGACCATTCGCAACCGTCTCCATGAAGCTGGGCTACGGTCCCGCACACCGTTAGGCCGTCTTCCGCTCACGCCCCAACATCGTGCAGCCCGCCTCCAGTGGTGTCGCGACAGGCGTGAATGGAGGGACGAATGGAGACGTGTCGTCTTCAGCGATGAGAGTCGCTTCTGCCTTGGTGCCAATGATGGTCGTATGCGTGTTTGGCGCCGTGCAGGTGAGCGCCACAATCAGGACTGCATACGACCGAGGCACACAGGGCCAACACCCGGCATCATGGTGTGGGGGGCGATCTCCTACACTGGCCGTACACCACTGGTGATCGTCGAGGGGACACTGAATAGTGCACGGTACATCCAAACCGTCATCGAACCCATCCTTCTACCATTCCTAGACCGGCAAGGGAACTTGCTGTTCCAACAGGACAGTGCATGTCCGCATGTATCCCGTGCCACCCAACGTGCTCTAGAAGGTGTAAGTCAACTACCCTGGCCAGCAAGATCTCCGGATCTGTCCCCCATTGAGCATGTTTGGGACTGGATGAAGCGTCGTCTCACGCGGTCTGCACGTCCAGCACGATCGCTGGTCCAACTGAGGCGCCAGGTGGAAATGGCATGGCAAGCCGTTCCACAGGACTACATCCAGCATCTCTACGATCGTCTCCATGGGAGAATAGCAGCCTGCATTGCTGCGAAAGGTGGATATACACTGTACTAGTGCCGACATTGTGCATGCTCTGTTGCCTGTGTCTATGTGCCTGTGGTTCTGTCAGTGTGATCATGTGATGTATCTGACCCCAGGAATGTGTCAATAAAGTTTCCCCTTCCTGGGACAATGAATTCACGGTGTTCTTATTTCAATTTCCAGGAGTGTATTTCCTGTTAATTTTCTGCGGTAGTTCCTGGTGGTTTTGGATTCGAGAATAGCAATCCTACACTACTGGCCATTAAAATTGCTACACCAAGAAGAAATGCAGATGATAAACAGGTATTCATTAGACAAATATATTATACTACAACTGACATATGATTACATTTTCACGCAATTTGGGTGCATAGATCCTGAGAAAGCAGTACCCAGAACAACCACCTCTTGCCGTAAAACGGCCTTGATACGCCTGGGCATTGAGTGAAACACAGCTTGGGTAGCGCGAACAGGTACAGCTGTCCATGCGGCTTCAACACGATACGACCGTTCATCAAGAGTAGTGAATGGCGTATTGCGACGAGCCAGTTGCTCGGCCACCATTGACCAGACGTTTTCAATTGGTGAGAGATCTGGAGAATGTGCTGGCCAGGGCAGCAGTCGATCATTTTCTGTATCCAGAAAGGCCCGTACAGAACTTCTAACATGCGTTCGTGCATTATCCTGCTGAAATGTAGGGTTTCGCTGGAATCGAATGAAGGGTAGATCCATGGGTCGTAACACATCCGAAATGTAACGTCCACTGTTCAAAGTGCCGTCAATGCGAACAAGATGTGACCGAGACTTGGCGATGACGAATACACCTTCCAATGTGCGTTCACCGCGATGTCGCCAAACACGGATGCGACCATCATGATGCTGTAAACAGAACCTGGATTCATCCGAAAAAAATGACATTTTGTCATTCGTGCACCCAGGTTCGTCGTTGAGTATACCATCCCAGGCGCTCCTGTCTGTGATACAGCGTCAAGGGTAACCGCAGCCATGGTCTCCGAGCTGATAGTCCATGCTGCTGCTAACGTCGTCGAACTGTTCGTGAAGATGGTTGTTGTCTTGCAAACGTCCCCATCTGTTGACTCAGGGATCGAGACGTGGCTCCACGATCCGTTACAGCCATGCGGATAAGATGCCTGTCATCTCGACTGCTAGTGATGCGAGGCCGTTGGGATCCAGCAGGGCGTTCCGTATTACCCTCCTGAACCTACCGATTCCATATTTTGCTAACAGTCATTGGATCTCGACCAACGCGAGCAGCAATATCGCGATACAATAAACCGCAATCGTGATAGGCTACAATCCGACCTTTATCAAAGTTGGAAACGTGATGGTACGCATTTCTCCTCCTTACACGAGGCATCACAACAAAGCTTCACCAGGCAACGCCGGTCAACTGTATGACAAATCGGTTGGAAACTTTCCTCATGTCAGCACATTGTAGGTGTCGCCAACGGCGCCAACCTTGTGTGGATGCTCTGAAAAGCTAATCATTTGCATATCACAGCATCTTCTAGCTGTCGGTTAAATTTCGTGTCTGTAGCACGTCATCTTCGTGGTGTAGAAATTTTAATGACTAGTAGTGTACCTTTTACAGTTATGCAGTGTAATAATAGTACGTAGAATTGTAACATTACTGTGAGAATTTCGTTCAAATCGATTACCAACTCGTCGTGACTTCTTTTTGCTCTGGCCTGCATATGAAGGTTTGTCTTCAAGGGGAATCATCTAAAGCTGTTGATGGTTTGTTCTGAACCTCCTCTCTCATTTAGTACAGTTCGGAAATGATCTGCTGGATTTAAACTTAGACATTCTTTTCCCGAACCTGATAGACAGTAAGAACGTTCCAAAATTGCAGCCACAGACGAAAACATGAATAAAATGCGTAGTATGGGAATGAATAAATAACTATTAATAACATATAAAATTGGTGCCACAAAAGATACAAAAGATATAGTAAAGGGAAAAGTACGTTACGTTTTACATGAAGAATTACTGTAAGTAAGCTGTGAGCTAATTGTATGCAACATTAGTTGAATACTGACCAAAAACAGACATGAAAACAAAGTTCTGAGCAGTATTTTGGTGGTTGTGAGCAGAATTAAACTGACTTTCTACGCCGACTTGATTCTGTAGTGGCTAGAAGCTGTGGC
The DNA here is from genome assembly GCF_023864275.1 of Schistocerca cancellata. Taxonomy (NCBI): domain Eukaryota; kingdom Metazoa; phylum Arthropoda; class Insecta; order Orthoptera; family Acrididae; genus Schistocerca; species Schistocerca cancellata. Next base: position 37,953,679 of record NC_064629.1, read on the forward strand.
TCTGCGATAAAGTAGTGAACCGATTCCACTAGTCAAAAAAATTAAGATTAATATTTTCTGTGATTCAAAATAAAATATTCGCATTGCCTATCTTGCAAAACGATCAAATGGATGCTTCCCATGGATCTCCCGCGTATATAACGCACAACCACCAGACATGTGACTTGACGGGCGAGTAATATTTGTACCAGTGATACCAGCTGTCATGCATCACACCGATGTCTTGAACAAAGTGTCAATGAGAGCAATAGATTTTCTTTTAATAATGCTCCATACGAGAGACCTGTAAATGCTAGCCTGTAATTTTATTTTTAATTTGCGTAACGGAATCAATACTGTGACCAACTATCCCAGAGACATGACATCACTGCCGTACTGATCAAGCTCTACTCAAATCACAGTGCAAAATTTTAACTCTGGGGTTTCTTCATACTACAATTTTCACGTCGATATTGCATATAATTAGCTTATGGATGAACAATAAACCGGTGATTGATGGCGGGAAAAAAATGGCTACTGACTAGAATTGACAAAGACTCCCGTATTAGCTCACTGATTTACATTGATTATTCCCTGAGTTCGCAGGCGCCTAAAACAATCTATTTCGTATATTATTTAGTGGTACCCAGCGAGCTTAATTGTCCGTTAACTATCCTAATAAACTATGATCTTATAAAATCAAACCCTACAGTTCACAACTGAGGATTAGTTTGGGATGTCCTTCATATCATAGTGCTCTATAACCACTAATTCAAGCACATACTCTCTCAACGTTCATGCTCGTGCTCCAAAACAATCTCATTCTCATCGACTACTTAACAAGAAAACTATACTTCTGTATCTCAGGTGCAAAACTCGAGTGAAGACATTTTAAATCAATAGAAATTAATCTGGAATTATTTATTTTACTGCTACGAAAATCAGCAAAATATTGAATTATCTGTCTGCACTGTTTCCCCTCGATTTATTTTAATCTCAGTAAACACGTCATTTGCCTAACTAGGTAGTGATCATGGCGACTTATTTATGCATCATATCCCCTAGTGCTATTGTTCTATGCATTTCTTTGTACTCACCATTATGTACTACGATCAGACTTGCTCCACACGCTGAGTATTCCACATACGATATTTTTCTGACAAAGTTAACTTGCCCACTGCAGCACGACCCTCGTGGAGCCTCTGGGCAAATGGTTAATGTACACACCCAAATTTTGCTCACGGAACCAACCCCATCTATAATCTCATTGTATCAAAAAATTTAATTTACTGAAAATAATACGAAAATGAATTTCACATGCATATATATATATATATATATATATATATATATATATATATATATATATATATATATATATATATATATATAGCGCATAAGTAATCCTGAAACTAACAATGGTTCAAGAAGTTCTGGTCTGCTTTGTCTACACAGCTCAGTGTGACAAAGACTGTACGTAAATTTACTCGCCGTTGAGGATGTGCTTGACTTAATCAAAAATCTTCATACGGCCTCCTTAAATAATCTCAGCTCACAAACTAACACATGATAATATTTCAATTTACATCCAACATATGCAGTTACATTATTTTCTAATCACGACCAACGATTAAGGATCGTTGGTCTGAAACAAAGAATTCTAACATTCCCAGAGTTACCTGTCTAAAAATGCATTAAAATTACGAAAACCTCCCCCGATCTGTTTGTCGTAGTTGTTATCCTGGAAATAAGAAACATGATTTCTAGCTACAGCCTTAAGCACTTCACATTCATACCAATTTCCAGAAAAATATTCGGAGCACACAAAAGAGTCAACTGTTCAGATCAGGAAGCAGTGCCGGAATATGGCTGCCCACGGAGGAGACGTCCGTCTTTTAAGTGGTACGGGCATCCTCCCCTTGTTACATTGGCCAACCACAGTCCAGACTCTCCACTACTTTGGAATACCAGTGTACTTTGGTTTACTTTAGGTGAACAAGAGACTAGTCAAAGATTGCGAGTGACTACATACACTCCTGGAAATTGAAATAAGAACACCGTGAATTCATTGTCCCAGGAAGGGGAAATTTTATTGACACATTCCTGGGGTCAGATACATCACATGATCACACTGACAGAACCACAGGCACATAGACACAGGCAACAGAGCATGCACAATGTCGGCACTAGTACAGTGTATATCCACCTTTCGCAGCAATGCAGGCTGCTATTCTCCCATGGAGACGATCGTAGAGATGCTGGATGTAGTCCTGTGGAACGGCTTGCCATGCCATTTCCACCTGGCGCCTCAGTTGGACCAGCGTTCGTGCTGGACGTGCAGACCGCGTGAGACGACGCTTCATCCAGTCCCAAACATGCTCAATGGGGGACAGATCCGGAGATCTTGCTGGCCAGGGTAGTTGACTTACACCTTCTAGAGCACGTTGGGTGGCACGGGATACATGCGGACGTGCATTGTCCTGTTGGAACAGCAAGTTCCCTTGCCGGTCTAGGAATGGTAGAACGATGGGTTCGATGACGGTTTGGATGTACCGTGCACTATTCAGTGTCCCCTCGACGATCACCAGTGGTGTACGGCCAGTGTAGGAGATCGCTCCCCACACCATGATGCCGGGTGTTGGCCCTGTGTGCCTCGGTCGTATGCAGTCCTGATTGTGGCGCTCACCTGCACGGCGCCAAACACGCATACGACCATCATTGGCACCAAGGCAGAAGCGACTCTCATCGCTGAAGACGACACGTCTCCATTCGTCCCTCCATTCACGCCTGTCGCGACACCACTGGAGGCGGGCTGCACGATGTTGGGGCGTGAGCGGAAGACGGCCTAACGGTGTGCGGGACCGTAGCCCAGCTTCATGGAGACGGTTGCGAATGGTCCTCGCCGATACCCAAGGAGCAACAGTGTCCCTAATTTGCTGGGAAGTGGCGGTGCGGTCCCCTACGGCACTGCGTAGGATCCTACGGTCTTGGCGTGCATCAGTGCGTCGCTGCGGTCCGGTCCCAGGTCGACGGGCACGTGCACCTTCCGCCGACCACTGGCGACAACATCGATGTACTGTGGAGACCTCACTCCCCACGTGTTGAGCAATTCGGCGGTACGTCCACCCGGCCTCCCGCATGCCCACTATACGCCCTCGCTCAAAGTCCGTCAACTGCACATACGGTTCACGTCCACGCTGTCGCGGCATGCTACCAGTGTTAAAGACTGCGATGGAGCTCCGTATGCCACGGCAAACTGGCTGACACTGACGGCGGCGGTGCACAAATGCTGCGCAGCTAGCGCCATTCGACGGCCAACACCGCGGTTCCTGGTGTGTCCGCTGTGCCGTGCGCGTGATCATTGCTTGTACAGCCCTCTCGCAGTGTCCGGAGCAAGTATGGTGGGTCTGACACACCGGTGTCAATGTGTTCCTTTTTCCATTTCCAGGAGTGTATGTGCTACGTATGGTCTCCTGCACCTGTCTCCATGGAGACGACACACACACACAAACACACACACACACACACACACACACACACGTACACACACACACCATCCAATAGTTTAGAAATCGAGTTAAACTCACGAGGGCTTAAGTCAGGGTCAGTGCAGTAGGTGGTAGAGCAGTCGGGACGCAGCATAAGTGAAGTTGGGGACGGAGCGCCGGTGAGGCGCCGACAGCCAGTGCTCGCCGACCGCTGGCGACACACATGAACTGTCCGACGTAGGGAGATTGGAGCGGCTCCGTACTTATTATTGAACATTACAGTACCAAGGGATTAGTTTTCTCTGTAACTTGTTGAAAGATTTGGGCATGTGTGACAGCAGAACCAGTGATTGGGCAGATAATCAATGAAGACACAAACAGATCATGAACTCTGGGTCACAGTACCTTGGAATGTGAGAGATGTCAAGCGGGCTAATCTATGAATGAAACATTTATTGAATGGAAGAATTCTTGCGGAGTAATCTGCAGATGACTTTCGAGTAAACTGTTGTTGTATGGGAGACTTACTTGCTGGTGTGTGCGTGGATGGCGCTTTGGGTACTCGTTAGCCTAAGACACTTGTACGATTTAACTGTGATAGAGCATACCCATCAAGTCACTTTGGAAGAAACCCAATCGTAATGTTCGGCCTCAGATTACACCAAATCAGGACAGTTCAGTGAGACTTGCATGTTGGACAGTGAAATCATGTGTGTTCACGTGTAACGTAAATTTTCTTATATTCTCACTCTGCGTTATATACAGATAGCTGACTGCAGCATTTTTTTGGTTTTTATGTTTTTTTAACATTTTGTATGCAGCCTTCTGTATTTTACTGACCTTTAACACTCACAACCCGTGAAGTTTCATTTCGTTTCTTTCCTCTCTTCTGCGCACTTCACTTTTTTGCCAGGCAGGTAAGTCGATTCATTCCCACGTTTATGTTTTGATATAGACTTTACTGTAGAGGGTGTTTAGAACTGCACTAACGTACTCTATCCAGCTTTGAAGTGTAGGTTCCGACCCCGAAGTTCGATTCTGGAAGACCTGGAAAATATGTATTCTTCTTCATTGGGCACAAAATGTTTTCGAGCCAAAATTTGGTTGTACGCGTAAGTCGGAGGGTGAATAGCGTCAATGTACAAAGAATTAGTACTTCATAATGAGTGACCCCTCTCTCGATGTCGTGATGCAAGCCGTGTGGGGGCGTACTCTACGGCCCACTGGGTAGTACTCTTCCATTCTTGACTGGTGGACACAGCTGGTAAAACCGAGGCTGAGGCAAACTTTGATACTATCCTGCGCTGCCAAAGCGCGAGACTTTCTGAGAACTTACGAGTCTTACTATTCCATCCTGCGTGAACTTTATGTTGCTGCGGTTCACACCTCTCTGCCAATAGGGTATGTTAAGCGTGTAAAGGCAAAATTGTTCACCTTGAAAAGAATACAAATGGAGAGTTGAAAGTGCGATTCAGGCCACGATAATTGGTGACGGAAGAACTGACTTCCTTATATCATTTACTTCGGCATCAGACCCGTCACCGACACGCTTGTATTCATTCTCTCACGACAAATAATGGACGTATCCTATCGGAGCAAGTTTATATAGTGCGTGTCTTACACCAATACTATGTAGACATCTATGACATCGATGAGTCCAGTGCAACCTAGTTCAAAGTGGGAAAAATTGTTTTAATCCCAAAACGCCGTGGTTCGGTTTCCCCTGATAGTTTTCGCTCAATTACTGTGTTAAACTTTGATTATAAAACTATGGCGAGGGCAGTTAATAGTAGAATGTCGGCTCTGATGGAGATGATTGTTGCCAGACATGAAAGCTGCGTACCTGGTCGTACCATTCTTACTCATATAGTCTAGTGTCGTCATGTGGTTTCTGTTGCTGCTGTAACGTCCGTCCCTTGTACCCTTGTTTTCCTAGATTTTGATAAGACATTGGATCGTGTTAATCACGCCTTTTTGCTTCGGGTTCTGGAGGCAGTTGGTTTTATTATTGAGACACGGCGAGTGCTCTCAAATCTGTTAATTCGGGTATTTCAGCTTCGGTGATTGTTAATAGCCAATTGACGCCTCTGATAAATATCCGTAGGGAACTGCCTCAAGGAAGCCCGCTCTCAATGACTTTGTTTGTGTTGTCTCTGGAGTCCCTACTTCGGATGCTAGCATCCCAGATGAAAGGTTGGACGCTTCCCGGAGGGCCTATAGCTGTTCGTGCATACGCGGATGGCGTGATGGTTCTACTCCGTAATTCTGCGGAGAAACCTCGACTGAAGGCTGTAATCAATGATTATTGTCGGAGTTCAGGTGCAATTCTTAATGAAGCTAAATGCAGACTTCTTACTTTGCGAGGTTGTGATGACGCCGTTGTTCCATGGACTACTGTGGAGAATCGGTATACGTCTCTCGGTATCATCATTGATCGTTGTCCACTCAAATTGGCGACGCTCAACTGGAAGTCTGTTACGGAAAAAATTCAGGACGCAATACTAGAACATAAAAGGCGTTCTCTTACTCTGCTCAATAAAGTCCGAACACTGGATCATATGCTTTATGGAAAGTTTATTACGTGGCCCAAGTTTATCCGATTCCCTCGATGATGGCGAAGAAACTACAGCAACTGTCTGGTCGTTTCTTATGGAAACGATATATCTTTCGCTTACGCCATAAGGTGGTCACGAAGCCTCGTTCCTTTGGGGGGGGGGGGGGTTGGGCCTGGCTAACATACGAAGGAAGACGCTGATGCTATATGTGCGACGTACTGTTTTGATTATTACTCAAGAAACTCCCACATTCACTTCTCGTTTATTTCTCTGTATCCGTCCTGCTTGTCTTGAACACCCTATTGATGTTGGTCGCATAAATTACAAGTTAAAACACATTGGTGAATTCTATCTTGTTCTATCTTGCGGTGAGCTATTTAGGGGCTGACATTTTATCGAGATCTGTTCTCACCATGAAATTCCTACAGACTCGTTGGAATGCAGTCCCTTGCCCGAAGCCGGCAGGAGTGGCCGAGCGGTTCTAGGCACTTCAGTCTGCAACCGCGCGACCGCTACGGTCGCAGGTTCGAATCCTGCCTCGGGCATGGGTGTGTGTGATGTCCTTAGGTTAGTTAGGTTTAAGTAGTTCTAAGTTCTGAGGGGCTGATAACCTCAGATGTTAAGTCCTATAGTACTCACAGCCATTTGAACCATTTTTTAACCTTGCCCGAACCTTGTTCAAAGAGGATCGCCGCAAACAAACTGGGCAATAGTTTGGTGCAATATCAGTCTTCCGATATTGCCGATGCTCGTAGCGTCCTCTTAGTATAACGTAGTAAATAACTTAATTCCGACGAACGAGCGACTTTTCCGTACCGGGCTTAGCAACACGGATTTATGTAGTCGTTGTACGTATACAGATACGATACGACGTCACTTTACTTTTGGAGGTAATATGGCAAACTGGTCTTGGATTAGGACGCAATTGGCCTTCCTTACTCGATCTTCTGAGTCGTTGTACACTACGGACATCGTATTGCGACCAGATTCTTCCTTCTTTCCTCGGTCGAAAACCCATACTGTTATGCGCTTACTGGGACGCGTCGTTCATTATGTTGTAGAAGACGAGGGGGAAGATCACGTGAACTTCACCTTTCTGATGATAGATGTTTCCCATCTGATTCGCTTCGGTTTGTTCTCTCTAGTTTGACTCAGTATCACTCCAGATCTATTGCAATATATATATATATATATATATATATATATATATATATATATATATATATATATATATATATAAAGTTTAAAAACTAAATAACTATAAAAATTGTTTATGCATATCATGAAACCTTGGTGGTTGTTTTCCGGCTATGTTCTCGTTTTTTTCCTTTCTCCTTTTATTATTGTTTTGTTATCATAATTAACTTCTTCTCGCATTTGCAGCTTGTATTACATGATGATTTGACTATAGTCTAGTGAAGTTTCATGACAGTACCAATTCACTCTGATAATAATAAAAGATGGCGCAGTGGTCAGTGCATCCGCCTTGTAAGCAGGAAACCAGGATTCAAATCCTGATCCGTCAAAATTTTCAACTTTCTCCACTGATTTAGATCAATGCCCACTAGCAGCCAATGTCTGTAATTCCTTTGTGTCTGAATTAATTTAGTCAGGCACTAATCTCAATCAAGAGTCTCTTAGTAAATGTGCTGCACTAGAGAGTTTCATGAATAAGGATTTAATCAGAGTGAAAATTTTTAGATGAGTGAGGCTCTATGATTTTTTTGTTCATGAGATGCGGTAAATTCTCAACAGACGATTTTCAGTTTGTGTTAGGTTATTATTTTTATGTAGACGTGCTGCTGAGAGGACAGAATTTCTATTCTCAGTGTAATTTATGTTCGAATAGTAATGTACGGTAAGGGTTTCTACGGCACGTTGCAAGTACCATACGGAAGTCGCAGTGAGCAGCTCCCGGCTGGACGGAGCGGTGAACAGGATGCGGCGAGAGGCGCGACCAAGGTCGATTCGCCTCTGTTGATGGGAAGGGGTGAGCAGACCCCAGCACACACGGAGAGCGACCACGTCCGCCCACTCCACCACACCTGTCACCGCCAGCCGGAGCTGAGGGCCGTGACCCCTAAAGCTGAGGGGGGATTCCTGAACCGGCCGTGAGTGGCGGGCCGAGCTACTGAATGAAACATGCGTTGCCCAATCGAATGGAAGCGTAACGCACCGGAGCGTCTGGCTGTACCTTGCTACGGTGGCTGGGAGAAACGTGTACCGTGTCGCAGTGGAGAGCTGTCGGTATCACTTTTTATGCGTCTTGTTGACAGCTGGTTGTGATATACTTGTAAAGACTTCTACATAGCATTACCATATTTTGGAATGCTAAAATGAGGCAACTCTCTATATATTTTACGATGAAAAAAGAGGACACTTTCCATATTTTAAACCTATTACGTAAGAAACGAAAAATAAAAATAAAAATATTGCATACGTCACACATATCTACATAACTTTAAGAGCACATGTCCTATGCGTATTATTCATTGGAACGAATCTCTTTCAAAGTTCCTTTTGTTGACAGAAATATATTAAAAATTCTGCAATTGAAATGTCTAAGATTAAATTTCATCACTACAATCCCTTTTACGTATTCAACTGTCAGTCTGTTCCTCTCCTTTGTCCACTGTGCCTGCATTAAGAACAACATCTCAACGCAATAAAAAAAAAATGGTTCAAATGGCTCTGAGCACTATGGGACTTAACATCTATGGTCATCAGTCCCCTAGAACTTAGAACTACTTAAACCTAACTAACCTAAGGACATCACACACATCCATGCCCGAGCCAGGATTTGAACCTACGACCGTAGCAGTCGCGCGGCTCCGGACTGAGCGCCTAGAACCGCTAGACCACCGCGGCCGGCTCAACGCAATCGTTATAGACTGGCTCTGCAAAGAACTGCGCAGTTTTAATTAATTCACGAAACAGTTCGTCGCTACTCATTGTGTTGCACCATTTCTTCTGATTTGGTTCAGACTTTCCACTACATGTGGTTATGAATTATTTTTAATTTGAAAATTGATGCTAACACTTTTCGTCATCACAGGCAAGGAACATAGACAATACAACTCTCTCTGAATAATTAAGATCGAAATATCGATTATAAAAAATATACTTAAACCAATATTTTCGGTTTTACCTAGCATAGCAGATCGATTGTGAGCAAATAACAGATGATGTAATTAAATAACCGAAGCGAAAAGTACTGGTATATGAATGGTTGACGATACTAGACGAAAACAAAAAGCAAAACATCTTAACTCCCAAAACTAATAACGGATATTAGCAGAAATCGTAAAGATGTATGCGGACGCTACATTAAACGTCTAAAATGCGGACGTGTCAGCATAAAAGCAGACGTGGGGTAACGCTACTCGTACACGAACATTCGGTCTGACAGAAGAGATAGTTACCATTGGACATAGACAACAAATAACTTTTTTTTCTTTAGAAATGTAAGTTTCAGTTCTCAGAGATTAATTTCTGTGCCTTCTACTAACTTTAGGTTGTGACAGTCTTGTAAAGATTTGTACACAAACATTCACTGTGACAGGAGAGACAGTTGCCATTAGATATAAACAAATAACTTTTTTTTCTTTGGAAACGAACGTTTCAGTTCTAAGAGAATAATTTCTCTGAATCTTGTTGACACTGAATTGTGAAAAACTTGTAAAGACTTGTACACGAACATTCAGTGTGGCAGGAGAGGCAGTTGTAATTAGATATAGACAACAAATGACCTTTTCTTTCTTTGGAAACTAACGTTGCAGTTCTAAGAGATTAATTTCGCTCCAGCCTCTTGACTTCGGATAGTGAAAATCTTTTAAAGACATGTACATGAACATTCAGTTTGACAGGAGAGACAGTTGTCATTGGTCGTAGATAACATCACGCAGGCAGTTGACAGAGGCACATGCTGTGTGGACGAGCATTGTCTTGCTGAAAAATGGCCCTACGATACTGGCACATGAGAGGTAACACATGGTCCCACAGGGTGTCTGTGACGTACTACTGCGCCACCAGCGTTTCCTCAATCACTACCAGCCGCGACCTGAATTCATACCCGATGATTCCCCACATCATAAGCGCTGCGTCACTCCAAAAGACTGGATGAATAGGACCTCTCTCCAGGTCGCAGTCACCAACGGTCTTAATCTGGGGTAATGCAGAACTGCCATTCATCGCTGAACACAGTACAACGCCCTTCATTGGCAGTCCATGTTTCGCGGTCACGACACCACTCCATATTTAACGGTTTTCGTTGTGGCAAGGGCAGCCACCACATGGGACGATAATTCCCTAAACCAGCTGCTGCTACTCTCCGACCAGCAATGCGCAGCAACACAGAATATCACAGGGAGTCCATTACTTATTCTCGGATGTCAGGCGCACATGTGAAGGGGATATGATGTGCTTGCAGCACAGTACGGCAATCCCCTCCTCGTGGTGATCAGACATGGTCGACCGCAATCTGCCTTCCCTTACATCTCCGTGCAGTCCAACATCGGGCCATTGTTACATCCTGTCCGCCGCTCGTGGTCTCGCGGTAGCGTTCTCGCTTCCCGAGCACGGGGTCCCGGTTTCGATTCCCGGCGGGGTCAGGGATTTTCACCTGCCTCGAGATGACTGGGTGTTTGTGTTGTCCTCATCATTTCATCATCATCCAGGAAAGTGGCGAAATTGGACTGAGCAAAGATTGGGTAATTGTACGGGCGCTGATCACCACGCAGTTGAGCGCCCCACAAACCAAACATCATCATCATCATTGTTACATCCGAATTGCCCACAAATCTAGACACTGGTCAGCTAGACCCTCAGACCAAATGTAGACCAATAATGACGCCCCTTTCATACTCTGTAAGTTTCTGATAATGCTGTCTCCCACGAGTACACGGCTTCTCCGTGCCCTTCACAGTGATCTCTCAATATCAGAGGCTGTTCACGATCCATATATACACTATAAGACCTGGTTACGAAACTAAACGTGAACAAATTATTGCGCTCTGGTGGGCGTTGTGTCACAGAGAATTGCGGGCTAACTCTAATCGTTTACATTCCCCACAGATAGTGTGTACGTGTGCGAAGCTCCATTCACATCCAACCATATCTTCTTGGTGCTTCTAAGGCAGTGTAAACTGCGAGTGATGCCATTCGCCAGTTTAGGCAAAGTAAACGATTCAGTTCCACGATGGCCGTTCACGGCACACCACTATCAATGGGACCGCGGCTATCACCATCACCGATTTCGTTCAGATTCACGGTGCAACCAGGGCTTGGCCAGATCGTCAAAGGTTTGGAAAAAGAGAACATTTTTCGCGAGGGGCGGGCAAGATATGAGCCATTATTGTTAACGTAGTTGCAAGGCAGCACTTGACACAGAAGCAAGGGTACAGGATGGCAAAACGTGGGTCGTGGTTTTGTTTACCCTTCCGGAAATCGTTTTTTCCCCTTTTTCTTTGCAATTTTTACTTATAATGAAAATAAACCTAAATAATGCGCAATATATTTTATTTATTACTATTTTCATTAAAAGAACAGGCAAAGGGATAGTGGGACTGCAAATGAATTTCCAAGAACAGATTGTAAGAAGTAAGTGAGAAGTCCGTATATTATTATATTCCTTTATTGTTTTACAGTTGATGATTTACACATGAAAATGGAGAACTTATTATTTGCTTTCAGCTGCCAAGGGCTGCTCGAAGGTCAAAATGAGGTTATCGGAAGTCGTATACGCTTTGATTACAATCATTTCTTGGAGAGTTATTTGCAGCATCCTTGTGGACGCTGTTAGCAAAATCCTTTCTTGGAAATTATGTGCATTCACCAACTTTCTTTTGCCTTTCTTTTTCACGACTTTTATGAAGATGTTAATAAATACGACACATTGAGCGTTACTTCCTTTATTTCCAATGTAAGAGAAGTAGAAATTGAATATAAATTAATAAAAACACTTCCAAACAGGGACTCGAAACCAGTACCGTCGTATTATAATTCTGTACTCTTTTCGCTACGCCAGCCGCTGCCTTGTAAGTTCTCTAACATAACAATTGGTCCAGGTGTAATGGTGGGGGAGGGATAATGTTGCATTGGCGTGCTGACCCATAAATCTTTGAACACGGCACACTCACAAGTCAACGTAACTGCGACACACTACTCCTTTCCCATGAGCGTCTTTTCAGGAGTGCATTCGGCCCTGACTTCATGTTTTTGGATGACAGTGCGCTGCCGCATCGAACAGCACAGGTAGAGGGGCTCTTGGAATGAGAGGATATTTGGCAAATGGACTGGCTTGCCCATTCCCCCAATTTAAATCCCGTCTTAAACGTGTGAGATGCTGTAGGGAGACGTGTTGCATTGCGTACACATGCACCAATGCCAACAGCCAACAGCTTTGGACTGCACTGTTGGAGGAATGGAACGCCCTAAGACCCCCCACACACGCTACTGCATGCTTGACAATAACACTTGCGCAAGCGTGCTTGCTCAAGAGTGCACAAATTCCTCGCACCTCCACACGACTCAAGCACGCACGTACAAGCATCAGTATGATTACCACAGAAAAGGTCTGTAAACTTCGTCTGCTGCAGCCCCTGATTTGTACGAGGGCAGTTCAATAAGTAATGCAACACATTTTTTTCTGAAACAGGAGTTGTTTTATTCAGCATTGAAATACACCAGGTTATTCCCCAATCTTTTAGCTACACAACACTATTTTTCAACGTAATCTCCATTCAATGCTACGGCCTTACGCCACCTTGAAATGAGGGCCTGTATGCCTGCACGGTACCATCCCACTGGTCGATGTCGGAGCCAACGTCGTACTGCATCAATAACTTCTTCATCCGCGTAGTGCCTCCCACGGATTGCGTCCTTCATTGGGCCAAACATATGGAAATCCGACGGTGCGAGATCGGGGCTGTAGGGTGCATGAGGAAGAACAGTCCACTGAAGTTTTGTGAGCTCCTCTTGGGTGCGAAGACTTGTGTGAGGTCTTGCGTTGTCATGAAGAAGAAGAAGTTCGTTCAGATTTTTGTGCCTACGAACACGCTGAAGTCGTTTCTTCAATTTCTGAAGAGTAGCACAATACACTTCAGAGTTGATCGTTTGACCATGGGGAAGGACATCGAACAGAATAACCCCTTCAGCGTCCCAGGAGACTGTAACCATGACTTTACCGGCTGAGGGTATGGCTTTAAACTTTTTCTTGGTAGGGGAGTGGGTGTGGCGCCACTCCATTGATTGCCGTTTTGTTTCAGGTTCGAAGTGATGAACCCATGTTTCATCGCCTGTAACAATCTTTGACAAGAAATTGTCACCCTTAGCCACATGACGAGCAAGCAATTCCGCACAGATGGTTCTCCTTTGCTCTTTACGGTGTTCGGTTAGACAACGAGGGACCCAGCGTGAACAAACCTTTGAATATCCCAACTGGTGAACAATTGTGACAGCACTACCAACAGAGATGTCAAGTTGAGCACTGAGTTGTTTGATGGTGATCTGTCGATCATCTCGAACGAGTGTGTTCGCACGCTCCGCCATTGCAGGAGTCACAGCTGTGCACGGCCGGCCCGCACGCGGGAGATCAGACAGTCTTGCTTGACCTTGCGGCGATGATGACACACGCTTTGCCCAACGACTCACCGTGCTTTTGTCCACTGCCAGATCACCGTAGACATTCTGCAAGCGCCTATGAATATCTGAGATGCCCTGGTTTTCCGCCAAAAGAAACTCGATCACTGCCCGTTGTTTGCAACGCACATCCGTTACAGACGCCATTTTAACAGCTCCGTACAGCGCTGCCACCTGTCGGAATTCAATGAAACTATACGAGACGAAGCGGGAATGTTTGAAAATATTCCACAAGAAATTTCCGGTTTTTTCAACCAAAATTGGCCGAGAAAAAAAAAGTGTTGCATTACTTATTGAACTGCCCTCGTAAGTGCTGTCACGTTTCCTTTTTTCTCGTCTGAAATTCGTTCGTAATTTATTAATTTTGTTAATAACAGTATCTGTAGTTGCTGATGGGTCTATTTCTTTGTACTTTGTGAGAAGCACCTCATATGCCGCGTCTCTTTTTATTTTATCTTGATATTCTTGACTTTTAATATTCCATAAACACGAATGTCTTTCGCAGCACCTAATAAATTCCTCCAACACTTCCCAGTCCGACATCAGAACGAAGAAGGAAACGACAAAATATCTAAATAAACGCGCGCTCTCCACAGTCTGTGTCCGAATAACAGATGTGTGCTTGTTCAAGCCTCCCTACTCTAGGCACACACGAGCAAGCACGGACATGCTTGGAGGCTTGCACAAGCACGCGTATCGAAATTCGGTCAAGCGTCAAGCTGCATGTGCAAGCCTGATGCTTGCGCTAATTTACCCTACACACGGTCAAGCATGCTTGTTCAAGCACCCTTGCGTAAAGGGCAAACGCAGTTGTCAGTTGAATATGACTTTTACTGACGTCAATACATGGTGTAGTGAGGCAGACAAGTCTCTCCTAGTTGTCTCAGGCTGGGGCTGACGAACAGGTGGTGGCTTCTGTCCATAGCTGCTGAGGCGGCACCTTGCACTCCTGAGATGGCAGCCATTGCAGGCCACAGCCGTTGACGTCAACGACACTATGTGTTATGTTGCGTTGGCGTCCGACTCAGCTCTGCACACAGCTGCAGTAACGGCGTGTGGAGTCTGCTGTTCGTAGGGTTCAAACCGCGACCTTCGGGCAAGAATCGAGTGGCGTACAACGTCCCGTGTAGGGCTTAGTGCTGGTGGCAGAGCAACCTGGTCTCAAACCCGTGGCTGCTGCTGGTGGAGCCCAGTCGTTTCGCTGCCTTGCGCAGCTCTGATGTTGCAAACTTATTTATATGCCTCCGGTACCATTTGTTTCACTAAAACCTGGCGCCCATTCATATTGCCATAACAAGGGACTCATCTTCGCGTGGTGACAGTACCCCTCTCGCTGCATGGTTAACACTGTGTGACGCCACTTACCGCTAAGTTCGGATATCCTTGCTTCACAATCCACCATTGCATCTGTTACTGCGACCAATATGTTGCCACACTGGCGGTTACCGGCCCCTTGGCTGTTAGCGCAGTGGTCTATGGCAGTTTCCATGCTGCTTCTCCTTACGTTTGCTAAGGACTTACAATTTTCTGTCCAAAGCCAAGGTCACGGCACAACATTGCCCCCCTCCCATCACCCATGGAGGAAACACAGCCCCTCGGTAACTGCTTTGGCCAGTCTTCCACTAAAGTAACTCCACTCCTTACTAAACCAGTTATTCTTGTTTACTAGACAATTATCAAACTAATCCTGAACTTAAGAAACCACTCTTCATCCCTTGCTCAGGGAATCCAGTCCATGGGAACTCTAATTGTCCCTTGAACAGGCCGCTGAGTGCCTCATCGTTTCAGATATATAAAGGCTAAACCAAGCAGAAGCATAGTAATTAAGGTGCTAGGAATTGTGACGCTTAAGGTGACGGTTACCTGACGTCTGCCATCTTGATATTGACTTACATGCTACAGAAATTATGCTGCTGTGATTCTCCCCAACTGCACAGCTATCGACTGACTTAACAAATGGTCCAAGCTGTGTTCCCAGGTGACGTTAAGGAACATAAGGTTTGCTTGGACAACGTCTCTAAGAGCTCATGTGGCCAATACATTTATGACTGTGCTATATTTAACAGAATCACACCGAAAATAGTGGATGGCAAATGGAATGTAAGTCCCACAGTATCACAGTGACTCCCATTGATCAACAATCCACTAACCTGCAGCTCCAAACGTTTTGCTCCCATGATCTTCCCCACTTCATTGCAACTGGCTGCCAATACCACGTTGTCCTACAGTGGGTATATTTAGTGTAAACCCGATCTCTGAAAATACAGTTTTGGCTTGATCGCCCCTTTCCTACACGGACGTTCACATGCACATCGAGATACGACCTTGCTTGGTGGGCATATGGTAACTAGTTGACTTCTTCCAGCGCAAAGTAATATTCTTCCGTGCTCAATGTCAAATGGTTTGCTTGTAGCGTTTCGAATACTACCCCTATTGTCTATGTTCTTGCATATCCCTCGAACAGATGATTATGTCATCAAGGTATACTAAACACTGCTGTGGCTTCAAAACTTCTCAGTATTCCATCCAGTAAGTGTTGGAATGTTGCCAGCACATTCTTCAACCAAACGCAATCCTTCTGTATTGATAATGAACCCAAGGTGCCGAAAACGCTGTTTTCGGTATATTCTCTGGAGCAACTTCTAGTTAATGGTACAAACTTTTCAAATCCATTGTTGAGAAGTACCAGCATTGCCCTAGATTATCTATCCTCTCTGTCATGTTCAGAATTGGGTAAACATCTGACACAGTCCTATTATTTAATTGGCTGTAATCAAACAAAAGTGATACTTCATACAGCCACCCATTGACTCTTTGGGCATGATTACGATTCCCACCACACAGGGGCTATAATTCTACTGTTGGCCAACTGTTGATTTATAAATTCCTCTAATAGTGGTTGCAGTGACCATGATGCACTGTATAATATTTAGTACACCTGTGCTTTGTTCATCGTCGGCGTCCTGTGCTGTGTCACTGGTGTAGCAGCCAACATTCATAGATCTTGAATCTCCAGTAGCAGGCAGGCCTTCCATCCGCGTTCTCTCTATCCCTTTCAAATCCTTCAAATTTTCGCAAAATACTGTTCTGCAGTCTGTGCCCTTCGATGGCCCATACTCTCTGTACGGCAATCGTCCTCATCTAGAACCTCCAGCGTGGCCAACGATGTTCCCTTCAATAGCTTCATTTCCCTAGAGCGAAAACTATCTATATTGATGTATAATATCTTGCTCCTGACCGATTCCTATAACTGTACAATGATTCACTTTACGAAACAAGATGTTGTAACGAGCACTTATCCTCCATGGGTTCCATTATACATAACACATTAACTGGTAAGTCAGACTCCACATTGAACCAGAGCGACCACTGCTCGCAATCTAACTGGATTATCTCACATACCAAATACTCCTCATGACATTGACAACAGCTTCCCCCGTCCAGGAAGTCCTCCCAGTAAGTTACGCTATATCTTCTTGTACATCAGTTATGGCATGATGACGCAATTTATCAGACCAACTGTCTATGTCAGACTATGACTGGATATCCTCTACAAATGCTAAAACATTCTCAGATGCATCACAAAAGAAGGGAGAAATATGGTTAGCAACAGCTCGACCCACTCCTAAATTTTGCACATTTTTCTGCTAAACTATGATGTAAAGTTATGTCATCTGCCCTCGTTTGAGCTACCAGGTTCATTACCGTAATGATTATATGGTTTCATTCCTGGTGACACCTTCCATCACCTAGCCTTTATTCATTTTTATGACCCAGAAAAAAAGGAAATAAGAAAAATTAATATAGATACAACAAATCAGAGAGCTCTGTCAATCGACTGTTTAATTGTGAACCGCCGGCCGCGGTGGTCTAGCGGTTCAGGCGCTCAGTCCGGAACCGCGCGACTACTACGGTCGCAGGTTCGAATCCTGCCTCGGGCATGGATGTGTGTGATGTCCTTAGGTTAGTTAGGTTTAAGTAGTCCTAAGTTCTAGGGGACTGATGACCACAGATGTTAAGTCCCATAGTGCTCAGAGCCATTAATTGTGAACCACATTTCCTAGTTGTGTTCACATAACGATTACAAGTAAATAATTGACTAATACTGTTTCAGCACGAGGGGCAGAATTCTCAAGTATATTACAATGAGTACAACACTCAGGCACCAAGAATTCGTCCATAGTACTACCCCTAAACTGCAACGAATCCACTGGTTCCTCCAGTTTCACAAATGCAGTCCCAGGTATAATAATCCCCCCAGAACTTCGACAAGACAGTGACGTGACCAATACAGACACCATTCTGAAGCACGCTGTGCACACTGGGGGATGAGTGAGTAGTGGTGACAGGCCGTAGGAACCTGGGCAAGCGCTGTAGACAGTTACAGATGTCTTTTATTGACTTCAGTACGAGACATAGTGAGGCAGGCGTACCTCTCCACATTGTCCCAGACTGTGGCTGATGAACAGGTGGTAGCTTCTGCCCCCATAGCTGCTGAGCTGGCGCCCTGCGCTGCTAGGCCGGCAGACTTTGGAAGCCACGGCCATTGACGTCAGCAGCGCTACGCGTTGTGATGCGGTAGCATTTCACTCAGGGAATGATCTCTTGCCCTTTACGTGGCGGCGGCAGTGCCGTGTGAAGTCAGCCGTGCGCGGAGCTCGAGCCACTGCCTTCAGGCAGGAGTCAGATGGCAGCTGACATAGTGGCGTCGCGTCCCGCTGGGAACTCAGTGTAAGTGGTGGTAGGCACAGATGGTAGGTTGTTGGGGCTATGGCACCAAGTCTGTGTCGGACGTACTGCAGGCGGCAGGTGGGGCCCGGTCTCCAAGTCACGGCTGCTGCTGGCGGAGCCCAGTTGTCTCGCTGTCAGGCATATCTCTGGCTTCGTGGTGGTGGTGCTGGCTTCCAACGGTGACAAGTGATCCCTGCTTTAAAATCCAGACTTATTTATATCTCTCTGTCGGCCATTTGTTTCACTAGAAACCTGGCGCCCAGTCACACTGCCGTAAGAAGAGACTCACCTTAGTGTGGTGACTCCACTCCACTTGCTAGACGGTTACTGCTGTGAGGCGCCGTTTGCCACAAAGCTCATCTATCCTTGCTCTGAAATCCACTGTTAATCTGTTATTGTAATCCACATGTCGCCGTACTGATGGCTACTGACCCGTGGTTGCTAAGGCAATTCTCTACGGCAGCTGGAATGCTACTTTTCCTTACTTTTACTGATGACATATAGTTCTCTGTCCGAAGATTGAGTTGTTTCACTACACGGGAAACATGTTGCAGAATTCACATTCCTGTGCGTGGCGGTCACACACCCCATTAAGAACCATGTACCACCTTTTCTAACGACCGGAAGACCATTACAAATGGCGGTGACTTGAGTGCAATTATCGTCTTTGAATAAAAGTGTCATTTCTGTTCCTCTCTTTGCACATTCCTGACAATTACCTCCGGTACTATACTGTAGCAGTTCTTTCTATGTATGATCCAAGTTCCATCGAGCTATGTTACTCAGTGACACATCATGCGTAAATTTGCACATCGGTGTACTTATGAATACAGTTACGTGTAAATCACAACGAATATTATAAATCTATGGCTGATTATTTTGGTGACCAGCAGTGTGACGGATGCAAGTGGCGATACGAAGAAACAGGTTAGGCGATTTGGACGACAAGCGGTGATAACGAATACGGACAGGATGCAGCGATGACAGGAAGATCGGTGGTGGTAATGTTAATGGAAATGAGCGTTTGGCGTCATTGACTGGGGCAGGTTCGGCCGCCTTGGTGCAGGTCTTATTACATTCGACGCCACATTGGGCGACCTGCGCGCCGGACAGGAATGAAATGATGAGGAAGACAACACAACACCCAGTCCCTGAGCGGAGAAAATCCCCGACCCAGCCGGGAATCGAACCCGGGCCCGTAGGACGGCAATCCGTCACGTTGACCACTCAGCTATCGGGGCGGACGGTGGTAATCAATCCAGGGAACAACGGTTGTAGGCTGTGATTCGGTGGCTAAAACCATGCTGTGGCAATGGTGACAATAGGCAGTGCACTGAAGACACTCTAGATGATAATGGACAGAACGTGAATCAGTGGCGAGCTGGGAAACCTTATCATGTCATGGGATCCCAACCAATGCGAGGACAATGGCACCCCAGTCCCATCGTGTGAGGTACTGGGCCTGTATATTGTCGACGAATGCTCAAAATGGTTCAAATGGCTCTGAGCACTATGGGACTCAACATCTGAGGTCATCAGTCCCCTAGAACTTAGAAATACTTAAACCTAACTAACCTAAGGACATCACACACACACCGAGCGAGGTGGCGCAGTGGTTAGACACTGGACTCGCATTCGGGAGGACGACGGTTCAATCCCGGGTCCGGCCATCCTGATTTAGGTTTTCCGTGATTTCCCTAAATCACTCCAGGCAAATGCCGGGATGGTTCCTCTGAAAGGGCACGGCCGACTTCCTTCCCCATCCTTCCCTAATCCGATGAGACCGATGACCACGCTGTCTGGTCTCCTTCCCCAAACAACCAACCAACCAACATCACACACATCCATGCCCGAGACAGGATTCGAACCTGCGACCGTAGTAGTCACGCGGTTCCGGACTGAAGTGCCTAGAACCGCACGGCCACCGCGGCCGGCTCGACGAATGCTACCTCACAATGTTTGTCCTCGTCGGACCATCCACAAACGGATACGTATTTCGTGAAGCAGTACACAGAATCAAGATTCGTCTGAAAACTAATATGGCGTAACTCCGGTACCCACTGTTGTTGGACGTACAATTGTCGGCGAGCTTCTGTCTACCGTCGCATCAAGGGAAGCCACAAGAATAGTCGCCACACTGACAATCGGCTTTCTCTGGACGTCGTCACACTGACGGTATGGACACTTGTTGCAAAGAAGCTCATTGTCCTGGATCAAGCAACGACATTGCTGTACAATCTTGCGTTGCCAAGCGAAAAATACACTGACGGGAAAAAAATCGTTACACCAAAGAGAAAAAAAATCATGTAAAGTAATGAAATTTCGGAATACATTTGTCTAAGTAACATATTTAAGTGATTAACATGGCAAGATCACAGGTTAATGTAAGCGCGAGATAAGCCATTGCAAATATGAAATGCTGGTACATTAATCACCAGTGTAACACCCAGAATATTGTATGGAAGTATGCAAACGTACATTCATTGTGTTGTAGAGGTGCCGGATATCAGTTTTTGGGATTGAATTCCATCCTTGTTGCACCTGATCAGTCAATACAGGGACGGCTAATGCTGTTTGTGGATAACGCTGGAGTTGTCGTCCGATAATGTCCCAAATGAGCTCCATCGGAGACACATCTAGTGCTCGACCAACCAAGGCAACATTTCTACACTGTATAGAGCATGTTGCGTTACAGTAGCGGTATGTGGGCAAGCGTTATGCCGCAGGAAAACACTGCCTGGTATGCTATTCATGAACGGCAACACAACAGATCGAATCAGCAGACCGACGTAGAATTTTGCAGTCAGAGTGCATGGAGTAGCCACGAGAGTGCTCCTGCTGACGTACGAAATCGGTCCCCAGACCATTACTCCAGGTGTAGTTCCAGCGTGTCTAGTACGCAGACAGGTTAGTTGCAGTCCCACATCTAGCCTCCTTCTTACCAACACACGGCCATGATTGGTACCAAAGCAGAACAAGCTTGCATCAGAAAACACAACAGACCTCCACTCTGCCCTCCAATCAGCTCTCGTCTGACCCCAATGAAGTCGCAAATGGCCGAGGTTTATGTCAGTGGAATGCACGCTACAGGGCGTCTGGTTTGGAGCTGTCCTCGAAGTAACCGATTTGTAACAATTTTTGTATCACTGTGGTACAACTGCTGTTCAGATTGGTGCTGCAGATGGAGTACGATGCGGCAGAGCTATACGCCGAACACAATAGACTTCCCTCCCGGTAGTGCAACGAAGCTGTCGAAAGTCCGGTCGTCTTGCGACCGTACATTCTCGTGACACCACCACCAGCAATCATGTACAGTAGCTACATACCTGCCAAGTCTTTCCGCAGTATCGCATAAGGAAGATCCACTCACAGTCCTATTACGCAACCTCGTTCAAACTCATTGAGACGTTTATGACGTTTATGACACTGGACTCGCATTCGGGAGGACGACGGTTCAATCCCGCGTCCGGCCATCCTGATTTAGGTTTTCCGTGATTTCCCTAAATCACTCCAGGCACATGCCGGGATGGTTCCTCTGAAAGGGCACGGCCGACTTCCTTCCCAATCCTTCCCTAATCCGATGAGACCGATGACCACGCTGTCTGGTCTCCTTCCCCAAACCAACCAACCTTGAGACGTTTATTATGGCGTCTATGTCGCCCTTAAGGCGTTCTTGACCAACACCAACTCACCATGTCCAATCTCTAAGGTAACTAACGCTCACGACTGTCACTGCGTGTATTTAAAGCAAACCTAATTTGCAAAGTCACAGTGGCGCTATTACAGCCACTCTTATGCGCCTGACATGAAATCTGATCAGATATCATCTTTCAGATCTAGAAACAACGCAGCCAACTTTCGTTTATGTCACACAACTCCTTCTTGGTGTTGCGTTTTTTTTTTCTGCAGCGTATATCTATCCTCTAGGGCGCTATTCGAGTTGGGCCGTTGAGATCCTGCATATTGATGTGTATGACCGTCCTAGGCCCCTTGATTCCATACTGCGTGACAGTCATGTGGTCTTGACTTACGCGAGAGGCAATTTCACAGAACCATAAACGGCTGTCTCGGTTGGTCACGATCTTGTTGTTGCCGACTAACAACGCGTGCTGATAGACGATTCTCCGTCTTACACGAGGCAGAATTCGATCTTCTCGCAAGCAAACATGTACAGTTTATGAGTACAGTTTTCTGAGTTAGAAACCCGCCGTGTGATTTTTCCTGATGTACAGAATCTAAACGGTACTCCTCCTGTCTACGTTGCGCGCTTGTGATGAAATGCTGATTATTTGTAAATTAATGAATTTAGAACACTTCAGACCAATTTGACATTCGTTGCGTTTCGTCTTCATCGTACGGCAATTTTAATGGGCAGTAGTGTATAAGGGGTGATCAAAAAGTTTTCGTTCGAAGACCGTACCGTCAAAAATCGTTATGCTAATCAAGTAAAATGCTGTGAGCATTGAGGCAATCACTCCACCGACGCACCGTGTCCTGCTGCCTGAGGATGTCCGTAACTGCCCGCTGCACATCCTCGTCCGACAGGAATCGTCGACTCTTCAAGGCTTTTTTTAAGGGACCGAAGGTTTGATAACTGCATTAGGAGATATCAGGACTATAGGGCGGGTGCTCGAGTGTCTCCCGCTTGAGTTGGTAACTTCTCCGTCACGATATTTGCTACGAAATGAAGAGGTACGTTATCATGAAGCAGCGGTACTCGTTACACACCATTCCACAACGGAGGTTTTTCACAAATATACTGTCCCATACACATTATTCATTCCCCGATGGATGTATACCGGTGTGTGTGCTTCGGCAGCCAAGAAAAGAATAACAGCACGTTTGTACCGTTGACTTAATTGGTAATAACGTCGCCATAGTTCACGTTTCCTCATTTACCACACGCACGTCGGAAAGACACGATTGCCGCACGAATTCCTTACCTACATGCCGCTGCTCACGTACCCACATCGGAGTCGCGCTACGTTGCATATACGCTACAGTAACGTCTTCTAACGTAAACCTTTTGATCGCCCCTTATATTTACAACAGTTCAACAAAACACAAAATACATACACTGCTACTTCTTTACGGAATTCTATATAGTACGAAGCACTAAAAGTCGACAGAATTTTAACCAGGGCAAAGGAAAGTCAGATAGGTGTTTTATTCGAAATGTCAGAGTACTGTGTATCCGATAAATATAGGAACTAATTGCCTTCTCACAGAGACTTCTTTACTTTTTTATGATCTAATAGATTGACACATCTCCTAAATAGCTCTAAAATGCGGATGAATCGTTTGCTGGTGGCAGATGGTATTCTAAGGAAAATTCATTATTGTGAGTACAGAGTGCAGCTTTGTTTTGTATGTATACGCGAGGGGCCGGGGGGGGGGGGGGGCAGGAGGCCGAGCTGATTTTATTTGTCTGCATATAATGAAGCTGAAGTTTTAATTTTTCATCGTTAAAGAGTATATATACAGGGGGGACCAGGAGTCCAGCGACATACTTTCAGAGGCTGTTTGAGGATAGCTTCTGAGTATTTTGCTATAAGGGACGAACTGTCTTCGGCGGCTCACTACGGAGTTATCGTATTTAGCTTGGTTTCCGCCCGAGTTAGATCTGTAACTGTACTGCACTAGAAATAGTTCACGAGAGAGCAAATTTCGACGGTGTACGCCGTGTGTCCTGTTTCGATGCGCTCCTGGCACCTGCTCTTTGCAACAGTAATGCCCTCTTTAACTTATTGCCCTCAGTTTTGCATTCAGTACATAAAACATCGTGTTACGATCCCTCCCAAGAACTACAAGTGCAATGACGAGCACGTGGGCAGCCACGCAAGGCCGGAAACAAAGCATAAAGAATAATAAATCATGTGACACGTTCCGGACTTTTTGATGACGAACAAACCGCTGTTCTTCACATAGTTTGTTTGCATATCAATTTTATTTCGAAGCATCTAGACATTCAACCGCGAATTAAAGCATCTAAATAATTACAGAAACGAAAGAAACCTTGTAATAACAATCCCCTACAAATAGAGGAACTGAAATCCGTAAACAGATTTCGGCTGCCGTAGTTTTGAGAGAAATTAATAAATTGTCCATTGTAGCGACAGCCCTTAAAATCATTCAAGTTCAAGCCGAGGATGTTCTCGGTCTTGAAGCGTGCACGAGCATAGAAAGGCCGGCCGTCCCAGCGGCTGAGGCTGCGCCAGGTTAGGAACCCTCTGGTGCAAAAAGGAAGCGGCTAGTTCCATGGCCTAACAGGTGACAGCTAGCCGCTTGATCACTGAACAAGTTGACATTGGAACTACTTTCTTCTGCTGTAGGCATATTAGTGTGAGGTCCCCTCAGCATCGCCGCTTCGTCCGAATGTGGAACGTCTTCTTCGAAGGTCCACCAGTTGCGGCAGTGCGCTCCGCCATGCGACGGTAAAGCTTAATGGTTCATGATTTCGGGCACTTTGTGCTATGATGCTCGGATTCGATCGCCGTTTCGGTCGTTTGGCGATCGCTAGTATTTCACGATACTTCGGGACAGCAGCAGCGCCAGCCATGCGGTGAGGTTCACCGAATTCCATTAATCCCGCTTTTGTTGCCGAAACCTAGTTCTCGCGGTTCAGTATTCTCTTTCCGAAGTGTTCACGGATAATCGTTGGTAGCTAAATATGAATGCTATTTCTATATGTCATTCTGTGAATGGGTCTATGGCTGTGGAGGCTGCCTTCGGTGAGGAGTATGTTCTTCTGGGCTTATTTCATTACATATGTCTTTGTGCTGCGTTGTAAATCTTTTACTTGTGTGGCGATTTCAACCGCCTTCCCCCAGTATCCATTAAAATCAGTGGTTTCCCTACAAGTACGGCCGTAGTCCGTGACTTGCCACGACCTGATACCGGGTAGAGCAATAACATGAGATCCCGCTGTCCCATCAATATATATCTCGCCCACCAACTGGGGCAAGCTCTTTTCACTCAGGCTGCCTGGGATACGAAAACTGGGCCAGTCAGTTTAGGTACGGTAGCACAAGTACTTCTCGCTTCTACCTTGGGTTTTGTTTCGTGATAGTGTTAGTTGTGCCGTAATAGTGACACACAGCAGTACTGTAGGTATGCTTACTAATTGGCCAATATGCACCTCGTGCGTGGGTTCACTGCATGCAATGGGAGAGCGTCAGAACGACGCTATGCTCAGCTGTTCCCGCACTGATGGCAACCACATCACAGCACTTTTGCATCTGTCTGAGGGTTGTAGCACTATGTTGTGTTTCGTGTTTTATGTCTTGGTGGCGGGAAAATGACATCATCCGGCATTTGCCTGAAGCGATTTAGGGAAATCACGGAAAACCTAAATCAGGATGGCCGGACGCGGGTTTCAACCGTCGTTCTCCCGATTGCGAGTCCAGTGTGCTAACCACTGCGCCACCTAGCTCGGTCAGAAACAAGGGTGACTAGGTAAGACATCGAATAAATCGTAATTACATTATTACTCTGTAGCGAGCCGCCTGAGGCCGTGGGTCCCTTACACCAAATACTCAGAAAGTGTCCCTCAACAACCGCTGAAAGTTTATCGGGGGTGTTTTGGTTCACCCTGTAAATGGTACAGATGGCAGTGTAATGTCTATCGCAAACTCGTTTACTGTGCTTGCAAAATAAATAAATAAATAAATAAATAATCTTCTGTCTAGCTGAAGATGTAAACAAATTTTGGGATCACCATTCGGGTTTTATTCTCGAGGTGTCCTAGTTGAGAGGTGAACACGACACCTACACTTTCACCGTGGTTATTTTTGATCTTCCAGGCTTTACACCGACTGGTGAACACTTGTAAAAATTCGTGTTCATAGCTACGAGATGAGGTTGGCAGCGAGATTAGAATACAGCTCTGTCGTCGACGGACATGGTGATCTTTCTATCCACCAACCACAGTATGCGAAGGCGTTGGTTTTTAGCTACCTTCTCTGCTACCACTCCCTATTTCATTTTATTCGTGTTCTACACAACACGTTTCGGGAAATAATTCCCTTTTTCAAGTGTGTTTTCTCTTTTTACTAGGCCATTTTTAAGTAATGTTTTCTATGTGTGAGGTTCTGCTTCATTTTGTCTACTTTACTGCAATATACAGGGTGTTTCCACAAGAGCGTGTAAAAAATGCTCCACTGAACAATTTGAGATAGGGAACCTGGGACTGGAAAAGTCAGCTTAAGGAGCTACTGAAGTAAACTTGCCTACCGCTTTGTCCAGCATTATTGTTTTCCAGCTTATTTCCAACTAACACGCGTACAAGTTTACAAGTACTGTGCTGTTTATTTACACGTACATTCTTATTTCCTGTAAGGAAACATCTAGGACGAGCCTGATGACTAGGAAATCATGATGCAGAGTTTGTTTAATTTATTTGTTCATAAGGTGGCACTGTTGTATCGTATTTACATTGTCCCGTGCCATAACGTGGTATGAATCAACGACAGACGCATTCATTACTCCGATATATTCAGAGACGTACAGTACAATACGATGGAGCAGTACTGGTACAGTTTCGGAGAAGTCGCTGACATGCACCTTGTGTATGGGGAAATACATTGTAGTGCTCTCGGTGCTGAAAGCCTATACAGGGAACGATTTCCTAACAGGTGTCATCCGTCACGACAAGAGTTTATTTCTCTCGATCGACGAATGCGAGAGATTCGTTCATTGGAAAGAAGAAACGAGGAACCTCGCGACATGAGGACCACTTGCATACCCGATTTTGAAGAGGAGGTACTGGAACATGTTTCAGCGGATCCCACTACAAGAACTCGTCGTACTGCACGTGAAATGGGCACTGCACATATCAGCGCGCGGCGAGTACTGCACTAACAACAATTACACCCACACCCACAAGGAGCCCATGCAGTGCTTGTAACTCACTTTGTATCAAGGGCCTCATTGTGTCAGTGGTTGCTTCAACAATGGATTGATAGACCAGATTTCCTCGAAATCGTGCTGCTTACTGACGAGGCTTTCATTTGATTGTGATGGTATTACGCACAGCAGAAGTAACCACGTGTGGGATGAGGAAAACCCTCAAGCTGTAGTAGAGTCACACCATCAAATACGTTTTGCTGTGAATATCTGGGCCGGCATTGTAGGCGACTATTTGTTTGGGCCACATCTTCTACCTGGCCGTCTGTACTTGAGGTTCGTGCAAAGAGTTCTGCCTGAGTTGTTGGAGAATGTACCGCTGGCTACTCGCGAGATGTAGATACAACATTACGGTGCACAGCCTCACTTCAGTGTGGATCTCCGCAGACACCTCAATGCTGTATTTCCTGGTCGCTGGATTGTAAGGGCGAGGGGGTCCTATTGCCTGGCCTGTGAGGTCACCTGACCTGAATCGACTCGATTATTTCTTATGAGGATATCTAAAGTCGCTTGTTTATGAGACCGCAGTGGATACGGAGATGGAATTAGTTGCCATAATTGTAGCTGCCTGTGATGTGATTCGAAACCCTCAACGGATATTTGTCAGGGAGCGCCAGAATCTTGTTCGGCGACGTCGCGCTCGCAGTGAGGTTGATGACCGTCAGTTTCAGCACAATTTGTAAGATACAGTACAAATGGTATGTTCATTGTGTCAATAATGGTATTTGCGGTTAACTGTAACTAATGTAAATAAAAAAGTACAGAGTAATGTGATTTTATCCCCATCAGCTCCTTAAGCTGGCTTCTCCGACCCCTACCCCAAGTTGTTCAGTGGATCATCGTCTATATCCTGTTAAATTTTTCCACGCTCTTACGGAAACACCCTGTATAAAAAAACACGCACACATCGAAAACATTACGCAAAAATGGCATAGTACAAAGAGAAAATACACTTGAATATGGGCATCATTTCCCGAAATGTGTCGTGTAAAATATGAGTGAAAGAAAATAGAGGCCGGTAGCGGAAAATTTATCTAAAAACAAACCCATTCTTTTCAATGTATTCATTGTTTTCAAAAAACGTCTTCTAATGGAGAGAATAACATAACAACATGCGACATTATCCAAATGTTGTGGAACCCCGAGCACTTGAACGCCGAGTCATGCTGACATGTTTGCTGTACACAAAGAGAAAATACACTTGAATATGGGCATCATTTCCCGAAATGTGTCGTGTAAAATATGAATGAAAGAAAATAGTGGCCGGTAGCAGAAAATTTATCTAAAAACAAACCCATTCTTTTCAATGTATTCATTGTTTTCAAAAAACGACTTCTAATGGAGAGAATAACATAACAACATGCGACATTATCCAAATGTTGTGGAACCCCGAGCACTTGAACGCCGAGTCATGCTGACATGTTTGCTGTACACAGAGAGAACTGTGGAGAGATACAGCGTATAAAGAGTGTCTCAGAAAGAATTATCTTGGCTATCTTGAGCTAAAATCGCTTCATAAAAGGTCACTTAAAATTGTACTACATGCGCGCACAGCATAACAGAGTTATGTTGCTTTTTTAGGAGTAAGAGAGAGTATGCTGAGGTTTCTCGTTGCTGGGAGGCGACACGGCCTCAGCTGGAGTTCTGCGTGCGGATGGCTCGGTATGAATGTGCAGCTGCAGCGCAGCCCATCTAGGCTCCCATTGTTCTGCTCGCGGCGGCGGAAACGATTGCTTCCTTCTCATTCTAGCCTCTGACGCCAACTCGTTGATAACTTTTCACGGCTGGGTGCTTCTGCAGCGGCGTCGGTAAAATACAGGAAAATAAAAGAAGCCGTTCCTCTCGTACTCGTAAATGGCAGTTCAGACGTACCTCTAATCACGCGAATCAATACTTCACCAGAGGACAATGGGTGTTCGCGTGGCAACATTAGGCTATCGTTCCCTGTTCCTTCTTGAAATGAAATAATCAGGAGATAAAAAGCATTACATATATACTTCTATAGAGATGAAGAAAAGATAGAAATCCAACTATCTGTATTGTTATGGCTGATAAAAAAGTTGGATCTTCGATTGCATTGAAATGATAATACCGATGATTTACATTAGGTCTCCCGCTGCCAAATTTGTTTGTCATCATGTCTCTCAGTTTGTGACTAACAGCGCTTATCAAAAATATTTGCATTCCCAATATCGGCTTCATCGTTTGAAGTAATAGGTTGCTATCCCGTAAAACGGAGCATCATGGTTTCGAATCCAGTCTCGGTCATGGCTGCAGGTTTCAAATGCTGCTCCCTCCGTTGCCCTCCGAAGCACCACACACGATACTCTTACGTGAACTGCCGATAAACCAAATTATAATATTTTAAGGGATGGGGTAAATTTCCACAAATGGTGACTACTTGTTTTCATATAAGCAACATATTATATTGTCTCTAGTAACTCGTTGCTAAGTAGACGGATTCTTACAGTAACTTCTTATTTCACGTGTGTTACATAGTTACACAAGGAAAATGTCGTAATTTGTCGGGTTGGCAGCTCGATATTTTTCTTGCTGCGACGTAATAACATTACAATTATTATCGATATGAGGTCGTACAATAACGTATGTTAGGCCACTTCAGTGAATATTTAATCCACAGGTAAATTGCTCATGGTGGCCGAGCTTCGTCAGCTCGGATTCTACAAGTGAATGAGATGAAATTTCTGTTGTAGGATCATTCGAAGAGCCGTACCGGAGACACAACACAAACTGTACGGATATTAGTGACGGGATATTTACGGCACGTGAAGTAGTGGGCTGCTAGAATACTGCTAAGCACATAGTAGTACAGTTTTTTGTTGTGGATATTTTTAACAACAGCTTAAAAATCAATAATTATGCAAATTAGTACGACTTTTATCTTTAAGCGGTTTAATTACGCGTGCATGTTCTATTGTGCGTTATGTTTGAATGTGCTGTAATGAACGACGGCTACAGTTTGATCTCCTGTGACTTTAAGGTCATTAGAGCCTGAGCACTAACTCAGAGAAGAATAGCGAAATAAGTTGGAATTCACCTTAAAATCACCACTGATTCGCCTGTAGTTATTTTGGGACACCGCGATGTACCTTAGGCAGGACAGAGGCTCATGGATTTTAATCCTACCCCTACAAAAAAACTGTTCAGTTCTACTGAATGGGTAGGATGAATACTCTTTAATGCCTCATGGACAACGAGCTCATTAGATACGGTGTTGTTATTGAATAAGAGAAGGATGAGAAAGTAAATCGACCTTTTTAAACGAGTCATTCTGGCAGTCCAGTTAGACGAGTTAGGGAAACCACGGAAGATGTAAATAAGGATGCCCAGGCAGGAAACTGAAACGCAGTCGTCCTGAATATATACTGAGGATGGAAGGAGAATGGAAAGATTATCGTCTGATCTCATCGAGGACGAGGCCATTAGAAACGATAAGCTCGGAAAGGGAGGAAATCGATCAAGTGCTTTCCATAGGAACTGTCCTGGAACTAGCCTCGACAATTTTGGGAAACCACAAGAACTTATATTATGATGAACAAAAGGTTATTTGAATCTCGCTCATGATGGTTACCACTGCGCCATCAAGTTCATACCCAAATAGGAATTCAAGACCTTAACCATTATCCGTGTTGGGATTTGATCTAAACCGTTATTTTGTTATTCGTGATAGTACAATGCATATTACAGACAGCGGTGCCTGTTGACTGATTCCTCACTGTAAACCATCAGAACCACCTTTCTTGTTCCTACAAGGACATTCATTTTATTTATTCATCGCATGGCATTCATCGCTATTCTTATACACTTTCTATACAATTAAATTACAAAATGACACCCAGACATCGAATATGATCGATAGCTTCCTGTGTTGCAGCTAGGAAGTCGATGAAGGTTCCCTTGTAAGTTCAAACGGAGCATTCTTCTGCTATGTGTTGGATTGTTTGGTTTTCAGCACCCCAGTCACAATTTGGAGTTGTTATGTTTCACCATTTGTAGAGGGCATCAGCACTTCTTCCGCGGCCAGCGCGTGTGCTGTTTGAACTTGTCCACACTTTTGGTAACTGATTCAAGCCGGGTTGCTTCTCATTTATCATGAACCTTTGGCATTTTGGTGGGTAGTGTTCTCGCGATTGTTGTTTCCGGAGACTGTGAATGTCACATTCGGAGGTCGCCGTGTCTTTAGCAGTGAGTAGTCGTGGCCTTCTCGATTCGTCTTCTGCGCTCCGGGTCAGTTGTATGATTATGCATCGGAAGCTGAGGTTTATTAATTACCTTGTTGTATTCTTTGAGGAGAGCATTTTTTCGCCGTATCTCTGGTTGTGGTACATGGCTCAGGGTTGGCTGCCATACGTTAGGGGTAGATTTTATTGTGCCGCTGATGATGCGCATGGCGTCGTTTAATACCGCATCAATTCTGTTTGCGTACGAGCTACTAATCTATACTGGAACGCAGTATTCTGCCACTGAGTAGAGAAGCCCAGTTGCTGATGTGCAGAGTATATCTACTGTGGAGACCCAAGTACTGCCGCACAATTTATAGATGATGTTGTTTCTTGTCCTCATTTTGCCTGCAGTCTTTGACAGGTGCTCCTTGTAAGAGGGCGTCCTGACAAGTGTAAATCCTAGATCTTTGGGGTAGTTATTATGATCAAGCCGTTTGACTTCAAAGATAAAATTTACCTCTCTTCATACTGAGCTCTTGCAAAGGTAGAAGCACGATACTTCGGTTCCTACAAGGATAATATACATTTAACTAATCAGCACCAAATTATTCTATAGTACAGCCCTGAAGACCATGCATTATCATATCATAACCCTCTGCCAATTTTGTTGAAACGAGCTTGAGATTTGGTTGCAAAATTTCCCTAGAACTGTGTGTGCATTCTTATTTTGTTTATAAAGGGCTTAATGTAGCTAACTGTCGGCACAAGCCAAGTAAGCTGTTTATCAGATCACCAGGCAACGATAACAGAGCGTCTGACTAAGATAACGACATACATTTTATCCTACCATCGTGTAGCATGTTATGCAAGCAAGATAACGATGGCAATCAATAAGACTTTGGCAATGAAAACAGAAAGGCCATCAGTGTATGACGGGGGACACAGGGTGGTCTGCGGTATACACGAATTAGCTATAACCAGAGATCTGTCTCTGCTATTGTTGTAATAGGATTGGTTCAACAACACTATTAATTCAACCATATAATTACATCCACATGGATACTCTGCAAATCGCACTTAAGTGGCTGGTAGAGGGTTCATCGAACCACCTATACAATAATTCTTTATTATGCCACTCTCGAACAACACGCAAAAAACAAATGAACACCTATATCTTTCCGTGCGAGCTATGATTTTCCTTATTTTATTATGATAATGGTTTCTCCCTATGTAGGTCGGCGTCAACAAAATACTTTCGCATTCGGAGGAGAAATGGTTCAAATGGCTCTAAGCACTATGGGACTTAACATCTAGGGTCATCAGTCCCATAGACTTAGACGTACTTAAACCTAACTAACCTACGGACATCACACACAGCCACGCCTGAGGCAGGATTCGAACCTGCGACCGTAGCAGCAGCGAGGTCCCGTACTGAAGTGCCTGGAACTGCTCGGCCACAGCGGCCGGCTCGGAGGACAAAGTTGGTGATTGAAATCCTGTATCATGTCCATGACACTCTATCCCCTATTTCACGATAATACAGAACGTGCTGCTCTTCTTTGAACCTTCTCAATGTACTCTGTTAATCATCTCTGGTAAGAATCCCAGACCGTGCAGTAGTACTCCAAAAAAGGACGGACGAGCGTATTGTAGGCAGTCTCTTTAATAGATCTGTTTTTTTAAGTGTTCTGCCAATAAAACGCAAAACATTTTCTATGTGTTCTTGCCAATTTAAGTTATTTGTAATTAGGAAAACAATGTTATATGTTTACGCTTACGCCAACTGATATAGGCCTATGCCCTTTTTTCCTATTTGATGTCCTTAAGTATCGCTCATTTTTTGTTTTCCTATCCTTCAACACGTTCCACACTGTGTCCGTTGGATAAGAGCAGTAGCTACGGGTAGAAATTCCCAGTCACATTAAAAGCTTTAGAAAATATTTTTAATCCCATTAGCCAGCTTTCGATATATTGAAGATTCCTTATCAGATGGAAAGAAGTAAAAAATAAAATAATATTGTTGGTTTGTAGCGCTTGACATCGAGGGAATTAGCGTTAATATTTATATATTTATCTGACATACACTCCATCTAACACCATATTTTTAGCAGCACAACAGTGTCAGCGACTATCCACCTGTGGCTAACTAAATAATGTTTCCCCGAAACCTCGCTTGTTCTCCGTCTCTAAGGACTTCATTATTAATGCGACGTTAGGCTTTAGCCTTAACTCGATATGAGCCATCGATGGCTTAAAAGCTTGTAGGGAGTTTCTGGGGACTTTCAGTTAACTAATGTCAGACACTCTTGTCAACAAGTGCTGCTTAACTTGTAAGTTATGTGATTAGTGCCAATATACGAGTCATATGTAAGTTTTTTTACTGTTATAGAACAACTAACTTATGACAGTAGTTCCACGTGTGTCTTTTACCCGACATCTGATATATTTTCATAAATAATACACATAGTTTTAATTAGGTGCAAGACAGAATTTTCGCTTCTGATCACAGATTTGTACTTATATGAGAGACGTTCAGTGAGTGGTGCAACACACTATTTTTCCGAAAGCTGTTTTTTTTATTCCAATATACCATATTACTCCCCACTCTTTTAGCTACAAAACCCCATTTGTCACATCATCTTCGTTCAATGTGACGGTCTTACGCCACTTTACTGGCTGGGCCTGTATGCCCACATGGTACCACTCAAGTGGTCGACGTCGGAGCCCACGTCTTGCTGCATAAATAACGTCCCCATCATCCACATAATGCTTCCCACGGAATGCATCCTTCAATGGGCCAAACAGGCGGATATCGGCAGGTGCGAGATCTGGAATGTAGGGTGGATGAGGAAAAACAGTCCAATGAAGTTTTTTGAGCTCCTTCCAGTTGCGCAGACGAACAGAGACGACCACTTGAGCAGCGAGGTGTTTGATTGTGATCCATTGATCACTTCGAACGAGAGTGTCTGCACGTTCCAGCATTGCAGAAGTCACAGCCGTATGCTGCTGGCGAGCACGCGGGAGATCGGATAGGGCTGAGCAAACTTATTGCGATGATGACAGGTGGCTCGCCCAACGACACACCATACTTTTGTTCGCTGCCAGGTGTCAGTAGACATTCTGTGGTGCTCTGATTTTCCACGAAAAGAAACTCAATGACAGCTCCCCGCTTGGAAATGTTTCAAAGTGCTCTGAGCACTATGGGACTTAACATCTGAGGTCATCAGTCCCCTAGAACTTAGAACTACTTAGACCCAACTAACCTAAGGACATCACGCACATCGCCAGCCGGGGTGGCCGAGCGGTTCTAGGCGCTCAGTCTGGAACCGTGTGACCGCTACGGTCGTCGGTTCGAATCCTGCCTCGGACATGGGTGCGTGTGATGTCCTTAGGTTAGTTAGGTTTAAGTAGTTCTAAGTTCTAGGGGACTGATGACCTCAGAAGTTAAGTCCCATAGTGCTCAGAGCCTTTTGAACGAACCACATCACACACATCCATGCTCGAGGCAGGATCGAACCTGCGACGGTAGCAGTCGCGCGATTCCGGACTGAAGCGCCTAGAACTGCTCGGTTGCAGTGACTGTCTTCCCCACTTCGAACGCACCTCCGTTACGGACGCCATTTTGAAGGCTATGTACAACGCCATCACTTGTCGGAACCTCATGGAACCATAGGTGCTGAAGCGGAAATATTGCACAACGTCTCACAAAAATATTCCACATTCTTTTCTTCTGAAGTGGTGCTTGGAGAGGTAAAGCATTACTGAAAACTAAAAATTCAGGTGATGCACGACCGATGAGTACAGTACCATGAGTACAGTGCTACAAGTAGGCCTAAGATTGGAATTCCAATAACTTTACGTATTTTGATAAATATTACTACAATCCTCATATGAAAATAGCATTTTGACACTAAATTTGAGAGTCCACCGTCATGCTTTACGTGTCAAGTGAAAGTGTGACATTAATTGCGCTCTTCGAGTTGCTCATAGTTATAAAATAGTAATTAAAACTTCGTAATTGTTTGTGTCAGCCATCACTGCTTGCCTACTTAGCATAGCATTTTAGCCAACTTGAGTTTTGTGTGGTTGTAGGCTTCATCATGTTCGTTTTCGTATATATCCAAATTAAGGCCTAAAACGTAGTGCCAACTGATTACTTAGCATTTTGGTTTTAGACATATTTTTTCTGCTGTAAAACAATTTAGACATGAAAATACCATTGTGGCACTTAATTTTTACTTATAGTCGTATTTAGGAGTCAACTGTATGTTACATATCAATTAAGTATGTAACACGTCAGCCTCAGTTGCAAATAGAAACCAAACTTTACCCAGGTTTCAGACAAAATAATTTGGCCTTCTTCAGAAGCGAGTGACACTAAACTACTAAAAGCCAAAGTTTGGCCATGTCAAGTATAAAACTGTAGCGCCGTAGTAACTACCCATAATGTACATCCCCGGCCGGTGTGACCGAGCTGTTCTAGGCGCTTCAGTTCGGAACCGTACGACATGGCCAAACTTTGGCATGCAGTCACTCGCTTCTGAAGAACGCCAAATTATTTTGGCTGAAACCTGGGTAAAGTTTGGTTTCCATTTGCAACTGAGGCTGACGTGTTACATGTTCAATTATCACAGTTGCTGACAGGGCTGCACAATATTAAAAATTCTTACATATTAATTATTACACTCTTCCAGTAGCTGACAGTTATAAAAACCTCATTGAGACTGCATATTTGCTTTTGTCAATCAGTACTGTTTCCCTACTTAGCATAGTGTTTTAGCCAACACGTATTTTGACAGTTATAGTCTTGGTCACGTTCATTTCTGCACATAGCTTCATTTAGGTCTAAAATGTAGAGTCTGTTGCCTACTTTGCAAATTATTTTTAGCCACATATGTTTTGTACAGTTACAGAAAGTAACCATTTCAGAGAGAGATGAAATTACTGATGAGGCATTACGGTATTTGACACGAAGATCTTTTAGCTGACGCACAAAACAGAGAGAGATGAAATTTACCGATGAGATAGTACAGTATTTGACATAAACACTTTCTTTAGTGAAAAGTAAAACAGAGAATGAAATGAAATTTACAAATGAGGTAGAATTTTAGATGATTATGTAGTTTTCTACATCTACATCTGCATCCATACTCCGCAAGCCACCCGACGGTGCGTGGCGGAGAGTACCTTGAGTACCTCTATCGGTTCTCCCTTCTATTCCAGTCTCGTATTGTTCGTGGAAAGAAGGATTGTCGGCATGCTTCTGTGTGTGCTCTGATCTCTCTGATTTTATCCTCATGGTCTCTTCGCGAGATATACGTAGGAGGGAGCAATATACTGCTTGACTCTTCGGTGAAGGTATGTTCTCGAAACTTCAACAAAAGCCCGTACCGAGCTACTGAGCGTCTCTCCTGCAGGGTCTTCCACTGGAGTTTATCTAGCACCTCCGTAACGCTTTCGCGATTACTAAATGATCCTGTAACGAAGCGCGCTGCTCTCCGTTGGATCTTCTCTATCTCTTCTATCAATCCTATCTGGTACGGATCCCACATTGCTGAGCAGTATTCAAGCAGTGGGCGAACAAGCGTACTGTAACCTACTTCCTTTGTTTTCGGATTGCATTTCCTTAGGATTCTTCCAATGAATCTCAGTCTGGCATCTTCTTTACCAACGATCAACTTTATATGATCTTTCCATTTTAAATCACTCCTAATGCGTACTCCCAGATAATTTATGGAATTAACTGCTTCCAATTGCTGACCTGCTATTTTGTAGCTAAATGATAAGGGATATGTCTTTCTATGTATTCGCAGCACATTACACTTGTCTACATTGAGATTCAATTGCCATTCCCTGCACCATGCGTCAATTCGCTGCAGATCCTCCTGCATTTCAGTACAATTTTTCATTGTTACAACGTCTCGATATACCACAGCATCATCCGCAAAAAACCTCAGTGTACTTCCGATGTCATCCACAAGGTCATTTATGTATATTGTGAATAGCAACGGTCCTATGACACTCCCCTGCGGCACACCTGAAATCACTCTTACTTCGGAAGACTTCTCTCCATTGAGAATGACATGCTGCGTTCTGTTATCTAGGAATTCTTCAATCCAATCCCACTATTGGTTCAAATGGTTCAAATGGCTCTGAGCACTATGGGACTCAACATCTGAGGTCATCAGTCCCCTAGAACTTAGAACTACTTCAACCTAACTAACCTAAAGACATCACACACATCCATGCCCGAGGCAGGATTCGAACCTGCGACCGTTGCGGTCGCGCGTTTCCAGACTGAAGCGCCTAGAACCGCTTGGCCATCACACAATTGGTCTGATAGTCCATATGCTCTTACTTTGTTCATTAAACGACTGTGGGGAACTGTATCGAACGCCTTGCGGAAGTCAAGAAACACGGCATCTACCTGTGAACCCGTGTCTATGGCCCTCTGAGTCTCGTGGACGAATAGCGCGAGCTGGGTTTCACACGAGCGTCTTTTTCGAAACCCATGCAGATTTCTACAGAGTAGATTTCTAGTCTCCAGAAAAGTCATTATACTCGAACATAATACGTGTTCCAAAATTCTACAACTGATCGACGTTAGAGATATAGGTCTATAGTTCTGCACATCTGTTCGACGTCCCTTCTTGAAAACGGGGATGACCTGTGCCCTTTTCCAATCCTTTGGAACGCTACGCTCTTCTAGAGACCTACGGTACACCGCTGCAAGAAGGGTGAACTATTGTAAGTTACACCCACTACGTAATTTTTTATGCTGTATTTACACACCTGAGGTGAAATTTACTGACAAGAGAATACATTACTTGACATAAACTTTTTTTAGTGAAGTGTAAAACAGGGAGAGGTTTACTGGTGAGGCATACAGTCGTTGAAGTAAATATTTTTGATAAATAATAATAAGGTAGCACGTTAAAACATGTGTGTGTGTGTGTGTGTGTGTGTGTGTGTGTGTGTGTGTACGTGCTTACATATTTTTGATAAGCAAAGCAGGTCGTTTGCACACTTTTGAAAAAAAACTTCATGCCGTTTGTATACATTGTTTTAAATGCTGTCTACATACTCATTGCCTGTTTCGTCTTTTTTTTTTTAATTTCCCGCCAATGTGACCTTATATAAAAAGGGGCGTGGCTTCTGATGTCATCGTTATTACATCTTGGAAAAGGGGCATTTCTTCGGACTTCACGATGATGGTGTCATAGATAATGGGGGCCTGACTTGTGACGTTGTGCACTCAAGGTCGAACAGTGCGTATAATTTCGCCAAGGAACAGAATCGAATGCCATTCTCCTCACAGCGTATCTTCACAAAATCCTAAAGTTCTTTAATCCAAGGTCTTCCGTACCCATCGCCCACTGTTTATCATTAGTGACAAAGATAGGATTTGTAAAGTTTGTCACCTCAAGATATGGGTTACGATAACGTCGATGTAATTTCCAGTTCTTTCCATCGGAGAACCAATTAGCATATAATTGGAAGCTTTCTACTTCTGCTGTCAATCGGCGGCAGTAAGCATTGTTTTGTAAAATAATGTACAAACTGATTTTGGAATGGCGCTAAGCAATGCGTTCCATTCGCTGTAACCAGTTTATCATTAATTGCCAGAAAAGTTGAACAAACAACGCAAAGAAGAAACCAGCAACATATAATTAACATACATACAAAGCTTGTTTGTGTCTTACTCTGAAGTAAAAAACTATAGAGGAACGTGAACTGCATGCAATTGCCGCTAGTGATGAGTATGGTGTCTCACAAGCTTTGCATAGGCGTGCTACTGTCACTATGCTCCAGCTATCATAGTCTAACTTTTCCAGTCACCAGTTTAATTCAATTCATTTGAATTGTTTTCATCTCACTAAAGAAATTTCGGGATGCTTAGATCCTCAAGGTCAAAGTTGACTCAGTAACTACGAGTAACGTTCCGTATCCCTTCCTGATGCCGAGAGTTCTAAGGCCACACCTTTACCCCTTTTGCTAGAGACACTGATGTTCAGTGCAACAAGACAGATTATTCTAAAGTGTCTCTCTGGAGATATATTCAGATTTTCATTGAGTTATTTAAGATGTATTAACCGTTTATTCCAAGCAGTGAAGGGAAAGCAATTCTTTATAGAGAATGAGGTATCTAGCCGTTCCACCTCAATGTTTAGAAACATTAAAGATATCGCGAATCTTTCTTCAACCTATACAAATTGTTATAAGGGGCTCATCCAACTATGACCGATTTGCTTTCGTAAACCATCGAGATAAACATTTGAAAATTGTAATACTAAACGGAACACTATTGTTCTGTCTGCAGTAGTAACTTACGTTCTCAATTACGAAAATTCACTGATGTATGTATTTCTAAGGCCCTATCGGAAATTAAGAAGTAAAAGTGCACAGTTTATACATTTTTTCCGTTGTTTTTGTAGCAGGTTGATACCGCACCCTCCTAAATTTCGGCCGCTTT
This sequence comes from Schistocerca cancellata, assembly GCF_023864275.1. Lineage (NCBI taxonomy): Eukaryota > Metazoa > Arthropoda > Insecta > Orthoptera > Acrididae > Schistocerca > Schistocerca cancellata. The sequence continues at coordinate 37,993,631 of NC_064629.1, forward strand.
TCTCTGAAAAAAGGAAGAGACGTTTCCCAGAAGAGACGCAAAGCATATACTCGATCTTTGAACTACACAAAGTTGCAAAACTCTTTTTGCGCATAAAATCGTTAGACTTAAAAGAAATGTTTGCTGTGAGGCAGTACTGACGCTGTTACTACGCTAAAGAATTCAAAAGGATGGCACTGTAGCACAATCTATCTTCAGTAAAGCATATTTCAATACCACCAAAAGCTAAAGGAAATGACCTGCATCACTGTGTTTCTTTACTTCTTATTCTTATTTACTTGCAGGTACACCTTGATTGTCTGAATTGATCGTTCATAGCACTTTACGTTATACAGGAACGTACTGAAATTATTGTGAAAATCGCATTTCTTGTCTGCGATTTGTATACGCGTTTTGTGGATGATATGACGTAAAGGTGCGAATGAGGCTCGTTGTGTGCGTTGCATATGGTCCGCTTGAAGTCTGCACCGATGATGATGGCATAGTAGTTAACACATACACATTGAATTCGAAATGCGATTACGACTAACCATCCGTGCTATCAATTTCATATGTATTTTACATCATTACCCGACAGTACTTCAACATGGCCAAGACCTATTTACCTCATATCGTTGAATCACTGAATTATCACTGCGTCACAAATTTCCGTCTCTGACATTGTGGTATTAAAAATACGGTTAGTACCTTACAGGAGAATCTACATCTATGTCTACATGATTATCCTGCAGTCCACAATTATGTGTCTGGCAGAGGGCTCATCGAATCAGCTTATAGCTCTTTCTCTAATCGAACAGCGCATGGGAAAAACGAACTCTTCACTCTTTCCGTGAGAGCTCTGATTTCTCTTACTTTAGCATGATGATCATTTCTCCCTATGTGGATGAGTGCCAACAAAGCATTTTCACACTCTGAGGAAAAAGTTAAAACTAAAGAAAGCCAAACTGAACTCCGCCCGAACAGGCCATGAAGGCCCAAAGGTACTGACGGGCCGCTTTGTCATCCTCAGCCCACAGGCGTCAGTGAATGCGGATATGGAGGGGCATGTGGTCAGCACACCGCTCTCCCAGCCGTATGTCAGTTTACGAGACCGGAGCCATTACTTCTCGATCAAGTAGCTCTTCAGTTTGCCCCATAAGAGCTGAATGCGTCCGATTTGCTAACGCCGCTCGGCAGACCGGATGGTCACCCATCCAAGTTTTAATCCAGCCCGATAGCGCTTAATTTCGATGATCTGACGAGAACCGGTGTTAGCGCTATGGCAAGGCCGTTGGCCCAGTGGAGAAAGTTGGCAACTGGAATTTCATGCGAAGATCCTTCCACAACGAAAACCGCCTTAGTTTTAGTGACTGCCGCTCCAGTTCTCGTATCATATCAGCGACACATTCTCCTCTATTTCACGGTAATACAAAACGAGTCGCCCTTCTTTGTACTACTTTCTCGGTGTCCTCCTTTAGTCCTATCTAATACAGATCGCATACCGTAGCGTAAAGTGCTGTCTTTGGTTCGTTTTCCCCACAACATTATCTATGTGATCGTTCCAATTTAAGTTTTTCGTAATTGCAATCCCTGAGTATTTAGTCCAGTTTAAAGCCTTTGGAGTTCTGTGATTTATCATGTAATCGAAATGTAGTACATTCCTTCTACTACTTACTTGGATGACTTCACACTTTTCATTATTTAGAATTAACAGCCACTTTTCGCACCATACATATATCTTGTCTAAATTATTTTCCAATCGGTGCAATGAAATTAATTAGTTGGAAACAAGCTTAAAATAACGTCTTAATTAGAGTTGGAGCACCAGCTGTAAAATAAAACCGTCTGTGACATTTTTTTTAAGAAGCTATCAAGCATTCATCTCAACAGGTGAAGAGAAACAGCAGCAAAAATAATTTTGAATGACTGGACGACGATTGGGAGACCGCTCCCCATGAACCCCTGCGTCATCTCGCACTGTGCATAAAGCATCGTGAACTACACATAAAAATTTCTCGCCTCACTTGCTGGCTCAAATTCGGATAAAATTCCAAGCTTTCGATCATATTCCCCAATAGCTTTGTCAGGGACTAAACCTGACAGTCACGATCTGGCAAGTTTCCCTCTTTTATACCAACAGAACGGCATCCGATTGGCTGGATTAAGTCATGATGGCCAGTACAGAGGTGGCGCGCTCTACGTCCGTAGGTTTACTTGCGCTCTTTATCTAGCGTTGCTTGCAACACCTTTCATCTCATCAGGCGGTGAACTGCGAGAAGTATTCCTCTGTGTTTTTTCCTCGTCAAGTGCACGCTTGCACGCATTGGTAGGTGCATAGCCGGTCTCTGAGTTGAAACTGTGAGTGCGCCAAGAGTTATGTGTGTCAGTCTATACGGACGTTGCCGATCGTTGCGTTTTTTTATTGTTATTTCATCCCCCCATGCCCCATGTGGGTGAGGGGTGAGCTGTCAGTGGTACAATACTCCACTCTTGAACCAAGAGTGCTAATATAAAGATAGCAAAGATGATAGAAAAATAAAAATATGAGGACTGTTAACATTGTAAGTTAAAAAGATTAGTGATGAACAGTTAAATGGACGCAGAATATATAAAACTTAAAATCACAGTTGCGATGAGCTGCAATTCTTCTACGAAAAAACATTGGACCACTGCAGTTTCACTTAACAACTGAAGGAAAAATAATTCTGGGAGAAGAGAGGTTCACGGGGGCGGGGGGATGGGTGTAAGGATATATGGGTCTGTCAGGTGGGGAAACAATGGAGATGATAGATAAGATGTGAAACAAGGGAGCCCTGATGTGGAGTGAGATAGGTGGGGGAGGGTTAAAGTTAGCAGGAGCAATGAATATTAGGGCGTATCTAATTTCCCAGGAGAGGGAGTTTGCTACAGGTTGCATCAAGCATCAACGACATCTTAAACACAGACATTTGGGTAAATCAGCGGTGGCAGAGCGAAGCCTGTTAAATAAGCATAAGATTCTGTTTGAACAAACGAGAGTAACTGCTCACGCTTCGAACTTTGGGATTCTATGATCAGAGAAGCAGCTGAAATTAGATTTTGTAAAAATAATTTCAACAGAGACACGGGCTACGCACTTAGCAATGCATGTAAACGTGCACTTGACAAGGAAAAAACACGGAGGAATACTTCTCACAGTTCACCACCTGATGCGAAAGCTAGACAGCGCAAGTAAAACCTATAAATTGGGAAATTTGTGGTAAGATCTTATGAGACCAAACTGCTGAGGTCATCGGTCCCTAAGCTCACACGCTACTTAATCTAACTTAAAATAACTTACACTAAGGACAACACACGCACCTCCGAGCGGGGAGGGGGGGGGGGTGAGATCAGCGCGAACCGTGACAAGGCGCATAGACTGCTCGGCTACCTCGAGTGGCTAAAACCTATTGACGTAGAACGTGCCACCACTGTACACGCCATCATGACGTAATCCAGCCTGTAGGCTGTCATTCTATTGATATAAAAGAGGGAACCTTACAAGTTCACGACTACCTCTTCATGCATACCCTGTCCCAGTACCAGGGCGACTCCTTCATCCTTAATGAAACTTTCCTCCAACCTCACCATGTTGTCCACACCTCTCCCTACCACCTTCACTGCACCGACAATCCCCTTCCCCTAGCGTGAGACAGGGTCGCTATTGGGCACCTCAAGCATATCCCTTTCGCACCAATTCCCCTGCTCAGTGACCCTAAGGAACACCTCATCCTCAGCATCTTTTTTTCCTCCCTCACCATCACCTGTGCCACTATCTACATCTGTCCAGTAGCTCCTCTCCCCTACGAATTCAACTCCCATGTTGACCGCACCATCTCCAACTGTGTGATTGCCGCAGATCTTAACATCCACAGCTGAGACCCTGCCACTCTTCGGCGGTGGCATCAGTTCCTCGCTACTCTCCAAGGTGGCCTTGTTCCCCTCTCACATCTCACGCATCCTGAAAGTAACTTCACCCCTGATGTTGTCATTGTTTCCCCCAACCTCCTTGGTCGTGTTGCTGCAAACTTCCTTGACCCCATTGGTAGTATCCACCTCCCAGTCCTTCTCACAATCTCTTCAACCCATCGCCCACCTCCTGCCTCCCACCCTGTTACACCTTTGAAATCTGCCCATGATAACGGCCGAGCTGACTGGGATGGCTACTAGGAATCCATTGCCTCCCAGGTCGAAAGGCAGACACTTACGTTTGAACATCACCCATGCCTCGCCCTTCCTCCTAAAGACCATCACTGACGCCACGGAGGCCCACGTTCCTAAAAAACTTATCCACCCTCAATACCATATTCTTCCTCCCCAGGCCGTCCTTCTTCTCCGTGAATCCCACAGGCTCGACTGTTCCTTCCTCCACACTCATGACTGGGATACACTTCTCTGCCACTGCCAATTACAACGACGCATACATAACCTCTTAACAACAAATAAACGCTGGGACTGGCACCAGACCTGTACATGACTCAATGTCACCCTCCCTCTCAACTCCTCCAAGTACTGGTCTGCCTTGCACCACCTTACTGGTAGCTATTCCACTCTGCATTATCCCCTTCTCCACAACGACCATCCCTTTCCTGACAACCCCAGTAAGGCTAACCATTTTGCTTCCCACCCCTCTGAGGTCTTCTCCACTCCCAACGATCCCCACTTCGATTACTCCCTCTTCCCCACAGTCCTTGAATGCACCAATACCTCCATCCCACCACTCACCCCCAGGTTCCAGTGCTTCAATCAGTTACCCCCACAGATTTAAATACTCCCATTACAGCACATGACATCATACTCATATTCTGTTCCAATCCCTCCTTCCTGACTGTCCTTGCTACCTTGTGTAACGTCATCTCCTCCACTGGCTTTTACCCCAACCTGTGGATGACTTCCCACATCCTGTTCTTTCTTAAACCCAACAACGGCCCCCCTCTGACACCTCTTCCTATCGTTCCATTTGCCTCACCTCTATGTTCAGTAAGGTTTTCGAGTCTATCTTCTCCCAATGTATCCACCACCACCTTAACCGTCTCCCACCGGCAGATGAGTGGTCAGCGTGACAGAATGTCTATTCTAAGGGCCCAGGTTCGATTCCCGGCTGGGTCGAAGATTTTCTCCGCTCAGGGACTGGGTGCTGTGTTGTCCTAATCATCATTATTTCATCCCCATCGACGCGCAAGTCACCAAAGTGGTGTCAAATCGAAAGACTTGCACCAGGTGAACGATCTACCCGATGGCAGGCCCTAGTCACATGACATTTACATTTACCAACTCAACCAGCACCACCTCCTTCCCCTTACCCATTGTGGCTTCCGGTCCTCTTTCTCTGCCAACGACCAGCTCCATAAACTTACCAATCTTCTTTCCCTACAATTTGGCTCCCATCTTTCTGCCATCTTTGTTTCCTTTCTTCCTATCAAATTCGTCCATCTCGTTGCTTCCTTACTCTCCTGTCGCCCCTCCTATGACACTATCCTAAATACAAACTCCCATAAGTATATCCTTTTGCCTCCCCTATATCTCCTGTATACTGCAGATATGCCCAAATCTGCCCTGACTGTTGACCACCTCCAATACGCTAATGACACCGCCTTCCTGGCCCTCTCTCCTATCCTTCAATGGTTCCAATGTACCCTTCAAACCCACCTCAACCATTTCACCACTTGGTACAACCAGTGGCTTCTTTGAAGCAACCCTTCCAAGATCCAGGCAGTCATCATAAGTCATACTACCTCCTCCTCCTGGCTTCACGGCTTTTACCTTACTATTTATGGTCATCCTATCCATTTCACTCCTACCCTGAAATACCTTGGCGTCACCCTCGCCCATCACCTCACCTAGACTCCCCATCTCCTTACGATCCAACACAAAGCCCACAATAGACTCTGTCTCCTGAAACTCCTGTCTGGCTGGACATAAGAACTGAATCCTTCCACCATCCTTCACACTTACGAGTTCTCGATCTATCCCATCCTTGTGTCTCCTATCCTCTCTATCCTCCGCCTGTTGCCATGCCTTTACTGTTGAGTCCCGCCCTCTTTCCATCTCCACACCCTCCACCTCCTTTACCAACATACCTTCCAGCATCTACTCCTCCCAGATGATGAGCTTCGCCGTGATATGTACCACTCCTACCAACTCTAACCGCACCTTCCCCCCTCCTCAGGGCCGGCCGCGGTGGTCTAGTGGTTCTAGGCACGCAGTCCGGAACCGCGGGACTGCTACGGTCGCAGGTTCGAATCCTGCCTCGGGCATGGATGTGTGTGATGTCCTTAGGTTAGTTAGGTTTAAGTAGTTCTAAGTTCTAGGGGACTGATGACCACAGAAGTTAAGTTCCATAGTGCTCAGAGCCGTTTGAACCCTCCTCAGGGCTCCCTCTCACCTCCTTCTCCCTTCCCCTGAGCGGTTTTTTCCTTCCTCCTACACAGCCATGACTTAAGTCAATATTGAGGGTCTCGTGACCGCCTGGTATCAGTACATATCTTTCTATTGCGCTCCAGAGCGATAACGATTCTCTTTCAAGGGTGTCACTAATACAATGAGGTGACAAAAATCATGGGATACATATTAATATCGTGTCAGACCTCATTTTGCCCGGCGCAGTGGAGCAACTCGACGTGGCATGGACTCTACAAGTCGTTGGAAGGCCCCTGCAGGAATATTGAGCCATGCTGTATCTAGAGCCGTCGATAATTGCGAAGGTGTTGCCAGTGCACGATTTTGTGCACAAACTGACTTTTCAGCTATGTACCATAAATTTTTGATGGGATTCATGTCAGGCTATCTGGGTAGCCAACCATTTGCTCAAGTTGCCCAGCATGTTCTTCAAACAAATCATGAACAACTGTGGGCCGGTGACATGGCGCATCGATGTTGGGAACATGAAGTCCATGAACGCCTGTAAATGGTCTCCAGCTATGCGAACATTATCATTTACAGTCAATGACTTGTTAAACTAGACCAGACGACCCAGTCCCTTCCATGTAAATACAACCCACAGCATTATGGAACCACCAACAATTTGCACCGAGCGTAGTTAACAATTTGGGTCCATGTGTTTGTGAGATCTACGCCACATTCGAGCCATCAGCTCATACCAACTGAATTCGGGACTCATCTGACCACCCCACCGTTTTCCACACGTCTAGGGTCGAACCGATATGGTCACGAGCCTAGGAGAGGCGTTGTAGGTGATGTCGTGCTGTTGGCAAAGGCTGCCGCAGTTCGTTAACGCCAAATTTAGCCACACTGTCCTAACGGCTACGTTCATCGTACGTCTCACATTGATTTTTGTTGTTATTTCACGTATGTTGCTTGTCTGCTAGCACTGCAACTCTCGGCCGTTAAGTGAAGGCTGTCGTCCACTGTATTGTCGGTGGTGAGAGGTAATGCCTGAAATTTGGTATTCGCAGCACATTCGTTTCACTGTGGATCTCGGAATACTGAACTCCCTAAGGATTTCCGAAATGGAATGTTCCATGCGACTAGCCCCAGCTACAATTCTGATTTCAGAGTCTGTTAATTTCTGTCGTGCGGCTATGGTCACGTCGGACACTTATTCACATTAATCACCTGAGTAAAAATGACAGATCCGCTAATTCACTATCCATTTATACCTCGCGTACGTGATACTACTGCCATTTGTATATGTGCATATCCTTATCTCATGATTTTTGTCGCCTCAGCGTATTTCCATTCACTTTGTCAGGAATCGTTTAAGAAAGCAAATGAATGACTAAATCACAATGGCAAGGGCTGGATTCAAATACTGTTCTCTCAATACGGTTCTCCGCCTTTAATGACCTTATCGACAGCCGGACACAAAATTTTTTTCTGAGCTATGATGTTTCCGAATATAATACCAAGTTCAACGTAGTTAACAACGTATCTTATATAGTATTAGTACAAGCGGAGAGAAAAATAGTAAAATATAAATTGCATGGCCCCTCTGGGAACTGGTGCCTGACCTCCTAGCGATTAGAAGGCCATTTGATGGCGGAGCACCCCAGGTCGGCAGCAGTGGCCTGTTCCTGCTCCCGCTAACAAGCAGCGCCAATTACCAGACCCCCGCTGCAGGCCTGCCGTGAACATGGAGCGCTCCTCTGCCCCTGGTCAAGAATCGCAATACTGTACCTACAAACTCTTAAAGACGCGGTTTTATGTTAATCAGGAAAGACAAAGGTAGACGCCATTAATTTTAAACTATTTCCTAAAATATTATATTAACGATTTTTCACCCTGTCACAGAGACGACGTTGGTATCAATAAAAATTTTACAGTTCGTTACATTACATGAATCGTTTCCTGCGAATCCCGAGAGGAAGATTCCTAGGTATGGGGAAAGAAATCTAGAAGCGAGTCAATTCGAATGGAATACAATGAAATGACTCATCTTTATGAAAGATTATAGTATTATAGTGATAACATTACTTTATTACAGCAAAATGCGTTACTTTACAGAGATTCTGTGAAGTTACTCTTCAATGTGTCAGAAGGAACTGAACGACAGGAAGTTTGTTATCCACCTCAAACTTCATTACAGTATCCACAAGACATTTAATATGCTATGTCATGTTTATGAATATGTATGTACCCATGATCAAACTCTCTTCGATAGTTGAGTTAAGTCTCTGCAGAGGTTGTTTTGGTACTACGATGCTCTTCATGCATTCAACTTGTGAAATAGTGGTCGGAATGCTAAGTTGTTTATAAGGTTTCTGTAGTATGTTCTAGAGCAGTGGTCCCCAACCTTTCGTAGACCATTACCCATGAGTGCAATTAGACATCAGCTAGTACCCCGCCCTCCCTCCTTCCCCCCCCCCCCCCCCGATCTGACACCTCCCCCACATTATCAACAACTTAAGCACCCAACTAAGTTGTAGCCAGAAAGACTTATCTTGGAACACTTTTATTTTTAAAAAGATGAAAGATGAATGATATTTAATTTGTGTATGTATGTGTGTGTGTGTGTGTGTGTGTGTGTTAGAATGAACGATGAAGGAATTCGTGGTGCTTCGCAAGTGTTACTAACAACTCCTTCTCAGACAAGAAAGCTAACTATCCACTGTGAGGGTATACACTTGTTACAAAACATACCTCCCCTGCATTATTCCTCTTCGTCACGGCACTTGTTTGACCTGCACATTGCAACCCCATTTTACAAACCACTAAGTTAAAATGTGGGCAAAATGGTTCAAATGGCTCTGAGCACTATGGGACTCAACTGCTGTGGTCATAAGTCCCCTAGAACTTAGAACTACTTAAACCTAACTAACCTAAGGACAGCACACAACACCCAGCCATCACGAGGCAGAGAAAATCCCTGACCCCGCCGGGAATCGAACCCGGGAACCCGGGCGTGGGAAGCGAGAACGATACCGCACGACCACGAGATGCGGGCAAAAAAAAAAAAAACAAAAAAAACAAAAAAACAAAAAAAAACAATGTGGGCACTTTACTTACTTTTTGTAAATCACTTGATTGCTGAACCCCTTACTTCTAAACTGACAGAAATAGGAAAATTTCAGACTGTTAATGCTGTGTGTCTGACCACAACCATTAATAGTAACAGTATTAATAATAATAACGTGTACAGCACTATAGGAACCCTTATATAGTAACTGCTGTGTTGTGCTGTCAATTAATTCATTTATCTCTTTCTAAGCGAGCAATGAAGCAATTTCTGGACTGCTACAAGACATTTTCTTGAGATATTAAGCATTGCTGCCGTTGTAGCACTATTACAGATATTACTAATAATGGTCTTATCTGACTTCGGTATAACATTGCTCTTTGATGTGACATCGATTTAAATGTTTTGTTCATTACTTATGATAATTTATGTAATAGTAATTAACCGATGTATGTAATTTCTGAAGTAATCCGCTGTAAAAGGATGTAAAAGTTAAAACTTTAGTTGTAATACTGTTCCATGCATAGGGAAAGTAGTCTGTAGTCACGTAAAACTTGGAGGGGAGGCACTCCGCAACGGAACTGGCTAGGCAAGAATAGGTAATATGGATCTGTCGGTCGAATTGCAAGGCTACTGTGTGGCATGAGACAGTCGATTTCTAGCAGGCAAAGGGTGCGCATCTTCTAAACTGAAAGTGGCGAGAAGAACTGCAAGGTTATATAATATAGTCTCGGATGCGGAAGTAATTCGGGTTACTGTTCATGGCATACTCTGGTTAGCTCTGTATAAAAACCTGACGCTAAGAAGACAACATTGAATGCTTGTTACACAAGAAGAGCCATGAGTACCTTAGCTGCCTTATTTGAACATCGCAGGAGATCGACGCTGCCACAACCTTCATCTCGAATTATCAGTTTGTAGAGTTGTAAAGTACATAAATATTTAGTGAGGACAAGTTTTGAATTACTTCTCTAATTTTCATAAATTGACAGTTAAAGTTTCATCAAAGTACAATGCTAAGAGAAATTTTTAAGTATTCCGTTCAAAAATTCTTCTTATTGAAATAATAGTGTTTACAGTTTCATGTGTTATGTAGTTAACAGTGTTTCCCATATTGTGTTGTGACTAAAGTGTTCAGCCTCGATCTGAGTCTACCGATAGATTAGTTTCTGGATTTCCATGCTAGAAATTGAGCCAGATTTAACTGTCATATTACTATAACAGCAATCAAAAATAAGCAACTGGCTGCAAATATTCAAACTATTTGAGATCCAGGCAACACATGCTCCACTTGAGCTAAATAATATAAAAAAGTGAATGTTCCTTGAGAATGCAAATAGTAATCGGTAGAAAAGATACAGTTACTTCGTATTTATTTTTGTGGTAGTAACTTCCTATAATTAAACTGATAACAGAACCTTTTATCCAAGACAGTAGTCCTCCACCATTAATAATCATTTAACTGAAATTAACATCGTCTTCCTACTGTAATGAACAGATAGTGTTATTGTGTGCAAGTTGTTACCTAAACGTGTTAGTACTCCTCTTGTGTAGTTCAAGTCAAAACACTGGTACACCACTAGCTAAATTATGCTAATGTCTCCTATCTTATCAGCAAAACAGAAGTTCTGTATCAAATAGAGTCCATTGCAGCAGTTAACTTTCTTTATGAACTAGTACTGGCGACCGTTTCTTTTACGTAACTACAGTTTACTTAATTACTAAAAGAACCTTGGTTAGATTCCCGTTTGTCTTGCTACTGTTTCTTTTCAGTAGAAATCTATAGCGAACTAAATTACCATTACACACCGTCACGGTCACAGCATAGGAAAGTACCCTTTCACACGAATAACATTATCAGCATATTACTAATTTAATAGTAGCCGGCAGTGTTATACTGTGACCAGAAAGCATAGACTGCCGACGAATGGCATCGCACTGTGTTCAACGATGAATCACAGCTGTGCACTATCCTGATGAGCATCTTCCCCGGGTTCCCGGGTTCGATTCCCGGCGGGGTCAGGGATTTTCTCTGCCTCGTGATGACTGGGTGTTGTGTGATGTCCTTAGGTTAGTTAGGTTTAAGTAGTTCTAAGGTCTAGGGGACTGATGACCATAGATGTTAAGTCCCATAGCGCTCAGAGCCATTTGAACCATTTGACCATCTTCGGTGAGAATGGCGGCGACGTGGAAAGAAGTCCCATTTTTCTTACGTTTTGGAGAGGTACAGCGGTGTTACTCCCGTCGTTATGGTGTACAGAGGCATCGAGTACGACTTCGGGTCGCGCTTGGTAGTGATTGAGGTAACTCTGATGGCACAGCAGCACTTCAGAGATATCCTGCGTCCTCATCTGTTACTTCTTATATGACAGTATCTTGGTGCCATTTTCCAACAGAGCAATGCTTGTCAAAAAATGGCACGTCTTTCTATGAACTGCCTTGGTGATTTTGAAGTACTTTCACGGCCAGCAAGATCCCAGTACCAGTATCCGGGATGTCCAGAACCAGTTACAACTATTGTGGGCCACCTTGCCTCAGAAGAGGGTATGACGGCCTGTTGATACCCTTCCCAACCGAATCGGTGCATGAGTCCACGCCAGAGGGGATGAGATGTCACCCTGATAAGTGAGTTCATACTGCCAGGTTATGCTGGTGTACGTAAATGAAGGTCAACTTTACCTCAGAGGACAGCTTTGCTTATATTGCTTTCTAAAGTAGTCTTGTTGTGTGTGTTTAACTCAAATGGATCAACTGGAATACCACACTGACATTTTTGTTTTTCTTGTTTTGAACAATTCATCGTAATGAAAATTCACCTTAATGTGATTTATGAGCTATCTGCTGTTTTATTCGAATCATTTAAAATCTGGGTAGCTGAATTCAAATGTGGATGTACTGCTCTTGAAAATGATCCGCGTCCAGGGCAGATGGTAGCACCGAAGAAAATGTTCATAATGAGGTTCGAATAATTGTTTATTCTAGTCACAAACGTACGTATACGATTCTATAAATTTACAACTTCAGGTAAGGAAATTGAATAACTTCATGCTTACATACATGCACATGCAAGGTGTCTCTCTCAATAGTCGTCAGGTGGATTTTCTCTGTTGTTTCGGTAGATATTTGCGATTTCGTTTCTGCGTTATGTGGCTGGAGTCAGCCCAAAGAGGTAGTGCTCATTACGTCCAATGTAAACGGAAAGCGTCGAATCATTTCCCGTTACAAACAAAATGATTTTTAAAGCGGAAATTTAGGCTTCCATTGCACAGAGCGGTCGCAGATTAGTCTAGCGCGATATTTTTTACGGATATGTATTAGCAGGTACAGCGAAACACTAAGGATAATTAGTAGTACTTCAGCGACTGAGTATCGCTGCATGCTTGGTGGTAGCAGTCAGCGCGGGCCAGCGAGATGCGGTCGCTGCTGGTGTGCTGGTGATTATTCTTCGAGGTTTATGGCCCATGTTAATACATATTGATAAAACGAATATCATACTAGAGTAGCCTGGTACTGCTCCGTCGAATGGGAACGTTCATTTCCGCTTTAAGAATCTTTGTTTGTAACGGTTCCGTTGACACTGGGCATAGAATGAAGGAAAACGAAACTGAAAATATATACTAAAAAAACCGAGAAAACGCGTCTGACGATTCTTAGGAGAGACGTCCTGTATATATAATTTAAATCAAACTGTCTTTGCCCAGAAACGAGCAACTGCTACAGCATTTTTTGTGCCTTGAACAACTCCTCCATTTTGCAAAAAATCAGAGCAACGTAGACACTGATACCTATTTTTCATTGTATTGAACTTCTCCACATTTACACAGTGTTGCCCCCTGTAAGTTCCCTCAGTTCATTAGGTTTTCCTTACAAGGGAAACTCCCCATCGCACCCCCCTCAGATTTAGTTATAAGTTGGCACAGGGGATAGGCCTTGAAAAACTGAACACAGATCAATCGAGAGAACAGGAAGAAGTTGTGTGGAACTACGAAAAAAATAAACAAAATATACAAACTGAGTAGTCCATGCGTAAGATATGCAACATCTAGGGAAACGTAAGCTAAGGTGCGCCGTGGTCTCGTGGTTAGAGTGAGCAGCTGCGGAACGAGAGGTCGTTGGTTCAAATGTTCCCTCGAGTGAAGAGTTTAATTTTTTATTTTCAGTTTATGTGACAAACTCTTATGTTTTCATCACTTTTTTGGGAGTGATTATCATATCCACAAGAAAAACCTAAATCGGGCAAGGTAGAAGAATCTTTTTACCCATTCGCCAAGTATACAAGTTAGGTGGGTCGACAACATATTCCTGTCATGAGACGCACATGCCGTCACCAGTGTCGTATAGAATATATCAGACGTGTTTTCCTGTGGAGGAATCAGTTGACCTATGACCTTGCGATCAAATGTTTTCGGTTCTCACTGGAGAAGCACATCCTTTTGTCTACTAATCGCACGGTTTTGCGGAGCGGTCGCAAAACACAGACACTAAACTTAATACAGTGAACAGAGACGTCAGTCAACGAACGGACAGATCATAACTTTGCGAAAATAAAGAAAGTTTTCACTCGAGGGAAGACTTGAACCCACGACCTCTCGTTCCGCAGCTGCCCACGCTAACCACGGGACCACGGCGTTCCTTAGCTCAGGATCCTAGATGTTACTTATGCTGCGCATGGACTGCTCAGTTTGTATATTTTGCTTATTTTTTTCATAGTTCCACACAACTTCTTCCTGTTTTCTCGATTGATCTGTGTTCAGTTTTTCAAGGTCTATCCACTGTGCCAACTTATAACTAAATCTGAGGGCGGTGCGATGATGAGGTTCCCTTGTTAGGTTTGGCAACCCTCGTTCGCAACCTGTTGAGTGAATTCCATGTGGACCAGTCCAACTAGGGTCCGGTTGGTAAGCATTCTAATGGCTTAATCACTATTTTAAGATGACGTTTTGGCTCCCCACAGTTTTCTCTGGCTTCCTTGACTGATGTATATACTGCAGATCTTCACCCTAAAAAGCTCTTCTTAGACTTCAATTTAGATCTCGATGGAATAGGCCTACGTCCATGGAGTGGGTGTAACTCATTTTCTTCTACTTTCTTCCTTTTACCATTTGCTGCTACTTCCCGTGTACGTCGGGAGGAGCAACGCCTGCCATGCAGTACGATTTATAAACAAGAGTTTGTTCCAGGGATCCAGTAATTAGCCTTGTAGCTTCATTAATAGCTACGTCTATTTCTTTAGCGTGGGCGAATTTATACCACCCTGGACATACATATTTACCAGCCGAGAAACACAGTGCCATAGCACCAGTACGGACCACCTGTGGTGGGCACCCTATTACTACGATCAGGTTTCCAGGTGAAGTTGTTTTGGGCTGACACCTTATGTGTGGTAGCAAGTCAATGCTACCGGTAAGTGATCTTTCTAAGGTAACTCCAAGGTATTTGGGTGTAGAACAATACTTTGCCACACCTCTTCTTAGCACCTGTTCTGCTACTTCGAAACGACTGTCAAAGCAAGGTCGTTAGCATATATGGAACTTTTGCATAGACTAGGTCTTGGATGATTACTTGTGTAAATGTTGAAGAGCACCAGTGACATTAAATTCCGTTGAAGTAGACCATTTCTTGGTTCCTGCGACGGCTGCGTCTTTCTTGGAATTCATTATAAAGTATTCGGTTATGCACTTCAGTACATAGATCTTGTGAGGCATTATGCTATGTGAGACTGTATCGTATGCTGATGAAATGTCGATAAATACCGCTCCAGTGGTCTTCCTCCTCTATTTGTTGCGTTATATGAGATCATGCTTGTACGGATTCTTTGCGGTCTGCAGCAGGAAAGACCTCTCGATAGATGAGCAGATGGTCGTTTGGAGGGGAAGGCTGAAGTTTCACCAAAACGTATAGGGGAAGCGCCACAAATTTGGGATGAAATTGTACGTGTTAGCTAATCCTAAAGGGAGTGTTAACAAACTCCACTTATACAGCGGTACTGAGAGCCCTGTAGTAGGAGGGAAGGATCATATTTCAAAAGTGGTTAGGAAAATGACGGAAGGGAAAACGGATGGTGGCCTCTGTTTCTTTATGGACAATTATTATAACAGTGTATCCCTCACCAATGAATTACTCACAAAAGAAATGCTTTTGCACTGATTCTCTTCGCTCCAATCTGAAGCATTATCCCCAAGATATTGTTAAGCTGAAATTGGAAGAAATGTAGAGTCAGTTTCTCGTTTCAACGAATATGGTGCATGTGTTTGCAAATGTGTGGAAAAACGGGAAGAGCTGGCCATATCCAGTGAATTCGGATGCGAAATGGTGAATACTAGAACTCGCCGTGGAATGTCCATGAAGAAACCAAACATGATTGTACAATATCATAAATATATTAAAGGTGTTGACAGTAGCAATCATACGCTCACCTGTTATGTCATGTCCCACAAGACATTTTGATGGTATAAGAAGGCTCGATCTCATGCATTCCTCCTCGTGTTGCTAAATGCACATTATTCATACCCCAGGCTCGCGACAGAAGACATCGATCTACACGATTTCCAGTTGGTCATAGTTTAAAATTTGCTCCCCGAGCAAGAAGATCCTGCAGTAAACAGGCCAACCACTCTAATTCACCTGCCAGAACGAATGAAAAACACTCCAAGTGGAAGAACGCGTCGTAAGAGGTGTAAAAATTGTATGGACAGGAAAAGAGAGAGTGGAATCAATTTGGTTTTGCCCATAGTATCCAGAAGTACTAGGGTTTTGTCTTTCCCCTGATTTTGGGAGCACCATAAGCACTAGTTTCCTTTCATTGCTGATGTTACACATGCGTTATTTTTTTTAGTACTGGAACTTCAGAATAATTGCGTGTGCCATTTTATAATTCTGCTTCTTTATTCTTATGCATTTGTATAAGTTACGTATGTGTTGTCAATACTTTATAGTTATTGTATATATTCATTCATGTTTTCAAACCTAGGTTTGATTTGGATATAGATGTTTACATGGAAGAGGAGGTGAGTTTATTTCAATTAATGTTCCGTTTATGTAGTTGCAATTTTTTACTTATAATTATTCCTCGGTATAGTAAAGTGATTCTTTTTGTATATTGTTAAATGTCTGCAGTTTTCTAAAGTTCCTATTTCTCAATTGGAATAGAGCAGTATCCCATCATAAATAGGAATAAAAAGATTTGTTTCTGAAATTTTTATAAAACACATAAAAACTTCAATACAAATTATGAAAGTTATAAAATAGATCAAAATATGAAATATGCCGTTCAATATATGAATGAAAACTGGAAAACAACAATTTTGCATGCAGACCACAACAGTAGGAAGTGCCCACTGCGATGAAATGTGTTCATTTGCAGTTTTAGGACTGATTGAAAACAGTGAAGAAGTGACCATTAACAGCTCTGCACTGTAGTGGATGTGTGTGCCACAGAGTCTGACAGACGTATTCAACATTTTTGTAGACACTTGTGTTATAAAGACTAAATGGCATTATGTTCAGTTGAGATCATTGGTGTTGGTTGTTTTAGTAACGGCACATCACTTATCATAATCAACTATCCACAATAATACTACTTACATTATGGATACAGATTAAGGGTTTGAAGGCAAATGATTGACGCTAGACAAAATAACCTAAAACATTCTTTATGTTTGTATTAAAAAAGAGTGATATATCTAGGGGTTCATGCCTTCTGCGTAAGCTGCTGTACAGGCAACCGGGCCGCATGTTGAGGCAGGGACAGAGATGAGAGCAGGCAGCGGCGGCAGGAAGCGGCTAATGAGCCCGCCTGCGCCGACATCTCACGCCGCCAAATGCCTCTGCCCACCACGCAGACAGCCGCGCGGAATCGTGCGTCGCACGCGTCCATCCACATCAATACTGCGCCCGTGTTAACCACCCCACGCTCTTCTTCTTTAACACTCCGATAAACTCAGCGTAGGACACCAAGTATTCTGCACTTCTGATTCGTGTGTGCCACAAAAATAAATAAATCGAAACAGTAAGGCCTGCACATCCAGCAGATTGCGTAATGTCGTATCCTCTCTTGTGCCAATCTCTTCATCCCAGAGTAGAACTGGCACTCTACATCAACTATTTGTTGTATCCTAATGTCTGTTTTCCCCTATAGTTTTTAGTCTTTACAGCTTTCTATAGTACCATGGAAGTTAGTCACTGATATCTTAACACGTGTCTTACCATCCTTCCCTTCTTCATGTCAGTGTTTTCCATAGGGTTCTTTGTTTCTTCTTTTCCTGTTTTCCACAGTCCATGTTTCAGCACCATGCAGTGCTGCCCTCCAAACGTACATCTTCTCAGATTATTGCCGATGGTTGGTACTTACGGACTCTTTTGACCGGGAATGTCCTCTTTCCCTGAGCGAATCTGCTTTTTATGTCCACCTTGCTTCGTCGCTCATGTGTTACTTTGCTTCCAAGGTGACAGAATTTCATAATTTTCTCTACTTCGTGGTCTCAAATTTTGATGTAAAATTTATCACTTATCTCATTTCTGCTGCTCCTTATTATTTCCATCTTTTTTCGGTTTACTCTTAGTCAAAACTCTACACTCATTATACCGTTCATTTCATTCAACCCGTCCTGTAATTTTTCTTCAGTTTCACTGAGGATGCCTATGTCATCAGTGAAACTTAACATTAGTATCCTTTCACCCTGGATTTTAATCCCACTTATTAACCTTTCTTTTGTTTACGTCGTTGCTTATTCTATATATAGGCTAAACAGTAGGGGCGAAAAACAACATCCTTTTCTTACACTCTTTTTATCCCAAGCACTTCGTCCTTGGTGTTCCTTCTTGGTTTTTGTACATATTGGATATTATTCGTCTTTCACTATAGCTTATTCCTATTTTTCTCAAAATGACGAACATCTTGCACCATTTCACATTGTCGAACGCTTTTTCCAGGTCGAAATCTCCTATTAACGTGCTTGTATTTTTCTTAAGTCTTGCTACCACCGAGCGAGGTGGCGCAGTGGTTAGCACACTGGACTAGCACTCGAGAGGACGACGGTTCAAAGCCGCGTCCTGCCATCCTGATAAGGGTCTTCCGTGACTTCCCTAAATCACTATAGGCAAATACCGGTTCCTTTCGAAGGGCACGGCCCACTTCCTTTCCCATCCTTCCCCTAATCCGATGGACCGATGATTTCGCTGTTTGATCCCCTCCCACCAAATCAATCAAGCCTTGTTTCCGTTATGAGTCACAATGTCAGGAATACTCTCTAGTGCCCTTACCTTTCCGAAAGTCACATCATGTAACAGGTCCTCAGTTTTCTTTTGCATTCTTTTGTATATTAGTCTTATCACCAACTTGGATGCATAAGTCGCTACACTGATGGTGTGCAGTTCCAGCATTCATCTGACGTCGCTATCTTAAGGACTGTGTGGATGATATTTTTCCCGAAGTGTGATGGTATGTCTCTAGACTCATTTACTCTGCACAAAAACTTGTTTAGTCACTTGGTTGCCACTTCCTCCAACGATTTCTGAAATCCGGAAGGAATGTTATCTACTTCTGCCTTATTTGACCGCAAGTCTTCCAAAGTTCTGTTAAACTCTGACTCTAATACTGGATCCGCTGTGTCTTCCATACCGACTTCCATTTTCTTCTAAGTCACATCATGAGACGAGTCCTCCCTCTTTTGGAGGCCTTCGGAGTACTCTTTCCACCTACCTGCCCTCTCCTCTACACTTAACAGTGGAATTCCCGTTGCACTCTTAGTGATGACGTCGTTGCTATCAGTTTCGCTGAACGTTGTTTTTAAACAGTATGCATGCGATATCATGTACACCTAATATGTTCCAAAACACCGTGCATGAAAACAAGGTTTTGCAGTATTCGTTCGTCAGGTTATATTGGTGTTAAAAAGATCTATGGATTACTACTACTGCTGCTACTACTATTACAGTCAGTATGCACGTTTTAAAATCTGAAATTGTTTCGCGACCGTTTCTTCGGAAACAGTCCCATAACATATGCAAAATCGTAATGAAAGACCCATTAGATCAGAATTATTAATCAAAATCAAGGAACGTGATACATAACAGAACTAGTGTAATAATATTCTCCACTTACCCACTTATTCGGATTTTCATGTCCTGTATAAATGACAGAACGCTGAAAGCAGATATGGGATGGTGCAGAAGCACTCGGGCTGCCAGGGGACTCAAGCAGGCCTCCACCATCACTGGACTAGCCGGGAGAGGCTCACACCCGCGGTCAGCAATTTGTAACGTCGCTCTCGGGTTCCTGGGGCATTTTTTTTTAATACTCCGCAAGCCACCCAATGGTGTGTGGCGGAGGGCACTTTACGTGCCACTGTCATTACCTCCCTTTCCTGTTCCAGTCGCGTATGGTTCGCGGGAAAAACGACTGTCTGAAAGCCTCCGTGCGCGCTCGAATCTCTCTAATTTTACATTCGTGATCTCCTCGGGAGGTATAAGTAGGGGGAAGCAATATATTCGATACCTCATCCAGAAACGCACCCTCTCGAAACCTGGACAGCAAGCTACACCGCGATGCAGAGCGCCTCTTGCAGAGTCTGCCACTTGAGTTTGCTAAACATCTCCGTAACGCTATCACGGTTACCAAATAACCCTGTGACAAAACGCGCCGCTCTTCTTTGGATCTTCTCTATCTCCTCCGTCAACCCGATCTGGTACGGATCCCACACTGATGAGCAATACTCAAGTATAGGTCGAACGAGTGTTTTGTAAGCCACCTCCTTTGCTGATGGACTACATTTTCTAAGGACTCTCCCAATGAATCTCAACCTGGTACCCGCCTTACCAACAATTAATTTTATATGATCATTCCACTTCAAATCGTTCCGCACGCATACTCCCAGATATTTTACAATTGTAACTGCTACCAGTGGTTGTTGTGTTTGTTGTAGACTAACACAGGTGTGTGTTGGCTCTGAGCACTGTGGGACTTAACTGCTGTGGTCATCAGCAACCTAGAACTTAGAAGTACTTAAACCTAACTAACCTAAGGACATCACACACACCCATGCCCGAGGCAGGATTCAAACCTGCGACTGTAGCGGTCGCGCGGTTCCAGACTGTAGCACCTAGAACCGATCGGCAACTCCGGCCGGCGTAGACTAACACAGCTAGGATCTCCTGTGGGGCAAGCACCCCAAACGCGACCGTGTTACAACCCGGAAGTGGAAGGAGGAGGAATGCTTTTTAAGAGAAACCACTATCACAGATAAACATCTCGAAAATGGATTGTGGACTCACAGTTCAGCGCTTTTAAAAACATAAGATGCCTAATAGGTCACAGAAAGAGATGGAGAGAGAGAGTGAGACGACTGTTTTTCTGTGTTGATTGGTAGAAGGCACCTTACTGGTTAACTGACTAGAGGATAGCCCAGGGAAGACTCGCATGTCCTAAGGCGGATTTTTACTGTCCGGCATTCAAAAGTTTCAGATCCAAGCCAAACTGAATAGAGTAAGGGACGCAAAACGCGGCAGTGGGAGGTTTGCTTTTAGTAAACATTCGATCACATCTTACTTGATCGTCAGATTTCTTCGAGAGATTTGATCTACGAAAGTCTTGATCTTCGGTAACCCCCACCGGCAGACATCACCTCCACTGGCGTGCCGTGCAGCCTGAGCGGATATAGCGACGTAGCTAGAGAAATTTCAGGTTGAACTATTTTACAGTTGTTGAGGGTCGTTACTGCCTACAATGACTGATGCTGCAGTCACTTCAGCCTCCACCTATAGTTGGCTATGGTGAGATCGAGCCGCAACCGCGACAAGATGCGTAGGGCACTAAAGTCACTTTACAGCATTTCAGCAACTTCAAGCTCTGCTCTTAGGTTTAATGAGCAGTCTGCTTTCAACTCCGACCACAGGTGCAACGCATTCCCTTCTATAGTACTACCTGTCTTCTCAATTAACATAACGAAAATAACTATGCATCTTGGCAATTGCAATTATTTCGCTTGCCTGATTATTAGAATCCTCCCCCAGCCCCTTTTTCAGATGAGCGAAGTTGTTGTTGTAACAATGTTGCTATTGTTTGTCAGTTGTTTTAATAGTAACTTTAACGGAATAAACCGAATTAATTGTGATTCTTGTTTCATTTATTAGTCACTGGATTCCTAATTCATTAACTCGGAGGATAATTAATGAATGAATGAAAGAAACAGGGCCGATTTACATATGTAACGTCCTCCCCCCACGTGTGAACTACCACAATCAACAGAACATTCTTCGCATTCTTAAGGATCAGAAGGTGAGTGATGGTGTGGAGATTCCATGTCATAGTGTGTTCGACGTGACTTCCAGGTAGGAAGTGTTATGCTAACAAACTGAGCTACGAAAGCCTATTACACGTAACTCGCATATAAGATGGGTCATGTGGTGACGGTACTCACCACTCTAGAGAGTACCGCTCCACAATGGATAAGCCGCGCTAGAAACACTCGTAGCGCAGCAGCTCTATGGTTTGGCAATACGAACTATAGCGACATCCGCCAGAGGCCGCATCTGCCACCCCATGGGCAACGTGTGTGTGGACAGCGATTGGACGACGCCTCGTTAATTACCGATGCACTGGGCTACGGCGGACAGTTCTCTTCAGTGCGCCGAGTCGTGCACAGTCTACAAGCTACCGTGTTCGTACGTCGTCTCAGAGCCTTTGTCTCCGCAGGCATCGTAAGCCAGCTCTGGACTCTATGTAGGAATCACTCAGAGGCACAGTGACAGGACTTCAACATTTTAGAGGACTTGTAATAATTTCAAACCTCTAATAATATTATGCTGGACATTTTACAAGAAGAAGTATCATTCAAGTTGAGTATTTCCTCAAGGGGATTGGATTGGTAAATGTGGGAAGTCGCTACTGACTGTTGCTGGCACTATATTGTAACCCGTATTATCGTGTTGCACTCATTTGGTGGTAAATTAATTAATGGCCAGAAGGAGACTTCTCTAATCATTAATTGTGTTACGGGTGGAATGCATAGATCTCACCAATTCAGGAATTGCTGGCACTTACAGAGTGGGCTGCACTGACGAAAGTGCCATCAGCCGATTTCCCAGAAAGTTCACTCGGTGAAAGAGGGGTCCAAATAAGCGAACGCGTGTCTCGGGTTATCCGTAAACTACCGGCCGTTTCTGGGAAAACAACGCTCAATGTTCCCGAGTAGTTTATATGCCTTTTAGCGAGTAACACGTTTAACCAAAGCTGTGGCACAGTAGGTAGCGTCGCGGCTGTTCACTTCTGCGCCCCGTGTTCTACTCCCACTCATTGTTGCTTTTTTTATTTTCATTTGTCTATCCACGTCTCTTGAAAATTACTGCACGAACGTTTTCCAATGTACGTCGAAACGACGTTGTCCTTATTCGTCTACTAATTGTCTGTCTGGTAAATGAATTAAAAGTAAGTGAAGGAGAAAATTACTTGAAATTATTTTCGGTGAAATTCCTGCTCTGTATCGTGATTCATAATCAGCCGCAAGCTCCATTTTTCGGAAAAATAATCCTTTATGTGAAATTATCGCCAACGTGTGAAACATTCGGCAATGTTAACGACGTTTCTATCCCGAGTGAGATCCATACGAAGAAATGTCACTGTAGCAAACCTGCCTTCGTGCGATGCTCATAGTGTTCGGAATTTCCGTGTTTCCAATGTCTCTACGATCGGTACCACTGAAAGGGGATGTTACTAACCTTTCTGAGAATAATTATAGTAGTAAAATTTAAGAATTGATATAAAAATAGAATACAAGATTATCAGAACTTAAAATACGAGGTGCATTCAAGTTCTAAGGCCTCCGATTTTTTTTCTCCGGACTGGAAAGAGATAGAAACATGCGTATTGTTTTAAAATGAGGCCGCGTTCATTGTCAGTACGTCCCAGAGATGGCAGCACCGTATGGCAGATGGAATTTATGGAATTTTACCGCCAGCGGCGAGAATGAGAACTGTTTTAAATACTTAAAATGGCGACGTTTTCCTTACTTGAACAGCGTGCAATCATTCGTTTTCTGAATTTGCGTGGTGTGAAACCAATTGAAATTCATCGACAGTTGAAGGAGACATGTGGTGATGGAGTTATGGATGTGTCGAAAGTGCGTACGTGGGTGCGACAGTTTAATGAAGGCAGAACATTGTGTGACAACAAACCGAAACAACCTCGGGCTCGCACAAGCCGGTCTGACGACATGATCGACAAAGTGGAGAGAATTGTTTTGGGGAATCGCCGAATGACTGTTGAACAGATCGCCTCCAGAGTTGGCTTTTCTGTGGGTTCTGTGCACACAATCCTGCATGACGACCTGAAAATGCGAAAAGTGTCATCCAGGTGGGTGCCACGAATCCTGACGGACGACCACATGGCTGCACATGTGGCATGTTGCCAAGCAATGTTGATGCGCAACGACAGCATGAATGGGACTTTCTTTTCGTCGGTTGTGACAATGTATGAGACGTGGATGCCATTTTTCAATCCAGAAACAAAGCGCCAGTCAGCTCAATGGAAGCACACAGATTCACCGCCACCAAGAAAATGTCGGGTAACCGCCAGTGCTGAAAAAATGATGGTGTCCATGTTCTGGGACAGCGAGGGCGTAATCCTTACCCATTGCGTTCCAAAGGGCACTACGGTAACAGGTGCATCCTACGAAAATGTTTTGAAGAACAAATTCCTTCCTGCACTGCAACAAAAACGTCCGGGAAGGGCTGCGCGTGTGCTGTTTCACCAAGACAACGCACCCGCACATCGAGCTAACGTTACGCAACTGTTTCTTCGTGATAACAACTTTGAAGTGATTCCTCATGCTCCCTACTCACCTGACCAGGCTCCAAGTGACTTTTGGCTTTTTCCAACAATGAAAGACATTCTCCGTGGCCGCACATTCACCAGCCGTGCTGCTATTGCCTCAGCGATTTTCCAGTGGTCAAAACAGACTCCTAAAGAAGCCTTCCCCGCTGCCATGGAATCTTGGTGTCAGCGTTGTGAAAAATGTGTACGTCTGCAGGGCGATTACGTTGAGAAGTAACGCCAGTTTCATCGATTTCGGGTCAGTAGTTAATTAGAAAAAAAATCGGAGGCCTTAGAACTTGAATGCACTTCGTATTATAACCACTGAAACTACCATCTACACTCATCAGGCAGAACATTATGACCACCTACGTGATAGCCGGTATGTCCACCTTTGGTGCAAATAAACGCGGCGACGCGTCGTGGCATGCAAGCAAGGAGGCGTTGGTAGGTCACTGGAAGGAGTTCTCACCACATCTGGGCACACAGGTCACCTAACTCCCGTAAATTCCGGGGAGCTGGGCGAAGAACTTTGAAGCCACGTTCAATCACATTCCAGATGCGTTCGATCGGGTTCAGATCTGGCTAGTCGGGGGCCACCACGTCAATTGGAACGCGCCGCTGTGTTCCTCACACACCTGGAATTGTGGCATGGCGCATTATCTTGTTGAAAAATGTCGCTGACGTAGTCTGCAAGCAGTGCACGATATTCCTTCGTTGTCACGGTGCCTTGCAGGAGCTCCACTGGACCCATGGATAGCCAAGTAAATGTTCGGTGCACTGTGTGTTCAGACACATTTGTACTCCGTCCAGCATTAAAGTCTGATGTTAGTTCCGCCACAGTTCGCCGCCTGTCCTTTTTTACCAGTCTGACTAGCCTACGACATCCGAGATGTGTAATGAAAGGTGGCCACCCAACCCCACGACATCTACATGTGGTTTCCCTTTGATTTCGCTACGTGTTGAAGACACTCACCACAGCACTCCTCGAACACCCGACAGGTCGTGAATTTTCCGAAATGCTCGTGCCGAGCCTCCGGTCCACCACGAGCTGCACTCCGTCTGCAGACAGCACGCTCACTGGTACTACACGCACAGTGCGTGTATCTGAGTGGCACTCAGTCCTCGCCAGGTGACGAAGCTATCACCTGGACGGGTTTATATCGATAGTAGGTCGCTGGTCATATGTTCTTGTTGTGGGTTGGCAGGAGAGCCAACACCGGTTTACTAGAGGAAGCCGGAAGGCACGCGTTTTAGCTCACGCAGGCTAGCGTGAGGTCTGGAACAGGACAAGGAAATTAGACTTAAAAAAACGGACGTAGCTGGTGGAATACTTAACTTTAATCCATAAATGGTGAACATCGCCCTTGACGGTACATTATTCATAATCTCAATAGTAACTGGTAATGGCGCCTTGCTAGGTCGTAGCAAATGACGTAGCTGAAAGCTATGCTAACTATCGTCTCGGCAAATGAGAGCGTATTTTGTGAGTGAACCATCGCTAGCAAAGTCGGCTGTACAACTGGGGCGAGTGCTAGGAAGTCTCTCTAGACCTGCCGTGTGGCGGCGCTCGGTCTGCAATCACTGATAGTGGCGACACGCGGGTCCGACGTATACTAACGGACCGCGGCCGATTTAAAGGCTACCACCTAGCAAGTGTGGTGTCTGGCAGTAACACCACAGTTCTAGCTGAAAAGTGTACTTTATTTAAGATGGCTGTCGTCAGTAACGAGTAGTGTAAAACATATTGTTCGTAAGCGAAACTATGTACAGACCTAGCACATCTGAAGTCAGGCAGTCTGCGGCTGAGAGTAAAGGGAGCAACACAGATGTGTCTTGTCGTGAGCAATGTGCGGTAGTAACATTCTGAAATATTCGCATGTATGCGTACATTTGTTTTCTTCTCTCGGGGGCCTAATTCGAGTGAGAACTGATTAGAGGAACATATAGATTATCGAGTCCTACAAACAATGACTGGTTAGCAGGGCCGCGTTGACGGTCTTAATGATTAGTTTTGAAAATTATGTTAATTGCGTCGAGTTCCTTACAGGCGTATGAGGTCAGTGATATGGTGAACTGATAAGTAAAATTTTGGCCACGTGTGAATCGTTTTGAACCACTGGACTGTGCTGTACGATTACTGCACCAGGGCAATTTAATAATCTATGAACTAGTATAGTAGGTAACAATCTGCTTTCCTTTAATTCGAACTATATGTGAGAACCGATACTGCCCATACCAATGAATACTTTACACCAACAGTGTAATTAAAGTGCTTTAAATCGACTTCTGGTGTCAGCCACAATATTGCTGTGTAGGCTATTAGTAGAACTAACATCTTTCAGCCAGTCTTGGAGCCAGCGCAGCTACCGGGAAAAAGGTTATCAGGTTTGCTCCAGGCTCACTGAAGTCATTCTAAGAGGCCAAAAAATTTATTCTAAATTCCCCAGATGCACCGCAGTAAACACGAGGATGGTTTTCCATATTACGTTAATCTAAAAAGTACACTATGTGATCAAAAGTATCCGGACACCCCAAAAACATACGTTTTTCATATTAGGTGCACTGTGCTGCCACCTACTGCCAGGTACTCCATGTCAGAGACTTTACTAGTCATTAGACATCGTGAGAGAGCAGAATGGGGCGCTCCGCGGAACTCAACGGACTTCGAAGGTGGCCAGGTGATTGGGTGTCACTTGCGTCATACCTCTGTACGCGAGATTTTCACACTCCTAAACATCGCTAGGTCCATTGTTTCCGATGTTATAGTGAAGTGGAAACGTAAAAGGACACGTACAGCACAAAAGCGTACAGGCCGACCTCGTCTGTTGACTGACAGAGACCGCCGACAGTTGAATTTGTAATAGGCATACATTATCCAGATAGTTACACACGAATTTCAAACTGCATCAGGATCCACTGCAAGTACTATGACAGTTAGGCTGGATGTGAGAAAACGTGCATTTCATGGTCGAGCGGCTGCTCATAAGCCACACATCACGCCGGTAAATGTGAAACGACGCCTCGCTTAGTGTAAGGAGCGTAAGCATGAAATTAACATCCCTGTAATGGACTGGCCTGCTCAGAGTCCTCACCTAAATCCTATAGAACACCTTTGGGATGTTTTGGTACGCCGATTTCGTGCCAAGCCTCACCGACCGACATCGATACCTCTCTTCAGTGCAGCACTCCGTGAAGAATGGTCTGCAGCCGGCCGAAGTTGCCGTGCGGTTCTAGGCGCTGCAGTCTGGAACCGCGAGACCGCTACGGTCGCAGGTTCGAATCCTGCCTCGGGATTGGATGTGTGTGATGTCCTTAGGTTAGTTAGATTTAACTAGTTGTAAAATCTAGGGGACTAATGACCTCAGAAGTTGAGTCCCATAGTGCTCATAGCCATTTTTGAAGAATGGTCTGCCATTTCCCAGGAAACCCAGCACCTGGTTGAACGTATACCTGCGAGATTGGAAGCCGTTATCAAGCCTAATGATGGGCCAACACCATATTGAATTCCAGCATTACCGATGGAGGGCGCCACGAACTTGTAAGACATTTTCAGCCAGGTGTCCAGATACAAAAAAATGTTCAAATGTGTGTGAAATCTTATGGGAATTAACTGCTAAGGACATCAGTCCCTAAGCTTACACACTACTTAAGCTAAATTATCCTAAGGACAAACACACACACCCATACTCGAGGGAGAACTCGAACCTCAGCCAGAACCAGCCGTACTGTCCGGATACTTTTGATCACATAGCGTGCGAGGTGCCAGGGCTAGCAGTGTATTTAACACTAAATTCTTCTAGAATCTACATATGTAAATGATGCTCTAAGCCCCCCCTATTCTAACTCCGACTTTTGCTGTTGCACATGGATTAAAAAGAAACGCGAACTGACTGTAATCGACCCTGCAAGTGGAGTAGAAAAGAGTTTGGCACCTGCAACAATTTAATTTGATAAATAAGTTAAATAAAGGAAAGTTTCATTAACATAGTGAGAAATGATAGTGTTGCTCTACCGATTAACAGAATGAAAGTTCTGTCCAAAATAACAATATGATTTATTATGACTAAACTCAAAATAATAAACTAAACACATGAAACATTTACAATACATCAAATTGTCTCAAATTGGATACTCAAATAAAGTCTGTGAAGGTGAAGTTGTCCCTAAATTAGATTGTGACATTTATGACGAAGTGTTATGTGGAGCCAATTCCTTGCAACTCAAATCTTAAGAGAAACACACAGCCAACCCAACATTAATTGCTGCCACAGTAGTGAGAACTCAGACAATGAACACCCAAAACAGAACAAAGTTAGAAAAGACGAACAGGCGCGCTCTGCTGAGCTCTGATTATCACCTAGCAAAATTGCCTGCGTTGCCGGTGCTGCGGACGTACATTACCAAGCTGTCTTCTTAACTGCAAGGACACGATCTGGCGTACCGGAGGCGATGGCTGGTTGCTTCGACGTCCCGTCGTGGTGATGATAATGTCGCGAGTATAGCTCGAAACAAATTATCCTGGTCTGGTTGTTCCAGACTAGAGACTTCCTAGCAATACAAATGCGCCTCTGAGGGAGACGAATAAGGCTTGCCATACAATCACTGATGGTACAGGCTGTTTACATTTTCTTAATGGCAACGTTACGTAGCGCTCTGTATGAAAATCACTGGCTGTGCTGTGTGCAGCCTGTGGCTAGTTTGCATTGTTGTTCGCCATTGTAGTGTTGGGCAGCGGCAGCTGGATGTGAACAGCGCGTAGCGTTGCGCAGTTGGAGGTGAGCCGCCAGCAGTGGTGGATGTGGGGAGAGAGATGGCGGACTTTTGTAATTTGTCATGAACTGCTATATATATTATGACTATTAAGGTAAATACATTGTTTGTTCTCTATTAATATCTTTCATTTGCTAACGATCCCTATCAGTAGTCAGTGCCTTCCATAGTTTGAATCTTTTATTTAGCTGGCAATAGTGGCGCTCGCTGTATTGCAGTAGTTCGAGTAACGAAGATTTTTGTGAGGTAAGTGATTTGTGAAAGGTATAGGTTAAAGTTAGTCAGGGCCATTGTTTTGTAGGGATTTTTGAAAGTCAGATTGCGTTGTGCTAAAAAATATTGTGTGTCAGGTTAAGTACAGTCGTGTATAATTGTTCTAAGGGGACGTTTCAATTTTAACAAGCGAAGTCACGCAGTAACTCCGATAGAGTCAACTTTAGCCAAAACTGCTCAAGACAGACAACATAGGCCACTTGTACGCAGAACACTCAATTGCCAACTGTACTCGGATAGTTATGTTGAAGTTGAAACTTCAGCAACTTCGTCAAACAGTTACAATTAAATAAAAGTATATTAGACAGCCAACGGAAGGCAGGCTGTCCAGAGCAGCGAGAGACACAAGTCATTCCCACGCCTCGCTGGTAGCCCACCAGAAAGTGTTTTCGTTAAGTTTCTGCGAAATAACGGAATCTCTAGCCCAGCCGCTCCTTCAGGCCCCTGCGGGCGTGTCTCCGCCGCTCTACTGACAATGTCGGCGACTGGAAAGCATTCACTCGGTTCCCTCACACCCGTCGGCTTAACCCTGTCAAGATCAGCAGCGCCTGTCTGTCACCTGACGACCCGGGTGACGAGAGATGCTGCGTGGGAAGTCCGCGTGTGAAGAAATAGCAACTTTTCACCGCATGCGATTAGAGAGGAACATCGAATTGCTCAGAGTAAGATAGAAATATGAGAGGGGGCTTCTGCCACCTCTCAAGCATATGTGTCGTATTTAAGAAGCTTTTCTTTACTGTCAAGTTTTCTTCGCACTACGTTACATGCCATCAGAATGCGGTTTTTAATATCCACTGAGCCATATTTTTTTCCTGTTTCGATCAGTGTTTGCCCTAAATTTGGAAAGCCTATACAGGGTGAAGATTAATAAAACCGACAACCTGCAGGGACGAATTCCTGACTGGAAATGGAAGAAAAAATAATGTATGAACATTTGTCCAAAAATGGACAGTGTGCATGAAATGACAACAAATCGCCCCAGAACACAGTACAAAGCTGCATGCAATCCACGTCACAACAGCTGTTCAAAGTGGCCTCCTTTGGATTGCAGGCGATAGGGATAGTAACGGTTGTCATGCGGGATACACATAATCTTACTTAGGCCTACACCACCCTGGCAGGTCACTTGCCTGGAGCTTGTACCAGGGTTCGTCGCACTATCCTGTAGAACCTGGTCCTCTAGATATGGTGTACGCACAGTCCGCCGCCTTCCAGCACGCTCGTTTGTCTGAAAGGACCCTTGATTACACAACCGCCCAAAAAGAGCTTGAAATAATGTGCAGGTTGGTTGGTGTCTGTGAGTGTACTTGTTTTGGTCTCTCGATCGTTTCCATCTGCTTGGCCGTACACAAACCCCATCTCGGCTTGTTTTCGACATGAATACCGGCCCATTCTGCTGCTTACAGTACGCTGCGTTAATCACACAGCCTGAAACACGCAAGAAACACATGGCACTTGGTCAGAGGAACAGCCATTCGTCAGCACTGCCTACCGTGGCAAGCCCTTAAGCACACATTTCCATACACCTGTCATCCACTAAATCTTTGTCCTCGTTCCCGCTGCGGTCGCAGGTTCGAATTCTATCACGGGCATGGGTGTTTGTGATGTCCTTACGTTAGTTAGGTTTAAGTAGTTCTAAGTTCTAGGGAACTGATGATCACAGCAGGTAAGTCCCGTAGTGCTCAGAGCCATTTGAACCATTTGTCCTCGTTCAAAACATTTATGGAGTGAGGAAACTGCTGGTCGAATTTCCATCATGTCTTAACGTATTTCGCTACGGTCGCAGGTTCGAATCCTGCCTCGGTCATGGATGTTTGTGATGTCCTTAGGTTAGTTAGGTTTAACTAGTTCTAAGTTCTAGGGGACTAATGACCTCAGCAGTTGAGTCCCATAGTGCTCAGAGCCATTTGAACCATCTTAACGTACTTACGATCTCGAATGAGTGTTTAGTAATTTTTTACACAATTTGTATTGCGAGACACCTATCGATTTATTTGAAGCTGCCCGTAAACATTCGAAAAGCTTTTCCCTGGTGGACTTGGGCTCTGTTTTGTGATTGGTATAGAACGGAAGGATCCCTAATATCGTCACCGCTCCTAATATCGTCCTCCTAGGAATTTTCGGTTTCCACAGTTGATAACAAATATTTAGCTGCATGTACATTGGTGACTTTTGGCCATTGTATTGTTGAGACAGTTTGTTATGTGGAGCACGTGTAGCTAGCGAGTGCGAAGGAATTCAATTTTTATGCCGAGGTGAGTTAATGTAGCAGTCCAATTAATAGCGTGCAATTCCTAGTTTGAGCACTGATTTGTGTTCAAATATTGGCCTTTATTTTAGTTGTGTGTTTTAGTTTCTGTTGTGT
The DNA here is from genome assembly GCF_023864275.1 of Schistocerca cancellata. Classification (NCBI taxonomy): domain Eukaryota; kingdom Metazoa; phylum Arthropoda; class Insecta; order Orthoptera; family Acrididae; genus Schistocerca; species Schistocerca cancellata. Next base: position 38,025,260 of record NC_064629.1, read on the forward strand.
AATCTATATAGTCTATGGACTGGCCCATGTTGCTGTAGTGGATAATATAATAAAGCTAGGAATTTTCGTAATTTCGTCCCCTGTGCCGTTCCTATTCTCGTTCCGGGGACGATATTTGGTTCAAATGGTTCAAATGGCTCTGAGTACTATGGGACTTAACTGCTAAGGTCATCAGTCCCCTAGAAGTTAGAACTACTCAAACCTAACTAACCTAAGGACATCACACACATCCATGCCCGAGGCAGGATTCGAACCTGCGACCGTAGCGGTCGCGCGGTTCCAGACTATAGCGCCTTTAACCGCTTGGCCACGACGGCCGGCCGACGATATTTGGAACTGTTATTATCAATTTTGGTTCAAATGGCTCTGAGCACTATGGGACTTAACATCTGATGTCATCAGTCCCCTAGAACAGAACTAGTTAAACCTAACTAACCTAAGGACATCACACACATCCATGCCCGAGGCAGGATTCGAACCTGCGACCGTAGCGGTCGCGCGGTGCCAGACTGAAGCGCCTAGGACCGCTTGGGCACACCGGCCGGCATTATTAATTTTACTTGCATACATAAGAAGTACTTGAGTTTTTCGATATGGGAAAAGACAATGGAGGAGAAATGGATTTGTTGCACGAAATCCTTAGTTTGTTGTTATCACGAAACATGCTGTTTATCTATACTGTACATAAATTCGTATGGTACACACCCGTGGAAGGCTGAAAAAACTTGAAAAGATTGTTGATTCGTGACATTCCAGGGACTCATAGTAGTGAAACTGCCAGGCAATCTTAGAAACCAAAAATACATTTAAATTAATTGTACTTTAGAGAATTTTTGTGTGTGTGTGGGGGGGGGGGAGTTAAAAATACTCTTTTGTTTTCGTAGTGTTAAAGTGTATGTAAAATACTGGCTTTGGTACGCTACAGCAATTTACTTGTAACTTGCCATCAAGTGGAGCATAAATTCGGGAATATACGAGGATCGTCCATAAAGTAAGTTTCGTTCCTATTTCTATTCGTGGCAATTCCGAGCATGCGCGGCAGTTACTCTGACTCAAGGAGAAGACATGTCGCTGCTGCCGACGTGTTCTTTGTAGTGCTTCTTTATAATGTCAGCCGTAATTGAAGATGCCACCGCGTGTGAAATCAGATCTGTGATTCGTTTTCTAAATGCAAAGAAAGTTAAACCGAAGGAAATTCATCGACAAATCTGCGAGGTTCACGGACAAAATGTACTGAGTGATTCAGTGGTTAGAAGATGGGTCAGACTGTTCAATGAAGACATGATCAAGAGCACGATGAAGAACGGAGTGTACGCCCGTCTGTGGTTACTGATGAACTAGTTCACACAATTGAACAGAAGATTAAGCACAACCTCGCTCCTAGCGAATTTAATCTCTTCTTACACATAAAATATGTCCTTGGTGGCCGGCCAGAGTGGCCGAGCGGTTCTAGGCGCTACATTCTCGAACCGCGCGACCGCTACTGTCGCAGGTTCGAATCCTGCCTCGGGCATGGATATGTGTGATGTCCTTAGGTTAGTTAGGTTTAAGTAGTTCTAAGTTCTAGGGGACTGATGACCGCAGAAGTTAAATCCCATAGTGCTCAGAGCCATTTGAACCATTTTGTCCTTGGTGGTCAACACTTCGACGATGACGAGCTGAAAGAACATGTTACCACATGGTTGAATACACAGGCGGCAACCTTCTATGAAGATGGCATACAAAAACTTGTGCCACGCTGTGACAAGTGGCTACAAAATTTCGGATGCTATGTAGAAAAGTAGTTTAACAGTTGTAGATTTTTGTACAATAAATAATTTTTCTGTATCTGCACACGTTTGTTTTACATAACCAAACGGAACTTACTTTGTGGACGACCCTCGTATACAAAAATTTGTAGCTGTCTTCGTAATCTTTCAGGACTTACTGAGGTCCTAACTTACAAAGGCGACAAATTTATGCCCCTTACCTTTTCCCTAATTTTTAATTTATCCCTTCTCTCTTTCAAGTTTGGTTTATTGATTTTTCTGCTTCCACTGTTACGATAAAGGAACTCCAGTGAAACTATCTTCGCAAACATATACGTAGCTAGTGATGTTGGACTGAGAGCGCAACCCGTTGTCAGGTGCAGCAGCGTGAATGGGTACCGTGTAGCTCGCCAGGCTTGCGGAAACCCAAACTGGCCTGCTTTAACCAATGCGCTTCAGTACACAATGTGTACCCTTGTGTCTCTTTGTGGCAGGCAGGGCTACTTTAATGGTTACGTCCGAGATAGGAGGCAGGCAGGCTGTAAGGCGAATTTGCACGCCGCTGGCCCGGGCGGAGCTGCGCTCGCGCCGGCCACCGCGGCACCTCCTCGCGCCGGCTGTTGCCCTGGCCTCGGCAGCAGCAGGAGGAGGCTACGGTAACGGTCCCGCTTGCCCGCTTCCAACGACGACCGTCGCCCCCCACGGGAAAGGGTAAAAAAGTTTGTAACTGAGATCACTCAAACCCAGTGACTGAGTAAAAATATTTATATAACTGACGTTACCGACAGATAGTACCAGCGTCAGTCGGCTGTATCACAATGAGTGAAACCACTCGAACCTTGAGATTGACATGGCCGCAGACTAGTTTCATTCGGTTGTTTTAATCATCACCGAGCTCACATTCCGTTCTGGTCAATATAAATAAATATCCATGTGGCTACTTACCTTGCTACAGGGGCCGTTTAACTAGTAATGCCCCACATTTTTTTTTTCCTCAGAACATATTTATTGTTAAGAGTCGGAATTTAGTGACAACATACCGGGTGATCAAAAAGTCAGTATCAATTTGAAAACTTAATAAACCACGGAATAATGTACATAGAGACGTAAAAATTGACACAATGCTTGGAATGACATGGGCTTTTATTAGAACAAAAAAAAACAACAACAAGTTATTGCTAGACGTGTGAAAGATCTCTTAAACGCGTCGTTTGGTTAAGATCGTGTGCTCAGCCGCCACTTTCGTCACGCTTGGCCTCCCAGGTCTCCAGACCTCAGTCCGTGTGATTATTGGCTTTGGGGTTACCTGAAGTCTCAAATGTATCGTGATCGACTGACATCTCTAGGGATGCTGAAAGAACCCATCCGACGCCAATGCCTCACCATAACTCCGGATATGCTTTACAGTGCTGTTCACAATATTATTCCTCGACTACAGCTATTGTTGAGGAATGATGGTAGACATATTGAGCATTTCCTGTAAAGAACATAATTTTTGCTTTGTCTTACTTTGTTATGCTAATTATTGCTATTCTGATTAGATGAAGCGCCATCTGTCCTACATTTTTTGAACGTTTGTATTTTTTTTATTCCAGTAAAACCCCGTGTCATTCCAAGCATGTGTGTCAATTTGTATCTCTCTATCTACATTATTCCGTGATTTATTCAGTTTTCAAATTTATACTGACTTTTTGATCACCCTGTACATCAACATGTTTTGCCCATCTCCTATTTTTCTACGTAGTCTCTATCACGTTCTATGGCCGTACGCCAGCGCTGTGAAAGAGCATGTATTCCCTGCTGGTAAAAGCCGTTGTCCTGTAGGCGTAGCCATGTTTGCACTGCATGACTGACACTCTCGTCATCTTCGAAGTGTGTTCCCCGTAGAGAATCTTTAACCTGCCCAAACAGATGGAAGTCCGAGGGTGCCAGGTCTGGACTGTAATGTAAGGTGGATGAAGCAATGATGTCGAACCCAATTTGGCGATGGGTTCTCAGACTTGTGTGTGGGTGTGCATTATCGTGTTGGAGTAAGATTTGTACTCGATTCTTGTCCGATCGAACACGTCGGAAACGGTTCTTGAGTTTATTCAGAATCTTCACGTATGCCTCTGAATTGATGGTTGACCCTCTTTGGACCAAATCCACGAAAATGGCGCCATCACAATCCAGAAGACTGTCACCATGGCTTTTCTGGCAGAGCGGATTGTCTTGAATGTCTTCTTTTGTGGTGAATGAGGATGATGCCACTCCATGCACTGGAGAGGTGCACCTAGTTTTCGTCCCCCGTAACGATCCGTGACAGAAAGGCCTCTCCGTCGGTCTCAAAACGCTCCAACAGTTCAGATGAAATGGCCTTTCTGTGAATCTTGTGGTCCGCTGTGAGCATTCGTGTAACCAACCGTGAGCACCTTTTTGGATATCCGAGAGTCTCGATCATTGGATACGAACTTCCAATGCTGACCGACAACTGTGCGGTGGTCTAGCGTTTCTAGGCGCTCAGTCCGGAGCCGCGCGACTTCTACGGTCGCAGGTTCGAATCCTGCCTCGGGCATGGATGTGTGTGATGTCCTTAGGTTAGTTAGGTTTCAGTAGTTCTAAGTTCTAGGGGTCTGATGACCGTAGATGTTAAGTCCCATAGTGCTCAAAGCCATTTGAACCATTTGAACCGACAACTGTAGAGCCAAATGTTGAGTTTTCATGCGCCGGTCGGCACGAATAATGGCATCCGCACGATTCTGCATGTCTGGAGCAGTGGCTGTGACAGGACGTCACTACCGTGGCTGATCATGGAGCTCTGTTTCTGCATTTCCTGAGGCTGTAATTTTCTTTATCTATCGCTCAACTTAACTCCTATCAACTGCAGCATCGCTACACACAAATGTTTGAGGATGTACACCACGGTTTCTTTCTGTACATACAAGAATTCAATGACAGCACGCTGCTCATAAGGTGAGTCGTATGTAGACGCCATTTTGACGCTGTACTACGGCTCTGCCATCTGCCAGAACGCTTCGAAACAAAAATTGTGAAGCACCAAAAACGACGTCTGTCTATGTATATTAATGGCCTTTTAAAACATGTGGGGCATTACTTATGGAACGACCCTCGTACTAACAAGCCCGTTTCCTGACTTCCGGTGCTTGAAGTGGCTATAACGATCCAGCTCGATCGTTTATCCTGTCAGGAGCTAGTAGTGTGGGACGGCTGAGATCCTGCATAGCGTTGAGTATGGCTCTCCTGAACCAAAAAATGGTTCAAATGGCTCTGAGCACTATGGGACAACTGCTGAGGTCATAAGTCCCATAGAACTTAGAACTACTTAAACCTAACTAACCTAAGGACAACACACACATCCACGCCCGAGGCAGGATTCGAACCTGCGACCGTAGCGGTCTCGCGGTTCCAGACTGTAGCGCCTAGAACCGCTCGGCCACTACGGCCGGTCTCCTGAACCCATAGATTCTATATTCGTATCGTAGACGTGGGATTACGAGGAGCCCTGAGGAACGGTATCGGTGAACGATATGTACTGATAAACGTTTCTCTTTGTTACGCGAGGCACGACACGAACTTTTCGTAAGCGATCAACATGCAGATGTGATATCTGAGTGAAAAACCAACTGCGTAATCTTTATTTCTTTACAGACTGTAGACGACCTTTACTTACTTTGTGTAATGTCCCTGAAATTTATTCCGCATCAAAGCATGGAGTACACTTCATACCAATTTAATGTTTGTGGCATTTTTAATGGCCAGTAACGTATTTACAAGTTAAAAGAAACCAGTATGAGCCTATGATCTTATTATAAAACCTGGAACAAAGCGATTGACGTAATAACCTACGCCGCTTTGTGATTGCGAATTCGAATCACTCTGTCTCATCTAGACGACCTAGCGTCTGTAATGATGACGTCATCAGTTTTGCATTCTTAAAAATATCTGCAAACCCACACTGAGAGACTGAGCTTTGATCGAACAAACTGATTTTCTCAACAGATGAGTGCCCCAGTCAGACAATAGAATCGGCGATAAAACCGAGGTAACGGCTGCAGTATATAAGTGCCGTAAAAGAGCAATAAACAGTTATGAAGAAGCTCGGAAAACTAGAACGCACGGCTCATAGAACCAAGGAGAGAATAAAAACAAGAGCTTAAGAAAATGGCATTTAAGAAGCAGCACTGTTCCAGAAAAATCTTTGCAGTTCACTGTGGTACAGCGCTCTACATGACAAATGTAAGAACACAGCTATCCATCATAACTGAATGTACTGTGACCTCGATAAAATGGGATATGCTAGTAAGCTCTGCAACACTTCCGAATTCGACAGTAGGAAGTAGCAGTAGTCTGGCGGGCTACGTTAGGGGATGTTCTTTGGGCCTTTAGACTTTCCTGAAGAGATGCGAAATCCATGTGCCCAGCCTCACTAAAGTAAAACAAATTTTATTTTCTATATGGAACTTGCGGTTTTTCAGCGAACTAAAAAGACAAAAAGATGCCGTAGTCGGGAGCACTCACAAGGGGAGGCCACGACGTTTGGAGCGCGGATTTACTGCAAACTTCGTATACTCGTAGTACCCCATGAGGACAACAAAATGCGCAAGCAGTAACGCGCACTTCTCAAGCGTTATTGAGAAAATCGCAAGATAATTTCGGTCGTCAAATACATACCTGTGCGTGGCCACTTTTACCTTGAAGCGGCGGCAGCCGAGTGGAGCCGGCACGGTAGCCCAGAGTGTTCCGTTGAGGGTTAACTGCCCTCTGTAAGAAAAAACTGAGTCAACGGCTCAGCACTGGACTTGAACGGGTGTCTTGGCACATCCACACATAACAAATGCAACGTATAAAATCGAACAAAATGAGAACAATTTTTAAAAAAGTTGTTAGCGTTCAAGCCCCGTAATCGCTGGATCGAGACCTTGTCGTGAGGTTTTTTTTAATTTTCAACACAGTCATTTCCTTTACTATTTATATTACAATTGACATAATGGACAAATAGGTGTAAACGGATGAAGTTATACTACATTTACAATGTTATTTGGCAGTCTAAAATTTTTTATTATCGCAAATAACATAATATTCATAACTATCGACTAGTAAACGACCAAACGCATAAAGTGATACTGAAAGTGTATGTTTGTCCGTGATTTGAGAAATCCCTTATACCTGGAAGGAGCCCGAAACGACTTGTTACCTCCAAGTTTTGACCGGCACAGACGGCTTTCGAAAGATGTACATTTAATCGTCGCTTTCGACATTACGAGCGAAAGTTGCAAGCTGGTATTTTTCGTAAAAACATGGAAAACATAAAGTTAAGCGGCACTAGCTGCATTGAATAAATGCTATGTTTCCGCATACGCAAGGCCTTTTGAGATTTCCGTGGAAAAACAAACCTCGTTAACATTTTCACAAACTCCTCTTTTGATAATTTGGAAGCAAACCATGCATAACGCAGTATTTCCATAAATATCGGTGCAGATGATTGGTCATGCAGTATTGAGTGTATTTTAATAGCGTCTTCACGAGAAGCAATTTCTCGTTTTCTTTCGATTAAATACCAACAATTTTGAAGACACGGAGAAGCATACATTTTCAGTATCACTTTATGCGTTCGGTCGTCTACTAGTCAATAGTTATGAATATTATATTACTTGTGATAATAAAAATTTTTAGATTGCCAAATAACATTGTAAATTTAATAAAACTTCATCCGATTACACGTATTTTTCCCATTATATCAATTGTAATATAAATAGTAAAGAAAATGACTGTGTTGAAAATAAAAAAAAGAATGACGAATGGGACTCGATCCAGCGATCCATCTATTACGGCGCTTGAACGCTAACCATTTTTTTAAATCTCAATTTGTTCTACATTGTTCGTTGATTCGTTCGTTGTGGACGTCCGATGACAGCCGTTTAGTGCGTTCGTTGATCAGTTCACTCAGTTTTTTTATTACAGAGGGTAGCTTACCCTCTAACCGAACACGGTAAGCTACTGTGCCGGCTGACCGAAACTAACTTGCGATTTTCTCAATAACGCTTGAGAAGTACGCGCTAGTGCTTACACATATTGTTGTCCTCATGGAGTACTACGAGTATACGAAGTTTGCAGTAAATCCGCGTTCCAAACGTTGCGGCCTCCCCTTGTCAGTGCAAGCCCATGGGTGAGCTATACTGCCGTTCAGCAATTATTTCCCCTTTCCAGCAACCAACACCAATCAGTTAATGGATACATGGCCTTACTGCGGGACAACCTCGGTGGTTGATATGAAATTCTTTTGGGACCTAGGCACTGCCGATACCGAACTCAAGCAGCTGCTTCGCTACTCTGTAGCACAACCTTCAGCTATAGAGTAACTTCAAAAATGGTTCAAATGGCTCTGAGCACTATGTCACTTAACATCTATGGTCATCAGTCCCATAGAACTTAGAACTACTTAAACCTAAGTAACCTACGGACAGCACACAACACCCAGTCATCACGAGGCAGAGAAAATCCCTGACCCCGCCGGGAATCGAACCCGGGAACCCGGGCGTGAGAGTAACTTCATTCCAGATGCCAAATCCTGTTTAGTACAGGGAACTTACACCATTCCTTCCTCGATGAGCAAACTCTTAGGATTTTCCCTTATTCGAGGTAATGTGCCTGTGCTAGTACAGAGATGTCGGGGTGACCGGTACATGCCGAATGTTCTCAAGCAAGTCCACAGACTATAGCAATGTTTGCATGCCGGCCGGAGTGGCCGTGCGGTTCTACGCACTACAGTCTGGAGCCGAGCGACCGCTCCGGTCGCAGGTTCGAATCCTGCCTCGGGCATGGATGTGTGTGATGTCCTTAGGTTAGTTAGGTTTAATTAGTTCTAAGTTCTAGGCGACTGATGACCTCAGAAGTTAAGTCGCATAGTGCTCAGAGCCATTTGAACCGATGTTTGCATGTGGCATGTGCATTAACAACTTTATCGACCTAGTTGTTGTATGTGGGTATCGTACTGCCAGGAAATACACCTAGTCTATTATGTACTTACTCCATGCACCCATTGCTACATACAGTGTTGGCTCCTAAATTCGTTTCGCGCACGATAACGCCAGGACGCCTGTAACATCACATGGCCGTAGGATCCGAGAAGAGAAACTGAGCGCGAAGCTGCGGAATTCGGTCCCGGGGTAGTACGAAGCCCCGTAGCGTTTTCCAGGTCCCTACGTAGTGCGGGGCGACGGAAACGCTACGAGATGAAAATCCCAGCCTTCAACTGTCAGCCGGACTTGCAGTAAGAGCATTTATTCCCACAGTATACTAGATAGTCACAAGTAGTATGAAAAGCTTGTAAGGGTGTTTCAGGGGAGCCTGTGATGAGAAATAACTGTTCAGAAAATAATTTGATACGTTGCGCCGTTTCTGAGGCTTCTAGCAATGAAATTTGATAATCAGGCCATCGCGCGCGCAAATTCAAGCTGCCTGCCAGAGGCAGTGTAGCCACACTTTTTCTTCGTTTTCTTTCCTCAAACCGAACAAACGTAGCTTTTCCTCACCTAGCTTAAATTTATCACTCCCGAAAAAGGTATACTGTAACTGGTAATGAGCATATGAACAAGTACTCAGGGACCCACAGATGATTGTGCATTACCGCATTTTACCGCCTGCGAGAGCTTGAATTTGCGCTCAACGACATAACTGGATAACTTCAATGCTAAATAAATGGGAAACGGCATAACGTATGGAATTTTTTTCTGAACAACTGTTTCTCAGCACAGCCTACCCTGCAACACCCTTACAAGCTTTTCAGACTGTTTCTGACCAACCTGTAAATAAAGATGCTACACCTTTGTGAGAAGGAATCGTCGGATTCAGGAAGCAGATATACCATTTCGAAGCTCTTTTAAAGACTATTATTGTGCTATAAACAACTTATCTGTACTACTTGTACTTTGGATATTACACGCATGCAAAGTTTTGCTAAGTTTGCAAAACTTTGAAAATTAATAAAAATTTATGAAACAGTGCGACAGCAAAAACACGAGAGTAAAAATGAAAGAAATTTAGGAGTGCTTTCATATTACTTTAGCACAAATACAATGTAAATCCACATAAAGCCTTTTGGCGCCGATTATTACATTTTTCGTCATGAACAATTTAGCACATGACTTCATGAAGACCATGGAACAGGTTTACGATTGGTTTAGAATAAGGTTAGAGATATTCATTGTTTTTCAGTAGTTTGAATACATTTCATTTGTCACCGTTGTAAATTTACTGGTTAAATAATTACCCATGGTTTAAAAATGGCACCTGATACACAAAAACTAACTAAACATGTGAGGTCAACAAGGAAAAAATAGTATAGAGCAATGTGGCACACTCGCTCTTGATATTATTAAGGAACAATTTTCTATGCTTTCATTAAAAAAGCAAAAGTTGTTATCAGCTCAAAGGTTGGTTTCAAGAGTTTAGTATTTTACTAGACATTCTGTAGGTAGTACCGTGTATTTCCTACGACCTTTGAACTGACTTATCCAGTGAGTTAGACAGGCAACTACAGTTCATCCTCTACTCCGAACCATTCCACAGATCGACGTTTTTCACGTCAAACATGGGCAAAGGTGAAAGAACCTGACAGATAAAAATCCAAAGACTCTATTATAATTAACTGCGACATTTGTAAACCAATTTAGGCAAGGGAAAGAAATATCTCTGTAACTCTATACAGTACGCTCACAACTCCTCGAGTTTTAGCTGCTTGTTTGAAGGCACTGCCAGAGAGAGAGAAAAATTTCTGAGTCCTACAGCTCCTGTGGTGTTCATCACTTTCCTGAAACGGTGAGCTGGCTTAGTTATATATTTGCTGCTGCTGGAGTCAAGGACACTAATTTCCTGACTTCTCGAAGTACACACTGTGTCTAGGTACAGACGGAAAAATCAGAACAATTACACAAACAGAATACGAAGCATTGTTCTGTAGACGAGAAAATGGCTGGAATTTTCGGTGAATTTTCGTTGTCCCACAACTGCTGGTCTCGAGATGCTGTAAAGCCACAACGGGGAATGAGAGACAGCATATCACCATAGGTGGATGGTCTTCTTGGGCGTGTGTCTGAACAATCGAACAAACACGTTACTCTCAGACGTCACAGAACTTTCTGTAGATACCTTTCCTTCGTCTTGTTTGAACCAGTCTGTAGAGGCTCTTAAGGGGCTCCGGAAAGGCTCAAAATCATGAAAAGTTCAATTTTTACTTTTTTGCGTTTTCTGAATCTGCAGACTATTACCTTTTAATAGATATATAATTTATTTAATTCCGAAGACTACAACTATTTTTAAATTTTTTTAAATGTGTTCTACATGGGCGTGACCCAATGTGGCGCTGTTAAACTGCTGTCAAATGGTGTTATTATTAACGTCCGTGTTCATCAGGTACATTTTAGTGATGTGAGATAAAGTATGTGTTGTGGCTAGCCTATTTTCAGAGATTTAACAGCACCTGAACTGTTGAAAAAGTGTATTCACGGAAAAACTCAAAACCCCAATGAAAGTGTAAATAGTGTTATATGGTCGAGAATCCCCAAGACTGTATTTGTTGGAATAGAAACACTTCACTTTGGTGTGTATGATGCTTTTGCGACTTTCAATGATGGTAACATTGTAAGGTGCAAGGTATTTAGAAATGTGGGAATGAAGATAGGTTCTAACATGTTACGAGCGATGCTTGCTTTAGACAAGGAACGCCTTCGGGCTGCAGACAGGGCTGTTAAGAGTCTAGAAATACAAGCAAGAGTAAACAGGAGGGGGAACAAGAGGAAGCTGGAGGAAGAGTTTGCAGAGGATGAAGATAATCCATCCTATGGACCTGGAATGCACTAAAAAGTTAATCCAATCTTTGTCCCTCGATTCCCAAAACTTTTATTTTCTCATACTAATTACATGTTTTCTAAGGATCTTCCAAACATATTTGTTTCAGACTTTCAGTAAATGTTACACAGTACCTTCTGCATAATTTAACACAGCCTTTTTCCAAAAAACTGTATATTTTTGAATATATAAATAAAAAATTGCAAAAAAATGTTGTGAATTTTCATTACAATTGAAAAAAAATCATCTTTAATAACTGAACTAAAATTTTGTAAAATCCCTGTGTTAAGTTGTAGCCCATATTCCAATAAATAATCTGTAAAAAGTTCAACTTCCTACCTCAAATACTTTGTGAGGAAAGATGTAATTGATAAGCATTATTTTAACATTGCAAGTATAGGGCGTTCCGGAGCCCCTTAAGCCACGCACAAAGGATGTCTTGTAAATGGAACATTCTGATTGGCTCTTACTGAACTTAGCCGCGAAACTGCTGCAACTTCCGGTGTGGGGGGAAAGTCCGCAATTTTTTCTGCAGTCGTGCAAATTATGAGACTTTCAGCGGCAAAACTACACATATCAAAAAACGTTTAGCATCACCCCGGTTCCCAGAAGTTCTGAAGACAGACGTTGTCTGCGGATATTGTATCACAGACACAGTCCCTCTGACTGTTCAGAGATGTCACTAAACCCGCCCAAAGATGAAAGCAACCATGCATGAGTAGCACCTATTTCGGAGGGAGTCCGACAGCCGAGCGGTTCCAGTCATTCCACCAGGAAGGAGGTACACGGCTCGTGTTGTCTGTAGATTGTGACGGTACAAAACCCGTCACTAGATGAATAGGTGCAGTATGCAAGGAATGCATTGTGGAGAGCGAGTGCGCGACAGGGTGCGCGATTCACGGAAGCGCGTGGCGCGCCCGCGCGAGATTTCAAAATGGTTCAAATGGCTCTGAGCACTATGGGACTCAACATCTTAGGTCATAAGTCCCCTAGAACTTAGAACTACTTAAACCTAACTAACCTAAGAACACCACGCACACACCCATGCCCGAGGCAGGATTCGAACCTGCGACCGCAGCAGTCCCGCGGTTCCGGACTGCAGCGCCAGAACCGCTAGACCACCGCGGCCGGTTCGCGCGAGATTTGCAACGATCGGTGTGATGTCTCTGCCGCCGGTCGGCCACGTGGCCTGCAGCTTGGGGCATTGTTTGGTTTTTCGCGCATTGTGCGAAAACTATGTAACTTATGGTGAAGAGCGATGCGGCAGTGGATTTTGCTCAGCAATATGCACCTTCTGATAGATCGATCTTTATTTCAAGTCACGAGACGCAAAAGCTATAGTAACTTCAAAATCGGTTAATATCACGAATACTGAAAGATTAAAAAAATAGTAAATAACAACTTATACAGCGATGAGCAAGCACTCATTAAAAACATCCCGTCATACCGGATCGAGTGCCGTAGTCATACACTCCTGGAAATTGAAATAAGAACACCGTGAATTCATTGTCCCAGGAAGGGGAAACTTTATTGACACATTCCTGGGGTCAGATACATCACATGATCACACTGACAGAACCACAGGCACATAGACACAGGCAACAGAGCATGCACAATGTCGGCACTAGTACAGTGTATATCCACCTTTCGCAGCAATGCAGGCTGCTATTCTCCCATGGAGACGATCGTAGAGATGCTGGATGTAGTCCTGTGGAACGGCTTGCCATGCCATTTCCACCTGGCGCCTCAGTTGGATCAGCGTTCGTGCTGGACGTGCAGACCGCGTGAGACGACGCTTCATCCAGTCCCAAACATGCTCAATGGGGGACAGATCCGGAGATCTTGCTGGCCAGGGTAGTTGACTTACACCTTCTAGAGCACGTTGGGTGGCACGGGATACATGCGGACGTGCATTGTCCTGTTGGAACAGCAAGTTCCCTTGCCGGTCTAGGAATGATAGAACGATGGGTTCGATGACGGTTCGGATGTACCGTGCACTATTCAGTGTCCCCTCGACGATCACCAGTGGTGTACGGCCAGTGTAGGAGATCGCTCCCACACCATGATGCCGGGTGTTGGCCCTGTGTGCCTCGGTCGTATGCAGTCCTGATTGTGGCGCTCACCTGCACGGCGCCAAACACGCATACGACCATCATTGGCACCAAGGCAGAAGCGACTCTCATCGCTGAAGACGACACGTCTCCATTCGTCCCTCCATTCACGCCTGTCGCGACACCACTGGAGGCGGGCTGCACGATGTCGGGGCGTGAGCGGAAGACGGCCTAACGGTGTGCGGGACCGTAGCGCAGCTTCATGGAGACGGTTGCGAATGGTCCTCGCCGATACCCCAGGAGCAACAGTGTCCCTAATTTGCTGGGAAGTCGCGGTGCGGTCCCCTACGGCACTGCGTAGGATCCTACGGTCTTGGCGTGCATCCGTGCGTCGCTGCGGTCCGGTCCCAGGTCGACGGGCACGTGCACCTTCCGCCGACCACTGGCGACAACATCGATGTACTGTGGAGACCTCACGCCCCACGTGTTGAGCAATTCGGCGGTACGTCCACCCGGCCTCCTGCATGCCCACTATACGCCCTCGCTCAAAGTCCGTCAACTGCACATACGGTTCACGTCCACGCTGTCGCGGCATGCTACCAGTGTTAAAGACTGCGATGGAGCTCCGTATGCCACGGCAAACTGGCTGACACTGACGGCGGCGGTGCACAAATGCTGCGCAGCTAGCGCCATTCGACGGCCAACACCGCGGTTCCTGGTGTGTCCGCTGTGCTGTGCGTGTGATCATTGCTTGTACAGCCCTCTCGCAGTGTCCGGAGCAAGTATGGTGGGTCTGACACATCGGTGTCAATGTGTTCTTTTTTCCATTTCCAGGAGTGTATGTCAAGATTCATAAATAATTAAGCCCGTAAAGAGCAATAATCAAAGTTTGAGGGAAAATTTCTTATAAAATTCGATAGGAAATTCATGACGTAAAGAACACCACTATATAATATTTTGGGTGGCATCAAACGTATTTCAAGCTAGTGAAGTTATACTATACACTTAACTTGCAATAGTTTTCGTTGTTTGCAAATCATTATTAACATTTATCGCCCATAATTAATTAATTATCTTGAAGATTTTGAGCTGCGCAGTGTGTAGATCGCTATAGATTACGTCTAAAAACGGTGCTATATGCTGTTCTATGTTAAAACTTTGCAGCACAGATATCAACAAACAAATCTGCGCTAAGTGGCTAAATTTTGCAAAAACTAAAACTTGATTTACGGGCCGGAAACAGTGAAGTCTTTCTGCTGAGGGGAATGAGCTCATCCTTTGTACAACAATTTGGAGAGTGACCGCTGTCTGTGGAGGGCGCACTAATCGCTCGTGGAGCCAGCGTGAGTGTGTGGTCAGTTGACTCGTGACCAGTCCGCCCCCGGTAGCTGAGTGGAGCCGGCACGGTAGCTCAGCGTGTTCGGTCAGAGGGTTAGCTGCCCTCTGTAATAAGAAAACTGAGTTAATCGATCAACAACAAACTTAAAAAAAAGGATGTCTTACGACGTCCGCCCTGCCTGATGTAACGAACAAAAGCGAACAGAATGAAATTAAAAAACAAAAAGTGGTCAGCGCGACAGACTGTCAGTCCTAAGGGCCTGGGTTCGATTTCCGGTTGGGTCGGAGATTTTTCTCCGCTCAGCGACTGGGTGTTGTGTTGTCCTAATCATCATCATTTCATCCCCATCGACGCGCAAGTCGCCGAAGTGGGGTCAAATCGAAAGACTTGCACCAGGCGAGCGGTCTACCTGACGGGAGGCCCTCGTCACACGCCATTATTATATACCGTCGGCCGACTTCGCGGGAAATACCTAGTGATGCGTGGACTATATACGGGCCATGTGCTTATGTTTTTTTTTTTTTATGGGATCTGTTTGTCTTCGCGGTGTATGTACGAGTGTCTGGTGGTCGACAAGTATATGCAGGACGCAGAAGTGATGATTTTGCATGTTGCATTGTGTTTACTACATCGATTTGGTATGTGGTGATACGGCCCAGTTGGAGATCGGTTTCACACTGAAATATTCAAGCCTTCCTCGACAGTAGCAGACCAGTGTAAATGAGGAAGTGTCTTTGGCGATAGTTTCCGTTTTTCATGCTCTATACACTAGTTTTGCAGGGTTTAACCATCAGTGCAATATGTCTGTTGTAGTTTTTTTTATCTTTACAAAATAGTTTTGACCCTGAAAGTCTCATAATTTGTCCGACTGCAGAAAAAAGATGGCGGGCAGTGCTCCCACTCTGGCAGCAGCTACAGTTTGGCGGGTAAATTCAGTAACAACCAATCCGAATTCTCCAGTTGCACGACATCTCTTCTGCGGGCCATAGGAACCTCGACTAACTGGTTCAAACAAGACTGGGGAAAGGTATCTGCAGAAAGTTTTGTGATGTCTGAGTGCAACGTGATGTCTTCTTTGTTCGAGTTTTCAGACCATCCACCTCTGGCAGGACGCTGTTCCTAATACCCCACTGTGGATCTAGACAGCAGCTGTAGGCACCCGAAAATTCACCTAAAATTCCGGCCATTTTTCTCATCTCAAGACAGTGCTTCGTATTCTGTTTGTGTAATTGTTTTGATTTTCTGGTCTGTGCTTGGACACCAGTGTGTACTTCAAGAAGTGAGGAAAATAACGTCCCTCACTCCAGCAGCAGCAAGTATAAAACTAAGCCAACTTACTGTTGCAGAAAACTGATCAACACCACAACAACTGTAGGACTCAGAAATTTTCTCTCTCTTTGGCAGTGCCTTCAAACAAGCAGTTAAAGCCCGAAAAGAGGTGAGTGTCCTGTTCAGAGCTACAGAGACATTTACTTCGACTTCCAAATGTCGTTGTTTTGGCGTGTAAAATCAGATACTACAGCTCATATCGGTTTCGAGATCTATTTCCCACAAAAGCGTGTCAGGTGTTTCGGGGAGGTTTCACAAGTGTGCAGCGATCATTTTTTAGAGTCCACCTTTGAGTGTGGCGGTATACATAACAAAATTGGAGCAAAGTACTGTACAGCGATCGTTTTTTAAAGTGCATTTAGAGACGTATTCAATTCGATTTAGTAATTCCTGAAGCAGCTCGTGCTAAGACAAGGCTATTCCCTGCAACAACGGGCGAAATGTTTCTGGGGTGGTTTCACAAGTGTGCCGCGATCTTTTTAGAGTCCGTGTTCAAGTGTGGCGGTGTTGGTATTCCTCGGAATAAAACGTGTAACTGTCTAAATATTCTCGCGTCATCTGCAAAGCTCTCTCTCTCTCTCTCTTGTCTCTATCTCTCTCTGTTTGCGCAGTAGTACATTTAGTTCCTCTGACATCTTCAGGTTATGTGTGTGTCATTTGTCAGCAGCATCATATGTAGTAACTCCCGAAGCAGTTCATGTTCAACGACAAAGAGTATCCGTGCACGGGGGTTGGGAAGAAGGAGGAAGGCCGTGGATATTTCCAACGCCACAGAAAGTACGTGGCCAGTCCTGCAGCTACCGCGTAGCCCTGCCGTAAGCCGGCGCGTGGTCTTTTATTCCAGCGGAGCGCACGAACCGGAGTGAATGTCTAGCCTCTTGCGCTTCAGAAGACTTACTGGACTTTTGTCGAATGATCTATAGTTACAGCACTAGCATTTATCAGCATGAGCTGCAAAGTGTAACATAGCCCCATGCTGCTGTCTCTTCATTATTTCATGAAGCATATTCATCTTCACCAAATATCATTGCTATCGACACAGTCTTCAGATGGATGGATACAGCTAATATACTCCTCCTCCTCCTCCAACACAGACATCTCATCCACTGAACACGGTAAACAATTATGTCCATCCTCCCAGGCCAGCAGCTAGACACAGACTGAGTTCTTTTTCCGACATTTTTTCTGCAGACCGCCATCTTGGATTACATCACAGGAGGGTCGAGGGGGAGGGCCGACAGTGCTCTGTGATGGTGGTGTTGTGAACTAGGTCAGTTTGACTCCGGTCCTCATGGTGAACACACTGGATGGAGCTGCTGCCTGTGACAACTCAAATTGTTTAAAGAAACAATGCCTAGAAAGTAAAGACTTACACGTGTCCTAACTGGCAGCCCAGCCCAGACTGATTCCTTTTCCCGCCAATTTCCGGATGGGGGAGGGGGCAGGGAGAGGGGGAAGGGGATGGGGGTTAGGTTATTGGAGGTAGCCCAATTGATCTATTTCCCCACAAAAATTTGAGATTCCCACCATGATGTCACTGCGATGTTGCCACATCTATGGCCACCATCTTGAACAAATTTTGCAACAATGCAAAGCGGGGTGGCGTCCTTGTTTCCCTACTACTACTGTAACACCATTTCCTCTGTAATTCACTGTTTTCACCACATGTGATAGTAGGTACCGTTCTCCAGGCATTCGGCTAACTCAAACACTTCAATCTCAATACCACAGGGCATTACTAGTAACTCCAAATCTATGGTACCAGTCATCCACTGCCCAGTGGAGCTCTTTACGTTTACACCACCTGAAGTGTCACTCAGAATTGACTACCGAAATGTGTGGTTTATAACGAGCTTCTCGACCATTGTACCCAATTCTTTTTTTACTCCCTATGCACAGTCATTACGCTAACTCAACTGTTAGTAGGACTCTGGAACTCACGAGTGATTCCTTTCACTATTTCACGCGATATTTTAGAACCATCCTCTGCAGTGCTGGACTCTCCCTTTCGGTTGGTTAATGAGGTCTGCCGGTCTTCGGTTACTTATAGTTGTTCCTTCGCGTTTCCATTTCACAATCTCATTACCAAAAGTCGACTTGGGTAGCTATAGACGGATTGCAATGTCCTTGATGGATTTGCTACTCAGGTAACACCCAAGTACCATTCCTCGTTCCAAGTCACCGATTCTGCTGTTACTGCTTCTCCGCTGACAACACAATAGTCCCCACCTCCTTTTATACTGGCCAGTCCGTTCTCGTCACAGATAGAGGTCTACTCCGCATTACATTTGAGTCTTCCTACTGTTTTGACAAGATAGTGTACAGATTGATGTGGACTGACAAGACAGCCAGTCCACAGTGACGGGTAACCGAAAAGGCACGCGTCAACTCACGCCGACAGGCGTGAATTCTGGAACAGGAAACGTAATTAATGCTATAATGAAAAGTACGTAGCTAAGTTAATACTCAACTTTTAATTCCATCATTGTGGTACATCGCTCTTGGTTATACAAGTGAGACTCTCTCCAGATATGGTTAATGGCGCCTTGCTAGGTCGTAGCCATGGACTTAGCTGAAGGCTATTCTAACTGTCTCTCGGCAAATGAGAGAAAGGCTTCGCCAGTGTAGTCGCTAGCAAAGTCGTCGTACAACTGGGGCGAGTGCTAGTCCGCCTCTCTAGACCTGCCGTGTGGTGGCGCTCGGTCTGCAAATACTGACAGTGGCGACACGCGGGTCCGACATGTACTAATGGACCGCGGCCGATTTAAAGCTACCACCTAGCAAGTGTGGTGTCTGGCGGTGACACCACATTCCTCCCCCGCAAATCGGCGAACGGTCGTGTTATAAGGCTTCCGCCCGCCGTGGGGAGGGCCCCATGTTGACGTATGCGATGAGGTGGGGAGCCTAACAACAGGCGAGGCTGTGCCACCCGCACCCGGCCATTCGGTCCGAGGGGAGCTAGGAAACGCCTGGAAACCTAGTCCAGGGTGCACGCCAACATGAGGTGTGTGCGCCCGTAAAGAGACAAGAGGGGCCGAAGGGTCGACCTCCATTGCGTCGGAGTATCCGACGCGCGATGACGCCATGTGGTCCGGAGCGGGCAAGAGTTCCATGGCGGAGGACAGCTGGTCACGGGAAGCGATTGGCGGCGCGTGACCCAGGGAGGCGCTTGGCGGCTGCAGCGAAGCGTCCACCGCGGGCGACGCCGGCGGGAGAACAGGCGGCGGCGGCGGCGGCGGCGGCTGCGGCGCCACGGGGCAAAATGGAAGGCATCGTCGGTAACACCTGGGGATGAGGCGAGCCAGTAGATGGGTCTCCAGGGCGCTGACCGGACGGCACCGTCGCTGAAAGCAGACGGGGAGCGGCAGAACCCGTGCGACGACAGAGGCGCTGCTGATTGAGATGCCGACGCACCTCACCAGAGACCCCCAAAACCAAATACATCGCGCGGCCGAGGCAGCGAAGAATGCGCCCTGCGAGCCAACGCCGTGAACCGCGATAGTTGCGATAGAATACAACGTCGCCCGGAGCAAAAGCAGGAGTCTGCCGCTGCACAGGAACCTGATGCGGCGGATGCAGCAAAGACATCAAGGTTCGATGAGGACGACCATGGAGCAACTCAGCCGGCGAGCGACCATCTCGGGGCTGAGAGCGATACGAAGACAAAAAGAGCAACAACGCGTCCTCCCGAGAATGCCACTCTTTCAATTTCAACATCTGTGACTTGAAAGTCCGGACCAAACGTTCAGCGGCACCGTTGGACTGAGGCGAAAACGGCGCGGACGTCAGATGTTGAATACCATTGGCCGTGCAGAATGTCTGAAATTCTGCGGACATGAATTGTGGGCCATTGTCGAAAACAATAGTCTGTGGAAGACCTGCAATGCAAAAGATAGCAGACAACGCTTGGATTGTGGCAGATGACGTCGTGGAAGACAGCCGGACAACAAAAGGAAAATTACTGAAGGAATCGACAACAACCAACCAACGAGCATTCCAGAATGGACCAGCAAAATCTATGTGTAAGCGTTGCCAAGGGGAAGTGGCTTTTGGCCATGCAAAGAACTTCTACGGTGGTGCGGATTGTTGTTCGGCACACGCCATGCAAGAAGAGCACATATTCGTAATCGCAGCATCGATTCCGAACCAAGTACAGTGCTGCAAGTTCGGAAGAATCGAATGCTTTATCCTCAGCAACAGGCAAACGGGACAACGCATCGGCGTTTCCGTGCTTAGCAGTGGACCGATACAAGATATCGTAGCGGTACTGTGAGAGGAATATAGACCAGCGAATGAATTTCTGCGCTGTACGTGGAGGTACAGGCTTGTTAGGATGAAAAAGCGATGTCAAAGGTTTGAGGTCTGTGATGATGGTAAATGGACGACCATACAAAAAGCTTCTTTCTCTATCTGGGAATAATTTCTTTGCGCTGACGAGAGCAATTTGGACGCAAAGGCAATAGGGCGATCATGCGAACCATCTTTGGGCGCAAGCACTGCACCGATTCCGAAATCCGATGCATCTACCATCAACAAAAGGGGGTTTCTGGGGATCGAATGGCGTAAGGCAAGTATTTGAAAGCAACGCCGATTTCAACTGGCGAAAGGCGCGTTCGCATTCCTGCGACCAGACGAACGGAACACCTTTACGCCATAAGCGATGAAGCGGAGCTGAAATGGAAGAGGCATGGGGTACAAAGTTATGGTAGTAATTTATTTTTCCCAACACACTCTGTAGCTGCTTCAAAGTCTGCGGCGAAGGCCAGTCCTGTATGGCACGGAGGTGCTCCGGACTCGGATGTATGCCTTGGGCATTAAGGACATGTCCCAGATATGGCAAGTCACGAGCAAAAAACACACATTTGTCCGTCCTCAAGCGAAGACCATTCTGTCGCAAGACCTGAAATAATGTTCGCAGGTTTGCAAAATGTTCTTCTTCTGTCTTTCCGGAGATCACTATATCGTCCAGATAGTTTGCTGCAGTAGGGACCGACGGACAAATAGTTCGTAAATATTGCTGAAACAATGCAGGGGCAGATGCACACCCGAATGGCAGTCTTTTGAATCGGTACAATCCAAGATGCGTGTTAACCACCAATACGCGCTGGGATTCTTCGTCCACCGGTATTTGCAAGTACGCATCTGCGAGGTCCAACTTTGAAAAATATTTTCCCGGGCACAGTTTGTCAAAAAGATCTTCCGGGCGGGGCAAAGGAAAAGTAGCAGTCACTAGTTGTGGATTCACTGTTGCCTTGAAGTCCACGCAAAGTCTCAATTTTCCGGAAGGTTTTTGCAAAATTACTAAGGGTGAAGCCCAGAGAGAAGCCTGCACACGTTCAATTACACCTTGTGGTTCTAAGTCGTTTAATGTTCTTGCGACCTCATCACGCAATGCATGGGGAACATTGCGCGCTCTGAAAAATTTCGGTTGCGCGTTGACTTTTAGTTCCAAATGTGCTTCATAGTTCATAGCGCAACCAAGGCCCGGTGCAAAAATGTCTGCAATTTCCTTACACAGACGAGAAACACTGGCTGAAGGCACAGTCTGGTTCACTGATAGGACCTGATTTATGATACACAAGTTAAACAACTAGAAATAAATCTAAACCAAACAAGTTCACTGCAGCAGAAGAATGAAGAACGTAAAATGACACAAGTTTTGTTTGTCCCTTGTTTGTTGCAAGAAGGCTGCACTGTCCTAACACAGGGATATGCTGTCCTGAATAACTACGTAACTGAACATTTGCGGCACGCAACGGAGGGTGCCCAGTTGTTTGTACGTGGCGTGATTGAGCAATGAAACTGCAGCTCCGGTATCGAGCTGGAATGGTATCACTTGTCCGGCAAAGTCCAAATCTACAAAAAGTTTATTGTCCTGCTGACGACAAGAGCAACTGTTTTGTGCAACTTGAACAGACACTGGTACAGAATCACTTGCGACGTGACGGGATGGCCGTCGATGTCGACGCACACTTTTTGTGGGACGAACACAGTCACTGTTACAGAGAGGAACACTGGGCGGAGTGGCATTAACTACATGAATGTCCATGGGCGAAGGTTCCCGAGCCTGAGTGTCCTTGGTTCGATTCCGGCGCGAACCAAAGGGCCTGGAATGGTTGGTAGTGTCCGAGCTAAGCTTTTTCTGGCAAACACTTTGAACATGTCCTTTGTTATAACAGAAAAAGCAAATAGCTTGGCGTGACGGGCAATTCTCACGCGAATGTCTAGTAGCACACCGCGGGCATGATTTCAGCGCTGCATTTGCTCGCTTTCGCGGCACACGAGGCGGTGCGGACGTGCGCGAAGGCTGTTGACAGTTCCGTGCAGCGCGCCCGGCGGGCCGGTTAATGCGACACACAGCTGGCGAAGTTTCAAAGGATTTCTGAGCAAAGTCAAGTGTGTCTTGCCTATCCAATAGGTCTATCACTTGTTGAAGGGAGGGATTGACTAGTTTCAAAATCTGTTCCCGTATACGAACATCAGAAACGTTCTGTGCAATTGCATCACACACCATTGTATCTGAATAAGGGAGTCCACAGTCACATTCAAAAGCACAATCCGTAGTAAGGCCTTGCAAAGCTGCAACCCACTCCCGATTAGTTTGACCAGCCGTACGTTTTGTACGAAAGAACGTATACCATTTTGCAACTACATTGACTGTTTCTTTGAAATAGGCATCTAAAGCAGACAAAATTTCTTCGTAGGACAGAGTTGCTACGTCGCGTCGGGGAAACAATTTCACTATCACACGGTAGGTGGACACACCTACACACGAAAGCAAAAACGGCTGCCGCTCATTACCTTGAATTCTGTAGGCGGCGAGATGGAATCCAAATAGACGTGACCACTCCGTCCAGCTTTCGTTGGTTGTATCAAAAGGCCTAAAAGTCGGTGCAACTGCGTGTTGTGGCTCCTGTAGCGATGAAGCGGCGGCGGCCGCATCGGTTTGCAGTGCACGTTGACCCTGGACGAGCTGTCCAAGGGCATCCAATAACGCCTGCGTCTGCTGATTCTGCAAGCGATAAAATTCGGACAGTACATCTGGAGATTGTGGCAAAGCCATGACACAAGTAAATTAGTGCAAATTAGAAAGAACACGTTTACACTCGTCGCCAATGTAGCGGACTGACAAGACAGCCAGTCCACAGTGACGGGTAACCGAAAGGGCACGTGTCAACTCACGCCGACTGGGGTGAATTCTGAAACAGGAAACGTAATTAATGATATAATGAAAAGTACGTAGCTAAGTTAATACTCAACTTTTAATTCCATCATTGTGGTACATCGCTCTTGGTTATACAAGTGAGACTCTCTCCAGATATGGTTAATGGCGCCTTGCTAGGTCGTAGCCATGGACTTAGCTGAAGGCTATTCTAACTGTCTCTCGGCAAATGAGAGAAAGGCTTCGTCAGTGTAGTCGCTAGCAAAGTCGTCGTACAACTGGGGCGAGTGCTAGTCCGCCTCTCTAGACCTGCCGTGTGGTGGCGCTCGGTCTGCAAATACTGACAGTGGCGACATGCGGGTCCGACATGTACTAATGGACCGCGGCCGATTTAAAGCTACCACCTAGCAAGTGTGGTGTCTGGCGGTGACACCACACAGATAATTGTGAACTTGCATCAGTTATTTCAGTGTTAATAATTTATTAATTTTTCAATGAAAGATTAAACTGAATTGTATTTAACTGAGCTGTTCTTGCATCACTGAGTACTGATGAACGGTGCCACTCCATTTAAAGCTATTTGGAATTGAATAAAGGGGATAAAACATTGTTTTATTTCAGTGAAAATAATTTACAGCTCATCACTGGTTGCAAAAACTTTCTCTTTCAGCCATTTCAAGTTTTAAATATTAGCACTAGTAGCATAGGAACAAAATATTACACACTTGTGTGATCAACTTTACGACAGAGAGTGGGCTAAAGTTTCCGTGAAAAAATCATTCATTGTGAAAATGCCAGTTGCTCAAAGTTTGTACGGTCGGCAAATCGGAGGCAACGAAGCGGTTGGCCTCGGTTGCGGTTCCGACTGCCGGCGGTAACAACAAACCTTTTTGCTGTAGCTGGGGTTGGAACCACTCTCCTAGTGCGGACGCAGGGTCGAATGTTCGTTGGTTCAGTAGCCGTTTGCAGTGTCTGTTGAACAGGTATCTGTTTATTGTGTATAAAGTTATTGGAGTATTGAGTGGAATACGGACACATTAAAGCTGATTGTTTTATCGTGAACGTGATGTTCCCGGGTCCCTACGAACTGCAACTGTAAAAGCGATTCGGAAAGATTAGGCTCTTGGAGGGAAATAAGTGTACTGTTAAAAAAATGGGCAAGATGTGAAAAAGAAAACTGAGCCTTTATTGACATCATCTTTCGGCAGCCACAGCTCTCTTAAAAGAACTGTCATCTCTGCAAATTTTAGGGCCTACACTATTCAATAACAGCCTGTAATCTATAGCTTTCACTGGGAAAAAAATTATGAAATAGCCAACATTCCAATTCAGCTTTAAGGTTAGACATTAATTTTGTCCCACCACACTGTTCCCTACTTTTTAAAAGAGGAGTCGTCCACCAGTCTCGCTTCTTCTTTTTCTTTTTCTGATAATTAGCTTCTTACAGTAAAATAAACCTGCAAATGCGACGACTGCTCAATTCTCTTCTTCCCTGATAATATCGCCAGATGAAATTGTCATTTAAACATTACATTGTAACAATAACAAAATGGAAGCAACCTCGACAAGTTGTCAGGGCCAACTGTGATTCCAAGTGGCTGAATCTGTTCGTCCCAACCCCTTCTCTTGGTGAGGAGGAGAGTCCAAACGACAATAATTTGGCCACGAACGTTCTGTGCAGTCCACTGACTGTCGTTCTTTAGCCTTCATTGGCCTAGCGTGCATGCCCTTTACTTGAATGGCCAGTGGTCGTAGCATTTGTTTTATTGCAAGAAGCTGATCATCAGGAAAAGAAGAAGAAGAAATAACGCTGGTGGATGACCTCTCGTTCAAAAAGTAGGGAGCAGTGTGATGGAAAAAAATTAATGTGTCACCTACAGGGTGTTTCAAAAATGACCGGTATATTTGAAACGGCAATAAAAACTAAACGAGCAGCGATAGAAATACACCGTTTGTTGCAATATGCTTGGGACAACAGTACATTTTCAGGCAGACAAACTTTCGAAATTACAGTAGTTACAATTTTCAACAACAGATGGCGCTGCGGTCTGGGAAACTCTATAGTACGATATTTTCCACATATCCACCATGCGTAGCAATAATATGGGGTAGTCTCTGAATGAAATTACCCGAAACCTTTGACAACGTGTCTGGCGGAAATGCTTCACATGCAGATGAGATGTACTGCTTCAGCTGTTCAATTGTTTCTCGATTCTGGCGGTACACCTGGTCTTTCAAGTATCCCCACAGAAAGAAGTCACAGGGGTTCATGTCTGGCGAATAGGGAGGCCAATCCACGCCGCCTCCTGTATGTTTCGGATAGCCCAAAGCAATCACACGATCATCGAAATATTCATTCAGGAAATTAAAGACGTCGGCCGTGCGATGTGGCCGGGCACCATCTTGCATAAACCACGAGGTGTTCGCAGTGTCGTCTAAGGCAGTTTGTACCGCCACAAATTCACGAAGAATTTCCAGATAGCGTGATGCAGTAATCGTTTCGGATCTGAAAAATGGGCCAATGATTCCTTTGGAAGAAATGGCAGCCCAGACCAGTACTTTTTGAGGATGCAGGGACGATGGGACTGCAACATGGGGCTTTTCGGTTCCCCATATGCGCCAGTTCTGTTTATTGACGAAGCCGTCCAGGTAAAAATAAGCTTCGTCAGTAAACCAAATGCTGCCCACATGCATATCGCCGTCATCAATCCTGTGCCCTATATCGTTAGCGAATGTCTCTCGTGCAGCAATGGTAGCGGCGCTGAGGGGTTGCCGCGTTTGAATTTTGTATGGATAGAGGTGTAAACTCTGGCGCATGAGACGATGCGTGGACGTTGGCGTCATTTGGACCGCAGCTGCAACACGGCGAACGGAAACCTGAGGCCGCTGTTGGATCACCTGCTGCACTAGCTGCGCGTTGCCCTCTGTGGTTGCCGTACACGGTCGCCCTACCTTTCCAGCACGTTCATCCGTCACGTTCCCAGTCCGTTGAAATTTTTCAAACAGATCCTTTATTGTATCGCTTTTCGGTCCTTTGGTTACATTAAACCTCCGTTCAAAACTTCGTCTTGTTGCAACAACACTGTGTTCTAGGCGGTGGAATTCCAACACCAGAAAAATCCTTTGATCTAAGGAATAAACCATGTTGTCTACAGCACACTTGCACGTTGTGAACAGCACACGCTTACAGCAGAAAGACGACGTACAGAATGGCGCACCCACAGACTGCGTTGTCTTCTATATCGTTCACATCACTTGCAGCGCCATCTGTTGTTGAAAATTGTAACTACTGAAATTTCGAAAGTTTGTCCGCCTGAAAATGTACTGTTGTCCCAAGCATATTGCAACAAACGGTGTATTTCTATCGCTGCTCGTTTAGTTTTTATTGCCGTTTCAAATATACCGGTCATTTTTGAAACACCCTGTATAAGTTCAACTATTCCATATATTTTCCCAACGAAAACTATAGATTTCGAGTTGTTATTGAGTTGTGTAGGCCCTAAAATTTCCAGCGATGACACCGCTATATCTGCTGCAAAACGATGTCA
Source organism: Schistocerca cancellata (assembly GCF_023864275.1). NCBI lineage: Eukaryota > Metazoa > Arthropoda > Insecta > Orthoptera > Acrididae > Schistocerca > Schistocerca cancellata. Next base: position 38,052,283 of record NC_064629.1, read on the forward strand.
GTAAAAGCTCAATTTTCTTTTCCACATAGTGCCATTATTTGCTAACCGTTCACTTGTTTCCCTCGAAGGGCCTAATCTTTTCAATTTGCTTTAAGAGTCGCAGTACGAGTGTCCAATAAACATTCCTGTTCAACAAAAAACTATCAGCTTTAATGTCATCTCCGTATCTCAGTATTCCAATATAAATAGAATAAGAAGACACTCATTGGCCTGACACTGAGCCAACGAACATTCGATCCGGCGTCCACAGTACGAGAGGGGTCCCAATCTCAACCCGCCGCCAGCGCTTTGATGTTACAGCCGACAGCGGAGCAGCAACCGAGGGCAACCGCTTTGTTGCCTCCGATTTGCCGCCCGTACACGCTATGCAAATATCGTCCAACGAAGCGATTGTGTGTCGTTCGTTGGCCTTCGTTGGTCTAGTGTGTGAGTACCTTAAACGAAATAAACAGCGAAAAATTTTAGAGATGTGTTTATCGCTGCCCTGCTGCTTTACGGAATTACATAGGCTCTCATTGAAGATTGCTAAAGGATGCACCGGAATGACCTTCGTTGGCTATCTGGAGTCTTTCAGGTAGGCGTTATTCTCAGAAAAACACTCAAGTAGGGTACATACAGTATAGAATCTCTCGAACTCTGATGAAATCCACCTCGGATGACCAGTTAAACGACTATTCCGACATGGATTGAGACTTTTTCTGTTGAGAAAATGGACGAGGTTTCAAGTAGCAAATGTATATTGGGTAGCGTACTTAGTTGTAAACTATTATTCTTTGCAATACGGCATACTTTGCAACCAATATTACTCGAATTCTTTTGAACAGTGTATATTCTGCATCTCTTCTGTGTAAACCACAGTGAAGTGCGTGGCGGAGGGTACTTTCCACTGTACCAGTTATTAGCGCTTCTTCCCAATCGAATGACATTCGAAGCGAGAGATGAACGATTTCTTAAAGGACTCTGTGCACCCTGTAATTAGTATAATTTTGTCTTCGCGATCTTTATAGGAGCGGTGCATAGTGGCCTGTAGTATATTCCTCGATTCCTAACTTAAAGCTGGTCCCCAGAAGTCTGCTAGTGGGTTTTCACGGGATAGTCTACGTCCGTTTGCAAGTGTCTGCCAGGTGAGTTTTTTTCAGCATCTCCACGATGTTCTCCCATCAGTCTAACAAACCTGTTACCACTCGTGCTGCCAATCTTTGTACACGTCCAGTATCCCTTGTTATTCCTATTTGGCACAAGTGCCACACACAGTATAATATTCTAGGATGGATAGCACGAATATTTTGGAAACAGTATCCTTTGTAATCCCTTTGAATTTTCCTAGCATTCAAGGTCACCAGCAACGGGGGTAGGAACACTGGGTCCGGGATTCCACTGCGATGTGGGCAGCAGTCCAGAAATGCTTTACTGACGTCGACTACAGCCGCAGAGCCCACGATGACGGGAGGATGCAGGCATCGGCTCGGGGTTGATGACCGCGGCGCTGCGACTGCGGCAGCGGCAGCGGCAGCGGCAGCGGCGTCTCGCGGGCCCGCCAGATCGATGCTCAGACGCTGCAGCCTCGTCGGTCAAGGTCGGCTTTGTTGATAGCACGTGCTGCCGCTCGATAGCCAGCAGCCAGCAGCCAGCACCAACCTACTGTCGTCATGCGCCACCCACACCGATGACAGCCATATCTGTCTGTGGCTGACAGCTCACTCCACGTCCGCCAGCAACCGAATCGACAAGGGTCTGTAAACGAGAGACAGGAATTGAGTAAACGACGTGTTTTGCACAATTAAAATATAAATTGATTACCATTCGTTCTTTTCATTTCTCGTGTGAAAGATAAAATGGTAAAATACGTCACTTACCCGTGGAGGAAAAAATTTTGAGAAAACAAAAAATGAGATACGAAGTACACAGATAGTCATGTTTCTGCATCTGCATAGACACTGGGAAAACAGTTATAGGAGCATTCAAGATGCACCAGTAAGTCCTAAGAAGGACTTTGCGTTGCTGACAAAGGGTTATTTTTAACAACACTCAAGATCACAGAAAATGCAGGGAGCGCAGTTGACTCTTGTACGAGGGCCGTTCAAGAAGTAATGCAACACTTTTTTTGTTGGCCACTTTTGATTTAAAAAATGCCAAATTTGTTGCGGGACATTGCTGAATAGTGCCGCTTAAGCACATATAGCTTCACGAAGTTTCGATAGGTGGCGGCGCTACCCGTAGCCTTCAAAATGGCGTCTGTGTTGGAGATGCGTTGTAAGCAGGGACCTGTCGTCAGTTTTCTTTTGGCGGAAAACCAGAGCATCGCAGATATTCACAGGCACTTGGAGAATGACTGCGAAGACCTGGAAGTGAACGAAATCACGCTGAGTCTTTGCGGGAGGCGTTTGTTATCACTGCAGCAAGGTTGCGCACACCTGCCCGATCTCCCGCGTGGCGGCCGCCCGCACTCAGCTGTGATTCCTGCAATGTTAGAACGTGCGGACACTCTCGTTCGACGTGATCGGTTGGTCGGTTGATATGTGGGAAGGGATCAAACAGCGAGGACATCGGCCCCATTGGATTAGGGAAGGATGGGGAAGGAAGTAGGCCTAGTCCTTTCAAAGGAACCTTCCCAGTATTTGCCTGAAGAGATTTAGGGAAATCAATGGGAAACCTAAATCAGGATGACTGGACGCGGGTCTGAACCGTCTTCCTCCTGAATGTGAGTCCAGTGTGCTAACAGCTGCGCCACCTCACTCGGTCGAGATGATCGACGGATAACAAAACAAACGCCTCGCTGCACAACTGGACGTCTTTGCAGGTAGTCCTAACACACCTGTCCAGCAGCTGGGGTACTCGGAGGTGTGTGCTCATTGGATTCCTCGACGGCTGTCCGAAGACCATGAAGAGCAACGAAGGGCCATCTGTGAGAATTACTTGTGTCTTAGGGGACTGACAGTAGTTTTGTCGAACAGCATCACAGACGATGAAACGTGAGTTCATCACTTCGAACCAGAAAAAAAATGGCAATCCATGGTAATTCATGGAGTTGCGACACACTATAATACACTATAACGTGCGCGTGGAGCACAAAATACTCATTAAAGCCTGTGCTATGGTAAGTGAGCGGGGTTCATCTCATGAGAAATGATGTTTTTATAGATATCGACCGTGTGTACCTGAATGATGGCAAATCAGACTTACACCCACTCTGTAATAACAATGATCCGTCAAGTAAGTTCAAAATGCAATTACACCTCAGTATGTACGAAAAGCAACACTGAAGATGCTACCAATTTGATAATAATACGGTCGCCAGCCTAATTAGGCATTAACTGAGTTTCTTCCCTTTACAAGTTGATGTATATTCATGCAAAACAACACGTAGTAACACTGCATAATATAGTAAAATTTTGTTGTTGTGTGGTCTTCAGTCCTGAGACTGGTTTGATGCAGCTCTCCATGCTACTCTATCCTGTGCAAGCTTCTTCATCTCCCAGTACCTACTGCAACCTACATCCTTCTGAATCTGCTTAGTGTATTCATCTCTTGGTCTCCCTCTACGATTTTTACCCTCCACGGTGCCCTCCAATGCTAAATTTGTGATCCCTTGATGCCTCAAAACATGTCCTACCAACCGATCCCTTCTTCTAGTCAAGTTGTGCCACAAACTTCTCTTCTCCCCAATCCTATTCAACACCTCCTCATTAGTTACGTGATCTACCCACCTTATCTTCAGCACTCTTCTGTAGCACCACATTTCGAAAGCTTCTATTCTCTTCTTGTCCAAACTAGTTATCGTCCATGTTTCACTTCCATACATGGCTACACTCCATACAACTACTTTCAGAAACGACTTCCTGACACTTAAATCTATACTCGATGTAAAATTTTAGAACCAGAAAATCTATTGAACTGATAGTTTCACGTTCTGTACTGATATGGAAAAACCATGAATACATAACACTACACTATAATGTATACTAAAAAGCTTCGTACTGTCTATTGATCTGATTAAAATCGGGCATAGGTTACCCTAGAAATAGCACTTTCGAGCCACACACAAAATGTCAATTTTGATAAAGATAAAACACCGGTAAGTTTTGACTTATATATTGACTTTAACTTTTGCTGGTCAAACCAATGTGGAACACTTCAGAAATCAAATGAATAAAAGGGGGGGGGGGGGTGACCCTGAAACTGTTATGATCACTATATTAAGAAAATTGTTTACTGAAATTATCATGCGTTCAAGATTTCCAGTAAATGAGTTACTACTCTTTTTACCTTATTTACTTCTCATTTAAATACCTTTATATCTGTCTCGAAATAATTAAACTTCATTACCATATCAATATCAAAATTACCTTTCAACTTCGTTAGACCTTCGTTATTCATTTACTGGTTCATTAACTAAACAGTTATTTAAACACCATTCTAACATAACTAGGTCTGTAAGTAATTATTATTAAGACAAAATTTAATTTTTCATTTCGGGACACTCGGATTGCACAACATTTGGAAAGAACCCTGTCTAGGTTAGTTGTGAGGATAATTAAATGATGGGAAAGTTCTGTTAAAATTTAGGTTATTATTGGACAGTTCACTCTATGGTCCATACGCATACAGTACTAAAAGTTTCAACCTGCTTGTATCGATGCGGCGGTTGGCGGGCGGCGAGATGGCGAGGCACAGAGCATACATACAACCACAGCTATGGCTCTTGACGTATCGGCACTTTAATTCTTCTTAGCGTCGCAATACTTTTCCATTTAGTGCCTATGGAATATTGCCATGCTGTGTGGGCGTTGGAACAGCATACCCGAGGCTCAGTGAAACTACGTCTTCCAGGAGGGCCTCCTCGCTCCAGAAGGTGTTGCTCAGACCAATGCCGAACTCCAACTACTACTGCTGAGCCCGTTGTGACGTACAGTGCCCGTGCGCATTTTCCCGCGCTCGCCTGCCATCCACATTTTACCGCTCCATTACAGGCCGGGTATTCACCCGAGGTTTTGCATTCTACATATCCTAACACTTTGCCTACGTATGGACCAGACGCCCAAATACAATTTCAAACATCTTACATCAGTTCCAAAATTAGTTACATTTCAATTCTATTACAATATTGCTCGACATTTGACATAAACATTAATATTCACATTGAAACTTGTTTACAGTTTTCTTAACACAATGACATGAAACAAAAAAGAAATGAAATCAGAACATCAATTACACTAGTTTATGGAAAAATCAGATGGAAAAAAAATTACTTATATGTACAATAGTACAGCGTCGTTGCCGTTACACATGCCCCTGTTTGCTGTAAATTTCACTAAGTGCAAATTTGATGGGAACACTGAATTTTATATTTATACAGGGGTTCTGAATCTTTGTGTGAATGTATCATCATAAAATTTTGTATCACTAAACTTCCTTTCACTCATATTATAGAGGTCTATACTTTTTAATATATCGAGAACATTTACCTATCATTTACTTAAATGCCTTTGGCACAGTCCAACCTCCTATCACAACATGATTTAAATAGCAAATTACTTATCATTATTAAATTTCTCACAGAAATAGATTCAAACTCTGGAACACAAACACTTAACTACAAAGCATATACAAATACCTATATACACTATAAGACAATTTGTTGCTGCTTGCATTGAAGGGCAGTCCATTTCCTTATTTACTAATAAACACACAATACTATTTAGAAAAATCACTACACATATTTGCTGCCTGTTATTCAGATTTGGGCAGTCCATTTCACACCATTTTATCACATCACCTGTACCACACTTATAATTCTGCTTTGACTATTTATCTGCCCTCTTTGGTGTTTGGCAGTCCCATCTTTTATTTGGCTTACAGCATTTGCCTTTTTCTTTTCAGCCCTTTTTTCCATACACCTTTACATTTATAGTACATTTGGTAATCTGAAACTTACATAAGGACATTAGCACACTGACAATGGTATACATACATTTACAAATACTTGTTACATTTAGAATAAAATAATTTCATCGTTAGATACAGCACATTTACTGCAGATTGCTTTCTGAGTATACTTAGGTCAGTCACTCCTAGGAACATACAGTTTCAGGTCCACAACGTTTCTTACACCTAAAGGTCTCTTGGATTTTGGGTAGATCAGGTAGTAAGCATTATCGTGTGGAATGTTCTGTATTACATACAGTCCATTATAAATATATTTAAATTTGGAAATTTCATTGTTCTGTTCACTAGATTTTTCGTGGGTTTTTAAAAGAACATAATCCCCAATTTTAAATTTTGAGATTTTCGGGTTTTTATCATGTCTTTTAGATCTAGATTCAGCTTTTTGCTTTGCCCTTTTTCTGACTAATTCTTTCTTTTGACTCAACCCCAAGCTTGTACAAGGTGGAAACTCTAGTTTTTCCTCAATTAAACTTTTACTTCTGCTGCTTAACAAAATTTCTTCCGGTGGGAACCCAATAGATTCATGATGTAAGGTGTTCATGACATTCTCAGAGTCCAATATAAATCTGCCCCAGACTCTAAATCATGCCCCTTCCTATTCTTTCCTCAACGCACCTTGGTCGACTGTGATATCGTCTCAAGATACGTTCCTGACCTGTGAACCATTTATATCTGGTGGCTTTTTCGGTTTCTGGAGTTCAAAGTCTTTACCTACTTGAACTCTTTGTAACAATAACACTGAGTCGTCCAGTGGCTCTTTTTTTCTGTGTTCAGTCTCAACATCTGGGTTTTGTTTGGAAACTTCGTCATCAGTATGTACATTATCGCAATTAGCTGTATTCCGATTATTTTCACTAGTACCGAAATATTCGTCATCTGAACTATCGTCCGAATCCAACCATTCTGGATCGCTTTCAGGTTCTAACATAAAAGCTTTTCTGAGACAGGCACTAAGTTCTTCCTCTGCATTTTCGTCAGGCTTTGATTTTAACTCAATATCCTCTTTAGGCAAAACGACCTCATTTTCAGCTTTACTCACATCCACTGTTACTTCATATTTAGTGTAATCCTCGTGGACTTCAATTACTCTTAGGTAGTTACCTGCCCCTTCCCCATGGTGTCTTTCGGTAACAGCTTGTACTGTTGGCGGATCGTTAACAGAAGTTACTTCCTTGTCAATGCTTACGATTCCATCCTCCAACTCCTTTCTATCTTTAACCTTCGTCTTATCGGCAGCACGCGTACTTTGTGAGGCGCTATTTACTCTCTCCTCTTTAAATTTGGGCCACGTCACCTTATCGACGTCCCTACTATCTCCTTTTTCACTAATTAACGTCCTTGCCTCATACTCCTTCTTAAAATCCTCCCACTCACATTGCTTGAGGCCCTTGTACAGATCATCGATCTGCACACGCCAATCACTTACTTCTGCTAATTCATTCTCGCCATTTACTTCATTGCTAACACTGCTAACCGCACCTCTCTGTGTATCCACTGTTACATCTACTATTTCCTTCACCATGGAATTACCACTTGTAATGTATTCACCAGTTCTTGCGGCAATGTTTGTACCTAATTCTGCCACCTTGCTAGCGGCTTCTCTCTGAACAGCTGTTCTGCTAGGCTGGGCCGTTGCCCTCTGATGCTCCACTCGCCTGTTAACATGTATCGCTCTGCGCGGTGAAGATGACTTATCTGCGCACGCACCTGACGCTTGCTTCGCCACAACACGCTGCGTCGTTCCACGCCTGTCAGTAAGCTGTCTCATAACTTCATTGTCAGTCCGGTAACATTTCTTAAATGGGGGCCGGTATGTTCTGTCCACTTCCGTTTGGCCCACAACGTTTGCGGAAATCAGTTTCCCGTGTCGTTATTATTTTGCGCGGTGTACCCTCTACCGCGACCTGGATAACCCCCTCTTCCTCTTCCTCTGCCTCCGCCTCTCTGTATCATGTTGACGCGAAACCCATCGCCGTCAGTTATCTCGTCATTATTGCGATTATTCCTGTTACTAAAATTCTGACAATTGGCACGACTTTCGCGCCAATGATCTTCGTCTTCGACCCTTTCGAGAAACGCTTGGAAGCTACGATGATTGCTTCCCACATATCTCTTCGAATCTTCTGGAAGCTTTTTATATAGCTCCCATACGATTTCAGAATCGGATCTTCTCCCTCTTAAGTGTGTCAACTTTCGGTACCAATATTCGCAGAAATCTTTCAAAGAATTCCTGCCCCTGTTATCATGAAGTTTAGCCATGATAAATTCGCGCCACAAATGATTCTGTTTTTGTTCAGACCAATATTCTTCCGTAAATTTTTGTTTAAACTCTTCGAACGTCATTAGTTCAGTATTCAAGTTAATTCCCCAGCGCTTAGCGTCACCTGCTAAGGCGCTAATTACTACGTTTATCTTCTCCTGACCAGACAAGTGTTCAGGAAACATCCTCTCGCAATTTTTGATGAAATCCAACGGATGCCATCCGTTATGTTTTTTGGCGGGATCGAAGCGTTCCTCACCTTCCAACAGCTTCGTGAGTGGCGTGCCATTACAGACCACGAAAGGCCTATTTTTGATTTTACTCTCGAGATCGAAAATTTTGCCTCGAATTTTCGATGTATTTTGTTCACACTTTTGCACACACCCGATAACTTTTTCGCCTAAATTTCTTTCAGTATCTGAAACTGCCTTTTTCAACTGTGAGATTCCATGTTGGCATTCGTTTACGATCTCAGTTTTAAGACCGAAACTTTTTCGTCTACTTTTGTTTCAACTAGAGGCTCTACTTTCTCTTGGATGTTGAGAATTTCAACATCAAACCTACTGTTAATGTTGTCTATTTCCCCCTGCATAGTATTCATATTATTATTAGTTGTGTCAATTTCAGACTTCATAGTATTTCCTACAGAGCTTACATTACCCACTTTTTGTTCTACCTGTTCTATTTGTTTACTAATTTTAATTCCTTGTTCTTCGACCTGTGCTTTAAGCTGACCAACTTGTGTTTTAAGCTGCTCGTCAACGTGTGTTTTAATCTGATCATTCTGTGTTTTGAGCTGCTCACTCTGTCCTGCAATTTGTTTGGTTAATCGTTCAAATAAATCGTTCATGCTTAAAATTTTCACACTGTTTTGTTCTACGGAATCGGTGTATTCCGATCCTATTTCAAAATTTTCTTTCGGTTCTTTCTTTATCTGTGGTGAATCAAAAACGTCAGTGGATTCGTTCACGTACCAACTATCATCTACAAACTCATCCTCAACTTCCTGTTTTATTCCTTGCTGTGTTCGAGGCGATCTCGACATTTCAATCTGTTCGTTAACATATTCGTAGTATTGTATGTACGCCAATTGTCTACCACTAACGCCATCTGTTATCTGGTCGCGTAAACTCCTGTCATTGCCAGCCGCATCTTCCATTATGCTCGGCACATCTACTGTCTCTACGTCCCTGTCAATACTGAACGCAAATTACACCTCACTACCGTACTTGACGTTCACTGCTATTTACTTTACTGAATAATATTGCAATTCGTGCCACTGAACATCCACTGTTCGGTAATCACGTTAATTTGTGACCGACAACAACTGGATGTCCTGTCACGGTCGCCACTTGTAACGTGCGTGTGGGGCACACAATACTCATTAAAGCCTGTGCTATGGTAAGTGAGCGGGGTTCATCTCATGAGAAATGATGTTTTTATACATATCGACTGTGTGTACCTGAATGATGGCAAATCAGACTTACACCCACTCTGTAATAACAATGATCCGTCAAGTAAGTTCAAAATGCAATTACACGTCAGTATGTATCAAAAGCAACACTGAAGATGCTACCAATTTGATAATAATACGGTCGCCAGCCTAATTAGGCATTAACTGAGTTTCTTCCCTGTACAAGTTGATGTATATTCATGCAAAACAACACGTAGTAACACTGCATAATATAGAAAAATTTTAGAACCAGAAAATCTATTGAACTGATAGTTTCACGTTCTGTACTGATATGGAAAAATCATGAATACATAACACTACACTATAATGTATACTACAAAGCTTCGTACTGTCTATTGATCTGATTAAAATCGGGCATAGGTTACCCTAGAAATAGCACTTTCGAGCCACACACAAAATGTCAATTTTGATAAAGATGAAACACCGATAAGTTTTGACTTATATATTGACTTTAACTTTTGCTGGTCAAACCAATGTGGAACACTTCAGAATTCAAATCAATAAAAAGGAGGGGGGAGACCCTGAAACTGTTATGATCACTATATTAAAAAAATTGTTTACTGAAATTATCATGCGTTCAAGATTTCCAGTATGTGAGTTACTACTCTTTTTACGTTATTTACTTCTCATTTAAATACCTTTATATCTGTCTCAAAATAATTAAACTTCATTACCATATCAATATTAAAGTTACCTTTCAACTTCGTTAGACCTTCGTTATTCATTTACTGGTTCATTAACTAAAGAGTTGCTTAAACACCAATCTAACATAACTAGGTCTGTAAGTAATTATTATTAACACAAAATTTGATTTTTCATTTCGGGACACTCGGATTGCACAACATTTGGAAAGAACCCTGTCTAGGTTAGTTGTGAGGATAATTAAATGATGGGAAAGTTCTATTAAAATTTAGGTTATTATTGGACAGTTCACTCTATGGTCCATACGCATACAGTACTAAAAGTTTCAACCTGCTTGTATCGATGCGGCGGTTGGCGGGCGGCGAGATGGCGAGGCACAGAGCACACATACAACCACAGCTATGGCTCTTGACGTATCGGCACTTTAATTCTTCTTAGCGTCGCAATACTTTTCCATTTAGTGCCTATGGAATATTGCCATGCTGTGTGGGCGTTGGAACAGCATACTCGAGGCTCAGTGAAACTACGTCTTCCAGGAGGGCCTCCTCGCTCCAGAAGGTGTTGCTCAGACCAATGCCGAACTCCAACTACTACTGCTGAGCCCGTTGTGCCGTGCAGTGCCCGTGCGCATTTTCCCGCGCTCGCCTGCCATCCACCTTTTACCGCTCCATTACAGGCCGGGTATTCACCCGAGGTTTTGCATTCTACATATCCTAACACCTTGCCTACGTATGGACCATACGGAGAGTTACAATTTTAAACGTCTTACAACAGTTCCAAAATTAGTTACATTTCAATTCTATTACAATATTGCTTGACATTTGACATAAACATTAATATTCACATTGAAACTTGTTTACAGTTTTCTTAACACAATGACATGAAACAAAAAAGAAATGAAATCAGAACATCAATTACACTAGTTTATCGAAAAATCAGATGGAAAAAAAATTACTTATATGTACAATAGTACGGCATCGTTGTTGTTACAACACCACCTCTCCTGCGAAAGAAATTTCAAAGCTGTAACCTCAGCAGGTAAGGTCTTAGCGACGGTCTTCTGGGACTCTGAAGGGATTACTCTGTTTGATGTCCTCCATCTTGGCGCAACAGTCAGTTCTGAAGTGTATTGTGCTACCCTCAGGACAGTGAAGAAACGACTTCTCAGTCTTCGTTGCCACAATAAAGCAAATGAACTTCTCCTTTTCCATGGCAACGCAATGCCTCACGCAAGTCTGTGCACCCGACAGCAGCTCACAAACTTCATCTAATTGTTCTTCCTCATCCACCCCACAGCCCGGATCTCGCACCCTGCGACTTCCATTAGTTTGGACCAGTGAAGCATGCACTCCACACGAGGCAATGTGTCGATGATAGGGAGCTTATTCATGCCGCAGGACTTTGGATCCGACGTCGACCAGCAGAGTGGTACAATGCGGGCATACAGGTCCTCCCATTAAGGTGACGTAAGGCCGTCGCATTGAAGGGAGATTATGTTGAAAAATAGGGTTTCCTAGCCAAAAGAGTGGGGAATAATATGGTGTACTGAATTCCTGAATAAGAGTAAATTGCTTTCCGGAAAAAGTGTTGCGGCACTTAGTGAACCGCGCTCGCATATAAGATGTATAACGGAATTGTTCCCCAATATTAAGGACCAATATCCTTAACGTCCATTTGGTGCAAAACCCTTGAACATATTCTGATTTCGAATATAGTAAATTTCCGTGAGATGGAAAAGCTTCTGTTCACAAATCTGCAAGGATTTAGGCAGCATCTCTCGTGCAAAACTCAGAGTATCCTTTCCTCGCGCGATATCATTTGATGTTTGGCAGCAGGAAGGTTCCATGCTTGACATAGTGCAAACTGTTAACGCAGATCTGAGCGTACAGAATAGTTTCTCTCGATTGTGACTCGAAGGCTTCTTAAATAATAGAACACGGTACGTTGCCCGGGGTTGTGAGTGTTCATCAGAGATTAGGATATCGTCAGAAGTGCCCCAGGGAAGTGTGACAGAACCGCTCTCGTTCTCTGTATACATAAAGAATATTACGGATATGGTGTACGGCAGTCTGTGACTAATTCCTGATGAGACTGTAGTATGTGGGAATGTATAGTCGTTGAGTGACTGTAGGAGGATGTAGGACGACACAGGCAGGATTCTTATCCGATATAATAATTGGCAGCTTGCCCTGAATGTAGAAAAAGTTAAAGCAGATGAGTGGGAAAAACATTCCTTTAATGTTTGAATACTGTATCAGTGGTGTACATCTTGGGACCGCCACACCGTTTAAATGTCAATTCGTGAAGGTTGCAACGTCGGTGGTAGGGAAGGCAAATGGTCGACTTCGGTATATTTGGAGAATGCATTAGGGAAACAGCGTGCAGAACACAAGTGCGACCCATTCCTGGGTAGTGTTTCGGATTCCCACTAGGTCGGATTAATGTAATATATCAAAGCAATTCCACGGTGTGCCGCTGGATTTATAACCGATAGGGTCGATCAACATGCGAGTGTTACGGGAAGGGAAATGCTCCGTAAACTCAAATGAAAATCCCTGAATGGAAGATAACGTTCCTTTTGCGAAACATTATTCAGGAAATTTAGAGAACCGGCATTTGTGGATGACTGCAGAACGATTCTACTGCCGCCAAAGTACATTGCGTGTAAGGAGCGCGAAAACAATATAGACTAAGAGAAATTACAGTTCGTACATAAGCATATGGATAGTCGTTTTTACCCCACTTCATTTGCGAGTCAAACAGGAAAGGGAGTTTCTAGTAGTGGTACACTGTAGTAGTAGGGTACTGTGCCTCTGAGCCCACTTTTCATATCAAATTGATTTCCAAATTAATTAAATTGATAAATTAACTACCCCAAACCACGCCCACACCCCACGCCCAGATGATGTCGTGTGTTTTTCTCAGCCCCCCTCCTCCTCTTCCACCACCTACCCTATTGATAGGAATTCCGCATTTTCGCGGGAATTTCGAATTTCTTTGTCCCAGGACTGTACTGATGTCCCGCCCCGCTACATACATGACTTCAGCCGACGCACGGACGCCAAAATGGAAAATATTGAAATAAACGATATCGGAATTGAAAAACAACTGCTATCACTTAGTAGCGGAAAAGCATCCGGACCAGACGAGATACCCTTAAGATTCTACAGTGATTATGCTAAAGAACTTGCCCCCTTTCTATCAGCAATTTATCGTAGATCGCTGGAAGAACGTAAAGTACCCAGCGACTGGAAGAAAGCGCAGGTCGTTCCCATTTTCAAGAAGGGTCATAAATCAGATGCGAATAATTATAGGCCTATTTCGCTTACGTCAATCTGTTGTAGAATAATGGAACATGTTTTGTGTTCTCGTATTATGACGTTCTTAGATAATACAAATCTCCTTCATCATAACCAACATGGATTCCGCAAACAGAGATCATGTGAAACTCAGCTCGCCCTATTTGCCCAAGAAATTCACAGTGCCGTAGACACTGGCGAGCAGATTGATGCCGTATTCCTGGACTTCAGGAAGGCATTTGATACGGTTCCGCACTTACGTTTAGTGAAAAAAATACGAGCTTACGGAATATCGGACCAGGTTTGTGATTGGATTCAGGATTTCCTAGAAGAAAGAACACAACATGTCATTCTTAACGGTTCAAAATCTGCAGATGTAGAGGTAATTTCGGGAGTACCGCAAGGAAGCGTGATAGGACCTTTATTGTTTACAATATACATAAATGACTTAGTTGACAACATCGGTAGCTCCGTGAGGCTATTTGCAGATGACGCGGTTGTCTACAAGAAAGTAGCAACATCAGAAGACTCGTACGTACTCCAGGAAGACCTGCAGAGGATTAATGCATGGTGCGACAGCTGGCAGCTTTCCCTAAACGTAGATAAATGTAATATAATGCGCATACATAGGGGCAGAATCCATTCCAGTACGATTATGCCATAGGTGGTAAATCATTGGAAGCGGTAACGACCGTAAAATACTTAGGAGTTACTATCCGGAGCGATCTGAAGTGGAATGATCACATAAAACAAATAGTGGGAAAAGCAGGCGCCAGGTTGAGATTCATAGGAAGAATTCTAAGAAAATGTGACTCATCGACGAAAGAAATAGCTTACAAAACGCTTGTTCGTCCGATTCTTGAGTATTGCTCATCAGTATAGGACCCTTACCAGGTTGGATTAATAGAAGAGATAGACATGATCCAGCGAAAAGCAGCGCGATTCGTCATGGGGACATTTAGTCAGCGCGAGAGCGTTACGGAGATGCTGAACAAGCTCCAGTGGCGGACACTTCAAGAAAGGCGTTACGCAATACGGAGAGGTTTATTATCGAAATTACGAGAGAGCACATTCCGGGAAGAGATGGGCAACGTATTACTACCGCCCACATATATCTCGCGTAATGATCACAACGAAAAGATCCGAGAAATTAGAGCAAATACGGAGACTTACAAGCAGTCGTTCTTCCCACGCACAATTCGTGAATGGAACAGGGAAGGGGGGATCAGATAGTGGTACAATAAGTACCCTCCGCCACACACCGTAAGGTGGCTCGCGGAGTATAGATGTAGATGTAGATGTAGATACCCGCCAATTTTCGGTAATTAAAAATGGCAGTGCCCTTTATTGGACTCAACCACTACTCCTCCTGGACGAGAAGCCCAAATGCACCCCCCTAACACATTTATACCACCAGAGGAGCTTCCAAATGGTGGGAAATTGAAAATGGCGGTGCCATTTCTGGGAATGAAACACTAGTCCTTCTGTACAGAAAGTCCAAGTGCACCTCTCAACACGTGCAAACTGCCAAGATGCAGGAGAGGAAGGTTAGGTTAGTGTACTTTATTTATTTTGGTTGGGAAATTGAAGTAAAGATCGGTCCTAATTACGTAATTAATCACACATATCGGTCCTACTAAAGAACTATAAGCATAGCGCTACACAGGGACTGCCTAAAATCGCAATACAGTCGTGATGCCATACAACTGGTGTTATCCTGCTGGGAAAAAATTTCACAGTACCACTCGAAACTAGTGGCAGACGCACTCAAACTCTACCCTTCACCTACAAGCTGGCGGGAAAAGGGCTGGGGTGTAAGTTACTATCATTTTTTTTTATTTTTGGCTGGAAATATATTCAACTGATGAGATGCTGGTGTTGGACAGAGAGGAGTTGAATAAGTGTATTATCTGTAAGCATGCAGCTGAGGACTGTATCTATCGCTGTTTGATGTCGGAGTTCGCTACAGACGACAATCACCCTGCAGCACAAGTAATCAAAGTCAATACACGGTACCGCAACTGATGGAAAAAGTGCATCACTGTTCTAATTACACTTCGAAATCGTTGTGAAAAACTAGCACTCGTAATGAGTGGGTCATAATGCCACACATGTCCTAGGGATTGGGAAAAAATCATCGTAATAACACAACTACAGCAAAAACCGACACCAGGAGACTGTGGAGGGGCAGCAGTTGTAGCTGTGTCCTCCTCGATGGGCACCCACAAACTAACCAAATTCGAGGAAGTCTTAACCCTGCCCTTCCACCCCTCATCACTGCCTCCCTCCCTCCCTCTTCGCACCGTAGGAAAGATAGAGGCCTTTCCTATCTGGCCACTGGTGGTCCACAAAGAGATCCTTCTGGTGGCATTGTATACTATCTCCAGTCTGTGGAAATCAGTCACAGATAGACAAAAGACAAGAACAAGACACTTCTTGCAATCTGTTGAACGTATTTCTCGGAAATTTCCACATGGAACAACAATGTTATCATCAAGCATATTTTAAAAAGGAAAACACAATCGCGTCGATAATAAATATCCCCTTTCCATGAAAATAGACGCAATCCATTTCCTTTTAGTTTTGTGATAAAATGTCGGTATACTTTTTACATTCAACTACAGGACAGAATTCGCATTTCATTAATTTGCGACATCCAACGAAGTGCACCACTGCCTGTTACATTCAGATGTCGGGTTGTATACCCTCTGTAAATGCATACCCTGCGTAAAGGTGAGGAAAAAACTTGCTGAGAAAATCACCGGTCACCATAGAATGTCCTCATTATTTCTAAACTGTCATTGGAGTAAAGAAAAAGCGAGAATTTAAACCCGAAGAAAAAAGCCATCTATTGTAAGCAATTTCTTTCAGCTTGATGGACGATTTGTATGACCTCAGAGAGTCTCTCGCGTTCAAATAAATGTCTGTAAATAAACTGTCATGCACGTATGTATTACAAACATTTCAGACACGCGAAATTACATTAGAGAATACAGTCTTTCGCACCATTAGCTCAAATGTCGGGAAAAAACCACAACCATTTTTATGTTCGCCAACAACATGCTATAATTCAAGAGGACGTTGCTGTTTTGTACAATATGTCAATTCCAGTTTTACCAATACAATTATAGAACAAATCGTGAGATATTGTCTTGAAATAGAACGCCCTAGAAGATTTACCGCATCTATCTCTCTCTTTCTTTCTCTATCTCTCTCTCTCTCTTCCGTTACATCGAAACAAATTACCGTCTGCGTGCTTACATTTGACAAATGGTTCAAATGGCTCTGAGCTCTATGGGACTTAACATCTGAGGTCATCAGTGTCCTAGAACTAAGAACTACTTAAACCTAACTAACCTAAGGAAATCACACACATCCATCCCCGAGGCAGGATTCGAATCTGCGATCGTAGCAGTCGCGCGGTTCCGGACTGCAGCGCCTAGAACCGCGTGGCCACCGCGGTCGGCTACATTTGACATTTTTGATCCATAATTCCCCTCTACCGACATGTCTGTAAACTTTCTATCGCATAGTAGAGTCTTGTGTTCTAGTTTAGCAAGCAATTAATCGTCACAGCCTGAATCACGCAGTCTACTCACATGTCGGAAAAAAACACTATCTATTCTAGGTTCCACAACGAGCTACAACTCAAGAGCTGTTGTTGTTGTTGTTGATGTTTGATGCATCTCTCCATGCTACTGTATCCTGTGCAAGCTTCTTCATCTCCCAGCACCTACTGCAACCTTCATCCTTCTGAATCTGCTTAGTGTATTCATCTCTTGGTCTCCCTCTACTATTTTTACCCTCCACGCTGCCCTCCTATACTAAATTGGTGATCCCTTGATGCCTCAGAACATGTCCTACCAACCGATCCCTTCTTCTGGTCAAGTTGAGCCACAAACTTCTCTTCTCCCCAATCCTATTCAATACTTCCTCATTAGTTAACTGATCTACCCATCTAATCTTCAGCATTCTTCTGTAGCACCACATTTCGAAAGCTTCTATTCTCTTCTTGTCCAAACAATTTATCGTCCATGTTTCACTTCCATACAGGGCTACACTCCATACAAATACTTTCAGAAATGACTTCCTGACGCTTAAATTTATACTCGATGTTAACAAATTTCTCTTCTTCAGAAACGCTTTCCTTGCCATTGCCAGTCTACATTTTATATCTTCTCTACTTCGACCATCATCAGTTATTTTGCTCCCCAAATAGCAAAACTCCTTTACTACTTTAAGTGTCTCATTTCCTAATCTAATTCCCTCAGCATCACCCGACTTAATTCGACTACATTCCATTATCCTCGTATTGCTTTTGTTGATGTTCATCTTATATCCTCCTTTCAAGACACCGTCCATTCCGTTCATCTCCTCTTCCAAGTCCTTTGCTGTCGCTGCCAGAATTACAATGTCATCGGCGAACCTCAAAGTTTTTAATTCTTCTCCATGGATTTTAATACCTACTCCGAAGTTTTCTTTTGTTTCCTTTACTTAATGCTCAATATACAGATTGAATAACATCGGGGAGGGGCTACAACCCTGTCTTACTCCCTTCCCAACCTCTGCTTCCCTTTCATGTCCCTCGACTCTTAGAACTGCCATCTGGTTCCTGTACAAATTGTAAATAGCCTTTCGCTCCCTGTATTTTACCCCTGCCACCTTCAGAATTCGAAAGAGAGTATTCCAGTCAACATTGTCAAAAGGTTTCTCTAAGTCTACAAATGCTAGAAACGTACGTTTGCCTTTCCTTAATCTTTCTTCTAAGGTAAGTCGTAAGGTCAGTATTGCCTCACGTGTTCCAGTATTTCTACGGAATCCAAACTGATCTTCCCCGAGGTCGGCTTCTACTAGTTTTTCCCTTCGTCTGTAAAGAATTCGTGTTAGTATTTTGCAGCTGTGGCTTATTAAACTGATTATTCGGTAATTTTCACATCTGTCAATACCTGCTTTCTTTGGGATTGGAATTATTATATTCTTCTTGAAGTCTGAGGGTATTTCGCCTGTTTCATACACCTTGCTCACCAGATGGTAGAGTTTTGTCAGGACTGGCTCTCCCAAGGCCGTCAGTAGTTCCAATGGAATGTTGTCTACTCCGGGGGCCTTGTTTCGACTCAGGTCTTTCAGTGCTCTGTCAAACTCTTCACGCATTATCGTATCTCCCATTTCATCCTCATATACATCCTCTTCCATTTCCATAATATTGTCCTCAAGTACATCGCCCTTGTATAGACCCTCTATATACTCCTTCCACCTTTCTGCTTTCCCTTCTTTGTTTAGAACTGGGTTTCCATCTTGATGTTCATACAAGTGGTTCTCTTATCTCCAAAGGTCTCTAATTTTCCTGTAGGCAGTATCTATCTTACCCCTAGTGAGATAAGCCTCTACATCCTTACATTTGTCCTCTAGCCATCCCTGCTTAGCCATTTTGCACTTCCTGTCGATCTCATTTTTGAGACGTTTGTATTCCTTTTTGCCTATTTCATTTACAGCATTTTTATATTTTCTCCTTTCATCAATTAAATTCAATATTTCTTCTGTTACCCAAGGATTTCTACTAGCCCTCGTCTTTTTACCTACTTGATCCAGTCTGCCTTCACTACTTCATCCCTCAAAGCTACTCATTCTTCTTCTACTGTATGTCTTTCCCCCATTCCTGTCAATTGTTCCCTTATGTTCTCATTGAAACTCTGTACAACCTCTGGTTCTTTCAGTTTATCCAGGTCCCATCTCCTTAAATTCCCACCTTTTTGCAGTTTCTTCAGTTTCTTCAGCTTTCTGTGAGAGCCAAAGGATCGAAAAGTGTTAATATCGGTTTAGCACCTGACGTAGTCCTGGAAGTCATGATAGAAGAAAAGTATATAGCGGTGTACAAAACTGTAGTTGTATCCTGCTTTATGTGTTACAGACGAGGAAACAATGTGTAAAACTGGATATGAAGAACCAATACAGTAACCCTCTCCTGTAATTGATGGTCTGCTGGATATGGTCTTCCTCTAGTACAGTCGACAAAACTTTATACAGATCTGTGCAAGCGACTTTGAGCAGTGACCATGTGCTAAAAGTAGACTGCTTCCCTTTCATGTCCCTCGACTCTTATAACTGCCATCTGGTTTCTGTACAAATTGTAAATAGCCTTTCGCTCCCTGTATTTTACCCCTGCCATCTTTAGAATTTGAAAGAGAGTATTCCAGTCAACATTGTCAAAAGCTTTCTCTAAGTCTACAAATGCTAGAATCATAGGTTTGCCTTTCCTTAATCTTTCTTCTAAGATAAGTCGTAAGCACAAGGGAAGCTGTCTACTTTATAATTAGAGGTTATGAAGTATGAAATAACACAGGACTTGCCGTAACATCTACTTTTTAAACACGCAATCGTCATGATAATAATAAGAGTCATGATTTCAGGAGAATAGATACATCCGATTTCTATTGGTTTTGTGAGCAAAATCGGTGAAGTTTTGAGGGAATTATCTGCTTCCAGACTTTAACCAGTTGTACCACTCCTTCGAGTAGAGCCCCCTACAAGATTTTACCTCGTCTCTCTCTTCTGATATATCGAAAAAACAATTACCGTCCGCGTGTTGACATCGAGCATATTACACACAAATGTATGGCCCTAATGGAGCACATGGTCACTGCGCAAAGTCGCTTGCACAGATCTGCATAACGTTTTGTCGACTGTACTAGAGGAAGACCATATCCAGCAGACTATCAATTACAGGAGATGGTTCCTGTATTGGTTCTTCATATCCAGTTTTATACATTGTTTCCTCGGCTGTAACACATAAAGCAGGGTACGACTACAGTTTTGTACACCGCTATATACTTCCTTTTTCTATCATGACTTCTAGGACTACGTCAGGTGCAAAACCGATATTAACACTTTTCGATCCTTTGGCTCTCACAGAAAGCTGAATATCCCATGGCGTAAACTATGCAGCTCCCACAACACACAGGTCGGTAGAAATGAAGCACAAAGGCGATGTTTCTCATTGACAAAAATGGGGAAGACGACGCAACATGTGGAAACTGGAAGAGTTTGCGGCATTATAGAGCGTTTCCAACAGCTATCCGAAGGTGATGACCTATATAGTTAATCTCACCTTCCACATCGAAGGGGTAGCGGATGTCGCAGTGTTCCGCTTTGACGAGTTTGTTTCCTCATTTTGCAATCATGTACATGATTACTGTTCCGTTGTTGACCATCGCCGGACGATGCCGTTCACAACATGCTCG
The DNA here is from genome assembly GCF_023864275.1 of Schistocerca cancellata. NCBI lineage: Eukaryota > Metazoa > Arthropoda > Insecta > Orthoptera > Acrididae > Schistocerca > Schistocerca cancellata. Next base: position 38,073,142 of record NC_064629.1, read on the forward strand.
AGGTAGTAGAAATAAAAAGAGGTGCGGTTATCTTATTGGTGAAAAAACTAAAATAAAAACATGTGGAGGGCATCGCAGCATATGGACACGGGACGAGTCTGCAGCATTGAGGAATGCTTCAAAACAACAGTCTGAAGGTGATGACCATTACATTTAATCCTATGTACCACAATGGCAAGTATCAGATATCCCTCCATCTCAACCAAGTGCTGTCAGTCATTATGCAGTAATCAGCAGCATATCAGTGGACGGATGGGATGGGAAAGACACTGTTGATACCGGCCTGAGTATACGTGCGGTTCTAGGCGCTACAGTCTGGAACCGCGAGACCGCTACGGTCGCAGATTCGAATCCTGCCTCGGGCATGGATGTGTGTGATGTCCTTAGGTTAGTTAGGTTTAAGTAGTTCTAAGTTCTAGGGACTGATGACCTCAGAAGTTGAGTCCCATAGTGCTCAAAGCCATTTGAACCATTTTTGAACACTGTTGATATTGGAAGACGTACTGTAGCACGCGCCGCATCTGACAGCGAAATTCATTTTAGGAATTTTGCCAGTTGTTCCGCAATTTCAACGCCAGCCAATGACACTGCAGAATGCTTCCCAATTTCAGCATTATCGCGAAATCACCTCTCCATTCGTTTGCCGCTGCAATATACTAGCCGACTCTACCGATGCAATCAGGTTCTCTACATACACTCCTGGAAATGGAAAAAAGAACACATTGACACCGGTGTGTCAGACCCACCATACTTGCTCCGGACACTGCGAGAGGGCTGTACAAGCAATGATCACACGCACGGCACAGCGGACACACCAGGAACCGCGGTGTTGGCCGTCGAATGGCGCTAGCTGCGCATCATTTGTGCACCGCCGCCGTCAGTGTCAGCCAGTTTGCCGTGGCATACGGAGCTCCATCGCAGTCTTTAACACTGGTAGAATGCCGCGACAGCGTGGACGTGAACCGTATGTGCAGTTGACGGACTTTGAGCGAGGGCGTATAGTGGGCATGCGGGAGGCCGGGTGGACGTACCGCCGAATTGCTCAACACGTGGGGCGTGAGGTCTCCACAGTACATCGATGTTGTCGCCAGTGGTCGCCGGAAGGTGCACGTGCCCGTCGATCTGGGACCGGACCGCAGCGACGCACGGATGCACGCCAAGACCGTAGGATCCTACGCAGTGCCGTAGGGGACCGCACCGCCACTTCCCAGCAAATTAGGGACACTGTTGCTCCTGGGGTATCGGCGAGGACCATTCGCAACCGTCTCCATGAAGCTGGGCTACGGTCCCGCACACCGTTAGGCCGTCTTCCGCTCACGCCCCAACATCGTGCAGCCCGCCTCCAGTGGTGTCGCGACAGGCGTGAATGGAGGGACGAATGGCGACGGGTCGTCTTCAGCGATGAGAGTCGCTTCTGCCTTGGTGCCAATGATGGTCGTGTGCGTGTTTGGCGCCGTGCAGGTGAGCGCCACAATCAGGACTACATACGACCGAGGCACACAGGGCCAACACCCGGCATCATTGTGTGGGGAGCGATCTCCTACACTGGCCGTACACCACTGGTGATCGTCGAGGGGACACTGAATAGTGCACGGTACATCCAAACCGTCATCGAACCCATCGTTCTACCATTCCTAGACCGGCAAGGGAACTTGCTGTTCCAACAGGACAATGCACGTCCGCATGTATCCCGTGCCGCCCAACGTGCTCTAGAAGGTGTAAGTCAACTACCCTGGCCAGCAAGATATCCGGATCTGTCCCCCATTGAGCATGTTTGGGACTGGATGAAGCGTCGTCTCACGCGGTCTCCACGTCCAGCGCGAACGCTGGTCCAACTGAGGCGCCAGGTGGAAATGGCATGGCAAGCCGTTCCACAGGACTACATCCAGCATCTCTACGATCGTCTCCATGGGAGAATAGCAGCCTGCATTGCTGCGAAAGGTGGATATACACTGTACTAGTGCCGACATTGTGCATGCTCTGTTGCCTGTGTCTATGTGCCTGTGGTTCTGTCAGTGTGATCATGTGATGTATCTGACCCCAGGAATGTGTCAATAAAGTTTCCCCTTCCTGGGACAATGAATTCACGGTGTTCTTATTTCAATTTCCAGGAGTGTATTTCCAGCGCATCGATCATAGTGCAGAATTTACGATTACGATGGGCCATCTTTTCCTGTGTGGATGGGCACAACAGACCATTCCCGAATTCATAGAATAAAGCCTGAGATTGGCAGTTTCCTCCTACATTGTCCTTGACCAATCATCCCTGCAGTACCGGTGTTGACGGAGACAGCTACGTCTCACTGGGAAATAAGAGTGAGGAATAACCAACATGAATATTTGTGATATATGATACATAGAGGTACTACCCACAACCTGCTGCACAAAATACACACGAAGAAGGAGCAACTTTTTAAGAGGGAGTAAGCATATGTTATGAAAACCCACGTAGTTTACAGAGGAAGCGGGAGGGTTAAAACTGAATGCAGCCAGAGTATAGTTTTTAAGCTTTTCTCGGTCTTGAGTGTCCGGGAACCTCCAATCCACCTCAATTCCCCGCATTTAGTGGTACGTTTTCTCTAATTTTATGTATTCTCAATCAATTTACGTAATTTTGCAACATTTTTTTGCGGTTTTACACATTTCATCGTTTTTTCCTTAATTTTACGAATTTCCCCCCAGTTCCCCCAATCGTAATTGTACCAGGTTTTCCTCTATTTTTTATCAATTATATGTCATTTTTCAAATTTTTTGGGTATTTTGCCTTATGTACATGGTCATATTGCTGGCGTACACACGCATAGTTCGATTTTATACGTGGATAATTGCGTGTCCTGTACACCAGCCTACTAAAAAATCCTAAGAATTCCCCTCTTCCCGATTATCTACATGCACGCATTTTGGATAGGGAGATCATGAAAAGTTTAGTGACACTCGTCTCGTACCAAGATGAGACTCAACGAGTGGTGCAGATTGGAAACTCGTATTCTGGAAACAAATCCATGTACTATGTGGCACATCAGAGAGCTTTCGTGCAGACTCGTATAGAATGCACTTGATTCAAACTCAAAGCCTGGCATAGTTCTACACCTTCATCTGACTTCCTCTCTACCGTGTAGATATCTGCAACAGGTAATTGACATGTGTACAGAGACATGACTTCCTCTCGGCTTCTGTATGTCTAATCTTTACTCTCGCCACACGATCATCCAGTCGATTTGCTACGGATACTATCGTCACTTACCGGAAATACAACGTACAGGCCCCTCCTAATCTGCATTCTGCTTTGTTCTACAAGAAAGTCGCCGGCCGCGGTGGTCTAGCGGTTCTACGCGCTCAGTCCGGAACCGCGAGATTGCTACGGTAGCAGGTTCGTATCCTGCCTCGGGTATGGATGTGTGTGATGTCCTTAGGTTAGTTAGGTTTAAGTAGTTCTACGTTCTAGGGGACTGATGACCACAGATGTTAAGTCCCATAGTGCTCAGAGCCATTTGAACCATTTTTTTTCCAAGAAACTCACTTCCGTGGTGACCATTTTCCCACGTTTCGTGGTTATGCCTTGCCGACCCCGGCATAGCATCTGTACCGGTCTGCACTTTGGTTTGCTCCGATTTCGTTACTGACTGAATTCCCATTCGTAGCATCCTGGAAGCAATAGTGGTTAGAGCGCTGACGACTCCGGTAATCACCGGTTGCAACGTCTACCTCCTTCCAGGTAGCCCCCTTCCTTATGTTGAACTCTCTACCTTAATACAGCAGATCCCACCCTCGCTTCTCCTCCTCTGGGAATTTAATGCCCACCACGCACTGTGGGGCAGTGCCACTTCAATGGGTAGGGGTCTCCTAATTGACCAACTTATTAGAGACTTCGATTTGTGTCTCCCCAATGAGGGTTCCCCTATCCACTTCAGTGCCGCTCATGGCACCTTTACTGCTCTCGATCTCACTATCTCCTCCTCTGCTCTCGTGCCTTCCCTACGTTGGTCAACCCACGATGATCTTTGTGGCAGTGCCCACTTTCCAGTGATCCTATCACTCCCCTGATGCCCCCAGGCGTCCAGACCCCACGTTGGGCTTTCCGCAGGGAAAATTGGCCTTTATATACGCCTGCCGTGCACATTGACACCTCCGTCTCGAATTCCATTGACGCAAGAACGGAGGCCTACAGGTTGCTTTGAGTCCACTAACGCGTGCCCACACTCTATTTGTATTGCAGTTACGCGTTAAAATCTAGCTTCTTCATTGTGGGAGAGCGACAGTTTGATTTCTGCAGGGGTCACGGCCTTGTGCGGTGTATGCAGTAATTTGTTCACACGTCCAAATAGCACTTTCGATTGCGAGGGCTGATTGTGGAACGAAGGGAGCCCTGCGACAGTAGTTATTATTATACCACACTTCACTTTGCGTGAGCAACAGACAGTGGTAATGTAGCAGTCGATTACGCACGTACACTGCTGCGACAAACCATGGAATAGTGATATGTATGTATAGAGACGGCGGTAGTATCGCACACACAAGGAATAAAAGGGCAGAGCATTGGTGGACCTAGTTTTTGTATTCAGGTGATTCACGTTGAAGGATTTCTGACGTGATTATGGCCGCTCGACGGGAATTAACTTTCTTTGAACTCGGAATGGCCGTTGGAGCTAGACGCTTGGGACAAGAGATTTCGGGAATTGTTAGGAAATTCAGTATTCTGAGATCCACAGCGGCAATAGTGTGCCGAGAATATCACATTTCAGGCATTTCTTCTTACCACAGTCGAAGTAGTGCCGAGGGCCTTTACTTAACGACGGAAAGCACCGGTACTTGCGTTGAAATGTCAGTGGTAACACAAAAGCAACACTGCTAGAAAGAACCGCTGAAATCAATGTGGGACGAAAGACGGACGTATCCGTTTGGAAAGTACGGCGTAATTTGGCGTTAACAAGCTATGCCAGCAGATGACCGACGAGAGTGTCTTTGCTAAAGGCACGACATCACCTACAGCGCCCTTCCTGGGCTCACGACCATATCGGTTGGACCCTAGACGACTCGAACACCAACGCTTGGTTACATGAGACCCGTTTTCAGTTGGTAAAAGCTGATGTTAGGGTTTGAGTGTGGCGCAGACCCCACGAATCCATGGACCCAAGTTGTCAACAAGGCGCTGAACAAGCTGGTGGTGGGTGCATAATGCTGTGGGCTGTGTCTGCGCGGAATGGACTGGGTTCACTGGTACAACTGATCATTTTCAGCTACTTGCAGACCATTTACAGTCATTCATTGACTTCATTCCTATGAATGACAAGCGCCCTGCCACCGGACCATAATTGTTCGCGATTGGTTTGAAGAACATTCTGGAAAATTCGAGTGAATGATTAAGCCACCCAGATCGCCTGGCATGAATCTCATCCAACATTTATGAGACATAATAGAGACGTCAGATCGTGAACAAAACCCTGCACCAGCAACACCTAGGGAGTCCCTAGAAGACCCAGATTTACAATTCTAGGACGGAGTTGAAAATGTATATCACTTAGACTGTTCACAAGAACGCTCTGAGTAAGTACCTATGTTTGGTATCAGATGTGATGACAATTCGTGTCTTGCAGGAAGAAAGTGGCATTGACATGCAGGCGATGACCCTTCGCTGGCACTGGGCCCTCGAAGGTTTAACAACGAAGTTTTCACCTCACAGGTATTGTTAGTTAGGTATTGCTGACGAGTGTAACCTCACGGATTTTTCTGTGAACTGGGGGCTGTAATAAGGCTCTTGTTGCCCACAAGCCCAAACTAAGGCATTAGCAACAAATTCCGGCTCTCGCATGAAACCAGAATCCCCATTATAATCCTTGACGCTTACGGGGTGGATTTCAATTCGCAAGGTTACTGGCTGACATTTAAGACAAAATGACAATTACCACATATCTGACTGGGCGTTAAGCTAACCGATTCGTCACTCGGCATAGGGCTCAGCCAGACTAGGAATTTTGTCCGTGGAGAGAAGGTACAGGTAATGGAAAGGGAACATTCTTTGAGTGGAGCTGTAATAAGGCATTTACATCCCAACCATAGCTTTACAGTCAGTCTAAGTATTGTATACCATGTGAGACTCCCACATCGGCTCTGGATTGAAGATAGCTGTTAGATCGGGGTGTTCATTGTTTCTTTACGGGCCGATCTGAGACCCGATAGTTTAACACTTGGTAACCTAACAAAGCGTACGCACCATAAATCAGAATCAACCTCAACAATCCTTAAAATTATTACAGGGACAGGTGCATAGATAGGCAACTGAAAACGTAGTCTTAAAAAAAGTACATACACTTACGAGGGTTATTCAGAAAACAGGGAACGTTTTGGCATTAAAAAAAACTAAGTACAAGAAATACATTTTATTGTATAAATCTGAAAGAGCGACTGACTAACTAATTTTCCACATAGTCACTAAATACATTGAGGCGCCTATCATAGCGGTGGACAAGCTTTGGAAGACCTTCGTCGTAAAATTCTACCGCCTGAGACTTCATCCAGTGAGTCACGCCCGACTGGAGTTCCGCGTCATCATCAAAGTGCTTCAAGCTAGTTCTTCATCTTGGGAAACAAGTGCAAGTCGCTTGGTGCAAGATTGGGGCTGTGGGGCGGATGAGGGAAAACTTCCCATTTGAATGAATTAAGGAGCTCTTTAGTGCGGTTCATCTACATCTACATCTACATTTATACTCCGCAAGCCACCCAACGGTGTGTGGCGGAGGGCACTTTACGTGCCACTGTCATTACCTCCCTTTTCTGATCCAGTCGCGTATGGTTCGCGGGAAGAACGACTGTCTGAAAGCCTCCGTGCGCGCTCGAATCTCTCTAATTTTACATTCGTGATCTCCTCGGGAGGTATAAGTAGGGGGAAGCAATATATTCGATACCTCATCCAGAAACGCACCCTCTCGAAACCTGGCGAGCAAGCGACACCGCGATGCAGAGCGCCTCTCTTGCAGAGTCTGCCACTTGAGTTTGCAAAACATCTCCGTAACGCTAACACGGTTACCAAATAACCCTGTGACGAAACGCGCCGCTCTTCTTTGGATCTTCTCTATCTCATCCGTCAACCCGATCTGGTACGGATCCCACACTGATGAGCAATACTCAAGTATAGGTCGAACGAGTGTTTTGTAAGCCATCTCCTTTGTTTATGGACTACATTTTCTAAGGACTCTCCCAATAAATCTCAACCTGGTACCCGCCTTACCAACAATTAATTTTATGTGATCATTCCACTTCAAATCGTTCCGCACGCATACTCCCAGATATTTTACAGAAGTAACTGCTACCAGTGTTTGTTCCGCTATCATATAATCATACAATAAAGGATCCTTCTTTCTATGTATTCGCAATACATTACATTTATCTATGTTAAGGGTCAGTTGCCACTCCCTGCACCAAGTGCTTATCCGCTCCAAATCTTCCTCCATTTTGCTACAATTTTCTAATGCTGCAACTTCTCTGTATACTACAGCATCATCCGCGAAAAGCCGCATGGAACTTCCGACGCTATCTACTAGGTCATTTATATATATTGTGAAAAGCAATGGTCCCATAGCACTCCCCTGTTGCACGCCAGAGGTTACCTTAACGTCTGTAGACGTCTCTCCATTTATAACAACATGCTGTGTTCTGTTTGCTAAAAACTCTTCAATCCAGCCACACAGAGGGTCTGATATTCCGTAGGCTCTTACTCTGTTTATCAGGCGACAGTGGGGAACTGTATCGAATGCCTTCCGGAAGTCAAGGAAAATAGCATATACCTGGGAACCTGTATCTAATATTTTCTGGGTCTCATGAACAAATAAAGCGAGTTGGGTCTCACACGATCGCTGTTTCCGGAATCCATGTTGATTCCTACAGAGTAGATTCTGGGTTTCCAAAAACGACATGATACGCGAGCAAAAACCATGTTCTAAAATTCTACAACAGATCGACGTCAGAGATATAGGTCTATAGTTTTGCGCATCTGCTCGACGACCCTTTTTGAAGACTGGGACTACCTGTGCTCTTTTCCAATCATTTGCAACCTTCCGTTCCTCTAGAGACTTGCGGTACACGGCTGTTAGAAGGGAGGCAAGTTCTTTTGCGTACTCTGTGTAGAATCGAATTGGTATCCCGTCAGGTCCAGTGGACTTTCCTCTGTTGAGTGATTCCAGTAGCTTTTCTATTCCTTGGACACTTATTTCGATGTCAGCCATTTTTTCGTTTGTGCGAGGATTTACAGAAGCAACTGCCGTGCGGTCTTCCTCTGTGAAACAGCTTTGGAAAAAGGTGTTTAGTATTTCAGCTTTACGCGTGTCATCCTCTGTTTCAATGCCATCATCATCCCGGAGTGTCTGGATATGCTGTTTCGAGCCACTTACTGATTTAACGTAAGACCAGAACTTCCTAGGATTTTCTGTCAAGTCGGTACATAGAATTTTACTTTCGAATTCACTGAACGCTTCACGCATAGCCCTCCTTACGCTAACTTTGACATCGTTTAGCTTCTGTTTGTCTGAGAGGTTTTGGCTGCGTTTAAACTTGGAGTGAAGCTCTCTTTGCTTTCGCAGTAGTTTCCTAACTTTGTTGTTGGACCACGGTGGGTTTTTGCCGTCCTTCACAGTTTTACTCGGCACGTACCTATCTAAAACGCATTTTACGATTCCCTTGAACTTTTTCCATAAACACTCAACATTGTCAGTGTCGGAACAGAAATTCTCGTTTTGATATGTTAGGTAGTCTGAAATCTGCCTTCTATTACTCTTGCTAAACAGATAAACCTTCCTGCCTTTTTTTATATTCCTATTAACTTTGCCGTGTGAGGTCGGGTACTGTCGTGCAAAAACAAAATTTTGGACGTCAGGTTTCCTCGGTGTTTGTTTTGAATTGCTGTTCTAAGGCTGTGCAAAGTTTGACAGTACCGGGCAGGATTCATGGTTGCTCCACGTTCGAGAAAATCATTAAGAAGCACACCTTGCCTATCCCAAAACACTGTCGCCATAAACTCCCTCGCTGACAAGGTTTGCAAACATTTTTATGATTTTTGGGGGGGACCTTGTGTGCCCTCACTCCATGTACTGTAATTTTGTCTCGCAATTGACGTGTTTCACCCAAGTCTCGTCACCGGTTACGATTCGATCCAGTAATGAATCACCTTGTTTGTGGTAGGCCTCCAGAAATGTCAACGTTGCCCCCATTCGCTGTTCTTTATGGCGTTCTGTAAGCATTTTTGGCGCCCATCGTGCACAAAATTTATGGTAGCCCAGTTTTTGAGTGACAATTTCAAACAACAAAGTCCGAGAAACTTGTGTAAAAGAAAGCTAAAGCTCCGTTATTGTGAAGCGACGGTTTTCACGAATAGTTTCATCAACTTTAGCGACAAGATCGTCAGTCACAGTGCTCGAGCGTCCTCTCTCTTCTTCATCATGAACGTTGGTTCGGCCATTTTTAAACCGAATGCCCCATTTCCGGACGGAACATTCACTCGTTACGTTGTTTCCGTACACTTCGCACAGTTCACGATAAATTTCTATAGGTTTTAGGCTTTTTGCCAACAAAAACCATATCACAGACTACACTTCACAACTGGCGGGATTTTCGATTGCAGCGCACATTTAAAATTCGAATATCGAAATAACCAGAGGCACAGAGACGTTCCCGCTGTCACGGATGGATGCCGACTGAGCTGCCGAGCATGCACATATACGCGATCGGCGAGTGCCTAGCGGCGTCAGACGGAAACGTACCCTACTTTCTGAATAGCCCTCGTATAATGATGACATAAGCGTGTGAATTTAAACAAGTGCCAGTATATTTTATTAATTTATTCATTGTTTACTTAGCCTGTCCATATTAGGGTCTCAATGATCTGACTTACGTCTGACCAGGAACAACACATACCAAAGATATTACAAAGACACTTACAGGAGTATAATAATAATGATAATAATAATCAATATTATAACTGCAATAACAACAATAATGGCTCTAATAATTGACACTAATAAAAATGACGATCAGTTTAGCACATTTGGATACATGTTTAGCATTATAGCAGGGGAAGGGATAAAGAAACAGGAGAAGAGTGAAATGAGAGTGACAGCTGCTGTTAGGAAAGAACAGCATTAAAATAAAGAACTCTGTCAACATGGGCGAGGGAAAGGTTATGGGGGAGGACGGACTGACCAGGGTGAGCTGAAGACTAGTTTATGGGAGAGATGGCTATTGTGATAGAATGTTGGCAACTAGCAGCCTTTTGCAGTTTGGAAAGAATTTAATTTCTCTGATTTTTGAGGAATATTTTTCCAAAGTCGTTTTCCCGGTACAGAAAATGATTTACAGAACGTGGCAGTTTTATGCACTTGTACGGAAAGGATTTTTGCTTTGTTCAGAACGAGTATTTCTGAGGTGCTTTTCAGATAGTAGCGTAAGAACTGAAGATAAATAAGAGGAAGTACAATGACTGAGAAGATGATTGCAGCTGTTCGGGAGGTGTGCAAGTGTTTAATAACAAGGCACCAACCTGAATGAAACGATGGAAGCGAGGTGTATTTGGTCATTACGAAGATTCAGTGGATGTCTTTCCTAATTCCGAAACAGCTATTTTGTCGGAAATCTGGGGATGTTCAATAGTTACCTACGCGATCATCTCGAGAAAGATGCTCTTCAATGTCAGTGAGCGGTACCACGTCATAATTATGTACAATTTGTCTCTTAAGATGGAATGACTGGGAAGTTTATTGCAGTAGGTTACTACCGTGGAGGGAGTGGGGATATATTGTTATCTATTGCTACTTACAACTCCACACAGTCATGACTTCGCTCAAAAGAATGCAAGACAGACAAGAAATTGACAAACTGCAGCCAGCAGCACGCTTACCCCATTTGAAGAATGTTACTGACCATACTGGTAAACAGGATGTGCTTGACTCCACCAAGGACAAGATAGATGCTTTACACACTGCAGGTGTGTACAAGATGGAATTTCAATGTGAAATAAACATACTTTGAGGTGACAAATGTCATGGGATGTCTCCTAATATCGTATCGAGCCGTCTTTTGCCCGGCACTGTGCAAACAACACAGCTTGGCATGGCCCCAACATGTCAGTGGAAGTCCTCTGCAGAAGTATAGAACCTCTATAGCCGCCCATAATTGCGAAAGTGTTCCCGATGCAGGATTCTGTGCACGAACTGACCTCTTAGATTATGTCGCATAAATGTTCGTTTGTATTCAGGTCAGGCGATCTGTGTGGCCAAATCATTCTCCCGAATTGTCCAGAAAATTCTTTAAACCAGTCGCGAACAACTGTGGCCCGGTGAAATGGCGCATTGTCATCAATAAAAATTCCATCGTTGCTTGAGAACATGAAGTCCATGAATGGCTGCAAATGGTCTCCAAGTAGCAGTTGAACCAGAGGACCCACTCCATTCCATGTAAACATAGCTCATTCCAGTGTGGACCCACCACCAGCTTACAGAGTGTCTTGCTGACAACTTGGGTCCATGGCTTCATGGGATCTGCGCAACAGTCGAACAGTATCGTCAGCTACACTCCTGGAAATTGAAATAAGAACACCGTGAATTCATTGTCCCAGGAAGGGGAAACTTTATTGACACATTCCTGGGGTCAGATACATCACATGATCACACTGACAGAACCACAGGCACATAGACACAGGCAACAGAGCATGCACAATGTTGGCACTAGTACAGTGTATATCCACCTTTCGCAGCAATGCAGGCTGCTATTCTCCCATGGAGACGATCGTAGAGATGCTGGATGTAGTCCTGTGGAACAGCTTGCCATGCCATTTCCACCTGGCGCCTCAGTTGGACCAGCGTTCGTGCTGGACGTGCAGACCGCGTGAGACGACGCTTCATCCAGTCCCAAACATGCTCAATGGGGGACAGATCCGGAGATCTTGCTGGCCAGGGTAGTTGACTTACACCTTCTAGAGCACGTTGGGTGGCACGGGATACATGCGGACGTGCATTGTCCTGTTGGAACAGCAAGTTCCCTTGCCGGTCTACGAATGGTAGAACGATGGGTTCGATGACGGTTTGGATGTACCGTGCACTATTCAGTGTCCCCTCGACGATCACCAGTGGTGTACGGCCAGTGTAGGAGATCGCTCCCCACACCATGATGCCGGGTGTTGGCCCTGTGTGCCTCGGTCGTATGCAGTCCTGATTGTGGCGCTCACCTGCACGGCGCCAAACACGCATACGACCATCATTGGCACCAAGGCAGAAGCGACTCTCATCGCTGAAGACGACACGTCTCCATTCGTCCCTCCATTCACGCCTGTCGCGACACCACTGGAGGCGGGCTGCACGATGTTGGGGCGTGAGCGGAAGACGGCCTAACGGTGTGCGGGACCGTAGCCCTGCTTCATGGAGACGGTTGCGAATGGTCCTCGCCGATACCCCAGGAGCAACAGTGTCCCTAATTTGCTGGGAAGTGGCGGTGCGGTCCCCTACGGCACTGCGTAGGATCCTACGGTCTTGGCGTGCATCCGTGCGTCGCTGCGGTCCGGTCCCAGGTCGACGGGCACGTGCACCTTCCGCCGACCACTGGCGACAACATCGATGTACTGTGGAGACCTCACGCCCCACGTGTTGAGCAATTCGGCGGTACGTCCACCCGGCCTCCCGCTTGCCCACTATACGCCCTCGCTCAAAGTCCGTCAACTGCACATACGGTTCACGTCCACGCTGTCGCGGCATGCTACCAGTGTTAAAGACTGCGATGGAGCTCCGTATGCCACGGCAAACTGGCTGACAGTGACGGCGGCGGTGCACAAATGCTGCGCAGCTAGCGCCATTCGACGGCCAACACCACGGTTCCTGGTGTGTCCGCTGTGCCGTGCGTGTGATCATTGCTTGTACAGCCCTCTCGCAGTGTCCGGAGCAAGTATGGTGGGTCTGACACACCGGTGTCAATGTGTTCTTTTTTCCATTTCCAGGAGTGTATTATCAACTGAAATCGGGACTCACGTGACCATGGCGTGGTTTTCCAGTCGTCTAGGGTCTAACAGACATCGCCACGAGCACAGGAGAGGCGCTGCAGGCGATGCCGTGTTGTAAGCAAGGCACTCTCACCAAAAAAAGAAAGGAGATGGGCGTATGACGTCGCCGGCCAGGAGATTCCATCTGGGGCAGTTCGTCCGCCAAGTGAAAGTCTTATTTCAGTCGACGCCACATCGGGTGACTTGCGCGCCAGTGATGAGGATGAAACGATGATGTGGCCAACACAAGATCCAGTCCCCGAGCGGAGATAATCTCCAAGCCGACCGGGAATCGAATCCGGGCCCGCTTGCACGGGAGGCGAGCACGTCACCACTCAGCTAAGCAGGCGGACACTCTCGTCGGTACTCTGCTTCCATAGCCCATTAACGCCAAATTTCACAGCACTGTCCTAAAGGATATCTTCGTCGTACGTCCCACATTGACTTCTGTAGTTATTTCACGCTGTGTTACTTGTCTGTTAGCACTCCGCAAATGCCACTTCTCTCGATCGTTAAGTGAATCGCGCCTTTTTATCCTATGGCGAATTGCTCTTCAAACCTTGAGCCCCCAATATAAAACATTTAATGGCATCACACTGACCCATTTCTGCAAAAAAGAAAAAAAAAATTCAGCATCTTGCCACCGTTCCTCACAAGCGACTTCTAATCAAGCTGCGGGCCTATGGGGTATCGTCTCAGTTGTGCGACTGGATTCGTGATTTCCTGTCAGTAAGGTCGCAGTTCGTAGTAATAGACGGCAAATCATCGAGTAAAACTGAAGTGATATCAGGTGTTCCCCAGGGAAGCGTCCTGGGACCTCTGCTGTTCCTGATCTATATAAATCACCTGGGTGACAATCTGAGCAGTTCTCTTAGGTTGTTCGCAGATGATGCTGTAATTTACTGTCTAATAAGGTCATCCGAAGGACAGTATCAGATGCAAAGCGATTTAGAAAAGATTGCTGTATGGTGTGGCAGGTGGCAGTTGACGCTAAATACCGAAAAGTGTGAGGTGATCCACATGAGTTTCAAAAGAAATCCGTTGGAATTCGATTACTCGATAAATAGTACAACTATCAAAGCTGTCAATTCAACTAAGTACGTGGGTGTTAAAATTACGAACAACTTCAGTTGGAAAGAGCACATAGATAATATTGTGGGGAAGGCGAGACAAAGGTTGCGTTTCATTGGCAGGACACTTAGAAGATGCAACAAGTCCACTAAAGAGACAGCTTACACTACACTCGTTCGTCCTCTGTTAGAATATTGCTGCGCGGTGTGGGATCCTTACCAGGTGGGATTGACGGAGGACGCCGAAAGGGCGCAAAAAAGGGTAGCTCGTTTTGTATTATCACGTAATAGGGGAGAGAATGTGGCAGATATGATACGTGAGTTGGGATGGAAGTCATTACAGCAAAGACGTTTTTCGTCGCGGCGAGATCTATTTACGAAATTTCAGTCACCAATTTTCTCTTCCGAATGCGAAAATATTTTGTTGAGCCCAACCTACATAGGTAGGAATGATCATCAAAATAAAATAAGAGAAATCAGAACTCGAACAGAGAGGTTTAGGTGTTCGTTTTTCCCGCTCGCTGTTCGGGATTGGAATGATAGAGAGATAGTATGATTGTGGTTCGATGAACCCTCTGCCAAGCACTTAAATGTGAATTGCAGAGTAGTCATGTAGATGTAGATGTAGATCTGGCCTGGGAAGCCAAGACCCGGCAGCGCAATAAGCTAAGACAGCCACACCAGGCGAACTTTGAGCCGAGGGTGGAAGTTTTTGAGCCCCTCTCGGCTCGTTCCGCCTCGTACTGCCCTGTGCAGCTGACGCACGGAGACAAAATTACGATGGAAGCACTCTGCAGACTTCAGCATTTACGCAGTCGTAGTAGGACAACTTTCTATCATGTAACAGATTAGTTATTCCATAACTATCCAGTGATGAGTTAGGTTGCAAGTAGTTTCCAAAAGTTTGTTGACAATTTCGCTTGGTTTTCCCGCAAACAGTGAACTGAGGAAAACCGTCTATAAAACTATCTGTGGTACCATAGACGTCGTGAACCATGTGTCTACAACCTGCACTCGTACATCCATTATGTATATTCCCGTGCATTGAAACCATCTTAATTGAAAGTCTCTATCCCGGTGTCGGCGGATAAATACGATATTGCAGTGCCTGTGTTATTCAGAAGTATGCTGCAATGTTCCTTCGAACATGCAACTATGTGCAATAGAACTTTGTATTGTATTTTTGAAGGACACAGGAGCTGCAAAATCGTATCATCTTTATGGTATGTCCTTCAGTACAGGGGTCAAGCAAAGTGATGTAAGCCATAGTGAATAAAGAAGGAAGATTGCTCCATGGTATTCTTACAGGATGTGGGTAATATAATGTGGCAGCACTGTATTCCGTAGAGATTACACAAGGCTGAACGGGTTGAATGTTAATCGTGTACGACGCAAAACAACTCTGAAGATCCCTCGGAAGTACATTAAAAAACACTCTGTTCACACTTTGGAAATGGAAGTGAGCATAGTGTATGTAGTGGGAGGTGGCTGTTAGGCGTGCGAAGTTTTTACGCCAAGATATTTGGTTCAGTGGGAAAAAATATGAAGTATACGTGTCCCACAAACTAGAGCGAGGGTCTCACAAGCAGTGGAGGCTCGGAGTGGCGGATATACACTGAGGAGACAAAAGTCATGGGACATCTCCTAATACTGTGCCGGACCTCCTTTCTCCCGGAGTTGTGCAGCAAGTCGACGTGGCATGGATACAGCAAGTCGTTAGAGATCCACTGAAGAAATAAAGAGCCACGCTGCCTCTATAGCCGTCCATAATTGTGAAAGTGTTGGCGGTGCAGGATTTTGTGCATGACTGACTTCACCATTATATACGACTAATGGTCGATGGGATTCCATGTCGGGCGATCTGGGTGGCGAAATCATTATCTCGAATTGTCCAGAATGTTCTTCAAACCAATCGCGAATAACAGCTCCTGGTGGTGCATTGTCATCCATAAAATTTCCATCATTGTTTGTAAACATGAAGCCCATGAATGACTGCAAACGGTCTCAGCTGGTTCACTTGGATCAAAGGACCTAATCCATTCCATGTAAGCACAGCCCACACCGTTATGGAGCCACCACATTGCCTTGACAACTTGGGCCCCATGGCTTCGTGGGGTCTGTGCCAGACTCGAACGCCACCATCATCGTTTACCAACAGAAATCAGGACTCATCTGCCCAGGGCACGGTTTTTCGGTTTTCTAGGGCACAATCGATATGGTCACTGGCCCAGAATACGCTCTGCAGGCATACCGTACTGATAGCAAAGGCACTCATGTCGGTCGTCTGCTAGCATGGTCCATTAACGCCAAATTTGGCCACACTGTCATAACGGATATTTTCGTCGCACGTCCCACATTGATTTCTGCGGCTATTGCACTCAGAGTTGCACTGATAACTCTATGCATTGGCGGTGTTCTGTGTCGTTAAGCATAGACCGCCAGCCACAGCTTTGTCTGTGGTGTGGAGGGATGTCTGAAATATGGTATTCTCGGCCGCTCTTGGCTCTGTGAATCTCGGAGTACTGAATTCCCGAATGATTTACGAATTGGAAATCACACGTTCACGGTCTGTTAATTAAAGTCGTGCGGCCGTAACCACGTTGGATACCTTTTCATATGAATCACCTGAGTATAAGTGAAAGCGTCCGCGATACTACCGCTGTCTGTATTTGTGTATATCACTATTCCATGACCTCAGTGTACATTAAGTCTTAACACCTCGTCGAGTTTAACTAAACATTCCTGCCGACTAAATACGTGGCTGTTTGGGCCAACAGTAGGGCATCAGTAATGCGGGTTTAGGAGGTCAACTAAGATAACTGGCAGCTCAGGTGTGACGTGAGTCGTGCTCGGATAGCCTAATAGTAAGGTGACCACTCCCGATAAGTGAGAAATCCAGGTTCGAGTCCCAGTCCGACACAAATTTTCATTGTCGTCATACCGTTATACAACTGATGGTTGTCCGTA
The DNA here is from genome assembly GCF_023864275.1 of Schistocerca cancellata. NCBI lineage: Eukaryota > Metazoa > Arthropoda > Insecta > Orthoptera > Acrididae > Schistocerca > Schistocerca cancellata. Next base: position 38,090,191 of record NC_064629.1, read on the forward strand.
TTCACAACCGCAAAAACATTTCATGCATTTCGTAACGGCTATAGTCGCCGCAGTGCCCATGTCTTCGGAAATACATGTATGTACGAAACAACTGCATTATCGCATTTATCAGCCGAAACCGGGCAAATGAGTTTCAAATAAAATGCCTCATCTGTAAGGGAATATGCATAATGTATGTACGAGTGCTGCATTCAGACACATGGTTGACGACATATGGATGTCTGCATCTGTCCTTGAGTCGTGCTGGGGTAGTGTAATGGTAAGGCGACTTATCGCGATAAGTGGGAAATCCGGGTTTGAGTCCCGGTCCGGCACAAGTTTTCACTGCCGCCGTTCCATTACACAGTTGATAGTTGTCCATATTCGAAACTGTGAATACATTTCATGTATATCGTAAAGAAGTCCATAGTAAGAAGCTGCGGAACTAGTTCGCAGGATTTTATATTACCTGTTTTGGGAATGGGCAGTCAGAGAGGTACTATCACACCCACGAAAGATAGACACTAGTTCCAACGTGTTTTGGTTTGCTCAGTTCCTTATGCTGCCAAAGAGGAATGATAGCAACCATCCAGTCTGCCGATCTGCGTCCTGAATTAATATTGGTGGGCGCCTGCCACCGGTAGCTATTTGCTTTGTTCACACTGTTTAATTCTTACTCTTCTGCTAAGCGGCCCTCGCTATTCTTTGTTTATTCTTTTGCTGACGGAGAGTAGTCTCTGGCTACACTCTCCCAGCAGTACTGGTTTACTATCTCGTCTTCCCCAGCCAAGAACATTGAGACATAGTCTCCCTTCCTACCGCATCGATTAGCTTCTCTCTTCCAAATTCGGTCCGGTATACAGAAAATGCTATTGACCATGTGGCCAACTTTGTATCCAAGCCCAAGTTGACTTCAAAGTAAAGCTCCTCCGTGTTTCCGTTCAGTGTCACACAAGAACATCTTTGCCAAGATGATCACGTAGGTAACTACTGAACACCTGCAGATGTCCGATCAGATAGCTATTTCGGAGTTAGGAGTAACCTCCACTGAATCTTCATAACGGCTAAAGTGATCTCGCTTCCAACTCGCATTCATGTTGCTGCCTTATTATTAAACACTTACAGACCTCGGTAAAAGCTAGAATCATCTTCGTAATCATTGCACTCCCTCTTACTTATCTTCAACGCTTACACAACTGTCTGAGCAGCATACCAGAAATAAACGTTTTACAAAGTAAAATCCTCTTAGTACTATCTCATAACACTGTCACGTTCTGTAAATCATTTTGTGTATCACGAACCTGACTTTGGAACAATCTTCCTAAAAATCAGGAAATTAAATTGCTTCAAAACTTCAAAAGGCAGTTGATTGCCAACATCCTATCACAATAGCCATCTCTCCTGTATATAATGTGCAGCTCACTCTCGTCAGCCCCCCTCCCCCATAACCATTCCCTCATGCATGTTGTCAGAGTAATTAAATTCTGTTCTTTCCTAACATCCACTTAGTCTGTCATTTCAAACTTCTCCTGTTTCTTCCGCTTCTGTAATACCAAGTATTTATGTGTTTTCTTTATAATTGTTATTAGTGTCAACTGTTATTACCATTATTATTATTATTGTCAATTATTATTATCATTATTACCGTTATACTCCTGTGAAAGTCTTCGTAATATCTTTGGTATTTGTTGTTCCTGGTCAAGCAGGCCGCTGTGGCCGAGCGGTACTATGCTCTTCAGTCCGGAACGGCGCTGCTGCTGCGGTCGCAGGTTCGAATCCTGCATCAGGCATGAGTGTGTGTGATGTCCTTAGGTCAGTTAGGCTTAAGTAGTTCTAAGTCTAGGGGTCTGATTACCTCAGATGTTATGTCCCATAGTGCTTAGAGCCATTTGAACCATTTGTTCCTGGACAGGCGTAAGAGAGGGCCTTAAGGCCATAATCTGGACAGGCTAAATAAGTAATAAATAAATTAATAAAATATACTGGCTCTTGTTTCGCTTCATACGCTTAAGTCGTCATTATAAGTTTATGTTTTTTTTTTAAGATTACGTTTCCAGCTGCCAATCTATGCACTTGTCCCTGTAAAAATATTAAGGACTGTTATTGTTGCTTCTAATTTACGATGCGTAAGCTTTGATAGTTTACCAACTGTCCAACTATCAGGTCTCAGGCCCGGCCCGTAAAGAAACCGTCAATACCTCGCTGTAACAGGTATCCTGTGCACACCTATCTTCAGTCCAGACCCGATGCGGCAATCTCACATATTGCACAATACGTAAACCGATTGGGAAGCTATGGTTTGGATGGAAATCCCTTATCCCCACCCTATTCAATCATGACATTTCCATTACGTGTTCCTTCTCTCCACGGACAAAATTCCTAGTCTGGCCTAGTCGTAAGCCCAGCGACGAACAGGTTAGGTTAACGCCCGCTCAAATATATGGTAATTGTCATTTTGTAACTTATTGTCTTCCAAGCCAGCCAGTAACATTGCGAACTGAACTCCACCCCGTAAGCATCAAGGATGATAATGGTGAGTCTGGTCTCATGCGAGATCCTGAATTTATTGCCGGTGCCTTAGTTTGGCCTTCTGGGGGATAAGTGCGTTCTTACAGTCCTCACTCCACAGAAAAACCCGTGACGCAACACTCGTGAGCAATACCTGGCTAACAATTCCTGTGAGTTGAAAACTTCGTTGTTAAACTTTTGAGGGCCCAGTAACAGTGAAGGGTCATCGCCTGAATCTCGATGCCACTTTCATTCTGCAAGATACGATTTGTCTACACCTCTAATACCAGAGAGAAGGAATTACTTAGAGCGTTCTCGTGATCTGCATTTTTAACTTCATCTTGGAATTGTAAATATGGATCCTCTATTTAGCTGACTCTACTGTTAACGTCATGACTGCACGATCTGCGGGTGCTATTACGTGCTGAGTCGACTGATACATTACCGCTATCTGTTGCGTGAATCTCTGCATTCTACACAGTGCATCACACGAGGTCTGGTAACATATAAACTTTTCTAACGATCGTCGCTGGGCTGCCGCTGTTCCACATCCACCCTCTCGATCGAATGTGCTCTTTGAACGTATGAACAGCCTTCTGCATACACCGTACCAGGCAATGACTCTCGCTGAAATCCAACTGTTACTTTTCCACTGTGAAGAAGCAAGATTGCAACGCGTAACTGAAAAGGTGACAGAGTGTGGGCACACTTTAGTAAACCCGAAAAAACCTGAAGGCCTCCGTTCTTTTCGAGATGTAATCGAAGTGATTAATAATGGCTGTGAACAGTTAGTCTCGGATTATAGTGCAGCGGCGCAACGGAGCCTGAGCTGCGCGTGGGGCCCAGCTGCAATGCTGCTAGGCGTCCCGCTGCAGTCGGGCTAGAGAGCGTCATGGCAGCAGGCTTACAATGATATCTACCGGGTGGTTATAATTAAACTCTCCGTATTTAACACGTTATAATACGGAAACTAATTACGATACGAGGATCAAACTTGGTAGCATTAATGTAAAGACGTGGGAGAGAGAAATAATGCAGAATCAATTCAATTGAAACACTTTTAATGTGCTGCTACAGTACATCATACCATTACATATCGGTGCCATTACTGCTACAAAAGGTGCTCAATATGGCCCCCATCAGTGGCCAGAAGAGTCTGAAAGTGTAGGATTGTATTCTGCACAGCAGAACGAAGCTTGTCCGTGGGTAATCTGGCAACCTCTCTAGACATGCTGCACTTCAGACCAGCATATGTGTGTATGTTCCCCTGGTAAACCCTGTCCTTCAGGTAGCGCCACAACCAGAAATCACAGGGAGTGAGATCAGGTGACCATACCGGCCAAGCATTTGGAAACGCTCGGTTGATAATTCGATTGTTTCCAAAAGTGCTTTGGAGAAGCAGGTGAGCCTCACGAGCGATATGCGGTGGGGCCCAAAATACATGAAAACTGTCGAGTTCAATGCATCACTTGGGAAAGGTGACTCGTTTCGAGATATGGGAGAGCTAGAAATATGATTGAGTAGTGGTTGTAATAATTACAGGAACTGTCAATAGGGTCCAATGCAGGTACGTGCTTGAATGGAAACACCTGTTCCCATATCCCAGACATTTCTAGCGGATACCGTAACACTAGAGATCTGAGAAGCTAGTGTACATTTTCTTACAACCTCAACTCAGCACATCATCTACTGCTACTGTTTGTGATCCTTCTCAATCAGTCATCGCCTATAACTCGGTGGATATATCGCGGAACCTCTGATATGGTATCGTGACAGAATGCACTACAAATACTATAGAATTATCTAGCTGGGGCGATGTGAGGGAGTCGCACATACCGCTTACATACCACGTTCCTTAGCCCAATCACTTTCAAAATGCGGTAATTTTATCACGAGGTTGCATCGTGGGCTACGTGTTGGTCTGATAATACACATTCCTATGATCACCGTCACAGTTCAAAAATGGGTCAAATGGCTCTGAGCACTATAGGACTCAACTGCTGAGGTCATTAGTCCCCTAGAACTTAGAACTAGTTAAACCTAACTAACCTAAGGACATCACAAACATCCATGCCCGAGGCAGGATTCGAACCTGCGACCGTAGCGGTCTTGCGGTTCCAGACTGCAGCGCCTTTAACCGCACGGCCACTTCGGCCGGCACCGTCACAGTATTTGTCCGGAAAAAAACTACCTCATTCAGAGGTAATGTTGTACCTCGATTTGTAAAGTGGGTATAGCTTTTAACATGGATACTTATGTGCACCTATAGTGCCAAGACCGCTTGTGACAGTAAGACACAGTAGTTGTTGCGATATGGTTTTTTTTAACATCGAGCTGATTACATCTCTCTTTCTAAGAGACTCGCAAGAAAAACCTAAGAGACATGCCCACCCGTCGTTGATTTTCGATCAGTATTATTTTGTATCACGTGGAATCATTTATTGGTCAAGTATTATACTTAGTAGTAGTGGGAGGTGTGTGATATGTTCACATTTGAACATCAGGCTTATAATGTATGTTTTTGTGTTTTGACATGTGTAAAGTGGCCGAGCGGTTCTAGGCGCTACAGTCTGGAGCCGCGCGACCGCTACGGTTGCAGGTTCGAGTCCTGCCTCGAGCATGGATGTGTGTGGTGTCCTTAGGTTAGTTAGGTTTAAGTAGTTCAAAGTTCTAGGGGACTGATGACCTCAGACGTTAAGTCCCACAGTGCTCAGATCCATTTGAACCATCTGACATGTGCAAAGGAAATGACTATGTCCAGTCATAAAGGAAGGTACAGATATTGCCGTTTCCAAAGCCACACCCTTCAGCAGGGTGTATTTCCGATACTTCGTTCATTGTCGATTGCTGTTCAATTGAGACCGTGATCGTAACATTCCATTGTAAGTATAATGATAAAACATAAATGTGACCGATTTCTTAGGATGATTGATTGTACCTGTGCGTGCTGGGCCTGCAGCGCCGGTGACCTGTGCGGGAATGATTCACATCTCCCATTAACGGCAACAGCCGTCCGAATGCATAGGCCTGTTGGAGTCTAGGAATGTATCTGAGTTAACTTTGCCGTCCTCTAGACGACCGAATAGCGAAATAATACTTAGTATGTGTTGGGCGGCTTTCGTGATGAAGTGAAAATTTGAGAAGATTGTGTATGGAGGTGCGTTTGCGCTGGACCGTTATTCCCTCCCATGTTCGGTTGACTGCTTCTGCACATTTCGCGCCTTTATTTAATCGAGAGAAGATCGACTGTGGGGTGTGCATCTAGCATGTGGAAGACACGTTTCCATTTCTATAGACATGAGAAACACCTTAGCTGACCTTGTAAATTATAGGGATGATTTCGAATCTGATACATCACTGAGATCGGTATTCGCGGGTGGAATATAATTTTTCGTCTGTTTGTTTCTAGTTACTCAGCAGTCTGGAGCACGCTCCACCTAGCTAAAGTCTCTGGTTTCTATAGAAATAACTCCCAGTCTATATCTTCGGAATTGTATTGTATGAGCGATTGTCAGGTTGCTGCCTAGTGCTTGATATCGAGAAGTACCGCAAAAATGGTATAATATTATTGCAAACCATGCGAAAATACGTGTTCTTGTAATCCCCGAGTCTGGAGATGTGTGTAGAAAAGCGAGAAAACAAGGAAGCAGGTTCGGAGCAGAAACACTAATGTGTTTGTGCCGAGGGGAAAGGAGCCCGAATTTGTAGAACAGGTCTGAGAGCGACTTCACTCCGCTGAGGGTGCTCTGGTCGCGTGTTCGCGGGTGGATGACTTGTGAACGTCGGCTGTGGGAAAATATGTAGTGCTATGAGGAGTATATACGCTACTGTCCATCTTTGCAGTATATGTACGAATGATGTAAAAGGTATGATTTTGTTTGGTGCAGGATACAAATTGCATGTTTACTACACCGACAGTGTACACGGTGATATATTGCTAGGTTGGAGATCGGTTTTGAACATTAATATTCAGGCTCCTGTCCTCGGTGGGTGAGCAATGTAAATGAATAAAAGTCTTTCTGAATTTGACGATATGTATGGTAGTTTATAAGATTTAATTACCAGTGCAATATGGCGGTCTGTGTAAAATAACCGCTGAAAGTCTCGTCTGCAGAAGGAAACAAGGCGGACGTAGCTTCAATATTGGCGGCGCCAGTAATTCGGCGGGTAAATTCGATAAGAGCCAATCATAATGCTCGATTCATTCACCTCCTTTGTGCTGATATATAGGAGCCTCTACATAGCGGAGGGAACGTTTGTGTGTGTTGAAAGCAGGAAGGGTAACACGGAATGGACTGGGTACCATGTTAGGTCCGTGAGGAAGATTGCATCCGACGTTATTCTGCCTTATTTTCGTAAACATGTTCTGTTAGGGGAATAATTTTCGTGCATACGAGCTAAGACATCAAGAAAGTGAGCGTTAACTATTTCTGGGACACTATACAATTTCTGTGAGGTCGACTGGGTTCTTATTCTTTTACATAGTCACGTGACTTCAGTATAAGATTGAGAACCTTGTTAGATGCGCTTGCGAAGGTTTGTAGCTGAGCGTGTGCACTTCGCGGCTTTGCGTCAGTCATGCTGGCCAGTTAAGCAGGGTTTGACGTGTGTCTCTTGTCGCACTAGGAACAATGCACCCTGTGCTACTCTGGGAAGCATTGCCACATGTCTCTTGTTGCTGGACCATACCACAGCTATTTGTCATCATGTATGGGACCAGAGTGAGTGTGCCTTGGAGTTCTGTGACGTCAGTATAACACTTGAAGAATTCTAACTGTATATATGAAAATAGACCGAACTTTTACATGCAGCTGTGTGAGAGCGACTGCTCGCTGTGGCTTGCGTCTGGTGGTGGCTGGCGACGGCGGCGGCTGCGGTGGGGGCGGCAGTGGCGTCGGGCGTCTCGTGGTGGGATGTGTTTTTTTTTTACTAGCAATCTTTTTTTAAAACTATATTCTATCGATTTCACCTACCAATAGGATGCTAAGAATTAAGAAAAACAACCTATACATGTGAAGAATACCAGTTTAATTAATTTGCTTAAACTTTTTATATCAATGTGGTGTTAGCAGTACAGTAGTTAATGGGAGGGAGTGCGTGAGTGGGTGAGACGGAACAGAACAGCAGGTTAAGTGCATAACACTAAGTTAATTTGCATAATTTTATGCAAAATGCAGTACAAAGAAGAATGCATCAGAAATGGCATTCAAAAGGATGTGTAATTCGAAAAGTGTACCAGAAAATGGTGGAAGGACATAACTAATTACGTAATTTGGTGTCAATGATGGTAGAATATTTTAAGGAAATGGTGGTGACATGGAAAACCACTTAACAGAACAACAGGTTAGGTGCCAACAAAGACCCAAACAACAGGTTAAGACACCCAGACAACAGTGCCAAACATTAGGTTATGCATCGTGTTTTCTCCATGTAATTACTTCTTACAAGACCTACGTATTTCCAGATAGCAGGGAATGATGAGCAAGAGAAATCCAACCTCCACAAACAGATTTTTTTATATAAATAAACAATATACCCTTCAATTTCCGGTTATGAGATCCTTCCTCTCCACCAATTTCCATATATTCCATACAATGCCTTGAATCCCCTAAATTGTTTAAATGAACAATATTCCATGCAGTCTCTAAATTGTTTAAACAATATTCCATACACTACAATCGATTAGCCTCCAATGATCGATCAACTGAGTCTTTTTTCCACCAATTCCTAGGAAGAGGTGGCAGTCCGATGATTTAGGTTAGTGGAGGTGCGCTTTTTTCCCCACCTTTTTCTTAGGTTAGTAGAGGTTGCAATGTCCTGATGGAATTTGAACTTCCCACCAGGAGGGTGTGGTACTTTCCCACCAGAGAGGTCAATTAATTGATCAATTTAATTAAGTAGGCAATGTGACCTAACTTATCTTCCCACTAGTTCCTTAGGTTAGTAGAGGTTGCATTGTCCTGATGGAATTTGAACTTCCCGCAAGGGGGGCACGGCAGGAGGAATGGTACTTACCCACCAGAGAGGTTAACTAATTGATCAATTTAATTAAGTAGTCAATCAAATTGATAAGAGTGAGAGGGGGGCCTAATCAAATAAATCAGACCTGAAAGCGTACTTGTAGCAGTGAGGGGGGAGGGGGTTGGGGGAGGGTGAAGGTGGGTGGGGACAACAGGTTAAGTGCATGTCAATCAAAAGGAAATGGGGGTGACATGGAAAAACACTTAATAGAACAATAGGTTTACTCAGACCTGAAAGTACAGCTGTAGCAGCGAGGAATGGGGGTTTCCTGAGGGGAGAGGGGAGTGGGAGGGGGTGCAGGGACAATAGGTTACGTGCAGCAACATGGAAAGCCAATTACGAGAACAATATGCTAAGGACCTGTCAATCAAAGGAGAACAATAGATTAAGTACCTGTCAATCAAAGGTAAGAAATAGGTTTGCCCCTGAGTGCATACCTGCCCCTAATGTAGGCAACGCGCACCAACAAAATGCGCCACAATCTCTCTTGCACCTCTACTACTGCTCTTGTCCACGAGCACATGTCGATTATGCTTTTAAAGTCGCTGAGCTATTAACCAAAAAATTCGAACATTTACAACTGAAATGACTCAACATTACAATAGCCACTTCCTTCAAACTTTTGTGGTTTTCAGGGTTGAATGACCTTTCTGGGGGGCTGAGTTAGGTGGCTGTGACTGCACCCCTATTGTTTCCCCGATTATAGAGGACCACAACGACCATGGGTCGATCAATTACGATTCCCTGGCATTTCATTCTCAGGTCTCCAAAATCCGAGCAATTGCAACAGTAAGGAGCCGCACATTTGTTGGTCATGTGGTAGGTTAACCTACTACATCGTTCACATACTGATCCAATGATAAAAATGTGGTGTGCATAGTTTTTACGCCAAGGATGGCAACAAAACTCCCTCTTCGGTTTAGACTTCGGGCATCCGCAGCCAAAGTTGCACATGGTGAATAAAATGTTCCGCAGTGGCTGTTAAAATATTGTTATTAAAAAGTCAAGAGCGCTTTATCATCACTGGAGATGCATGTTCAGGTGATAAGTTTCTATATTTTTTTAAACAGTCGGGGCCCGACAAAGTAATTGCCACGCGCCGGTTCCCACCGTTCACCGTTCGGTGTACTCCCTTGGATGATACCGATCGTAGAAATATTCGAAACATAGTAATTCGGAACACCGTGAGCACTGTGCGAAGGTAGGTTTGGAACAGTGACATTTCTTCGTATGAACCTCACTCGGGAAAGTAACGTCATTAACGTTGTTGATGACTTCAAGCATTCACAATAATTCCGCGGCAAATTACGCATGACGGGTCACTTTACTGAAAACTGATGACTGCAGTTGATTATGAATCAAGATACATGGTAAGAATTTCACGAAAATAGCTTCAAATAATTTTAACATTCATTTATTGTTTTTTTTTCTTTTTAACTCATTTACCAGACATACAGTTAACAGACGAATAAAGACAACGTTATTGCAATATACAACTGACAACTGTGTTATAGTAATCTTCCACGGTGATGGGCAGAGAAATAAAAAATAAAAATAATAGTAGTAATCGGGTTTAGAAAACGGAATGCAAGAGTGTGAAGCCGCAACGCTAGACCCAGTGCCAAAGCTTCGACTGATCAGTATCCTCGCTAAAAGCCACATAAAGTGCGTTGTTTTCTCAGAAACGGTCGAGTGTCTAGGGATAAGCTGAACACGTGTTCGCGTATTCTGACCCGTCTTCCACTAAGGGAAGTTTCTGGGAAAGCCGCTTGGGGTATACGCGGTATCTGGGGCGCCTTGCCATGGTTCTCGCGGCTACCCCCGTCGGAAGTTACAATCCTCTCTCGGGGATGGGTGTGTGTGTTGTCCTTGGCGTTAAGTTAGATTAAGCAATGTGTAAGCCTAGGGACCGATGACCTCAGCAGTTTGGTCCCTTAGGAACTTACCACAAATTTCCAAAAAATTCTGGGAAATCGTGTTATGGCACTTGCCGTGTTCTTCTGATGAGTCGGGCAAAAGAGGCAGGAAATGACCAACATGTTCCACTCACCGTAGTCTATAGTGCGACTGTGGCACATCTCAGTTTAAATTCACAGAAAGGGCGAAGCAGTCCTCACTCGCCTTAGTGTTTCAGAACACCCTGTGACACGCTCCACCTTCTCAGAAATGAAGGCCCACAGGATGGAATATTTGGGGCGTAGCGCTCATAATGCACTACCTTTGAACTTCATATATTTTATACGCTGCAGAGCGAGAAGCCTTTGGCCTATCAAGGGAGTTTGGCATTAATTTAAAACGGTAATGGGACAAGAAAGATGACTGTTAAATCTTTATGTAGCATCGGAGCTCCACTCTAACATCACTGGGTACAAATTTCAACGATATTCAGAGTGGCTGAGTCGTTCCACAAATTGCGTGATCAATCAGCCAAGTATATCTGCAAAAGCAGTTTTTGAGAATTTTTATATGGTCGTGTCCACACTGATAATACGATTCGAGAGATTAGTAGTTATATATTTACTAAGTTATTTGGATGTTACGCGGATCATAATTGTATCCTCTCGCTATGACGGTGAACGAGTCAGTTTTACAATTACTACAGTCCACTTCCTCAGTGAGAAATATGCCGATATGCTGATCATTTTCATATATTTTGTAAGTTATTTTTGTTTTTCACGTTCAGTATTTTACACTTAACTATTTCCAGCCTCTGTCTGTCTGTCTCTCTCGATCTATCTATCTATCTCACCTTACCTATTTGCCTCCCTCTCTTAAAAGAAAAGGACACACACACACACACACACACACACACATCACACAACTACACGTTTCGAAATTCTCCAGTAAAGTAGTAGGAGTTGTCAAGCAGTTATGATTTCTATATCTACATCTACATGATTACTCCGCAATTCAAATTTAAGTGCTTGGCAGAGGGTTCATCGAACCACAATCATACTATCTCTCTACCATTCCACTCCCGAACAGCGCGAGGGAAAAACGAACACCTAAACCTTTCTGTTCGAGCTCTGAATTCTCTTATTTTATTTTGATGATCATTCCTACCTATGTAGGTTGGACTCAACAAAATATTTTCGCATTCGGAAGAGAAAGCTGGTGACTGAAATTTCGTAAATAGATCTCGCCGCGACGAAAAACGTCTTTGCTTTAATGACTTCCATCCCAACTCGCGTATCATATCTGCCACACTCTCTCCCCTATTACGTGATAATACAAAACGAGTTGCCCTTTTTATGCACTCTTTCAATGTCCTCCGTCAATCCCACCTGGTAAAGATCCCATACCGCGCAGCAATATTCTAACAGAGGACGAACGATTGTAGTGTAAGCTGTCTCTTTAGTGGACTTGTTGCACTTTCTAAGTGTCCTGCCAATGAAACGCAACCTTTGGCTCGCCTTCCCCACAATATTATCTATGTGCTCTTTCCAACTGAAGTTGTTCGTAATTTTAACACCCACGTACTTAGTTGAATTGACAGCCTTGAGAATTGTACTATTTATCAAGTAATCGAATTCCAACGGATTTCTTTTGGAACTTATGTGGATCACCTCACACTTTTCGTTATTTAGCGTCAACTGCCACCTGCCACACCATACAGCAATCTTTTCTAAATCGCTTTGCAACTGATACTGGTCTTTGGATGACCTTGCTAGACGGTAAATTACAGCATCATCTGCGAACAACCTAAGAGAACTGCTCAGATTGTCACCCAGGTCATTTATATAGATCAGAAACAGCAGAGGTCCCAGGACGCTTCCCTGGGGAACACCTGATATCACTTCAGTTTTACTCGATGATTTGCCGTCTGTTACTACGAACTGCGACCCTCCTGACAGGAAATCACGAATACAGTCGCACAACTGAGACGATACCCAATAGGCCCGCAGCTTGATTAGAAGTCGCTTGTGAGGAACGGTGTCAAGAGCTTTCCGGAAATCTAGAAATACGGAATCAACTTGAGATCCCCTGTCGATAGCGGCCATTACTTCGTGCGAATAAAGAGCTAGGTGCATTGCACAAGAGCGATGTTTTCTGAAACCATGCTGATTACGTATCAATAGATCGTTCCCTTCGAGGTGATTCATAATGTCTGAATACAGTATATGCTCCAAAACCCTACTGCAAACCAACGTCAATGATATAGGTCTATAGTTCGATGGATTACTCCTACTACCCTTCTTAAACACTGGTGCGACCTGCGCAATTTTCCAGTCTGTAGGTACAGATCTATCGGTGAGCGAGCGGTTGTATATGATTGCTAAGTAGGGAGCTATTATATCAGCGTAATCTGAAAGAAACCTAATCGGTATACAATCTGGTTCTGAAGACTTGCCCGTATCAGGCGATTTGAGTTGCTTCGCAGTCCCTAAGGTATCTACCTCTAAGAAACTCATGCTAGCAGCTGTTCGTATTTCAAATTCTGGAATATTCAATTCGTCTTCCCTGGTGAAGGAATTTCGGAAAACGGCGTTCAATAACTCCGCTTTAGCGGCACAGTCGTCGGTAACAGTACCATCGGCACTGCGCAGCGAAGGTATTGACTGCGTCTTGCCGCTTGTGTACTTTACATACGACCAGAATTTCTTCGGACTTTCTACCAAATTTCGAGACAATGTTTCGTTGTGGAACCTATTAAAGGCATCTCGCATTGAAGTCCGTGCCAAATTTCACGCGTCTGTAAATTTTAGCCAATCTTCGGGATTTCGCGTTCTTCTGAATTTCGCATGCTTTTTCCGTTGCCTCTGCAACAGCGTTCGGACCTGTTTTGTGTACCATGGGGGATGAGTTCCATCTCTTACCAATTTATGAGGTATGAATCTCTCAATTGCTGTTGCTACTAAATCTTTGAATTTGAGCCACATCTCGTCTACATTTACATAGTCAGTTCGGAAGGAATGGAGATTGTCTCTTAGGAAGGCTTCTAGTGACAGCTTATCCGCTTTTTTAAATAAAATTATTTTGCGTTTGTTTCTGGTGGATTTTGAAGAAACGGTATTGAGCCTAGCTACAACGACCTTGTGATCACTAATCCCTGTATCAGTCATGATGCTCTCTATTAGCTCTGGATTGTTTGTGGCTAAGAGGTCAAGTGTGTTTTCGCAACCATTTACAATTCGCGTGGGTTCGTGGACTAACTGCTCGAAATAATTTTCGGAGAAAGGATTTAGGACAATCTCGGAAGATGTTTTCTGCCTACCACCGGTTTTGAACAAGTATTTTTCCCAACATATCGAGGGAAGGTTGAAGACCCCACCAACTATAACCGTATGAGTGGGGTATTTATTTGTTACGAGACTCAAATTTTCTCTGAACTGTTTCAGCAACTACATCATCGGAGTCTGGGGGTCGGTAGAAGGAGCCAATTATTAACTTAGTTCGGCTGTTAAGTATAACCTCCACCCATACCAATACGCACGGAGTATCCACTTCGACTTCACTACAAGAAAAACCACTACTGACAGACACAAACACTCCACCATCAATTCTGCCTAATCTATCTTTCCTGAACACCGTCTGAGACTTCGTAAAAATTTAAGTTTGTGCCACCGTCAGGTGGCTTGCGGAGTATGGATGTAGATGTAGATCTATTAAATTCCTTACACACACTGGCTGAGTGAAGCACAGTGTAAATGATTCCTCCTTCTATTACTATAACTGTTGTTTTCAAACTACGATTTATTGCTGACAACGAACATCGTAAGAGAGTAAATGAGTGTGTTACATTTTAATGGTATTCACTTTCAAAAAGAAATTGGCTCTGATGACCTGACTGAGTCAAAAATGAAATTTATTCATCCAGTCGTCCTTGCTTAACTTAATGACGTTTATCACGATAAATATTATGGGAAAGCCTAGTAACAATAAAAATAATATTTAGCTTCATACGTGACACAACCATCAACTAGAGACAGGCCGCGGGACAGGACTAAGGGTTATTTTTACGGAAACACAAACTCATTGGTAACTGAATAGAGGAGCTAGAATTACATGAAATAAAATTATTCAGCCATGTTCCTGTGCATTCCAGATCCTACACTACAAGTTGAATAATTTTGTTCGACGAAAATTACCAAAACGATTTTTGATACCAAATGTTGGCCCTCTACGACCAAGTCATGGTTCTATGCAGGATCGTTCCTAGAAACAATAACAACACTCAGTACTTATAGCAGATTGGCTCGTGGCTGCGTCATTAGGCTCTCGTTGGTTTCATCTGGTCTTGTTCTTAAAGCCCTCTTATTCCCAGATACTCTCCACGACCAATCATCGGTCTTATTCCCTAATCTAATCTATAGTCTTCTGCAACTTAGATATTATTATGGTGATTCAACCGAGAAATGGGGACAGCCCACTTGCGCTTTCACCGTTACTGCAGCTGCTCAGAGTCATCAAATTCGGAAGCAATATTGGACAGACGCTAGACGACTCATTATGGTGCGAAATATCTTTCGAAGTACTTGTCTAATAAAATAGTCTTAAAATTGTTCTGAAGTTTCATATGTCACTAGTTCGCATAATGATTAGCTCGTCGTTTATCAATTGAATACATAAAGTCTGAAAATGAGTCCGTCATCATATTGTGGCATCTTATTTCACAGCTCCGTCTTAATCAAAGATGCTTTTACGCTTCACTATTGCCGATTTCGGATGCTGCCATTTTCAGATCTGTTAAAAAACGAAAACAGGGTGTAACCAACTAAGTTTAATTTGTTGACGCTAAATCTATGAGACTGGTGCTACATAAGAAAAATAAAAATTATTTACACGATTAACAGTCATGTATACCAGACATACATACCATAAAATATTCTGATGTAGGTATCATCGTCAAATTATACATGTAGCTACAGAGTAAGTGCTGGTGACGATAAGGATGCGTCTGGTGTTTATACAAACAACTGAGGCCAGCAGAAGGCACTACAGCTAGGGCAGATGAGGAACCAGTGCTGCAAATTTAACAGTTAAAATGCAGTAAGCGTAGTCATTAATTAAAATTGCTTCACGTGGCAAAATGAGCGTCTGACAATAAAACATGTACTCACATGCAATACCTGGAATTAAATCCATACTTAAAATCCACATAAAAAGTGGAACCACACTACTGGCCATTAAAATTGCTACACCAAGAAGAAATGCAGATGAGAAATGGGCATTCATTGTACAAATATAAACTACAGGCCATTAAAATTGCTACACCAAGTAGAAATCCAGATGATAAATGGGTATTCATTGGACATATATATTATACTAGAACTGATATGTGATTATATTTTCACGCAATTTGGATTGAAAGGGTACAGTACTGCCCGACATTGAAAATAGGTACAACATACTTCATTATTCTTGTCAGTACAACATATTTTTTCTAATAATAACTCAATTTCAATTAATACAGCGAAGCTGGATACCAGTGTGGGAAAGAATAACAATTTATTTATTTAATTGATCACATGTGCACTCCCACAAAATAAATCCCTACATCCAGTTTGGTGAGATCTGTGAAATGAATGAATGTATGGTCGTCTTCTAACTGCAGATAGTGAATGTGAATATATGATCATCTTTGAGACGTTCTTTTGGTCACCTTTGGTGGAACCAAAGAGATGAAACTTACCGGAGCTCTGAGCGCCTGAAATGTGGCTGACCAATACGGTAGCAAGGTCCTCCCCCACTTCGGTAGAGGTGCGAGAGAGCCAGAAGAACGGCCATGTTTCAGCACTCTGGCGCTGGATCTAGTGTTGGTAAGAGCTGTCTTAGGTGTGCTCCGAAAAGACAAAAGAGTGGAGACATGGTATGCATGTGAAATACTTAAGAGTAGTTTGGAGTAATAATTTCTCTATTTCAGGAACTTTTGTGGGGAGAATTAAATGTCAGGCAGGTAATAATAAGGGGATCGTAGTAATCTTCGGAAGTGACCAACGGTCACAATGAAACCACTTGTAGCAATAAGTTCAAATACTTCTGAGTGCTTAAGGTAAGCTGAAATACTAGCGTGTGTACTATAAGTTGAAATATTTAAGAAATGGCGTGTACAGGACCTGAAATTAGAGACGAGTACTTCCACGTGGTGAGTACTGTGTGAGTCTCAATCTGTGTATGAGACAAAGGATAAAGAGAAGTACTCGTCCATGGTATCAGTTGAGGACTCGCATGTGTGATGAATATGTTCTTAATATTACTTTGCGTGTTATGTTTCCGTGTGACGCTTGATTCAAACTATAATACTCTGAGAGAGAAACAAGGTCAGTCAGCCGTCTATCCAGCAACGCCAATTGGCTTGCATTGCATAGGAAGACGTGCATATATCCTCCAGAGTTCATAGCAGGAAAGAAAAATTACGAAGTGGGGCAGTGTCGTGTGAAACTGGGATAAATACTAATTGAAGTGGGAAAGCTGAAAGTGATGTGATTATAATGTTGTGACTATTCCTTGTGTTGTATTCCATGTTGCAGTGTGGTGTATGTCATGTAATTTAAGTATGTGTGGTTTGCATGGGAGAGTAGCAAGGTAGTTTCAGGGGTAGTGGGTTATGCATGTTCCTTTTTTACCGCTCGGTCTGGAGGAAAGTTTCGTGATGATGGGTGTGAGAGTCGAAGTGTGAGATATAGAAAAAGATCCACCATCCTATCCAGAAAGTGCACTGTAGCACTAAGGAATTACGAGACCATAAGATAATCACCAATATAAAGCCATGCCCACTGGGCGGAATTTCTCATGTGTTATTGTTGCAGGTTATAGAATTTGTGTGTTTAGGTTATAGAATTTATCCGAATAAATAAGATGGTGAAAAGAAAAAGATTGGTGGCCTTTTCCTTCGAATTGTATGTTGCCATGATATCCAGAGTTTATAATGTGTGCGCCATTCATATTCAGTGCGATGGCCACGTGTTGATCAAAGCCGTTAAATAAAAAAAAGAAAATGTGGTATTGCCAGTGCGTAGTGAAGAGTCAGAGTTGTGTAAATTAGTAATAGTCAGATGTGCGTTTCCGTTGCGTAATATTCAAACAGGAGAATAATTTGTAACTTAATTGTGAGTGCTAGAGTTCATGTTACTCGATAAATAAAAAATGAATCCACTCGCTTGGCAGACCACTCATCTTGCAGGCCTGACAGCTTGATGCCACAGTATGAGCAAGGCATGCGGGTGCCTCTCAGGATGCATAGATCCTGAGAAATCAGCACCCAGAACAACCACCTCTGGCCATAATAACGGCCTTGATACGCCTGGGCATTGAGTCAAATAGAGGTTGGATGGCGTGTACAGGTACAGCTGCCCATGCAACTTCGACGCGATACCACAGTTCGTCAAGAGTAGTGACGCGTATTGTGATGAGCCAGTTGCTCGGCCACCATTGACCGGACGTTTTCAATTGGTGAGAGATCCGGAGAATGTGCTGGCCAGGGCAGCAGTCGAACATTTCCTGTATCCAGAAAGGCCCGTTCAGGACCTGCGACATGCGGTCATTCATTATCCTGCTGAAATGTAGGGTTTCGCAGGGATCGAATGAAGGGTAGAGACACGGGTCGTAACACATCTGAAACGTAACGTCCACTGATCAATGTGCCGTCAATGCGAACAAGAGGTGACCGAGACGTGTAACCAACGACACCCCATGCCATCACGCCGGGTGATACGCCAGTATGGCAATGACGAATACACGCTTCCAATGTGCGTTCACCGCGATGTCGCCAAACACGGATGGGACCGTCATGATGCTGTAAACAGAACCTGGATTCATCAGAAAATATGACGTTTTGCCATTCGTGCACCCAGGTTCGTCGTTGAGTACACCATCGCAGGCGCTTCTGTCTGTGATGCTGCGTCAAGGGTAGCCGCAGCTATTGTCTCCGAGCTGATAGTCCATGCTGCTGCAAACGTCGTCGAACTGTTCGTGCAGATGGTTGTTGTCTTGCAAACGTCCCCGCCTGTTGACTCAGGGATCGAGACGTGGCTGCACGATCCGTTACAGCAGTGCGAATAAGATGCCTGTCATCTCGACTGCTAGTGATACGAGGCCGTTGGGATCCAGCACGGCGTCCCGTATTACTCTCCTGAACCCACCGATTCTATATTCTGCTAACAGTCATTGGATCTCGATCAACGCGAGCAGCAATGTCGCCATACGATAAACCACAATCGCGATAGGCTACAATCCGACCTTTATCAAAGTCGGAAACGTGATGGTACCCATTTCTCCTCCTTACACGAGGCATCACAACAACGTTTCACCAGGCAACGCTGGTGAACTGCCGTTTGTGTGTGAGAAATCGGTTGGAAACTTTCCTCATGTCAGCACGTCTTAGGTGTCGCCACAGGCGCCAACCTTGTGTGAATGCTGTGAAAAGATAATCATTTGCATATCACAGCATCTTCTTCCTATCGGTTAAATCTCGCGTCTGTAGCACATCATATTCGTGGTGTAGCAGTTTTAATGGCCAGTAGTGGAATTTTATTTTTAAACTTTTTATACTGTCTTTTACACAATTGTGTGTTTCACTTTGCCAGGGTAGGAGCTCCCCATTATTACTACCGTAAATCTATAAAACGAAATCTTCGAGCGTGACAAAACAATTAAACCACAACCGTAAGTGTAAGCTAATAAACGAAAGAATGACTATTAATTAAAAAGTCGACAGTCGATAATACACCCGGAGTGGCTTCTGTGTATGACGTCCTTGTTTTCCTGCGGAGGAAGGCCCTGACGCCTCGTCGCTGGCCGCTGGCGCGCAGACCGCACGCCAAGCTCCAGCGGCGCTCAAACTTGTAGATTTCTGAATGCATCAAAATAAGCGTTCAGGTTAAACTCATTGTGTTCATTCAGCAGTAATTCCGGTTGCCGTTTTCTGTGTACATAAATCTCTATTTCCTCGAGTAGCCATCTGGAGATGGCGGTAGCCGAAATCGGTAATAGTGAAGCGTAAAAGTTTGTGTGAGCAGGACGGACCTGTAAAGTAAAGTAGCTCGTCAGATTTCTGTTTGGGAGAAATCTCCGTTCGGATTTCCGTAGTTAAGGCTCTTGAGCCAAATTCCACTACGGTTATTCATGCATGGCCATGGTAGATTTCTACCCCATACATATCTTTCCTGAATTTGCGCTATGTTCATATTAATCTATCGTTGACTAGATAAAAAACTCTAACATTCCTTCATTTCCAAGTGAGTTCCTGAGGCTATCGTACAGGGTCGATTTCTTACACTACATAAACGGCAAATCTTTCCAATGGGCTGGACTACCCGTAATCGGGGTAATTCTAGAAGGAAGGACGAAAAGAAGGCTTAAAGTTTAACGTACTGTCGGCAACAATGGCATTAGAAATAGAGCATAAACTCGCATTATTTCCTCCTCAAGGGCGCCATCGTAACATTCGTCTTAAGTGATTCAGGAAAATCACAGAATAACTAAATCCTAAAAACCATGAAGGGACATGAACTTCGTTCAAACCAAACGCGAGTCCTATGTATTACGCCGCCTCGCTTTATTATCTGTTGATTTTTCGTCGTGTGTTATTAGTTGGCCAACAAAACAGTCTATGTCATCCCCTTTAATTGGAGACGCGCAATGAGATGGAGGACGTGATGAAATATTTCTACTGTTAGGGAGTACAGTAAGTCAAAGCTACAAAAAGGATGGTAACGTCCCAGAATTCTACTGGATGACGTCAATGCCAATGAAGCACATTTTCGGTAATGTTTCGTTAAAGGATCCGCTGTACACCCCTATTCATCTCTTCGCCTTCATTTTTTTTCCACGAGTACAGTATTGCGAGAGTCTAAACTTCTGTTCGGAAAGTACATTTTCCAGACTTGCTTGTACAGATTTTGCAGCGGAGGGGAGTGGTCCTACCTCTTAGCATTCCATTGTTGGTAATGTTATTATTGTAACGTATCAGGTAAAACCTCTGTTACGTTCTGTTCATACCTTACAATGAAGATTATTACAGGGTGGTCCATTGATCGTGACCGGGCCAAATATCTCACGAAATAAGTAACAAACGAAAAAACTACAAAGAACGAAACTTGTGTAGGTTGAAGGGGGAAACCAGATGGCGCTATGGTTGGCCCGCTATATGGGGCTGCCATAGGTCAAACGGATATCAACTGCGTTTTTTTAAATAGGAAACCCCATTTTTATTACATATTCGTGTAGTACTTAAAGAAATACGAATATTTTAGTTGGACCACTTTTTTCGCTTTGTGATAGATGGCGCTGTAATAGTCACAAACATGTGGCTCACAATTTTAGACGAACAATTGGTAACAAGTATGTTTTTTAAATTAAAATACAGAACGTAGGTACGTTTGAACATTTTATTTCGGTTTTTCCAATGTGATACATGTACCTTGGTGAACTTATCATTTCTGAGAACGCATGCTGTTACAGCGTGATTACCTGTAAATACCACATTAATGCAATAAATGTTCAAAATGATATTCGCCAACCTAAATGCATTTGGCAATACGTGTAACGACATTCTTCTCAACAGCGAGTAGTACGCCTTCCGTAATGTTCGTACATGCATTGACAATGCGATGCCGCATGTTGTCAGGCGTTGTCGGTGGATCACGATAGCAAATATCCTTCAACTTTCCCCACAGAAAGAAATCCGGTGACGTCAGATCTCGTGAACGTGCGGGTCATGGTATGGTGCTTTGACGACCAATGCACCTGTCATGCAATATGCTAGTCAATACCGCTTCAACCGCACGCGAGTTATGTGCCGGACATCCATCATGATGGAAGTACATCGTCATTCTGTCATGCAGTGAAACATATTGTAGTAACAACAGCATTACGTAAGAAATCATCATACATTGCACCATTTAGATTGCCATCGATAAAATGGAGGCCAATTATCCTTCCTCCCATAATGCCGCACCATACATTAACCCGCCAAGGTCGCTGATGTTCCACTTGTCGCAGCCATCGTGGATTTTCCGTTGCCCGTTGCCGTTGCCCATTGTGCGTATTATGCCAGTTTACGTTACCGCTGTTGGTGAATGACGCTTCGTCGCTAAATAGAACGCGTGCAAAAAATCTGTCATCGTCCCATAATTTCTCTTGTGCCCAGTGGCAGAACTCTGCACGACGTTCAAAGTCTTTGCCATGCAACTCCTGGTGCATAGATATATGGTACGGGTGCAATCGATGTTGATGTAGCATTCTAAACAGCGACATTTTTGGGATTCCCGATTCTCGCGCAATTTGTCTGCTATTAATGTGCGGATTAGCCGCGACAACCGCTAAAACACCTGCTTGGGCATCATCATTTGTTGCAAGTCGTGGCTGACGTTTCACATGTGGCTGAACACTTCCTGTTTCCTCAAATAACGTAACTATCCGGCGAACGGTCCGGACACTTGGATGATGTCGCCCAGGATACCGAGCAGCATACATAGCACACGCCCGTTGGGCATTTTGATCACAATAGCCATACATCAACACGATATCGACGTTTACCGCAATTGGTAAACGGTCCATTTTAACACCGGTAATGCATCACGAAGCAAATACAGTCCGCACTGGCGGAATGTTACGTGATACCACGTACTTATACGTTTGTGACTATTACAGCGCCATCTATCACAAAGCGGAAAAAGTGGTCCAACTATAACATTCATATTTCTTTTCGTACTACACGAATATGTAATAAAAAATGGGGGTTCCTATTTAAAAAAAAACTGTGCTGATATCCGTTTAACCAATGACAGCGCCATCTAGCGGGCAAATCATAGCGGCATCTGGATTCCCCCTTCAAGCTAGACTAGTTTAGTTCGTTGTAGTTTTTTCGTTTGACGCTTATTTCGTGAGATATTTGGCCCGGTCACTATCAATAGTCCACCCTGTATATATAAACATACAGACACTTTGTAATTTTATTCTGTGAAATATCACAAATAATTCATTGACCTATGTTATAACAACTTTTTCCAAAATGTAAGGCTGATATTAATAACGTTAATTTGCAAAAGTATAACCTAACAAGTGTAATATCAGTAGCGAAAGGAATAGCAAGTTAAAACAGTGACGAAAATATACATATGGCAGCACGAAAGATGTGTGATGAAAGATAAACTGTCTAGAAAAAAAGAAGAAACTGAAACACAAGGAATACAAGTTAGGAGAAGCAGAGTAAAATGCGAGGAGAAACTGAGAATCGGGTCGCACGAAATTGCCCAACAGCCTTCCATGTAATAAACGATATTTCACAGTGACATTTTCCGTATCTAAGGCTCCAATCCGTAAATAAGACAATCGGTCTTTCAGCTGCGAGAAAGCTTAGTAGCTGCTTCTTGTAGCGTGCAGGTCACTTACCCAACACTCTCTGATTGCTGTTTTTAATAGGTAGAGTAATATTATGATGAAATCTGAAATGTTCCATTTCCCTTTTTCGCACAGTGTGTTAAACTGAAATTAATTATACGTTCATATGCAAACAAATGTGAGCTCCCGGTTACAACTAAGGAGACTGCTCGATAGAGGTAAAAGGTTCAAATGGTTCAAATGGCTCTGAGCACTACGGGACTTAACAGCTTAGGTCATCAGTCCCCTAGAACTTAGAACTACTTAAACCTAACTAACCTAAGGACATCACACACATCCATGCCCGAGGAAGGATTCGAACCTGCGACCGTAGCAGTCCCGCGGTTCCGGACTGCAGCGCCTAGAACCGCACGGCCACCGCGGCCGGCCGAGGAAAAAGGAAGAAATGAGGAAGAGATCAGTGAACGTGGCAGACAGGCAGAGGCAGTCCTGTGAAGTGTTAGGAGCCCGGTTTGGAACGAAGACTTCCTACCGAAAAAAGCAAATGAGTAATATATACAAGTTAAAACATCCCAATTCTGACCTATGCATCTGAAACTTGGGTAATGAAGAAAAGAGATGTAAGCAGATTGCAGGCATGGAAAATGAAGTTCATCAGACGTAGGACAGGAGTAACAAGAAGAAACAGGATGAGGAACGAAAGGATAAGGGAAGTGGTGAAAGAGGGAGCCTTGCAGAGAAGGATAGAAACATCAAGACTAAGATGGTGTGGGCACTTAAAAATAATGGAACACAAGAGGATTTCCGAGAAGACACACGAAATGGAGATGCGAAAGAAACGACCAAGAGGAAGGCCGAGGGATAGATGGCTGAAAGGCGCACAGGAGTGTGTTGAAACAAGAGACGAGGACTAGACCAGAGGCAACACAGAAAGGTGATGGAAACACAGGAGTAGATGGTGACACTTCTATTTCAAACAGAGCCAATCTAGATCTGGAAACTGTTGAAGGTGATATTTATGAAGATGATGATCGTTTAAAAACAGCGCAGCAGTTTAGATACAATGTCTCAACTGTTTTTCTTATTTCGAATATCACTGAGGAGTTTCTTGTCGTCGTTTCCGGTACAACGAAACATTTTAATTATGATGTTACCGTTTGTTTCCTGAAAGTAACAATAACAGTAGATAGAAGAAACAGACTGTAATGTACTTCTGTTTTGAGTTTCGTTTCTATTTTGTCGTCCAATCAATGTGTCATAAACGCCCATGTCCTTAGTTTCTGAAAACTAAGCCAGCCGTTAAATACCAGTTACCGGAACCGCGCGACTGCTACGATCGCAGGTTCGAAGCCTGCCTCGGGCATGTATGTGTGAGATGTCCTTAGGTTAGTTAGGTTTAAGTAGTTCTAATTTCTAGGGGATTGATGACCTTAGAAGTTAAGTCCCATAGTGCTCAGAGCCATTTGAATACCAGTTACGCCGGGCGCGGTGGTCTCGCGGTTCTAGGCGCTCAGTCCGGAAGCGCGGGACTGCTACGGTCACAGGTTCGAATCCTGCCTCGGGCATGGATGTGTGTGATGTCCTTAGGTTAGTTAGGTTTAATTAGTTC
Organism: Schistocerca cancellata; assembly: GCF_023864275.1. NCBI lineage: Eukaryota > Metazoa > Arthropoda > Insecta > Orthoptera > Acrididae > Schistocerca > Schistocerca cancellata. The sequence continues at coordinate 38,114,591 of NC_064629.1, forward strand.
TAAGTTCTAGGCGACTGATGACCTCAGAAGTTAAGTCGCATAGTGCTCAGAGCCAATACCAGTTACGAAATTGCTGAAAATTTTAGTTCCGATCTTCTTTCATAGCTGACAAAGATATTCAACTAGAGATTTCTATTTCTCATTAATTATTCTGAGCGCGGAGCGCAGCTTTTTGTAGAAGCCATTAGTGAAGTACGAAACACACTCTTTTAATGGACGTTAACGGACCTCAAGCAGACCATACATTCCTTTAAGGTTCTCTGAAAGATATTTTACGTTTCAAAATATTCGTGATCGTAATGAGAATACCTTCGTGAACGGTAACTGTCGAGTGCTGGTTTCAGACTCCGCAAATTTCGTGCGCTTTTAATGCAGTGTCTCCTACGTGACTATTTAATATCTAATGCGCCAGTGAGAGAACGCTTCGATGGGGTGTTAAACTGCAATATGTTGCACGGTGACGTTGCTCATGCGCCAGGAATTTTTTAATAGCTGTAATTAACAGCCACATTTACTGCTCAGCCTCGGAAAGGAACATTGCAACGCGTGCAGTATTTGCGTTTTATTGTGCAATACAGTTTGTTTAATAATGTACATCACTGGCAACAAATCATTTCCTTAACCTTCGTTGAGATGAGTGATCAAGTGTTGGTTCGATAGTTCCCTTTTCAAGCTAAGGGTTTTTCAGTAAGGGTGGAATTGATAACAGCTGCCACATATACCTTTCTCACCTTCTGTTCTCAGGATATTGTCCTGAAATTGCTACCACATTCAGCTGCAGGTTTTACATTTGTCAAGCAATAGACTAGGTAATATTAACGAGAGTTACTTCTTTTGCTCTTTGTACCCATTTCTGAATAATATCTCTGTAAAATACATAGAGCTACAAATCACATATAAAACATTTCAGAACAGTCCAAGTGTATGTTGTGTATTACATATTTTCTCACAGAACGACATAGATACACACGATTTAGTTTCGGAGATCTTGGAACACATTAGCTTACAACAATTTTCTTTTACAGATTTTCCGTCACACATCCGCTTTTCCTCCCTTACCCCCTCCCCGCCCCATCTCTTTCTCTCTCTCTCTCTCTCTCTCTCTCTCTCTCTCTCTCTCTCTCTCCTTCACACACACACACACACACACACACACACACACACACACACACACACACCTACAATGCAGCTTCCCTCTTTAAACAAGCCAAGTGACACAGAGAGAGATTACACCAATGGATACGTATTCGAGGGGAGTTAATACCAGCCCAGCATTCTTATTTTAGGTTTTCTGTGGCATCCAATAACCAAAGGTGACCGTCTGGATGGTTTTTTAAACAAGTATGTAGCTAATTCTTGACTTCATCCCTACACAGCTGAACTTCCATTAATGTCTAATGACATAGAGAAGGAAGTGTTAGCAGTATCACCATCACTTATGAAAAGTGAGAGAAAACTGAACAAAACGCCGGTTCAAAGTAATCAGAGGAATATTATTTAACGCACAAACGTGTATTATATCTTTCTAAATTCAATCTCTTCCACAGTATCTCCAGATTCACTGGATGTGGAAGATTCTTTTATTCTGCAATAGAAAATGTGCTATACTTACATAATAGCATTAGAAGTAGTTAGATATGCAAACAGTTTTGGAGCTAGCTGTAATGCAGCTGACATCACAGAATTCACTAGTCAACACAATGCAGAGCGTTATCCGTTACTGAACACATGCCAGTGAAGCTCATAATGCTACAGGCACTCCACGAAAAAAATACAGGGTGTAACGGACATTAGAGCAGATATTTTTATGTGTGTGTTACCCAAAAATGTACATAAATCAGTGTGTTGGTTGATTTTTCCCTGCTTAGAACAGTTTCCCGCAAAAACGTCACAGACCTTACGACCTGATGTTTGCTTCATGGCTGTAATTGGACCAGAACATGGACAACTACTGTCAGTACAGGCTTACTGCTTTGCGTCCTTGTGTCCACACTTCAACACCTGACTGCTGCCCAGGAGAAAATAACCATTAATGGCGTTCCTTTACCACTAACCAACCTAAAAACATACTACTCCTAACGGCTTTAATTATTAGTCTGTAATTGAAGTAAATGCTGATGTAATGTTGTTCAGTACATCGTCCTCTGTCACCAATAGAAATACACTCCCGGAAATTGAATAAGAACACCGTGAATTCATTGTCCCAGGAAGGGGAAACTTTATTGACACATTCCTGGGGTCAGATACATCACATGATCACACTGACAGAACCACAGGCACATAGACACAGGCAACAGAGCATGCACAATGTCGGCACTAGTACAGTGTATATCCACCTTTCGCAGCAATGCAGGCTGCTATTCTCCCATGGAGACGATCGTAGAGATGCTGGATGTAGTCCTGTGGAACGGCTTGCCATGCCATTTCCACCTGGCGCCTCAGTTGGACCAGCGTTCGTGCTGGACGTGCAGACCACGTGAGACGACGCTTCATCCAGTCCCAAACATGCTCAATGGGGGACAGATCCGGAGATCTTGCTGGCCAGGGTAGTTGACTTACACCTTCTAGAATACGTTGGGTGGCACGGGATACATGCGGACGTGCATTGTCCTATTGGAACAGCAAGTTCCCTTGCCGGTCTAGGAATGGTAGAACGATGGGTTCGATGACGGTTTGGATGTACCGTGCACTATTCAGTGTCCCCTCGACGATCACCAGTGGTGTACGGCCAGTGTAGGAGATCGCTCCCCACACCATGATGCCGGGTGTTGGCCCTGTGTGGCGCGGTCGTATGCAGTCCTGATTGTGACGCTCACCTGCACGGCGCCAAACACGCATACGACCATCATTGGCACCAAGGCAGAAGCGACTCTCATCGCTGAAGACGACACGTCTCCATTCGTCCCTCCATTCACGCCTGTCGCGACACCACTGGAGGCGGGCTGCACGATGTTGGGGCGTGAGCGGAAGACGGCCTAACGGTGTGCGGGACCGTAGCCCAGCTTCATGCAGACGGTTGCGAATGGTCCTCGCCGATACCCCAGGAGCAACAGTGTCCCTAATTTGCTGGGAAGTGCTGCGTCGCTGCGGTCCGGTCCCAGGTCGACGGGCACGTGCACCTTCCGCCGACCACTGGCGACAACATCGATGTACTGTGGAGACCTCACGCCCCACGTGTTGAGCAATTCGGCGGTACGTCCGCCCGGCCTCCCGCATGCCCACTATACGCCCTCGCTCAAAGTCCGTCAACTGCACATACGGTTCACGTCCACGCTGTCGCGGCATGCTACCAGTGTTAAAGACTGCGATGGAGCTCCGTATGCCACGGCAAACTGGCTGACACTGACGGCGGCGGTGCACAAATGCTGCGCAGCTAGCGCCATTCGACGGCCAACACCGCGGTTCCTGGTGTGTCCGCTGTGCCGTGCGTGTGATCATTGCTTGTACAGCCCTCTCGCAGTGTCCGGAGCAAGTATGGTGGGTCTGACACACCGGTGTCAATGTGTTCTTTTTTCCATTTCCAGGAGTGTAGATACATGATAAGTCTGGAGCATCCTGTCTTAGTGCCCATGCACAGAGTTAACACGATTCTCATTATCGGTCCCACGCAGCTCATGATGGAGAGAGATGTGATAGGGAAGCAATATATGTCGATGGAGAATGCCTAGGACATTTGCCTAACTCATGCAACTTCCTCGCGCGATTGCGCGGGAGCTAATGTGCGGATCTACCGCAACAGCAGCAAGAACATTAATTTTTCGATCCTCTTTCGTCACTTGTTTACTACTGTTATTTTGTCTAGGTCTTCCACTACCGCTTTCGTATATCTCGTAGAAGAGGTTGATATATAATTCCCGAGATGGTTCTTGTCTGTTGGGATATCTTGCTGCATACACTGTAGAAGAACGAACTGCATTCTGATTTTTCTCCATAGGTAAATCCCACCGTCCACTCAAGACCTACTTCTTTTACTGTCACACACTAAGTGACTAGCAAGTCGCGAACACACAAACACAATGTGAGCAAACGTAGTATCGTATCTAGCAACTGCCCAGGTTAAATGGCACAAGTAAGTGTCGGTGTGGAAGCTTTTCAAAATACAATATCTCGTAAACAACTCGCACTAGAATCCTACAACAAACACCACTGTACTTTTAGTTTAGTAATGTCAATAGGCACTGTTCCATTCAAAAAATGTATGTTTGCACAATAAATGCACTTTGTAAGCATTATTAGAATCTGTTTATTGGCTAACAATACGAGCCCTTTACTACCAACCCATTCTGTGAAAACTGCACATCAATAGCATTTTCTATTTCCGCAATAATTGCGGTGCAAGTTTTAGGTGATTCACCCCATATAATGCGTGTTAAAGGATGTAATGAATTTCAGAAAGTGTCGGTAGTAATATTAAGTGAAATGACAGATGGATGTACTTCACGGAAGAAACAGAATTGCTTCAGAATTAACAATAGCGCTAAAAAACTTGGCTGAGCCTGAATTAAATGTTTCTTCTCGAAGGTGAAATCTCATAAGAAAAGTTCGGAATAATGGAAGAGACGATGTCGGTCTTTCGACAGGTTGACGACTTTTATTTCGTAGAGTCCTTCTGCATCTCCTGGCGACCGAGACCTACGTTGTTACTGGGGTAGCAGAGACAGGGACGCCAGAATTTTTCATTCTGCCGATCTTCTCGAACAAAAATAAGCATATGGTTATGGGTAAATGTTTTGAAGCAGTCGTCACTTCCATAATTACTGAGTGGAGATTTGTACTCTCGTCTACATGCGCCGGAGTATGATGTGAATGATACGTAATAAAACGCAACTGTTAGAATCTGTAGTTGATAACAGTGAAAAAAATACTGAATAGCGGATCGCCAACAGTATCGGCCACGCCACTAAAGAGAACAGCCATTGATATTACTCTGCGCTTCCCTTTTGCCGGCTTAACGGATACGCTCGGCTTAGATCATTTTATAGCTGATATAAAACTCAACTTTTAGAGGGAAAATATGAGACAACATCGGTACAGAGACAAATGGGAAAAAGTATCGGGGAAACATTTTAGGTTTAGTATACGTCAGCCATGAGAAAATTATTTAACCAAATAAAATTTATGTCGTTCCATAACACTGTTAGCCGTTATTGAATATAAGAAATATCTCTACAATATTTTAATTTTCATAGATCATAGAAAATTAACATTTCCCAACTACGGGGCACAACGAGGGATTTTCCAGAGCTGTGGCACGACAACATTCGAGAATTACTTGAAATACGATGCTTAAATGCCAATGTTGAAATGGCTTTCGTTAAGGGAAGGAAGGTACGTTGTATAGTTCATTTTTCACCTCGTGACAACGAAATCAATATGACAGGAAGTGTAGACGAAACTAAAAAAAAATGGGTTTAAAAAGTAAAGTGTAGCAATGAAACAAATGATCTTTCATGGCTGTAAACTTACGAAGGTAAAATGATGTGAACGACAGTACCACGTAATTTGAGCTCAGTGCTACACGATGATGTAAACAGATTTAAGTTTCTTGTCATGCTATTCACAGAGAGGAGATGATAAACGCTATAGCCATCTTCCCCAGCCAACTAGTCTATTCTTATTAATTCAGATATGATGCCAGAAGAAGTTGAATTAAGAATGGCCACCACAGATTGTTAGTCCTGCACTCCAGACAAATAATAATCCCTCATTACCCGAATCTTATAGACCGTAGCACTGCCATCTAGAATAGGAAGACATCTAGACAGATCGATAAAGTCGAGATCGGAATGGTCACTGAAGTCAATACATGCTCTCTCAGAGTTTCGTATCACTTTAAGAAAGTGAAACTAAGAACAGGTATCTTAACTCTATTGTGTGATGATCTACTCAAAGCTTTTAAACAACAAGAAAACCGAGGAGAAATTCTGAACCGTTGAAGTTCAGGAAGAAGAAATAAAAACTTTGTGGTTTGTCGATGACACTGTAACACTGTCAGGAACAGCTAAGGACTTCAAAGATCAGCTGAATGGAATGGATAATTTCCTGAAAAGAGATTATAAGAGGAACATCGATAGAAGTTAAACAAGGGTGATGGGTGTAGTCGACTTAAATCAGGCGATTCTGAAGGAATTAAATTAGGAAGTAAGACGTTAAAAGTAGTAGATTACTTGGGAAACTAAATAACTGATGATGGCCGAAGTAGGGAAGATTTAAAATGCGCATTGAGAATAACAAAAAAAAATCATTCTTGAAAAAGAGGAATTTGTTAACATCAAATATAAATTTAAGTGTCAGGAAGTATTTTCTGAAGGTATTTGTTTGGAGTGTGAGCTAATACGAAAGTGAAACATGGACGATAATCAGTTTAGACAAGAAGAGAATAGATGTGGTGCTATTGAATAATGCTGAAGATTAAACGCGAAGACTAAACAACAAATGTGGAGGTACTGAACTAAATTGGAAAGAAATAAATTTTTGGTACAACTTGACTAAAGAAAGTCACATCCTAGGGCATCAAGGCATTCTCAGTTTTGTAATGGAGGGAATTGTGGGAAGCAAAATTTGTTGAGGGAGACCAAGAGATGAATACAGTAAGCAGGTTACAATGACGTAGTTTGCGTTACTTATGCAGAGGTCAACAGGCTTCCACAGGGTAGACTAGTATGGAGAGCTGCATCAAAGCAATCTTCAAACTGAAACCGCAACAACAATATCTTAACGGAGAAAATACTAATAGAACTTCTTTTATATAAAGCATATGACACACTAGAATAACCTTGTCATCTCAGACACTGGATCGGCTTGGTATGGCAATAAATTTCTTGCAAGGAATCTGCAGTTTCGTAGCAGAGAGAATGAGATTAGTCAGATTATTCCTGTAGTCAGATTATTCCTGTAGGATACAGGATGTCACACGTGCGATGACCTCGATAGGATTATTCTCCCGCAATGAGTTGCGGACATCGTGTCAAAGTCGATAGTAGTGGTGTCCACAAGGTAACACATTAATTACAGACCAGCAAAACATGATTTAGATTCTTTGCTTAGCGACATTAAGTAATAAACTAAATTTTCAGAACAATTGATGGATCCCCTTTTATCATGGACTTCTCATGTAAATGATTCAACTCTGAGAGAAAGTTGTAAATAAATTTTGAACAGTATCCCACGTGCAGTTGGGAGTCTGTTCTAGAATATTAGTGCTATTCATTATCTATGGAGCACTTACAATCAACTACAGCTTCTTTTCAGTGGATAGATTTTTCTGGTTACAAAGCTATGCAGTGATGTTTGTCTGGGTCATTCGTTAGTGAGTCTCCTGACCTTTCCTCCGTTTTAATGGTTGTTGGGTACCAGACCAAACCAGTCAACCAAAGAGGATCAAATTACACTGAGGTGGCAAAAAGCATGGGACACTTCCTATTACCGTGTTAGCCCTCCTGCCCGGCATAGGGCAGCAATTGGACGTGACGTGGACTCAACAAGTCGTTGGAAGTACCGTGCAGAAATATTGAGCCATGTTGTCTCTATAGCCGTCCATAATAGCGAAAGTGTTGCCGGTGCACGAGTTTGGCCACACTCGTTTCTAAATTCTTTCCCATAATGTTCGATGGGATTCATGTCGGGCGGTCTGGGTGGCAAACCATTCGCTCGAATTGTCCAGAATGTTCTTCAAACGAATTGTGAACATTTGTGGCACGATGACATGTCGCATCGTTGTTGGGAACATGAAGTCCATGAATGGCTGAAAATGATCTCCTTGCAGCCGTACATAACTATTTCCTCTCCATGACCAGTTCAGTTGTGCCAGAGGACGCAGTCCATTCCGTGTAAACACAGCCCACAGCATTAAGGAGCCACTACCTGCTTGCACAGTACGTACTTGACAACTTAGGTCCATGGCTCCGTAGGTTCTGCGCCATACTTGTGCCCAAGAATCAGCTCTTAACAGCTGAAATCGGGACTCATTTGATCAGGCGGGAGTTCTCCAACTGTCTAGGGTCCATCCGATATGGTTACGAACCCTGGAGGGGGCGCTGCAATTGATGTCGTGCTGTTTAGCAAAGGCACTCGCGTCGGTCGTCTGTTGTCATAGCCCACTAACGCCAATTTTCACCGCACTGTCCTAACAAATACGTTCGTCGTACCTCCCACATTGATTTCTGTGGTTACTTCACACAGCGTTGCTTGTGTGTTGGGATTGACAACTGTACACAAAAGCCGCTTCTCTCGGTCGTTAATTGAAGGCCGTCGGCCACTACGTTATCCGTGATGAGAGGTAATGCCTGAAATGGAATGTACCATGTTCCTAGCTCCAAACACCATTCCTCGTTAAAAGAGTGTTAATTCTCGTCGTGCGCCCATAACTACGCCGGAAAACTTTTTGCACGAAGCACCAAATAACAGTTTCGCCAATGCACTGCCCTTATACTTTGTGCACGAGATACTACCGCCCTCTGTATATTTACATATTCCTATCTCATGACCTTCGCCACCATGTGATGTAATCGATAGGTGTATTGCTGGCACCTGCTATCAACACCTCAAAGATGCTCCTTGCTATTGGAGCATTCCTGGCCACACCAGTGGGACGGAAGTACCAAGACACGCCCACAGACGTTCTCCGCGCCCCATCGGCAACCTGTCCTACACGCCGACACGAGGTCAGTTCTATGCCAGGCTACGTTTCAGTCAACGCATAGTAGGGAGAAGAGTACCGTGTCCAGCGACAACAGAGTTAGAGACAATCAGTTACACTCTTCGAATTAATCTACAAGTCCTTGCAGATGATCGTGAACTTTGTCTTTGAACACTGCTATGAAAAAATGATTCAAATGGCTCTAAGCGCAATGGGACTTAACTTCTGAGGTCATCAGTCCCCTAGACTTAGAACTACTTAAACCTAACTAACCTAAGGACATCATACACATCCATGCCAGAGGCAGGATTCGAGCCTGCGACCGTAGCGATCGCGCGGTTTCAGACTGAAGCGCTCAGAACCGCTGGGCAACACCGGCCGGCACGTGTTAGACTGGTCCTATCTACAGGGTGACAATTATTGAAATATATGAAATGAAATCGGCATAACTTCTGAACGTTTTGCGTTAGGGCGTTCAATCTGCACGGTTCACCGCAGGGCATCACGAGAATTATTATGCGGTTGTTGTTTGGTTTAACGATGAAGCCCACTTTTATTTGGATTGGTTCAATAAGCAAAATTGGCGCATTTGGGGGACTGAGAATCCGCATTTCCCGATAGAGAAGTCTCTTCACCCTCGACAGGATACTGTGTGGTGTGCAATGTCCAGTCACGGAATAATCGGTGCAATACCCTTGATGGCACGGTGACTACCGAAATGTACGTGAAGGTTTTGGAAGATAATTTGATCCCTGTTATCCATCGTGACCCTGATTCCGACAAGATGCTGTACAACCAAGACGGAGCTCGACCCCATCGAAGCAGTAGAGAACTTGATGTTCTGGAGGAGCACTTTGGGGACCGCATTCTGGTTCTGGGGTAGCAAGAGGCCACTGGCATGGACCTCGATTGGCCGCCATATTCACCGGATCTGAACACATGCGACTTCTTTATGTGGGGCTATATTAAAGACCAGCTGTACAGCAATAATCACAGAACCATTGCTGAGCTGCAAACAGCCATTCAGGAGGTCATCGACAGCATCGATGTTCCGGCACTTCAATGGGTCATGCAGAATTCCGCTATTCGTCTGGGCCACATCATTTCTAATGATGGCAGGCATATCGTACATGTCACAAACGTTTCAAATGGCTCTAAACACTATGGGACTTAACATCTGAGGTCATCAGTCCCCCCCTTCTAGACTTAGAACTACTTAAACCTAGCTAACCTAAGGAAATCACGCAAAGCCATACCCGAGGCAGGATTCGAACCTGCGACTGTAGCGGGTCCGGACTGAAGGGCGTATAGTGGGCATGCGGGAGGCCGGGTGGACGTACCGCCGAATTGCTCAACACGTGGGGCGTGAGGTCTCCACAGTACATCGATGTTGTCGCCAGTGGTCGGCGGAAGGTGCACGTGCCCGTCGACCTGGGACCGGACCGCAGCGACGCACGGATGCACGCCAAGACCGTAGGATCCTACGCAGTGCCGTAGGGGACCGCACCACCACTTCCCAGCAAATTAGGGACACTGTTGCTCCTGGGGTATCGGCGAGGACCATTCGCAACCGTCTCCATGAAGCTGGGCTACGGTCCCGCACACCGTTAGGCCGTCTTCCGCTCACGCCCCACCATCGTGCAGTCCGCCTCTAGTGGTGTCGCGACAGGCGTGAATGGAGGGACGAATGGAGACGTGTCGTCTTCAGCGATGAGAGTCGCTTCTGCCTTGGTGCCAATGATGGTCGTATGCGTGTTTGGCGCCGTGCAGGTGAGCGCCACAATCAGGACTGCATACGACCGAGGCACACAGGGCCAACACCCGGCATCATGGTGTGGGGAGCGATCTCCTACACTGGCCGTACACCACTGGTGATCGTCGAGGGGACACTGAATAGTGCACGGTACATCCAAACCGTCATCGAACCCATCGTTCTACCATTCCTAGACCGGCAAGGGAACTTGCTGTTACAACAGGACAATGCACGTCCGCATGTATCCCGTGCCACCCAACGTGCTCTAGAAGGTGTAAGTCAACTACCCTGGCCAGCAAGATCTCCGGATCTGTCCCCCATTGAGCATGTTTGGGACTGGATGAAGCGTCGTCTCACGCGGTCTGCACGTCCAGCACGAACGCTGGTCCAACTGAGGCGCCAGGTGGAAATGGCATGGCAAGCCGTTCCACAGGACTACATCCAGCATCTCTACGATCGTCTCCATGGGAGAATAGCAGCCTGCATTGCTGCGAAAGGTGGATATACACTGTACTAGTGCAGACATTGTGCATGCTCTGTTGCCTGTGTCTATGTGCCTGTGGTTCTGTCAGTGTGATCATGTGATGTATCTGACCCCAGGAATGTGTCAATAAAGTTTCCCCTTCCTGGGACAATGAATTCACGGTGTTCTTATTTCAATTTCCAGGAGTGTATATTTCACTTCTTGCATTTTACATGTGCAATAATCATGCCATTTATCACCTGTTCAGAACCCAAATCATCTGCTTCACTGCCATGACCAACGTCAGTGGTCGAGGATCACTTAATTACCTGGTACCTGTTCTACACCATCAAGATCGCCCAAAATTCATCAATGTTTTTTTTAATTAGTGTATAACATTTTGTCCGGTGATATTGTATGGCCATAATGGTGTGTTGATGGAGCCGATAGGGACCGTCGATGTAGGATCCGTTGGAATAAATTTCTCCTTATAATTGTAAGGGTAGCAAGCGTGAGTTTATAGATTCTTGGCTAAAGTGATGATTGTATGAAAGACATTGTTGACAACGTTACACTTGGGTTTAGGCTCAGGAAAGTTCTACGTGGCATCTGTGTTGTTTAACGAGGACGCCATGAGTATTGAGGTTGTCTATCATTCGCGTAGATTCTGAAAATTCATGTACAAAGAATGTAGAACCAGAGTTGTTGTGAACGAGGGGTCCCTTTCAGGTCCAGGGTTTAGGGCTAGAGTTACAGCACCTCTCATTCTCCTCAGCTATGATCGCCCCTTGATCACTCCAGTGAGAATGGTTGGTGTTGTGAGAGATGAGGATGTCTGCAATGTAAGAGGCCAAGAATGCACGTTGTTGAAATTTTGGGAGGAGAGTTTACGCAGTAGGATGGAATGGAAGCAATGAACTGACGACGTCAATATGTGGCATGAGTTGCATAATGTTGAGGTTAGGGAGGTATTTTATATTTATTTTAAAACATAGGGCCTAAGATTTATAAGCGTTTTGTCAGATTGTGCCGGCGAGCAAGCTTTGGAAAGTTTATTGAACAGTGGACTGGGACTTCTGACGACTAGATGCCTTATCTGAAGTGTAGTCCATCTGACGAAATGAAGTGGATTTAGATAACAAACGTACTGAGGCGACTGATGCGACTATGTCAGTTGCAGAGACTAGCTTGGTGGTGCCTGGTGAAGACAATCTTTCAGTATTGAGACTACACCTATTGCAAGGCTGGGCGCGGGAGCTGCCCGCAGGCGCTGAGGACATTTGTATCTCCGTATGGGCATGATGTGCGCGCATTTTCTCGCGAACAGAGCTGAAGACTGCCGACAAGGCACGATCGGCAGCTGACACTAGTGTTTTTAATCATGTTCATATTCCTTACATTGGCGTAATTACTAGAGTACTGTGGTGTCACCGCCAGACACCACACTTGCTAGGTGGTAGCTTTAAATCGGCCGCGGTCCATTAGTACACGTCGGACCCGCGTGTCGCCACTGTCAGTAATCGCAGACCGAGCGCCACCACACGGCAGGTCTAGAGAGACGTACTAGCACTCGCCCCAGTTGTACGACGACTTTGCTAGCGACTACACTGACGAAGCCTTTCTCTCATTTTCCGAGAGGCAGTTAGAATAGCCTTCAGCTAAGTCCATGACTACGACCTAGCAAGGCGCCATTAACCATATCTGGAGAGAGTCTCATTAGTATAGTCAAGAGCGATGTACCACAAGAATGAATTAAAGTTAAGTAAACAGACGATACGTACTTTTCTTTATAGCATTCATAACGTATCCTGTTCCAGACTTCACGCCAGTCGGCGTGAGTTGACGCGTGCCCTTTCGGTAACCTCACCTTGTGTCTAGAGTGTCTTGTCTAGACACAACAAGTACGACAATGAAATGAATACCTACGACCCAAATTAAAGTGCGCGTAGTAAATTGAGGTGACAAAAGTCATCGGATAAATGGCTCTGAGCACTATGGGACTCAACATCTTAGGTCATAAGTCCCCTAGAACTTAGAACTACTTAAACCTAAGTAACCTAAGGACATCACACACACCCATGCCCGAGGCAGGATTCGAACCTGCGACCGTAGCAGTCCCGCAGTTCCGGACTGCAGCGCCAGAACCGCTAGACGACCGCGGCCGGCAAAAGTCATCGGATAGCCAAATGCACATATAAGAAAGGTATAAAAGGGCAGTGTATTGACGGAGCTTTCACTTGTACTCAGATGATTCATGTGAAAAGGTTGCCAACGTGATTATGGCTGCACGACGGGAATTAACAGACATTGACGCGAAATAACAGTTGGAGTTAGACGCGTGGAACACTCCATTTCGGAAATCGTTAGGGAGTTGAATATTCTGTGATCCACAGTGTTAAGTGTGTGCCGGGATTACCACATATCAGGTATTACCTCTCACCACGGACAACGTGGCAGGACATGCGGCGAAATTTGACGTCAATGGGCTATGGCAGTGGAAGACCGCGAGTACCTTTGCTAGAGCACGACACTGCCTCCAGCACCTCTCCTGGTCTCGTGACCATATCGGTTGGACTCTAGACGAATGGAAAACCGGGGCTGATCCGATGAGTCCCGATTTCAGTTGGTAAGAGCTGATAGGGTTCGAGTGTATTGCAGGCCCGACGAGGGCATGGAGCCAAGTTGTCAACAAGGCACTGTGCAAGCTGGTGGTGCCTCCGCAATGGTATGTGCTGTGTTTACATGGAATGAACCGATCATTTACTGGAAATTTTTGTATTCGGCTACTTGGAGACGACTTGCAGCCATTCATAGGCTTCATGTTCCCAAATAGCAATGGAGTTGTTATTGATGACAATGTGCCATGTCGCGACTTGTTTGAAGAACATTCTGGACAATTCCTGAGAAAGGTTTGGCCACCGTGATCGCCCTATGTGATTCCCATCGAGCATTTATGGGACATAATCGAGAGGTCAGGTCGTGCACAAAAACGTGCACCGGCAACGCTTTCGCAATTACGGACGGCTATAGAGGCAGCACGGCTCAATATTTCCGCAGGGGACTTCCAGCGACTTGTTGAGTCCATGCAAGGTCGTCCTGCTGCACTACGCTGGGAAAAAGGAGGTCAGACGCGAATTTAGGAGGTATCCCATGGTTTTTGTCAGTGTATTTAACGAATACAGCAGGATTTCATCTCTTGCAATCAACGAAAGTGTTCTTAAAGCCGGCCGGAGTGGCCGAGCGGTTCGAGGCGCTACAGTCTGGAACCACGCGACCGCTACGGTCGCAGGTCCGAATCCTGCCTCGAGCATGGATGTGTGTGACGTCCTTTTGTTACTTAGGTTTAAGTAGTTCTTAGTTCTAGGGGACTGATGACCTCAGAAGCTAAGTCCCATAGTGCACAGAGCCATTTGAACCATTTTTTGTCCTTAAAGGCCAAACTTGCATTAAATAAAAATGCCATCGAATGATGAAGTAATTATAGTTAGATTTCAGACAGTTCTGTTGTGAAGACCAGTAAATGAATTTACGCCAGTGTACGTGCTTACATGAGCCATCTCATCACAAAAGGCTTTGCATGTCAATTATTACGTTGTGAAAAAGCAAAGTTTTGATTGTTTTCCCTGTGCGACCAGCTCGTACTTCCTGTTCCACTTTCTTTTGAGCGTGAGTGTATCGTTCTACTTTCGTTCGAATAACTAAAAGCAGGTACACACGTTCAGATTACACCAGCAGACTATAAAAAAGCGGTTGACCGTCTGCAGTTCGATAGAGGTATAACTCATCGACATAGAAAAAATGTAGAATAATCTCTTTAGTGCATAATGTTGTCATGAGTACTGCGGCGCCGCATACATTGGATAGTTTGACAGCAATTACAAACAGTGTTAAATCTTCCAAATTCTGTCAAGTTCAGCAGAGAACGGGACAATGGACCGGCGGGACAGGGGCTGGGGAGGTACAGTGATGCAGAAAAGAGAATACAATATGAAATTTTCTAGTAGCAAATACAACACAGACATAAAGTAATAAGCAAACAGCACGTGCTTTTTTATGAAACAACTACTGACTTAATACATTTAATTTTAATGGGAAGTGTTTAGTTCTATTTTCAGCTTGTGCCTTATCAAAGCAACGACACAAGACATTTGATCAATCATTGCAGTAGCTCCATCTATTGCAATCAGCGAAAGTTTTTCCCAACAGATGACATTTTGTCAACAATATTTCCTAAGCTGACCGCAGCTGTATAGTACGTTGGCACTTAATCACGGAGTTTCTCCATCGAGCTGAACTCAACATCTCTCACAAACACAGCAATCCGAGCAAGAAACAAGACGATTCTCGTTGCAGCGGGAACATTTCACGAAATTTCAATCACCTATTTTATCCGTCGAATGAGAAAATATTTAGTTGGTATCGACTTAGATAGGGAGATATGATCATCATAATAAAATAAGGAAATCTGAGTTCGCACGGAAAGATATAGCTGTTCGTTTTTTCCTCACGCTGTTTAAAATGGAATAATAGAGAATTATTTTGAAGGTGGTTCGATGAACCCTCTGCCAAGGACTTAATTGTAATTAGCAGAGTGTCTGTGGTGTCACCGCCAGACACCACACTTGCTAGGTGGTAGCCTTTAAATCGGCCGCGGTCCGTTAGTATACGACGGACCCGCGTGAGCCACTATCAGTGATTACAGACCGAGCGCCGCCACACGGCAGGTCTAGAGACACTTCCTAGCACTCGTCCCAGTTGTACAGCCGACTTTGCTAGCGATGGTTCACTGACAAATTACGCTCTCATTTGCCGAGACGATAGTTAGCATAGCCTTCAGCTACGTCATTTTGCTACGACCTAGCAAGGCGCCATTACCAGTTACTATTGATGCTGTAAAACATATACCGTCAAGAGCGATGTTCACCAATTATGAATTAAAGTTAAGTATTCCAGTAGTTACGTACGTTCTTTGCTACTATAAATTCCTTGTCCTGTTCCAGACCTCACGCCAGCCTGCGTGAGCTTAAACGCGTGCCTTTCGGCTTCCTCCTAGTGGATTGGCTGTCTTGCCAGTCCACAACAGTATCTATGTACACTCATGCTCAAAAATTAAGGATAATGCTGATACATGGTGAAACAACGCTCTGGTGGGCGGTTTGCGGGTTTAAATCACCTCGGGGTATGACATTTCGGTGCATTTGACCTGCGGTCGTCGCACGGTGGCGCTGGCAGCAGTCCACATAAGCAGAGGTGTGTTGGTGCATGTCAGACTACGGTGCAGCGAGTAAGTGTGCAGACGTTTTCAGACGTGCTAATGGTGACCGTGTGTTGAAAATGGCTCAAAGAAAACACATTGATGACGTTATGAAGGGTAGAATACTAGGGCGACTGGAGGCTGGTCAACCACAGCAGGTCGTAGCACGGGCCCACCGTGTGCCACAGAGTGTGATGTCAAGGTTATGGGAACGATTCCAGCAGACAGGAAACGTGTCCAGGCGCTACAGTACAGGATGTCCACAGTGTATAACACCATAAGAAGACCGATATCTCACCATCAGTACCCGCATAAGGCCACGGAATACTGCAGGTTGCCTTGCTCGGGACCGTACCACAGCTACTGGAACAGTTGTCTCCAGACACACAGTCCACAGACAACTGAACAGACATGGTTTATTCTCCCGGAGACCTGCAAGGTGCATTCCACTGACCCCTGGTCACACGAGAGCCCGTAAAGCCTCGTATCAAGAGCACAGTACATGGTCATTGGAACAGTGGTCCCAGGTTATGTTCACGGAGAGTCCAGGTATAGTCTGAACAGTGAATCTCGCCGGGATTTCATCTGGCATGAACCAGGAACCAGATGCCAACCCCTTAATGTCCTCCGAAGGGACCTGTACGAGGGTCGGTCGGGGGGGATTATGATTGGTGCACGTACACCCCTGCATGTCTTTGACACAGGAGCTGTAACAGGTCAGGAGTATCGGGACGTCATTTTGCACCAGTATGTCGGCCTTTTCAAGGGTGCAGTGGGTCCCACCTTCCTCCTGATGGACGATAACGCACGGCCCCACTGAGCTGCCATCGTGGAGGAGTACCTTGAAACAGAAGATATCAGGCGAATGGCGTGGTCTGCCTGTTCTCCAGACCTAAACTCCATCGAACACTTCTGGGATGCTCTCGGTCGACGGATCGCTGCACCTCTTCAAACCCCTACAACACTTCAGGAGCGAATGAACTTTTTTATTTATAACAAATTTAAAAACAAACTGAAGTGAAAAGATCTGAAGCTTAAGATATTACAAAAATAAACATAGTCATCCTGTTATATATATATATATATATATATACACTCCTGGAAATGGAAAAAAGAACACATTGACACCGGTGTGTCAGACCTACCATACTTGCTCCGGACACTGCGAGAGGGCTGTACAAGCAATGATCACACGCACGGCACAGCGGACACACCAGGAACCGCGGTGTTGGCCGTCGAATGGCGCTAGCTGCGCAGCATTTGTGCACCGCCGCCGTCAGTGTCAGCCAGTTTGCCGTGGCATACGGAGCTCCATCGCAGTCTTTAACACTGGTAGCATGCCGCGACAGCGTGGACGTGAACTGTATGTGCAGTTGACGGACTTTGAGCGAGGGCGTATAGTGGGCATGCGGGAGGCCGGGTGGACGTACCGCCGAATTGCTCAACACGTTGGACGTGAGGTCTCCACAGTACATCGATGTTGTCGCCAGTGGTCGGCGGAAGGTGCACGTGCCCGTCGACCTGGGACCGGACCGCAGCGACGCACGGATGCACGCCAAGACCGTAGGATCCTACGCAGTGCCGTAGGGGACCGCACCGCCACTTCCCAGCAAATTAGGGACACTGTTGCTCCTGGGGTATCGGCGAGGACCATTCGCAACCGTCTCCATGAAGCTGGGCTACGGTCCCGCACACCGTTAGGCCGTCTTCCGCTCACGCCCCAACATCGTGCAGCCCGCCTCCAGTGGTGTCGCGACAGGCGTGAATGGAGGGACGAATGGAGACATGTCGTCTTCAGCGATGAGAGTCGCTTCTGCCTTGGTGCCAATGATGGTCGTATGCGTGTTTGGCGCCGTGCAGGTGAGCGCCACAATCAGGACTGCATACGACCGAGGCACACAGGGCCAACACCCGGCATTATGGTGTGGGGAGCGATCTCCTACAATGGCCGTACACCACTGGTGATCGTCGAGGGGACACTGAATAGTGCACGGTACATCCAAACCGTCATCAAACCCATCGTTCTACCATTCCTAGACCGGCAAGGGAACTTGCTGTTCCAACAGGACAATGCACGTCCGCATGTGTCCCGTGCCACCCAACGTGCTCTAGAAGGTGTAAGTCAACTACCCTGGCCTGCAAGATCTCCGGATCTGTCCCCCATTGGGCATGTTTGGGACTGGATGAAGCGTCGTCTCACGCGGTCTGCACGTCCAGCACGAACGCCGGTCCAACTGAGGCGCCAGGTGGAAATGGCATGGCAAGCCGTTCCACAGGACTACATCCAGCATCTCTACGATCGTCTCCATGGGAGAATAGCAGCCTGCATTGCTGCGAAAGGTGGATATACACTGTACTAGTGCCGACATTGTGCATGCTCTGTTGCCTGTGTCTATGTGCCTGTGGTTCTGTCAGTGTGATCATGTGATGTATCTGACCCCAGGAATGTGTCAATAAAGTTTCCCCTTCCTGGGACAATGAATTCACGGTGTTCTTATTTCAATTTCCAGGAGTGTATATATATATTTCCAAGAAAAAACTGACAAATAAAAAACATTTTTATTCAACACGCATTTGGTAAAGTCCTTAAAGTCTAAACTACAGAGAAAGAGCACACATTTACTTCTACATGAAAACTGTAAAATCTTGACGACAGTGCAAACACGCATATAAAGAGAGATAATAATCAGGAGTCTTGTAGATGTGCATTGCACTGAACGCACAATTTCCGTCTTCTGTTACAGTAACCTGCAACTCATGTTCGTCAACAGATTCATCGCCACAAAGTTCAGTTGCTGATTCGCGATAAATTGGAATAACATTTCCGATGGTAATGTTGCCCTTGGGTTAACCAGCTTGTTCTGAACTGTCAGCACCATAGTCTCCAATCCATCTCCATCTCAGTAGACATTCCTCAAAGTTACGATCTGTAGCTCTTGAAACGTCTGAACGTAGGATCGACAAAAGAAAGATGTGGAAGGGCCAACCCAGGCTGAGCACATCATTTTTCCTTACGCAATTACAAATTTATTTCAAAATATGCCGGCAATCAGAATGATAATTAAAGCTACAATCTTCACTTGCACCTAACATATGATTGTGAACAGGAAGTTTCTCTTACATAATCAATCTTAAAGATGAGAGAAATACAGCAAGCTACACTTACACAAGCAAATTTAAAACGGAAAAACAATAATTAAAGTAACTACTGTTTACCACAATAAGTAACCCGAAGCCACCCTTACTCGAAGAGGGTCCGCTCTTAAGACTTTGTAGAAAAATTAAAGTAATACAAAAATTTAAACGGCCGTAGGAGCCGTAAGTAAAACCAACACAAGTATAACAGTGTTCTTAAGTTAAATTACACAACAACCAAGAACAAGAATCAATCACCGAGCGAGGTGGTGCAGTGGTTAGCACACTGGACAAGCATTCGGGAGGACGACAGTTCAATGCCGCGTCCGGCCATCCTGATTAGGTTTTGCGTGATTTCCCTAAATCGATTCAGGCAAATGCCGGGATCGTTCATTTGGAATGGCATGGCCGACTTCCTTCCCCATCCTTCCCTAATCCGATGAGACCGATGACCTCGCAGTTTGGTCTCATCACCCCCAAATCATCCCATCTCGGATACAAGAATCAGTCCTCCCAGAAAGAGGGTAATCTTCAAATGAGTTACAAGAAGTATGCAACCAAATTAGGTCAAGCAATTAATTACAGATGTAATTTAAACGTTCAAAACTTAAGTACAGTAAATGTTCGTAAACTCAAGTACAGAAAATAGATTCTTAGGTTCGTTATGTCAGACAACAAGGCAGGGCAAGTTCGAAAAGATAGTTACTTAAAACCACCCATCAAATAGAATATCCGGAAAACTTAACTTGTTTAGCAGCTGCAGCTGGAATCAAGACTCCAGGGAGAGCTAACTGCCTTCGGAGAAGCCGTTCGCGAACATGCATAGGCCGAAATGCAGGAGTACGTAGGCGCGGGCAAGCGCCGCATCAATTACAATGTCACGACTCAGAAGCCAAGTCTGTCAAGAAACAGCATACACATTACGGTACTAAAGTCAAGAGCTCCCACAATAAGGTCTTCAGGTCTTTTAAGTCTTAATAAATCCCTTAAAGTAACGCTAAGACTTAAACCTTTTAATTATAAGCATAAATTTCAATTACTGTACCAAAACTGCCATTATAAAAGGATAAGACACTTGTGATAACCAATAGCGGATTTACCAACAGACATCTAATGTTCTTTTGAAACTACAGAATAGTAGATACAAGATTACCCGCGTGGTACGAACTTTAGCCTTAACATTTACAGATAAGATTGAGGTTGCACAATCTCAAGATTTAAGCCCATCTTAAGGAAATTTAAAAGAACATTAGTTTAAAACATCAAAAGTTAATTCAACATTGATTGGTTGCTTTTGGGGCAGGGGACCAAAGAGCGAGGTCATCGGTCTCAACATTGATCAAAACTTACAACAAATAAAGAATGACTTAAAGCTGCGGAACAACAAATGGAAACACCAGTTCACAGTAAGTACCGCCGGCAAAATCGGAGCTGAACAGTACAAAGATAATTTTGCCTTTTCAGTCAGTGGCCCACCTAAATAAACATTCATGTAACTCGAGACCAACTTGGAGATTCTAACAGACCAGCTGAGTGTACAACACTTCTTATACACACATAAATAGAAATCACTAAGCAAATCAGCAAGGTTACACTCGTGGCTTCATGTACAGCAATTGCAAGAAAACCTCATATTTCAAACATCAGAGGTGACGTTCATTGAGGAAATAAACACAATACGCACTGTAACTTCTGTAGTACTCCATATGCCATCAATCAATGCACTATTCCGGCCGGTAACATTCAAACTGCACACGGTAAGAACATCCCAGAATGCAAATTGCTGATGCACGCTCTCTCCAAAACCCAGATATCAGCCACAGTTTTAACTTGATATCTTTGATACTGTAGTTATATTGCAATCTTTGGCTTGTTTATAATGTGTAAATCCTGTATTCGTATCTGTGGCTAAGTGTGTTCAGCGATGTTTACGAAAAACAAGATATATGTTTCCAACAGTGCCTCATAAAAGTAATATACATCTAGTGAAAGTTTTAACTTGTGTAATTGTGAAAAACAAGACACAATGGTTTCAAAAATACGTCCTAAAAGAGATATATATACCTGCAGAAAGATTTATCTGTAAGTAACACCTCAAAACGTAAATTAAACTGTAAATATTTCATGTAACTGTACCACATGTAGTGATTATTTGCTCATATACGTTAAACATAAATTATTCTGTAAATATTTCGTGTAACTGTACCACATGTAGCGATTATTTGTTCTCGTTTCTGTTTAGCCACAGATACTCAACCACCCACACAATGGGTACAAAAAAGCACTAAATGTATATACCATCTGATGATGAGTTGCTAGGCAGCTCGAAACCGGTCATGGTTAAATAAAATACATCTACATAAAAGGCGACTGGTTGCAGTAATTTCTGAAAACCTTTTCACACCACAGTCGCAGTGTTCCACATCCACAATGGATAAAAGTCTTATCAGCCACAGTTGTTGCTATCGTGCATACGGCTTCGAACACACCAAAGGTCCCAACAGCCACAGTGCCAACAGACTGGCCCCTCAGTCCGTAACTACTGCCACCTCGTACCAACACCAAATCGCCAGCCGCGGCGCGGGTCCCACCCTTTCCTCACTCACAAACAGTGATAAACCGTGCGAATCAATGCGGCATTTGCGCCTCCTACCGGGACGCCAGCCTATCAGAGGATCCAAAGATAGCATAATGCCGCCTCGGCACAGCTTTAACTTTTTTTTTAATTCGCTGACATATTCCCTAAATCAAAATATTACTCTAACTCCACCGCGGTTCGTGAACCTCTTGTCGACCCCTGTTCACGAGTCTTGATATTTTGACATTGGCCTCTCAATTTATATATATGTCTTACTGTCATTTCTTGTTAACAATATTAGCTTATTCCCAAGAATAAACAGCTTTCACTCAGTTAATACTCAGCGGAAATCAAACATGCATTTGGATCGGACTTCCTTAACTCTTGTGCAGAATGGTGTGCGGTATAGTGCTGCATCCATTTTCAATAAGTTACCACTACAATTCAAAAATATTAGCAGTAATGCACCCGCTTTCAAATGGAAACTGAAGAGTTTCCTGATGGGTCACTCCCTCTATTCTGTCGAGGAATTCCTTGAAAAATTAAGCTGATTCTTGTTGTATTGTTGATTGCGTTTACTTAAACTTATGGCTTGACATTTTTCGGGTTCATAAACATTTTATTTTTACCTGTTATTACTTTTAAGTTGTAATTTATGTACTGAAACGTTCCATGAACTTGGAGATTTGCTCCTCAATTTGGTCCTACGGAACTTGAGGTGAAAATAAATAAAAACATAGGCAGGTACAGAAAATGTTATGCTCCCTAACCAACAGATACGAAAGTTACTACACTTCATACTTCCCTGGAGTCAGAGAGACTCTGCAACGCCAGTTGAGGGTTAATAGCGTTTTGTTCCACCTTTGGAACGCAATACAGCAACATTTTCTAAGTGTCATGGATTTGATAA
Organism: Schistocerca cancellata; assembly: GCF_023864275.1. NCBI lineage: Eukaryota > Metazoa > Arthropoda > Insecta > Orthoptera > Acrididae > Schistocerca > Schistocerca cancellata. The sequence continues at coordinate 38,137,322 of NC_064629.1, forward strand.
GTCTTTGATAGGTCTCCAGAAGCATGTGGCACCAAATATCTAAGTGCAGGCCGCCAGTTTGTGGACACACAGCTGGCACCCGGTAGCGTACCAGATGTGTCCCACCGCATTCGGATCGGACGAATTTGGTGCCCAACACATCAACATTCGTTCACTGTCATGCTCCTTAAACGACAGTACTACGGTTCTGGCTTTGTGATGTTGACAGTGACATGAAACCATTGTAACAACATGTTCTCCAAGCTCCGCTAAATGGAGTGCTCCAAGACACTACTCTGTAGTCAGATATACTACAGATCACCGCCTTTCCTCCTCTACAAAGGGGTACCGTCCACAAACCAGATTCCGTAGACACTCATGACAGGAGCACGCGAAGGGCCGACCAGCTTCATCGCTTCCGAGATGCTCTTCCCCAGGCGACGGGCCATAAAAATATGACCTTTGGCTTGTCTAAGAAACAACTGCAAGAACCGGCCACTGTGGCCGAGCCGTTCTAGGCGCTTCAGTCCGGAACCGCGCTGCTGCTGTGGTCGCAGGCTTGAATCCTGCCTCGAGCATGGATGTGTGTGATGTCCTTAGGTTAGTTAGATTTAAGTAGTTCTACGTTCTAGGGAACTGATGACCTCAAATGTTGTCCCATAGTGCTTCGAGGCATCTGAACCAATTGCAAGAGCTGAAAACAAATCAGTCGCTAGGTCAGGATGGAATCCCTTTTCGATGTTGCAAAATATACAGGGTTATTACAAATGATTGAAGCGAGTTCACAGCTCTACAATAACTTTATTATTTGAGATATTTTCACAATGCTTTGCACACACATACAAAAACTCAAAACGTTTTTTTAGGCATTCACAAATGTTTGATATGTGCCCCTTTAGTGATTCGGCAGACATCAAGCCGATAATCAAGTTCCTCCCACACTCGGCGCAGCATGTCCCCATCAATGAGTTCGAAAGCATCGTTGATGCGAGCTCGCAGTTCTGGCACGTTTCTTGGTAGAGGAGGTTTAAACACTGAATCTTTCGCATAACCCCACATAAAGAAATCGCATGGGGTTAAGTCGGGAGAGCGTGGAGGCCATGACATGAATTGCTGATCATGATCTCCTCCACGACCGATCCATCGGTTTTCCAATCTCCTGTTTAAGAAATGCCGAACATCATGATGGAAGTGCGGTGGAGCACCATCCTGTTGAAAGATGAAGTCGGCGCTGTCGGTCTCCAGTTCTGGCATGAGCGAATTTTCCGCGGACTACGCGTGAAACTTGCCCGCACGCGTTCAACCGTTTCTTCGCTCACTGCGGGCCGACCCGTTGATTTCCCCTTACAGAGGCATCCAGAAGCTTTAAACTGCGCATACCATCGCCGAATGGAGTTAGCGGTTGGTGGATCTTTGTTGAACTTCATCCTGAACTGTCGTTGCACTGTTATGACTGACTGATGTGAGTGCATTTCAAGCACGACATACGCTTTCTCGGCTCCTGTCGCCATTTTGTCTCACTGCGCTCTCGAGCGCTCTGACGGCAGAAACCTTAAGTGCGGCTTCAGCCGAACAAAACTTTATGAGTTTTTCTACGTATCTGTAGTGTGTCGTGACCATACGTCAATGAATGGAGCTACAGTGAATTTATGAAATCGCTTCAACCATTTGTAATAGCCCTGTACTTTACGGCAATGGCTACTTACTCAGCTTGCATTTATCGTCAATCTTTTTCCCAGTGCAAAGTCCCAAGGGACTGCAAAAAAAGCGCAGGTGACTCCTGTAATGAATGGTAAAAGAACGGACCCACAGAATTACAGACCAATATCCTTAGCATCGGTTTGATACAGTACTATTGAACATATTTTCAGTACGAATATAATATATTTCGTAGAGGCCGAAAAGCTTATTTCCACGAAAAGCACGGTTTTAGAAAGCCTAACTCGGGCGAAACTCGGATTGTTCTTTTCTCACATGATATACTGGAAACTATGGATAAATAGCAAATAGGCATATCTCATACTTCTAGATTTCCGAAAAACAGTTGACACGGTGCCCCACTGCAGACTGTTAACAAAGGTAGAGCATATGGATTAGGTTCTCAGATATGTCAGCGGTTCGAAGGCTTCTTAAGTAACAGTAACCAGTATGTTGTCTTCGATAACAAGTGTTCATCAAAGACAAGAGTATCGTCAGAAGTGTCCCAGCGAAGTGTGATGGGACCACTATTATTCTCCATACACATAAATGATCTGGCGGACAAGATAAGAAGCAATCTGCTGTCGGTTGCCAATGCTGTGGTTTACGAAGAGGTATCGAGGTTAAGTGACTGTAGGAGAATACAAGATGATTTAGACAAAGTTTCTAGTTGGTGTTATGAATGGCAGTGTAGAAAAATGTAAGTTAATGCGGATGAGTAGGAAAAACAAACCCGTAACGTTCGGATACAGTATCAATAGTGTCCTGCTTGACACAGCCACGTCGTTTAAATGTCTGGACATAACGTTGCAGAGCGATATGAATTGGAACGAGCATGTGAGGACTGTGGTCGACGTCGGATTATTTGGAGAATTTACGGAAAGTGTGGCTCGTCTGTGAAAGAGACGCATGTAGGAAGCTGCTGCGACCTATTCTCGAGTATTGCTCACCTGTTTGGGATCCGCACCGCGTCGGATTGAAGGAAGACGTCAAAGCAGTTCAGAGCCGGTCTACTAGATTTGTTACTGGTAGTTTAGAACAACATGCAAGTATTACGGAGATGCTTCGGGAGCTGAAATGGAAATCCCTGGAGGGAAGGCGACGTTCTTCCCGTGGAACATGAACAGGCACATTAAGCTGACGACAGAAAGTTTCTAATGCCGCCAACATACACTCCTGGAAATTGAAATAAGAACACCGTGAATTCATTGTCCCAGGAAGGGGAAACTTTATTGACACATTCCTGGGGTCAGATACATCACATGATCACACTGACAGAACCACAGGCACATAGACACAGGCAAAAGAGCATGCACAATGTCGGCACTAGTACAGTGTATATCCACCTTTCGCAGCAATGCAGGCTGCTATTCTCCCATGGAGACGATCGTAGAGATGCTGGATGTAGTCCTGTGGAACGGCTTGCCATGCCATTTCCACCTGGCGCCTCAGTTGGACCAGCGTTCGTGCTGGACGTGCAGACCGCGTGAGACGACGCTTCATCCAGTCCCAAACATGCCCAATGGGGGACAGATCCGGAGATCTTGCTGGCCAGGGTAGTTGACTTACACCTTCTAGAGCACGTTGGGTGGCACGGGATACATGCGGACGTGCATTGTCCTGTTGGAACAGCAAGTTCCCTTGCCGGTCTAGGAATGGTAGAACGATGGGTTCGATGACGGTTTGGATGTACCGTGCACTATTCAGTGTCCCCTCGACGATCACCAGTGGTGTACGGTCAGTGTAGGAGATCGCTCCCCACACCATGATGCCGGGTGTTGGCCCTGTGTGCCTCGGTCGTATGCAGTCCTGATTGTGGCGCTCACCTGCACGGCGCCAAACACACATACGACCATCATTGGCACCAAGGCAGAAGCGACTCTCATCGCTGAAGACGACACATCTCCATTCGTCCCTCCATTCACGCCTGTCGCGACACCACTGGAGGCGGGCTGCACAATGTTGGGGCGTGAGCGGAAGACGGCCTAACGGTGTGCGGGACCGTAGCCCAGCTTCATGGAGACGGTTGCGAATGGTCCTCGCCGATACCCCAGGAGCAACAGTGTCCCTAATTTGCTGGGAAGTGGCGGTGCGGTCCCCTACGGCACTGCGTAGGATCCTACGGTCTTGGCGTGCATCCGTGCGTCGCTGCGGTCCGGTCCCAGGTCGACGGGCACGTGCACCTTCCGCCGACCACTGGCGACAACATCGATGTACTGTGGAGACCTCACGCCCCACGTGTTGAGCAATTCGGCGGTACGTCCACCCGGCCTCCCGCATGCCCACTATACGCCCTCGCTCAAAGTCCGTCAACTGCACATACGGTTCACGTCCACGCTGTCGCGGCATGCTACCAGTGTTAAAGACTGCGATGGAGCTCCGTATGCCACGGCAAACTGGCTGACACTGACGACGGCGGTGCACAAATGCTGCGCAGCTAGCGCCATTCGACGGCCAATACCGCGGTTCCTGGTGTGTCCGCTGTGCCGTGCGTGTGATCATTGCTTGTACAGCCCTCTCGCAGTGTCCGGAGCAAGTATGGTGGGTCTGACACACCGGTGTCAATGTGTTCTTTTTTCCATTTCCAGGAGTGTATATTTCGCTTAAAGACTGCGAAGACACGAGAAATATGGGCCCTTATGGAGGCATATAGTCAATCGTTTTTTCCTCGATATATTTACGAGTGCGACAGGGAAGGAAATGACTAGTAGTGGTACAGAGTACCCTCCGCTACGCACCGTACGGTGGCTTGCCGAGTATTTTTGTACATGTATATGTAAATACTGTTTTATCGTTTTATATGGATTTGCTGTGAAATTATAGCTCCGGCGCAATATGTGTGCTGAGCTTTACGGGGAACCAGATATGTGGGGTTATTCGAAGAATCCTATTAAAACTTTCACGAGTCGCTATCAAATATTAAATAACTGCTATTTGTCAGAGAAGTGTTTTGTATTTAGTTACCTTTGCAGGTATTATGACGTAAATCTGCCACTCCAGAGAGATTAGTTACTCCGTATTCAAAATGTTCCAACGCGAATTACATGCTCGTTTAACGTATAATCATGCGTTAAGTATTTATTTAATGAATGCTCAAATCGCTATGAAAACAATAGCGAATATACCAGTGAAATGTTAATTTTATCATCATTGCTAGTTCATTCTCCATACTGAAAGAATTGGATATCTTCTTCTTTTGCTACGTATCACATTTCTTTGAAAACTTTTACGGGATACGACTGGCATCACAGCATATCACCTGTAACACGGGCGCTTCTAGTGACTGATATATATTGATCTAATTAAATTAGCTTGAAAGTAAAAAAAATGTAGAAGGATGTTTAGAGTAACATTACTGAAAAATACGAATGATTACTCTCGCAATTTTTTTTATTTTTTGTGTCTTTGACAAATACCAAAGACTTAACCCCAAATTCGGCTGTGTGTTTTGAACAACTGTGGACTAGCAATTGCCAGTTAGAAACTTACAGCGACGTGCTATCTGTATGAAATTTATTAAAACTGTTAAAGGTATTAAAACGTATCTGTCTTGCGTTTCGCTAGTGAATACACGGACACACAATGCTTATTTTGGCTGACACATTCACAGACTTAAGTTATAGATCTCCAACTGTTATACCATTTTCTTCTGGGATATTAATCGTGAAATACGAAAATCAAGACGGCATTCTCGCGTGACTCTGATCAGCGGAGAGGAAGAAAAGGCGATAACTCTCTTTTCCTTTTTTTTACCAAGGAAAACCTAAAACTGCTACACTATTTCTTGCAGATGCAGTTAAGTCAGCAGAAGAACATGAAGTGTAATGTTAAAAGATAATAAAGTCTGATCTCCCGTCGACAAAGCCTTCTTTAGAAATGAAGCACTAGCTAAATTTCAGAAGGGTGGACGAAGAATGCGCCTGTGGTCCTTTCGAGAAACCATCTGACAGTTCAGACGTACTGATTTATGACAACCATGGAAAATATAATTCAGGGTGCCCAGACGTTCACTTCTACCCTGATCCTCCCGAACACGAGTTCCAGTGTCGTAACCATTGCGCCAAGGCTCCCAACACTAATTTAAGTGACTCAGCGATAGAGGTAATGGCTTACAAAAGTGTTGTATTTGTATGCGTAATATTTCATAAATGGTTCAAGATACTGAAAAACTTGGTGTACTTCTATAGATTTTGAGTAGAGGAGGATAATAACCCTAACTAGCTTCCACTGTCTCAAGGTAGCGTCGTCTCTTATGACGTACCTCGGAGATTCCGGACACCCACGAGAAAGACAGGCCGTGGCGCGTGCGTCACAGCATGTGACACTACAGGTCTTACGAATGCCAGCGGCCGTCCCCGATGGGGTGTGAGTAACTGTTTCTGACGATTTTATTAATTCTGGAGTGCGTGTTTAAATGTTGCAAAATTGAGACCTTTCGTTGGTACCTCTTCAATTAAATATTGATTTTCAGTGAGCCCTCCAAGGAGCCGACCTTTCGCGAAGTGTGGCGGAAAAGGTGACTAGCGTGACGTCATAATTTCGTTACGGGGGCAGTATATCTCGTTGGCCCCAGGGATTCCACTATCACCTCAGGCATGAGTGTAGGCTTCCAACGCGTCATTACTCCACGTATCCTTGACAAGATGTCAATAGCAATGTTAAGCGATAAGTACAGAAATGAAAAGTAATAAGCAATTTTAGGAATTTAGAAATGAACAAGTTAGAAACCTAACAGCTGCTGTTCAATGATATGTACATAAGAAACTGCTAAGTTGCCACAAGTGAGTACATTGCTGGTCATTAAAACAACGCCAAGAGAAAAGAATAAAATTTTACTTATTGAAGTGCACAGTAAAGTAAGACGAATATATGATTAAATTAGTAGGTGATTTGAGGGTATACAGAGGGCGAAATTTAGTAGATTGAGCTGCCTCCTCTAGCAGCTACAATCCGTCTAACCAGGCTGGGCCTCGAATCGAACTGAGCTCGGATGACACATATGAGAACGATACGATACTGTGGTGCCTGTTTTGTTATGAAGAATGATGTAATGTTTCTTCGGACATGCATGCATGTCCATAAGATCAGGCACTGCGTTATGAAACACGTGAAATGTATTCGCAGTTGCGGATACGAAAAAACGTGAGTTGTATAAGGGAATGACGACAGTAAAAATCTGTGGACTCGAACCCGGATTTGTCGTTTTACGCTAGCAGTCGCCTTAACAGCTTTGAGTATACGCAGATGACTAACTTCCATGTCTCGTCGTTCCTACGTCATAACTTGCACTTTTACACACATTACGTAGTTCCTGTACAGGCGAGAACATTCTAATTGAAAATCGACGCCTGGTATCGGCAGATAAATACGATACTCCAGTGCCTATGTTGTTAAGAAAACCGATGCAATATTTCTCAAGACACGCACGCACGTTCGAAGGAATAATCACTGCAGCGACTATAGCCGTTATGAAATACATGAAACGCATTCCCAGTTGCGGCCGGCCGCGGTGGTCTAGCGGTTCTAGGCGCTCAGTCCGGAGCCGCGCGACTGCTACGGACACAGGTTCGAATCCTGCCTCGGGCATGGATGTGTGTGATGTCCTTAGGTTAGTTAGGTTTAAGTAGTTCTAGGTTCTAAGGGACTGATGACCACAGATGTTAAGTCCCATAGTGCTCAGAGCCATTTGAACCATTTGAACCCAGTTCCGAATACGATCAATCATCAGCTGTAAAAGAGAACGACAACAATGAAAGATTGTGCCGGATCGGGACTCAAACACGGATTTCTCGGTTTGACGCTAGCGGTCGCCTTAACCGCTTTGACTATCTGCTCACGATTCACGGGCCCACCCAGTCTTCCATATCCGGTTGTTCCTACGACACAACCTGCATTCATACACATACGAGGGCAGTTCGATAAGTAATGCAACACATTTTTTTTCTCGGCCAATTTTGGTTGAAAAAACCGGAAATTTCTTATGGAATATTTTCAAACATTCCCGCTTCGTCTCGTATAGTTTCATTGACTTCCGACAGGTGGCAGCGCTGTACGGAGCTGTTAAAATGGCGTCTGTAACGGATGTGCGTTGCAAACAACGGGCAGTGATCGAGTTTCTTTTGGCGGAAAACCAGGGCATCTCAGATATTCATAGGCGCTTGCAGAATGTCTACGGTGATCTGGCAGTGGACAAAAGCACGGTGAGTCGTTGGGCAAAGCGTGTGTCATCATCGCCGCAAGGTCAAGCAAGACTGTCTGATCTCCCGCGTGCGGGCCGGCCGTGCACAGCTGTGACTCCTGCAATGGCGGAGCGTGCGAACACACTCGTTCGAGATGATCGACGTATCACCATCAAACAACTCAGTGCTCAACTTGACATCTCTGTTGGTAGTGCTGTCACAACTGTTCACCAGTTGGGATATTCAAAAGTTTGTTCCCGCTGGGTCCCTCGTTGTCTAACCGAACACCATAAAGAGCAAAGGAGAACCATCTGTGCGGAATTGCTTGCTCGTCATGTGGCTGAGGGTGACAATTTCTTGTCAAAGATTGTTACAGGCAATGAAACATGGGTTCATCACTTCGAACCTGAAACAAAACGGCAATCAATGGAGTGGCGCCACACCCACTCCCCTACCAAGAAAAAGTTTAAAGCCATACCCTCAGCCGGTAAAGTCATGGTTACAGTCTTCTGGGACGCTGAAGGGGTTATTCTGTTCGATGTCCTTCCCCATGGTCAAACGATCAACTCTGAAGTGTATTGTGCTACTCTTCAGAAATTGAAGAAACGACTTCAGCGTGTTCGTAGGCACAAAAATGTGAACGAACTTCTCCTTCTTCATGACAACGCAAGACCTCACACAAGTCTTCGCACCCGAGAGGAGCTCACAAAACTTCAGTGGACTGTTCTTCCTCATGCACCCTGCAGCCCCGATCTCGCACCGTCGGATTTCCATATGTTTGGCCCAATGAAGGACGCAATCCGTGGGAGGCACTATGCGGATGATGAAGAAGTTATTGATGCAGTACGACGTTGGCTCCGACATCGACCAGTGGAATGGTACCATGCAGGCATACAGGCCCTCATTTCAAGGTGGCGTAAGGCCGTAGCATTGAATGGAGATTACGTTGAAAAATAGTGTTGTGTAGCTAAAAGATTGGGGAATAACCTGGTGTATTTCAATGCTGAATAAAACAACCCTTGTTTCAGAAAAAAAAATGTGTTGCATTACTTATTGAACTGCCCTCGTATTATGTAATTCTAATACGAGGGAGAACATTTTAATTGAATGTCACTGCCTGGAATAGGCGGATATATACGACATTGTATTGCCTGTGTTGTTAACAAGAACTATGAAAAATCCGGTTTCGAGTCCTGGCCCGGAAGAAATTTTCATTATCGTCATTCACTGATACAGCTGATGGTTTCTCGTATTCACAAGTGCAGATACATTTCATGTATTTCATTACGAGTGGAGCCACCTGTTTCTTTGGACTTGCATGCATGTCCGAAGGAACATTGCTTCGTTTTTATTAACATAACGACACGATCATGAAACATCGTATTTATCCGCCGATACCAGGCAGCGATTTTCAGTTAAAATGACGTCCCGTGTAAGGGAATTACATAACGTATGTACAACTACATATGATAGTTTGGTTCTGGTCGTGAGTTTTGCACGGATAGCCAAAGCTTTTAAGGGAACCGCCCCTGTAAAGCAGGAAATCTTGTTTCGAGTCCCAGACCGGCACAAGTTTTCATTGTCGTTATTCCCTTGTTCAGCTGATAGTTGATGGTACTCGCAACTGCGTATAAATTTCGTGTACATATGGGGACAGCATTAAATGCTGCTTAAACTGGGCAGCAGAGTTCACGAAAAGTAGTGGCTCATAAGGGTAGCCTGCTAGGTTCTCGGCAACCCATTGCAAATTGTTTTCAGGGGTTGAGAGCGTGCTTGCCAGGGCAACAGCCGAATAACCTCGGTGTAGAGGCTGGGATGACAGCGTAGGCAACATAGGTCTTGCGTTATCTTGTTGGAAGATAACGTTAGTGGCACACCGACGACAGGACACAGTCACCAGCGTGAACAAGTTGGAAACCCAACAGCTGCTGTTCAAATTACCAGCTATGCGTACCAGAGGTGACGGTGTTGTGAATAGTACCATGACGCCAGGTGCTGGACCCGTATGACAATGACGAATGCAGTCTCGCAACGTAACTACATTTTTTTTACTATTATCAAGATTTTTGCCATCATGATTGAATATAGATTATACGATGGACGTTCAGTAAGTGTTGCAACACGTATTTTTTTTTAATAAACAGGTTGCTTTTATTCAGAATTCCAGTACATCATATTATTCCCTACTCTTTGCGCTACAAAACTATTTTTCAACATAATCTCCTTGCAATGTGACGGCCTTAGGCCACTTTACTGGGAGGGCCTGTATACCCGTGTGGTACCACTCCACTGTTAGACGTCGGAGCCAACGTCTTCCTGCATCAGTAACCTTCCAGTCATCCACGTACTGCTACCTTTTTTTTTTTTTTTTCTTTTAACCTGTACAACAGGCAGGCTGTACTGCTACCCTCAGACCGCCGCACCATTCATTGGGCCAAACAAGTGGAATTCGGAAGGTAGGAGATCCGGGCTGTAAGGTGCATTAGGAAGAACAGTCCATTGAAGTTTACTGAGCTCCTCTCGGGTGGGCGGGATTGTGTGAGGCCTTGCGTTGTCACGGAGAAGTTCGTTTGCATTTTTGAGCAAGCTGAAGTCCAACATTGCAGGAGCCACAGCTCTGTGTGTTAGGTCGGCAAGCGGAAGATGAGACAGATTAACGTGACCTTGTTCTCTTCTTGGAACGCACCACCGTTACAGATGCCATTCTGAAGTCTCTGTATGGCGACGCCACCTATCTAAACTTCATGAAACTATAGGGGCTGGAGCGGGAACATTCCACGATGTAACTCAAAAAATTCCGCATTTTTTCAGCCGAAACTGGCCGAGAAAGAAAAATGTGTTGCATTACCTATTGAAAATCGCTCATATTAACATGATCACCTATAACGTACGTTAGTATTACTTGAAAGCTTATTATTTCCGTTCTCCAATGTCATTATCAAAACTCAGATTATTAATTAGTGTTGTGGCGTAGCAAGAGCCACGCCACTCTGAGGTAGCCGAAAGGCACGCGATGTAATGCAGACGGGCGTGAATTCTGGAACAGGATAACTATTGAATGGTAGCAAGAAAAGTACGTAGCTTATAATATACTTAACTTTAATGTATCCTTTGGTATACAGCAATCTTCATGATACAAGTGAGACTCATTAAGATACATGCAATGTTACAAATGGCGCCTTGCTAGGTCGTAGCCATTAACTTAGCTGAAGGCAATTCTAACTGTCTCTCGGCAAATGAGAGGAAGGCTTCGTACGTCTAGTCGCTAGCAATGTCGTCCGTACAACTGGGGCGAGTGCTAGACCGTCTTTCTAGACCTGCCATGTGGTGGCGCTAGGTCTGCAAGTACTGATGGCGGCGACACGCGGGTCCGACATGTACTAATGGACCGCGGCCGATTTAAGCTACCACCTAGCAAGTGTGGTGTCTGGCGGTGACACCACAATTAGAAAGTATTTACATGCAGTACAATTGTTTGGGCAGTACAGCTAATGTGACTTAGCAGAAATATTAGTGAAATGCCTTCAAGATACAGGAAAAATGATTTTGTTAATTTCTTATTGCAAAATGGCTATTTTTTTTAAATTTTGAATTGTAACAGAAATAGTCACAGTTTGAAGATAAACCAAAGTTTTACTTACGTACTGGTTTACTCGCGATGCCAAACTGGATGGTTAATCTGACAATGAACAACTTGAAAGACTAACGTGAAACAACAAAATCAAATGACATAATTTCTGTTCAGATAAGGTCAGTAATATTCGTAGAAAAACTAGCGAAGTAAATTTGTGCTTTATTCACTAAACACAGGCAAAATTCCAAGAAAATTATGTTAATGATTTTTGAGTGCAGATAGAGAAACAATTTTCAGTTTTGCTCATTGCAAGCTGGCGACCGAATTGTTCGGGAAATAAAACTTTTTTTTTATATAGAAAAGACACAAGTTAATATTTTTATGATTCTCATCCGACTATGAAATACAGGCATTGTAGGTTAGTGGATATCTCAAAGTCCTTTTAATAATGACTAAGATAAGTGGATCAGTGTGTGTTACTGTAGAGTTTTATAGGACGACCCAACCAAGCTACTTCTAAATTGTTCAGAATAGCCGGCCAGTGTGGCCGAGCGGTTCTAGGCGCTTCAGTCTGGAACCGCGCGATCGCTATGGTCGCAGGTTCGAATCCTGCCTCGGGCATTGATGTGTGTGATGTCTTTAGGTTAGTTAGGTTTAAGTAGTTCTAAGTTCTAGGGGACTGATGACTTCAGATGTTAAGTCCCACAGTGCTCAGAGCCATTTGAACCATTTTGTTCAGAATAGTACGACTGCCTTAATAATAACAGTGTAGTTAATTGTAGGTCATGGTTAAACACTTTTTAAATTCAAAGACATTAAAATCTTTGGTTTAGACTGACCGCTGCAGTGTGCAGTTGTAGCGTTATTAACCTATCCCTAATGCAGAGATAACTCGTATGTAGTTCAAATGGTTCAAATGGCTCTGAGCACTATGGGACTTAACATCTGAGGTCATCAGTCCCCTAGAACTTAGAACTTCTTAAACCTAACTAACCTAAGGACATCACACGTATCCATGCCCGAGGAAGGATTCGAATCTGCGACCGTAGCAGTGAATCGGTTCCAGACTGAAGCGCCTAGAACCGCTTGGTCACTCCGGCCGGCGCGTATGTAGTATTCACGTTAGTGTAGGTAGATCACCCGAGTGCAAAACCGTAACACGACACCCGGAAGTTTAAAAGTCGTTTAAAATTCAATATCGTTTATATAGATAAAACTAAATTAAAAATAAATACATTATGATTTCAAGAAAGCGTGTAACATTTGGTTTCCAGCTGAAACATGAAGTTTAAATTTCCTTCAAAACTCAATGGCTCGCTTTACACATCTCCTCGGAGCACGGATATGGCCATCATAAGGCTGTGTGCATAATGGGAACCGACCTGATAAGACGACGTGTGCGGCAGACGTCGACGCATTGCACGTGTGAATACTTAGCTTGCTGCAAACAAGCTCATTTACTGCATGGCGTTATTATGGTCAAGGGATGCCGATTATCGCTGAAACAACCGGTTTTCCTTCAGCGCCAGTTAAACCTGAGTGTTAACACCGCTAAAATTAACCTGTTCCTAAAATAGCCCATTTTCGATTTTTATTCTCTTATTTATGCTCTTCTCAAAAGCAACTAGTATCCGAATACAATTTCTGAATGATATACCCGTCAGCACCATAGTCTCCAATCCATCTCAATCTCAGTAGACATTCCTCAAAGTTACGATCTGTAGCTCTTGAAACGTCTGAACATAGGATCGACAAAAGAAAGATGTGGAAGGGCCAACCCAGGCTGAGCACATCATTTTTCTTTACGCAATTACAAATTTATTTCAAAATATGCCGACAATCAGAATGATAATTAAAGCCACAATCTTCACTTGCACCTAACATATGATTGTGAACAGGAAGTTTCTCTTACATAATCAATCTTAAAGATGAGAGAAATACAGCAAGCTACACTTACACAAGCAAATTTAAAACGGAAAAACAATAATTAAAGTAACTACTGTTTACCACAATAAGTAACCCGAAGCCACCCTTACTCGAAGAGGGTCCGCTCTTAAAACTTTGTAGAAAAATTAAAGTAACACAAAATTTTAAACGGCCGTAGGAGCCGTAAGTAAAACCAACACAAGTATAACAGTGTTCTTAAGTTAAATTACACAACAACCAAGAACAAGAATCAATCACCGAGCGAGGTGGTGCAGTGGTTAGCACACTGGACAAGCATTCGGGAGGACGACAGTTCAATGCCGCGTCCGGCCATCCTGATTAGGTTTTGCGTGATTTCCCTAAATCGATTCAGGCAAATGCCGGGATCGTTCATTTGGAATGGCATGGCCGACTTCCTTCCCCATCCTTCCCTAATCCGATGAGACCGATGACCTCGCAGTTTGGTCTCATCACCCCCAAATCATCCCATCTCGGATACAAGAATCAGTCCTCCCAGAAAGAGGGTAATCTTCAAATGAGTTACAAGAAGTATGCAACCAAATTAGGTCAAGCAATTAATTACAGATGTAATTTAAACGTTCAAAACTTAAGTACAGTAAATGTTCGTAAACTCAAGTACAGAAAATAGATTCTTAGGTTCGTTATGTCAGACAACAAGGCAGGGCAAGTTCGAAAAGATAGTTACTTAAAACCACCCATCAAGTAGAATATCCGGAAAACTTAACTTGTTTAGCAGCTGCAGCTGGAATCAAGACTCCAGGGAGAGCTAACTGCCTTCGGAGAAGCCGTTCGCGAACATGCATAGGCCGAAGTGCAGGAGTACGTAGGCGCGGGCAAGCGCCGCATCAATTACAATGTCACGACTCAGAAGCCAAGCCTGTCAAGAAACAGCATACACATTACGGTACTAAAGTCAAGAGCTCCCACAATAAGGTCTTCAGGTCTTTTAAGTCTTAATAAATCCCTTAAAGTAACGCTAAGACTTAAACCTTTTAATTATAAGCATAAATTTCAATTACTGTACCAAAACTGCCATTATAAAAGGATAAGACACTTGTGATAACCAATAGCGGATTTACCAACAGACATCTAATGTTTTTTTGAAACTACAGAATAGTAGATACAAGATTACCCGCGTGGTACGAACTTTAGCCTTAACATTTACAGATAAGATTGAGGTTGCACAATCTCAAGATTTAAGCCCATCTTAAGGAAATTTAAAAGAACATTAGTTTAAAGCATCAAAAGTTAATTCAACATTGATTGGTTGCTTTTGGGGCAGGGGACCAAAGAGCGAGGTCATCGGTCTCAACATTGATCAAAACTTACAACAAATAAGGAATGACTTAGAGCTGCGGAACAACAAATGGAAACACCAGTTCACAGTAAGTACCGCCGGCAAAATCGGAGCTGAACAGTACAAAGATAATTTTACCTTTTCAGTCAGTGGCCCACCTGAATAAACATTCATGTAACTCGAGACCAACTTGGAGATTCTAACAGATCAGCTGAGTGTACAACACTTCTTATACACACATAAATAGAAATCACTAAGCAAATCAGCAAGGTTACAGTCGTGGCTTCATGTAGGTTACAGCAATTGCAAGAAAACCTCATATTTCAAACATCAGAGGTGACGTTCACTGAGGAAATAAACACAATACGCACTGTAACTTCTGTAGTACTCCATATGCCATCATTCAATGCACTATTCCGGCCGGTAACATTCAAACTGCACACGGTAAGAACATCCCAGAATGCAAATTGCTGATGCACGCTCTCTCCAAAACCCAGATATCAGCCACAGTTGTTGCTATCGTGCATACGACTTCGAACACACGAAAGGTCCCAACAGCCACAGTGCCAACAGACTGGCCCCTCAGTCCGTAACTACTGCCACCTCGTACCAACACCAAATCGCCAGCCGCGGCGCGGGTCCCACCCTTTCCTCACTCACAAACAGTGATAAACCGTGCGAATCAATGCGGCATTTGCGCCTCCTACCGGGACGCCAGCCTATCAGAGGATCCAAAGATAGCATAATGCCGCCTCGGCACAGCTTTAACTTTTTTTTTTTAATTCGCTGACATATTCCCTAAATCAAAATATTACTCTAACTCCACCGCGGAGGTCCTGGGTTTCTGTGTTCATTGCTTACCAGTCTTGTCTTGATAACAAACTGCAGTCCCCTGAGCACGCAACGTGTCTCCCCAAAATTCATATAAATGATGTGCCCTCTAGTATTACGAGTAACTCTAAAATATTTATATTTCTCTATTAGTAAATGATGTCGTGTACAACATTGGCTCGGTTTCAAATAGTGCAGTTCATGACATACGTACATGGCTTGTAGAAAGTAAACTAACGCTAAATCACAGTAAGACTCAGTTTTTACAGTTTCTAACACACAATTCAACAAAAACTGACGTTTTAATTTCACGGAATGGGCATAAGATTAGTGAAAGTGAACAGTTCAAATTTCTAGGTGTTCAGATAGATAGTAAACTGTCGTGGAAAGCCCACTTCCAGAATCTTGTTCAAAGACTTAAAGCTGCCATTTTTACTATTCGAACGGTATCTGAAGTGAGTCATCGTGCGACACGAAAATTAGTCTACTTTGCTTATTTTTATTCGCTTGTGTCCTATGATATTACATTTAGGGGTAACTCTCCCCATTCTAAAAGGATATTTTTGGCTCAGAAACGAGCGGGTCGGGCAATAAGTAGTGTATGTTCGTGAACCTCTTGTCGACCCCTGTTCACGAGTCTTGATATTTTGACATTGGCCTCTCAATTTACATATATGTCTTACTGTCATTTCTTGTTAACAATATTAGCTTATTCCCAAGATTAAACAGCTTTCACTCAGTTAATTCTCAGCGGAAATCAAACATGCATTTGGATCGGACTTCCTTAACTCTTGTGCAGAATGGTGTGCGGTATAGTGCTGCATCCATTTTCAATAAGTTACCACTAGAATTCAAAAATATTAGCAGTAATGCACCCGCTTTCAAATGGAAACTGAAGAGTTTCCTGATGGGTCACTCCCTCTATTCTGTCGAGGAATTCCTTGAAAAATTAAGCTGATTCTTGTTGTATTGTTGATTGCGTTTACTTAAACTTATGGCTTGACATTTTTCGGGTTCATAAACATTTTATTTTTACCTGTTATTACTTTTAAGTTGTAATTTATGTACTGACACGTTCCATGAACTTGGAGATTTGCTCCTCAATTTGGTCCTACGGAACTTGACGTGAAAATAAATAAAAACATAGGCAGGTACAGAAAATGGTATGCTCCCTAACCAACAGATACGAAAGTTACTACACTTCATACTTCCCTGGAGTCAGAGAGACTCTGCAACGCCAGTTGAGGGTTAATAGCGTTTTGTTCCACCTTTGGAACGCAGTACAGCAACATTTTCTAAGTGACATGGATTTGATAAGTCTTTGATAGGTCTCCAGAAGCATGTGGCACCAAATATCTAAGTGCAGGCCGCCAGTTTGTGGACACACAACTGGCACCCGGTAGCGTACCAGATGTGTCCCATCGCATTTGGATCGGACGAATTTGGTGCCCAACACATCAACATTCGTTCACTGCCATGCTCCTAAACGACAGTACTACGGTTCTGGATTTGTGATGTTGACAGTGACATGAAACCATTGTAACATCATGTTCTCCAAGCTCCGCTAAATGGAGTGCTCCAAGACACTACTCTGTAGTCAGATTTACTACAGATCACCGCCTTTCCTCCTCTACAAAGGGGCACCGTCCACAAACCAGATTCCGTAGACACTCATGACAGGAGCACGCGAAGGGCCGACCAGCTTCATCGCTTCCGAGATGCTCTTCCCCAGGCGACGGGCCATAAAAATATGACCTTTGGCTTGTCGAAGAAACAACTGCAAGAACCGGCCACTGTGGCCGAGCCGTTCTAGGCGCTTCAGTCCGGAACCGCGCTGCTGCTGTGGTCGCAGGCTTGAATCCTGCCTCGAGCATGGATGTGTGTGATGTCCTTAGGTTAGTTAGATTTAAGTAGTTCTACGTTCTAGGGAACTGATGACCTCAAATGTTGTCCCATAGTGCTTCGAGGCATCTGAACCAATTGCAAGAGCTGAAAACAAATCAGTCGCAAGGTCAGGATGGAATCCCTTTTAGATGTTGCAAAATATACTTTACGGCAATGGCTACTTACTCAGCTTGCATTTATCGTCAATCTTTTTCCCAGTGCAAAGTCCCAAGGGACTGCAAAAAAAGCGCAGGTGACTCCTGTAATGAATGGTAAAAGAACGGACCCACAGAATTACAGACCAATATCCTTAGCATCGGTTTGATACAGTACTATTGAACATACACTCCTGGAAATTGAAATAAGAACACCGTGAATTCATTGTCCCACGAAGGGGAAACTTTATTGACACATTCCTGGGGTCAGATACATCACATGATCACACTGACAGAACCACAGGCACATAGACACAGGCAACAGAGCATGCACAATGTCGGCACTAGTACAGTGTATATCCACCTTTCGCAGCAATGCAGGCTGCTATTCTCCCATGGAGACGATCGTAGAGATGCTGGATGTAGTCCTGTGGAACGGCTTGCCATGCCATTTCCACCTGGCGCCTCAGTTGGACCAGCGTTCGTGCTGGACGTGCAGACCGCGTGAGACGACGCTTCATCCAGTCCCAAACATGCTCAATGGGGGACAGATCCGGAGATCTTGCTGGCCAGGGTAGTTGACTCACACCTTTTAGAGCACGTTGGGTGGCACGGGATACATGCGGACGTGCATTGTCCTGTTGGAACAGCAAGTTCCCTTGCCGGTCTAGGAATGGTAGAACGATGGGTTCGATGACGGTTTGGATGTACCGTGCACTATTTAGTGTCCCCTCGACGATCACCAGTGGTGTACGGCCAGTGTAGGAGATCGCTCCCCACACCATGATGCCGGGTGTTGGCCCTGTGTGCCTCGCTCGTATGCAGTCCTGATTGTGGCGCTCACCTGCACGGTGCCAAACACGCATACGACCATCATTGGCACCAAGGCAGAAGCGACTCTCATCGCTGAAGACGACACGTCTCCATTCGTCCCTCCATTCACGCCTGTCGCGACACCACTGGAGGCGGGCTGCACGATGTTGGGGCGTGAGCGGAAGACGGCCTAACGGTGTGCGGGACCGTAGCCCAGCTTCATGGAGACGGTTGCGAATGGTCCTCGCCGATACCCCAGGAGCAACAGTGTCCCTAATTTGCTGGGAAGTGGCGGTGCGGTCCCCTACGGCACTGCGTAGGATCCTACGGTCTTGGCGTGCATCCGTGCGTCGCTGCGGTCCGGTCCCAGGTCGACGGGCACGTGCACCTTCCGCCGACCACTGGCGACAACATCGATGTACTGTGGAGACCTCACGCCCCACGTGTTGAGCAATTCGGCGGTACGTCCACCCGGCCTCCCGCATGCCCACTATACGCCCTCGCTCAAAGTCCGTCAACTGCACATACGGTTCACGTCCACGCTGTCGCGGCATGCTACCAGTGTTAAAGACTGCGATGGAGCTCCGTATGCCACGGCAAACTGGCTGACACTGACGGCGGCGGTGCACAAATGCTGCGCAGCTAGCGCCATTCGACGGCCAACACCGCGGTTCCTGGTGTGTCCGCTGTGCCGTGCGTGTGATCATTGCTTGTACAGCCCTCTCGCAGTGTCCGGAGCAAGTATGGTGGGTCTGACACACCGGTGTCCATGTGTTCTTTTTTCCATTTCCAAGAGTGTATTTTCAGTACGAATATAATATATTTCGTAGAGACCGAAAAGCTTATTTCCACGAATCAGCACGGTTTTAGAAAGCCTAACTCGGGCGAAACTCGGATTGTCCTTTTTTCACATGATATACTGGAAACTATGGATAAATAGCAAATAGGCATATCTCATACTTCTAGATTTCCGAAAAACAGTTGACACGGTGCCCCACTGCAGACTGTTAACAAAGGTAGAGCATATGGATTAGGTTCTCAGATATGTCAGCGGTTCGAAGGCTTCTTAAGTAACAATAACCAGTATGTTGTCTTCGATAACAAGTGTTCATCAAAGACAAGAGTATCGTCAGAAGTGTCCCAGCGAAGTGTGATGGGACCACTATTATTCTCCATACACATAAATGATCTGGCGGACAAGATAAGAAGCAATCTGCTGTCGGTTGCCAATGCTGTGGTTTACGAAGAGGTATCGAGGTTAAGTGACTGTAGGAGAATACAAGATGATTTAGACAAAGTTTCTAGTTGGTGTTATGAATGGCAGTGTAGAAAAATGTAAGTTAATGCGGATGAGTAGGAAAAACAAACCCGTAACGTTCGGATACAGTATCAATAGTGTCCTGCTTGACACAGCCACGTCGTTTAAATGTCTGGACATAACGTTGCAGAGCGATATGAAATGGAACGAGCATGTGAGGACTGTGGTCGACGTCGGATTATTTGGAGAATTTACGGAAAGTGTGGCTCGTCTGTGAAAGGGACGCATGTAGGAAGCTGCTGCGACCTATTCTCGGGTATTGCTCACCTGTTTGGGATCCGCACCGCGTCGGATTGAAGGAAGACGTCAAAGCAGTTCAGAGCCGGTCTACTAGATTTGTTACTGGTAGTTTAGAACAACATGCAAGTATTACGGAGATGCTTCGGGAGCTGAAATGGGAATCCCTGGAGGGAAGGCGACGTTCTTCCCGCGGAACATGAACAGGCACTTTAAGCTGACTACAGAAAGTTTCTAATGCCGCCAACATATATTTCGCGTATAGACTGCGAAGACACGAGAAATATGGGCTCTTATGGAGGCATATAGTCAATCGTTTTTTCCTCGATATATTTACGAGTGCGACAGGAAAGGAAATGACTAGTAGTGGTGCAGAGTACCCTCCGCTACGCACCGTACGGTGGCTTGCCAAGTATTTTTGTAGATGTATATGTAAATACTGTTTTATCATTTTATATGGATTTGCTGTGAAATTATAGCTCCGGCGCAATATGTGTGCTGAGCTTTACGGGGAACCAGATATGTGGGGTTATTCGAAGAATCCTATTAAAACTTTCACGAGTCGCTATCAAATATTAAATAACTGCTATTTGTCAGAGAAGTGTTTTGTATTTAGTTACCTTTGCAGGTATTATGGCGTAAATCTGCCATTCCAGAGAGATTAGTTACTCCATATTCAAAATGTTCCAACGTGAATTACATGCTCGTTTAACGTATAATCATGCGTTAAGTATTTATTTAATGAATGCTCAAATCGCTATGAAAACAATAGCGAATATACCAGTGAAATGTTAATTTTTTTATCATTGCTAGTTCATTCTCCATACTGAAAGAATTGGATATCTTCTTCTGTTGCTACGTATCACATTTCTTTGAAAACTTTTACGCGATACGACTGGCATCACAGCATATCACCTGTAACACGGGCGCTTCTAGTGACTGATATATATATCGATCTAATTAAATTAGCTCGAAAGTAAGAAAAAATGTAGTAGGATGTTTAGAATAACATTACTAATAAATACGAATGATTACTCTCGCAATTTTTTTTATTTTTTGTGTCTTTGACAAATACCAAAGACTTAACCCCAAATTCGGCTGTGTGTTTTGAACAACTGTGGACTAGCAATTGCCAGTTAGAAACTTACAGCGACGTGCTATCTGTATGAAATTTATTAAAACTGTTAAAGGTATTAAAACGTATCTGTCTTGTGTTTCGCTAGTGAATACACGGACACACAATGCTTATTTTGGCTGACACATTCACAGACTTAAGTTATCGATCTCCACCTGTTATACCATTTTCTTCTCGGATATTAATCGTGAAATACGAAAAACAAGGCGGCATTCTCGCGTGACTCTGATCAGCGGAGAGGAAGAAAAGGCGATAACTCTCTTTTCCTTTTTTTTACCAAGGAAAATCTGAAACTACTACACTATTTCTTGCAGATGCAGTTAAGTCAGAGAAGAACATGAAGTGTAATGTTAAAAGATAATAAAGTCTGATCTCCCGTCGACAAAGACTTCTTTAGAAATGAAGCACTAGCTAAATTTCAGAAGGGTGGACGAAGAATGCGCCTGTGGTCCTTTCGAGAAACCATCTGACAGTTCAGACGTACTGATTTATGACAACCATGGAAAATACACTCCTGGAAATGGAAAAAAGAATACATTGACACCGGTGTGTCAGACCCACCATACTTGCTCCGGACACTGCGAGAGGGCTGTACAAGCAATGATCACACGCACGGCACAGCGGACACACCAGGAACCGCGGTGTTGGCCGTCGAATGGCGCTAGCTGCGCAGCATTTGTGCACCGCCGCCGTCAGTGTCAGCCAGTTTGCCGTGGCATACGGAGCTCCATCGCAGTCTTTAACACTGGTAGCATGCCGCGACAGCGTGGACGTGAACCGTATGTGCAGTTGACGGACTTTGAGCGAGGGCGTATAGTGGGCATGCGGGAGGCCGGGTGGACGTACAGCCGAATTGCTCAACACGTGGGGCGTGAGGTCTCCACAGTACATCGATGTTGTCGCCAGTGGTCGGTGGAAGGTGCACGTGCCCGTCGACCTGGGACCGGACCGCAGCGACGCACGGATGCACGCCAAGACCGTAGGATCCTACGCAGTGCCGTAGGGGACCGCACCGCCACTTCCCAGCAAATTAGGGACACTGTTGCTCCTGGGGTATCGGCGAGGACCATTCGCAACCGTTTCCATGAAGCTGGGCTACGGTCCCGCACACCGTTAGGCCGTCTTCCGCTCACGCCCCAACATCGTGCAGCCCGCTTCCAGTGGTGTCGCGACAGGCGTGAATGGAGGGACGAATGGAGACGTGTCGTCTTCAGCGATGAGAGTCGCTTCTGCCTTGGTGCCAATGATGGTCGTATGCGTGTTTGGCGCCGTGCAGGTGAGCGCCACAATCAGGACTGCATACGACCGAGGCACACAGGGCCAACACCCGGCATCATGGTGTGGGGAGCGATCTCCTACACTGGCCGTACACCACTGGTGATCGTCGAGGGGATACTGAATAGTGCACGGTACATCCAAACCGTCATCGAACCCATCGTTCTACCATTCCTAGACCGGCAAGGGAACTTGCTGTTCCAACAGGACAATGCACGTCCGCATGTATCCCGTGCCACCCAACGTGCTCTAGAAGGTTAAAGTCAACTACCCTGGCCAGCAAGATCTCCGGATCTGTCCCCCATTGAGCATGTTTGGGACTGGATGAAGCGTCGTCTCATGCGGCCTGCACGTCCAGCACGAACGCTGCTCCAACTGAGGCGCCAGGTGGAAATGGCATGGCAAGCCATTCCACAGGACTACATCCAGCATCTCTACGATCGTCTCCATGGGAGAATAGCAGCCTGCATTGCTGCGAAAGGTGGATATACACTGTACTAGTGCCGACATTGTGCATGCTCTGTTGCCTGTGTCTATGTGCCTGTGGTTCTGTCAGTGTGATCATGTGATGTATCTGACCCCAGGAATGTGTCAATAAAGTTTCCATTTCCTGGGACAATGAATTCACGGTGTTCTTCTTTCAGTTTCCAGGAGTGTATAATTCAGGGTGCCCAGACGTTCACTTCTACCCTGATCCTCCCGAACACGAGTTCCAGTGTCGTAACCATTGCGCCAAGGCTCCCAACACTAATTTAAGTGACTCAGCGATAGAGGTAATGGCTTACAAAAGTGTTGTATTTGTATGCATAATAGTTCATAAATGGTTCAAGATACTGAAAAACTTGGTGTACTTCTATAGATTTTGAGTAGAGGAGGATAATAACCCTAACTAGCTTCCACTGTCTCAAGGTAGCGTCGTCTCTTATGACGTACCTCGGAGATTCCGGACACCCACGAGAAAGACAGGCCGTGGCGCGTGCGTCACAGCATGTGACACTACAGGTCTTACGAATGCCAGCGGCCGTCCCCGATGGGGTGTGAGTAACTGTTTCTGACGATTTTATTAATTCTGGAGTGCGTGTTTAAATGGTGCAAAAGTGAGACCTTTAGTGGGTACCTTTTCAATTAAATATTGATTTTCAGTGAGCCATCCAAGGAGCCGACATTTCGCGAAGTGTGGCGGAAAAGGTGACTAGCGTGACGTCATAATTTCGTTACGGGGGCAGTATATCTCGTTGGCCCCAGGGATTCCACTATCACCTCAGGCATGAGTGTAGGCTTCCAACGCGTCATTACTCCACGTATCCTTGACAAGATGTCAATAGCAATGTTAAGCGATAAGTACAGAAATGAAAAGTAATAAGCAATTTTAGGAATTTAGAAATGAACAAGTTAGAAACCTAACAGCTGCTGTTGAATGATATGCACATAAGAAACTGCTAAGTTGCCACAAGTGAGTATACTGCTGGTCATTAAAACAACGCCAAGAGAAAAGAATAAAATTTTACTTATTGAAGTGCACAGTAAAGTAAGACGAATATATGATTACATTAGTAGATGATTTGAGGGTATACAGAGGGCGAAATTTAGTAGATTGAGCTGCCTCCTCTAGCAGCTACAATCCGTCTAACCAGGCTGGGCCTCGAATCGAACTGAGCTCGGATGACACATATGAGAACGATACGATACTGTGGTGCTTGTTTTGTTATGAAGAATGATGTAATGTTTCTTCGGACATGCATGCATGTCCATAAGATCGGGCACTGCGTTATGAAACACATGAAATGTATTCGCAGTTGCGGATACGAAAAAACGTGAGTTGTATAAGGGAATGACGACAGTAAAAATCTGTGGACTGGAACCCGGATTTGTCGTTTTACGCTAGCAGTCGCCTTAACAGCTTTGAGTTTCCGCAGATGACTAACTTCCATGTCTCGTCGTTCCTACGTCACAACTTGCACTTTTACACACATTATGTAGTTCCTGTACAGGCGAGAACATTCTAATTGAAAATCGACGCCTGGTATCGGCAGATAAATACGATACTCCAGTGCCTATGTTGTTAAGAAAACCGATGCAATATTTCTCAAGACACGCACGCACGTTCGAAGGAATAATCACTGCAGCGACTATAGCCGTTATGAAATACATGAAACGCATTCCCAGTTGCAGCCGGCCGCGGTGGTCTAGCGGTTCTAGGCGCTCAGTCCGGAGCCGCGCGACTGCTACGGTCGCAGGTTCGAATCCTGCCTCGGGCATGGATGTGTGTGATGTCCTTAGATAGTTAGGTTTAGGTAGTTCTAAGTTCTAAGGGACTGATGTCCACAGATGTTAAGTCCCATAGCGCTCAGAGCCATTTGAACCATTTGAACCCAGTTGCGAATACGATCAATCATCAGCTGTAAAAGAGAACGACAACAATGAAAGATTGTGCCGGATCGGGACTCAAACACGGATTTCTCGGTTTGACGCTAGCGGTCGCCTTAACCGCTTTGACTATCTGCTCACGATTCACGGGCCCACCCAGTCTTCCATATCCGGTTGTTCCTACGACACAACCTGCATTCATACACATACGAGGGCAGTTCGATAAGTAATGCAACACATTTTTTTTCTCGGCCAATTTTGGTTGAAAAAACCGGAAATTTCTTATGGAATATTTTCAAACATTCCCGCTTCGTCTCGTATAGTTTCATTGACTTCCGACAGGTGGCAGCGCTGTACGGAGCTGTTAAAATGGCGTCTGTAACGGATGTGCGTTGCAAACAACGGGCAGTGATCGAGTTTCTTTTGGCGGAAAACCAGGGCATCTCAGATATTCATAGGCGCTTGCAGAATGTCTACGGTGATCTGGCAGTGGACAAAAGCACGGTGAGTCGTTGGGCAAAGCGTGTGTCATCATCGCCGCAAGGTCAAGCAAGACTGTCTGATCTCCCGCGTGCGGGCCGGCCGTGCACAGCTGTGACTCCTGCAATGGCGGAGCGTGCGAACACACTCGTTCGAGATGATCGACGTATCACCATCAAACAACTCAGTGCTCAACTTGACATCTCTGTTGGTAGTGCTGTCACAACTGTTCACCAGTTGGGATATTCAAAAGTTTGTTCCCGCTGGGTCCCTCGTTGTCTAACCGATCACCATAAAGAGCAAAGGAGAACCATCTGTGCGGAATTGCTTGCTCGTCATGTGGCTGAGGGTGACAATTTCTTGTCAAAGATTGTTACAGGCAATGAAACATGGGTTCATCACTTCGAACCTGAAACAAAACGGCAATCAATGGAGTGGCGCCACACCCACTCCCCTACCAAGAAAAAGTTTAAAGCCATACCCTCAGCCGGTAAAGTCATGGTTACAGTCTTCTGGGACGCTGAAGGGGTTATTCTGTTCGATGTCCTTCCCCATGGTCAAACGATCAACTCTGAAGTGTATTGTGCTACTCTTCAGAAATTGAAGAAACGACTTCAGCGTGTTCGTAGGCACAAAAATGTGAACGAACTTCTCCTTCTTCATGACAACGCAAGACCTCACACAAGTCTTCGCACCCGAGAGGAGCTCACAAAACTTCAGTGGACTGTTCTTCCTCATGCACCCTGCAGCCCCGATCTCGCACCGTCGGATTTCCATATGTTTGGCCCAATGAAGGACGCAATCCGTGGGAGGCACTATGCGGATGATGAAGAAGTTATTGATGCAGTACGACGTTGGCTCCGACATCGACCAGTGGAATGGTACCATGCAGGCATACAGGCCCTCATTTCAAGGTGGCGTAAGGCCGTAGCATTGAATGGAGATTACGTTGAAAAATAGTGTTGTGTAGCTAAAAGATTGGGGAATAACCTGGTGTATTTCAATGCTGAATAAAACAACCCTTGTTTCAGAAAAAAAAATGTGTTGCATTACTTATTGAACTGCCCTCGTATTATGTAATTCTAATACGAGGGAGAACATTTTAATTGAATGTCACTGCCTGGAATAGGCGGATATATACGACATTGTATTGCCTGTGTTGTTAACAAGAACTATGAAAAATCCGGTTTCGAGTCCTGGCCCGGAAGAAATTTTCATTATCGTCATTCACTGATACAGCTGATGGTTTCTCGTATTCACAAGTGCAGATACATTTCATGTATTTCATTACGAGTGGAGCCACCTGTTTCTTTGGACTTGCATGCATGTCCGAAGGAACATTGCTTCGTTTTTATTAACATAACGACACGATCATGAAACATCGTATTTATCCGCCGACACCAGGCAGCGATTTTCAGTTAAAATGACGTCCCGTGTAAGGGAATTACATAACGTATGTACAACTACATATGATAGTTTGGTTCTGGTCGTGAGTTTTGCACGGATAGCCAAAGCTTTTAAGGGAACCGCCCCTGTAAAGCAGGAAATCTTGTTTCGAGTCCCAGACCGGCACAAGTTTTCATTGTCGTTATTCCCTTGTTCAGCTGATAGTTGATGGTACTCGCAACTGCGTATAAATTTCGTGTACATATGGGGACAGCATTAAATGCTGCTTAAACTGGGCAGCAGAGTTCACGAAAAGTCGTGGCTCATAAGGGTAGCCTGCTAGGTTCTCGGCAACCCATTGCAAATTGTTTTCAGGGGTTGAGAGCGTGCTTGCCAGGGCAACAGCCGAATAACCTCGGTGTAGAGGCTGGGATGACAGCGTAGGCAACATAGGTCTTGCGTTATCTTGTTGGAAGACAACGTTAGTGGCACACCGACGACAGGACACAGTCACCAGCGTGAACAAGTTGGAAACCCAACAGCTGCTGTTCAAATTACCAGCTATGCGTACCAGAGGTGACGGTGTTGTGAATAGTACCATGACGCCAGGTGCTGGACCCGTATGACAATGACGAATGCAGTCTCGCAACGTAACTACATTTTTTTTACTATTATCAAGATTTTTGCCATCATGATTGAATATAGATTATACGATGGACGTTCAGTAAGTGTTGCAACACGTATTTTTTTTTTTAATAAACAGGTTGCTTTTATTCAGAATTCCAGTACATCATATTATTCCCTACTCTTTGCGCTACAAAACTATTTTTCAACATAATCTCCTTGCAATGTGACGGCCTTAGGCCACTTTACTGGGAGGGCCTGTATACCCGTGTGGTACCACTCCACTGTTAGACGTCGGAGCCAACGTCTTCCTGCATCAGTAACCTTCCAGTCATCCACGTACTGCTACCTTTTTTTTTTTTTTCTTTTAACCTGTACAACAGGCAGGCTGTACTGCTACCCTCAGACCGCCGCACCATTCATTGGGCCAAACAAGTGGAATTCGGAAGGTAGGAGATCCGGGCTGTAAGGTGCATTAGGAAGAACAGTCCATTGAAGTTTACTGAGCTCCTCTCGGGTGGGCGGGATTGTGTGAGGCCTCGCGTTGTCACGGAGAAGTTCGTTTGCATTTTTGAGCAAGCTGAAGTCCAACATTGCAGGAGCCACAGCTCTGTGTGTTAGGTCGGCAAGCGGAAGATGAGACAGATTAACGTGACCTTGTTCTCTTCTTGGAACGCACCACCGTTACAGATGCCATTCTGAAGTCTCTGTATGGCGACGCCACCTATCTAAACTTCATGAAACTATAGGGGCTGGAGCGGGAACATTCCACGATGTAACTCAAAAAATTCCGCATTTTTTCAGCCGAAACTGGCCGAGAAAGAAAAATGTGTTGCATTACCTATTGAAAATCGCTCATATTAACATGATCACCTATAACGTACGTTAGTATTACTTGAAAGCTTATTATTTCCGTTCTCCAATGTCATTATCAAAACTCAGATTATTAATTAGAAAGTATTTACATGCAGTACAATTGTTTGGGCAGTACAGCTAATGTGACTTAGCAGAAATATTAGTGAAATGCCTTCAAGATACAGGAAAAATGATTTTGTTAATTTCTTATTGCAAAATGGCTATTTTTTTAAATTTTGAATTGAAACAGAAATAGTCACAGTTTGAAGATAAACCAAAGTTTTACTTACGTACTGGTTTACTCGCGATGCCAAACTGGATGGTTAATCTGACAATGAACAACTTGAAAGACTAACGTGAAACAACAAAATCAAATGACATAATTTCTGTTCAGATAAGGTCAGTAATATTCGTAGAAAAACTAGCGAAGTAAATTTGTGCTTTATTCACTAAACACAGGCAAAATTCCAAGAAAATTATGTTAATGATTTTTGAGTGCAGATAGAGAAACAATTTTCAGTTTTGCTCATTGCAAGCTGGCGACCGAATTGTTCGGGAAATAAAACTTTTTTTTTTATATAGAAAAGACACAAGTTAATATTTTTATGATTCTCATCCGACTATGAAATACAGGCATTGTAGGTTAGTGGATATCTCAAAGTCCTTTTAATAATGACTAAGATAAGTGGATCAGTGTGTGTTACTGTAGAGTTTTATAGGACGACCCAACCAAGCTACTTCTAAATTGTTCAGAATAGCCGGCCAGTGTGGCCGAGCGGTTCTAGGCGCTTCAGTCTGGAACCGCGCGATCGCTATGGTCGCAGGTTCGAATCCTGCCTCGGGCATTGATGTGTGTGATGTCTTTAGGTTAGTTAGGTTTAAGTAGTTCTAAGTTCTAGGGGACTGATGACTTCAGATGTTAAGTCCCACAGTGCTCAGAGCCATTTGAACCATTTTGTTCAGAATAGTACGACTGCCTTAATAATAACTGTGTAGTTAATTGTAGGTCATGGTTAAACACTTTTTAAATTCAAAGACATTAAAATCTTTGGTTTAGACTGACCGCTGCAGTGTGCAGTTGTAGCGTTATTAACCTATCCCTAATGCAGAGATAACTCGTATGTAGTTCAAATGGTTCAAATGGCTCTGAGCACTATGGGACTTAACATCTGAGGTCATCAGTCCCCTAGAACTTAGAACTTCTTAAACCTAACTAACCTAAGGACATCACACGTATCCATGCCCGAGGAAGGATTCGAATCTGCGACCGTAGCAGTGAATCGGTTCCAGACTGAAGCGCCTAGAACCGCTTGGTCACTCCGGCCGGCGCGTATGTAGTATTCACGTTAGTGTAGGTAGATCACCCGAGTGCAAAACCGTAACACGACACCCGGAAGTTTAAAAGTCGTTTAAAATTCAATATCGTTTATATAGATAAAACTAAATTAAAAATAAATACATTATGATTTCAAGAAAGCGTGTAACATTTGGTTTCCAGCTGAAACATGAAGTTTAAATTTCCTTCAAAACTCAATGGCTCGCTTTACACATCTCCTCGGAGCACGGATATGGCCATCATAAGGCTGTGTGCATAATGGGAACCGACCTGATAAGACGACGTGTGCGGCAGACGTCGACGCATTGCACGTGTGAATACTTAGCTTGCTGCAAACAAGCTCATTTACTGCATGGCGTTATTATGGTCAAGGGATGCCGATTATCGCTGAAACAACCGGTTTTCCTTCAGCGCCAGTTAAACCTGAGTGTTAACACCGCTAAAATTAACCTGTTCCTAAAATAGCCCATTTTCGATTTTTATTCTCTTATTTATGCTCTTCTCAAAAGCAACTAGTATCCGAATACAATTTCTGAATGATATACCCGTTACGTGATACTTTTTACATACATAAAGTAGATGGCGTTATTCGTGCTTAATTTATGAGGTAACGTCAAAATGCTAATCATTTACATATCCAAGCACATAGTACATGTCATGCTAATTTCGCGTATTTTCGGAAAAGTGCTAAACCTGGGGTCGAAGCCGCTCCTCTATGTGACATTTACTCTGAGGTGACAAAACCCATGGCATACCGCATAATACCGTGTCGGGCCTCCTTTTGTCCGGCGTAGTGCAGCAGTTAAACGTGGCATAGACTCAACAAGTCGTTGGAAGGCCCCTGCATGAATACTGAGCCATGCTGTCTTTTTAGCCGCCCATAAGTGCGAAAGTCTCTGTCTGCTTAGCTGAGTTCCAGTCTGCCTTTGGCAGGGCAACAGTGTAGACGCGTCCGTGTTTTTCGTGTGCGGATCGCGAGCTCGCCTTCCTTACATTATGACGGCCGTTGCCGGTTTACCGTATTCAATACATGGCGAACCGTTATCGTAAATCTACACTGCGATTTACTTCCTGCGACGATTATTCCCGACCCAAAGCACTAGGGGTGGAGCGTTTCCTGCGAGAGGAAGTGAAGATCCCGGTGACCGATATTATCGTCATACATTTGTCGATCGTGAGCAGCACGGTCTATGTTAAAATCATTAACGACGCGGCAGGCGAACGCATCCTACGTGAGACCTAACAGGGCTCCGCATCTGTCATGCTGACGGCAATGTGGGGGCGGTAACCGTCGAACACGTGGGCTTAGGCATGAGTACGATACGCATTTTCGAACTGCCATTCGAACTTCCTGCAGAGGAAGTTGTCGCGGCACTCCGACCATACGGCACAGTCCACGACCATACTGCGGAGAAGTGTACACAGTTTCGGACATATCTTGTCCTAAGCGGCGTCCGACAGGTCACAATTGATCTGTCCCGTCCTACTTACAGATCGGCGGATGCCGTGCAATAATTATATACGACGGCCAGCCTCGGACCTGTTGCGGGTAAGGCAAAGAAGGCCACCTCAGATCGGAATGCCTACAACGACGTATTACGCAGCTTCCATTGCCGAAGGACCACGCACGTCGCAACCTACGGTTCTACCGGTGACCTACGCCGCTGCTCTCGCTTTTCCTATCGCTTCGCAGCGCCGGCCGGACGTCACAAAAGACGCCGCAAACGAGCCCGACCAGACCCCGACGGAGAGCGCCTCGGACGGCGCCGCCTCGTCCGGCCATCGACGCCGCTCCAACGATGCCGCCGCGACCGGCCGCTGACCCTACCCGCCGCAACACGACGGAGATCGACTCGCTCATCGTCCCTACAGCATCCTTCTTGCCAGAGCGACGCGACTCCCTATCGTCGTCGGACACGAAGGGTCGCATAAGGAAACAACGTTCTCCGAAACGTCGCAAGAGAAGGCGCCGCGTCGTTTCTGGCCAAGAGGAGACGTCGCAAGTCGAAGACGACGCAACCGTCGACCAGCACGACGCCCCAGAATCCGCTACTGCCGACGAAGACGTCATGAGCGCGGAGACATCCACCGGTGTGTCTGCGCCCGTCCCCCCGACAACCCATGGGGACGCTGAACTTTTTAATGGACATATCACAGCCGACACCACACCACGAACCATTACATCATCTTTTGCAGACCAAATGGGCGAGACACCGGTACCCGCCTTCATGGCGTGGCACGAGGAGGAGGCCGAGGAGCAGCACCCGTAACAGGACCCTGCGCCGTCGGGGCCGATAAATTAATCATACTCTCCCCAGAATCCCCTGCAAGCGAGCGGAATAACGCTCTACTGCGACCCCCACGCCCTTGCGCTGACGCCAGAGTGGACCAGCCTCCAGCAGTCAGCCATCAAGCCTACCGGATAGCAACCAGAACACCAACAACATCCGTTCTAGGGTGAAAATCCGCCTTATGCAAGAGATGTTCTGGGCTTCTGATATTGATTTCGCCTTTCTGCAGGAAGTTCAATTGGCCAGTCTCCTGCATATCAATGGCTACACCGCCCACACCTCTGCGAGTAATCCTACGGGCCGTGGAGTGGCCACCTACGTTCGTCACGGGATTTCTTCCACCGACGTCGCCTTTCTTCCATCAGTTCTGGGCATGGCACTCACCGCCATAGGGACACGCATCATTAACGTCTACACTCCTTCAGGCAACAACCAACGACATGAATGGGCCCAGTTTCATTCAGAGGAAATCACCCACCCGTTTTTAGGGCGATATGACCACTGCCTACTAGGAGGTGATTTTAACTGCGTTCTGCACCCCAAAGATCAGGTTTCACGCTAGACTACATGCCAGGAACTACGTATAGCGGTGCGGAACCTCCTGCTTCACGATACCTTCGAAGTTCAACAAGGCGACTGTTCTGGCCATACCTTTCTTACCAGTCATTCCGCAAGCAGTCTGGACAGGACATATGCCTCCCAAACTCTTAGATCTGAGATATGGGACGCCAAACGCTGGCCACTGGCCTTTTCCGACCACTGCACTGTACGGTCCTCCTTCCACCACAATCTCTATGGCGCAGCTCTGCGCCATGGAAACTAAATACTTTCATCTGCTTGTCGCCAACAAGTTACTGAGACATGGACAGCCTGCAAATGACGCCTTCCCTGCTACCGACATGATGGATGGACTACACCAAACCAGCGATCCGTGGCACACTGATGAGCTATGGGAAGTACTTGGCCGACTGGCATTGCAACACTGTTGACTACTATTATGCGATTCTCTGAGATCTGGACATTCAGCTGCCAACCCCAGACATGCAGTTGTAATGGAAATGAACTGACGCCAGGATAATTGCGCTGACAAGCCGAAAGCTGCAAGGGGTGGTGATACGGACGCGGCGCCATGACCTTGCTGGTTAAGAAATTCCATCCATGTATCATATAGTGTCCGACGAACGACGGCGTCGTCGGCAGATCATTAACACTCTGACCACGCCTCATGGCACGCAGATGACCAATCAAAATGACATCGTCCGGCCACTCATTCGTCGAACACTACCGTCATACTTATAGGGAAGAAGATGCTGATACTAAAGCAGACCACTCCATTTTGCATTACGTCACGCGCACCCTCCCCCACACGGTTCAAAATGGCTCTGAGCACTATGGGACTTAACAGCTGTGGTCATCAGTCCCCTAGAATTTAGAACTACTTAAACCTAACTAACCTAAGGACATCACACACATCCATGGCCGAGGCAGTATTTGAACCTGTGACCGTGGCAGTCGCACGGTTCCGGACTGCGCCTAGAACCGCGAGACCACCGCGGCCGGCTCCCCCACATTGAGCGGGATGCGTTGACAGTGGTGGTCACACGAGACGAAGTCGACAACGCAATCGACAAGGGTGCAGTCAACGGATCGCCTGACATTGACGGCTTACCGATTGACTTCTACCGTGCCTTCTGGGACCTCATGGCACCATGGTGGACGACTATATATCAAGAACTAACGATATCTGACCAAGCAGTCCGACCCGCATTTGTTGACGGCATCATCGTTCTGGTCCACAAACCAGCCCGTGGTTTGACGGTCACGAGTTACAGACCGCTCCCCCTACTCAATGTGTATTACAGGATTTTCGCTCACATGCTTGCAATGCATCTCCGAACAATACTCCCTCATATCCTCTCCGCAGAGCAAACGACGCCTGAGGAGCAGGTTAGCATACAGACATCCACAGGGGATTGCCACGACTTAATTGCGATGGCGGCAGCCTGCAGACTCCGTGAAGCGGTCATTGCTACAGACTTTGATAGCGCCTTCGATAAAGTGCACCATCGTTTCCTGTTTTCGGTGGTGATCCGAATGGGCATCCCCCCTCCGTTCCTCGACGTCCTCCGGCGTCCTTACAACAGTGCCAGTTCACATGTCCAAGTCAATGGGCATTTAGAAGGACCGGTACCCTTCTGCTGTTCCATATGGCAAGGGTACCCCTCTCTACACTCCAGTATACGATTGCCCTTGAGCCCCTCATTGGGAGTTTGACAACCACACTCTCTGAGCTCACCTTTCGCAAACACGCTTTTCGCTATGGGTCATATGCTGATGACCTCCTCCTCTTCACTCGCTCCCGCTCTGAGATTCGAGCAGTCTTCGAATTGATCACACATTAGGGGTCTGCCCCCAGCAGTGTCACAAATGTCGCGAAATCATCTGCAATTTACATTGGACGAGGCCTCCAAGAAGGTGAAGTGGCATCCCTACCACTTGCGCAGACTTTCTGGTACCTGGGTATTACCTTTACCCCCATGGTATCATGCACCGCAGCCACGAATTTCCGTCGCATTTTACATGTCATCTTCAACGATGCCCGCCAGAACCTCTTGCGGCGCCAGGACATACTTTAATGCGTTCAGTTTCTTAATCGTTATGTAGCATCAAAATTAGGCCACATAGCGCAAGTTCTCCCTCTGTCTGGCGTAGGGTCGAATGAGTTGAGCACGGGTGCAAACCTGCAGTTCCACGGTCACTTGACGGTGAGCTTGGTGTGGGCCAGCCCGCCGCCGGCGCGCTGTAAGGCACGGAATCTCCCACCAGGGCGTATCGCTTCTGGTCGGGCATTCCCGCGACAGGCCTCACATGGGGAAGTGATGCGCCATACATAACCCCTCTTTCCACCTTCCCGTGGTGCCAGACGTCAAGGTCGGCATTTTTTGGGCCCGCCCGGATGTTGCCTTGCATCAAAAGGGAGAGCTGGGACACAACCGGACGCGAAAGAGAAGGGTACATGGCACAGAGGGAGCTGCGTCAAGGGACGGAAGATCAGTCCCTTGGTGGGGAGGGTTTAGTGGGGCTGATAGGTTGCGGGAGGTGTTTCTCACTCTGTGTGCGACCTGCCTGCACTGGGTGGCTGTTACTCCTCTCCCTCTCTTTGTGCAGAGCACAGAACATCAGGTGCTCTGCATGCCGGCGACCTCGTTTGTCGGCGTGGGATCTTGGCGCGAGTCGGCAAGGACGCTTCGCCGCGCCCGTGGGTAACTGGGTTGTGTTCTGCCAAACCCAGGAGGTGGTGGCATCGCCTGGGCCAGGTTTACTGAGTCCACACCGCCGAGCGACTGGGTGACCGGCCCACCCACCACCTGAGTAGGAGTGGGTCCCTGGCTGAGAGATGGAAGCTCGAGCCAGTAGGCGGCGAAGGATGAGGAGTGCATCCGCTTCTCCAGAGTGCGGGGTGTACTTGGCGAGGAGCGCCAGGTGAAATCACCAATGATGGGGCCACCGACGGGACTAGTGCGTTGGCTATGGCACGTTGAACCCAGCAGCTCAGGAGTGCCCTTAGCCTAGGGGGACGAGGTCGGTGGGCGAGCTGCATCTGTCTCCCCCCCCCCCCCCCCTCATGCCAGAAGAGCTGATCCGGGGTAAGAGACAGGCTCTCAACCTTTTTATCGCGCGTAATCAAGGTGGCTGAAACTGAAACGCCGGGCGCAGTGGCCGTGCGGTTCTAGGCACTACAGTCCGGCACCACGGGACTGCTAAGGTCGCAGGTTCGAATCCTGCCTCGGGCATGGATGTGTGTGATGTCCTTAGGTTAGTTAGGTTTAAGTAGTTCTAAGTTCTAGGGGACTGATGACCTAAGCTGTTAAGTCCCGTAGTGCTCAGAGCCATTTGAACCAATTTTTTTGAAACTGAAACGAGTAATGTGAGTGCGCCTACACGGTCATCTATGATGTCTGGTCCCTTTCCACACGATGAGCTGGGACAGGCAAACGATGAAAACGTTACGCAGAGGCGTGCTAGAACTACGCTGCTGTTGGAGCAGAATATTAAGAATGGTAAGATTAGTCATGCACCTTGTCGAGTATCAAAAACGAGTTAGCTGCATGGGCTATTGTCAATGCTAAACTCAAAGGCCGCATTGAGGAGTTGGAAAAAGAAAACGAGAAATTGAGAAAGTAAACAACGAGGACCTGGGCGGGAGTGGTCGAGCAAGTGCTACCTAAGCTGCAGACTACCAAAGACACTATAGCAAGAGTAACCAAGCGGCCGGACACGGCGGTATTCCTTAGGCCCCTGCCTGGCCAAGACATAAAAAATGTCCAAGAACTTTTTACAACAACTGTCAATCCTGTCAAAGATAAAATTAAGATAAATAAGGTGAAACCAGGCAAAATGTGGTAATTGTAGATGTAGCTACTGAAGAAGATAAAGAAAAACTGTTAAATAATCAAAAGCTGAATACGGTGGTCAAGTGTGAGCCACCCAAAAAGAGAAACCTCTTAGTCATTTTATACGATGTACCTACTATAATGACAAACCAACAACTGTATGAGACAATAAGAGGACAAAATTTGAAGAGATGAGTGATGAATTCAAAAAGAGTTTCAAGTTAAGATTTATAACGTGGACTCGGGAGCGTGATGTCATCCATCATGTTGCTGAGCCCGCATCAATGTGGAAGAAAATCATGACAATGGGCAAACTATATATAGAATTTCATGCGGTCAGTATAAGAGATTACCTCGTGGTACCTCGTTGCCACAATTGTGGTGACCTGGGCAGTGCACCAGGGGGTCGGCGCACTCCAAGTATGGTGAGGATGGTCATACCCGGAAAGATTGCAGGGCAGCGAGCGTTTGTATCCCATGTAAAAGACGAGGCAAAAGATCATGCAGAGCTACTGGACGGAACTGCCCTACCTACAGAATGCTCGAGCAAAGACTTATCTCAAAAATAGATTATGGCTGAATACGGTAAAGGAAACAGGATTCCAAAGCAAAAATCCCCGAGTAAAAGGAGGAGGGATGCTGTAAGGGCAAGTAAAGTTAAAGACTTTTGAGGTCGCTCTCGGGCACCCTCAAAATTGAAATGGTTGATATAGGGATATAAACAGAGCTTCCCATGATGACCACAGCTCCCAAAGTCGGGCAATGAGGTCGACAAGAGACCAACAGCGGCAAGGGCATACTGTGATAGTGGCCCCATCGGTGGCAGTTCAGAAAAACGAACTGCGCAGAGCAGAACAACAACCACTCCCATGCAGTACAACAACCATTACAAGTGCACATCTAACTGCAAAAGACACCCCTTTAGTGAGATTACCGCCTGCTGACCCAGTCAGGGTGTAACCTAACATTGAGTGTGCCGTCCAATTGGCGAGGTTGGAGCAGCCGACTACCCTGACCACTGCCTTGCGACATGTTGTCCGAGTGGGACATGTAAACGGTAGAAAGGTCACCTTCTCGGTGATGGAGGCTGTAGACAGAATACAGCTAAAGACAATGAATCTCCCCACCAACTTCGGAGCCCTGCGGGACTTGCTAAAGAAAGTTTTCGAAAGATGAGGCGAAAAATTCGACCTTGATGACATTTACACTCAATCAGTCTTGGCAAATGGACTTATCGCGTTCGACTGAAGAAAGAACTAGCCAGACGATCATATTCACACATATTTTCCGTAATGACTAAAATAACCATTGGTCAACTTAACACTCATAACAATAGACTAGTGATGCAGGAGCTGCGTAAGGAGGTGGAGGAGAAGAAAATGGACGTGCTCTGCCTGCAGGAGCCGTACTCTCAAGCTGGGAAAATAGCTTTTGCAGCCGCAGCATGGCAGATTGTCAGCACAGGGGATGACGAATAAAGTTTTGCGGGTAACAACTCTCTCGCAGTACACTAACAGTCACTGCAACTTCGTGGAACTGCAATCTCCCGTTGGAGTAATTACTCTCGTAAATATATACTTTCAATATGGAGATAACATCGAGCAACATCTAGACCATCTGACAAGAGTAATCACGGCGTTGCGGGGGCGAAAAGTGATCATAACTGCCGACATTAATGCAAAATCCCCACTACGATACTGTGGCACAATATATGCAAATGGAGAAAAAGTAGAAGTGTCAATGACTTACCAACTTGTGGTGGCCAACAAGCCTGGCAACCCTCCTACCTATACAGCGGGAGGGGGACAAGGCATAAATATAGACGTGACCTTAGTCACACCAAACGCCGTCATCATCATACAAAATTGGAATGTTGAAGATAATTCCACCACAAGTGATCATAATCTCATAACTTTCACATTAGGTGATAAGGAGTGCCACTTGGCCATGGGGTGGGAGGTACAGATGAATTATAAAAGAGCAGGTTGCATGCGCCTAGTGAGGGAGTGCGACATTCCTGCATTGCCAGAAGGTGACACACACCAGGACACAGATGTGGACGAGAGAGCCGATGAAATGGTGAGTGCGATAACCAGAGCGGTGAAGGCAGCCATACCAACTAGGACGAAGGCCATAGCGGCCTCTCTGTCACCATGGTCAGCCGAACTGGAGGATATGCGTCAGACTGTTAGAAGGCTAAGGATGCACAACCAGCGCAGTGTCGTCTGGTGGGAACGGCAAAGATGGTTGCTGCAATATCGGGAGGCAAAGCAGAGGTTCCAAACGGAACTACAGGCGGTAAGGGTATGGAGCTGGGAAAGCTATGTTTTGAATCAGCAAGCTATAGACCCATGGGGAGTACCTTATAAGTTAGTTAGGGAAAAAATCCGCTCTCCTATGGAGCTGTCAACAGTCAGGCATGGGGACAAGATGACAGAATCTTGGCAGGAGACTGCTGAGGTCCTCCTCCAGTCCCTGCTGCCTGATGACAGTGCGGATGGGGAGACTGAAGGACAGCGCCAATTAAGAAATGAAGACCTTGGTAGATACATCATTGATACGGCAGTCTACCCCTTTTCTGAAGAGGAGGTGATTGCCCATATAAAATCGTAGAAGTGAGGGAAAGCGCTTGGGCCAGATGGCAATTGTGGCGGAAGTGGTGCAATTCTTGGCCCCCTGGCTAGTAGCACCACTCACTCATCTGTTCAATGAGTGCCTCAGACAAAAAAAATTCCCAAAGATCTGGAAAATTACGAATGTCGTGATCATTAAGAAGGGACCCAACAAAGGCCGAGCTGAAAGAAAATCTTACAGGCCCATTTGCTTATTGGACTTATTTGGGAAGATACTAGAGAAACTGCTGGCTGACAGACTGGCAGCACACCGAGTGCTGTGTGGGATGAGTAGCAGACAGTGGCTTCAGGCCTGGGTGGTCGGCATCTGATGCCTGGCGGCTGAGATCTGTGGCTCAATCCCATACAAATACATAGTTGACATCATGGTGGACATCAGTGGCGCCTTCGACCACCTGTGGTGGTCATCGCTCTTCCCCTGTTTGCGGGAGAAAGAGTGTCCACAGCCACTATACGGTTGTCTCAGGAGCTATTGCGAGGATCGGGAATCCGGCTATCATCCCCTAGTGGAAGTGTGGGAAAAACAATAACAAAGGGATGCCCTCAGGGTTCCGTATTAGGCCCCCTATTCTTGCACATCCACATGGAGCCGCTGTTGTACAACCTACAGCAATGTGAAGAAGTGCTAGAGGGTATAGCCTATGCGGATGACCTCCTACAGTTGGTTGGCGGCCGAAGCCAAGAAGACAGAGCCAAAAATAGAAAGGGCTATAGGAACATTGCAACTAAGATGCCAAAATACAAAGGTGACAATTTCACTGGGCAAGCCTACAAATCTTTTGCTGAAAGGACAGCTGATAAAGAATACCACTGTGAGAATTGAGGGCTCAGCAGTTCTTTGGTGACACGAGACACGCTACCTGGGAATCATCCTTGGCGAAAGATGGAATTTTGGAAAACACACTGAAATCGTAACCAAGAGAGCCCTGCAAGTGCTTAACAATTTTATCTCCATAGGTCATAAAAGATTTCATCTTCCAGCTCATCTCATAAAGCTATATCATAACAGCATCTTAACATCAATAGTGGGTTGGGGCCTACAGGACATCTCCAGTGGGGCCCTATTAGTTATAATGGGGCTCTGCCCTCTGGACATTAAAATTAGAGAACAAGTAGCATGGTACTGGGACAAAAAATGGGATATCATGAAAACAGGGGACATACTGGGCGTTATGGTTGAGGACAAGGGTGCAATAAGGAGAAGAGGTGAAGAGTTGTGGCAGGAATCGTGGGAAGCGGATGAAACTGGCCAAAGAACATTTGAATTTTTAACAGATGTGAAGAAACCCGGGGATTGTCCCATTTTCTCACTGGTCATTGGACCTACCCGACATATCTGTGTCAGTTTGGGAAGAGGGCTACACCCACGTGTGACTGTGGAGTACGGAGGGTACTCCTGACCAAGTGGTTTACAAGCGCTCCCTTTTCAATGACGTAGAAACCACACTACGAGACCAGTTACATAACAATGACACTTACCACTTACTGAGACGAGAAGATATTTTTAAAACTCTGAACAGTTTGGCAAACGAGGTATCATGGAAAGTGTTCACAGATTATCTGAGGGATATTAATTAATTATTAACCTGTGATTAATAGCAAACACCAAATGTGCCCAGTACCCTAATCCTATACCGCCTGTGCATGGACAGTCCGACTTACATTATGGTTGGAATCCGCCACATGCAGGACTAGGGGGGCAATAACAGCAAATCAGGATATGCACCGAACTTGATATAGAATAGAACTTTAGTTAGTAGGACTTAGAAACAGGAAATTAAAATAGGAACCTGCTACGATAGACATCCTTGGCCTGCCTAGTGTCAGGGGCACGCTCATCGGGGTCAGCTCGGTGAGCAAGGCTGCATAGTAGGTTTATATGCTTGCTGACACACTTGTGACGCTGCAGGCAATAGAGATTAGACATAAGTAGCCATTATAAAGTAGAGTATTAATAGTAATAAAGCAGCTCATTGTAATTCTGTACTGACTGTAGTTCACTTGTAACAACTGTAAATTAACTGCAATTATAATGATATGTAACATTTAAGGACCCACTAATCATGTAAGGTGGTGGGTTGCATATGTATAATTATAAAGATTTGTCAACAAAGAATTTTTTTAAACAAAAGAGAGGTTCTTCCTCTGCCGACGGCGATTGGGCGCAACCTTAAGGCGGCCTTTGGTTGTTATCTCACGGCTAGTTCCATGTCTAAAGTCCGTTATAAGACACTTACCCTGCACCCAAGGGATGGTGACCTCGGGCTCGTCAATGTCCGTATGCTAGCTGCGGCCTTGTATATGAGTACCACGAGGAGACAGAGGACGACATCTCTAACATGCAGCTTGCCTGAGGGCCTCCTGCCTGCTTCCACCTCACCACCAGTGTCTGTCGGCCACATCGTGCATCATTTGTCGCACATTTCGACCTTTTTCATCGACTACAGTTACACACATACCAGTCTCCCAGATATGCACCCACCCTGGACTAAGGATTTTTACAGCCTATTATTGCGCCGTTTTCCCCAGCATGTGATGGAGACCGAACATACCTCCATCCAATGGCCCATAGTGTGGACTACCACCCACTAGCCCTCCCTCCCTACGGATGTCCTGGCACTGTGGTATCATATAGTCAACAGGAAATTTGCCACGAAACAGCGACTGCACAACATTGGCTTGTCAGATTCCCCTCTTTATCTCTTTTGCCAGCAACTGGACACTGATGACCACCGTCTGACATGCCCTTCTTCACAAGATGTCTGGCGCTTCGTGCAGCAGATCATT
This sequence comes from Schistocerca cancellata, assembly GCF_023864275.1. NCBI lineage: Eukaryota > Metazoa > Arthropoda > Insecta > Orthoptera > Acrididae > Schistocerca > Schistocerca cancellata. Next base: position 38,178,797 of record NC_064629.1, read on the forward strand.
GCCTGCTATCTCCGAGTGCCACCAGACACAATCGAACGCCAATGTTTCTATACCCGGAGGACAAACATTTTCCCGCCGCCAAATGTCATGCAGTTACAAGAGTCAAGGGGTGAGCGGTCGCTAATCTCTTTCATGAGGGACCTAAATCCCACCTCGACTTCTGGACCTATTTACTAACAGCCCATGCACCTCTCGAAAACACGCCACGGTACCGAAAATTATTAGCTAACTATCTTCAAGCCGGCCTGAGTGGCCGAGCGGTTCTAGGCGCTACAGTCTGGAACCGCGCGATCGCTACGGTCGCAGGTTCGAATCCTGCCTCGGGCATGGATGTGTGTGATGTCCTTAGGTTAGTTATGTTTAAGTACTTCTGAGTTCTAGGGGACTGATGACCTCAGAAGTTAATTAAGTCCCATAGCGCTCAGAGCCATTTGAACCATTTTGAACTATCTTCGAGGGGTCTTTGTTAGGCCTCCACTAAGTGGGAGGGAGGGTGCCTGGAGCTGAGGGCACTTACCCCTCCCGCCTCGCCCTCACCCCGGCGAGTCTGAGTATAAGTCGCCTGTGATCGATTCTACCTGTGACCTCCACGGATGAGAGAGCGCGTCGTGGATTGCGAGGATTTTATTTCTTTTTTCTTTTCCTTTTTTTCTTTTCTTTTTCTTTACCTAGCATTTATATTTTTTTCTCTGTCGCTGATGTGTGTTCCACATAATTTCATAATAACAGTGAATATTACGAAACAAAGTGCAAATAAATAAACAATAACAACGCCTTCTACTTCTGTTTATTCCTGTATCTCTCACTTCCTTGTGCCCCACAGGCTCGGGGGTGGTGAGGGAGACACTGTGGCCTGGCCTCGTGTTTCGACTCCTGCACACTTTGCCCCTGGAGCCCCCACCGGTCCACTATCCCTAAAAAAAAAAAAAAGAAAGGTGGTAGCATGTTTGCTAACCACACTGCAGATCCGGGTTCGAATCCCGTCCCGGTTGGAGAGTTTTCTCCACTCGTGGACTGGATGTTGTGCTGTCCTCATCATCATCTCATAATCACCGACGCGCAAGCCGCCAATTGTGACGTCACCTGAAACAAGACTTGCACCTGGCGGCCAAACTCCTCCAGATGGGGTCTCCCGGCCATCAATGCTAATGCCAGACTACCATTTCATTTTTTCATTGCAAAAGTGTTGTCATTGTGCACGAACTGACCTGTCGATTATGTCCCGCTGGCCGTGCGGTTCTAGGCGCTACAGTCTGGAACCGAGCGTCCGCTACGGTCGCTGGTTCGAATCCTGCCTCGGGCATGGATGTGTGTGATGTCCTTAGGTTAGCTAGGTTTAATTAGTTCTAAGTTCTAGGCGATTGATGACCTCAGAAGTTAAGTCGTATAGCGCTCAGAGCCATTTGATTATGTCCCATAAATATTCGATGGGATTCACTTCGGGCGATCTGGGTGGCGAAATAATTTGCTCGAATTACCCAGAATATTCTTCAAACGAATCATGAGCAATTGTGGTTCAAAAATTGGTTCAAATGGCTCTGAGCACTATGCGACTCAACTGCTGTGGTCATAAGTCCCCTAGAACTTAGAACTACTTAAACCTAACTAACCTAAGGACAGCACACAACACCCAGCCATCACGAGGCAGAGAAAATCCCTGACCCCGCCGGGAATCGAACCCGGGAACCCGGGCGTGGGAAGCAAGAACGCTACCGCACGACCACGAGATGCGGGAAACTGTGGCAGAGTAACATGGCACATCATGGTTTGGGAACATGAAGTCCATGAAGGCTGCAAATGGTCTCTGGGTAGCCAAGCTTAACCATCTACAGTGAATGATCGGTTCAGCTGGGCCAGAGGACCCAGTTTATTCACTGTAAACACAGCCCACCCCATTTTGGGGCCACCACCAGCTTGCGCCGTGCTTTGTTGACATCTTTGATCCATGGCTACATGGCGTCTGCGCCACATTCGAACCCTACCATCACCCCTTACCAACTGAAATCGGGATTCATCTGACCAGGTCAGTGTTTCCCAGTCGTCTAGGATCCAACCGATATGGTCATGAGCCAGGAGAGGCGATGCTGCAGGCGATGTCATGCTGTTAGCAAGGCCACTCGCGTCGGTCGTCTGCTGCTATAGTCGATTAACGAAAAATTTTGCCGCACTGTCCTCACGGATACGTTCGTCATGCGTCCCACTTTGATGTCTGTGGTTATTTCACGCGGTGTTGCTTGTCTGTTAGCATTGACAACTTTATGCAAATTCCTCTGATCTCAGTCGTTAAAAAAGTCAATCGGCCATTGTGTAGGCCCGTAGAAAGATGTAATGCCTGAAATTTGGTATTATCGACATACTCTTGACACTGTGGATCTCTTAATATTGAATTCCCTGACCATTTCCTCGACGGAATGTCCCATGCTTCTAGCTCCAACCACCATCCCGCGTTAAGAGTCTGTTAATCCCCGCGTGCGGCCACGATCACGTCGGCAAACTTTTCACATGAATCACCCGAGTACGAATAACAGCTCCGCCAATGCACTGCCCTTTTATACCATGTGTATGCGATACTACCGCCATCTATTTGTGTACGTATCGCTATCCCATGACTTTTGTAACCTAGGTGTACTTGACAGTTGAGATGAGACTGTTCTATCCTGGCCGCCTTCGTCTTCATATTTTGAATATTATCCTCATATTTTTTGTTTCTTCCGATCATGTACCCGGTTTATAACACTGTTCTTCTTGTTTCAAAGGATATCGAATCTTATAATACGTTTTAAAGATTTAAAAAATCATATAATTTGTACTAGGTTTTGCTTTTAAAAGAGCCATAGTTGCTTCTGTTGGCCAGTGGATAAAAGAGTAGCGGTTGTGATTCATATAGATAAATAATCGCCACATTGTGTACTGCCATACGTGAGAACTTCGATTCTGCATCGTAAACTGCTCGTAAAATAGAAAAGAGTCATTGACGCACGTGACTCCATTTATACATACCGGAAAGTAGACACAGAGATAAAATTTAAAGGCATCACGTTTTCACGTGTATGAAAACGTTAAAAAAGTCCTCACGTGGCCGGCCTTTGTGATCGTAAGCCGACCGGCCAAGTCCCATGTGCAGTGCTAGCCCGATAAAAAGGGACCTTTGATCCCCGGCTTAAGGAAAGTACGTCGCTACCGTCAAAAAACAAGCGGCTCAGAACGGGACGTTTAGGTGTCCTTTACGGCTGGCACGCTCCCCTGCCCCGACTGCCGCGTGTTCCATGTGACGGAGCCAAACCCCTCAAAGTGATGCGAAAGCCATCGGAAAGGCGCAGCCGCGCCGGTAGCCGCTCACACCGTTCCTAGTGAGTTTTCATAGCCGTTCTTGTGAATGTGGGAGTTTTTTTCACACTTCCGTTTCGCATACGTGACTCCCTTTACTGAGAGATCCAAAACCGACCGAACAAGAGGGAATTAGCACGGAAGATATTTCCTTCAGCGCGATTTTCACACAGTGTAACAGAAGATGTGATAACTTTTTTAATACTGGCAATAAGCGTTCCCAGTTAGGTTTTGTTTTCATGTAGATAAACGGACTGGCTATGGAAACTACAACAACAACCTTAATCTTCATCTGAGTGAACTCTGGTGTTTTTCTGTATCTCCACATAAATTACCGACATGTCTGAGATGCCTCTTGGCTGTGCTAAATATAACTTTTCTGTCAATAAAACGTTCGTTATTAAATTTCGACTCCCATTTTCGCTTGTGATTGAGTTTTAGGTACTAAGTTTTCGATATTTTCTGTTACTTTCTTATTATTTCGCATTTTCGAGCGTTGCTCCTTTTAGCAATGGGTACGCTCCCGCTAGCAATATCATCTACACTGATGATCCAAAACATTATGACTACTGCCCACCGTGACAATGGCTGCCACCTGGTGGCGTTGCGGGCATGTGATGCGGTAACAGAAGTATGTATGAAGAGAAGGAAGGACGGGGGACCACCCTAGCGAAGATATAGGCTGCAAATGGGGAAATCCGCTCAGACAGGCAGATTATTATCACGTAGAACCTGTGAAAGAGGATCTCGGAAACGGCGAATCTGGTCGAATGTTCACGTCGCAAATTAGCGACCCATTATTTACGTGAATTACATGACCTGTGCGTAGACATCTAATGCCTTACACGAAGCAGTAAAAGCAGGGTACATATTCGAAAGTGTAATAATATAGGTTGAATCAATGTCTTGTGTTCAAGTGTTGTAACTATAGATATTGTTGAAGTTTAATCAAATGTTTTATCAAGATCTATGACAGAATGGTACATCATACTCATTGTACCGTTACACTTTAAGTTGACGACCTGCAAGTCATCTATCATGCTAATCCATGTCTAGAAGAAACCTGTCCCTTTGTCTGGTAAAAATATGATTTTTTTTCCCGAAATGATACTTTTAATGAGTGTCTCGAACATAGTGGAGAGGAGGCTGACAGGTCTATATTTCAGGTCTCGTCTGCCCCCGAAAAGTCATGTCTCGAAGGGGTCTTTGTGTCTATTTAACAGTCTCGTCGTTTTTTGTTTGTTGCCTCAACGTTGCCTGTGTCAGCCGTGGTAAAATCTTCAACGTAACTATTAGCCTCGGATTGACTGTTAGGAAATGGAACAGTATTCTCCGTTCCAGATCGTTCTGATTCTCTCCACATACGTCCAAGGACAGAAATGCACGTTCGTTTAAAACGTTTGCAACATCACTACTGTGTTTAGACTCATTGTTTACAATCTATCATTAACTGGAACTGAATTACACTCCTGGAAATGGAAAAAAGAATACATTGACACCGGTGTGTCAGACCCACCATACTTGCTCCGGACACTGCGAGAGGGCTGTACAAGCAATGATCACACGCACGGCACAACGGACACACCAGGAACCGCGGTGTTGGCCGTCGAATGGCGCTAGCTGCGCAGCATTTGTGCACCGCCGCCGTCAGTGTCAGCCAGTTTGCCGTGGCATACGGAGCTCCATCGCAGTCTTTAACACTGGTAGCATGCCGCGACAGCGTGGACGTGAACCGTATGTGCAGTTGACGGACTTTGAGCGAGGGCGTATAGTGGGCATGCGGGAGGCCGGGTGGACGTACCGCCGAATTGCTCAACACGTGGGGCGTGAGGTCTCCACAGTACATCGATGTTGTCGCCAGTGGTCGGCGGAAGGTGCACGTGCCCGTCGACCTGGGACCGGACCGCAGCGACGCACGGATGCACGCCAAGACCGTAGGATCCTACGCAGTGCCGTAGGGGACCGCACCGCCACTTCCCAGCAAATTAGGGACACTGTTGCTCCTGGGGTATCGGCGAGGACCATTCGCAACCGTCTCCATGAAGCTGGGCTACGGTCCCGCACACCGTTAGGCCGTCTTCCGCTCACGCCCCAACATCGTGCAGCCCGCCTCCAGTGGTGTCGCGACAGGCGTGAATGGACGGACGAATGGAGATGTGTCGTCTTCAGCGATGAGAGTCGCTTCTGCCTTGGTGCCAATGATGTCGTATGCGTGTTTGGCGCCGTGCAGGTGAGCGCCACAATCAGGACTGCATACGACCGAGGCACACAGGGCCAACACCCGGCATCATGGTGTGGGGAGCGATCTCCTACACTGGCCGTACACCACTGGTGATCGTCGAGGGGACACTGAATAGTGCACGGTACATCCAAACCGTCATCGAACCCATCGTTCTACCATTCCTAGACCGGCAAGGGAACTTGCTGTTCCAACAGGACAATGCCCGTCCGCATGTATCCCGTGCCACCCAACGTGCTCTAGAAGGTGTAAGTCAACTACCCTGGCCAGCAAGATCTCCGGATCTGTCCCCCATTGAGCATGTTTGGGACTGGATGAAGCGCCGTCTCACGCGGTCTGCACGTCCAGCACGAACGCTGGACCAACTGAGGCGCCAGGTGGAAATGGCATGGCAAGCCGTTCCACAGGACTACATCCAGCATCTCTACTATCGTCTCCATGGGAGAATAGCAGCCTGCATTGCTGCGAAAGGTGGATATACACTGTACTAGTGCCGACATTGTGCATGCTCTGTTGCCTGTGTCTATGTGCCTGTGGTTCTGTCAGTGTGATCATGTGATGTATCTGACCCCAGGAATGTGTCAATAAAGTTTCCCCTTCCTGGGACAATGAATTCACGGTGTTCTTATTTCAATTTCCAGGAGTGTAGTTTCAGCTGATGTTTATTACCAGTTCTCTACTTATTCGTACTACGAGGTCAGAAAACAAAGGTTTCCGTCTAGTTAGGTTGAGCTCAAGAAGGAATTTCCGTCCGGGACAGTCCTGTTTAAAGTCGTCTGTTTCATTGCGTATGAAGAATGCTGGTGGTTGTCGTATGTATGTGATGTATGCTTCATACGCTTCAGTAATCATTACGGACGGAAGCCATCTTGCATCTTGCTAGGTGTTATTCCATTTGGTACGGGGAACAGATAAAAATCTACGCAGACCTCGTTCCGAATTTCCGAATGTTTCCATAAGTCCGTGATTTCAACTTTATTTTTTCGTTGGGATCTTCCACCGGGATGTTAAAGACACGCACATTTGTCAAGCTACCTTCGACTGGACTATCGGTAAACTTACAGACAGAACTTGTTGCTAATGTTAACTCGCGAATTATTCGCTCTAACACTAAATCATAGCAAAGCTGAAAAATTAAACTGACTGGTTAGTAATCTCTAGTTAGTTCGTAGGCAGTTACGCAATTCTGAATTTCGAGAGCTCGTTGTCCTTCCTTACCGATTTACAGTTCCACAGTGCTCTTCCGGGGTTAGGTTTCCATTATTGTTTACACTGTTCACACATTTCAGTAGATGTAAAGACTATCACTTATCGCGTAACGATGCTGTGTAACAGACGGTACGCCAGACGGTACGAATAGCACTTAACTTGTAAACTCTGGCCGTAGTGCACTGAGTGGTTCAAATGGCTCTGAGCACTATGGGACTCAACTGCTGAGGTCATTAGTCCCCTAGAACTTAGAACTAGTTAAACCTAACTAACCTAAGGACATCACACACATCCATGCCCGAGGCAGGATTCGAACCTGCGACCGTAGCGGTCTCGCGGTTCCAGACTGCAGCGCCAGAACCGCGCGGCCACTTCGGCCGGCGGTGCACTGAGTGATCGACCGCTGCGACCACTTAACTGTGACTATGCCACTTTACTTCCATGTGATATCTAGAATCTAGGCAAGCATATTGGTCTCAGGAGTTTTAGGCAGCTTTTTACATTACTGTTTCTCTTTCCAGATACCGTGTGTTCTGTGGCTGAGCAACTTGTAGCTCCCATTATCATCATGAGATGTCATTCAAAATTCCAGTTAAGTATGTAACAAATAACAACAATACGTATGTTACACACTCATCATTACTTAGCAGTAGTATATTCCTTGTGACTCAGTCTCTCAGTTAGTGAAGACCGAACAAAGCCTAAAGCAGTTTCTAAAATTAGCCTGAACATGCAGACAAAAACCACGAGGGGGGGGGGGGGCGACGACTTCAGTTTATATTATGTGCAGACGTAGATATAGAAGAAGAATATATGAGAAAAGATATATTATGTAGAAACTTATATACCAGACAATCCCGCATTGTCATCAAGGACGGATTAAACGGGGACTGGGGTAGGCGGGGGGCAGCGGAAGGGGTGATAGTCCCCTCCTAAGATTTGAAAGGGTTACCCTAGTGGGAGTATACAAATTGATTCAGAACGTTGGCATTATTTTAGTGTTTTAACAACATTTATTCTTTCTTTAAAACAGGCATAAATTACGCTAAACAAGTTATTCATTGTGTGGTGTCACCGCCAGACACCACACTTGCTAGGTGGTAGCCTTAAATCGGCCGCGGTCCATTAGTACATGTCGGACCCGCGTGTCGCCACTGTCAGTAATTGCAGACCGAGCGCCACCACACGGCAGGTGTAGAGAGACGTACTAGGACTCGTCCCAGTTGTACGACGACTTTGCTAGCGACTACACTGACGAACCCTTTCTCTCATTTGCCGAGAGACAGTTAGAATAGCCTTCAGCTAAGTCCATGGCTACGACCTAGCAAGGCGCCATTAACCATTTCTAGAGAGTCCCACTTGTATGATCAAGAATGCTGTATACAATTGATGGATTAAAGTTAAGTATTCCAGCGGCTACGTACTTTCCTTTATAGCATTCATTACGTATCCTGTTTCAGACCTAAGCAAGCCTGCGTGAGTTGACGCGTGGATTTCGGCCTCCTTCTCTAGCTATATAGCACATTGAATACTGTAAACAACTAAAAGGTGTCCGTCTCCGGTAGCTGAGTGGACAGCGCGAAAGAATGACAATTCTAAGAGCCCCTGTTCGATTCCCGGCTGGGTCACAGATTTTCTCCTCTCAGGGACTGAGTGTTGTGTTGTCCTAATCATCATTATTTCATCCCCATCGACGCGCAAGTCGCCGAAGAGGTGTCAAATCGAAAGACTTGCACCTGGCGAACGGTCTCCCCAATGGGAGGCCCTAGTCACATGACATTTATTTACTAACAGGTAATTGAAGACTACACTGGACAAGGATCCTAAGCCGGCCGCGGTGGTCGTGCGGTTCTAGGCGCTGCAGTCCGGAACCGCGGGACTGCTATGGTCGCAGGTTCGAATCCTGCCTCGGGCGTGGATGTGTGTGATGTCCTTAGGTTAGTTAGGTTTAAGTAGTTCTAAGTTCTAGGGGACTGATGACCTAAGATGTTAAGTCCCGTTGTGCTCAGAGCCATTTGAACCATTTGAACAAGGATCCTAGGTGGCACAGACTTTAAATGATCAAATATACTGAAGTTTCTCTACGTAGGTGCAGCTGAGAGCAAGTGGCGATAGAGATCTGTACGCCCTGACAATGCAGGAGCGTCAGTACGTTAAGGCCGGTTCCCACTGCAGCGCGGCGTGTGGTAACGGCAGCGGCAAGCGTTTTCCGCTTTGACGTGGCGGCTCGCGGAATTGGCGTTCCTATCTGGAAGCGGCAGACGTTAGCGGTAGCCAATGACGGACAGCCACTGAGGTACGAGGCGGGACCCACTGAAACGCCCGGTGCGTTTGATTAACTATATCTTACACCTACATGAAGGAAAGACGAAGTTGGGCGAAAATATACCGATTTTTCATTTTCTGTACAATGTACTCTTTCACATATTTCATTATTCATGTATCCTCATTTCATCATAAAAAGATTTCATGGCTACCGTCATGATTGTTCGCTATCTCCTAACACATTGAAACAATGTACGATAAAAGAGATTATTCAGATAGTTAAGCGAGACAAAAATTTAAAATGTGATATGGTAGCAGGTACACGAAAACAGTAAGAACACAAAATCTAGGGGAAAGGGATGAAAGTGGAAGCTACCTAATATAATTTCCCACAGAGCATAAGGTAATCAGCACCAGCACCTTGTTTAAGAATCATGAAAGGTCTAAGGCGCTGCAGTCATGGACTGTGCAGCTGGTCTCGGCGGCGGTTCGAGTCCTCCCTCGGGCATGGGTGTGTGTGTTTGTCCTTAGGATAATTTAGGTTAAGTAGTGTGTAAGCTTAGGGACTGATGACCTTAGCAGTTACATCCCATAAGATTTCACACACATTTGAACATTTGAACCACGAAAGAATAATATATATTTGGAACAGAGTTTTCGAAACCAGATTTTAAATTATAAGACATTTCCCGGTGCAGACGCAAACCTACAATAACTTATTGGTTACGAGCTGCAGTTTACAACTAAAGAGACAGTAAACGGTAGCAAATTAAGGAGATGGAACTTGAATAAGTCAAGACCGACAGTTTTTCGATAATCTTAAAGTTACAATAGTGCAACGACTGACTGAAACAGAGGAAGGAACCCGCTAGAATACGAATGGATATCCTTGAGAGAAGAAGTGGTGAATGCAGCAGAGTATATGAACGGGAAAAAGGTACAGTAGAAATCGTCAGATAAAACATGATATATTAAATTTGACAAGAGGAAAAAATATAAAAATGCAGCAAATAAAGTAGGCCATAGGAAATAGAAATGTCTAAACATGACGTTGACAGAAAGTCCAAAATCGCAACGCGATTTTGCACTTGGAAAACACAAGAGAATGAAAATGAGAAAGAAGAAAGAAAACTTGGCTCAAAGGGGAAGCAACTGTCAAGAACTCATTTGGCAAGCCAGAACTAAGCAAATAAGAGAAGGCTAGAAACTGGAATATGTACAGAGGAGAGGGGGAGGGGTTGTACAAACTAACATAAGCACAATGTTAGAGTCCTGTGAAATGTCTGAACACGCAAGGCATTACTGATCCTACCACTTAGCTAAGTAGACAGACTGAAAAACTGCGAAACTGTGTTTATAGCATTTGCATGTTTAGAGAAAGGTTTTGACAATCTTAATTAAAACATTCTTTGAAGCTCTGGAGATGTCATAGATGAAACATAGGGAGACAAGATTATCTACAACTTGTACAGAAACCAAACTGCATTTCTAAGACTTCAATGACTTGAAAGGAAGCAGTAATTGAAAAAGCAGAAGTAGAGGGGATATAAAATGAAGACTGTCAATACCAAGAAAGCGTTCTGAAATAGAAAATTTGTTCACATCGAATATAAATTCTAATGGTTGGGTACTATTTTACAAAGGTATTTGTGTGGAGTGCAGCCTTGTATGTAAGTGAAACGTGGTCGATGAACACTACCGTCAAGAAGACAATGGACGCTTTCAAAACGTGGTGATCAATAAGAATGCTGAAGATTAGATACGAGGATCGTGTAACTAAAGAAAAGGTACGGAATTAAGTACAGGATTAAGATGAAATTACGACACAACTTTGACTACAAGAGGGGTTAGTTGACAGGACATATTATGAGGCGTCAAAGAGTGAGAACAAAGGGGCTGTGTGATAGTATTCTGATAATAATCATCTGTTGAAATGCTATTCTACTATTTTATCTGTTAATGTAAGAAGTGAATTTACTCTTCCTCGCACTCCTCCACAAAACATTTAAACCAAAACTGAAATCAGCTGAACACCAAATGTTTCAACCACTGTCTGACAAGTACTGCATTCACTTTCAACTTTCTGTAACTGTCACTGGCTTGCCACGTACACATACAGATAATAGACAAACCAAACAGGAAGGGACATGAGGTAAACACACTGTAGTTACTACTTCAAATCAGAGTTTTCGGTAAAATGTCTGCAGCTAGTGACAGAGGAAAATAGAGCGAACATGAAAATGTGCGTATGTTCCATAATCTAAGTTTTAGTTCAACCTCCAGCATGTGACCATGTGAGGGGAAACGCAGATGTCCGCCAAAAACTCGATTCACTGTAAGTAATCAGTTATTCACGTAAAAAAAGATGTGAACTGTTTTATGATCTGGAAGTATCACATATCAAAACAAAACTGAATCATTCTAGATTCCACCGAAGATGCCTTAAAGAAAAAGGCGAAACGCGTCTTGAACCAATAAAGTACACTGGATCAAGAAAAAAACGTTTGTTACTTACCGAAGGAAATAATCAATAGCTGTAGGTACTTAGCAAATTACATCTTATGACATACCAGCAAATTAGTTTCGGTTTAACTTCTCATTCCACATGCTATTAAATGCCGTTTAAAAAAGTTCATCTATCCCTTCTGAAAACTGTAGTTACTTTCATATCTCGGTAGATAAATAAATTTTGGATATTTATCATGTGACGAAATACATGACTTTTTACAAGTTATCGTTTGCAAAAAAAACAGGTTTCGATTTCTTGAACCGTTTACGAAATTTGCAGTTGATACAACCACATGGCTTATGACGAGCAGGACAAAGTATCGGTCGCATCATGAGCGACCCGCGCGCTGTCATTCAATATCTCGAGAACGGTGATAGCTATCGTTCTGCTCTCAGCTTTAATAACAATTTCGATATGTTGACTGAATTTCATACGCAATAATGTATTACCTAAAGTGAACTGTACGCAAAGTCCACGCGATGCGTTTCTACCTCTGCACACTCATTAAAATTTCGTGTAAAGGTTTACGTAAATGTGATACAGCAAGTAACCACGACGAATAACGAAAAGAAATTCGGTCTTTTATCGAGAGAAGATATCAGGCTGTAACATGCACAAGAATCAAATGTTTCTACCGAATAGTTGCCTCGGAATCGGATGATAAGTATTTCATAGCTGCCGCCGCGTCCGCGCCAGCGGTTCGGCGAAAGTTCGTGTGGCCCGGGGATCCGTACCCGATGTCACGCTCAGCGCGTTCTGTGATTGCCGGCGCGGACCTGGAGCGCGGAACGCGGCAGCGGCAGCGGTTCGTCATGGGCAAACCGCGACGCAGACCCCGCCGCGCCGCGCCGCTGACGGCGTTTCCATGGCAACCACGCCGCTGCCACGCGGTTTTGACGCGCGGCAGCCCTAGTGGGAGCCGGCCTTATTACTCTGTTTGCTTCATGCGGCGATGTAACTTGCAGCTGGCGAGATGTGTGCGGCGAAGGTTAGACGTGGAGGCGGAACCTGTGAATCGATCGCGGCCACGAAAGAAATGCAAAAATCTCACCGTCTAGCATTCAGGCGAGCGGATCGCAATTTACTCTCTACCAGAGCCCGGAAATCATGGTAGATTTCAGTGTGTGACACACCCATTTGCTGGTGGTACCAAGACCAATTTGGCACTCTTATACAACAGAGTGCGCAAGGATACCAAAGGTCAAGACCGGTAAACCAAAAACGAATAAGTGTGCCCTTGGCAAACGAGTAGTCCGAGACGTTTTAAGTCACACTATCGGTACAGTAAGAAGTTCACCACAGGCTCCCCAGTCTAAACTACTCGCAAATGAAGTCAGTCTCAGGACAGGTCCCAAGTACCAACCACACATGCCAGAGCTTCAGCCAACAAAGCTTACCAGACCAAAGTCCCGCACCCGAGTGTCTCACATCATTCCCAGAAAAAAAAATCCGTTTTCCCGCAAAGTGCACAAACAACACTGCCTTCACCCCATCTTGAGCCAATCACAGGGCTCTAGAGGCGCTAAACCTCCCCTCCCACATGACAGGACAAACTCTTGTCAAACCAGGACAAGGGTTAAGAAACCTGCGTCTCTGGAAAAAAAATGGAACTGCCAGTTACTCGCTTTTTATAGGCTTTCACAGAGGGGGAAGAGACGATTTTCTCCGTAGTTGTGTTGCTTCCCACAGCAACAAGTGAGCAGATACAATCTTGAAGATCTTTATCTAAATCGCCTATGCCTTTGACCATGTTAGTCCTAGCTATGAGATGTAATAAAGATTCTTTCTCCAAACGTTTCTCAGATGCCGGATTTTTTGTTATACAACAGAGGCGGCTGGGAAGTGGTTCACTGGCCTATTTGGACTATCAGCAGGTATCGCAGTCTTCTGCTGGAGACCTGTCTCGACGAGGGGCTGCCCTGTCTGCCCTGTATGGCTGTGGACCCGTGCGGCAAGATTTACTAAGGTATGGGCTCACCGCCAATTGCTTTCAGCTCCCAACATGCCATTTCTATGAGCAAAGAATCACAAAAATACCTCATACTTTTAGCGACCTACCAGGTTTGATGAACGTCTGCTTAAGCATTAACTTTCTGGAGTCTCGCTCAAGGAGCATCAGGTTGTAATGAAATGTTTCATAATTTTCCATATGTGAAAAATAGGTGAGAGAGTAACGTGTCCTCTCTCAAGTTGAAACTGTATTATTATCAAATGGTAATTTTTGTAATCTACACAAAAATTAAGTTCAGGGGATTTAGTCATTTAATTCAGTATTGCCAAAGCTATCTCACTTTGTGTGCCCAAGAGAATGTACTACCTGTATTAGCGATTTGTGCTCGATATATATTTATATAAATAAACGATAAAAAATACAACTGTCAACAAATTGAAAGTATTTTATTCTAATTTCAGTGTTTTCCTTTTAATTTGATAATCAAGCTCAAGCCATGTGAGCTTGTAGCTGTGTGTTAACAATTACATAAGAAAAGTTACACAGAAAAAGTTTGTGAATGCTACACATTTCAAGAAATTAAAAACTTTTTTGTCTAAAATAAAACACATTTTTGCTATTGTTCGATATTTTTAAGCATCGAAACAGCACAAAACATTAGTTTTTCAAGGTTTTTTCCTTAACTTTCAAAGAGAGTACTCCTAGGTCTTCTTCCTCTTCTAGGCAACCACTCCCAGCCGCAAAACTTCATTAATCCGCCTCTGATTGTCATCAGGCTCAATACTGAGTGTGAAGAAGTCACCTTTATAGTCTCGTAGGCTTCCACGGCCGTCGTCAGTAGACATAAAAGTTTTGAAAATATGGTACCGCGTCTCAATGTAGAAAAAACTGTACTGGAAACCAATGTTTCAGCCACGGTTAGATGGCCTTGTTCTGGGTCAACTGGTGTGTTTTTTCTGTGCATAGTCACTTATATATTGTTATTACTAGTCATTGAGCATGACAATACGTCACGACTGGTCTCTTGAGGCGGAAGGAGCGTGAACTTTATTGTAACTGGTTACTACGGTGGAAGGACTGGAGATCTGCTATGTTTATTGCTTCTTGCATTGTGTATCATGATTGGTGGTCATCGCTGAATGAGACGTGTGCTCCTGTTTTCCCTCTGCTGGCCACAGACCGTGTGGCGGCGTGCGCGCCTGCTGTTGTGGCCGGTAGCCAAGATGGACACGACTGTGTCCATCATCTCTGTTCATGGTGTTAGGGTCAGCGATCTTTTAAATAGTGACATCCTGACATGTCCAGTAAGCAGCCCAGTAGATCCAACTGAAGGCCTAGCAACTATTACCGAAATGTTGGTCTCTTCAGTACAGATTTTTTTTATATTAGGAAGCGGTGCCATACTCAGAAAACTTACGTCAAATCAGCGTTATGGTCCTTAAATAAATCTGAGAAGACGCCGGTTATTAAGAAAGGTCGCTGACGATCATTTCGTTAGTTCTTTCTGCAATGATCTCGATGTTGGTGAACCTAAAAAGAAAACATGGTTCTCCATTTTCTTGCGGAAACATTTAATAGTGTTTCCTGTTTTATGCCACACTGCCGACGGTAATTATAACACAGGAATACAGACAGAAATACTCTGTAATAGAAGATACTTACAGTTTTCATTCAAAACCGTAAAAAGTTTCAATACTCGTCAATATTTATGACAAGACATTTCGTTCAGTATCTTCAGGAACGTGCTAAAATATATAACACGCATACTTGCTATTTCTTCACGAGAGTTAGAAGAATACCTCACCGTCTTTTATTACTCCATGGAACATCCTGCTGTCTTAGTAAGTCATTCAACTGATGTCCTCTCCTGGGTTTATGTTATACGTTTCTTCTGTTGCCCATCTCACATTCTATGTCTACTTCATTTGTTTGTTTGAAGTTGTTAGTAAGTCATTTAGTTGCCAGTCAGTATAAAATGAAAGATTTATACGTTGAAGCAGATTTCCCAAATTAATGCACTTTAATTCAGATTATGAAAGATTGTATATCGTACAAGATATCAACTACGCTCAAGATATCTCGGATAAAAATGTCAATATCTTGTGTAACCTACTTTGGTTAATGTACAGGTCCTCAGTAGCTCGTACCGATGATCATAGAGGTACCAGATGTCAAATTTGGAGATACTGCTCCACGCGACCACCTTCTGTTCTCTCAGTGGGTCAAGAAGCATCGTCTATAACGCAGACCTTGACACCTCCCCTTAGAAAAATTTAAGAATTACTGTGCTTGGATACCCCTTACGTTATTTGATTTTCAAACAGCTGAGCAAAACTGAACGTACTCAGACATTTCGCTCTTTACTTACCCTGATCAACACTAAACTGACACACAATATTTTTAGCGCAACGCAATCTGACTTTCAATAATCCCTACAAAAGAATGGCCCTGACTAACGATAACCTATACCTTTCATGAATCACTTACCTCACAAAAATCTTCGGTACTCAAACTACTGCAATACAGCGAGCGCCAATACTGCCAGCTAAATAAAAGATTCTAACTACTGAAGGCACTAACTGCTGATGGGCATACTTAGCAAATGAAAGATTTTGATAGAGGACAAACAATTTATTTAGCTTAATAGTGTTCAAAAGTCATAATATATATATATATATATATATATATATATATAGATATATAGATATATATATATATATATATATATATATATCAGTTCATGATATCCAGTCTTACAAATTTACTGTCTCTGATGGACACACGTTCAGATCATCCGCTCTCAAAACTCCGCCATCTCTCTCCCCACATCCACCACTGCTGGCGGCTCACCTCCAACTGCGCAACGCTACGCGCTGTTCACATCCAACTGTCCAACACTACAATAGCGAATATTCCAACAAGGCCAACCAGCCACAGACTGCACACAACAACCTAAACAGCCAACTTACAACCTGAGCGTGCTGGAGAACTGCTGAGTAGAGACAGGGCTGAATATAGTGCCGGCAGTTTGGTAACAAGAGAAATGTGTCCACAAGCGATGTTGCTGAAAAAGCAGCTCTCACTGATGTTCCAGTATCAGTAGCTGATAGGGGTACGTAATGTTCTGTATCTATCTTACGCTATTCAGTGTCCACTCAAGAAACCACCAGACCTGTACGGTTACTGTTCCAACGACTCCTCTCGTCGTGATTTCCAGAGCTGGTCCTGTATGGCACTGTGTGATGCACTCCACAAGTTAGGCGCAACTGGTCTACGTCGCAGTCATAAATGGCCACCACTAATGCCATTATAGAACCTACTCTACACTAATTACTTTGTGTTATTTGCCTGCTTAGCTGAATGGTAACGTGCTTACCTCCCCTGCAGCTGTCCCGGGTTCGATTCCCGGCTGGGTGTTGTCTTCATCATCATTTCATCTTCATCACCGGCACGCACTTCGCTCAATGTGGCGTCTACTGATTTAAGACTCGCACTTGGCGGCCGAGCTTCCCCGAATGGGGCCTCTCGGCCAACAATGCCACATGGTCATTTCATTTTTTCACTTTCTGTCGTTCATGCTCCAGGTTAAGTCTCCCTCTGCTCTGTCAGAGACGGGCCGCACGGTGACGTGGTATGAGAGGAAGCCTGTCGTGTTGCGATATTGCTCACAGTAAATGGCGGCAATGATCCTACCGTGTGCTTAGTTGCCGAGAGATCAGAAATTGTTGACGACTCAGGTGTACGTCCATGTCAAGTCGACAATCATCTGCACGTTTCTTCCATCGATACTGGCACACAGCTGCCGCGTCACTTGTGGTACAGTCCTTAGAAGAATCGTTCACTATCCAGAAGGACCTCACCAAAATTCTTCTCTGAAACACGTAATTGCACGAAATTCGACCGTCAGTACCTTCTTTGTATGTTTAGAATGTTCACCACACTAAGCCATTCAACAGTAGTCTCTCGTTCAAACAGAAACAATTTACTTGGCACATTAGAGTTTGGAGACCAGTAGAGTTGACCTACTGAGAACGCAATTTGTACGTTCACTTGTCAAATATTACACGGCCTTAATGAAACAGTCCCACTTGGTCTTTTTAATGATCACTGCAAGGCGTCTCATTGCGTAGATCATTCTACTCTCTTAGATAAACTTAAATTTTATGGACCTTCTGCCTTTATACACAGCCCGTCTGAATCATACTTTACAAACCGAATGCAAAACTATATGTAGAATAATTCAAGTGCTGTTAGAAGGGGAGGAAATTTTAGTGCCTGTGTAGAAATAAAAAAGGGAGTCCCACAGGCCTCAGTTTCAGGCCCACTCTTATTCCTTAACGTGTCAATGCCCTTCCACTTAACCTTGTGTCATTTATACCCGAGGTTACATCTTTCTTTTCTGTCAGAGACAGGCTGCACAGTGAAGAATTGGTACTTTTGCAGACGATAGTAGTATTGCAATAAATCCCATTGGAGAGAAAACAATAGAACAAATTGTTACAATCTCTTACAACAAATTATTAACTGTTTTTCTGAAAATGGACTCGCTCTAAATTTTGGGATAGTGCACGATGTTCAGTTCTCTAGAACAAGCAGTC
The DNA here is from genome assembly GCF_023864275.1 of Schistocerca cancellata. NCBI lineage: Eukaryota > Metazoa > Arthropoda > Insecta > Orthoptera > Acrididae > Schistocerca > Schistocerca cancellata. The sequence continues at coordinate 38,196,895 of NC_064629.1, forward strand.
ATACCAACAATTCATGTAGCACATAAACAGAAGTCAGTAAGTAAGATACAATGCTCCAAATTTTTGGGTGCGTATATCAGTGAAAAGCTGAATTGGTAGAAGCGTATTGCTTAGCTGCCCAAACAGTTCAGTTCAGCTGCGTTTACTTTGAATATAAATGCTATCCTTGGAAACCAACTGCAAGACGACACTGGTATTGCGGTTTGACTTGATAGGCTACAGGTGACTGTTATATCCTAGCCAGTAATGCCAACCGAGCCCGCTGCCAAATGGTTGGCAGCATCAAAGTCCGGACGCCGTCCGCATAAGCAGCGCCAGCGATACAGGAAATCGCCGCAAGTCTGCGCGCGCCACCGCTGGCTTCTGGCTTCTTAAGCGCTGGAATCGCGAGCACTAGGACAGTTCTGTATTCGCCGCTCAGTTGTATACTCGCCACCGATTTGTGTACTTGCTAGTCAGTTGTGTGTTCATCGCAGCAGAGTTGTTGTTGGTCGTCAGCCGACGCTGACCTAGCCGCTCCGACTCGAACTAGACAGATTTCTGTAGACACGGAGTTCACTACTGTGTTTCTGTATCTTCGTTAATAAAGATAAGTACCGACTTTTATTTAATCAGAGTGTTTGGGTTTTCATCTTTCTGTTCACTGTTCCAGCGGACCGGTCGGCCCGCTATTAAAAGTGTGGCGGTGACTTCGTAAGCCGTTTCTACAGCGAAGTGTTTGTCGCTACGAACCCCGCCATAAAAGTGACTGTTAGTTTATTCCCTGACAACAATCACTTTAACTTGTTAGCATTCCACTTGTCTACTTGGCCATGCATCTGCTAAACTGATTTTGTCCTCTATCAGTGGTTGTTGTTGCTAGCCTGCATTGGAGGTCATCACATTTATCAGAATCTTAAATAAAACTTGTATTCTGAAATGATAGTTAAATGGTGGCCCTGTCATTATTGTAGTCAATTATTGATGGTTGATTAATATATCAACACAGGATTAATCTTTCATACAAACTTATGGCAAAAGTATAATGATCATAAAATAGGATAAACAACACAAGTTAAGCGACATGACAAAGGTATCATGAACTGTAAGCAAGACAAACAGATGCAACAAATAATCATCATTCCACTGGGTGGTGATTGGTTGGCAGAGACAAAGGTTTATCTGTTTAATCTGTTTACTCTGTCTCAAAAGTAGAATAAAGAAATCTGAAATTATTTGACGCTCAATACACTTTGATGGATTTATTCTACACAGAAGTTATAAACGTCGTTGCAGCTCGAACAAGTGGCAAGACTGTGATTCGGTTCGCCCTAACATGCCAGAGCAGCAGTACTATACTCCTTTCTCGATGCATAGCGCTGTCTCAGGTGATGGTCATAGTGCAAGCATCTGCAGTGCAGCGACGTGCGGGGCATGCAATTCATTATCATGGACACGAAATAAGCAAAGCCGAGGGCTGGCAATCTGTTAGATGGATTGCAGTTACTCTCTGATGGCGCCCTGAAATCTCGGCAGATTCCAGCGTGTGATACTCCAATTCACCAGTCGCACCATGAACCAATTTGACTCACTTATATGGCAATGCATACAAGGTCATCAAATATCAAGGCGACAAACCTGATACGGATAAGTTTGCCCTCAGCACTGGGCTAAACTTCTGGTGCAGCTAAGACGTCTCCGCCCTTTCCATAAAACCTTGGTAAAAGCACTCACGCAACCACGTCCACAAGGTTTTCGTGCCAATCACAAGATTTCACACGCTCCAAGTCTCCACTCTAACTCGTCTGCTCTACCCTTTGGCCCATGCTAAGCAAAGCGAATAATATTGTTTTCCCTGCTGGAGATATAGCCAATCCGTGACTCGTATTTTCCCGTGCATGGAGGCAAAGAAGTTACGCTCTGGAACTATTTTCCCCTCAGCCACCTTAGGCACCTTTTTTTCCATTTAGTTCTAAAGTGAACAACACATTTACCACAGAGATCATTATGTCGACGGGCCTCGGCTAAAATAAGAGAAGTGCTTTTGTGTCCCAACATAGACGATTTCAGAGCTGCCACAGATGTCGCATCCCATTCTAAAATACTTCTGCAGGCCTGAGGCTTTCCAAAACATTTGGCAGGCACAGGGACGACACCTCCTGATGATTCCATCGATAGTGTCCGGTTCACATTGAAACGACGGGGACCAGTGTTACCACTGAAGCAAGGCTGTTTGCCTCAAGTATACACCGAGGTAACAAAGGTCATGGGATAGCTCCTATTATACTGTCGGACCTTGTTTGGCCGAGCGTAGTACAGCAGTTGTGGTATGGATCAACAAGACGCTGGAAGAAATACTGAGCCACGCTGCCTCTATAACCGCCCACAATTGCGAAAGTGTGCGGTGTAGGATTTTATGCATAAACTATCCTCTCGATCAGGCCCCACAAATCTTCGAAGGGATTCATGTTGGTCATCTGGGTGGCCAAATCATTTGCTCTAACTGTCCAGAAACCAATCACGTACAGTTGTGGCACGGTGACATGTCGCATGTCAAATTTCATATTCATTCTGGAACATGGTCTCCAAGAAGCCTAAAATAGCTATTTCCATTCAATTATCGATTCAGTTGTACCAGAGGACCCAGTCCATTCTATCTAAACACAACCCACACCATTACGGAGCCACCACCAGCTTGCACATTGCCTTGCTGACAACTTGAGTCCATGGCTTGGGGAGTCTGAGCCACACTCGAACACCACCATCAGCTCTTACCTAGGGAAATCGGGTCTCATTTGGCCAGGCCGCGGTTTTCCAGTTGTTCCAGGTTCCAAAAAATGGTTCAAATGGCTCTGAGCACTATGGGACTCAACATCTTAGGTCATAAGTCCCCTAGAACTTAGAACTACTTGAACCTAACTAACCTAAGGACATCACACACACCCATGCCCGAGGCAGGATTCGAACCTGCGACCGTAGCAGTCCCACGGTTCCGGACTGCAGCGCCAGAACCGCTAGACCACCGCGGCCGGCATATGTCCAGGTTCCAATCGACATGGCCACAATCCCAGGAGAGTCACTGCAGGCGACATCGTGCTGTGAGGTAAGGCACTGGTGTCGGTCTTTCGCTGCCATAGCGCATTAGTGCCAAATTTCGCTGCACTATCCTGACGGATACGTTTGTCGTACGTCCCACATTGATTTCTGCGGTTATCTCATGCAGTGTTACTTGTCTGTTACCACTGAAAACTGTACGCAAACGCCACTGTTCTCAGTCATTAAGTGATGGTCGTCGGCCATTGTGTTGTCCGTGGTGAGAGGTAATGCCTGAAATGTGGCATTCTCGGCACACTCCTGACACTGTGGATCTCGGAATATTGACTTTCTTAATGATTTCCGAAACAGAATTCCCATGCTTCTAGCTCCAACATCATCCCGAGTTCAAAATCTGTTAATTCCTATTTTTCGGCCATAATCATGTCAGAAAGCTTTTCCCACGAATCTCCTGAGTATATACGATAGCTCTGTCAATGCAATGCCCTTTCGCTCCTTCCGTACGCGGTACTACCACCGTCTGTATATTTGCATATCGCTAGCCCATGCCTTCAGTCCGCTCAGCATGCAGTGGAAGTGTTACCCCACACGTTAAAGAGTCTGTTACCCCATGGAACCTCATTTCTGTCCACAGAACAGATTGTCTCGTATCTCGCTAGTTACAAGATCGATACACAATTGAGTCATCTGAGGAAGTCGCAACCGCCGAGGCAAATGTTTCGGCTGGTAACAGTGTACCATTAATGTCTTGCTAGCGCGAGCCGCACAGCAACCGCTGATTCCGTACTCTTACTTTGCCATAACCTGAGACAATCACTTCTGAGAGTCGGCGTTCGAAAGGAGGGATTAGGAGATTTATACAAAATATGCGGTGTGGTTCATGAATGCTCACGGACAGGGAGCAATAGAGATGATGAAGAAATGGAAAGTTCGTGACACTTGCACGGAGTAACGTTTGTAAGAAGATGGAATGTGTTGATATTTGTACAGCGCTCAGGACACTGTAGGCAGCGTAAGGGTGTTCCAGAAGTAGGATACAGCTACCGGTCTGCTGCTACATGCAGCAAAGAGGCGGGCAAACGAAACAGACGCTACAGTTTCAGCAGTTTTCTTTGAAGAAGCAGGGTAGATCTTTAATCGAAACTATGAATTAGTAACGTAGTTACCACCACACAGAAGAGCGAAAAAATCGCTACATCGCATTAAGAAAAAATATATGGGAACTACACAAGATCCCACCGATTCTGGGGGAATATTTTCATAGAAAATAATTTACTGATTAATGACAGTAGTAATCTTTTACTTGTATATGATAACAGGGGACCGAATGACAGAATACTGCTGTTTGCCAGCGAAAAGGGAAAAGCGTGTATAACAGACTGCGAATCATTCTTTGTGCATGGCACGTTCAAGAGTTCGAGCAAGCAATTTGGAGCTTGTTTATACTCCACGCCGACCTTAATAGGGTTCGGGAGCAAATAAACACCACTCCAGATATTTACGCTTTGATACCAAATAAAAAGCGAGAAACATATTAACGTTTTTTAAAGTTATTAAAGCGAACGATCTCTGCCGGCCGGTGTGGCCGAGCGGTTGTAGGCGCTTCAGTCTGGAACTGCGCGACCACTACAATCGCAGGTTCGAATCCTGCCTCGGGCATGGATGTGTATTATGTCCTTAGGTTAGTTAGGTTTAAGTAGTTCTAAGTTCGAGGGGACTAATGACCTCAGATGTTAAGTCTAATAGTGCTCAGAGCTACTTTTCGAACGTTCTACATCTAACCTTGCATCTCTGATGATGAACCTCTAAATTGCCATCGTCCAAGCAGCTAACTGTTTGTTCCATGCAACAGAGATTACTGGTTGCAACTACCATTTTATTCAATGACTGTAGAAACTCGTTCAGTGTTGCGACCTTGTTCCAGCCCATAAGAAAAACAAGGAAATACGCTGTCAGATAAAAATGTGTTCTGCTTCAGCACATCTTCCCCTGGACATGCCGGATGATGGTTGGCTGTGTATTCAGGACAGCGTGCTTGAAAACTAAAAGCTTTGTTGACTATTTTGTAGTTCAGTAGACTCATAACGAACATATTCCAAGAGGAATGTGGAACCGCAGTGGAAGGCGCAATCGCACTTACTCGTCTTAGAAGGATGGAACCGAAGAATAAATGCATTAATATAAAAAGTTCATCCGAATGTTTACTTATTAGTGAAAAATCTTCGAGAAGAAACAGAGTACCATGGCAGCCAGTTTGACCTACTAATTTTAAACTTTGATGGAAAAAGAAGAAAAAGTCAACACTGAAGACTGACGAAACGATTGCAAGGACATTAAAGAAACTCCAAACTGATGGGAACTTAAAATCATTTCTGACTTTTGTGGCTTACACCGAGAAGCTATAGTGACGAAGGAAAGATCAAAATCATTGAAAAATTTGTAAACTACGAAAAGTAATTTAATGTAATCATTGGCAATGATATAAATATTGTAAATAAATTAAATGTGAGACGAAAAGAAACCACCTTCTCGTGGTGTTCTCTGGAAACTACACGAAATTTACTAAATGTCTCTTGAATTGTGTAAAATATCCCGTACTGAAGATCCGTACCAGATCGGGTTCACGGAGAAGATAGAGAAGATCGAAAGAAGAGCGGAGCGTTTCGTCACAGGGTTATTTGGTAACCGTGATAGCGTTACGGAGATGTTTAGCAAACTCAAGTGGCAGACTCTGCAAGAGAGGCGCTCTGCATCGCGGTGTCGCTTGCTCGCCAGGTTTCGAGAGGGTGCGTTTCTGGATGAGGTATCTAATATATCGCTTCTCCCTACTTATACCTCCCGAGGAGATCACGAATGTAAAATTAGAGAGATTCGAGCGCGCACGGAGGTTTTCAGACAGTCGTTCTTCCCGCGAACCATACGCGACTGGAACAGAAAAGGGAGGTAATGTCAGTGGCACGTAAAGTGCCCTCCGCCACACACCGTTGGGTGGCTTGCGGAGTATAAATGTAGATGTAGATGTGGATGTAGATCTCAAAGGACAAGATTTTTCTAGGGTCTAATCGCAGCATTCGCCTTGAGAGATTCTTAGAATCAAAATGTGTATGGGTGGACACCGAATACGTAATCTTTGCACCGAAAACTCAGGCAAATGAAATGCAATTAAATCAATACTTCTCCCTCCGTTCTAAGGCGCTGCAGTCATGGACTGTGCGGCAGATCCCGGCGGAGGTTCGAGTCCTCCCTCGGGCATTGGTGTGTGTGTTTGTCCTTAGGATAATTTAGGTTAAGTAGTGTGTAAGCTTAGGGACTGATGACCTTAGCAGTTAAGTCCCACAAGATTTCACACACATTTGAACATTTGAATCTCCCTCTGTTAGAACATGAGCAAACCGTCATAAAACGAGTATACGCAAAATAAATTGTCATAAAAAAGTGACTGGTCGTAGTTTTGCAACCTTTCAACATATGTTAAAACTAATTTTTAGTAACACACGTCGTAGACTACAGCAGGCCTGGTGAGGATGCTGCTAGGCGAGCAAGAACGTTCAAGCTCGCTCGCTGCCTGGGTTGTGAGCGCTTGCGGTAAAATGTGACGATCAGTGGTCGTTACTTACCGCAGCACGCCGACTGGTAGCGCAGGAGAAGTGCAAAAAATGTGCTGCCTTCAGAGGCATGACCACAATTAGATTCGGCGTGGCCTCACGTACGAACATTCAGTATATAGGGCGGTGCATCGATCGTGACCGGGCCAAATATCTCACGAAATAAGCGCCAAACGAAAAAACTACAAAGAACGAAACTTGTTTAGCTTGAAGGGGGAAACTAGATGGCGCTATGGTTGGCCCGCTAGGTGGCGCTGCCATAGCTCAAACGGATATAATCTGCGTTTTTTTAAGTTAGGAATCCCCATTTTTTATTACATATTCGTGTAGTCCGTAAAGAAATATGAATGCTTTAGTTGGACCACTTTTTTCGCTTTGTGATAGATGGCGCTGTAATAGTCACAAACATATGGCTCACAATTTTAGACGGACAGTTCGTAATAGGTAGGTTTTTTAAATTAATATACAAAACGTAGGTACGTTTGAACATTTTATTTCTGTTGTTCCAATGTGATACATGTACCTTTGTGAATTTATCATTTCTGAGATCGCATGCTGTTACAGCGTGATTACTTTTAAATACCACATTAATGCAATAAATGCTAAAAATGATGTCCGTCAACCTCAATGCATTTGGCAATACGTGTAACGACATTCCTCTCAACAGCGAGTAGTTCGCCTTCCGTAATGTTTGCACATGCATTGACAATGCGCTGACGCATGTTGTCAGGCGTTGTCGGTGGATCACGATAGCAAATATCCTTCAACTTTCCCGACAGAAAGAAATCCGGGGATGTCAGATCCAGTGTACGTGCGGGTCATGGTATGGTGCTTCGACGACCAATCCATATGTCATTAAATATGCTATTCAATACCGCTTCAACCGCACGCAAGTTATGTGCCGGACATCCATCATGCTGGAAGTACATCACCATTTTGTCATGCAGTGCAACATCTTGTAGTAACATCGGTAGAACATTACGTAGGAAATCAGCATACATTGCACCATTTAGATTGCCATCGATAAAATGGGGGCCAATTATCCTTCCTCCCATAATACCGCACCATACATTAACCCGCCAAGGTCGCTGATGTTCCACTTGTCGCAGCCATCGTGGATTTTCCGTTGTCCAATAGTGCATATTATGCCGGTTTACGTTACCGCTGTTGGTGAATGACACTTCGTCGCTAAATAGAACGCATGCAAAAACTCTGTCATCGTCCCGTAATTTCTCTTGTGCCCAGTGGCAGAACTGTACACGACGTTCAAAGTCGTCGCCATGCAACTCCTGGTGCATAGATATATGGTACGGGTACAATGTATGTCGATGTAGCATTCTCAACACCGACGTTTTTGAGATTCCCGATTCTCGCGCAATTTGTCTACTACTGATGTGCGAATTGGCCGCTACAGCAGCTAAAACACCTACTTGGGCATCATCATTTGTTGCAAGTCGAGGTTGACGTTTCACATGTGGCTGAACACTTCCTGTTTCCTTAAATAAAGTTACTATCCGGCGAACGGTCCGGACACTTGGATGATGTCGTCCAGGATACCGAGTAGCATACATAGCACACGCACGTTGGGCATTTTGATCACAATAGCCATACATCAACACGATATCGACCATTTCCGCAATTGGTAAACTGTCCATTTTAACAGGGGTAATGTATCACGAAGCAAATACCGTCCGCACTGGCGGAATGTTACGTGATACCACGTACTTATACGTTTGTGACTATTACAGCGCCATCTATCACAAAGCGAAAAAAGTTGTCCAACTAAAACATTCATATTTCTTTACGTACTACACGAATATGTAATGAAAAATGGGGGTTCCCATTTTAAAAAACGCAGTTGATATCCGTTTGACCTATGGCAGCGCCATCTAGCAGGCCAACCATAGCGCCATCTGGTTTCCCCCTTTGAGCTAGACGAGTTTCGTTCTTTGTAATTTTCTCGTTTGATGCTTATTTCGTGAGTTTTTGGCCCAGTCACTGTCAATGAACCACCCTGTATATGGCGCAATGCTCAAGGGAAGACTCCATCCAAAATTTAAGTTTTGTTGTACTTCGCTAATAGCAACGAAAATTTAGTGCCTATTATATTAAGATATGACAATACGCAAGTTTTCAGCTCCGTAAGTTCATTATTTTTCGAGTTTTGAATTTTTGATATGATTTTAATGGTACTCTTGAAAACCAACTTTTGGCACTCACACCACAATTTTGACATGCCAGTTTTTGTAGGTACATTCACAAGTCATAGCTCAACGGTTCTGTGTATTCATTTTGTGAGAAATATTAATAATTTGTTCTCAGTGTTTATTTTAAATTTCAACATTAAATTTTCTTTAATTACCAACAGACAAATGTAATGACAACATAAAATTACATTTTCGATAACATTATTGCACAGAAGTATGCAAATACATCAATACTACTTCCTTCAAAAATTTCATTGAAATTGGTTAATATTTATGGTAAAACAGTTGGCACTGAGCCAGCCGGAGTGGCCGAGCGGTTAAAGGCGCTACAGTCTGGAACCGCACGACCACTACGGTTGCAGGTTCGAATCCTGCCTCTGGCATGGATGTGTGTGATGTCCTTAGGTTAGTTAAGTTTAAGTAGTTCTAAGTTCTAGGGGACTTATGACCACAGCAGTTGAGTCCCATAATGCTCAGAGCCATTTTTTGAGTTGGCACTGAGCTTAGAAAAACAAATACGTGGTAAATGGGTTTCAACATTTTATCAAAAAATTAATGTCACTACAAGACAAATAGCCATTAAAATTCACCAGCACCATAACGTTTACCCTTTCAGCTGATATGAGGTTTCTTCTTGTAATTTCAGCATCAGGGTAGCCTTTTCCTTGAATATTTACTCATGGTATTCTTGAGGAGTTGCAATGATAGGGATATCTTATTGTAAGCGAATGCGTATTTCCTTGTTGATTGTACTGAATAGGACTTCAGTGCATTCCCTAAATTTATATTTACACCGTCAGCTATTCGCGCAGACTAAATTGACAGACGGCACGGTAGCTGATGGAAGCGACCGTAAAGATATTTTCCATTTACAGTCGCTCCCATTATCCACCGCGTCGGGTGTCAACTTAGACTGCGTGAATAATAATTGATTACCAACGTCTGGATACCTTCAGTTTTCCTGGAAATCTTGCAACTGGTTTTTCCCAGTTTTGAGTTTGTACCAAATTCGGGGTAAAGATGGTTCTGTTTGATGGTGACAGAAATCATAAACTATCTTTCGGAGTGCCACGGCACCTTACGCAGTCCGTATTTTTTGAGATCTGAGAGTAAACGCTCCAAAGATGTGAAATAGCCATTAACTTTTTTTTTAAAAAGTTGAAGTTTTAGGGTGGAGTTTCCCCGTAAAAATAGAGAGTAGCTGTTTCTAAAGGGATGAAAAGTAGCATGATGGTCGGGTTAGGAACTCCAAAGCGGTCAGACACATCAGCATCTACGTATGAGTGCAGGATGCCTAGTCTATATGTCTATTGTATGTGATGGTGTCTTGATACGCTAAGTGTTCTGTTAATGTGCTTCGAAACTTTGAATACAACGAAAAAATTCAGGTTACAACAACATTACAATAGATTGCACACAAAAGATTATGGACACTTGGAAGGCGAACAGCGAGAAGCCGATGTGAAAAAAAAAGTTTTTAAGCGATATGACTGAAGAAAGTATTATTACATGGGAGCAGAGAAATAAACGTCGCAATAATTTGCCCAACATGTTCCTTATGAAAATATATTTTTGTTTTCGGGCGGAACACTCATGGAATGAATCTGCAGTTAGATCAAATTACCATGTTGCTTTTCAGCTTGCAAAGGGTTGAGCAGTTTCAATGATTTTCGAGTTATGTTGACAATGTGGAACTCGGCTACAACTGAAATTTATACACCTACAGTGCGACCTTTGCATGGTTAGTTTCATAGCAAAATTAGTCACGTGGACTTTTGTTTCCTCACTGTAAATTTTCACGGCTTTACAAGTGTACAGCTACGATTATGTCGATGTTTAAACAAACATGTGCATGCTGCGTTTTTACGCAATGAAGAGCACGAAATACACCCTCAGAAGCTCCCTGGAAGACTTCAACTTAGAAGCTTGCCTTCCAATTAGCGTTACTCGAAAAGTGAAAAGCAAAATAAATAATATTCATCGACGTTCTGTGTTTTTATGTTTAATGTTTATATAAAAGGGTAACCAAATATAAATTGGTCAATTTAAATTTCGTCCGATAACGACAGTCATCATAAGGCTGCAACAGTCGTAAGAAATATTGTGTCGGTGCCTCTGTTCATTGCATCAAATGGTTCAAATGGCTCTGAGCACTATGGGACTTAACTTCTAAGGTCATCAGTCCCCTAGAACTTAGAACTACTTAAACCTAACTAACCTAAGGACATCACACACATCCATGCCCGAGGCAGGATTCGAACCTGCGACCGTAGCGGCCGCGCGGTTCCAGACTGTAGCGCCTTTAACCGCTTGGCCACCACGGCCGGCTTCATTGCATCATTAAAATATTAAAAGAGATGTTGAATTTCGCTGGCAGTTCTCTTCGTGCAGAATTTAATTGTCCTCGCTCATTAATACAACCGTCTCAAAAATAAATTTGCTGCGAAACGAGTTAATGAAACCACTCTGAAGTGAAACATGGTTGCTCACTGCTGTGGTGTGAGCGCGAGCCAGCTCACACTGGCAGCTGTGCTGAACTGCTAGAATTCTTAGTGTGCCTGTACCTGCGAAAAGCCGGTTAGTCCGGCAACAGCCCCAGACTCCGTGCAAGTGTCACTCCGTGAAAGTGTTCTAGCCCCGATATCGGTGCCAAGAAGAAACTCATTGGGGCAGGTGAGACTTGGAAAAGACTAATCCGTTTCCTTCGAACAATGCACACTGGCGACGAGCAGCGGAACACCGATGACGAGGAGACTAACACACAGGACCAAAATTAGACACCTGCAGACTGCAGCAGTACAACCACCGAACAGAGTTACAAGCTTTCTGGCTCCATTGGGTAGTACGTACTCGATTTTCTCCCCCCAGGGCAGATAACGTCAAGGAAAGACATCACTCCACCGATCTGCATTTTAAAAAGGTACTTTATTCAGAATTACCGGTTCCCGTGAACAACTGTGTGCAGGTGTTTTTTTTTGTTTTTGTTTTTTTTTTTTTTTGCATCTACGCATCACGAGATCACGCTTTTTGACTACGTGCTACGCACTATTACGCAAAGCATACGATTTTTGTATAATAAGACGAGGACGATGTATCCACATCTGTTATGGATACAGCCCAACGACCTCGGATACATCGAGGCTGCGGTGCCCACCAAGAAAAAAATGGAGATAACGTTGAAACTTCCTGGCAGATTAAAACTGTGTGCCGGACCGAGACTCGAACTCGAGACCTTTGCCTTTCTCCTGCAGGAGAACTTCTGTGAAGTTTGGAACGTCGGAGACGAGGGACTGGCGGAATTAAAGCTGTGAGGAGGGGCCGTCAGTCGTGCTTGGGTAGCTCAGTTGGTAGAGCACTTTCCCGCGAAATCCAAAGGTCCCTAGTTCGAGTCGCGGTCCGGCACACAGTTTTAATCTGCCAGGAAGTTTCATATCAGCGCACACTCCGCTGTAGAGTGAAAATTTCATTCTCAGATGATAACGTTGTTTTGTATCCTTAGTTTCGCTGTTACAGGGTGACAATTATTGAACTGTATGAAATAAAATCGTCATGACTTCTGAACACTTTGTGTTAGGACGTTGGTTGCCGTGAATTATGGGAATTAGAATGTGAATATGCTTTGGTTTAGCGAAGAAGCCCATTTTCATTTGGATGCGTTCGTCAATAAGCAAAACTGCGGCATTTGGGGGGACTGACAATCCGCATTTCGCGACCGAGAAGTCTCTTCACCCTCAACAGGTTACTGCGTTGTGTGCAATGTCCAGTCACAGAGTAATCGGTGCGATATTCCATTATTCCGTGACTACCGAACGGTACGTGAAAGTTTTGGAAGATGTTTCATCCCCATTATCCAAAGTGACAATGATTTTGACAAGATGTGGATCGTACAAGACGGAGTTCGAACCCCATCGAAGCAGAAGAGTGTTTGATGTCTTGGAGGAACAATTTGGGGACCGCATTCGGGCTCTGGGGTACCCAGAGGTCACTGTCATGGGCCTCGACTGGCCACCGTATTCTCCGGATCTGAACACATGCGACTCCTTTTTGTGGGGCTATATTAAAGACAATTGGTGAGATGAAAACAGCCATTGAGGAGGTCATCGACAGCATAGATGTTCCGACACTTCAGCGGGTCATACAGAATTTTGCTATTCGTCTGTGCCACATCAGCACCAATGATAGCAGGCGTATTGAACATGTCATAACCTAAATCTGAATATCTGCAGTGACGTTTACGTGTTGGATACAGTGTGTGATCTCCGTAGTTTGTAGCTAATTTGCATTTTTTCATATAGTTCAATAATTGTAATCCTGTCTATCTGTCTTCTTAAGTAAATCAGTCGTGTCTAGTTCCACTTCTCATATTGAGTTTTCTGCTGTGAGTAGTATAGATATCTGTTCACCCCGTAGTCGTCAGTGCATGACGGAAGAAATGAATTTCAAACCCCAATTCTTCCTGTCACTACCCGCTTCCTATACCTTCATGCACAGCAGTTAATGACCTCGCCGTAGACGGGAAGTTTAATTCTGCCCAAGCTTCTCTATTTCGCCTTGACAAAAGTCTGCCTACAGCTGAGAGTGTACTAACTTACCACAGCTGTGTTTTTATTTACTACGAAGGTTTAACATACCGTGCAGTATTCAAAAGTGAAGACTTTTTCAAAAACTCGGTAAAAAAGATTCTCAAAAGCATTATACGGCATATAGTACATATAAAGCGGCATATAGTACGCCTCATTGTCTGTAAGGCTATCCATGCATCAGAAGGATTGTTGTGTGCTTATTCCCTTTCACGACAAATCTGGTAAACATAGGCCAAAAAGGAAGCCTAACAAAAATGGTTCAAATGGCTCTGAGCACTATGGGACTTAACATCTGTGGTCATCAGTCCCCTAGAACTTAGAACTACTTAAACCTAACTAACCTAAGGACAGCACACAACACCCAGCCATCACGAGGCAGAGAAAATCCCTGACCCCGCCGGGAATCGAACCCGGGAACCCGGGCGTGGGAAGCGAGAACGCTACCGCACGACCACGAGATGCGGGAAGCCTAACCTAATGTTCCATAAAGAAACTGAAATTTTGGCTGTGCACTGGCTGGACATTTCACAACACAAGTTACCTGGTAAGCAGGACCCGATCACCTGCTTTGTTGAATCCATCGCTTGCTAAACGTCCTTGACAGTCTATTATCCTCACTCCTGCTTTTAATTTTCAGTGATACATGCGTCCCACGTAACGTTTCAGAAGTAAGTTTCAAGTTTTCATACAATTGTTTCACTTTAAATGTTTCCAGCAAAAAAAGTAACGCTGAAAGTAATCCTTTCCTTTTAACTGTGCTTACAGACGATCGTTTGGATCATGCCAGTATGGACAGGTTCATTGTGCTTATAACAAAGAAACTATCAAACAAATCGAACTGTAGTCGTTTTCTCAGCCGGTTTTACAACAGTAAGGTTAGCACAGTTATGCAAGGTGGAGTGTTATGATAAATCATTTTAAATATATTATCTTCAACCCTTATGACATCAGATGTATTCAATGTTTGTTAGCATTTAACTCACCAATAACTATCAGCTCATTGTTGATGAATGTGCAGCTTGTTTTTAGCCTGCTCGGGTATCACGGCACGCCAAGTATTTGTTACTGTTTCTACTGATTTCACGTCTTAAACGTACGTTCAACAAGCTCAGTATGTACTCTGATAGGTACTTCTGATTTCTAATTACTTTTGTTAATTGAATTAGTCTCTACGCTGTTTTGGAATGTCATTGTTACACAAGCCATAAATTACAGTATTGTGCTGTATAAAACTATCCACTTTATTGTTTCATCGTAACTTTGTTTGTGCTCCATTTTCCCTACGCAGTGCACTTCAGACCTACCACAGGCAGAAAAAGGGTGGGCACGCGTCACCCAGATTTCTTTGTCTGAGGCCTCATCTCTTCCGCCCGTCGTAAACTTGGGACCGTGACCTCGATTTCGCCAGACCTCGGGGAAGAATGTCGCCAGTATACCCTCCGGCCTATCGCCCCGACAGCCAACGCTCGATTCGTTGAGGCGGCGCTGAAAGAGCACTCCCAGTTTACTGCCAGAAGCGAGAGCTATCTCCTCTCAATCTCACTGGGGCAGTTCCACGTTTCCACAAAAGCAGCGCCTGCGTCTCCTCGCTTCTTTGTCCTCGCCACCTCGCAGCGTCACGCTTTTCTCACTTCCGTTGACTTCACATTTACATTTGAGTTCCGCAAGTTGAGGTTACACGTAAAAAAAGTACTTTCCGCCTTCTCTATTGCATTCTCAGAATGTACACGACTATTGGTACACCTCATATTGCCACGACCACTTTTAATTCTATCGTCGTGGTCATTACGTGAGATATATGTGACGTTCAGAGCTCATGAAATTCAAGTGCATGTTTGGTCAGTCTGCACTAATTCCACTTGTAAGTGCTGTTATTCTAGCTTTTTCACGGCATAAACGTTTCATGTCCAGATATGATATATAACCGCTGTAGGAGTAGGATTGTCAACACTGTTGAGCATGGAGGGAAACAGTCTTTTGTTCAGAACAGAGTGGGAACATGACCGTTGTCACAGTTTGCATGATTTTTTCTGTCAGTGTGTGGGATCTAATTAAAGCGGACTGATGATTATGACTGATTTTTCTGAAGGTATGGAAGATAACACGTAGTAATACCAGCGTCTAGCACAGGACAGCTAATAATTACTTTGTAAATTTAATGAATGAGAATTAACTAACGAGGCAATAACTAATAACAATATTTTATGGTACTTTCGCCGGCCGCGGTGGCCGAGCGGTTCTAGGCGCTTCAGTCCGGAACCGCGTGACTGCTACGGTCGCAGATTCAAATCCTGCCTCGGGCATGGATGTGTTGAGGTCTTTAGGTTAGTTAGGTTTAAGTAGTTCTCAGTTCTAGGGGACTGATGACCTCCGATGTTAAGTCCCATAGTGCTCAGAACCATTTGAACCATTTTTTGGTGCTTTCACAATCATTTTTAGTTTAACGCAGAAGCAAAACAGGAAAATTATTGTTTATTATTGTAATGTGCTTGCATATTTGATTAATAATGGTCAATTATTGGTTATACACTCTTGATTTTAGTATATTGTTTTCTTTTCCGCCAACGTTGATGAGGATGATTTAATATTCGCGCAAACAAAGTTGACATTCGGCGCGGTGGTTGATGAGAGCGACTGTAAATGGGAAATACCTCAACGGTCGCTCCGATCAGCCACCACGCCGAGTATAAACTTTGTTTGCGCGTGTAGTATTCATTACATGGTCATCATTTTTATAATGTTTTAATATTTTGTTCTTACACATTTAACATGCAACCAACTATTTAATCCTAGTGATATACACAGACTATATTAGCGATGTTTTTTATTGGTTTTTTAAAGAAAAGTTTCCTTCTTCCTAATTATTTATGAAAAACTTAAGAAAATCAATTCCTGTGCCAGTTCCTCCCAGGAAATAGAGTAATGAAAGGGACACATCTTTTCGCCAAGTTTAAGGTTGCGAATGTCGTCAGTTGTTGTTGCCTCTACTTCGTAGCTGAAGTTGTACAGATACTTGGGAAAAGGACACAATGGAGCTGTTCTGCTTTATTTCGTTTGAGAGCAGCAACCCCTTACGTTGTCGCTTACCACACCTGGAATGTCTGTCGGTAAAATATGGATGGATGGGTGAGTGTTTATCAGATAGGTACAGCAAGGTAGATCGCAGAAGTTTCCTTGGTTCGGAGTGTAGTACTCGTAATACCAACCCGAACATTTCCGTTCCATAGATGCTTGCTGCAAATCTGGAGTCTTCACGCTTTTTCGTGTCCATTCTATTGGCTAGCCAAATTCTGCCGTCCCATCCTTGCAAAAAGCGAGGCTCGTCGTCAACGGATGCCGGAAGAACGGGTTTTTGAGTCACTCTTACGGCCGTCTTCCTGTTGTGTAAGTATGCCTGTTGCATGTTGCTTTGTCCAGGCTAGGATGTAGGTAGATGTGAGTAAATCAATGTTTTCCTTTCGAGCTAGTAACCATTAATGCTTTTTGTGAGGCTCTCGCTTTCATTCTAATTAAATTCGTGTATTAGTGCGATTTTGCGTATATGCTTTGTCCCTTGTCCGTTACTGACCACATGGGCTTAGTATGTTCATTGTTGCTAAGAACTAATATTTCATGTTCCTTATCTATATAAACGACTTAGGAGATAATCTGAGCAGCCGTCTTAGGTTGTTTGCAGATGATGCTGTCCCTTATCGTCAAGTAAGCTCATCAAAAGATCAAAACAAATTGCAAAACGATCTAGAAAAGATATCTGTCTACTGCGTAAATTTAGCAACTGACCCTGAGAAATGAAAAGGTCATACACGCGAGTGCTAAAAGGAATCCGTTAAACATCTTTTACACGATAAATCAGTTGAATCTAAAGACCGTAAATTCAACTAAATACCTACGAATTACAGTTACGAACTATTTAAATTATAAAGAACACATAGAAAATATTGTGGGAAAGGCAATCCAAGGACTGCGTTTTATTGGCAGAACACTTAGAAAATGTAACAGATCTATTAAAGAGACTGCCTACACTACGCTTGTCCGTCCTCTTTTAGAGTACTGCTGCGCGGTCTAGGATCCTTACCAGATAGGATTAACGGAGAACACTGAGAACGTTCAAACAAGGGCAGCACGTTTTGTACTATCGCGAAATAGAGAAGAGAGTGTCACTGACATGATACAGGATTCGGCCAGCATCTCGTGGTCGTGCGGTAGCGTTCTCGCTTCCCACGCCCGGGTTCCCGGGTTCGATTCCCGGCGGAGTCAGGGATTTTCTCCGCCTCGTGATGGCTGGGTGTTGTGTGCTGTCCTTAGGTTAGTTAGGTTTAAGTAGTTCTAAGTTCTAGGGGACTTATGACCAAAGCAGTTGAGTCCCATAGTGCTCAGAGCCATACAGGATTCGGGGTGGACACCACTGAAACAAAGGCGTATTTCGCTGCATCAGAATCTTCTCATGAAATTTCAATCACCAACATTCTCCTCCGAATGCGAAAATATTTTGTTGACGCCGACCTACATAGGGAGGAACGATCATCATTATAAAAGAAGGGAAATCAGAGCTCGCGCAGAAAAATTTAGGTTTTCGTTCGAATAGTCCACGGGTGTACTGCCGGTCCATAACGTCCAATGGGCACAATATTTCGGCGATCAGACTTGTCGCCATCGCGACGACGGTGACATGTCTGATCGCCGAAATATTGTGCCCGTTGGACACTATGGACCGGCAGTCCACCCGTGGAATGTTCGAGCAAGAAATACGCCGGGAGAAACTGAAGAATCACATTGGTGTTCGTTTTTTCCGCGCTGTGTTCGGGAATAATAGAGAATTTTAGTGAAGGTGGTTCGATGAACCCTGTGCCAGGCACTTATGTGTGATTTGCAGAGTATCCATGTAGATGTAGATGTAGATGTAGATGTTGCAATATAATTGTTCAATGCCAGGGTCTTTGCGAAGAGTTAATTTGTTGCGTGCAATATGAATGAATTTATTCCGATGAAGGTGGATATTTTTGTGAGCATCATGAGTGATGGTTCACCATACTGATCTCTTGAAGATTTTTTTGTGAGCATCATGAGTGATGGTTCACCATACTGTTCTCTTGAAGTCCAAATTTCCTTTTGTTATTCTTTCGTCTAATTGCCTTCAATTATCTTCTCTCACGATATTCTGGCTTGGTCTTTTGGTTTCTTGTTTACATATTTTACACCTGGTAGTTTGAATTCATTCTTTGTGTAGCACCATCCACCACATGTTTGTGAAAGTACGTTTTACATTTAAAGATCACAGAGTGTAACGGTGCTAGTTGAATTTAACAAGGAGTAGAAGCCAATGTTTACGGCCCTCAAGGTATGTTTAAGCAAGTAGTAGTAAATGGGAAACTTTTTCTCCGTCGCAGTCATCAACGACATCGTCTACGAAAAGTAACAGACCTCCTTTCGTGTATATTGTCAGTTCCTGGGTCACTACGTCTCACATATAACATCGCTCTGTTTCATTCTGCAATAGTAATGTATACGTTCAGGAGACTGTCTCCTTCCTTTTCTTCCTCGTGAATGGGTTATTCAACTGAGTATGGTGCCAAGAGTTTCAAGAAGATATCGCTGATTACTTCGGAAGCGTTGTTCTAAGCTCTACGTATACACTTAGTTCGTTGACAGATGGTTGGGCAGGGTATATCTTTTTTAAGGTTGTTACAGAAGTTTATTCATGTGGTTTTTTCCTTGTTTTTGAATAGTTACTTTACTTTCGCCTTTATTCTACTGAAATTATGTGATTTTCTTCCGAAGCGTGCTTTCTGTACAGCTTTAGAGCATTTCTTCGCTACAGTTATGTATCATTGCACTTCCCGTCCCATCACACTGATAATGACTTAGTTTCCGGAACATAGATTTTGTTTTGTGGGATAGATGCCGTAGCGGTTTCTTCTATAATAGTGTAACACCCCACCCGTCACTTAGCTGGTTTTGGCGTGTGTTCACCCCAAGTAACTGACTAACAGATCAACAGAGAGTGCAAAACTGCCGCAATATCGGATAACGCAAAAAAGTAATATGGCCCTGTGACTCCTGATTGAACTGCGGTGGCAGTGTTGACATTAATTTATTCAGAATTGATAGCTTTTAATTAAAAAGGGGTGCACATTGCTGTTATATTCAGCTACTGAACACCAGGCGCAAATGTTGAACATAAAATTAATTATGAAAGTGACTTGGGATTTCAACTACTTGACTGAAAACAGATGCAGTCGATTAGCACAAATTTATTTTAACTCCCGACCTTCAATCATCACATTACAAGACTCTCCTATCAGGTAGTGGTAATAAATTGCGTTTGCGTGGAGTAAAGCGCGATAACTCAAAAGTAATTCCTATCGACTGACACAGGCATAATGCGAAGAGCGAGAAGAATTCTACAATACATGGCCCATGAAACCCTAGTGGAAACTTTCCCAACGTGATCCAACAAATTAATCAGTGGCCAGAGCGGGCGCAATATCGCCGAATACAGTGTGGCGGAGCGGCGTCGTTGTGTGGACGTCGGCCGACCTCGTGGTGGTGCAAGGCTGCGCTCGTCTATTCACTCCTAGCTATATTGCTGAGTAGATAGGTGAACCAAAACTTCCTATCTCCAAGCTCAAACGTTCCATTTGCTAAGTCCTAAACTGCAGAGATGCTCACTCTTTCTCAGGCAAGATGAGTAAAGAACGCCGCGTCCGCACTCTAGGCAAGCTGGGAACGGAAGACTACTACGGAGACTTCTGCCAGTCCGCTCTTCGCCTTGGCTTCCCCTTCAGCAAAATCACTTACGCCAATTGCAGCACAAGTCGTGTTAATTATGTGTCGCTTCCCAGCGCCGACCAATGCCTGCTCTGGGAAGTGAACAAATTCCCACAAAATTTCCCTTCCTCTCAATTTCTGCTATTTATCTCCTCCCAGGCCACCCATCAAAGTTAGCGTCTGCACAAACATCAATTTTTCCGGAATTCTTACTCCCAGGAGAGTACTTCAAATTCCTTGGTCCTACATTCCCATTGGAGGACGGTGTATTTCATTCTGTCGCTCTTCACCTGATTTACTTCAGGCTCTGTGGACCGTGAATTCAGCGTGAAGTTGCTATAGTCACGAACACGCATATTTTGACCTCTGTTGACTGCTCCACCGTAGCTTTGCGTGGCCTTCTCGCATGTTTCACTGAAAACGGGACGACGGACATTTATCAACAGGTGTACAAGTTCTCCGTCTGCTTCCCGGTACACCAGCATGAAGTCAACCACCGACTCACTGTCACTTATCTTAAGGCAGCTGGAGGCCGCGCCCATTACCGCTTTCTCAGAGCTTGAGCCGCCCTAAGCTGCTTATTGTTGCTTCCCTTCGCCACTCCCCCACCAGCCAGCCACAGTCACCCTGTATACTTCCCTGGGATAAACTAGCCTCCAGTAAATCGACGCCTTTCCACAAAGTTTTTCATGTCGTGTGAATTACTTTAAAACCATCACCCGACAGTAATTATTTCAATATGTCCATACTATATCCTCTACAAGATGCATTGTGCCTTGCCAGTCATTTTTTGTTCAGCCCTACTGTTCGCTCAACGTGAGTTAGGTGATCTTTAATGACTTCATGTAAAGGCATAGTTCTTGCCATCTTACATAGCCCTTCTCTTCAAATCAATTTTGTAGTACAGGTGATGACTCCTATGGTGTTACCACCTGTTGTATAAAATTAATATCTCCATAGCTGGTATTTTTAATCTGTTCACGTGATTAGTTACAGGCGATTGATTACCACTTTCTCCTCTCTGATGCAAACTCCCACTCATTCCTAGGGTACCCGCCTTCAATGACTGGATTTACTGGTAAAGACATGGTCATTATTTAGTCTTAATTTTACTTTAATCTCTGCCGATTCCTGAGACAATTATTGGTCAGAGTACTCAAAAGAAAACTACAATTATATTACAAGGACACACGTCGCAAAGGGCAAATACACATGTTTAAGCATCTCTGTGCTTGTCATTGAATGGCAAGATCCGCAATTATAATTTAAGGTCCATTCACTTTTAGTTATCCATCCCTACTCGACGTAAATTACTAAATTACTAAAAACATACATGAACAATATTCGTTTAACATTTTGTGAAGTTGATAGTGGTTGCTCTCATTCAATTATATGTGAACACCCGTTTGACATTTTACAGGGTGTTTCAAAATTGACCGGTATATTTGAAACGGCAATAAAAACTAAACGAGCAGCGATAGAAATACACCGTTTGTTGCAATATGCTTGGGACAACAGTACATTTTCAGGCAGACAAACTTCCGAAATTACAGTAGTTACAATTTTCAACAACAGATGGCGCTGCGGTCTGGGAAACTCTATAGTACGATATTTTTCACATATCCACCATGCATAGCAATAATATGGCGTAGTCTCTGAATGAAATTACCCGAAACCTTTGACAACGTGTCTGGCGGAATGGCTTCACATGCAGATGAGATGTACTGCTTCAGATGTTCAATTGTTTCTGGATTCTGGCGGTACAACTGGTCTTTCAAGTGTCCCCACAGAAAGAAGTCACAGGGGTTCATGTCTGGTGAATAGGGAGGCCAATCCACGCCGCCTCCTGTATGTTTCGGATAGCCCAAAGCAATCACACGATCATCGAAATATTCATTCAGGAAATTAAAGACGTCGGCCGTGCGATGTGGCCGGGCACCATCTTGCATAAACCACGAGGTGTTCGCAGTGTCGTCTAAGGCAGTTTGTACCGCCACAAATTCACGAAGAATGTCCAGATAGCGTGATGCAGTAATCGTTTCGGATCTGAAAAACGGGCCAATGATTCCTTTGGAAGAAATGGCGGCCCAGACCAGTACTTTTTGAGGATGCAGGGACGATGGGACTGCAACATGTGGCTTTTCGGTTCCCCATATGCGCCAGTTCTGTTTATTGACGAACCGTCCAGGTAAAAATAAGCTTCGTCAGTAAACCAAATGCTGCCCACATGGATATCGCCGTCATCAATCCTGTGCACTATATCGTTAGCAAATGTCTCTCGTGCAGCAATGGTAGCGGCGCTGAGGGGTTGCCGCGTTTGAAGTTTGTGTGGATAGAGGTGCAAACTCTGGCGCATGAGACGATACGTGGACGTTGGCGTCATTTGGACCGCAGCTGCAACACAGCGAACGGAAACCCGAGGCCGCTGTTGGATCACCTGCTGCACTAGCTGCGCGTTGCCCTCTGTGGTTGCCGTACGCGGTCGCCCTACCTTTCGAAAGTTTGTCCGCCTGAAAATGTACTGTTGTCCCAAGCATATTGCAACAAACGGTGTATTTCTATCGCTGCTCGTTTAGTTTTTATTGCCGTTTCAAATATACCGGTCATTTTTGAAACATCCTGTATAAATAAAGGTCTTTTTTGTGTCTCGCTGCCTCTGGACGTTTATATTGTGCATGGCGTAAGTGTCATCTTTACACAATTCAACAAGATCTGGCCTAGTCCAGTGTCTGGGATTGTATACACACATGTATCTTTTTATATATATATATATATATACATATCTATAA
Organism: Schistocerca cancellata; assembly: GCF_023864275.1. Taxonomy (NCBI): domain Eukaryota; kingdom Metazoa; phylum Arthropoda; class Insecta; order Orthoptera; family Acrididae; genus Schistocerca; species Schistocerca cancellata. The sequence continues at coordinate 38,219,880 of NC_064629.1, forward strand.
AACACAACCAAAATAACAAGAATCATTGCGCATTTTGTAACCACTGTTGTGTATTTGTAACAAGGTATAAGTATGAAATCTTATTCTAACACAAAGAGACATGGCATGACAAATATATGACGTTTTAACAAATGGCACATTTATATAATCATAATCTTCTTATAACGTAATTCATAAGCAGAACAAATGAGTACTTTACGTTCGTTGAGGTGCATGTTATTCATTGGAATCCACACTGACACATTCACACACACGGCACAAGTTTCTTGCAGGAACGGAAGTGACATTAGTTGACAAGTTGAGCGATGGCTAACAGCTGAGAAGAGAGCAACGTCGATTACGGAGATGGCGCCACAGGCACCCGCATCTTCTTGAGGCAGGATGGCTCTCACCTAAGAGCTCGTTGACATCTCGTCCGACAGGCACAAGACCCTACCGGTCCATCTATTATCGGTGACCTTTCGCGGCTCACCCACAGGTCGTTGCTCGTTCTACAGACGTTTTACGGCAAAGGAGGGACTGTGATCAGACAAGAGTCTATTTTTGCTCAGGCCTTCAAAGTTGGTGTCATTAGACACAAAAGGTCAGCTGGGCTGTCGCTCCACCTGACGTGGCGAGCAACAAATATACAAACCTTCTTGGACCTCTTCATTGCTGCCCCCGATCTGTACCGTGTACAGAGACCAGGACCGACCTCTTTGTCGTACACAGAGGTGCTGGATGTCACTTCTCCTTGGCTTCTGAGTTGACTACCGTCACCATCGATTCAGGGCGTGGTTTGCATGCCATCACCACCGTCGGCTGTGTGCTCCCCTCATTGCTGTCGTCCTCGTTCCTTGTCAGTTCGTGGGTGGTGTGCCAGGTGTCGTAGCTTCAACTCACTCTTGCTCAGTTACGCCACTTTAACACACTAAGACAACTAATTTTAGTACATAGAAAGTGCTCAAGTTTAACCATCAGTGCCATTAATTTTTTTTAAGACAATGAACTTGTTTCATTACAAAAGGAATAATTTTACTTGTTTGTAAATCAACTTCGGGATCAATTAAAATAGAAGTGTAACAGAACTTTTTTATACATAAACATAAAAATGTACAAGACAACTTGCTTCACAGTCGTTCACACACACACACACCCAAGGGATAGGGAATCAAGATTATCTGGACAGGATCCCATCACCATTTCTAACTACCAATTCCTAGGACTAACACGGTGTTGGCCAACCCGCCTACATATCTACTATTTACTACTTGTTATCTCTAATTTTGTTTTTTCTTCTGAATTCCCTATGTGGCAGACGTCCCTCTTATTGTGCCTGCGAACATGTATAAAACACAACAAACTTAGACATGTGTCAGTCTTACCAAGGTTTTTGTTGAAAGTTTGGATAGTGTCCTTTATCATGTTTTATTGCGACACTTCTTCTCCCTTCTATTTTCTTCCCGTTTTCTCCTTTTGTCACGAATGGTTTTATAAGGCCTGTGAACATGTTTCGGATTAGCAATGTCACAATGGCACAACACAAATATAGCTCACTGCTCACACCCGCTGTTGTTACACTATCTTGGTATCAACTGGTATTTCTGGCGTATTAATGCTCCTGTTTGCTCTGTAGATGATTACATCCGGTTCTTTTTAACATGCACTGGGTGCGCTAATTCACGCAACTGCGCATAGCTGTCCACCTCTTACGTATTCAGGGGCAGACGAGATGCGTCGGTGCGTCCTAGTAGCGACCTACGGGACTGGCCACCTTAAATACACTCCAGGAAATGGAAAAAAGAACACATTGACACCGGTGTGTCAGACCCACCATACTTGCTCCGGACACTGCGAGAGGGCTGTACAAGCAATGATCACACGCACGGCACAGCGGACACACCAGGAACCGCGGTGTTGGCCGTCGAATGGCGCTAGCTGCGCAGTATTTGTGCACCGCCGCCGTCAGTGTCAGTCAGTTTGCCGTGGCATACGGAGCTCCATCGCAGTCTTTAACACTGGTAGCATGCCGCGACAGCGTGGACGTGAACCGTATGTGCAGTTGACGGACTTTGAGCGAGGGCGTATAGTGGGCACGCGGGAGGCCGGGTGGACGTACCGCCGAATTGCTCAACACGTGGGGCGTGAGGTCTCCACAGTACATCGATGTTGTCGCCAGTGGTCGGCGGAAGGTGCACGTGCCCGTCGACCTGGGACCGGACCGCAGCGACGCACGGATGCACGCCAATACCGTAGGATCATACGCAGTGCCGTAGGGGACTGCACCGCCACTTCCCAGCAAATTAGGGACACTGTTGCTCCTGGGGTATCGGCGAGGACCATTCGCAACCGTGTCCATGAAGCTGGGCTACGGTCCCGCACACCGTTAGGCCGTCTTCCGCTCACGCCCCAACATCGTGCAGCCCGCCTCCAGTGGTGTTGCGACAGGCGTGAATGGAGGGACGAATGGAGACGTGTCGTCTTCAGCGATGAGAGTCGCTTCTGCCTTGGTGCCAATGATGGTCGTATGCGTGTTTGGCGCCGTGCAGGTGAGCGCCACAATCAGGACTGCATACGACCGAGGCACACAGGGCCAACACCCGGCATCATGGTGTGGGGAGCGATCTCCTACACTGGCCGTACACCACTGGTGATCGTCGAGGGGACACTGAATAGTGCACGGTACATCCAAACCGTCATCGAACCCATCGTTCTACCATTCCTAGACCGGCAAGGGAACTTGCTGTTCCAACAGGACAATGCACGTCCGCATGTATCCCGTGCCACCCAACGTGCTCTAGAAGGTGTAAGTCAACTACCCTGGCCAGCAAGATCTCCGGATCTGTCCCCCATTGAGCATGTTTGGGACTGGATGAAGCGTCGTCTCACGCGGTCTGCACGTCCAGCACGAACGCTGGTCCAACTGAGGCGCCAGGTGGAAATGGCATAGCAAGCCGTTCCATAGGACTACATCCAGCATCTCTACGATCGTCTCCATGGGAGAATAGCAGCCTGCATTGCTGCGAAAGGTGGATATACACTGTACTAGTGCCGACATTGTGCATGCTCTGTTGCCTGTGTCTATGTGCCTGTGGTTCTGTCAGTGTGATCATGTGATGTATCTGACCCCAGGAATGTGTCAATAAAGTTTCCCCTTCCTGGGACAATGAATTCACGGTGTTCTTATTTCAATTTCCAGGAGTGTATGTTCTCCAATGACGGAGATACAATTACGGGGAACTTTTCTGTAATTTACAGAGTTCCAAATCTATCTTTTTCTAGGGGTACGCCCGGAAATACTTGTTTTCCATTCTTTAATCATGTGTTTTTACAAAATACTCAGGTGCACTTCACTTTCACAACATAGAGAGGCGAGATATCATTATTAATAATAAAATACGCAAAATATCGGCACATATAAACGAGACATTCTACCACTAAGATCAGTACATACACAAACAAACAAGACACTTTAGAAAAAATCCTTATTCTAAGCCTACATTTACTACGTCCGCGCTCTGGTCTAGTCATTCGTAATCCTGCCCGTTAAGGTGGGCTGGACCAGGCTTCGGAGGGCGGACTTCGACCTCTTCCTGGTTGTTATTTTGGTAACCATTATTCCTGTTCCTTCCCGATTGCTGGTTACCGCCACAAGTCCTTTGTAATTTATTATGTTGCACCGGAGAGTGTCGCTCTTCTTCCGTGTACCTTCTTTTCGAGTTTCCATTACTCTTATCTTGATTGTGGCCGTTGTAGTTCAGCACTGGCCTACTATCCCACTGAGGTCCATTATTGCGACGGTTGTTATTTTGTTCACGCTGTCGGCGTTTCTCCCGCGCCTGTTCCTCTTGAAACGCGAATTCCAGTTCGCGCAAAATGCCCTTAAATACCTCAGTATCGCTACCACAACGACCGACAAGTGATTGTTGATACGAGATGGGAAGTTTCATGTAGCATAATCTGATGATTTCCGCACCGCTACATCGGTTGTCTAGGTACTGGTTCCTTTTTGTCAAATTTTCAAAAAATTTGACCGGACTCCGATAGCCTGCCCCTTCCATATCTCTGGACATCATAATTTCTTGTTTGATCCTTTCTTGGGTTTCTTTAGACCAATCCTTGCCCAAGAAGGCATTTTTGAATTCTTCGATCGAGACGCTCGTCTTCGCTACATTTCTCATGTACTCAGCGGTCGCGCCCTCCATATGGGAGCACACAAAATCCTGCTGGTACATCAATGGCCAGTGTGGGGGCAAAGATAACTCGAATTGTCCCATAAAAGTTTTTTGATGCAAGCTATTAGCTTCGTCTTTGTAGTGATGGAACTTTCGGACTGATACAAAATGATTGTAGTCAAACCGGTCATCATTCCAGTTATCATTTCGCCCGTTCTTACGATTCGTATGAACTTCGGAACGTGGACTAATTCGTTCCGACACGCTATCGTCATCTCTCCCCTTCTGTATGTTCGACAGTTGTTCGGTACATCTAATCAGCCGAAAGTAATTGTGCTCACTGGACAGCTGCGCGCTGTCCGTGTTTACCTCGATCGTTGCCTCAGAGCTGTGAATCAAGGCGTGGCTCCCGTTGTTTATGGTGTCAACTTTGTCACACCGTGAAGCGGTTACCTGTCTTCCGGCAAGTGACGGTTCAGTCGACGCAGTAATTACACCCTTCTTCTTTCCTAATGTCTCTATAATGAGACGTTTTACCTCGTCCTCTAAATTTCTTTTTAATATCGCCACCTCCTCTTTCAACATCTCGTTAGGCCCTATGTCCGGTTGCTCTTGTTGCTTTTCTTCGACACGTTTTATCCGGATTTGTAGCCTTGATAACATGATCTTTCCTACTTTTGCCTTGCTTTGCGTGGAGTCCCGAGTTTCTCTCGCTATTTTCCTTGCACCTTTCGCAATTAATTTAGCTTCAATTGCCGTTCGTTTGATGATGGCAATCTCTTTCTCTATTTTGACGCCGATATACTTTACCTCCTCTTTTACTTCCCTATGAACTTCTGTGAGCCTATAGTTCAGCTCCGAATTCACCTTTTTAATTTCGGAATTAAGGTTGGCGCTCTGCTCTAAAGTTCACCGTTTGCATCTGTTGCAACAGGTTCGTAATGTTTTTGAGAGTAGCCGCATTTTGATCCTCGTCCTTTTGTGGTTGAAAATGCGACTCTTCTCCTCTGTTCTGAGGAACCGTTAGATATATAGACAAGTACCGTCTCCGCGTCCCCGTCGGATCACTTGTGAATGAATCGTTTGATAATGGTCGGACACCGTTTTGTTCCAACACACTCTGGCTTCTTAGGCTGGATCTTTCATACTTATGGATTAATCCTGTACTCCCTGCGTCCCCCGATTCCTCAGTATCACTGCCTGAATCAACGTCCTTGTTATTCAGCGGACTAAACTAGTCGTGAGACGCAGTTTCAGGAAGTTGCAACTCGCGTTCGTCATGCTCATCGGTAGAGCTTTCCCTACTATCACCCATGTTCTCCCGAGTAACAGCCTGATTATATTCTGCCGTTGTCTTGGCTTTTCCCCTCGCTATCATTTGCACTTTTATGTTACAGGAAAACTCAAAACCCAAGTACCCCTTACACTCAATAATTAGATAACGCAAAACATATATCAGGACACAAATTGATACACTGGGTGTGAGCAGTGACCCGACAAATAGTTCATGAAGCATTCCCCCAAAAGGGATAGTACCAATGATTGCGTTCTGTGTGCTCAGCATCTGCTGATTACGGCACTGCCCATCATAAGTACTCCAACGAATCACAAATATAATGAATAGGCACCTATAAATGTCAATTTGAAAGGACAGCACAAGAAGAAGACAATGTAACTTATTGTAACTAATGCTACCCGTTTTTCAATTAACAATGGCTAAGCAAGGCAAAAAGGCTAGTACCAATGATTGTGTTCTGTGTGCTCAGCATTGGCTGATTACAGCACTGCCCATCATAAGTACTCCAACACATCACAAATATAATGCATAGGCACCTATAAACGTCAATTTGAAAGGACAGCACATGAAGAAGACAGTGTAACTTATTGTAACTAATGCTACCCGTTTTTTTTTCAATTGAAAATGGCTAAGCAATGGATCATGTGGAAAAATTACCTTTTTCAAGACTACTTCCTAGCAAATCCCGAACTATCGTATCCTGGCATGGGTCAGCCATATGTAACATCCCACCCGTCACTTAGCTGGTTTTGGCGTGTGTTCACCTCAGGTAACTGACTAACAGATCAACAGAGAGTGCAAAACTGCCGCAAAATCAGATAACGCAAACTAGTAATATGGCCCTGTGACTCCTGATTGAACTGCGGTGGCAGTGTTGACATTAATTGATTCAGAATTGATAGCTTTTAATTAAAAAGGGGTGCACATTGCTGTTATATTCAGCTATTGAACACCAGACGCAAATGTTGAACATAAAATTAATTAAGAAAGTGACTTGGGATTTCAACTACTTGATTGAAAACAGATGCAGTCGATTAGCACAAATTTATTTTAACTCCCGACCTTCAATCATCACATTACGAGACTCTCCTATCAGGTAGTGGTAATAAATTGCGTTTGTGTGGAGTAAAGCGCGATAACTCAAAAGTAATTCCTATCGACTAACCCAGGCGTAATGCGAAGTGCGAGAAGAATTCTACAACAAATAGCCCATGAAACCCTCGTGGAAACTTTGCCAACGTGATCCACCAAATTAATCAGTGGCCAGAGCAGGCGCAATATCACCGAATACAGCGTGGCGGAGCGTCGTCGTTGTGTGGACGTCAGCTGACCTCGTGCTGCTGCAAGGCTGTGCTCATCTATTCACTCCTAGCTATCTTGCTCAGTAAATAGCTGAACCAAAACTTCCTATCTCCAAGCTCAATCGTTCCATTTGCTAAGTCCTAAACTGCAGAGATGCTCACTCTTTCTCAGGCAAGATGAGTAAAGAACGCCGCGTCCGTACTCTAGGCAAGCTGGGAACGGAAGACCACTACAGAGACTTCTGCCAGTCTGCTCTTCGCCTCAGTTTCCCCTCCAGCAAAATCACTTACGCCAATTGCAGCGCAAGTCGCGTTAATTATGCATCGCTTCCCAGCATCGACCAATGCCTGCTCTGGGAAGTGAACAAATTCCCACAAAATTTCCCTTCCTCTCAACTTCTGCTATTTATCTCCTCCCAGGCCACCCATCAAGGTTAGCATCTGCACAAACATCAATTTTTCCGGAATTCTTACTCCCAGGACAGTACTTCAAATTCCTTGGTCCTACGTTCCCATCGGAGGCCGGCATATTTCATTCTGTCGCTCTTCACCTGATTTACTTCAGGCTCTGTGGACCGTGAATTCAGTGTGAAGTTGCTATAGTCATGAACATGCATATTTTGAGCTCTGTTGACCGCTCCACCGTAGCTTTGCGCTGCTTTCTCGCATGTTTCACTGAAAACGGGACGATGGACATTTATCAACAGGCATACAAGTTCTCCGTCTGCTTCCTGGTATACTAGCATGGGGTCAACCACTGACTCACTGTCACTCATCTTAAGGCAGCTGGAGGCCGCGCCCCGTTACCGCTTTCTCAGAGCTTGAGCCGCCCTAAGGTGCCTATTGTCGCTTCCCTTCACCGCTCCCCCGCTGGCCGGCCATGGTCGCTCCGTATACTTTGCTGGGATAAACTAGCCTCCAGTAAATCGACGCCTTTCCACAAAGTTTTTCATTTCATGTGAATTACTTTAAATCCATCACCCGACATTAATTATTTCAATACGTCCATACTATACCCTCTAGAAGATGCATTGTGCCTTGTCAATCATTTTTTGTTCAGCCCTACTGTTCGCTCAACGTGAGTTAGGTGATCTTTAATGACTTCATGTAAGGGGCATAGTTCTTGCCATCTTACAATAGCAATGAAGTTTTCTTAGCCTGTTGTTGTCGCTCTGCATTCTTCAAACTTCTGTATCTTTTCTGAAAGCGTAGTTGTCTACTTATTCCAGTCTTTGTTCTGTAAGTTCCACTTGTAGGCTTGCCATATGACTCCACGTATAGCTCCTGCGTCTCGTTTGAGAACAGTGGATGCATGATCAGCTCTACCTTCCATGTGAAGTCAAATGTTAAACTAGATGACACCAAACACCTATCTACAGCGCTCAGTCGCTGGTGTGATGCATTTATCCTCGTCGGGGAACCGTAATTTAAAACTATTCCGTTATCATCGTCGACACTTTTCCTCTAGTAATTCGCCGACACTGTTTTCTCGGTCTGAGTCCCAAGCAGGGCGATGAACATTGAAATTATCTAATATTATCTTCGGATGCACTACCAAATTAACCAACATATTAAGTGGTTTTTTCCTTGAAGTCTCCCTTTTTATATCATTCTTGTTCATAAACAACCTAGCTGTAGAAGCCTGAAGTGATGTTTCTCGTGTATCGCCTCTTTCAATTTTATATTTAAGTCCTTTTCTTATGAAGAGTGCGCTACGATCGTCTCTGTCGGCTCAAATTGCATTAAACCCAGCAGACAAGAATATCGCATATACTGATGTTTGGTTGGAAAATAAAAAGTTTAGCATTCTCTGTTTATTACTTTTAATGGAACTAGCTTCCCAGTGCAGTTCTTAACATATCCCCCCATTGTTGAGACCCATACTCAGTAGCAATTGTACTATGCATTCTTTTACGTTACTATAGAAATTCTTCCAATTCACATGTGGCATACAGCAAATCAGTGCTTAACAGTATTGTTTAAAAAAACAGTCTTAGTTGCAATTTTAGTTTTTTTTATTTTTCAACGACGCGTTTCGCCTTATTTAGGCATCTTCAGGTTATCTTTTCTAGATGGACGCGAGAAGCACCAAGATCTGCATAACGCGTTCCCGTTCACAGGAGCGAGTAACAGAGTAAGGTGGTGCTCAGGTAGTAAGCATAATCTTATATAATGCAATATAATAATACTAATAATATAATAATGATGCTTACTACCTGAGGCCCCATCTTACTCTCTTACTCGCTCCTGTAAACGGGAACGCGTTACGCAGATCTTGGTGCCTCTCGCGTCCATCTAGAAAAGATAACCAGAAGATGCCTAAATAAGGCGAAACGCGTCGTTGAAAAATAAAAAACTAAAATTGCAACCAACATTGTTTCTAACCAATACTTTTACGTTACTGTTGTTCGACCTTGCATGTGGGCTACACGTCAGCTGTCCTCGTAACGGACATTCATTACTATATTATAAATTGCCTCGATTAAACAATCCTGAACAATTTGGCCCTCCTGAACCCTGTAGAGTTGCAGTGGATACGAGTCGTTTCGTACCGCAGTTGTGTGAACAGTCTTTGGCATCCATAAGCTTTTGTACGTATTATCTGGCACCGAATGTACTCTTTCTTGTACCATTCCCTGTTGTACTACTACTATCTTGTTCTTACCATGAATTCATGTAATTGATACCTCTAGCTGAGCAATGGCTCCACCTTCTTCAGCGCGGATGCACAAATACGTCCGATCTCCTGTCGGAATCTGAGAGTAGCGAACGCGGAGTCAGTGGGCAGGAACTGCGGATAGGTGGCTATCGGTGGGAATGTGGGTCGTCTGTGAGGGGTGCAGAGATAGTCCGCGCAGTTGCGATAACGAAGTGTCCCGGATGGCACAGTGGTTAACGCACCTGCCTAGAAAGCGTCTGCTTTCGGCTGCGGTGGGGCGAGGACGTCCGCTGCGCCCCGCCGTGCGCGACCGTGAGCGCTTGCTTGTGTTTACCTTCTCGCGGCGCGAGTTGTATTTGTTCCAAGTTCAATGCGACTATGGCACACACATGGCGCCACGATAAGATCAAAATTACTTTCCAACCAGATCACGCGCGTCCTCGAGCCTATGAAATAGAAATGTTCATACGCGACGTTCTACGTTTAGATCCGGCGACTGTCGTCGGAATACATTTTTCTATAACGGCGAGCGTGGTTTATGTTAAAATGACCAGTGCAGAGGTCTGCGCGACAGTGGTGTCTAAATACTCGAACTCTCTCAGATTCAAACATTCTGACGGGCATATCGGTGCAGTGACGGTGGATCATGCAGGCATGGACCTAATGACTATAAGGGTTTTTGAGCTCCCCTTCGAGGTCCCAGAGGAAGTTGTCAAGGACGCCTTCCGACCATATGGCAATGTTATCAGCCACGTTGCAGAAAACTGGCAAACTTTCTCGACGTATAAGGTTTACAATGGTGGGCGCCAAGTTAAACTTGAGCTCAAGAAACATGTGTCGTCCTATTTGAACATCCGTGGCTGTCGTGCAATCATCATGTACGACGGACAACCGCGTACCTGTTCCGGATGTGGGCAGGAAGGCCATGTTCGATCGAGCTGCTTACAACGTCGAATTACGCTGATACCAGTGGGAGACTCCGTTTCCACGACGGCGACGACAATCCTGCCCCTCACGTACGCTCAGACGACGATGCGCACCATAGTTGAGGACGAAACGGACGATCAGACACACCCATCGACGTCGGAAGTACCAAGGGAGGAAGAGGAAGGACCCCCGATGCCACCCCATATGTCGCCCCCTCCACAGCAACAACAGCAGCAACAGTCCCACGGACTCCAGACGCAACGTAACATTCAGAACGCGATGGACGTGGACGCGAACATTGTCCCGACCGCGGCTTTCCTAGCGGAAGGTGATACGACGCTGGATTGCCTCCCACATTCGGATACGGATGCCCACGTCCGAAAGCAACGTTCGCCTCGACGACGGAAGCGACTTCGGCGGACCCCTTCTGACGATTGCCCCCTACACACGGCCGGTCAAGAAGGTGACATCTCATCAGACGGCATGGATGCTGCGCCTGCTGAGGATCTAAGGGGCGTAGACGGTTCACTTGCCCATACTACGAGTGACCAGTTACTTCTTGCACCACAGATGTAGCAGGTCACATCGATGGATGGCGCTCCGTCTACCTCTACCAAAGATGACGTACGTGAGAGAGATTTAGGTGCCGATCAGCTACACAGCATCGTGTTGCAGCCTCTGTGGTCGGACGATGTTGGGGAACTTCCTGAAGAGGGCTCGGGTGACAGGGGAGGGGGTGACATTGGGGATGCCACTCCTAGCGTGAAAGACTCATAATTTGTAACGGGTTTGGTGGGTCCGGCATCTCTTGCGGTTAGCTTTGATTGCCATGGCGCCTACCCTGGGTGAAGAGGCTAGGCAGCACACCTTTCGCCTTGCCACAATCAATATCAACGCGATAAGGGCACCACACAAACTGACAATGCTACAACGCATGCTTGATGCGGCGGACGTCGACGTGGCCCTCTTACAAGAAGTATGTGTCGCTAGTTTCCCTGACTTCTACGGATATACCGCCCACATCTCCCACGCCTCTTCTACCGATTGTGGTGTGGCTGTTCTGCTACGGGACGGTTTGACGGCTACGGACGTACTGTACTTACCGAGTGCAAGAGCGATGGCGGTAACTGTCAACGGTGTACGACTCAACAATGTATATGCCCCTTCAGGATCAGGGAGACGGAGAGATCGGGCCCGCTTTTTTTCGGAAGATATTACGCGTCTATTTATGGGCCGCATAGACGATATGGTGATCGGAGGAGATTTTAGCTGTACATTATCTCCGTCTGATCAGCATCCACATCACGTCCCGTGTGCGGAATTGGAAATGCTAGTGCGTGACTTCCACCTGATTGACACGTGGCACCACATCCATGGCCCAGCTCCTGGTTACACCCATTATACAAGTCACTCATCAAGTCGGTTAGACAGGATTTACGTCACAAGCACCCTTTCGACGGCGACGAGAAGAGCAGAGCTCTGGCCCACTGCATTCACCGACTACACAACCTATATTTGCACCATTGCCCTCCAACCTGCACGTGTGTGGCGCAGTAGGCCCCGCTGGAAACTGAACGTCGCCCATCTGGACGAGCCGGCATGTAAAGGTGCTATCGAAGAGTCGTGGAACGCGTCCTTACAGCGTCGTGGTCGTTACCGATCGACCCTCAGTTGGTGGATTGAATGTGCGCACCTTCATGGCTTACGGCCGGGAAGCGGCGGCATGGAGGAGGAGCACGGAAAACTTTTATTACACCGACCTACGGGAATGTCTTGCTATGGAGCCCTCACCTGACCGGCAGATCATAGTCAATCGCGCGAAAGCGCAGCTCGTCTCCTTAGTACGCCATCATTTACAAGGCGCTGTTATACGGTCGCGTGCTCCAGACATGATACAATCAGAAAGGCCATCTGTGCACCACGTGCTCCTAGAACGCAGGAGGCGCCGTAGGGCACTGGTAATCGACATGATAACGGACGACGGACGATACGTGGCAGAACAAGCAGATATAGCAGAAGCTTTCTATGGGCATTACGCTCAACTTTATTCAGCAGTGCTCCCTGATATGGCGACAGGTAGACACCGCTTCAGCACATGTTCACGGTACAGTTCCACCAGACATGGTACCGACTTTCCTGGGACAAGTGACAGAAGAGGAAGTGCTCAACGCCATTGGTAAAGGTGCTCCCCATAAATCACCAGGAATCGATGGATTACCATTAGAGTTCTGTCGAGCATTTAAACAACTGTTGGTACCGTGTTGGGTTGAAATTTGTCAGGAACTAATGTCCCCGGGTATACCGTTGCCTGCACCGTTCTTGGAAGGACTGATTGTCCCCATCCATAAGCCGAAGGGACGGAATCATGTCCGCGATTATCGCCCCTTAACGTTATTGAACAGCGACTTCAAGATCTTTTCGAGGCTGCTATCAGAACGTCTTCGCGGCACACTATTGCACGTCCTCTCCAGCGATCAGATGTCCTTGGGGGGACCCAACAACATCAGAACTGCGTTATGTCGTTACAGAGATCTCATCTCCCTTGCACGGGTGAGACGTTTGCCGGCAGCCCTGGCGTCTATCGACTTTAGCTAGGCTTTTGACCGTGTGGGCCACACTTTCCTCACGGCCGTTCTACGGCGCATGGTATATCCCGACCCCTTTATCACAGTGTTGACACGCCTTCTGCATGGGGCTACTTCTCGAGTTCTTGTTAATGGAAGACTGACGGCACCCATGCCGATCCGCCGATCAGTACGACAGGGATGTCCATTATCAACATTGTTATTTGCATTGGCCTTAGAACCTTTGTTGTGTGGTCTCCGAGACAGGCTCACTGGGATATAGTTCGGCGGCTCCCTCTTTCGCTGCACCGCATATGCGGATGATTTGATGATCGTCATACAAGGAGCTGACGATATGGCCGCGGCGTTGGACTGGATTGCAACCTACGGTACAGCTTCTGGTAGCCAAATCAACGTTGACAAGTCTGTCGCCTTGAGCATCGGGATTGGGCTACCGCAGGAACACTTTGCCCCCTTACGCTTCAGTGATACTGTCTACTGCTTGGGCTTAGATTTCATGAACGACATGCGACGCGCGACGACGCTCAATTATCGACGCCTTCTTCACCAAATTAGGGCCAGAATTGCAAATCAGCGCTTGCGATCCCTCAACATCGTTCAGCGGGCGTATTATGCCAATGTATACCTTGCGTCCCGCATACCGCATGTCGCCCAAACGCTACCCATTCCGAAACCCTTGGCTCGTAGCATTATGGCAGCGCTGGGATATTTCGTCACCGCAGGTATGTTACTGAAGATCAGATACGTATCTCTTACCCTCCCCAAGGAAAAAGGTGGTCTCGGCCTAGTTAACGTCCATGATAGGGCCATTGCCCTCTATGTTAGCTCACATTTATGTCTGCTGCGCCGTTGTCCTACGAGCCTCACGAGTCTGCTTCTGACGGCGCTACGACCTGCTTCACTAAGAGCGCCGGTGCCACTACAGGACATCCCAGCGCCCCTCTTTTATATGGGACGTTTCTATTTAGAACAAAGTTATTGCAGTGTAGCGCTCACGACACCACAAATGGCCACGACTCGACGCCTATATCACGACATGCTGCAACGCCGCCACCTAAATGTGGTCGAACTAAAATATCTTGACGTACGGTGGCTCGTGGTGTGGAAGACTGTACACGATGCCTCGCTTGATTCCGATGTTGTTTCCCAATGGTACGTAGTCGTTAATGGGAAGCTGGTGACGCAAGAACGTCTCTACAATATCCACATGGCAGAATCTCCCAATTGTGTGGGTTGTAATACAGTAGATTCTGACGAGCACCGCCTCAGCTGTGGAGAGGCGGAACCGGTTTGGCACCTAGTGCGGCAGATGCTGGCTTATCTCTTGCGAGTTAGGCCTGAGTATATGTCTGCACGCACGTTATTGTTTCCGGATGAGACATTTTACCTCAAGACTCGAACCAACTCCGTCACCTGGATACGTGGACATGCGGTCCATTACCTCTGTCGTGACGGACACAAGAATTTCCTTGACTTCTGGTTCTATTTGCAAGAAAGACATCATGCTATTTCCGGGCATACCAGATATCGACCGCCGGCCGAAGTGGCCGTGCGGTTAAAGGCGCTGCAGTCTGGAACCGCAAGACCGCTACGGTCGCAGGTTCGAATCCTGCCACGGGCATGGATGTTCGTGATGTCCTTAGGTTAGTTAGGTTTAACTAGTTCTAAGTTCTAGGGGACTAATGACCTCAGAAGTTGAGTCCCATAGTGCTCAGAGCCATTTGAACCAGATATCGACAATGCTTCGCAAACTACCTATGGAGTGCCTTTCACAGCACGCCGTGCAGCTGGAATGTTCCAGGCAGTCGCAGATGAGGTCGGAACGAACTGCAAACGAGCATATATTGAACAATCTTTATCAGTGGGCGCAGTCGCTGGGAAGCCTAACTACGACGTGGTAGCTTTCTTTTCGTGTTATTTATGTTTAATATCTTCGATGGTGTCTTCATTCTGCTTTAGTTTTCCAGGCTTGATTAACTATGACTGTTCGCACATTGATATCTATATAAATAGAAAAAGATAAAAAAAAGTGGGCAGGAGACCTGCTTTCGAATCCAAATAAATACACAAGAACAAACTAAGAACAAAATGAACAACAAATAAAATATAATAAAGTATTATACCCTTTCCTTTCTCCTTTTATTATTTTTTTTTATAAAAGGCTCAGAGGCATATTTAATTTTTGTTTCTTTGGCGGAACCTTAAGTGGTGGCGAACGGCCGTCCTAGTCAGCTTTAGGATGAAAAAGGCGGTGGCACTAGCTTTTTTTTTTTTGTTTTTAGGAAAGATAGGTTTTGGGGGTAGTATGGGTGATAGGGGCCAACGCCTGAAGTGGAAGAGGTAATTTTCTTTCTTTACTTATATAAAAAAGAAAGTAACTGGCTGGGAATCGGAGAACCCGGGTTCGAATCTAGCAGATGTTCTTTTCGTTTGTATTTTAAAATTGCAAATAAGGGAAAAAAGACGCTACAGTCTGTAACCGCGAGACCGCTAAAAAAGAAAAAAAAAGAAAAAAGAGTGGCCGTGCGTTTCTAGGCGCTATATGCAAAAAAAAAGTAAGCAGGAGATCTCAGGTTCGAATCCCGGTCCGCTACACATTTTCCCTCGTCACAGCTGATTCCGAGTAATGTCCCGCTGCAGCTGACAGCAGTGGTCCCCTTCAATTTACGTACTACCGTCTCTGCCTGAGCCCTATTTCTTCATAACTGTCTCTTTAATGGTCAACACATTAGACTCGCATTCTGTAGAACGACGGTTTAGTCCCGCATCCAGCGATCCTTATTTAGGTTTCCCGTGATTTCCCTAAATCGCTGCATACAAATGCCGGGATGGTTCCTTTGAAAGGGCACGGCCGACTTCCTTCCCCGTTCTTCCCTAATCCAATGAGACCGATGACCTCGCTGTTTGGTCTCCATATGTTTTAAATGTGATGTCGTTGACTGGTATATGCAGGCGGTATTGGTAAATCACGTGACGGCTGTTGAAGCGACCGACTTTCGGAAGAACTGTGTCTTCCATTCTGTAGTTTCGTGTTGTCCGGATGTATTAGGCGACTGCCTGTACTAGACTGAGAGCGTACATTTTTCTGGGAAGGCGCCAAGTTCCTTCTGACTACGTCTACGTACGTCATGAAATTTACTTGTGGAGATCATCGCCAGTGTGTTATGCCATCTAATAAAGAGCTTCACAGCAAATGTGCTCCGCGAGCAGATCTGAGCAGGGAGTAAGGTATCCATTCCATTGTGACAGGGAGTAGGGTGGGGAGACGTGTGGAAACTTGCCTAAACGACGAGATCGAACCTGAGGGAAATTCCGTATAAAGTTAGAATGTCTTTATATTCCCTGTTGCATTGCAGATCAATTAATTAACGCTGCAGATCATCACGTATTGGGTACTGGAAGGTTTTTAATTTCCACACTCAGTTTTACTACGAATCCTGATTTATTTCCCAAAATGAATGGCGCTCCGCCTACAAACACACAAACTAATAAATTCCACGACAAACCTACATTTACTACTAAATGTACAACTTTGCTTCCGCCGTTTTTCCCCCAAAATTTGAGGCTTTAATGAAACAAATTGGTTACACATGTGTCATTCAAAGTATTTTCCATCGCTGGCCACTACTTTCTCTCATCTTTCGGGCAGTGTACGAATCCCGCGTCGAAAAAATTTGAAGCGATCCACGAATCGATCGTATTTGTGAATTCTTCATGAGATCGGAAGTGTTGGTCAGCCAGGCCATGCACCATTAATCTAAACAGGTTATAGTCAAAGGGAGCAATGTCTGGAGAATACGACGGGTTGGGTAGGACTTCCCATTTTATCGTTTCCAAGTACGTTTTGACCTCTTTTGCAACGAGGGGTCGATCGTTGTCGTGTTGCAAAATCACTTTATCGTGCCTCTCGCTGTATTGCAGCCGTTTGTCTTTTTAATGCTCTGCTGAAACGCATTCGATAACGAGCACCTGTGATTGTTTCACTTGGTTTTAACGCCTCATAGTACACGACGCCGAGCTGGTCCCACCAAATGCAGAGCGTGATCTTGGAGCCGTGAATATTCGGTTTGGCCGTCGACATGGAAGCATGACCGGGATACCTCTATGATTTTTTGCGTTTGCGGTTATCATAATGAACCCATTTTTCGTCCCCGGTCAAAATGCGATGCAGAAACCCCTTCCGTTTTTGCTTCTGAAGCAACTGTTCACAAACACACAAACGCAGTTCAACGTCTCTCGGTTTCATCTCACACGGGATCCAAGTTCGTTCTTTCTGAATCATGCCCATAGCCTTGAGACGTTTTGAAATGGCTTGCTGTGTCTTCACTCTGCAATGTCTCCAATTCTGCATCTTCGAAAAAATTCTCTCTTCCACCAATATGCCGGTCTACGACGTTAAAATCACCGTTTCTGAAGCGTTGAAACCACTCACGACACGTTCTTCCACTAATAGCGTCCTTTCCATACGTACTTGTGAGCATTCGATGAGACTCACCCGCTGTTTTCTTCATATTGAAACAAAACAGTAACACCTCCGGCAAATGACGAGAATTAGGCTCGTAAACTGACTTTTCAATCACGAATAACGTTACGATGCAGACACAAATCGACTAATGTTTGAATGAGGTTATGTTGACCAAGGTCCAAGATAACTGCCTGACGTCTGCGATCTGTTTCTTTCGACCGCTAGTTACCGTTGTCGCCAACTATCGGCAAACTGTGGAAGTAAAGTTGTACACCTTGTATACTATTTTTTTTTTCAATGCTTGCTAAGAATGTCACACCTAACTGAGACCCTGTGATGTCTAAACTTTTACAGAGCGTTAAAGAATATGCGAAAAGTTCTTTAGAAAGATTTTGATAGCTAGGACTGAACGTCGTCTGCCACAACTTACGTGGGTCACATGACTGTCATGTTTCATAAAGGCACCACGCGAAACTGTGCTACCAGAAATAGACAAATGCTCAAATGCAACTATCAGGTATTCTTTTATTAAACCAACATCCTTGAAAGGAAGCTGGGACCGCGCTAAAAGTGGTGGAATTTGTGGCTGATCCGAATGGCACACTCACTTGATTTTTTTCTCATCTTTTTCCTCCTCTTCAGAAAATTCCTTTTAAGGTTGAAAACCTCTTGCAGACGCTGAGATACTTCACATTTTCCGTTTCCGTGTTCCTTGACGAGGTAACACATGTAATGTCTTTTCAAACTTCTTGATAGTATTCACTGTTTTGTAATACACCAAATACACCGAAGAACCAAGAAACTCGTACACCTGCCTAATACTGTGTAGGGCCCCCGCGAGCACACAGAGGGGCCGCAACACGACATGGCATAGACTCCATTAATATCTAAAGTAGTGCTGCAGGGAGTTGACACCATAGATTCTGTAGGGTTGGCCGGCTACTGTGGCTGAGCGGTTCTTGGCGCCTCAGTCCGGAACCGCGCTGCTACTACGGTCGTAGGTTCGAATCCTGCCTCGGGAATGGACGTGTGTGATATCCTTAGGTTAAGTTAGGTAAAAGTAGTTCTAAGTCTAGGGGACTGATGACCTAAAATGTGAAGTCCCATAGTGCTTAGAGCCATTTGAACCATTTTTTTTTTCTGCGGGGCTGTTCATAAATCCATCAGAGTACGAGAGGGTGGAGATCTCTTCTGAAAATCACGTTGCAAGGCACCCCAGATATGCTCAATAGCCGGCCGGGGTGGTCGAGCGGTTCTAGGCCCTACAGTCTGGAACCGGGCGACCATGACGGTCGCAGGTTCGAATACTGCCTCGGGCATGGATGTGTGTGATGTCCTTAGGTTAGTTAGGTTTAAGTAGTTCTAAGTTCTAGCGGACTGATGACCTTAGAAGTTAAGTCCCATAGTGCTCAGAGCCACTTGAACCGTATGCTCAATAATGTTGATGTCTGGGGAGTTTGGTGGACAGCAGAAGTGTTTAAACTCAGAAGAGTGCGCCTGGAGCCACTCTGTAGCAATTCTGGACGTGTGGGGTGTCACATTACCTTGCTATAATTTCTCAACTCCATCGAAATGCTCAATGAACATGAATGGATGCAGCTGATCAGGCAGGATGCTTACGTACGTGTCACCTGTCAGAGTCGTATCTAGACGTATCTGGGCTTCCATATCACTCCAACTGCACACGCGACGCACCATTACAAAGCTTCCACCAGCTTCAACAGACCCTGCTGACATGCATGGTCCATGGATTCATGAGGCTGTCTCCACAATCGTACAAGTCCATCGACACGATACAATTTTAAACGAGACTCGTCCGACCAGGCTACGTGTTTCCAGTCATCAACAGCCCAATGTCGATACTGACAGGCCCAGGCGAGGTGTAAAGCTGTGTGCCGTGTACTCATCAAGGGTACACAAGTAGGCCTTCGGCTCCAAAAGCCCATATTGATGATGTTTCGTTGAATGGTTTACATGCTGACACTTGTTGATGTTAGAATTAGAAGGAAGTTCAGCGGTGGCGGTAATTTTGATGATTTATTAACATCAAAATCGATTTTTGATCACATAATGATCATCTTCAGTGCTTTAGCTTACAAATTAAAGCTCATAGGCACTGGTGTCTAGTTATTATCAGAAGCAGAAGTTATGAAATGATCACAATAACAATAACTTGTTGATGTGTAAGGTTGCAACTTGAATGAATGTTAATTTCTCACCATACATGAGGTTTTATATTTCGTGACAAGTAGATGGATATGCCACCTGATATACTTCAGTGGCAGTGAGCAAATTTGCCTATCAAAATGTACAGTATGTAATGCCAGTCCACCACTCGAGCTTTCGTGGTAGCGTTCTCGCTTCCCGAGCATGGGGTCCCGGGTTCGATTCCTGGCGGGGTCAGGGGTTTTCACCAGCCCCAAGATGACTGTGTATTGTTGTGTCGTCTTCATCATCATAATTCATCCCCATTATGGTCGGAGGAAGGCAACGGCAAACCACCTCCATTAGGACCTTGCCTAATATGGCAGTGCGGGTCTCCTGCATCGTTCCTCTACACTCTGTCCGTAAGCATGGGACTTCATTTCCGTTCCATGTAATACCAAAAGGGATGACACTCGATTCGACGGTATTAAAACACCAAACCCAAATCCAGCATGTTGTAATGGTCGCCTGGTCGTAGATATTGCTAATTGCTATAATCGCACTATTTCACTCCCATTTACGGAGCTTGTTAGCACTTGATGTTAGGTTGGCGCCATTACAATGCATTGTAGTAATCACTGCTGCTTGCTGGATCGCTGCTGTGTCTCGATGTTGATGCTGGCTCTCAATCTGGTTGTCTAGGGTTAAAAACATGAGGTCCCGTGTTTTTTATGTGCTTTTGACGATAAAGAATGAACGAAACCAACAAAAATGTAAACTTCAAATATTTATTTCTCTGGTGGCCATCTTAATTCCACTGTCCACCAAAGACTATGACACAACACAACTTTCTTTACATGTTCTTTGCATTGTTTATCCACCTCAAACAATAACACACTAACACACTGTACCAAAGTGACATTCCGACTGCCTCTCGACCCTTCTTGCTGCTCGTATTTATAACATTGTCAAAGAACTACTAAAAAGAGATATAGTTTACAAGTCACATGTACATCTGTTATCATAATTTGTGCAGAAAAGTTATTAATTTGCATCGAGTGACATAATTTAACATGTTATTAAAATGACAGACAGATTTGTTGACTTGACAGAATAATTCTTTATTACAAAAAGTCCGTTTTTTAGAAGTTTGTCAATTGACTTCTCTAATTTGCATAAATAAGTAATTAACATGAATTATTAAGAAATACATTGGTTTTCGTCTAAAACAGGATTGATTTCGTGAATACTAAGTGAAACCGCTCCTAGTGAACAAATAGGTTTCACTGGGTGATTTTTATTTAAGGAGAACCAAAATACCTAAGTTGTACACTATTTGTCGTACTTCATATTAATTATTTAAGATGAACTCAGTGTTTTTACATGATGACATTTGCTGTATCAGTGATCAAGTGATATTAACTTTTGCGTGGGTTAGTTATTCAGTATAATTTAATGGGTTGACTGTTTATGGAGACATGTTACGCAATCATTGTTAACATACACAACAACTTTTCTATAATCATAAATACTCGTTAAGCTGGTTGAATTTGGAGGGTATCGCATACTTCGGTACAGTAAAGCCTTTAATATGTTCCGTTACAATGTCAATGAGCAAAAGGTGAAAAAAACTGCTGGAAGAAACGTTTTAGTTTGGGGACAGTTGCAAGTTACGCAGTTACGCCCACATACAACAAAAAATGGTTCAAATGGCTCTGAGCACTATGGGACTCAACATCTTAGGTCATAAGTCCCCTAGAACTTAGAACTACTTAAACCTAACTAACCTAAGGACATCACACACACCCATGTCCGAGGCAGGATTCGAACCTGCGACCGTAGCAGCCCCGCGGTTCCGGACTGCAGCGTCAGAACCGCACGGCCACCGCGGCCGGCCACATACAACAAAAGGCTTCTAACAGGTGTTGGCGATCTGTGGCGAGAGAGAAAATGAACATGCTGGGTGATACATCGAGGGGAGCAGGTTGCGGCCCAGTGCTGCTTGCGATGGAGAAATTCTTTAGAAAACCGTGTTGGGGAATTTCCAGTTGGATACAAACCGGCCAGAGAGTAGTTGATTACGTGAAAATCCTGTGATGCTCTCGTGATGTACGCGTGTAGCTTTTCGGCGTCAGGAGCGGGCACAGAATGTCCGATTGCCTGAAATAAATTCGGAAGGAGTAGAAGTGACGATATTTTGACGCAGTTTAAAGGTAGGCCCTTTGCGATTGGCGGGATAGTTGCCACAATATGAAAGGAACGCTCCTATTGGTCTTAAAATGCTGTGACGTGAAGCACGAAAGGAAAAAGGTGGGGAATAGTTTGCTACGAAAGGCACAATACCGAAAACTTCGGGGACTCTCCTCTGAACCAGCGTCAAGTGTAGAACAGAGGGCATAATGCTCTGTACGACGCCAAAAGAGGTATTTTTGTATGAACACTGCGTTCACTTTGGCTGACTTTCAGCTGGAAATTAGCTGAAGAGTCGTTGAGCTCCGATAGCGGAGAAACGAAACAGCCATGCAGTTATTTGTTCTTGTGGGAACTGAGAGGGCGTTGAAGTTCACACACTGCTCCATCTATGCACGTCTGTGTCGCCATATTTTCCAGGCTAGGGATGAGTGCATGTTTTCTCACCTAACAAGCTGAAAAACTCAGTAAAGATTTTGACTAGCTTTTTATAGAATTTTCAGAGGGGGAGAGTAGCCATGCAGCCGACAACACGTCGCAGCTAAAGGGAAATACTGCTGGCACAGGTGTAAAATTGTTGTATCACCAGCTTGTGTCCACTGTGAACATGGGCAACCTTGAGTAATCTTTTGCTCATCTTGTCACTAAAACTAACCGCCCTCTGTAGACTTGATTGTCATCCTAAACAGTACTGAACTTAGAACAGGAATTTGATGATTTGTCGTAATATTGACCAACTCAGACAGTGCTTCACGGTCTAGATGAAAGAAAAATCTTGGAGAGAACTTTCTATTTAAATTTGATATTGTTCTGTTCAGTGTTATTTCTGCTAATCGGGATGTAATACGTTATCTTGACAACTGTCCTCAAATTGTCATGTTACAATCTATGTAAGCCCGTGTGCTTCTTTGACAACAATACAGAAATTAAACAAATTTTGTACAGCTAAACACCGTGGTGCTCTGTCATAGAATAAGGGTCCACTCCTGACCCCAGTAATCTATTCTAGTGACGCTAACACACTCACAGGCTGTTTGTGCTGATGTCTGACGCATGTGAAAAGAAGTGGAGTGACAGAGATGGCCCAGCTTTGAAATCTGCAGCAGTTTTCCGAATGGCTGCATTTATGTCGTGTTGAACGTTTCTCTACAGTGGTCGCCGGTTCTGTTCTTGCTGGATCTTTTTCCGGCCACAGCGATGTCGGAGATTTGATGTTTTACTGGGTTCTTGATATTCACGGTGCACTCGTGAAATGGTCGTACGGGAAAATCCCCATTTCATCGTTACCTCGGGGATGCTATGTCCCATCGATCGTGCGCCGACTATAACACCATGTTCAAACTCACTTAATCTTGATGACCTGCCATTTTAAAAGCAGTAACCGATCCAACAACTGCGCCAGGCGTCTTATATAGGCGTTGCCGACCGCAGTACCATCTTCTGCCTGTTTCTGTATCTCTACATTTCAATACGCATGCCTCTACCAGCTTCTTTGGCGCTTCAGTATATTTTGCGGTTAAATCTTTCAGTGTCAAGGAATAAGTTCTTGGCACTGAAGATTGAAATTCGAAGGCATTGTTGGAGTCACACAATGCTGAGTCACCATTGCTGCCGTTAGATGGCGCCGCTGTCAATACTGATCTTCCTCCACTTCACATTCGACGCTCCTCCGGTGTTGTTGCTATCACATAGTGCGCGCTCATTTCCCTCACTCCCCACCACGCGAGCAAGCGCTTGAGCAGACGCAAGCGCTCGTTCAAAATCAGCTAATATCATGAACTGGTTGATTTTCATCTGTCGAACGTACTTCCGGTACTCTCTACAATTAGTCGGATGCCCTCCTGAGCAGTGAACACAAAAGGGAACTGTGTGTTTGTCACATTTGTTAATGTTGTTGGCCTAGAGCAATGTGGGCAGCATTTCAGACTACGATATTGTTTACTAGGGCGACGGTACTGTGGACAATTAAAGCATTGCGTAACAAGTCTCACGTACGGTTCAACAGAACGGCGCACATCCTGTATACATAAAAAGTCAGGCCGTTTCTGCACTTTAAATGTTACAAGGTATATAGGCCACGGTGTTTCCCTAATTCGTCAATTTCCCTAGATTTTCTTAGCATACGGTTTGAGTTGGAGTACGGGATATTGAGAGTCGGTGACAGCCATTATTTCTTCTTCCGATAACACAGTCATTACATCTTTTATTATTCCCTGTTGTCTGGTGTGGAAAGCTGGTATATACAGGGTGATTCTTATCAACGTTTAAAAAACCAGAAGCGGAGGAGATGACTCTGAGGCAAGTAATTTAATATACGATACATGGAGTCGCAAGCGTCGGAAAATACCCCAAAAGTGGATAAGTGGATGAAAAATGTCAAACATGTGACGTCACCAGATGACGAACATCACCTCACGTGCAGTGATCGGGGTTTTCGATCGCGCCCCCCGCGCTAGTGAGGCAGTGCTACACATCACTCTGCTGGGCTGGGCTGTTTTCCAACACTTTTGTAAATCTGATCTGTTGTAAACGTAGAAGTTACTAAATTATTGTCTTCGTTGTAACATAGCAAAATCTACTCTAATTCACTGACTCTTCAGTCGGTTCTTGGTAGAACAACATTATAATACGCGAAAAGCGCTAGTTTGCTTTTGTTCTACGATATTGCTTTTATCGTGTCAACCGGTTTTCAGCTTATAAGGACATCTTCAAACATTTACTGACTATAGTCGTCAAACAAGTTAGAATGTTTGTAAACAACGCTGCAAAAGAAGTAACACATATAGATTGAAGCGGAAACGTAGAGAAAAGAACATCTTTTACAGTGTGGTGGTAATGCAATGTAAAAAGTTGGACAGTAAATAAATAGAAACGGAGTAAACAGAAGAAAACTGGAACAGCAAGCCTACATAGCAGTTCATGTTAATCAACAAAACCGATAATCAAAATAAAATTAGTACTTGACGAGGCTACTTCAGAAGGTATAAAACGTGGAGACGATACACAAACCAACCAACTAACTGAAGAAAGAATTATCAATGTAACTACAGAATATATTAGGAACTTAATTGGCTTGTGTATCACTCTCAATGTCTTATATCTCCTCGAGTAGCCTTGTCAAGCACTGATTTTATTTTATTTACTGATTTTGTTTATTAATATAAACTATTATATAGGCTTACTGTTCTTGTTTTTTCCTGTTTACTCTGTTTATATTTATTTATTGTCCAACTTTTTAGTTTTTACATTGCATTACCACCACACTGTCAAAGATGCTCTTTACTGTATGTTTCTGCTTCAGTCTAGATGTGTAACTTCTTTTCCAGTGTCGTTTACAAACATTGTAACCTCTTTCGCGGCAATAGTCAGTAAATGTCTGAAGATGGCTTTGTAAGCCGAAAACCGGTTAAGTGGTTCAAGTGGCTCTGAGCACTATGGGACTTAACATCTATGGTCATCAGTCCCCTAGAACTTAGAACTACTTAAACCTAACTAACCTAAGGACATCACACAACACCCAGTCATCACGAGGCAGAGAAAAACTGGTTAACACAATAAAAGTAATACTGTAGAGCAAAACAGACTAGTGCTTTTCATCTATTCAAATGCTCTAATTTTGTGTTTCTTTTCTCTTTTTTTACAGACTTTATGTAATAAAGAACTCACAGGTCATTTATTTCCAACGATGCAGTTCGGATAGTTATACTTATTTACTCATGACGCAATATCGTGGGTTTCTGAGGTTTTTGTTGTACTGTACTTTTCAGTTAACCAGCGGAGTGAGATTTTGGGGTATTTCCCGACATTTGCGGCCCATGTGTCTTACATTAAATTATTTGTCTTAGCGTCATCTACGTCGCTTCGGGGATTTTTAAATGTTAATAAGAATCCCCCTCTATAATACAAGACCCTCATGCGCGGAAACAGTACTTTGAACCATATAGTTAGCAGCCGCTGCTGTCTTCATTTCTCTTCTAAAACGGTTAACAAACCGTCGACACAGATTGTGAGCAGTGCCTCCTACCTTTTGCGGGGGATGTTTCTGATTTTCAGTGAGGCATGTAGCCGTCGCTGTGATCGCTGCTTGTTATGGAACTCCCTCAGGACCATTTGACTTTTTTATGATTTTGTAACTGCTAATTCGGCCATCTCCACGAACCCTTGCAAATTTCAGCGTTAATGCTTTTGATGTAACTGTTTCGACGATATCCATACCTGACTGGAGACTTTGTCTTCTTCTACCATTTCGATGTTACCTTACTTCTGATATATTACATCGCTTGATGGTGAAGCATAATATTTGTAAAACTAAAATACTGAAACATTAACACCTTGGTCGATTAACATAGGCGAACACAAAACTAAAAAGTTCAATGTGCGCGATCTATCATAATCATAGGGAACCGGGACGTCCCATTACTATGTATCCCATTCACAGTACGATCAAGACACTTCAGAGTGCACCCGCCTCATTATTATGCTGACACACATAGCTACCTCCTCCCTCTTCCTCCCTCCCCAGTTCATCTTTCTTCTTGCATCTCTGGTGGTTGTGTGGGGAAAAATGCAACTGTGCAACTGGGAGGAAGTGCAGGTGAGTGGTTCTAATCCTTTTCAGCTCATGCAGGTATGCTTCATTCATGTCTATCGTAGCTCATCCAAAAAATTGTCCCGGACTTCGGCCACCAATACCCCTACTCTCTGCGGCTACGTCTTGGTCCCTGCACTTCTCACGGCCTACTCTGTCTTAGTTGTTCATATATAAATAATAAAACCCTGGTTCTGCCATTTTAACTGACCTTTTTTTTTTAATAACCATCTCAGATTTTTCTCGGCAACGCTGCATGAGGAAGGGAGTGAGAGACCGAGGGGAGAGAGAGGTGAGGGGAAGGGGAGGGGGACGATGAAACTATTTAATTGGGAACGCAGATACCATGCTATGGACTATATTTCGGTATGCAAAAATAATTACATTGGTGGAATAAGTGATCTTGGAAAAACAATTTTATTAAGAAGTAGTTGGTAGGAGGAGCCCAGACCTGAATTAATCAGCATACTGAGTAGTTTATAAATTTTAGCAGTGTTCAAGCCATGTTCCTGAGTAAAGACAAATAAAAGAAATCTGCCCCCAAAATAAGTTTTCGAATGTTCCAGAGTGTAGGTGTGGGAAAAAGAGTATGTCGAAATTTTTCATTAGGATAAGCTACTTAGAGAGTAGGGAATGTTGACGGAAATTCCAGTCTGAAAAGAAAACTTCCAAAGTCATCGTAGTGGGATCGTATTAACTGTCCCAAGGACTGAGTAGTCCACCGCCATACCTGACTGCCGTGCAAGTAAACCGCGTTCGATTCCCGGTACTACCAGGGATTTCCCCACGGTGAGGGAACTAGTATAGGGCGCATTCGCCCTCATAAGGCCAATTGAGGACCTATTCGATCCATTAGTGATGTTTTCAAAGTCAAGAAGTCTGAAAAAAACGGGGAGAGTGGTGTGCTGACTACATGCCCCTCCATACCACATTCTATGTCGTCACTGGCTGAGGATTACAAGGCGGTCTGACGCGCTCGTTGCCCGTCTAGCGTCAGAACCCAGAAATTTTAACTTTAATGTCTCAGTAGAAGAATTTCTGAATTTAGTGGACAATATCGATTGAGCCCAACGTTTCAATCCAAGGTCGGCAGGACATGATGGTGATACTAGTGCAAATACGATGTCCAGTTCCATTAATATGGCCACCAGTCAGTAGCCTTAACAGCCACCTTTTGTAGAGCGGACCGCTGCGAGACGTGCAGGAGCAGAGTCAATGAAGTTCTGAAAGGTACTGAGGGATGTGAGGTCATGCCTACTCGAGTGCCATGGCCAGATGCCCTACGTTTCTTGGCCAAGGATCCACGGCGAAAACAGCCCGATTGGGTTTTAATCCGGGGAGTTTATGGCCAGGGGAGTACGAAAAATCACGCTGGTAGTCTTATAACCACACATGTAGTACACTGCGAGCTGTGTGAGACGTTGCATTGTCCTGCTGATGGATGCCATCCTGCTGAGGAAAAACAAAGTGCACATAGGGGTGGACAAGGTACACAAGGATAGATCCGTACTTCTGTTGATTTTTTGTAATTTCCAGACTGACAAGTTCAACCAGGGAGTGCCACGAAAACATTTCCCAGAGTGTTTGCTTGCAGGCGTTTCACGCCGTACGCACCAACAGCCATCTGTCTGATGGAGCATCTAAAAAATTCCACCTATGGCCATTCAGTGGACGTCGAGTTACGGTACAGGCGTGCAAATTCCAGGCTCCTTCGCCAATGAACAGCAGTCAGCATGCGTGTAAGAACCAGACTCCTGCGAAAACACAGCAACGTTTGCTGAACTGTCATTGGAGAGACACCATCCGTTGACCCTCGGTTCATTTGGGCAGCAGTTACTCAGCAGATGCACTTTTATTCTCTCGTGCACAACTCTCCAGCTGACATTCACTTCTGTCATCTATGGCCTCTAGCGCAGCACAGTTGCCTCGGCGCCTGTTTTGGATAGCGTCATTTTGCCATGCAGGGTGTATTTTAATCTTGGCGGCACCCGAACAGTTGACACACTTAGCCGTTCTGGGCAATGAGAAATTGTGGAGTAGTTCGGATATGTGTGACAGGTAGTGTGGAAACGATATTCATTTCAACATTCTTGGTGACCCTTTCTTCTAGAGTTTCACGATGAGTATGCTCTGAAAACACCTTTTTTCCCAGGTTAAAATAGTTGTGTTTCGAGGCTGCAAGCATACACTCTTGGTTAGACGAATAGCACATATCCCACCTCAACTGGCCCGCTAAATCAACCGATCTCAACCCAATAGTAATTGTCTGCGGCTATTTGAAACAACGTACCAATCAACGCCTGAGAAATTTGGTAGCTCTACGTGAACCAGTCATCAGCAAGTGCCTTGAGTGGATATGGCACACCTGTATAAACTTGTGGACTCTCTTCCATGTCGAATTGAGACCATTATCCGGGCTAAAGGTGGACTGAACTTTATTAGCGTGATGTGTGATTATCTGTCCAGTATCCTTAAGAGCATACAACACACTGAGGTGACAAAAGTCATGGTATACTTCCTCATATCGTGTCGGACCTCCTGCTGTCCGGAGTAGCGCAGCAGCTCGACGTGGCATGGACTAAACTCGTTGAAAGTCCCCTGCAGAAATAGTGAGCCATTCTGACTCTATAGCCATCCACAGCTGCGAAAGTGATGCCGGTGCAGGATTTTGTGTACGATG
Source organism: Schistocerca cancellata (assembly GCF_023864275.1). Taxonomy (NCBI): domain Eukaryota; kingdom Metazoa; phylum Arthropoda; class Insecta; order Orthoptera; family Acrididae; genus Schistocerca; species Schistocerca cancellata. Next base: position 38,248,871 of record NC_064629.1, read on the forward strand.
AGCAACGGGATTCATGTCGGGCGATCTGGGTTGCCAAATCATTCCCTCGATTTATCCACAATATTCTTCAAACCAATCGCGAACACAGTTGTGGCCCTGTGACATGGCGGTTTGTCATCCACAAGAATTCCATCGTTGAGTGGCGGCAAATGGCCTCCAAGAAGCCGAACATAACCACTGCCAGTCAATCGTCGATTCAGTTGGACCAGAGGACCCCAGTCGTCTAGGGTCCAACCGATGTGGTCATGAGCACATAAGAGGCGCTGCAATCGATGTCGTGGTCTTAGCAAAGGCACTCGCATCGATAGTCTGCTAGCAAAGCCCATTAACTCCATATTTCACCCTGCTGCCCTAACGCACACGTTCGCCATACGTCCCACATTGATTTCTGCGGTTATTTCATGGGATGCTGCATGTCTGTAATGCTGACAACTCTATGCAAACGTCGCTGCTTCCGCTCGTCAAGTGAAGGCCATCGGCCACTACATGGTCCAAAATGAGAGATAATGCCTGAAATTCGGTATCCTCGGCACACTCTTGACGTTACGGATCTCGGAATACTGAATTTCCTAACAATTTTCGAAACGAAACGTTCCTTGTATCTAGCTCGAAATACTTCTGCGTTCAAAGTCTCTTAATTACCGTCGTGCGGCTATAATTACATCGGAAACCTTTTCACATGAATAACCTGAGTACAAATGACAGCTCCGTCAATGCATTAGCATTAGCATTACCTTGTGTACGCAATACTACCGCCATCTTGTAACAACAATAACATTATCCTACTGTATATGTAATAAATTTTTGTCTTCTGAATTTCGATAAATTAGTATAATCGATATTCTGGTTTCATTTCTTTTTTGTTTCATGACATTATGTTGAAAAAGCTATAAACAAATTTCGATGTAAATTTTAATATTTATGTCAAATTTCAAGTAATGTTGTAATCGAAGGGAAGTGTACCTAATGTTGAAACTATTGTAAGATGTGAAAGTTGTATTTGTACGCCTGGTCCATACGTAGGCAAAGTATTAGAATATGTGGAATGTAAAACCTTTGGTGAATACCCTGTCTGTAGGGGAGCAGGAAAAGGTGGAGGTAGGCGAGCGCGGGAAAATGCACACGGGCACGGTACGGCATAACGGGCTCAGCAGAGTAGTCGGAGTTGGGCATCGATCTGAGAAACACGTCCTGGACCGAGGGGGCTCTCCTGGAAAAAGTGGTTTCGTTGAGCCTCGGATGCGCTGTTTCCGATGCCTATACAGCATGGCAATATTCCATAGGCACTAAATGGAAAAGCATTGCGGCGCCATGAAGAAGAAAAGTGCCGATATTTCATGAGCCATTGCTGTAATTGCATGTGTGCTTTGTGCCTCGCCATCTCGCCGCCTGCCGACCGCCTCATCGATATAAACAGGTTAAAACTTTCAGTACTGTATTCGTGTGGACCAGTGTCACTTTTACTACATACTGTTCAATAATAACTTAAATTTTATCAGAACTGTCCTATCAATTAATTATCCTCACAACTAACCTAGACAGGGTCCTTTCCACATGTTGTGCAATCCAAGTATCCCAAGATGAAGATTTAAAGTTTATGTTAATAATAATTACCTGCAGACTTATCTATGTTAGAATGATGTTTAAAGAACTTTGTTGTTAATGAAATACTGGACGAATAATATAGGTCTGACCAAGTTGGAAGATAATATTGAAATTGGTTTAGTAATGAAGTTTATTTAAATTGAGACGAAAATAACGGTAGTTAAATGAGCAGGAAATAAGACAAAAAGAGTGGTAAATCATATATTGGAAATCTAGAATGCTTAAGGTTCTCAATGATCAATCTTTCACTACAGTGATCATAACAGTTTCAGCCCCCCCCCTTCTCCTTTCTTTCTTTTCTATTCATTTGAATCCTGAAGTGTACTGAACTGCATTGACCAGCAAAGTTAAAGTCAATATAAAACCTAAATTTATCAGTGTTTTACCCTTCTTAAAATGGACATTGTATGTATGTTTCAAAAGTGCTATTTCTAGGGTAACGTATGCCCGATTTCAGTCGGATCAATAGACAAAACGCAGATTGTAGTAATCGTTATAGTGTAATGTTGTGTATTAACAGGTTGTCTAAATTAGTACAGATAGTGAAAATATTAGTTCAGTAGATTTTTCTGGTTCTAAATTTACCATATGATGCAGTGTTACTACGTGTTGTTATGCTTGAACGTACTTCCTCTTGTACAGGGAAGAAACTCAGTTAATGGCTAATTAGGCTGGCGACCGTATTATTAACAATTGGTAGCATCTGCTGTGTATGTTTCTTGCCCATCCTAACGTGTAGTTGCACTTTAGACTTGCTTGACGTATCATTGTTGTTACTGAGTGGGTGTCAGTCTGATTTTGCCTCCATTCAGGTACACGCGGTCAACATATTTACTAAAATCCTTTCTTATAAGGTGAAGCCCGTCAACTTACCATAGTACAGGCTTTAAAGAGTTAACGTACGCGAGAGCGGAGACGTTACAATCTGAATATGTGCATATCGCCATCGTAAGACTTTTGTCACCTCAATGTATGTCACAGTTTTCCTTGACATCCGGTTAGTTACACAAATAATTTGTTATATCTGATGAGCCAAAACATTATTTCTACCTATTTAAAAATGTGTTGGTCCACTTTTGGAACGCAGTCAGGCAGGGATTCCGCATCCCGTGGATCCGGCAAGTACTTGATAGGTTTCCAGAGGTTTGTGACACCAGATGCCTACGTACAGATCACACACTTCCCGTCATTTACGAGCAATTGGTTGGTGGGTGCGGAACAGGCGCGCGATAGCGTCCCAAATGGGTTTCATCGGATACAGACAAATCAAATTTGATGGCCAAGACATCAAAGTGAGTTCACTATCATGCTCCTCAAACCATTGCAGCACGTTTTCTGCTGTGTGACACGGGCAGTTATCTTGTTGGAAGATGTCATCGCTGTGGAATACATCAAGCATAAGGGATTTCAAGTGGTCACTAATAACGTGACGTGGTCAGCAGTTGTCATTATGGCTTACATTACTACCGCAGGTCCCATGGAAGCCAAGAGAATGTTCCCCATAACATAATACTCCTCCCACCGACTTGCCTCCGTGGCGCGCTGCCTGTTTCCAGCAGCCTTTCGCCTGGATGACGCGACCAGTGACCTGGTTTAACAATAAACGGGATTAATCCGACCAGGCGACTCGGTTCCACTGATCCGTGGTTCAATCTCTATGATCCCCCGCCCCTTATAACCATGACTGAAAGTGTTGTTGGGTCAACATGGGAAACGTACAGGTCGGAACACCACGTTCAACACTGTGCACTGAACGGTGTTCTCCAGAACACTTGTGCCTACGCCAGCACTGTGGTCTGTCGTCAGATCTGCCACAGATCGCCGCCTACCGCGCTTTAGAGGGCGGGCAAGCTTCCGACCCCTATGTTCTGTGATGAGGTACGGACGTACAACTTCTTGTCGCCTACACGTGGTTGCAGCATTCTTCAACCACGTTCCACAGATGCTCACGACAGTAGCAAGCGAATAGCCGACCAGCTTCGCCATTTCCGAGATGCTCACTCCCAGGCACTAGGCCACAACAATCTAGCTTTTGTCAAAGTCACTAAAGTCGCCAGATTTCCGCACTTGCGCCACTTACTGTCGCAAGAATCGTACCCCATTCGTCTCTACTCCGCTCATATTCTTCTCTTACCGCTTCACGTGCCCTCAGCGCCACCAGGTAGCATACAACTTCGCGGTGGCAGTGGTCATAATGTTTTGGCTCATCACTGTATAATCTCCGTAAGTATACTTCATACCAGTGTTAAAAACTGTTTGTTACACTCCAGTTGAGTAGGGAGCGAATAAGAAATTGTAGTTATATATATACGATCGAGACAGTATGATTGTCCTCTCAAATTGTGATTCAAATGGCTCTGAGCACTATGGGACTTAACATCTGTGGCCATCAGTCCCCTAGAACTTAGAACTACTTAAACCTAACTAACCTGAGGACATCACACACATCCATGCCCGAGGCAGGATTCGAACCTGCGACCGGAGCGGTCACGCGGTTCCAGACTGAAGTGCCTTTAACCGCACGGCCACACCGGCCGGCTCTCAAATTGTGGTTTCCTAAATTTGTTCTGCAACGTTTCGCGCGGAGAAAATTGCTTTTATCCCACAGATACCCATTTACGTTCACCGCGAAGCTGTGATTAACTTTCGTCTGTGTTACGCAGCCCTGTTAAGGTAATACCAATTCGTTTCTGAATTCTTTCATTGTCTGCTGTCAGGCTTACTTTATAAAATCCCCAAATCTGAGCAGTTCTCTATAAGCGGTTACATCTATGTCTTAGATGCAGATCCCTCATCAGATTTGCAACACATACCCAGAATTGACATAATAAATCTGTTTCCTATTTACCTTCCAAACGTATAATTTCATGTGTTCTTTCCATTACATATCGCTCCACGGTCTTATTCACTGGTGTTTAAACGACGGGACATATTCCAAAAGTACAAACGGACACTGCTAAGTTATTTCTACATCTACATCTACATCCATACTCCGCAAGCCACCAGACGGTGTGTGGCGGAGGGTACCTTGAGTACCTCTATCGGTTCTCCCTTCTTTTCCAGTCTCGTATTGTTCGTGGAAAGAAGGATAGTCGGTATGCCTCTGTGTGGGCTCTAATCTCTCTGATTTTATCCTCATGGTCTCTTCGCGAGATATACGTAGGAGGGCGCAATGTACTGCTTGACTCCTCGGTGAAGGTATGTTCTCGAAACTTTGACAAAAGCCCGTACCGAGCTACTGAGCGTCTCTCCTGCAGAGACTTCCACTGGAGTTTATCTATCATCTCCGTAACGCTTTCGCGATGACTAAATGATCCTGTAACGAAGCGCGCTGTTCTCCGTTGGATCTTCTCTATCTCTTCTATCAACCCGATCTGGTACGGATCCCACACTGCTGAGCAGTATTCAAGCAGTGGGCGAACAAGCGTACTGTAACATACTTCCTTTGTTTTCGGATTGCATTTCCTTAGGACTCTTCCAATGAATCTCAGTCTGGCATCTGCTTTACCGACGATCAACTTTATACGATCATTCCATGTTAAATCACTCCTAATGCGTACTCCCAGATAATTTATGGAATTAACTGCTTCCAGTTGCTGGCCTGCTATATTGTAGCTAAATGATAAGGGATCTTTCTTTTTATGTATTCGCAGCACATTACACTTGTCTACATTGAGATTCAATTGCCATTCCCTGCACCATGCGTCAATTCGCTGCAGATCCTCCTGCATTTCAGTACAATTTTCCATTGTTACAACCTCTCGATATACCACAACATCATCTGCAAAAAGCCTCAGTGAACTTCCGATGTCATACACAAGGTCATTTATGTATATTGTGAATAGCAACGGTCCTACGACACTCCCTTCGGCACACCTGAAATCACTCTTACTTCGGAAGACTTCTCTCCATTAAGAATGACATGCTGCATTCTGTTATCTAGGAACTCTTCAATCCAATCATACAATTGGTCTGATAGCCCATATGCTCTTACTTTGGTCATTAAACGACTGAGGGGAACTGTATCGAACGCCTTGCGGAAGTCAAGAAACACGGCGTCTACCTGGGAACCCGTGTCCATGGCCCTCTGAGTCTCATGGACGAATAGCGCGAGCTGGGTTTCACACGATCGTCTTTTTCGAAACCCATACTGATTCCTACAGAGTAGATTTCTAGTCTCCAGAAAAGGATTGTTTCTGAACACTATCTTCCTTCTATATACAATATAATTAAAAATGTCCTTCAGTGTGCCCTGTATAACTGGCGTCTATGCTGTTGTACATTTCCTTTCAATTATCGGGCGATGATACCTTCAAGCAGAACATGGTATCGCCAGCAATAAATCTAAGACTGCTGCCCCTATCAGAAAAATGTCTTATGTGTACTGAAAATACGGTTTTTTTACACTTCCGTTCACTACACCAAATATTACTTTCACTTCTGCTGAGCATTTGTCACAAGCCAAAAATTCGTTAGACTGATTAAGTTTCTAACAAGACACTTCTCATCATCGTTTTTTGGTTATCAGACAATAGTATCGCACAGTGTCGACTACCGTACAGATGTCTAGAAAAATGGGAACTTTCCTGCGTCTACAATGTGCAAGATGTCTTGTGTGTGAAAAGCAAGCTGTATTCCAAACGAGATGCCTTTTTTTCCTGGTGTATGATAATTCACCCACAAAAATTTATCTCCCTGCAGGAATGTCGTTAGACTGAGAATTAGAGTATCCTTTGAGAAACGAGTAGCGACGAGCAGAATTTTTCTGTTATGTCGGAAAAGTTTTCGTCTAGTGTCGCAGACTGGCTTAGCCTCTAACAAAAGCACTGCCGATTCCATTATCGGAGCCCGTAAAGCCGACGAATTACTCCGCTTCCGCTGCGTACGTGACGAGAAAACAGGAGGCTACTGCGGCGCCACGTTGCCGCCTGCGGCTGTCCTCGCCACCGAAGTCTCAGCAGTCTCCTGACTCACCAGTTTCTTTCCAAATGATACAAGCTTGTTTTAAACTATTTGTACAGCTTAAAAACTTAACCACGCAAAAAGCTTTTGTATGGCTACGATATTTTGAAAATTCAAATGCGTTCACACTCTTCGTCAACAGATTGTCCTTGGACGACATCGTTCTTCTTCCAGTAACACAACGTGAAAATGAAAAGTTCTCGGCATTGTAAACGTGGCGTTGAAGCCAGTGACAGATTGTTTTCCGCGTCGCGGTACGTGTTTCGTAATAACAAAGTGGACTATCAGCTCAATTGGTGGAATATTTTCAGCATTTGGCTTTTTAAAGTAGTAATGGTTTATATTTTTCAATCAAATCTGTTAAGTGGAATATCACGTCATACGAAATAATTTGTTGTGGAAGATACACTGCCAATGGTAATTTATCCACAGTGGGTGAAGGTTTATGTGTGTACTTTCTTCATTTTCACCCAGTTGAAAGACGAACGTCTGATTTCCTTTATGGAATGCTACTCTTGAATGTAATCCACATTAAGCAATTATCAATGCAAACACAGATGAAAATGTCTAGAATCCTTACACAACGGTATTGGACGACTGACGATTATAAAGGTCCGATCTTGCTAATGTCAGCCGGCCGGAGTGGCCGTGCGGTTCTAGGCGCTACAATCTGGAGCCGAGCGACCGCTACGGTCGCTGGTTCGAATCCTGCCTCGCGCATGGATGTGTGTGATGTCCTTAGGGTAGTTAGGTTTAAGTAGTTCTAAGTTCTAGGCGACTGATGACCTCAGAAGTTAAGTCGCATAGTGCTCAGAGCCATTTAAACCATTTTTGCTTATGTCATATGGATGTGAGAAAGAGAGTAGTTCATTTTATACGAAGAATTAACAATGAAAAGCTATGTATAAGATTAATACAGCACGGTTTGGTGCAAATGTGAACTGTTCAGAAAAGTCTGGGCCCTTTTGAAAAGAATACAACTCATTTTTAACACCGATTTCTTAATCTGACCCTAGACATGGGTCCGCCAATTCCTGTCAGAAACGAAACACAAATGAAGCCATTACTGTAGTCTTACCTCAGAGTAAAAGCAGGTTATCAATAATATTGCTTGAACACATTTATTGTCTATTGCAAGAAATACCGTTTTGAGTCTAGTGTAATTTATGTTACCAAATATTGCAGAACACTTGTAGACAGAGCTGAACAGTTTGACGACACATTTGGGAATCATACGACATTAGGCTAAAAGAAGAGCCCGAAGAGGTTCAGAGACGAGTAGTTAGAGCTATTCTGTAGGTTCATATATGCTGTGGCAATTTAAAAGAAACACCGTTGGGAGAGACAAAATGTTTCTTTCACTAAATACTACTGATCAAACCTAGAAGTAAGCATGATATTGAAGTGTCTGTGTAATTTTGACTTACGACGCATGCACGTCCAAAGGAACTTTGCATCGTAATTCAGAATACATGGGTGTTCGAAGGAACTATGGATTGTAATTCAGAATAACACAGACACTGGAATATTTTTCGCCGACATCGGGCAAGCTACTTTCAAGCAAAATGTCTCATCTGTACGGGAATATACATAATGGACGTACAAATACAGGTTGCAGGCGCATAGTTGATGACGTGAGGAAGTTTGGGACTGGCCGTGAGTCGTGCACGGATAACCAAATGGTATGGCGACCGCTGGCGATAACCGGGAAATCCGGGTCTGAGTTCCGGTCCGGCACGAATTTTCGTTCTCGTCATTCCATTCTACAGCTGATGCTTGTCCATATTTGCAATTGCGAATACATTTAAACTAGAAACAAGTATTCGAAACAAAAGTCGACCAGGCATGTTCAGTAACATGATCCGCGGAAATCCTGGGCGCATTCCCACCGAAAATTGTTTGGCGAACATTTGTAACTAACCTGTTTCTACGGGTTATTACGTTATTATTGGGAATGTAAATACTTATTGCTTGGGAAGTTAACGTGAGAAGATTAGGGTCGTCACCGACTCTAACCATACAACTAATCGAAGGTTTGGTCGAGTCGGAAAATAAATTAATTTGATCACAGACCAAAAACACACAAAAATGCATACGTGGTGATGTCGCTCATAGCGGATACAATGTAATTAATAGTATTGCCCGTGCACTGTTCACGACAATCAAACATTTAAAATAAAATAGAACGTGCATGAACACTGCATAAGATCAGTTCCCAGCAACACACCTGAAAATAAGACTTAATCTAAAACACTTGTTTTAAAATAAAAGAGGAAACTAATCACTGGGCCTGTGCGTAAGGAAACGCGTTGGATGTGCTAACGGGAAAGCTATGAGGTGAGTGGCTTAGGTGCAAAAACGTAACCTCGGAACACAAGAGAAAATTGTGGATAAAATCATTTATTCCTAAGACATTAAAGAAAAGCATCGATACATTCACCGTTATAATCTACACCTTAAATCATTGGTGTGAATCATTCATACCACTGCTGTTGCCTGATCGCAGTAACTCGTAAAGCGGTACACGTTGCGCAGTACACCCGCGTGCCCACGTGGTTTGTGGAGACGCACTTCGTAGGTATAGTGTCCAAGTTGCAACAATATCACATCACACAATCATGAGCGGTTAACGTTCTTTAAAACAAACATGAGACCGGACAGTTAGTAATGACGGTAGCCCAACAAAACTTTAATGTTCAACCACGTGGTCGGCTCCCCACGGACGAAAGATACATTAGGCAAGGAAAATTTACGCTAAGGCAAAGCTATTAATATTTAGAAAAATGAAAGCTTATACAGGCACAGCTGAAGACAAACAGACATTCATACAGAAGCGAGTGCTCACTTCTTATCGACACCTTTGTGTGGCGCTCTTCCGGTGGATCCAAGTCTGGTATAGAAATTTACTAAGTGAAACATCTGCCAAAGTTTTGCATTCCTTGCTGCGACAAGGCAAAGCAATCTTTCAGAGTTGAAAAGCGAGACCAAAAGCTAACAGCTCTCCCCTCGCCAAGTAACAACGCGCCACGCTGTGGACGCTTCCGGTAACGGCGGCAGACTGCCTCCCGCTTCTTCTCCAGCCTCTTCCACGCTTCGCGTGGCCCAGAAAACCCAAAGATGCCATTTCCGCCACCAACCTAACGCAGGTGGATTTCTCACAAGTAGCGAAAACCTCTTTGCCTACTTGACCACTACGAGAGTTGGCTCTTCTGTACAACTCCTGCTGAATCTGTACGACTATTGCAGACTTTCTGCAGCAGACTACGCCACCGTCTAGCAACGTGACACACAACCACATTCATTCAGTCACACCACTATGATAATTATGAGAAAAGAGAAACAAGGAAAGGAAAGAGAAATGGTAATGAAAATGGGCTACCGGACTAATGAAAGGTACAAACTGTCACAACTCGTGAAAAATCTGTTTAATACACATACGGTATTAAGAAATTTAGGAAAATATTTCCACCTAAATTAAACCAAATACCAGTCCAGCTATTAGATCCAGCTAATAAATAATACTGCGTTGTAGTTCAACATGGCACAAATAGTGAAAACTCCATGCTGCTTGAGCTAGCCAATAACTCCTGCGTAAGATATGCATGTAACAGTCAGTTACTTGATCACGTGAACCCTCTTACGCTCGGTAAGAGAAGATGTAACTGGATAGAACACGAAATTTTCACACGCTCTGTTATCTTTATCAACTGCGTAGTTACCGGTGTCCTCAAAACGTCTCTTCGCGTGCCAAACACCTGTAACTGCAAGACAAGATGTGTACCTACGCATAGCTCACGATCAGACGTCTCTTCAACAAATTCCTTAATCACCTTCGTCTGATCCCAAACCACGTTACATTCAAGAGGAGGTTAAACCTTTTCCTTTAATGATCGGTGTAGCTTCCCTCTCAGCAAATCCCAGCTGTCTTCCTCCTCCCTCTAAAGTGCACAAGTATGTCTCTCACACTGTCAATTTTCTCGCTGCTGGCTTCTTCTCTTTTTTCCAATTACATCTAATGTCAGCCTATTATTCCTAGCCCAGTTAGCTTCGTCTCTGGTTTCATTCCTTCTGCATAGTTTCACTGCACTTATTAGTATCTCATTTCCAGGGCTCCGGGCCTCAGTCTGTACAAACAAAACCCTTATATGATCACTTTGCTGTCCGACCACCTGCCTGTCTGTCTATTAAGACACGTTTTTCAGAGGAACTAATAGACGTATCAAGTTTAAATTTCTGTCACAGAGTAAGGTTGGTTGGTTGGTTTGGGGAAGGAGACCAGACAGCGTGGTCATCGGTCTCATCGGATTAGGGAAGGATGGGGAAAGAAGTCGGCCGTGCCCTTTCAGAAGAACCATCCCGGCATTTGCCTGGAGTGATTTAGGGAAATCACAGAAAACCTAAATCAGGATTGCCGGACGCGGGATTGAACCGTCGTCCTTCCGAATGCGAGTCCAGTGTCTAACCACACAGAGTAAGGCTTACGGTTTCTTGGCGGTGTAAGAGACTGAGGCTTCTAAGTCAATGCAGTCAAACGATACGGCCATTTAGGCTCACCAAAACCTATAGGGTACTTCCCGATGACGAAGAATCATGAAATTTGGCAAGGACCAAAGTTTCACAGCACAAGTAAAAATAAAATTAGAAAATTGTTAATTTGTAGTTATATTACATGAAAAAATAATTTATTTTGTCCTTTGTTATCCGATGTCAAACATGAGATTAAAACGTTCTCGACGTTCTCGATAGTCTTGGAATCTCTGGGATCGATATTTTGCAAGGATAAATGTCGATAACAGGCAAAAATTTTCGAGATTGTCTATTCTCAGAATAGATGAACTGTCTATATACATTATTAAGTTTCTACGGAACTCTTAGACCGCAAGTCCTATTAACACCTGGCCAATTTTTCCACCATAATTTACTTAACACAATGCGAATACCAGTCACATTACTGTATTCATCACTAAAACTGTATTTATTACTAACATTAATATTATCAGCCCATTTACTCTACATATGCAGCCATTTACTCTACATAAGTAGATTCTCTGAGTATGTTTGATGTGATGAAAGAGAGGGCCTGAAGCCATTGTCTTGTCCCGTAACAATTATGCATAAATACACTCCTGGAAATTGAAATAAGAACACCGTGAATTCATTGTCCCAGGAAGGGGAAACTTTATTGACACATTCCTGGGGTCAGATACATCACATGATCACACTGACAGAACCACAGGCACATAGACACAGGCAACAGAGCATGCACAATGTCGGCACTAGTACAGTGTATATCCACCTTTCGCAGCAATGCAGGCTGCTATTCTCCCATGGAGACGATCGTAGAGATGCTGGATGTAGTCCTGTGGAACGGCTTGCCATGCCATTTCCACCTGGCGCCTCAGTTGGACCAGCGTTCGTGCTGGACGTGCAGACCGCGTGAGACGACGCTTCATCCAGTCCCAAACATGCTCAATGGGGGACAGATCCGGAGATCTTGCTGGCCAGGGTAGTTGACTTACACCTTCTAGAGCACGTTGGGTGGCACGGGATACATGCGGACGTGCATTGTCCTGTTGGAACAGCAAGTTCCCTTGCCGGTCTAGGAATGGTAGAACGATGGGTTCGATGACTGTTTGGATGTACCGTGCACTATTCAGTGTCCCCTCGACGATCACCAGTGGTGTACGGCCAGTGTAGGAGATCGCTCCACACACCATGATGCCGGGTGTTGGCCCTGTGTGCCTCGGTCGTATGCAGTCCTGATTGTGGCGCTCACCTGCACGGCGCCAAACATGCATACGACCATCATTGGCACCAAGGCAGAAGCGACTCTCATCGCTGAAGACGACACGTCTCCATTCGTCCCTCCATTCACGCCTGTCGCGACACCACTGGAGGCGGGCTGCACGATGTTGGGGCGTGAGCGGAAGACGGCCTAACGGTGTGCGGGACCGTAGCCCAGCTTCATGGAGACGGTTGCGAATGGTCCTCGCCGATACCCCAGGAGCAACAGTGTCCCTAATTTGCTGGGAAGTGGCGGTGCGGTCCCCTACGGCACTGCGTAGGATCCTACGGTCTTGGCGTGCATCCGTGCGTCGCTGCGGTCCGGTCCCAGGTCGACGGGCACGTGCACCTTCCGCCGACCACTGGCGACAACATCGATGTACTGTGGAGACCTCACGCCCCACGTGTTGAGCAATTCGGCGGTACGTCCACCCGGCCTCCCGCATGCCCACTATACGCCCTCGCTCAAAGTCCGTCAACTGCACATACGGTTCACGTCCACGCTGTCGCGGCATGCTACCAGTGTTAAAGACTGCGATGGAGCTCTGTATGCCACGGCAAACTGGCTGACACTGACGGCGGCGGTGCACAAATGCTGCGCAGCTAGCGCCATTCGACGGCCAACACCGCGGTTCCTGGTGTGTCCGCTGTGCCGTGCGTGTGATCATTGCTTGTACAGCCCTCTCGCAGTGTCCGGAGCAAGTATGGTGGGTCTGACACACCGATGTCAATGTGTTCTTTTTTCCATTTCCAGGAGTGTATATCAAAAAATTGGGGAATGCATTTGTGGCTACGGTCGCAGGTTCGGATCCTGCCTCGGGCATGGACGTGTGTGATGTCTTTAGGTTAGATAGGTTTAAGTAGTTCTAAGGTCTAGGGGACTGATGACCTCAAATGTTAAGTCCCATAGTGCTCAGAGCCATTTGAACCATTTGAATGCATTTGTGAAATCGTTAGATCGGCAGCGACACTGAATGAAGAATCTTGTACTGAAGAAACAGCATTTCAGAAGAAAATGAAAATGTTTACTAACCTTACGATTGTTAAGGTTTCACTGAGCTGTTTTGTCTAAGTGACAAAATCTTAGTCTCTTACTCGAGATGCTTCAAGTCTCCCTCTACTCACGCAGATTCGAACTTTCCATTTTTTCTAAATTCAAGAACGGGCATTGGTATACTACTATGCTAAATACATTCTGTCGTCTTTGTTAAAAGTGAGGTAGTGCTACAGCCTTAATTCTGAGGATCTCACTACCTGAGGAATGTTAAACACTTTACAACCACTTATTGTCTCATCGCCAACTTTCCTCCAATGATGAGAAAGTAGTATTGTCTTAATAGCTACATTCGTCACTGCTGGTGGCACTGTAGCTGTCTGTGGCCTGTTATTTAAAATTGTTCTCTGAAAGGAAAGGGATTGTTAGGGTTTAGCGTGCTTTCAGTAATGTGGTAGTGAGACATGGAGCATAACCTCAGATAGGATGAGGGTGCGAAAGGAAATCGCCGAAATCTATAACAAATGAATCATCCAAGCATTCGACTTAATCGATTTAGCGAAAACTTAAACTAGGGGGCTTTATCTAAGGAAAGCGTGTTCAGTGGGCTAACCACTGAGCTGCTTCGCTAGGAAACCCTAGTTTTCCAGCCGATGTTCCTCGTAATATACGAGTTCTACATGAGATGGTGGCGTGTAAGACTAATAAACCGAAACGTGTGAACTGAATAAAAGGTTTACGAATGCCTTAAATAATACATATTTAGGCCCACGTGACTATTTAGGGGTAGTTTACAGGATTTTATTGACTATTTATTTCTGTCTTTTTTCCTTTGCTATTGTTTCATTCCCCTAGGCCCATAGAGGCGGGGTTGGGGGGGAGGGGGGGGGAGCGGAACAATATTCCGCTCTTCGGCCAAGAGAATTTTTAGAAATATAACAAAGGCGAGGAAAGAAATACATTGGTACTGTTTTCTTTCTTAAATTAAAAATCAGAGACGGGCAGCTAAAAAAGAAAAAAATATATATATTTTAAAGACACGTTACAGAATGGTAGAATTCTTCTAAGAAAAAGCATTGAAGCACTGCACTTTCACATAAAATCTGAAGGACCTGCGCTGGGAGGTAAGTGTTCCAGGAGGGCAGAATTTGTTCCATAGGGTTGAGGGTTGTGGGTAGGAAAAGGAGGGATCTGCTGGGTAGGACAATTATGGAGACGAAGGCGGGTGTTGAGGTGGATAGTACGAAGACAGAAGGTGTAAAAGACATAGGTTAAGGAGGAGTTAGGTATGTGGGTAGGGCAGTGGTAACAATAGGAAAGGGACAGGGATGGCTGCAGAGGGAAAGAGGGAGAGGAGCCCAGATCTGTAGGTGGATAGGTGAGGAAGAGTTAAGGTTGATGGGAGGGATAAATATCGGGGCAGATCTCATTATCTGGGAGTCAGAGTTGGTTGAGGTTGCATTCGGGAAGGGTACGCAGTGTGTGGTGGTGAAGGGATGGTGGGATATTTTTGTAAAGGTGCAGCAGTATGCTAGGGTTAGTGATCAAAGAAGATAGTGGTGTGAAGGGTTGCAAGAGAGACTAGAAAGGAGTGGGGGTATTCTTTGAGATGTTAGTAGGTAATACAGACGTGACTGGGGGGATTTTGTGTTGTTTGTGGAGTACTTGTGTACGTCGTATGTTGTGATTCGTGTATTTAATACTGTTTGTCATATGTTGCCCACGTTCTGGAAGCTTGGAGCCAGGGTGAGACAGGGGTTTTTGCGTATTCATGGATGGCAAGGAAGAGGAAGTAATCAAAATGGGGGTCTTCAGGGATTGAGGAGATGTTGTAGAGATAGGATACAAAGTGGTCAGCTTATCTCTGGTTGTCAGATGGTTGTGGAGGATCAGGTAGTCAGGGATGGGGTAATTGCCAGTAAGTCGATGGAAAACTTTCCAATACTTGGAACAGTTAATGGTGAGGGTAGCATTGAGTCTCTAGCATGTCTGGCGCCAGTCCCGACGTTTTTTGCATTTAATAAATACCTGATACGTCTTAGTGTTTGTCGGTGGCATTTGTGTGCATCCCGGTCACGAATCCACAAGAAGGAGCACTACAAGTGATGATATTATTGCAGAAGGAGTAGGGCTTGTGGAAGGAGGGTGGGGTGATGAGGATATATGGTCTTGGTAGGAAGGTGGGGGGGGGGGGATATAGCGGCTGACAAGGTCTGCTGTGGGAATAACGTGGCATGAGGGAAATCATCAGGTTTCTGTAAGGTCAGGGGCTGGTTTTTAGTCTGGGTTTCTGTAGATTTGTAGTAGACATCCCATTTAGTATGGGGGTGGTCCTGGATAACTCTTGGCTGGGGTGGATGAGGATGAGGTAGTGTGGAAGAGATGGTGAGGAAAACAGGTATGTGGTCACTTCCAATTGGATCAAGGCTTTTTGCAGTGAAGTGTCCAAGGAGATTGAGAGATTATAGGATGACATATGGAGTGATGTTTCCATCATGAGATGTGTGGTATGGGCCGGAGACTGTGTCACCATGTAAACTGACACCACCACTGGAGTTCTGCAGGGCATCTACTATAGATGTTGAGATCAGCGACAATAGTATAGGTGGAAAAGGTATGATATGTATGGGTGAGAAGTCATAGGCGACAGGGTGATAAGGTCAGATGTAAATAGTGGCACAGGTACAGTAATATTTACGGTGTTGAAGAATACGATAAGGCCAAGGTATTCAGTAGGAGTACTGTATAAGCAATGTGGCTGAACACGGATGTTCTTGTGGTGGCTAGTTGCAACTCTACTTCTGTCCAGTGGAATGGGATTATCTGTATGTTGGAGGATCCAGGAAGAGGTTGGATGGTGTGACTGACTTGGAGGAATGTTTCATTAAGGATAACGTTATAGGCATTGCCTTAGGACAGGGCACGAATTAAAGGATGTTTGTTGGTAGATAGGGAGTAGACGTTGTGGTACAGGTAAGGGATAAGCGTAGTGTGTGTGTTTGTTAGAACAGAAGGTGGTTTAGACTGCGGTGTCGAGGTAGGTGAAGAGGAAGTGGACCTAGTTGTGAGAGTAGGTGGCTTGGTTGTTGGGACAGAAAATAGAGCGGGCAGTGAGGGAGATTTAATGCAGAGTATGTGGATATTGGAATGGATGAATGGTTTGCTAGACGACTTTCATTAATTTCATGCAGTTTTCAGCAGTGGGGGTTGGGTGGAGGGAATTTTTGGGACGAATGAGAGTATGAGTGGGGCGGATTGGAGCAGTGAGTTCATGATTTGTTTGCTGCGGCTTGGCTTTGTATTTCACAGAATAGGTGGGGTGCAGGTGTTGCAGCTGAGAGGGGAAACAAGGTCAGGGTACTGTTTAAGAAATTGGAAGCCTTTGCAGTGTGGAAAAGTGAGTGTGATTTTACGACCTGCTGTTAGGTGATCTTTGTAGCGAAGACACTTTCGGCAGCATTTGGACGAAGGATGGGATTTGGAAGGTTTGACCATGTGGCAATGGTGGTATATCAGGGCTTTCTCTTCAGAGAGAAGGCCTATGCTGCAGGCAGATTCAGTAAAAACACAGACGAGGCGAGTGGGAACATGATCACTGTTGATCCGAATGGCTCTTTGAACTTCTAAATTCAGGCAGTTCTTCAGCTCGATTTTGCTGATCACTCCAGTGAGGGTAGGAGGATGGCAAGTATAGTGAGGTTGTTTGGCACAGGGTATTGTGGTAAGAGGTGTTGAGGAGGCTTTGGTATCAAAGTTATCATGTCAGTATGGCAGTTGAGGTGCAGGGACGGTAGTAATACAGAGTCTTCTCATGGGATGGTTTGTTAAATGTGGAGGCTAGGTAGGGGTTTTGATTTGTAGAGTGAGGAATTTGAGTTTGAGGAATTTTGTGTCTGAGTTGGAGAGGATGATGGTGCGGATGTTAGGAGAAGACGTACGAAGGGGAGGAGTTGTTTCCATATCCCGAGTGACGTCAGTTTCAGTTTGCAGTTTCTTTGTATGGAGATGGGAGAGATGTCAAGGTTTTGTTGATTTTTGATGGCTGGTTGAGGAAAGGATGGTTGTGGGATGGGGGTGGCGTGATGTGACATTGTTGAGGATTACCGATGAGTTGTGCATGTCCTTCATTACAGCATCTGTTGGTTGGTGCGGTGAGGCTTGAGGAAGTGATGCTTTAGATATCATGTGTGGCAACTGTTGCTTGGCGGGCTGTTATGGGTGCGGCAGTGGTGGGTGTTGCGGGTGGTGAGTTGTGGCTGAAAGAGAAAAGGTGGGGGGAGCTGGGGTTGAAAAGAGATGCATGTTTTTCTGTCATGGTGGAAGAGAATACTGTAGGTAATGGAGGATAGATGTAGGAGGGTGGACTAGAGATCACGCTCTATGTGTGACAGTGGGAGCAGGGAAAGGGAAGTATAGATGATAGAGGTTGTGAGATGAACCGTGATGGTGGACAGTGATGAGCGGCATTGATTGGTGTGGGCGGCTGCCGAAGCACTGCTGGGACTGCGTTGACGAACTATGGCGGAGTTGGGGACGATGAGAATGTCTCTGATGTGACAGTGATGGAAGCAGCTATGTCAGGGGTGGCAGCGATAAACAGATGAAGGTGGTGGCGGCATGGACGGCGGCGGCGCTAGTTAATGCGTGATGGATGGTTGACGTCGTCGTCGGCAGCGGCGGCGGAGGCTGCAGTGGCGGCGAGATGGAGACGGCGTCAGTGACGATGACGCACAAAATAACGTGACGAACGCACCACAGACACACACACGAACGCAGATACCACGCTGAAGAAAGTCTCGACGGCACAAAGTATATAGACGAACAAGTACGGACGCAAAGCATACGGGAGTGCCTCTACCGGGCTACACGATAAAGAGAGCAGCAATAAGCTAACTTATGTCAGAAAGTACCCTAGTCCATCCAGCTGGTTGGAGCTGGGGAAGAATGGTTATTTCTGCCCACGGGCCTGTTCGTATAGTGTAAAGGGCAACGCACTTGCTTGCGGAGACGGAGAAGTGAGCGAGACCCCGATTAAATTCTCACGGCAGATTAATGAAACTGCGCTGGTAGAACGCCCAGCCTTAATGTGGTTTCAGACCATTTCTCACGCTTCTATTGGGTTTCTCTGACGACTGTAGCGTCTGGATGCGCATCCGACTACGAAATTAAATAATGAAAGAAAATGTTTCAAATACTAAACAGCGGACGCCATACGAGACGGGTTAAACACTAGGGGAAAGAAGACTTACTCCTGTACATGAATTTCTTTGTCGAATAGAAGCTGTTACGACGTAGAAAGAAATTATAATTTATTCTGTCAGTCAGATCAGTTATTTTGGCACGAAACATTTAAGCAAGCTTACTCTATGATATATTCAGTTTATATTCTCATCTGTTGATACACCTTAGAACATTTTACCCTGCTTGTCACAACCAGTTAATAAATTTCATAAACACTTCTGTTATTATTTTCTTAGCGAATTCTTCTTTCCTCGATTTTACAAAAATATTTTTAATATCTGCAGAAGTTAGTGATTCTGCTACCTAATTCAGATATAATGGTAGACAACAAACGTAGCGTAAGAACAACAAAAGACGCATGATCTATCCTTCTGGAGTGTACATGTAAAATCTCCCCATGCAGATGATGTGGTGTCCCCCATGTGAGTTCGAACACTAGACTCATACACAACAGACGATTCTCACAGGTATCCCTACAAAATTCAACTTGTAGAACAGAAACCAACAGATTTTGTGTAACAGCAAGAATTTGCTGACTACGTTTTCTAAAAATGAAACCAAAATTTAATTATTTCTTAAAGGTAACATTATGAAAACTTCTCCTCATTAGAAGGTGTGTGAGTAAGGAGGAGGGAGGAGGGGTGCTCCGTTTCACTGACTCTTTGAGTCTTAGTTACATTTCGTTTGGAGATAGCCGTATTCGTAAGATTCTGGAAGCATGCTCAGATAGCTTGCCTGACTTACAAGGGAATGGTCAGACTTGTCATGCCGAAACATGTATTGCTTTTTTTAGCACTGTTATTTAACTGTGCAAAAGGTCCGTATGCAGAATTGTAGCTGCTGACATGAAATGGACGTCACCTAAAAAAAATCACGAACATGGCTGTGTTTCCTGCTTGGCGCTTGCAGTGACGGCTGGCCACCCCTGGAAATGGCGAGTCGCGAGCGTTGTGCGCATGGTCGGGAAGTGCGGCCGTCTTATCGCGGCGTTCACTAAAAAGGAATATCGCTGCACGGTTTTGGTGGAAAGGGGAAACGAATATTCGTTTCTGTGGCATCCACGTCCTTTTAATTTCTGGTACGTATTTCGAAACATACCGTCCTGGATCTGGTTAGAGATGTGAAAGATGTTCTGTACATGTTCATCTATACTCCGCAAGCCATTTTACGGTGAACATTCAATCTCCCCTCACAGGTGATGGTGAACCCTGTGAATGTTTTGCTGCTTGCCATGGAGATATGCCACAGACGCCAAATGAAGCAATCAACAGAAAACACGCGTGAAGACTATGTGTTGTGCGACATGGTTGTTAAACTTCTAGACGAGCATGTAAATGGCGCAGACATGTGGCTAGAAAAACTGAAACACTCGATATTGCAGACTGTGAATCTATAGACGGCGAAGACACCGACGAAAGTTGCACTCATGAAGACTCTTCGAGTGATAGTGCCACGTACCATCCGAAAGTAACACCAGCAACTACAATTACCTTATCAGACAAAGAAACAGCGGTGACGTATTGGTTGAACGAAAGTGGTAAGAAACGCCTATGTGTAAGTACTGTTCAAAATAAGTATCGGTTTGTCCGTTCTGAACGTGAATTGTATAGATGGAAAAAGGAAGTCGGTGGACGACGTAAGAGTCGACTGGAAACTGCGACGGAGATAAATGCGCGACTTTTTGAGCTATTTACCGATGCCAGACAACAGTCATTTAATGTCAGCGATACAACTTTTCGTGATTGGGCGTCAGAGATTGCCAACTCGATAGGCACTAAAGAATTTACAGCTTATCAAAGTTGCATTAGTCGCTTCAAAAGATCACATAAAATTGTGGCAATAAAAATAATAAAATTTGTATCGAGAAACAGTTCGGAAAATGAAGTGATACAAATCGAAATGATAGAAGCTTTTCTTACGAAGGCAAAAAATAAGATCGCTAGTTTTAGTGAATTGTACGTGTACAATGCAGATCAGTCAGGTTTTCAAAAAGAAATGCGTGCGAAAAGAACACTGACATTCAAAGGGAAAAAACATATTGAGGCGATTGCGAAGTCCACGACTGCACTCACCCATTCATACACTATAATGCCCATAATTAGTCTGGATGGTTCATTGCTGCCTAAACTAGCCTATATGTGTGTCTTCAAGAACCAACTGGACGTTTTGGACCACGTGTCAAAAGAACAATGTGCTACGCAAACAATCTTTGGTAGACGCATCGAAGTCTGGAAAAATGGGAAATGAAAACGTTACACTTTTCATGCGTCGTGCTTTTCTTCCGTTCTGCGGGAACAAATCTCTTCTCCTTCTAGATTCGTGGTCAGGTCATAAAAGGTCTGATTCATTAAAAGCTGTATTTCGAGCCCACCCTGACAAAGAAGTAAAGATATTTCAGATTCCACCCGGCACGACGAACGTAATTCAACCTTTGGACAGAGAATTTTTCCGTCAGTGGAAGGCATTTTAAAGAAAACTAACAGAGAGAATTATTGTGTGCAGAACACTACAATTTCCTGTGTATCACTGTGACAATATTTTCAAGCTGCCATCAGTAGTACATTATCAATTTTCCTCCCCACGGTTTCAGAATTTGATTAAATATGCGTGGCGCTCCTCGAAATATACTGATACTAGGCCTGATTCATTCCTAACGCCAGCCCAGTTTTGTCTACGGACATCTAACAACGTCTGTGATTCGCAGGGCTGTCATATGTCATCTTTGCTTGTATGTTCTTGGTGCACAAAAAACCTATGTTTTGACCATTGTATCAATATTTCGGATTTTTGAGGTAATTACAAGAAATAAAATTTGGACGTGTTCTAAACCGTATATTTGTTTGTGTATATTTCATAGCTATTTGGAAAGAATGTTGTACATAACATATCAGCCATATTTGTCAACGAATGTTTAATTATCATACGATCCCTTTCACTGGGGGAATCAGCTCTCTCACTGCTGTGGCAAGAGAGCGGCGCGTAGCTAACGCCACCTTGTCCATAGATGGCGTTGGTATAACGTAGCGAGAGAGGTCAGGGTTGTACAAGAGGCAGTTATAAGCGCGGAAACCATGCGACAATAATGTCTTACTTCATAAAATTGTTTATAGACTTCCAGTTCATGTCAGCAGCTAAAATTCTGCATACAGACTTCTTACAATGTTAACTCACAGTGGTAAAAAAAGAAACACAGGTTTCGACATGACAAGTCTGACCATTCCCTTGTTAGAAGACTTTTTAGGATAGGCAGCAGATTCGAATTCCAACCAAAATTTTCGTATCGTGGTATGACACAAACTGTAAATTGTCATGGTAGATGAAGTAAGTCCAGGTAACTCCATTTGTGAACTCATTTCATTGATTTCTTTGATTTCAAAGTGTCCTCGTACTATAAACTCTCGTTTCCATTATATGTTCTAAAAATTTGCTTATAATGGTCCTTCAAATGTACCATACGCATTCTGTTTCACTGAACATCGTTTACAAATGTTCCTGATACATGCATACGTAGAGACTGACTGCCTATCTCTCTCCCAGGCTCCTCAGTGGAAAGCAGAGGCTCCCGAAGTAGTCTATATCGCTTCCAGGGGTCGACTCCAATTTTCCACCACAAAAGAAAGCAATTGGAGGTGCATTAGATGTAAACGGCACGAGGGTTGATCCCATTTAGTCAGGTCCCAACAAAAATTTTGAATTCTCACAGATCTGAAGCTTCCTCTTTGTGCATTGCTGTTCATCTCATCGGGTAACGGAAAGGATGGAGCAACTACTATTTTTTTCTCTTCTTGGTGCAACATTGAGCGTAGTGGAACAAAGGGTTCATGTCCAGAGGTAAGATAACAGTGTAACTGATAAGTAGTAGTTTTACTTTGCGGCTACGAGGACGATCGTATCTCAAGGTCATTCATAAGGACTTAAGCACCTGGCTGACGTACATTCAAGATCAGCCCCACTCCGCTCCTTCCCCCTCCCCCCCCCACCCCTCCCGGGGAATTGATCATTGTCATCCCAGCGAACGCCTGTCCTACACATCTTACACAAGTGTGCGAGTTATATTGAAGGTCACGAAGAATAGCCCCCACACTAACCATGCTCCTTAAAAAAGTGGACTAGGTCATGATATAATTCGATACTGATCACCTGATATAAAAATAGGGAGAAGCTCCTTGGATGAATGGGAGCACATTAAATTGGCGCAACCCCCCTTTCTTCATGCATCAATAAGATTTGAGCCTAGCTTCCAATCCACTCCTTCATCACCCTATGTAACTAGCTCAATTACATAGGCCTCTGTATTTGAAGTCTGTGCATCATGGTAACACATTCAGATTCGTAATACAAAATTATTATTAACAATAATTCTATAGTGGAGGGATTTGGAGGTAACAACGATGATATAACAATTTATTTAATTTTTTTACAGTCGTATTGACCAGCTAGGATCATGTTAACAACTTCAGTTCCTCTTCTTTCTATGTTGTTGTTTCCTATTTTTCCAGTATTCCCTCATTTTCTCCCCATGAAGTCTCTACCATTCTTCTGTCCATGTTGTTCCAGATTTTTTATTTCTTCTGCTTTGAAAGCCTTCCAAATTTAGTATTTTGTTTTTAAAACGGTTTTTTCTGATATTTCTGATTCTTTGATGTTGTTTCTTTCAAGATCTTTTCTTACTTCTGTAATCCATGCTATTGTCGATTTCTTCTTCCAGAAATATAGGAGTATTTGTTTTGTTAGTCTATTTCCATCCATTCGGTAGAGATGTCCAAAAAAGGTTAATCTTTGTTTGGCCATTACTTCAGATATTTTCTCTATATTTTTGTAGATCTCCTCATTACTTCTTATATTCCAACCATCTGCAGTTTTCATTGTACCCATTATTTTTCTAGTAATCCTTCTTTCCAGTACCTCTAGTTTGTCCATCTTATAGTTCATCGTTATGCATTCAGATCCATATAAACATTCTGGTCGTACCACTGTGGTGTAGTGTTTTAGTTTTGTTTTTCTAGATATACATTTCTTGTTGTAAATATTTTTGGTCAAACCATATGCTCTTTCCATTTTGTTAATTCTTACATCTATTGTAGATTTTTCTAGTCCATTTTTTGTATAGTTTCTCCAATAGATTTAAATTTATTTACTCGCTCTATTTTTCCTATTTGTGTTTCTATGTATTTTGGTGCATTTTTTATATGTCATGAATTTTGTTTTTTCAGCTGAAATTTTGAGACCAGTTCTGTTTGCCAATTTTTCCAGAATGTTGACTAGAGTAACTGCTTCTGTCAGGTTTTCTGAAAGTATTGCGAAATCATCCGCAAAAGCCAAGCAGTTTACCTTAATTGCATTTGTTCTCCTTCCCAGAGTTATTGGTTCAATTTTGTGATTTTTTTAGCTCCAAATTCCAGACCCTTACAATTTTTTTCTAGAACACAGTTAAATAGTAAAGGTGATAAACCATCACCTTGTCTAACACCAGTTTTTATTTCAAAAGGCTGAGATACTTCTCCCATAAATTTGACTTTAGATACTGTACCTGTTAGTGTTTCACGAATTATGTTTGCTAGTTTTGATTTAACACCAAATTCTCTGATGACCTTATCCATCGTTTCTCTGTCTATACAATCAATTGCTTTCTTGAAATCTATAAAGGACACTAGTATTGGTTTGCTGGTTAACATTCTATGGTGAATTATTGACTTTAAGTTAAAAATTTGTTGTGCACAGGATCTTCCCTTTCGAAAACCACCCAGATATTCTCCTAGTTGTTTGTCTAAAGTATCTACCACTGTGTTGAGGAGAATTTTTGATAATATTTTGTATGCCACTGGCAGAAGTGACACTCCTCTGTAATTACTGACATTTTGTTTGTCTCCCTTTTTATGTAGCGGGTGGATTAATGCTGTTTTCCATTCAACTGGAATCTTTTCATTTTCCAAATATTCTCAAAAAGCAGCTGTAGATCCTTTATGATTTTTGGTTCTGACCACTTCAATAATTCTGCTGTAATGGAGTCTTCACCACTTGCTTTATTGTTTTTGAGTGTTTTGATGGCTTCATGAATTTCTAGCTCTATTGGCGGGAAATCTTCCTCTAGATTTTGAGGTGTCACTGGAAATTCTAATTTATCTATTGGAACTGGACAGTTCAACAACTTTTCAAAAATATTTGCTAAAATTTCACAATTTTCTTTATTATTTAATCCTATTTTACCATTTTCATCTTTGAAACAAATACTTGGTGCCTGATATTCTTTAAGTATGTGTTTAAAGGTTTGGTAAAAATTTCTAGAATTATTTTTGGTGAAATTTTCTTCTATTTCAATAACCTGACAATTTTCAAAGTTCCTTTAGATTTTCCTGATTATTTTTGATTTTTCTTTTTTTGTTGTCTGAATTGTTCAAGGTCTTCTTGTTTTTTCGAACATCTCCATTTTCTCCATTTTTTAGCTCTTTGTGTTAGTGCTTCTTCACACTCCTCATTCCACCACGTCTTCTTTTTATTCTTGGCTAATCCTAAAGTTTTCTCTGCTGCTTGGGTTATTTTCATCTGGAGTTCACGCCAATAACCTTCTTTACTTGTCTCAATTTCTTCTCTAAATTTTTCTATATTTTCTTTTGTAATATTATCTGTAGTGGTGTTTTATCTGATCACTTTCTTGGTCACCATTTTTGGTTTAGATGGGAGAAATTTTATTTTAATCTTAGAGAGGTAATGATCTGAATCGAATTCCCCATTTCCGACTATTTTAACATTCATAATTTCCGTGATGTACCTTTTAGATATGGCTACGTGATCCAGTTGAAATTCGCCTATGTTTGGATTTCGATGTCTCCAGGTTTTGGCTTTTCTTGGCAGTTTGCGTAAATGTGTGGACATGAGTTTTAACTTGAACATTTTACATTCAGCCAGGAACCGCGTGACCGCTACGGTCGCAGGTTCGAATACTGCCTCGGGCATGGATGTGTGTGATGTCCTTAGGTTAGTTAGGTTTAAGTAGTTCTAAGTTCTAGGGGACTGATGACCACAGATGTTAAGTCCCATAGTGCTGAGAGCCATTTGAACCACAATGGAGCCTCCGCACCACGAATCAACCTGAGTTTTTCAGTGCTGGCAGTAGGCCTCCAGCCACAATGTTCTCCTGGCAGCCCTGCCAAACTAGCACACGTCGAGCAACTTCGTTGGACAAGTCGTCTGCGCATAACGTGATGACGCGCACCCAATTGATGGTCGCGATTGTCCTTCGTGACATAACGGATGTTCATTCTACTGTTCCACAGACGTCTCGAATGCGTCTCTGCTTGTGCTTTACTGCCAAATGAAATGCTGCAATCCATTTTGGTGTGGCGTTCTATCCACACGTAGCGCTCATGGTAACTGGGCGTACGTTTACGAACGGTACAGGAACAGTCACGGTAGCAACACACCTATACGACATATCATCGTGATGCAGCACTTCTGTTGACGTGTATAGTTAGGAACTATACAAGTTAAAGTGAATCAGTCTCATATTATTTGGGAGACCCAGAGAAAGGTAGGTTATTGATATATTTTTTTCAAAATTTCTTTTTGTAGTTCCTTCCACTGTGTAAAGTTGTGTCCTCATGATAAGAGGTTGAGAGGCTTAATTCTGACTGCGCTGTCTTCTCATATTTACCTAAATACCTTTTCTCCACCGATAAATGATACTAAGCATGACCGACTTTAAATAGAAATGTAGGAGGTACAGTGTTGATTATTTGAAGTTTGGCTTCATTCGATAATTGTCGGACAAACGACTACCTGTGTGCCATTTTATGCAACACAGTCTTAAGCAATGACGCTCTGAAACCGTCCAAGCCGGAGGATCATCTTAGAAGGTATTATCCAGAAAAAACAGGTAAAGATTTGAAATACTTTCAAACAACACTTCAAGAAAACTTCTAGATATTCCCACGGTTGACAGTATGTTCACTTCTACGTCGTAAAGAGATGATGATAGTTTGTGATCTTGTTTCTTTACCTATAGCAAAACCTGGAAAACTGCATACCACCGGGCAGCAGTAAATTTTGCCAGCCACTGAATGGGTTCTAAAAATGGTTCTACATAAACCTGCTTATGATATACTCAAAAGAATTACTTTGAGCAATAACGCAGTTAAAGACATGTTGCTAAAATGAGTAACGATACTGAAAGCATGTTGTGTAATTATCTGCAAACGATCAATTTCTCCATACAACTGGATGAGTCTACTTTACCTGGCAGTAAAGCTTTATTATTGCCATATGTTAGTTTTAGTACAGGCCAAGCAGTCCATGGAGGATCACTCTTTGCGAGAACTGTAACAGACACTAACGTGAATCAAACATTATTTCGTGGAAAAACGATCCCTCTATCAAATACAATATCAGTGACTATCGTGGATTTATAAGTAATTTAAAAGAAAATTACTCCAAGGGGGAGGGGGAGGGTGGCGAAGGGGCGGGGTGAGGGGTTTTACAATACACTGCGTCACCCATCGACAACATGTACTTGCCAAAAACCTGAGCAAATCATTGAATTTTAGGTTATTTACGGAGTTATGTAGAAAAAATCACGTAAACTATGATCTATTTCGTGATTTTTCCACATAACTGCGCAAATAACGTACAGAACTATGATCGATTCTCTCTCTCCCCCCCCCCCCACCTTATGAACCATGGACCTTGCCCTTGGTGGGGAGGCTTTCGTGCCTCAGTGATACAGATAGCCGTACCGTAGTTGCAACCACAACGGAGGGGTATCTGTTGAGAGGCCAGACTTTTCAGTAGTTGCAGAGGCAACAGTCTGGATGATTGACTGATCTGGCCTTGTAACATTAACCAAAACTGCCTTGCTGTGCTGTTACTGCGAACGGCTGAAAGCAAGTGGAAACTACAGCCGTAATTTTTCCCAAGGGCATGCAGCTTTGCTGTATGGTTAAATGATGATGGCGTCCTCTTGGGTAAAATATTCGGGAGGTAAAATAGTCACCCATTCGGATATCCGGGCGGGTCTACTCAGGAGGACGTCGTTATCAGGAGAAACAAAACTGGCGTTCTACGGATCGGAGCGTGGAATGTCAGATCCCTTAATCGGGCATGTAGGTTAGAAAATTTAAAAAGGGAAATGGATAGGTTAAAGTTAGATATAGTGAGAATTAGTGAAGTTCGGTGGCAGGAGGAACAAGACTTTTGGTCAAGTGAATACAGGGCTATAAATACAAAATCAAATAGGGGTACTGCAGGAGTAGATTTAAAATAAATAAAAACAAATAAGAGCACGGACAAGCTACTAAGAACAGCATAGTGAACGCAGTATTGTAGCCAAGATAGACACGAAGCCCACGCATACCACAGTGGTACAAGTTTATATGCCAACTAGCTCCGCAGATGACGAAGGGACTGAAGAAATGTATGATGAGGTAAAAGAAATCATGCAGATAGCGAGGGGAGACGAAAATTTAATAGTCACGGGGGACTGGAATTCGGAATATAGAATGGGGATAAGGAATGAAAGAGGAAGCCGACTGGTAAAATTTTCCACTAAGTATAACTTAATCATAGCTAACACTTGGTTTTAGAATCATGAAAGAAGGTTGTATACGTGGAAGGGGCCTGGAGACACTGGACGGTTTCAGGTAGATTATATAATCGGAAGACAGATTTAGGAACCAGGTTTTAAATTGTAAGACATTTCTAGGGGCAGATGTGGACTCTGACAGCAATTTATTGGTTACGAACTGTAGATTAAACCTGAAGAAACTGCAAAAAGGCAGGAATTTAACGAGATGGAACCTGGATAAACTGAAAGAACCAGAGGTTGTAGAGAGTTTCAGAGAGTGCATTGGCGAACGATTGACAAGAACGGAGGAAATAAATACAGTAGAAGAAGAATGGGAAGCTTTGAGAGATGAAATAGTGGAGGCAGCCGATGATCGAGTTGGTAGAAAGACGAGGGCTAGTAGAAATCCTAGGGTAACAGAAGAGATATTGAATTTAATTGATGAAATTGGAAATTTGTGGGAAGTTCTATGGGACCAAACTGATGAGGTCATCGCTCCCTAGGCTTACACACTACTTAATCTAACTATAACTTACGCTAAGGACAAAACACACACACACACAAACACACACACACACACACACATGCCCCAAGGGAGGACCCGAACGTCCGACTGGGGGAGCCGCACGAACCATGGCAAGGCGCCTCAGACCACACTACTACCCTGCGCGGTGAATTGATGAAAGGAGGAAATATAAAAATGCAATGAATGAAGCAGGCGCAATGGAATACAAACGTCTCAAAAATGAGATCGACAGGAAGTGCAAAATGGCTGAGCAGGGATGGCTAGCGGACTAATGTATGGATGTAGGGGCATATATCATTAGGGGTATGATAGATACTGCCTACAGGAAAATTAAAGAGACCTATGGAGAAAAGAGAACCACTTGCATGAATATCAAAAGCTCAGGTGGAAAACTAGTTCTAAGCAAAGAAGGCCAGGCAGAAAGGTGGAGGGAGTACGTAGAGGGTCTGTACAAGGCTGATGTACTGGAGGACGATATTATGGAAATGGAAGAGGATATAGATGAAGATGAAATGGGAGATATGATACTGCGAGACAGAGCACTGAAAGACCTGAGTCGAAACAAGGCCCCGGGAGTAGACAACATTCCACTAGAACTGCTGATAGCCTTGGGAGAACCAGCCCTGAAAAAACTTTACCATCTGGTGAGCAAGATGTATGAGACAGGCGAAATACCCTCAGACTTCAAGAAGAATATAATAATTGCAATCGCAAAGAAAGCATGTGTTGTCAGGTGTGATAATTACCGAACTATCAGTTTAATAAGTCACGGCTGCAAAATACTGACATGAATTCTTTACAGACGAATGGAAAAACTGGTAGAAGCCGATCTTGGGAAAGATCAGTTTGGTTTCCGTACAGAAGGTGGGACACGTGAGGCAATACTGACCCTGCGACATGTCTTAAAAGATACATTAAGGAAAGGCAAACCTCCGTTTCTAGCATTTGTAGACTTAGAGAAAGCTTTTGAATATGTTGACTGGAATAATCTCTTTCAAATTCTGAAGGTGGTTGGGGTTAATACAGGGAACGAAAGGGTATTTACAACTTGTATAGAAACCAGATCGCAGTTATGAGTCGATGGACATGGTTGAGAAGCGAATGAGGCAGGGTTGTAGCCTATCCCCGATGTTATTCAATCTTTATATTGAGCAAGCAGTAAAGGAAACAAAAGAGAAATTTGGAGTAGGAATTTAAAATCCATGGAGAAGAAATAAAAACTTTGCGGTTTGCCGATGACAGTGTAATTCTGTTAGAGACAGAAAAGGACCTGGAAGAGCAGTTGAACGGAATGGACAGTGTCTTGAAAGGAGAATATAAGATGAACATAAAAAAAACCAAACGAGGATAATGGAATATAGTCGGATTAAATCAAGTGATGCCGAGGGAATTAGATTAGGAAATGAGACGCTTAAAGTAGTAGGTGAGTTTTGCTATTTGGGAAGCAAAATAACTGATTATGGTCGAAGTAGAGAGGCTATAACATATCGACTGGCAATGGCAAGGAAAGTGTTCCTGTAGATGAGAAATTTGTTAACATCGAGTATAGATTTATGTGTCAGGGAGTCTTTTCTGAAAGTGATACATGGACGATAAATAATTTAGAAAAGGAGAGAATAGAGGCTTTCGAAATGTGGTGCTACAGAAGGGTGCTGAAGATTAGATGGATAGATTACGTAAATAATGAGGAGGTACTGAATAGGACTGGGGAGAAGAGGAATTTGTGGCACAACGTGACTAGAAGAAGAGATCGGTTTGTAGGACATGTTCTGAGGCATCAAGGGATCACCAGCTTAGTATTGGAGGGCAGCGTGGAGGGTAGAAATCGTAGAGGGAGACCAAGAAATAAATACACTAAGCCACTAAGCAGATTCAGAAGGATGTAAGTTGCAGTAGGTACTGCATCAAACCAGCCTCTGGACTGAAGACCACAACAACAATGCATGATCGATTTCTTCTTCACACTGAAGTACGCCGGTTGTCAAAATTCTCATGTCTGAAAAGACGTTTTTCGCTTTTTAAGACTGGTTTGGAGTTTTTGGATTCTAAAGATTCAGTTTCAAAAGAAAATTTAATCAAGAGAAAACCAGATGTTGCTCATTTAACAGATTTGTATATTAGATTTAATTAGATTAGTTTTCAGTTACAAGGTAAAAGTCTAAATTTGATAAAAACAGATACCATTGCTTCAGCCTTTCTTGCCAGAATTAAATCAGTGAGGCAAAACACTGGATGGTGTGAATTTTCCCAGTTTCTCCGTTTGTCACAGACAAACTGCCAGGGTGATTACGTTTCGACCTACGTCCAACATCTAAATGTCTGTCACACAGACTTTGAAACTAGGTTTGGGGATGTTTTGACTATGGAAATATCACAGTGATTTATCATCCAGGCCGGCCGGGGTGGCCGAGCGGTTCTAGGCGCTTCAGTCTAAAACCGCGCGACCGCTATGGTCGCAGGTTCGAATCCTGCCTCGGGGCATGGATTTGTGTGATGACCTTTGGTTAGTTAGCTTTAAATAGTTCTAAGTTCTAGGAGACTGATGACCTCAGAAGTTAAGTCCCATAGTGCTCAGAGCCATTTGAACCATTTTTTTATCATCCAGTATGGCGACATTGAAGAAACGGATGTCATATTACAAGAAGAACTGCTCGGAATAAACAGTAACGAAGATCTTCAGAGAGACAGACCTGTTAATTGTTTTGTATTATGGACTATCGTGAGAGAGTTTTTGAAACCTTTTCCACCTCTATTCTTCGTCCAACGCCGTTGCCGGTCTTCTTAAAAAACTGAACCCAACTATTTAAAAAGTGCTAATAAAGCTTCTGGTTCATCTCTCCCATTGTGTATTAGTTTTACTAGATTTGCATTTTCTGTAGTTGATAATAATAAATGTAGAAAATTTAAAATGATTTTTTTCTAAATTTTTCACTCTACGCTTAAAGTTAAGCGTATCAATGTGTGTGGCAGCGTATCAGTTATCAAAAATACATTTGGAGTTCATGAATCTGTATAATGTCGATATATGAAAGGAAAATGATCTATCCAAAACTGAAAAAAGTGGCACCTGATGTACGAGAAAAAGAAGTTTGGAAACCTTTGGTGTTGAGGCATTATAGAGTAGGTATTTATAGTATCTACGCATTTACAATAACATGTGTATCACTTAAAAAACTCCAATATTTTCGTGTCAAAAGGCGTCCCATTCCTTTTTGATCAAAATAATTTTCGTATTTTTATGTTGTTTCTGGCTCTTTAGACCGTTTCTCGCAACCTTGTATCCAAGATTCTCGATCCTTCTACAAAAAGTCTTTCAAATTTCTTCGTGGCATATTCTCGTCCTCTCGATTTTTCCATTCTAGACACGGTAATCCTCTTTTTCCTCTTGTATTGAGGTGGGCAACATTGTATTTTTCTCAGCCATCGTTCATCCCCTAACCTCATCACATGCCCATTCCATTTGAAAAGCCGTTTTCTCATCTCTTCGGTTATATACACTCCTGGAAATTGAAATAAGAACACCGTGAATTCATTGTCCCAGGAAGGGGAAACTTTATTGACACATTCCTGGGGTCAGATACATCACATGATCACACTGACAGAACCACAGTCACATAGACACAGGCAACAGAGCATGCACAATGTCGGCACTAGTACAGTGTATATCCACCTTTCGCAGCAATGCAGGCTGCTATTCTCCCATGGAGACGATCGTAGAGATGCTGGATGTAGTCCTGTGGAACGGCTTGCCATGCCATTACCACCTGGCGCCTCAGTTGGACCAGCGTTCGTGCTGGACGTGCAGACCGCGTGAGACGACGCTTCATCCAGTCCCAAACATGCTCAATGGGGGACAGATCCGGAGATCTTGCTGGCCAGGGTAGTTGACTTACACCTTCTAGAGCACGTTGGGTGGCACGGGATACATGCGGACGTGCATTGTCCTGTTGTAACAGCAAGTTCCCTTGCCGGTCTAGGAATGGTAGAACGATGGGTTCGATGACGGTTTGGATGTACCGTGCACTATTCAGTGTCCCCTCGACGATCACCAGTGGTGTACGGCCAGTGTAGGAGATCGCTCCCCACACCATGATGCCGGGTGTTGGCCCTGTGTGCCTCGGTCGTATGCAGTCCTGATTGTGGCGCTCACCTGCACGGCGCCAAACACGCATACGACCATCATTGGCACCAAGGCAGAAGCGACTCTCATCGCTGAAGACGACACGTCTCCATTCGTCCCTCCATTCACGCCTGTCGCGACACCACTGGAGGCGGGCTGCACGATGTTGGGGCGTGAGCGGAAGACGGCCTAACGGTGTGCGGGACCGTAGCCCAGCTTCATGGAGACGGTTGCGAATGGTCCTCGCCGATACCCCAGGAGCAACAGTGTCCCTAATTTGCTGGGAAGTGGCGGTGCGGTCCCCTACGGCACTGCGTAGGATCCTACGGTCTTGGCGTGCATCCGTGCGTCGCTGCGGTCCGGTCCCAGGTCGACGGGCACGTGCACCTTCCGCCGACCACTGGCGACAACATCGATGTACTGTGGAGACCTCACGCCCCACGTGTTGAGCAATTCGGCGGTACGTCCACCCGGCCTCCCGCATGCCCACTATACGCCCTCGCTCAAAGTCCGTCAACTGCACATACGGTTCACGTCCACGCTGTCGCGGCATGCTACCAGTGTTAAAGACTGCGATGGAGCTCCGTATGCCACGGCAAACTGGCTGACACTGACGGCGGCGGTGCACAAATGCTGCGCAGCTAGCGCCATTCGACGGCCAACACCGCGGTTCCTGGTGTGTCCGCTGTGCCGTGCATGTGATCATTGCTTGTACAGCCCTCTCGTAGTGTCCGGAGCAAGTATGGTGGGTCTGACACACCGGTGTCAATGTGTTCTTTTTTCCATTTCCAGGAGTGTACATGGGATTTTTGATTCGCTTCCTGATTTTTTTATGTAGTATGTTCTCTCACCTTGTAACTTTACGGTTGTCATATATGAAAATCTATTATCAAAGACTCAAATCTTCTTCCATTTTAGTTTTTCATTTCCCACGATTCCGCTCTACATAAACAAATTCTTTGTATTATTGATTTGTATATGCTTTTTTGTCTTTTTAATAATTTTATATGCCCAAAGCAAGGAATTCAGATTATCGATTGCTCGTTTAGTTCATGTTGCGTTATAGTTCATGTTGCGTTATATTTATGTATACTTTTGATATGTCTCGATGGTTTCTCCTGCCACGATAAAGTCACGTTTGCTTCCTATAGAGATATTTGTTTCAGAAAAATTTATTCCTACCTCGGCCTTATTTTATGTTTCTACAATTTTCTTCATCACGTGCTATATATCATAGTTATCTACATGTAATATTATTTGATCATCGGTGAACAGTAAACCAGACAGATAATTCTCACACGTTTTAACCATTCCTTAAGAACTTCGTTCAGATAATATTTAAACATAGTAGGTGCTACACACCACCGGCATTTAATGCCTTTGATTGTTCGTCTTACTCGGGAGATTTGTTTTATTACTTTGATTTTCATGTCTAATCCCTCGTAACTTTTTTTTTACTTCCAGTAACATATATCTGATTTATTGTGATACTGATGTGCACTTGTGTGCAGAACGTAAGGACGAAATTAAATTTCACATGATGCGTCACAGCCAAGTAACGCAGCTCAATGACACTTGGACCATACACAGAAAGAACTGCTACAATATAGTACAAAAACCAGCTGAAAGAAATACGCAGTGAGACGAACAGAATTGACACTTTTATTCTAATACAGGAATTACACTGAAGTCACAACGGTCCCCTGGACATTACATGAGGTAGGACGTGCTCCCATGCTGGTTCATTCCTCCAACAGCGCAGTTGATAACAGCTGGATGGTCGTTAGTGCATGTGGACAACGTCTCCCCAACGCATCCCACACGTGTTCCATTGGATTTAAGTCGAGGGAACGAGTAAGTCAGTCCATTCGCCGAATAGCCTCTCGTTCCAAAAGCTCCTCCGCCTCTACTGTTAAATGTGGTCGCACACTGTTGGCGATAAAAGTGCAAAACGTTTTTGACACTGCTGAGTCCCAGTCACGCAGTATTTTTTTTTAAAGAATAAACCGCCATTTGATTGTGTATTAATATATTTATCTTCTGTACTATCTAGATTTCCACTTTTATACCGTTATCGAGTGCAGTGCGAAAAGTGAGTGAATATCTCGCAATTTTATATCAGTGAGCATCCAGTATTGT
Source organism: Schistocerca cancellata (assembly GCF_023864275.1). Lineage (NCBI taxonomy): Eukaryota > Metazoa > Arthropoda > Insecta > Orthoptera > Acrididae > Schistocerca > Schistocerca cancellata. The sequence goes on from NC_064629.1 coordinate 38,283,798, forward strand.
TTTAAAATCTACTGTTTTCTTTTTCCTACGTGCCTTACTATTTGTTCGTTCCAGCTTTTAGCATTGCACTCGATAATGGCATAAAAGAAGAAATCTAGATAGTACATAAGGTAAATACAGTAATTCACAGTCAAATGACGGTTCATTCTTTCAAAAAAAAGATAAAAATGTAATCAGGGCCGAATGCACCCCTGAAAAGACTCACATGGAGAAGGAGTTGAGTGTTACATTGACATTGACCGGTGAGTGTACCGTGTTGTAAGAAAACGAGGCACCTCTGTGTAGACCTATTGGAATGCAATTTGGTCGGGCGCGGCGTTCGAATCACACACTCGCGTGGCATGCGAGGGAAGGGGGCACCCGCGCTGCCTCTGGCCGCTGGCAGAGGGCGTTTTCTGCTCTGCCGGAAGCCGCTATGAATGCGAGGCCGCATTGAAGCCACGGTTACCTAGTATAAACATATTGTTCGCGTTTGCAAACCGTACTATGTACAGAGACTCAAGAGGTGTCACGTGATAGAGGGTTTAAATACACCTCTAATGTTATAAAGACATCATACTTTATATAAAAGAGGTTAAGGAGGCAAATAGATTTACTTATAACGTATGCGCTTGATAACTTATAACTTTTAATGTAATCAAGCCACTAAAGAGGTTGGGCAATCAAAGTACTGCTTTTGATGAGCTGCATAGAGTGTGATATTGATATGATCCGTAACTCTAATAACATTAGAGAATCAATTTAATTGGAAGTCAATTAAATTCAACATAACTTACAGGGTGTTTCAAAAATGACCGGTATATTTGAAACGGCAATAAAAACTAAACGAACAGCGATAGAAATACACCGTTTGTTGCAATATGCTTGGGACAACAGTACATTTTCAGGCAGACAAACTTTCGAAATTACAGTAGTTACAATTTTCAACAACAGATGGCGCTGCAAGTGATGTGAAAGATATAGAAGACAACGCAGTCTGTGGGTGCGCCATTCTGTACGTCGTCTTTCTGCTGTAAGCGTGTGCTGTTCACAACGTGCAAGTGTGCTGTAGACAACATGGTTTATTCCTTAGAACAGAGGAGTTTTCTAGTGTTGGAATTCCACCGCCTAGAACACAGTGTTGTTGCAACAAGACGAAGTTTTCAACGGAGGTTTGATGTAACCAAAGGACCGAAAAGCGATACAATAAAGGATCTGTTTAAAAAATTTCAACGGACTGGGAACGTGACGGATGAACGTGCTGGAAAGGTAAGGCGACCGCGTACGGCAACCACAGAGGGCAACGCGCAGCTAGTGCAGCAGGTGATCCAACAGCGGCCTCGGGTTTCCGTTCGCCGTGTTGCAGCTGCGGTCCAAATGACGCCAACGTCCACGTATCGTCTCATGCGCCAGAGTTTACACCTCTACCCATACAAAATTAAAACGCGGCAACCCCTCAGCGCCTCTACCATTGCTGCACGAGAGACATTCGCTAACGATATAGTGCACAGGATTGATGACGGCGATATCCATGTGGGCAGCATTTGGTTTACTGACGAAGCTTATTTTTACCTGGACGGCTTCGTCAATAAACAGAACTGGCGCATATGGGGAACCGAAAAGCCCCATGTTGCAGTCCCATCGTCCCTGCATCCTCAAAAAGTACTGGTCTGGGCCGCCATTTCTTCCAAAGGAATCATTGGCCCATTTTTCAGATCCGAAACGATTACTGCATCACGCTATCTGGACATTCTTCGTGAATTTGTGGCGGTACAAACTTCCTTAGACGACACTGCGAACACCTCGTGGTTTATGTAAGATGGTGCCCGGCCACATCGCACGGCCGACGTCTTTAATTTCCTGAATGAATATTTCGATGATCGTGTGATTGCTTTGGGCTATCCGAAACATACAGGAGGCGGCGTGGATTGGCCTCCCTATTCGCCAGACATGAACCCCTGTGACTTCTTTCTGTGGGGACACAGGTGTACCGCCAGAATCCAGAAACAATTGAACAGCTGAAGCAGTACATCTCATCTGCATGTGAAGCCATTCCGCCAGACACGTTGTCAAAGGTTTCGGGTAATTTCATTCAGAGACTACGCCATATTAATGGTACGCATGGTGGATATGTGGAAAATATCGTACTATAGTGTTTCGCAGACCGCAGCGCCATCTGTTGTTGAAAATTGTAACTACTGTAATTTCGAAAGTTTGTCTGCCTGAAAATGTACTGTTGTCCCAAGCATATTGCAACAAACGGTGTATTTCTATCGCTGCTCGTTTAGTTTTTATTGCCGTTTCAAATATATCGGTCATTTTTGAAACACCCTGTATATGCGAAGGCAGGTACACTGATAGTGTGGCAGTATGTGTCGGCAGCGAATACTATTAACTACATACACCATTTAGGTTAAACGATTATTATTTTATTAACCATTTTGACTGTTTAATGTTAAACTTACCTAGTTTTGCCCATAGTTTCAATTTCATCAAAGATATATAAATTCTGAATACAGAAATGAAAAGGGGAGACAAAATCTGATGCAAATGATATGCCATTCGTAATTTTAAACGGAATAACAAAGACACCACAGGCATGGAAGCTCAAATTGTGAATAATTAAACTCTAATTTCTAGGCAAACTATCGTACTTGTAAATTATTATGATATATTTTCTGAAGCAGAATTTTAGAGCGCATCTAATGGCGCATTATGAAATTCAGTTAAACGTATGTATAAGACTGTAAATTTATACTGGTGATCACATGAGGAACTTTTTTGACATCACTGGGTGCATTTTTGGCGGGTAGGAGACGCCGAGAGTTAGAAAAGCAGTTCGTTTTTAGGGGAGCTGACACGTGTTTGAAAATATTTCGATTTCGGTGTGGACTCCGACAAATTTTGTGCAATATCTCGACTTAATTTCTGGCACAATCCCAGTACTTAGAATTATTTGGGCTCGATTTTGCTGAGGGCCACAGCAGCTTCTAGAAAACGTTATTAGAATTCCATATCTAACAGACCCATAGAACAATAGGTTGTTGTGTCTGTTAGATAGCTTTGAGTCAGGACACTTCTTTGTAATTTGTAGATGTGAACACATTCTGGTGTTTTCGAGCTAGTTTATTAATTTTGTTAAAATTATGTTGCGTTGTTATCCACCACTGAGCGCTCGAGTCATATCATTTACCGCTACACAGTACTTTCTGTTGATCATCAAAAAACTATAACGTGTGTTGAGTGGACAATAAATTCGATCTGTGAAAACTTAAATCTCTTGTAGTTGCGTTAGTAGCTTAAAACCCGTGTCTATGTTTCGGTCTAGCAGTTACTGGAATTCTGACCACTTGTCAGTATCCATTCGACAGTTTTATTTTAAACTGAAGTTATGTATGCGCAGTATGTTACATTTATTTACGTTCGAGGTCAACTGCCAGAGCCTGCACCATTCATCAATTCTGTGCAGGTCGTTCTGTAAATTCTTACTATCTTCTGGCGTTGCTACATTGGTATAGACAACTGCATCATCAGCGAATAGCCTTAAAGAGCATCCGACAATTTCTACTAGATCCTTTATATACGAGTGTTAGAACTTAAATATTGGCAACTATTTATTCACAACCGATACAAAAGACTTGTAAATAATAGATTTCAGCTATCAGTCATCCTTTTGAAATTTTATTGGCAGATCTAGATTTCAGCTAAAATCTAGCCACTCTCAATGGACTATCATTTTTGATCAATGCATGTAATGCCTGTTGGTCTGGCTTCATTTACAGTTCATTGAATACTGAATTTAATTGAGTATTCAATGAACTGTGAATGAAGGCCGACCAACAGCCATTACATGAATTGATCAAAAATTATAGCGCATTGAGAATGGCTAGTTTCTGGCTGAAACCTAGATCTGCCAATAAAATTTCAAAAGCATGACTGATAGCTGAAATCTATTATTTACAAGTCAATAACAATCGCTGCGTGCAACAGCCTCTGAATGGAAGGCAACCTGACGATACAAAAGAGTTACATGTTTGCACCTATTACTGTCCAAAGTAGTCACCAGCGCTGTGTAAAACCCGTTGCCAGCGATGTAGAAGGCGTAGTATACCGTTAGCAGAGCCAGTTCTCTTGATGGTGCGAATGGAGTGGTCTAAAGTTATGGCGATTCTCGTGTACGACTGTGATGGTGTTAGCCTAACGCATTACGTTCCTCCACGGCAGATCGTCAATGCGCAGTATTACTGTTCGTTTTTGGAGCATCACCTGCGACCAGCTTTGCGAAAGTAGCCGCGACATTTTATGCGCAACCCACCCATCATTTTGCACGACAACGCGCGGGCGCTTACAGCGCAGGCTGTGGCTGCTCTGTCCGGTCGATGGGACTGGGAAGTATTGTACCGTCCACCATACTCTCCGGACTTAAGTCCTTGTGTCTTTAATTTGATTCCGAAGATGAAGGAATCACTTCGTGGCATTCGCTTCTGAACTGTTCCAGAGATTCGAAAGGTAGTAGACCGCTCCATTCGCACCATCAACAGAACAAGCTCTGCTAACTGCGTATTACGCCTTGCACATCGCTGGCAACAGGGTCTACGGAACGCTGGTGACTACTTTGAAGTACAGTAACAGGTGAAAACATGTAACTCTTTTGTGTCGGTTGTGAATAAATAGTGGCCACTGTTTAAGTTCCACCCCTCGTATATTGTAAACAGGAACGGTCCTATCATACTTCCCTGTGGTGCTCCGGATATTACCTTTACATCTGTCGATTTTGTTCCGTTAAGAGCGACGTGTTGAGTTCTATCTGCAAGAAAGTCTTGAATCCAATCGCGCTCCCGCAGCTCGTGGTCGTGCGGTAGCGTTCTTGCTTCCCGCGCCCGGGTTAAGGGGTTCGATTCCCGGCGGGGTCAGGGATTTTCTCTGCCTCGTGATGGCTGGGTGTTGTGTGATGTCCTTAGGTTAGTTAGATTTAAGTAGTTCTAAGTTCTAGGGGACTGATGACCATAGATGTTAAGTCCCATAGTGCTCAGAGCCATTTGAACCATTTGAATCCAATCGCAAGTCTGCTCCGATACTCCGTAAGCTCGTATTTTTTTCATTAAACGGCAATGCGGAACGGTAGCAAATGCCTTTCCTAAATCAGGGAACACGGCATCAACCAGAGCGCTGTTGTCCGCTGCGCTGTGGATCTCATGGAGGAACAGAGCGAGTTGAGTTTCGTAGGGTCTCTGTTTGCGAAATCCATGTCGATTTTTGTAGAGGAGATGTTCATTTTCCAAAATCGTCATAATTCTTGAGCATGAAACATGTTCCATAATTCTACAACAGATTGACGTCAATGATATAGGTCTATAACTGTGTGAATCTGTCTTTCTTACAAACGAGAATGACCTGCTCTTTTTTCCAGTCTTTAGGTAGCTTTCGTTGCTCAAACGGTCTACGATAGATTTCTGCTGGAAGAAGAGCAAGCATAATCTTTATAGAATCTTATATGTATCTCATGTGGTCCTGACGCCTTTTCACTACTAAGCGATTGTAGCTGCTTTTCAGTTCCGCAATCGGTGATCTCAATATCTGCCATTTTGACGTTCGTGCTATGTTGATTGAAAGGAGATACAGTGTTACGATCTTCCGCGGTGATGCAACTGCTGAAGATCTAATTCAGAATTTCGGCCTTCCCACCGTTATCTTCCGTTTCGGTGCCGTTGTGACCGCTGAGAGAATGAATATATGATTTTGAACCACCTACTGATTTTACATACGACCAAACTCTCTTAGAGGTTTTACTCAGGTCGGTTGACAGCGTCTTACTTTCAAAATCATTGAACGCTTCTCTCATTGCTCTTCCTACGCCCGTTCAGCTTTTGTTGGTCAGCTAGGTTTTTACTAGTCTTGAATCTGGGATGAAGTGCTCTGTGTTTACGTACCGCTTTTCTAGTACGGTGGATGTTTCCCATCGCTTAAAACCTTACTCGAAACATACTTGTCTAGGGCATATTGAACAATGCCTTTGAATTTTTCCGTTTGTTCTCCACATCTTCGTCTTCATTATCGAATATTTGATGCTGACTGCTGAGATACTGTGAAATTTGTATCCTGTCACCCTTGCTGAGCAAATATATGTGCCTACCTTTCTTAACATTCCTTGTAGGACTCGTCGTCATAGATGCTGTCACAGCCTTATGATCACTGATACCTTCCTCTATGTTAACTGATTCGATAAGTTCAGGTCTGTTTGTTGCCAGGAGGTCTAAGACGTTACCCTCACGAGTTTGTTCTCTAACTATCTGCTCAATGTAATTTTCGGACAAGACATCCAGAACAATGTCACACGAATCCCTGTTGCTAGCACCAATTTTGATGGCATAACACTCACAATCTATACCCGGTAAGTTGAAGTCCCCCCATATTACTCCAGCATGATAAGAAAAATTACTAATGACATTTTGCAAGTTCTGTCTGAAGCGCTCTACAACATCCTGACTCCGGTGGTCTATAAAAGCATCCGATCATCATATTTGACCGTTCTTTGATACTCAGTTTCACCCAGATTAATTCACATTCGGAATACGTTATGACCTCGTTAGATTTTATCGAATTTTTACTGCAATAAACACGTCACCACCATTGGTGGCTAACCTATCCTCACGATAAACATCCCAATTTGAACTTAGGATTTCGATTTCAAAGACGTCTGATTTCAACCAGCTTTCTGTTCCCAATACTATCTGTGCATTATAACCTTCAGTAAGCGATACTAATTCTGGGGCCTTTCCTTGGATGCTCCTCCAGTTTACTAAAATCATATTAATCTTTTCTATCTCTGATCTAAGAGCACCAAGATTCTCTGAGGTCACTGTGGCTGATTTAATAGGCAAATCATTTTTGATCCAAAGGGAGGGGTTCTCTAACCTAAAAAAGCCCCATGTGCGCGCCACACGCACTCCGCTGCCCTAGTAGCCGCTTCCTGCGGGTAGTGCACGCCTGACCTATTAAGGGGAACCCTATAATTTTGCACCCGATAGCGGAGGACGAGAATTTCGCATCCAGTACCGTCGCAGAGTCGTCTGAGCCTCTGGTTTGGACATTCCACTGTGCTCCAAACCGGAGGATCGCGATCAACTCTGCATATGAGGCTATAAATAGACAGGTTAGCCTGCACCCCGAGTGCAGTGCTAGTTGCCTTCACCAGACCAGCCATCCGCCGAAAGGAGCCGAGGATTCACTCAGGATTCAAGCGGCGGGCGTCATTCGTGGCGACATGTGCCACTATATGCTGTCAGTTGCACACAGTACCCTCGATAGCCGCCAGCAGGGCCTCCTCCACATCACGGATGAGAACTCCCGGCAAACATACCGAATGCACACTGGAATTCTTTCCCGCCTTGCCTGCTATCTCCGTGAGGGGCTCCATCACCCGCCTAACATTGGACCTCCCAATTACAAGCATACTCACCCTCTGTACTTGTCCGGACTGGGCAGGAAAATCGACCGCTGGCCTAACAGGAGAGACATCCCGTGCTGGCTCAGAGTTACCATCAACACTGGGTAACCCCTTGCACTTGCTAAGACGTAGGGAGGCAGCCGCACGGCCTGCTCCCTCTTTCGCCTTCCGCCGAGTGACACGCGAACCCACCATTGTCTGCCACCCACTTTGGAGTGAGGATGGACCGGTCAGTTATTGCATATCAGAAGTCGCAGCGATGTTCGGGTCACCAGGGGATTCCAGTGGCACCAAAGGTGTCGCAGGTCTCGTCGCTGGCGCCTCGACGTCACCGAAACTTTGAGCATTAGCTAGAAGCTTGTCGACGGTAGCCAACGCAGCTTCCAGCTGTTTACGGAAAGCAGCCAACTCTCCTAGTCCACATGCCATGTGACGTCTAACTTGCCGTGCAAGACTGGTAGATTTTCGACAACACGCTTCCGCACTATCGTTCATCTGCAGCTAGCAATTAACATGTTACGTAACTACGTTTTGCACGGCAGTGTAGATCATTTATCGACACGGTGTCATATGCTTTTTGTAAGTCTATAGTAATCATACGTCTATCTCCTCCCTGGTTCTTCTTTTCTCAATCGCCTCTTTTATAGTAAATTTATCTACATAGGAAGGGCCTGCGGTGTAGCCACTCTCGTCTTCGCCTGTCACAGTTTCATTCCCCAGACATTCGACCGTACAGCCTTCCCGCTGATGTAATAATGCTAACGGCCTTATACTTGTTGCAATCGCTATTTTAGCCTTTCTTATGAAATGGGATGAAGTATGCTTTTTCTTATTGCAGAGATCAATTTCACGTCGTAGTTAGTAAAATTCTTTTCAGGGTTAGTTGCCTAGTTCCACTAGGTTCAGACAGGGTGGCTACGGGTATTGTACGACGACGGCGCCTGCTGCTGAGTAATTGGCCGCGGCCACGCTGCTCTTGGCATCCGCCTCGGGCTGTAGGCGTGATCCCACAATAGCGAGGCTACACGTGCATCGCTGCTCCGCCACGGTCTCGCAATGGACGCGTAACTCAAACGCCGAGCAATAATCCAGTGTAGCAGGCCATTACGGATCGTTAAATACATTACCCATATCACATGGGTCTCCAGGAAGTGGAATGTAGTCAAGACGAAAATTTTCGTTAAGTGGAATACAATGAAATTAAACATATTATTCTAAATTATTGCATTACAAAAAAATGGTTCAAATGGCTCTGAGCACCATGCGACTTAACTTCTGAGGTTATCAGTCGCCTAGAACTTAGAACTAATTAAACCTAACTAACCTAAGGACATCACACACATCCATCCCCGAGGCAGGATTCGAACCAGCGACCGTAGCGGTCGCTCGGCTCCAGACTGCAGCGCCGAGAACCGCACGGCCACTTCGGCCGGCCATTGCATTACAGTGGTAGTGTTAAAATTAAAATAACCTAAGACATTAATTTTAAGAATGTCTCTGAATATACTTCCAATGAAGTAGAAAGAGGTGTCCACTGAAGGATCAGAAAGTTCACAAAGCTCTCAGAAGCATCCTCACAAATGAACTCCCTAATTCGGGCCGTGCTTTTAACAAATACAATTCGTATCTCCGAAGGAATTTCGGAATTTATGAGTAGCGCTTACTAATCTGTGGTTGGCAGTTGTTTGGAAACCACAATAATCCGAGACAAATTAATCTTCTAACGAAACTTGCGTTTCAATCTAGGCAGGCGAAAATTTTATTTGCCAGAGCATAAATATTGTATCTTTGTGAGTCGAATGTGAAATGTAAATGTATCGTCGGCATCGAAACGTTCAGAGATGAAGTGTTAGATTAACGAAGTAAAATGACACTACCAAATTACGTACAGATTATAACTACACAAAAGGTAAAAACAAAGCTCTTAATGTGAAAACTGTTTGTGTTGAAATGAACACACGAAAACACTAGCAAAGAGTATGTCACCACTGAAATGCGCATTCTTACACTGTCCTCGCAGGAGTTGTATCGTCAGTGTGTAATAACCGGTGCCTCCCAGCTACATTCTACTCCTACAAACAGGCTGATTCAGCTACACAGTTCACCTCAATTGTTTCCTAGACTGTTAAAGATATCGTAAATCTGTTTCGACTCAAATTAATTGTGAAAAAGTCACCAGTAAATGGCGTATAATCTTTTCTCATAACTATAGTAATTACTGAAATATCGGTTTTTTCAAATAGGAGTATAGCAATTTGCACTGTTGCTACCGTAGTTCTGATAAATTCGAATGCAATACCGTTTCACTCTTCAAGATCTGGCAAGTAATTTAGGAGTAATTACAGTATTTAGAACTTATGATTTATCTGTTCTGAAAATGAAACCGATTGCTGTCTTATGCAGAAGTTTGTGCTGTTACACAAAACTGGGCTGACAGGGCTGATGAGGCGCTCCAGCTTGACACTGCTGGGTCTAGTTTCAAAAAGGGAGTACTAAAGAAAACTTCAATTTAAAACTGATTTAATCAAATTTGGTTACTCGGGTGTACACACCAAATTGTATAATCGAAGAGTCCAAGGATAATTCACCAGTTAAGTAGAGTAACAGGTTTGCTCCTGATTCTGCCAGAGCCTTGAAAGAAAGTTTCACGTTAGAACCAATAAGCAATTTTATCGGGGCAATAAGTGTAGCGAATGTAACGACTATCCCTGGCTACAGACAGTTACGTGAATCTGTACGTACCGATGGGAGGGATACTCACACGGGTCCACCAAGTATTTGAGAGAGCCTTGTAGAAGGTAGGCATCCCAATGTTTATGCATTTATTATTTCCCTGTACTTGAGTATTGCTCATCAGTGTGGGATCCGTACCAGATCGGGTTGACGGAGGAGATAGAGAAGATTCAAAGAAGAGCGGCGCGTTTCGTCACAGGGTTATTTGGAAACCGTGATAGCGTTACGGAGATGTTTAACAAACTCAAGTGGCGGACTCTGTAAGAGAGGCGCTCTGCATCGCGGTGTAGCTTGCTCGCCAGGTTTCGAGAGGGTGCGTTTCTGGATGAGGTATCGAATATATTGCTTCCCCCTACTTATACCTCCCGAGGAGATCACGAATGTAAAATTAGAGAGATTAGAGCGCGCACAGAGGCTTTCAGACAGTCGTTCTTCCCGCGAACCATACGCGACTGGAACAGGATAGGGAGGTAATGACAGTGGCACGTAAAGTGCCCTCCGCCACACACCGTTGGGTGGCTTGCGGAGTATAAATGTAGATGTAGATGTAGATGTAGATGTAGATATGAGGAATGGATAGGGTGACAATTATTGAACTGTATGAAAAAACGTAAATTAGTTGCAAACAACGGAGTGGACACAGTTTATTCAACATGTGAACGTCACTACAGAAATGCAGATAGTTCAGATTTAGGTTATGACATGTTCGGTGTGCTTGTGGCGCAGGCGAATAGCGAAATTCTTCACGACCTGCTGAAGCGCCGGAACATCGAAGCTGTCGATGACCTCCTGAAGGGCTGTTTTCACCTCAGCACTGGTTTTGTACACCTTGTCTTTAATATAGGAGTCACATGTGTTCAGATCCGGAGAATATGGCGGCCAATCGAGGCCTATGCCGCTGGCCTCTTGGTACCCCAGAGCCAGAATGGTGTCCCCAAAGTGCTCCTCCTGAACATCAAACACTCTTCTGCAAGGACTGGGTCGAGCTCCGTCTTGCATGTACCAAATCTTGTCGAAATCAGAGTCAGTTTGGATAATGGGGATGAAATCATCTTCCAAAACCTTCACGTACCATTCAGTAGTCACTGTGCCATAAAGGAATATCGCACCGATTATTCCGTGAATGGACGCTGCAGAGTCACCCGTCGAGGGTGAAGATACTTCTCAATCGCGAAACGCGGATCCTCAGTCCCCCAAATGCGTCAATTTTGCTTATTGACGAACCCATACGAATGAGAGTGGGCTTCGTCGCTCAAACCATACAATTCCCATTATGCCTCGCGGCCAACCGAACAGTTTGAAGTCCTAACGCAAACTGTACAAACGTTACGGCGATTTTATTTCATATAGTTCAGTAACTGTCACCCTGTATACTACCTTTTTACCTACGACTACTGTGATTCCTTCGTACCCATTTCCGCTATTTTATTTAATAAAATTGTAACGGTTGACCACTTGATGTATATTTTCACTCAGTCAGGTTTTAGATCTCATTGCTCTTCACTGGTGTGCAAAACGTTAGGACGAATGTGTCTTTTGCATGATGTGTCACTGTCAAGTGACATGGCTCTATGAAACTTGGACCATGCGTACAAATGCTACAGTATGTACAGAAAGTAAAAATGAAGAATTTCTGGAGATGACACTTTCCTTTCATTTTTTTAGTGTTTATTTGCACGATACACCTGCCTGTTGAGGATTTGGTTTGTTTCCGAAGACAAACGTTGTTTGAAAATCACGTGTTTTACTGTAAGAGGTATGTCGATGACGCAATAATTTTAATTCATGGGAGTGAGGAAAACATCAAGCAGCTAGCTAAGGAAATGTTTACCATGCATCATAAATTCAATTTACTATAGAAACAGCGAAACATAGTATCCTCTATTCCTTTACTTAACCATTTCAGAAGCTAATGGTAGCAGTCGTGCACTGATACTATTAACCATGCGAAATCATGGCCTCCTAAACGATACAAGAAAGTATGTTTTCACTCACTATCGTGTAGAAGAGACGCGACTGCATTTATTACGAGACGAAATAGATAACGAAATTGAAAGCTTTAAGCAAACTTCAGAAGCAAAATGGCTATCGCAGCTCTACCGTTGCACGTGTACACATTAAAGCGCAAACAACACGGAACTTAATTAAGAAAGAAATGTGTTTTTCTCAGCATGACGTACCGTGGCGAACCTCTTATAAAACAGGAAATTCCCTGTGTAAACGTAACCTAAAAGTTGCCTTAAGAACCGAAATACGTTGGGACGCAGGGTTCGTCATAACACTGGTTCAAATGGTTCAAATGGCTCTGAGCACCATGCGACTTAACTTCTGAGGTCATCAGACGCCTAGAACTTAGAACTAATTAAACCTAACTAACCTATGGACATCACACACATCCATGCCCGAGGCAGGATTCGAACCTGCGACCGTAATGGTCGCGCGGTTCCAGACTGTAGCACCTAGAACCGTAACACTGGTGTTTATAATATAACATGTGGTGACTGCCAAAAGAACTATATTGGACGTAAGGGCCGAACAGTTGGAATTTGCTTCAATGAACACACGCTTACCCAAAGTAAAACTGCACTATGTGCACATTTAACAACACATAACCATCAAATCTCTAGTGCTGACAATAGCATGGAGACTGCATAAAGCAAATAGCGGTCTGTATCTTGACGTGCATGAAGAATTTGAAATTTATACTACCAAAGGAAGGAACCTGTCGACAATTTTAACGAACAGAATGAATTTTTTCTCTAACGCTTACTTTAATGTTTACGATGACGTGTTCCTCTGGAGTACAATGGTTGATGTCCCTCCTCGTTCCGCGAACATGAATGTGTATATCATGTTCGTTGGCGGTGGTGGAAGCTGGTTGGCGCAGACTGCAGCCTGTGACTTGCCTAAACCCACTAATGCATCCCTCTTCACTCACTCAAGTGGCCACTCTATTTTTCTAACTTCTGTCACCTAATATCGTCGTTAATACGTATTGCTGTTTTTGTAGCTATATTCCTTTTTCTTTTCTTCCTTTTTCTCCCATTGTTTACGCGACTGTAAGAATTCCAAGTGTACTTTTATTTTTACTTATTGAAATTCAATCAAATTCTTAAAGTTTTAGTTTAACAGATGGAGGATCCAAGTTATGCAAGTGAGACGTGTCTATTAATTTTTCATTGTCTTTTAAAATACTAAATCAAGAACGGAAAACTATGATTCACAATTTACTGTGAGCCTGCTTATAGCATTTTTTTTTTATATTGTTTGACGCATCATACACTCTAAAATGTATTACATTAACGTGTCTTCCAATTTTTAATTTTTATTAATTATTTGATTTTGTTTTATGATGGAGGATTCTCTTTTATACAGTTTTAATGTACTCATCTGTGACTTATGCATATTTCAAGTGACTATACGAAATTTTTTCCTCATCAAATTCATGAACTTTACGTTATTTTTACACAACTATGCACGAACTGCACTTTGCGGTGCCAGATACGTGTGGGTCTACAACACTTTTTGTTGATAAAGGGACGTCTAACAAAAGTAGAAGATGACATGCTTTGTTATTTGTACAGCCTTTGGGTGTAGTGTATGTAATGCCACTCTTTTGTAATTTTTTTAAATTTTTGTTGCATTTTTTCTGATCAAATCTTAATCAGACTGAAACCGGTAGTCGGTAATACCAAGTTGTAATCCAGACGGTGTTTGGTTTTTTATGATATCATATTTTTAGTTCTGTACTGTATGTGTATTTCAGCACGTGTTTTATGAACATTAAACCTAGATTTGTGATATTCATAAGACAAATCGGTGTCAGTACAAGTACATAAATGCATCGATAGAAGAACTTTAAATATAGATAATATAGCATATTGACTTTGAAATATTCTACATTTATTTAGTATTTCTACATTAATCCTACGTTTATTTATCGCTTCTGTACCTTTAGAAGTGAGTGTAACATGTCAAAAGTGCCAAGGAAGGCCAGCCGCTTTGGCCGAGCGGTTCTAGGCGCTTCAGTCCGGAACCGCGCTGCTGCTGCGGTCGCAGGTTCGAATCCAGCCTCGGGCATGGATGTATGTGATGTCCTTAGGTTAGTTAGGTTTAAGTAGTTCTAAGTCTACGGGACTGAGACCTCAGATGTTAAGTCCCATAGTCCCTAGAGCCATTTTGTCAAGGAAGTCACTGTTGGATACCTTGTAACTGGCTTGTGTAAGTCAGTCGACAGGTCAGAACAGGGCGAGGGTATACTATACCACTTCCCATAGCATTAGAGTTTTTAAGCAATGTGGGCTTTGAACTAATCTCCGAGTTGAGGTCAGTTTTATCTTTCAGTGTATTGTGAAAAAGTAAAGCATTAAAAAGGAAAGAATTCGAACAGAGGGAATTTCAAATAATAACCAAATACTACCAGCTACAGAGCTACATATGGCTCTGTGATAAAGCCCAATAGAAGCGTCGGCGCAGTGGTATTTCGAATGAAATAAAGGCATGTAGCAGCGGGACTGGCTGCGTAATTGGCTAGGCACAATATCTGTTCGTATATGTCAGCTGTTCACTGTGAGATCTGTGAGGTTTCAGTAAGACAAAGTATTTAGAAATACGGAAAGGATAACCAATTTCCAGAAACATGCCGAGGGAAAGAGGATAGACATCATACTGAATAGGAGAAACACCAGAATAAAAGACAACAGGTCGTCATGTGATTTATTGTCACTCAAATCATCGTTTTGGGGAGAGTACAGAACGAACTATTCCCTCCAGAAGGAGTGTCAGAATTATCCTCTTGCGGCAACCTAACTGAAGGATTATCATGCTAAAGGGGCTAAGTAACACACCTTACTTCATAGGTTGTTCAGAGTAAACTTTAATAACAAGAACATAAATATTCACTGACTTCACATTAACATTTGGTTATTGACTTTAGGAAAACAAGTTATCACTTGGCATGATCCCAAAGGAACAAATAAATACTGAGTTTTCAAAATAAATTTGCACTGATATGATGAATAGACTAAGTCCACCAATGAAGATTTGTAATATGTCTACATCTAGCAATATTTGTACTGTTCAGTCTTGGCACGCTTCATAGTAAGACTGTTTTTGCAACCCAGGTAGGTAATCCATCAAACTTTTGAGCTCTCGTTCTGCTATGAACACAATCCTTGTGCTCCAGTGACCTCACCGAATGCTATGTCCGCACCGATAGCTGAGTGGTTAGCGTGACGGATTGCCATCCTAAGGGGATTTTCTCGGCTCAGGAACTGGGTGTTGTGCTGTCTTGCAACGTACAGTTATCGATATATTGAAAAATATCTACTGGTAGTCTTAGTCGACCTTGAGCTGCTAGCTGACTTAACTTGGCTCTGTTTAAACGAGCGGTTATGCCCCAGTATTGTTTGCATCGAAATTATCATTACACTCTAATTATTAAACAAAACTGTGGTGATTGCTAGCTACGAAATCAATAATACGGCGATTAGCATATTATACCAAATTAAGATTTATTCAGAAAACAGGAAGAGCAATATTTCTAGCCTAACATGACAATTCAATACCCTCGCTAACCTAACTAGCCTATCATTGGCACAATGCATGCCCTTTTCCTAACTCCTTAAGTCAACACTGAACCCGCAAGTGACTCTAGTGAATTTCTGCCTGAACGGACACAGAATCAGAGAGCTGCAGTCAAAGAGCTGGTGGAATACGAACTCATTTAGAATTACAGTGCCCTACTTTGACTGCTAATATCACTGTAATTCTCCGTGATGATTACGACGGTCGGCCCAGCCAGAATCGTGATGCCGCCTTTCCCGAGCTTGGCTTTAATCTCAAAGGTAGACGTGATTTGCGTCCGTGAACTCCTGTACGTAAGTGTTCAATTGCGGAGTTCGTCACGAGTCAATACTCAAGCTACTTGCACATATGCCAAGAGTAGTTGGTCGACTCAAGTGCGCGGCAGCAAAGGTACACTTCAAATTGCATATGAACACCACAAGTTAGTACAAACCTGTTTCTCTTCTCAGAGGAACGGATAATGCTACGTGTGTGGAGTCATATGCTATACACTAGTCTGACTTGGAGAGTAACCACTGGACTCAGTGCCGGCAATTTCTCCAACCTACTTCTCTCCACGCTCTCCAAGCAGGGCAGGCAGACACCGCGACTATTCCGGTCCAGTGCCGATTCCAGAGTCCTCATTCAGATTTTTGCAAACCTGGCCGTTCTTCGCCGCAGTGATCCGTGCGCGTTGGTAGCCAATCACGACACAGACGTCCATGTATCAGTGCGGGTTTCTACCCAACCACGACACAGAATTCTGCCGCCGTTACTGTTGCCTCCAAACTCTACGCGCTCTGCGCCAATCCCGTCACAGCCTTCCGCAAAATTTTCCACAGTGGCACGAAATCGTCTTTCTCTCTTTCGCATACACCTCCTTCTCACTTCTTGTTGTGATGGCCCAGCCTCTCCCAACGTCTTTGGTGGCCTGAAGTGCCAGCCGACAAAGGGGTCCGGAGTCCGGCCGTGTTCCAGCCTCTGCGGCCATCTCGTTAGTTTGACATGACACACACAACTTCCTTTTCCGTGTCCATTCTCTCCTACAGGTGGGCCAATTATCTTGTTTTGTTAAATGGCTATCTCTGTGTATTCCGTGTATTAGTACTGATTTAGCATCATGTAAGGTGCAAAATCTGCTACCTTATATTCTTCATTATCATTTCATTCCCATCCGGCGCGCAGGTCGCCCAGTGTGACATCGAATGTAATAAGACCTGCACCAAGGCGGCCGGACCCGCCCCGCAAGAGGCCTCCCGGCCAATGACGCCAAACGCCCATTTCCATTTTACCGACTGCTATCGTTCTGACATCGTCACATCGCCACACTTTTTCAAAACTATTATCAATTCATCATTTCCCATCCTTCTACTTCACCAAATGTCCTTTTTACCTGAATCACCCCAGACTCGCTGGTTTTAATCCATGAGGCAGACCTTATATTAACCTTAGTTGTGTTAATGATCATATCAGCTGCTTGCTGAAGGTGTATAAAATAACTGTATCTTATCTGAACAACTTTAAATTGTTGCTTACTGCGGCTGGAGTGGCCGAGCGGTTAAAGGCGCTAAAGTCTGGAACCGCACGACTGCTACGGTCGCAGGTTCGAATCCTGCCTCGGGCATGGATGTGTGTGACGTCCTTAGGTAGGTTATGTTTAAGTAGTTCTAAGTTCTAGGGGACTTATGACCACAGCAGTTGAGTCCCATAGTGCTCAGAGCCATTTGTACAATTTTTTTGTTGTTGCTTACTGCGAGCTGTTGCTATACTGTTCATTAAAAGTGTGTGAAATCCTATGGGACCTAACTGCTAAGGTCATCAGTCCCTAATCTTACACACTACTTAACCTAAATTATCCTTAGAACAAACACACACACACACACACACCCATGGTCGAGGGAGGACTCGAACCTCCGCCGGGACCAGCCGCACAGTCCATGATTGCAGCGCCCTAGACCGCTCGGCTAATCGCGCGCGGCAAGTGTTCATTACAATGTAACTGTTTTGCTTGTTTTGTTTTGTATACTGGTCTCCCATTCTTTACTTTCGTGTGTGTATGTATTGCATTGACAACGTTCTATTAACTGCAGAATGCAAGTCGTATGCTTACATAAACGCTATCTGATGAAATGAGTCACCAAATCCATCGATAACTTTGTAGCTGTATCCCAATTAAGTCTTACCAAAATTAATTATAAAACTTGAAACTACATACTGAAGGAGATCTCACGTGAAGTTCTGTACTGTGCAGTGCAGTACCAGTGCTACAATGTGTTAACTCACAGTACCTGTCTTGCACTTCCGACACACAAAAATGTCAGAGTAAAAATCCTCCATAAAATTAAAAACCGAATTTCGAAAGAATAAATGACCAAAATACTTATGTCAAAACGCCATGCAAATTTACACATCCAAACTGACTAGTACCCAAACTGACTAAGTAAAACTCAAGGTTTGAATGATCCACGCTCCAAATGTAACACTGCACTGTAACAGTAAGATTAATGGACAAAAGAAATGAGATGTGAACTGAACTTTAACTGTATTGATCCACGCGATAATTTTGAAATTCAGTACTTGACTGTAAATGATCTTATGTCCTAACAGTGATGTTAAACTGGCTCAAACAAACATCGTGATTTACCTTCTGGCAACGAAAACTCGGTACTGCTCGAAAGTGGTGAATGTTAAAATGCAGCACAGCAGGAAACTTCGGCCAACGGCAACGCAAGGAATAGCAGCTAATTTAAGCACATCATACTTTATGCTTCAAACAACTATGTTTCACTATGTGCAACGCAGTAACACACGATTAGAAAATAACCTTTTAGTATGTAAACCGTGGGAGAAACTGAACTTAATGAATGATATAGAAGAGACTAACCGTTAAAAAATGTTTCATGAAACTGACTTTTATCAATTACGACAGTCTTTACAAAATTCACTTCATATATATAAAAAAATATAATTCTTTCATGCAATTCGCTAACGAAATGGTAAAGGCGAGGTGGTTCTACAACTCTGCGTCCAAGCCATGTGAGCAGATAATTTTGTCTGATCTCGTCTCAACAATCAAACTAACCGACCGGAATCAATAAAGGAAAAAATCACACTGAACATTAAATTTCTCAAACTCGTCACAAATTACGTGCGAGCAAGCAATGCAGCGACAACACTACTTGAATATCTGAATACTTCTAAAATCAGTCTTATAACTCCATATTTCCAAAAATAAACATCTTCCGCGTTAGCATCTCTGTGTCCTGTTAATTATCCCCAGACCGCTGAGCAGTGTGACCGTCTCCAAGCCCTCTTCAATGCTAAGCCCTCTAATGCTACACAGGCAACGACAGTACTACCGACAACCAAAGATCACACTGCTTGGACTCAGAACCTCTATGGTGTAACAGATCGGAGGTGTCTCGCGCCAGTAAAACGCCTGGATGCGTTGACGTTTCGGACCAGAGACCGGCATCGCGGGACTAGCTGCTGTAAAAGCCTGGTTGCAACGACAGATGAACAGCTGACGTCGAGCCCCATGCTCGAGCGGAATATGGCTGTATATTGGTAGCTATAAAATGCGTTTTTTTCTTTATTTTCGTCTCTCAGGTACCCATATGCACTAAACAAATTAGTGAGTATACTAACGAGGGAAACTCCTCATCGCACCCCCGTCCCTCCGATTTAGTGGTATGACAGCCCAGAGGATAGTCCGCAACTATACACAGATCAAGCATGAAATCAAGAAGGTGAGCTGAACTGCGAAAAAAAGAAGCAAAATAAAAACAGTGAACAGTCCAAGCTCGAGAAGTGCAACATCGAGCGATCCACTGTGGCCGTGGCTTCGTGGTTATGTGGTCACGTTGTTGGACTGCGAGAAAGGGGATCCCCGTTCAAACTTTCTTCGTGCCCCACATATATTCAGAAAATTATGAACTTTCTTTCCGGGCACTGACGTGTCCGTTCGCTGTATTCAAATTTGTGTCTGTGTGGTGATAGTGTAACGTCCGTTTGCAACAGCGAGGTATAACGAAGAGACCTCCAGACGTACGTACCTTCTGTTTCTTCTACACAAGTATTACATCTTAAGACTCTTCTGCTCCGTCTTTGAAGTTTTAATTCTTGAATTCCTTTGTTGTAACGTAGTTCACGCCCGATTATTTGTTGTTTTCATTTCTGTGAGAGGTCTATGCGGCATCTCGCCTGCTCTCACTATTCACCACACTTACTTGCGACGGTAATATATTCTTATCGCGTCATCACACAGCATCGTCACACCAATATTCAAGAAAGGTAGTACGAGTAATCCACTAAATTACAGACCCATATCGTTAACGTCGATATGTAGCAAGATTTTAGAACATATATTGTGTTCGAACATTATGAATTACCTCGAAGAAAACTGTCTATTGACACACAGTCAACATGGGTTTAGAAAACGTCGTTCCTGTGAAACACAACTAGCTCTTTATTCACATGAAGCGTTGAATGCTATTGACAAGGGATTTCAGATCGATTCCGTATTTCTGGACTTCCACAAGGCTTTTGACACTGTACCACACAAGCGACTCGAAGTGAAATTGCGTGCTTATGGAATATCGTCTCAGTTATGTGACTGGATTTGTGATTTTCTGTCAGAAACTGGCAGAAAGCCATCGAGTAAAACAGAAGTGATTTCTGGCGTTCCCCAATCTGAGCAGCCGTCTTCGGTTGTTTGCAGATGACGCTGTCGTTTATCGACTTATAAAGTCGTCAGAAGATCAAAACAAACTGCAAAACGATTTAGAAAAAATATCTGGATGGTGTGAAAAGTGGCAGTTGACCCTAAATAACGAAAAGTGTGAGGTTATCCACATGAGTGCTAAAAGGAACTCGTTAAACTTCGGTTACACGATAAATCAGTCTAATCTAAAAGCCGTAAATTCAACTAAATACCTAAGTATTACAATTACAAACAACTTGCATTGGAAGTAACACATAGAAAATGTTGTGGAGAAGGCTAACCAAAGACTGCGTTTTATTGGCAGGACACTTAGAAAATGTAACAGACCTACTAAGGAGACTGCCTACACTACGCTTGTCCATCCTATTTTAGAATGCTGCTGCGCGTTGTGGGATCCTTACCAGATAGGACTGACGGAGTACATCGAAAAAGTTCAAAGAAAGGCAGCACGTTTTGTATTATTGCGAAATATGGGAGAGGGTGTCACAGAAATGATACAGGATTTGGCCTGGAAATCGTTAAAAGAAAGGCGTTTTTCGTTGCGACGGAATCTTCTCACGAAATTCCAATCACCAAATTTCTCCTCCGAATGCGAAAATATTTTGTTGACACCGACCTACATAGGAAGGAATTATCGCCACGATAAAATAACGGAAATCAGAGCTCGCACGGAAAGATATAGGTGTTCATTCTTTCCGCGCGCTATACGAGATTGGAATAATTGAGAATTGTAAAGGTGGTTCAATGAACGCTCTGTCAGGCACTTAAATGTGATTTGCCGAGTATCCATGCAGATGTAGATGTAGATTTATTCTATAATCAGTGCAGAGTATGACAATAGACAAGACTAGAGAATGAGGACAGACACGTCAATGACCGGACGGAAATTTCATAATTTTCTGAAAAAAAAACACATTTTCTCTTTTGCTTATTTTTTAGCAGTTTATTACACCTTCTTCCTGTTTTCATGTTTGATTTGTGTTGAGTTTTTGATGGGCTATACTGGACCATTTTACCAGTAAATCTGAGAGGTGTTTCGATGAACGCTCTGTCAGGCACTTAAATGTGATTTGCAGAGTATCCATGTAGATGTAGAGGTAGGTGTAGATTCATTCTATAATCAGTGCAGGGTATGACTATAGACAAGACTGGAGTATGAGGACAGACACGTCAATGACCGGACGAAAAATTCATAATTTTCTGAAAAAAATATCACAGTTTCTCTTTTGCTTATTTTTTAACAGTTTATTACACCTTCTTCCTGTTTTCATGTTTGATTTGTGTTGAGTTTTTGACGGGCTATAATGGACCATTTTACCACTAAATATGAGAGGGGTGCAACGGGGGGTGCCGGCCCTGGTGGCCGAGTGGTTCTAGGCGCTACAGTCTGGAACCGCGTGACCGCTACGGTCGTAGGTTCTAATCCTGCCTCGGGAGTGGATGTGTGTGGTGTCCTTAGGTTAGTGCGGTTTAAGTATTTCTAAGTTCTAGGGGATTGATGACCTCAGAAGTTAAGTCCCATAGAGCTCAGAGCCATTTTGCAACGGGGAGTTTCACGTGTAAGATGGCTGGCTGCTATTAGAGCGAAAAATATGGTGCTAATTACAGTTCAGTTGTGCTTAAGAACTTTCACCTGGTAGAAAGAAAGAGTGTGTTTGCCAGTCTTGTAACAGAAGTTTGCGACCCCATCGTAGAAGCAGATGCAAGTTTAAACTGTTGTCAACATTTGTTGTAACGTATGTGGCCAAGTTAATCGTTATTGGTTACTGTGCACTGAATACTGAGAAATGTATTACACTACTGAAGCTTCTCGCAAAATTAATTCAAGACCATAAGAAAGCTGCTGGCACTCCAGGGGATTACTTTAATTACTTTATTAGAGATACTGAGGACGTGCACTTCATTCGCCATTCAGTGCTCGTATTTCATTTTTCTAATTCCATCATTCTGGTATTCGGTAATATAACAATTCAGGCCCTGTTAATAATTTCTATGGGTTGCCTAATTTATTTGACGATGTTTACAGTTTGTCTCACACTGATCTGTGAGAGGAGCTTGGCGCTAGGAATTTTCTTTATTTATGGGCGAGGGCAGCAGTCTTCCTAGCAGCCTTGATGGCTTCCAGTTTACCATCCTTTTTCCGATCGCCAATATAGCACGTGGTGTCGTTTGAACGTTCAGTGGTGGCCAAAGTTTCTCCTGTTCTCAGTTCTCCAGCTTGGCTTACCAACCTTGTAACTGCTATTTCTGCTCGATTTTAACGTCGCGAGGTCGCCTCCCTGTGAGATTCCGGCCCTTTGATTGGCCAGTTCAGGTGCGCGCCCACCGTAGGTGGATAGTGGGCAAAAGGGCAGTGGGCAGTTCTAGTGTGACCGTGCCTGAGGCTGGAGGTGCTGCTTCCAGAAGATGAAGTTTCTGTAAGCATGAACGCCGAGGTGCACTGTAGCTTCGCGCCCTGCGGCCCAGAGGGAACCTTGTAGGTCATTTTACTGATGTGCGTTCCTTAAATTATGGTTTACGCAATTTTTCCGGATTATAAGACTGTAGATTTCCCGTGTACAGTTGGGCATAACGTGCGCGATGTGCTGGTTAGTCACAGTAGCTTGCAGTTCGGCACTAAAGTGTATACTTTCATGCTCACTTTTCCGCTTCGTCTGGCAGTAGCTCTTTCAGTTCTCCCGTGCAAAATTTGACTCAGAATTTAGGTCTAGCTTTAAAACTTGTGCCCTTTTTCCTATGCCACGTGGTGAGTGTCTGGCGCCCCTTCATGTTTCGTTAACGTAGTCGGACCGCGAGCCAAAGTTATCTA
This sequence comes from Schistocerca cancellata, assembly GCF_023864275.1. Taxonomy (NCBI): domain Eukaryota; kingdom Metazoa; phylum Arthropoda; class Insecta; order Orthoptera; family Acrididae; genus Schistocerca; species Schistocerca cancellata. The sequence continues at coordinate 38,307,054 of NC_064629.1, forward strand.
GTATCGCCTGTACGAATAGTTTCGTGTCTTGCTGGTTTTATTTCTTTAGTACAGGAGGCTACCTAGCGATTCAGCCCCAGTAGCAACTTTCTTAGTCTTTGGCTGATTCATGGTGGTGGTCGTCGCATGCCGGCAACCCCTTCCTTTAGTAAATGGAACTCCATTTGATAATACGGCGGTCGTTCCTAAAATTCCTTTTCTCCTGCCATCGTGGCTTATTATGAACGTACGTTGCGGCAGGCTGCTGAACTCAATTCTTTCTTCCCCCACCCCCATTGGATTGTATAATTGTTCAATATTCAACTGTTAAATAAATCTTTAATCTTTACATTCTCCCTTTCATTACGTGAAACCACCCTTAGTGTCACAGCAGAATAATGCAGAAGTATTCTCACGATAACGGTTGCTATAAGGTCGTGCAGATCTCTCGCCTTCAATGATAGGATAAAGATTCAATACCGCGCCTGGCACGACCATTGCACGCATGGTACCGATAATAGTAATAATAATTTTCAATTATTCCCCATTAATAAACTGGCAAGTGTTCACAGCTCAGTGTGAGTACGTGAGCACTAAATTCACTTGATGTGACGGAAGTAGTGGCCTCTGTTTTACCTTGCTGGTTTAGAAAAAATATCAAAATTATAGCCCCTACAGCAAGGGATAGTAACCTGCAAAAAAATGAGCCACCGCTTTTAATATTTTAAGTGTAATTATTACTCTATGCCGATAAATTACGTTAATGTTGTATAATTGTTTACCTAAACCAATTAAACATACTTCACACTTCATAAACCTTTTTCTGTCAGCGCTTGGTGTGTGAACGAAACTCCCATATTTTTCTATGTGTCTGTATCACTGGTAAAGGTAGTTAATTGACATCTTCGTCCCAACAGTTGAAACTGTTAAATCCTGCCTAGTCGTCGAATGTGGGATGTCTAGAAAACCTGCTTTCTCGGATCACTAGACAAAATTCAGACAAATCCTATTAACGAGTTTTATTACAAAAAACTAATTGACAGTACTTAACTTTGACTAGTACACAGAAGTGTCGCAAGCAAAGGGCGACATACAAAATAATGAAGCTTCTTCAGTATAAACGATTCCCGAGTCGCTGCTATACAAGTGCCTGATCTTGAAGTTGCTCTTCAATTCGCTAGTCTTCAGGCTGCTGTTCGACTGGGCTGTGATCAGTCTCTTGGCGTAGAGGCCGCTGCTGTCGCGTTGTCGTCCTGGAGAGAGGTCGGTCAGAGTGCAATTGGCAGGCGACTTCTCACAGCCCTCTCTGCTCTATCGTTCCCGACTGGCGTGCCGGCGCATCACTTTGCGCCATAACAAGAGCTATTATGAGTTATTCAGGCTAAAAGCGAAGTCTATCGTATGTGGCACATGTCTATATTGATCACGTGTTTGCGATAATGAGTCACCTAACTTTTGTTTTCTGTTGGAATAAGGCATCTTTTCAGCGTACAACGATAATACAATTAAAAGAGTGGCCTGTATGATTTAGTCACGTATTCAGTATTCCTTTGATAATACTGGTTGTTTCCTTTTGTCACAGTACACTACAGTGTCCACAGAGAGTAATACAAATAAAAAAAATTTAACAGAAGAAAGTGTAGCATATAAACAACTGTTTTCCATTTACAGTGGTTCCTAATTTACAAAGGATGAATTCACTTTTAATAGCTTGCTATATAACGCCAATCTGAGATCTAGTTCCATGACTAGACGTCTAACTGAGCTTACTTATTAACTCTGTCACTGAGTTTGTGATGGAAAATATAAATAGCGCCAGCTCCTATGTTAGTTAAAATATGGATGCCACGTGAGAAAACAATGAAGAGTATTATTATGCCTACTTTCTTTCGCACTTTAAATATGGGCTCATATTTAGGGGTAATTGGGCAGCAGTTACCCCTGTTTAGGTAGTCTACCTTTTACCGCATATTTGCATTACGGAAACACTCGTTTTTTAAAACTAACGTAGTGGGCAAGGAACAGTATAGAATTTAACCGTGAAAATCATGGCAATTTGGAAATTTGTGGAGAAGTCCTATGGGACCAAACTGCTGAGGTCCTCGATCCCTAGGCTTACATACTACTTAAGCTAACTTAAACTAACTTACGCTAAGGACAACACACACACCCATGCCCGAGGGAGGACTCGAACCTCCGACGGGGGGAGGGAGGGGGGGGGGGAGTGAGCCGCGAGAACCGTGGCAAGGCGCAAAAGACCGCACGGCTGGCCCGTGCGGCAGAATATTGGCCATTCCGGTGTTGTTGTTATTATTCACGTGATCTTCAGTCCGAAGAATAGTTTGATGCAACTCTCCACACTACTCTATCCAATACGAGCCTCTTCATCTCTGAATAACTACTGCAATCTGTATCATTTTAACCTGCTTACTCTATTCATCTCTTCAATAGCATAAACTATATAAAAAATAGGTAAATCCCAGCAGCAAATTTAAAACAACAACAAAATATCAAAGAAGGCAAGCAAAGTGAGTATAAGCAATCGATATGGAAGTAAGTATTCGTAATACTTGTCTCAGTACCTACAGCTACGTTCAGAATGGTAGAACACGCGCAGCCAGATTGTCTCTGAAGCCAGGTGGGTATGGTCACATGAATCCAGTTTACAGTCCAAAACGCCAGATCAGCTAGGTGTTTTACTGGAGCAAGACACTCCCGTAACATATCGACTGTTAAAGACATCTATCTGAAAAAATATCTAGTGAACAAGAGTGAAGTATGACTTATCGAATGTGTTGTGTACATAGTTCCGCGTAGTCAGCGCATACACAACTTCCCCACTAGAGCGCGCCCCCCCTAAGCACAACAGCGCAGGCTCGTCCATCTCCGCACTACGAGTTGGCGCTGTCTTAGAGACGGACCAAATTCTGCTTCCGCCGATCCACGTATTAATATGTAACGCAGCCAATGAGATTGCTGCTAACGTAGAACCTTTTCTCCTCGTGGATCACATTCGTGCAGTGATACCTGAATGTGCGAGCTATTATAACGAGTGTACAGACCTTCGATTAGTCAGTCTGCATTAGTCTGAACTAGTCTGCATTTGTCTGTACCAGTCTGTAGTCAAGTTTCAGTCTGCGCTTAAAAAGATTACCATATTCCTGTACATAGCCATGAAGAGAAATGTATAGACACTTCGTCAAGTATCAGAGATATGTGAGAATAAGATTAACGTACCATGACCAAAGGAACTTCAGATTATTAATTGTAAATAGCATCCAGAACCAAGTTAAGTTATTTTTAGGCTTGTTATTATTTTAATAAATGTGTGTGAAAATTAATCAAGTTCTGTTTAAAGTTGGTCACCTTCAATCTGCTACTCTAAGCGTTCAAGTGGCATTTCTATCATCTGACCTAACGGCAGAAGATAAACACGCAACGATAAGACCACGAGACATATTGCTGACACTCGCCTATTTTGCTAGAGCGACAAGTCAAATAATCTGATGGTGTGTGTACCGAAGGTCTTACAGTACGCACACCACAGAATGAAAAGAGAACTCACATCACTCTCATTGAACACCAAAAATAAGTTAAAAACCTTGCAACACAATCAGGAACGAAATGCCTCCTCACCTTTGCTCACACGACGTTTTAGAGTTACCAATTTTTTTCACTTTCCATTGTACCGCCAATGAAGCCCACAAGAGACAGTCTACAAAGAGGCAAGAGCAAGCGAAAGTGCGTCATCTCTATTTCCAGTACAGTCAGCTCGTGGAACATATTCTGTACTGACCTCATTTAGCTTGAACAAGTTGTAGGATGATTATTACAGAGAAGATAACAGCAACCAGCCACGTTTTATAATGCTATTTATTTATTTAAATAGCGCCGTTACCGGATCGAACCGACAGGTTCATCATCAGACGGCTTGTTCACGATAAGAAACATTTTACATTAGCTTTCACTTTTTGTTTTCCCAAATGATGAAGTTTCCTTGGGGAAGTGGTGCTCTACAAGCAATTAGTTGTACGGCGCCACCACCCCAAGGAAATTTCATCATTTGGAAGAACAAAAAGTGAAAGCTAACGTAAAATATATCTTAACGTGAACTATCCGTCTCACAATGAACCTATCGATTCAAAACCAGTAACGGCGATATTTAAATAAATAAATAGCATTATAAAATGTGGCTGGTTGGTGTTATCTTCTCTGTAAGAGTCAACCGATATTTTGTACACAGTCACTGGCACAGAATATCAGTTTTCGACAAAACAGCATACAAGAGTTATCTCTCACACTATCTACTGGCATTCGTAGCACCTATATCAGCCTTCCTTGGGGATAGTCCTTTCAGTATGTAAAAGCCCTTTTCACATACCACCTAACGAAGTGGAAAATACAGTTTACTCAAAACTGGCGCTTAACCCCATTAGAATGATAGCCCTTCAGTTGTAGACACGGTGTTGAACCGCAGCGGTAGCGAAAACAAGAGAATTGAAACGCAAGCGGACGTAGAAGGTCAGTACCAAGGCTCATCCCCAGTTGCTTCCCACGAAGTCGTTAACGAGGTAGCTTCGCTCAGGCCGAGCGAACACGGCAGGAAACGCGTAGCGCGACTGTCTGGAAAACTGCAGCACAACGTGGGCGCCACTAACAAGCATCCTGTTTCACAAAGGGAACTACAGTTTCTCGACACGACATTATGGATGACCTCACATCTGTCACTAGTTCTGTTGTATATAAACTGGGTGAAGCAGATGTTACAAAACTATTATTTCCTCGCTTTAATATTCATTACTGTTATTATTAAAACTTCTTGGCGGATTGAAACTATGTGGCGGACTGGGAATCAATTCCGGGAGCTTGGCTTTCACAGGCAGTGCTTTTACTGCCTTATATCCAGGCACTTCCAAGGACGGTAACTCTGACAGTAACTCTCTTGTACCTCCTAGTAGAAAAGAGAAATTATCAGAGCAGTATCAGCATTAGTAATCGATGTTGTTGCTTTGCTGTTATTGTACATTCCACGTACCTGCTTTTAACAAACAGTTTAGATTTAGAGTCAAGACATCAGAGGAATTGGGAATTCAGAGTTGTATACCAATTAATGCAGAAAAACGTAAGAAACACGAACAAACGTATTTTTAGAGATACGGACAGTTTCGTTATCGAAGGAAGGAATGAAGATTAGAGTTTGTATCGTCGATCTCGAGGTCGTTGGAAACGGAAAACAAGCACATGTTGGGGAAAAACAGGGACGGGAATCAGCAGTTTAGGGACATCGAAGAAAAACTAAACGTAAGTGAAAATAAACAGAAAACAGGGAGTTCAACCATCATCATTTTCAATGCCAAAACAGTGTTTTACCACTGAGTCACCTCCCACGTTTACTTTATAGTGTATACGGAAGATATCTCATTGTTTAGAAAGACAAAACACACAGATGCGCCAATAACAATAAAAACTAGTCAAATACTGTTTCAAGAGACACTATGAGGGTATAGGAGGGGACTTTGTTTATTCAAATTTAAAATGGTTGCAATCGAGAAAAATCTTGTCAGTACTGTATCTAATATGTGGTGTCACCGCCAGACACCACACTTGCTAGGTGGTAGCTTTAAATCGGCCGCGGTCCATTAGTACATGTAGGACCCGCGTGTCGCCACTGTCAGTAACTGCAGACCGAGCGCCACCACACGGCAGGTCTAGAGAGAGACAAGTACTAGCACTCGCCCCAGTTGTACGACGACTTTGCTAGCGACTACACTGACGAAGCCTTTCTCTCATTTGCCGAGAGACAGTTAGAATAGCCTTCAGCTAAGTCCATGGCTGCGACCTAGCAAGGCGCCATTAGCCTTACAGTGCTTGTATTTAAAGACTCTCAATTGTATCGTCAAGAGCGATGTACCACAATGATGGAATAAAGTTAAGTATTCGAGGAGCTACGTACTTTTCTTTATAGCATTCATTAAGTATCCTGTTTCAGACCTCACGCCAGCCGGTGTGTGTGTACGCGTGCCTTCCGGTTACCCGTCACTGTGGACTGGCTGTCTTGTCAGTCCACAACATAATAGTCTATTATCACTCTACTACACAGCAATAATAAGTATATGAAATCTAATTAAGAAGGAGTATTATCAAAAACCTGTTACAATTTCCAAATATTTTGAAATAGAAACTATTGACAACACAAATTTACATTTTTAAGACAGGGAAAGTTGTTTAGACATTAAAGAAACTCAGTTCATTTGCAGAAATGATCTGTTCCATGTTAGAAAAAATCTTTCTGTTTGAAGGTACAAGACGATACAAGACTGATGAAGTACAGCTTTAACAACCTTCCACCCGCTATGTAACTACTGTTAAAATATATAGAATTTTACTCAAGAGAAAACTCTTTAACAGAAGAATTATCAATATCTTGCTTTAATGCTTTATCCAGCACTTTAATATGTAGAACTCGTAACATATTCGAACGCTGGACAAAACACAACATCATATCTCACAACATCAAAAACAGTAGAAAATGTCAGAAACTGCTTATGGCTGTATCTAGGGCGCAGTACTTCTCGTGATGCTAAAATCAGGCAATGGATTGAAACGCCGACCAGGAAACATCAGGTGTTCTTAGGTACCCCCCCCCTTTTTTTTTTTTTAATTACACAGCTGTATGTGGTGGTGACAGATGTCTGAGACTATTGATTCCTTATCAGCATGGCGTTCTTAATTCTGTTTTGGCACCATTTATTTCAAATTGGTTGGCTCTGTGCAAAAGCTATACCTATCGGCCCTTCCACGAAGGCACCCAATTTGAAATAAACAGTGCCAAAACCTACAAGATACAACACTTTAGTAGTGGAGCAGAGCCGTTTATGGTGCGTTTTGTTAGTGCAGATTGCTACATCAGGGCAAGATATGCACTCAGGAGCAAACCTATAGTTCTCCTTTGATTGACAGGTACTTAACATACTGTTCTCCTTTGATTGACAGGTATGTAACCTATTGTTTCGCTAAAAGGATCCTTCCTTTTGATTGACAGGCATTTAACCTATTGCTCCGCCACTCCAACCCCCACTCCACTGGAAACCTTCCCCCTCGCTGCTAGAGGTAGACTTTCAGGTCTGAGTTATTAGAATAACCGCTCTCACTCTTATCAGTTTGATTGATTAATTAATTAAATTGATCAATTAATTAACCTCTCCTCTCTGGTAAACTCCCTAGCCTCCCAATCTCCCTCCCAGAAATTGGCAGGAAAAAGGGTCAGTGGGGCAGTCATTTGGAGGAAATTCGGTTGCTGTGTGTGGAATATTGTTTAAACACTTTAGATGATGTATAGAATATTATTTAATTATTTATGGCAGTGTATGGACTATGGAGGTGTATGGACTAGTTGATTTATTTAGGTAAAGAATTTGTCCAGAAATCGATTTTTGTATGTGGAATATTGCTTAACCAATTTAGACAATGTGTGGAACATTGTTTATTTAAACAGTTTAGGAGATTCAAGGCAGTGTATGGCATATAAAGGAACTGGTCGCTCTTTGGTGGAGAGGAAGGAACACATAACAAGAAATTCAAGGGTATATTGTTTATTTATAAAAAAATCTGTTTGTGTGGAAAGTCCCATAGTGCTCAGAGCCATTTGAACCATTTTTTTCTTTGTCACTTATCCCCTTAAAATATTGTACTGTATTTTACATAAAAATTATGGAAAGTAACGTAGTGTTCTGCATTTAACCTCATGTTCTGCTCCATATCACCCACTCATTCACACACTCCCCTTAACTATTATACCACTAACATCACATTGATATAAAAAATTCATGCAAATTAATGAAATCGATATTCTTCAGATGTATGGGGTAGTCTTCTTTAATTCACAACACCCTATTGGTAGGTGAAATCGACAGAATATAGTTTAAACAAAATATTGCTAATAAAAAACACATCTCGCCAATGGGCGCCCAACGCCGACGCCGCCGACTCCGCACACACACCCAGAAGTCGGGGTGCACCGTCGACGCCCGCAAAGTGACGATTCGGCTGTCAGTTGCTGAACCATGCACAGTTGTCCATCGGGTCTCGCAAGCATGAGGCGGCAGTATCTCTTTCATACTTGACTCCTGAGAAATTCCTGTCCAAATATATGTTCACTTAGGCACTATTGCTGGTGCGATACCTCTCTACCTGTAGATACTGATGTCATAGGTTGCACTGTAGAAATCAGTTCCAGTGCTTCCCAGAATAGGACAGGGTGCATTGTTCCTAGCTATCCTAATGCGACAGCCTGTCCGTCACTGAATTTACCCGTGAAACTGCTGCTGCTGCTGGTGTGGGAGCACCATGCGCCATTGTTTTCCGCAGATGAGACTTTCCACAGCAAAACTATTTTGTACAGATCGCCACATTGCACTGACAGTTAAACCCCACAAAAGTTGTATACAGATCATCAAATACATACAAGACTCACAAGAATATTGGGAACAAGGAACATATTTACCAGTGTAACTACAATTAAATATTACGATTGCTGCTGCAGTCTGACCAATCGATGTACAGGGAATGTCTCCTCTTGATCGCTGTGGTTCTGGTACGAATCTCAGTATCTACAGTGCACGTAATTTCCCATGTAAAGATCTCTCTCATATCCTCACTGTTATCGATGTGTTGAAACTATATATCCCCCACGATAAGACACACACTCATTTTCTCTGGTCATGCCACAACATAAGCCACAGTAATGTTACACTGCAATATATACACATTTTACACAAACAGTGCAGTTATCTTTTATATATGTACAGTGCATAAATAAATTATGGTATGTCTACACTCACACTGGCTATATGACTCCATTCTACTTAGTCCTAGGAAATTGTCTACAACGTCTTCGAATCAGTGTTTCTGGAAGTTGCTGCATCCTGCCAAGATTCTCTCAATCAAGTGTTCTTAAGGACAGGGTCCTAGCACTATGGCGCTAAGCACTATGGGACTTAACATCTGAGGTCATCAGTCCCCTAGACTTAGAACTACTTCAACCTAACTAACCTAAAGACATCATACACATCCATGCCCGAAGCAGGATTCAAACCTGCAACTGTAGCAGTAGCGCACTTCCGGACTGAAACGCCTAGAACTGCTCGGCCACAGCGGCCGGCTCCAGCCAACACATTGTGACTTCTTTTATATATATATATATATATATATATATATATATATATATATATAAATTCAGACCTCCAAGTCGGGGTTTGTGTCAGTGCATTCCATGCATAGCTTCCACCACCCAGATCACACCATTTTCCCCTGACTAAGAAATCACTGTGAGTGCAAAGTATACTAGAGTACATTCATTCGAAGTTATTTTCACAGGCAGAGCATGTCGGTGAAGAAGCCGCAAAACTGTTGTAGTCTAAGCGCAGTTTTAAGTTCATGTTGCTAAGCACCATACCTGTTTAACACTTTTGAGGAGGATTAGGATCACTGCGAGATGGATCTGTTGTTTCAGGTGGCAAAACTGAGTCTGTTACGAGAAAATAAACGAGGCTGTTAGAGCCTCATGTCTAGAGAACCAGCAAACGTGTCTTCCACTCATCTTTCCCCTGCTACATGTAGACAACACAATCGATGTTCCCTCAACTTAATGAAGGTGCGAAATGTGCAGACACAACCAACCAGACAATTTACATGGGAAGGAATAATGGTCCAGTGCAAACACACGTCCGTATTGAACCTTCTCAAATTTCCACGCAATCACGAAAGCTATCCAACATGTACTAAGTATCAGTTCGCTATTCGGCCGTCTAGAGGACGACACTGTTAAATCAGCTACATTCCTGCATCTCAACTGTCCTCTCCATTCGGACAGCTCTTACCGTTAGCCTGTAACATGAATAATTCCCGTCACAGGCCGCCGTCGCGCACCAAGCATTCATCGACAGAATCGTCCTAGCAAACTGCCCACATATATATATTATCTCTGTTCTTACAATTAAATATTACGATCGCCGTCTGAATAGGACGACATTCTACAGTGAGCGAGGTATCAGAAATACAGAAATACCTGTACCATTCTTGTGACCTGACGTACTCTTCTCTTTGTATTCCACGTGAAATCCATACCTTCCTTAGGACTTGACATAATCATTTCCTTTGCACATGTCAGAACACACGCACATACACACATACAAACACTTTATAAGTCTGATGCTCAAGGCGAACCTACCACGTATCCCCTACTACGAAGTATACTAAGTATTATACTTCACCAATAACTGATTTCTGCTGATAAGAAAAAATATCGACTGAAAATCAGCGATGGATGGACATGTCTCATAAGATTTCTCTGCAAGTACTACCACTGTGTGTTAGAAAGAGAGGCGTAATCGTCTTACAAACCGCTATATATGTTTAAAAAAAAAAGAACACGATCGCCACGGCCATATTATTATCACAGTCGGTCTTGATTCTACAGTTGCACACA